>NC_045603.1:10142500-11342500 GCF_009762305.2 Zalophus californianus
TGGTGAGATTTGTCCAGACTGTGACTAGCAGTGCTGTGTTCTTTTTCCCTGCTGTGTAGGGGTCCACTGTTTGAACATATCCCCATTTATGTATCCACACCAAAAAATAATTTTGCCATGCACACAGGGCTGCTGTGCAGGTTCTCGTCCTTGTCTGTGGGACATGTGCACTCACTGGGTGTACGTAAGACTAGGGAGGAATGCTGGCTCGCCGCACTCGGTACGTCTTTGTGTGAGTGAAATTCAGGTTGGGATTTTCTCATGCAGGCACACCGGACAGGAGCCGCGTTCCTTGCTCAAGGGGCCGCAGGGGTTGGGGCAGGTTCAGGGGTCTCGCCTAGGCAGCCTGCCCCCACGGGGCAGTAGGACAGTTGAGGTTCGGGGTTCTGCATCTGAAGGGCACCCATTTGTGCAGTGCTGAATGGGGTTTAGGTGGCAGGAAAGGGGGACACAGAAACCGGTGAAAGAGGCAGGGCATTGGCCCATCTGTTCGCAGTTTGGGAGAAAACTAGGGTGATCAAGATTTGGCCTGGTATGTATTAAAAAACAAAACAAAAACTTAATTACAAGGCTGAATTAAGTCAGCCCTTGCCGAAGAATCTTAGATGACTTTGTTGTTCCCTTATATTTCTGCCCCTACCCCCGCAAGTGAAGGAGGGCTACCAGACTGGAGGGTGTTTTCTTTCGTGGTTGGGAGGTTCATGGGAAGTTGGCCCCGGGAGAAGGGGGAGAGAGGAGGAGCCACTGGAGTGGCCAGGCTTGTGGGTGTTGACTGAGGGAGTGGGGCTGACAGGGGATGCTGCCCCTCATGAGGGCACGTGATCCTTTTCCCAAAGTCTGCCCGGATAGAACCGCCTGGCCTCCGGCACTCTGGTCCTCTAATCCCCTCTGGAGAAGGGCCAGGCTGTGGGCTGCTGACCTGCTCGGATGTGGGTCAGCCTCCCCGAGAAGGCAGGCGCCACCACTCCACCCGCCGGGAGTTCACAGAGTCTAGCAGCCCCTGGAGAGGCAGGAGGGCTGTTGTCACAGGTGCCAGGGTGGGGCCAGAGCGGCCCGTTCAGATGAGCAATTCCTAAGTCAGATTCTCCCTAGTGAGCTATGTTAAGATGGAGAGTTTTCCATATATATTTTTCTTTTTCTCTTTAAGATTTTATCTATTTGAGAGAGAGAGAGAGGGAGCACGCGCGAGCATGAGCCGGGTGAGGGGCAGAGGGAGAAGCAGGCTTCCCTTGGAGCAGGGAGCCCAACATGGGACTCGATCCCAGGATCCCCCACCATCATGACCTGAGCCGAAGGCAGACGCTTAATCGATGGAGCCACCCAGGCGCCCCTTCCATATATATTTTTAAAAAGTTAAATCTATTCAACCCAGATCCCTCCCAGGCTGCGTTAATATTCTGGAGACGTGCGTGCGAACAGGTTGCCAGCATCGCTCGGCCTGTGGGTGTGTGGCAACCGCCCGAGTGAGCGCTTCATGGCCGCAGCTCAAAAGGGCTTGGATCTGAAACTGATGAATGAAAATATGACCTCAGAAGGTTTAAAAAAGAGCAGACAAGCAGAGACAGGACAGGCCTGGGGCTCAGAGACTGCCGGGCCTGTGAACCGCCAGCCTGACCGATGGATGGACTGGCTCTAAGGCAGGAGAGGAATTGGGATAGATCAGCTCACACAGGGCCGTGCCTGGCGCATCACCCCATTTGCTCCTCGCAGCTCTGTCCCAGGCTCGAGTGACTGCAACCCCATTGCACAGCTGGGGAAGCTGAAGCAAGGAGCGCTTACGTAACTTGGCTGCGGATGCAGAGCTAGTCAGTGGCGGGGCCCACGGCTAGAGCCATTTACAGGGGGCTGTGGGCAAACTGCAGTAGCCCCCCGAGCCTCCGTTTCCTCATCTGGAAACTGCATGCATTGCTTTCCTATGGCTTCTGCAACAAACTGCCGGAAACGTAGTGACTTAGTGACACAAATTTATCATCCTACAGTTTTGAGGTCACAAGTCCAAAATGTATTTTGCTGAGCCCAAATCGGGGTGTTGGCAGGGCTGCGCTCCTTCGGGAGAATCTGTTTCCTTGTTTTTTCAAGCTTCTAGAGACCACTTGCATTCTTTGGCTCAGGGCCCCTTCCTCCATCCTCAGAGCCAGCAGCCTGGCACCTACCAGTCTCTCCTCACTGCTTGCATTGTCACGCTGCCCCCTTCACACCCTCAGCCCCTTGCCTCCCTCTCATGAGGGCCTGTGTGATTATATCCGGCCTACCCAGATAATCTGGGACCCTCTCGGTGGCCTTAATGTAGTCACACCTGCAAAGCCCCTTTTGCCACATCAGGCAAAATATTCCCGGGTTCGGCGGTTTGGATGTGACATGTTTGGGGGGGGGGGGTACATTATTCAGTCTTTGACACAGGAAATCGGGGGGGGGGTAACAGCAAGGTATCCCCCAACATGAAGTGAAAAGGACTCTGAGATGGCGAGGTGTTCTCTGAAACCTCTATCTTCCAAGGCAGGTGACTGAGCTTGCACACAGCTTTATAGCTCTTCTGGAAGAGATGGGTATTTTCAGGAGAGAGTTAGCCAGAAGCTGTCTTGTTTAGGGAAGGATGGGGATAGGCGCTGTCTTAGGGGAAATGAGCGTTCGTGGCACTCTGGGTGCTTTTCTAGGGCTTGGCTTAGTTCATTCGGCCTTGCCAGGCCTGCCTGGATTTTACTCAAGCCCCCCCCCCCCCCCCCCCGCCCACTTCTCTATACTCTGGTTCTATGCCCTCAAGCACCCTTCTGGCAACTGGTTCACCTTGCCTGGACCCCTGATTGGGGATGAAGAGGACATTTATAAACTGTCACTCCTTCCTTTTCTCCCCTGAACCTGGCTTTCTGACCCACAAGGTGAGTTCCATCCAGCCCTGTACCTCGGTGACCCAGCGGGGCTCTGCGTTCCAGTGCTCCCTGTGGCCTCCCAGGGTACTGTACCTCGGCCTGGATGCTCCGGCTGCAACAAGACCCACCACACAGGGCTGTCAGGAGGGCCTTGTCAATCTAGAGAGCCACAGGTGGTCTGTCAGTCAGGCTGCCCCGCCCCCCATCTTTAACAGGGACCAGATGCAGAAATTCTGCTCTGGGCACATTCTTGGCCGAGTGCCTGTCCACATACTGTCTCCATGCCTCTGTTCATGTTTTGCCCTCTGTCCCCTAAGCAATCAGTCAGTAAATACTTTTTCCACATGGCACCTGATCCCTGCCCTCATGGAGCCCAACTCAGTGCGTTAAGGGAACAGATCTAATCACAGGGTGGTAAATGCTCTGGAAGACTAGGGAAGACGTGCCTTGAGCAAACTGTGATAGGTCATAGAAGGTGATATCTGCTGAGGCTGACAGGGGACAAAGATCTGTGGGTGGGAGCAAGAGAACGTTCCACTTCCCAGGGTTGGCAAGGTGGTGATGGAGGACATCACAGACGTTCAGAGTTGGAAGGAACTGCAAAGGGCAGACACTCATTCAGTTGTTCCCTTATCCAGTCAAAGCACATTGAGGGTGGACTGTGTCCAGGCCCTGATACCACTGCCAGGGCATAAGGCATGACCTCTGACCTCCAAGAGGTTGCAGGCTATTTGGGGAGAAGGTAGTTAAGCGCCAACTGCCCAACGGAGGTTGCTCAGTCAGTGTTCCTGCCCCAGGGGACGTCTGGCCTCAGTTGATGGGGAGCTTCCTCATTCTCAAAGCAACAGAATGTTGCTAGATCGTTCCAGTTGTAAAAACATCTCCATCTTGGCAGACTCATCTTCCGGTTGCTGCCACCAGGTGGACTGGGCTGTATCCTGTTGGAGCTCATTGAACAAGTCCTTTTGCCCTCCTTGACGTGGCCTCTCCACTTTGGAAGATGGGTGTGAGGCAGGGTGATGCAGCCTCCATCCACTGCCCTCACCCAGCCTATCCCTCTCTCCGGCCAAAGGTCCAAGTCCTTCAGCCAAGCTCTGGCAAGTGTCCATGGTGGGGAGGGGGCTGTGGAAGTGATGGAAAGCCTGTGGTCTGCAGCTGGTGGCTTAATGCCAGATGGTGAGCCCATTGGTGGATTCTTCTCTTCCACATCCCTACTATGTGTCTGACGCTGTGTCAGGCTAGAGACAGATGACTCAGGTGTGGGGAGACAAAAACAGCGTCCCAGCTGAACTTTTAGTGCTGTGGAGTGAGCACAGGGTGGCTGAGTGCGAGTGGGCTGGCCCCCGGGTGAGGCTGTGATGCTGAGGATGACTTGGGAGTGAAGAGTTGGCTCTTCCCACAAGGACCAGGGCAGAGGGGAGGGCGAGTTGGCACAGAGGCGGGGGCCACCAGTTTGCAGGGACCCTTGGGGAGGAGGCGGTGGGGGGCTGGGCGGGGGTGAGGCTGGGACCCAGCTGCCCAGGGCCCTGGCTTCTCCACAGAGGGTTCAGAACTGCACTTCACCCACCGTCAGATCCTGACACATCCTCAAAGGATCTCAGGTCAGGAGGAGGGACATGGTCACATCTGAAAATAAGGTAAGAAGTAGACCATGCTGGATTCCTGCTTCTTCGAGCATCAGCCTCCCTGCAGTGCTGGAGGGCGGCCCAGGCCCCCACCTTTCTGGAATCCAGAACGCTCAAAATCCCAAAGGTTCTTCCAAGCCTGCAGCAAACTAATTTTGTAGCAAAAATCTGACCTGAATTGATGTGAGACTAATTATGTTCTTTAAAAATATCTCATGTTTCTCTATGGAAATACTATGTATTTGATTTTTGGGTGCTGCCCACATCCCTCTGGGGGAGTCAGTCTGCACACCATATACAGCACTGTAATCCTTTGTAAATCGGGAAAACTCTGAATTCCTAAACTCCCTGGGCCCAAGGTGGGCACGGTGCACCTGCGAAACAAGTTCTGAGACACCCAGGCACCTGCCCAGTCACAGCCGGGTGGCAGCCCCGGGATTCCAGCAGTTTCCCTGACTCAGGGCCTGGGACAAAGTACGGACTGTGGCCTGGCTTCTTCACAGCCTTCAGGTTGGCGTGCAAGTGACGACCCAGGTGTGGAGCCGCCTGGCCGGCAGGTGGGCCACTGGGAAGGAGGCGGGACCAGGCCTTGACTGCTGTGTGTCTGCCTCAGCCTCGGATGGAGGGAGCAGACCCGACACCGGGGGAGGCACAAGGACAGAGGCACAGAGGCCTCAGAGGGAAGAGGGAGCCCTCTCGGCCACTGGCTGCATCCCTAGCAGTAAAAAAACTTTTTGGGCGTGTACCCCCAATACCTGCATGTTGCTATATACAGGTATTACCTTACTGTTCGACCACGTAGATCATAAAACCTAAGCCAAAAATAGGAATCAAAGGATGAGCTAAAGATGTAATACTTAATTTTTTTTTTTTTAATTTTATTTTGGTGGTGGTACAAAAGCCTGCTTTCATATGCTTGATTATTTTTGGAAAGTGTGCTTTCATGCTCTATGAGCGAGCAGTTGGATGGTCTGGCTCTGTGTTCAGTCTGCCTAGCTATCTGGTTTTAATGGCTGCCCTCTCTGAGAAAGATCCCTTCCTGAGACACATAGCTGCACACGGAGGAAACGCATCACTGGCTTTCTTACTAAATTGGGTTACTCATTTTTCCATCCTGTCCACTGCATATGCGGAGGATTTGTTGAAATTTGGCTAGTACATTTCCATCCTTCCTCATGCCAATCAGATGTTTTTGTCAACTAAATGGAAGGTATTTTATTTTAAAGTTCTTAACACATGAGTCCAAAACCCACTCAAATGCTTTGGAAATTTTTGAGCAGATTAGAAAATTCTGTTACGTAGGTTTTCAGGAGTTCAGACATGAGAGTTTTTGTAAGTTACAGACTTATATTGTTTTTGGTAACAAAATCCTGTGACAGTAGAAACATTTCCCACATTTCCGAATATACTTTTCCAGAATGCTTTGCCGGCCTCGGTGTCTTCTAAAAGAGCAGTTCTTTTCTCATTTGTTGTGATAACACGCCTTTCCCATGAAGGGACATACTAAACACGCTTAGAGGTGTTTCAAAAACTTAACTGGGAAGCTAGTATTCATAGAAAAACATGGACAAATACGGAAGTTTTTTTTTATGAAAGAAAGATGTGTTGAACTAAGTTGTTAGCTTTGACAGGTCTTTCCGACTGCTTTTCTAGAAGATAACCAGTAGATCTCTGAAACAGACCGTTTCCTGAGTCACTGCCCATCTCATTACAAATTTTGTGGAAAATTCTGTTCTGTCTAAAGCTTTTTACTAAGGAAAATTTCAAACATACAGAAGTAGAGCAAATAATAGGACGGATTTCTGCCTGTAGTCACTCAGCTTCAGCAGCAGGGAATGTCCTATAGTCTTGCTGCCTGTCCCTCTCCCCCTTTTAAAAGAACGCATCCCAGAAGTCATGTTATTTTTCACCCTTAAATAATTCAGTATGCATCTCTATTTGATAAGGACTTAAAAAAAAAACAAACTTGTTTTGGGCCACCTGTGTGATTCAGTCAGTTAAGCTTCTGACTTTGGCTCAGGTCATGATCTTCAGGGTCTTGGGCTCGAGCCCGAGGTGGGCTCCTTGCTCAGCAGGGAGTCTGCTTGTCCCTTTTCCTTTACCCTCCCCCACCCCTGCTCATGCTCTCTCTTAAATAAATAAAATCTTTAAAAAAAAAAAACTTGTTTTATTTTGAAATAGTTATAGGTTCACAGGAAGTTGCAAAAATAGTCCTCCAAGTCCCATGTGCCCTGTTCTCAGTGGTGACATCTCGAATTGCTATAGGGCCATGATCAAAACCAGAAGTGGACATTAGTACAGTACTATTAACTAGACTGCAGACCTTATTCAGTTTTCACTGTTCTTGGGTGGGAGGGCTCTGTACAGTTTTATCACCTGTAGACTCATGTAGCCACCACCATCAAGATACAAGGGAGCTCGTCACCTGGATGGAAGTCCCCGTGCTGCTGTCTGTGCACACCCTTTCCTTGTTCTCCTCTGCCAACCACCAATCTGTTCTGCATCTTTATGGATTTGCCATTTTGAGAATGTTATATATAAATAGAACCAAACAGTGTGTGACCTTTTGCAATTGGTTATTCTCACTAAATGGAATGCCCTTGAGCTCCGTCCAGATTTCTGCCTGTATCAATAGTTTGTTGCTTTTTATTGCTGAGTAGTAGTCCATGATCTGGACGTACTAGAGTTTAACCTTTTGCCTGTTGAAGGACATGTTGATCGTTTCCAGGTTTTGGCAATTACAAGTACAGCTGCTGTGAACATAAGTGTATAGGGTTTTGTGTGAGCATATGTTTTCATTTCTGTAGGATAAACGTCTAAGAGTGATTACTGGGTTGTATGGTAAATGGTGTGTTAGTTTTGTAAGAAAGTACCAAACTGTTTTCCAGAGTGGCTCTACCATTTTATATTCCTACCAGGAATGAACGCAGGAGCCAGTTTCCCTGCACCTTTTGCCAGCTTTTGATGTTGTCTCTTATTTTGTATTAATATGTATATAGTGATGTCTTGTGGTTTTAGTTTGCATTTCCCTAATTGCTAGCAATGTTGAACTGCTGTTTATGTGTTTATTGTCCATGTATCCTCCTTGAGTGGAATGTCCATTCATGTCTTTTGCCCATTTTCTAATTGTATTATCTTTCTACTGTTGAGCTTGAGCATTCTTGCTGTATTCTAGATGCTCGCCATTTGTTAGGTATGTGTCTTCTAAAAGTTTATAGTCTTGCATTTTACATTTAAATCTGTGATCCATTTAGAATTAATTTTTGTATATGGTGTCAAGGTATAGGTTTAGGTTCATTCTTTTTTGCCTCTGGATGTGCAGGTGTTCCAGGCCTGTTTATCGAAAAGATGATTCTTCCTCCCTTGAGAGGGACGTTTATATACCCGCTATGCCATGATCACGCCTATTGAAACTGACAAGAATTCCTGTGTGTTATCTATCTCAAAGATGTCTTTTCATCTTTGGTTTGTTAGCATCAGGACCCAACAAAGTGCACATGTTGCGTTTAGTTATGTCTCTGGAGTCTTTATTCTGTAACAGCCCCTCAAGCACCTTTGTTTATAAGCCGCTGATTTGTTGGTGAAACTAGATCATTTGTCCTTATGGACTGTCCCGTAGTCTAGGTTCGGCTGCTGCGTCCTCATGATATCATTTAGTCTGTCCCACTACCCTCAGTATTTCCTGGCTACCGGTAGTAGCTCTGGAGGCTCGTTTTGATCCCATTTCACTTTTGGGCAAGAGTCCTTCTTAGGTGGTGCCATGTGCATCCCATCAGGAGGCTGGAAACTTCTCGCAGCCCCATGTTGGTGATGTTGATCTTGACTGTGCGTTCAGAGTTGGACTTGCCCAGACTGCCTGCTAGCTAGGGGTTTTATCATATCGATATCTATGTCCAGTATTTGTATTAGGAGTTGCAAAAGGATCATTCTTATTCTATCATTTTATTTTATTATTCTGTCTATTCATTAACAGGACTTCTGTAAAGTAGAACACACCCTCAGCCATTCTGTAGTTACCCTGAAGTATTATAGATGGGGAAACTGAGGTTCTTAGAGATGAAGTCACTTGTCCAAGCTCGCAAATGGTGGGGTCTGGCAGGAATCCTGTTGGGTGGCCTCAAAGCTGAAGCTTGGTTATGCTACTTAAACACCCTGCCCCAAAGTCCCTGCCACTTTGAAGCCTTCCCTGACCTTCCCCCCAGCCTTGGCCAAGGCCGTTGATGCCGCCCAAGTGTGAGAGGGCAGGACCCCAGTGTCCATCCCCCGCCCCCAGCACACACGCTGTGAACAGTCGGCAGGGTCCAGCATTGTGTGCTGCCCTGGGCCCGGGGAGCAAGGCGAGCCCCCGGGATCGACAGCCTCGGAGATGCTGTCCTCACCTGCTGTTCTTTCATGCCAGGGGCCATGCGTCCATGAGTCAGAATGTTGCTTCACGTATTTTAGGGGGGTATTATGAAAATCCTCGAATCATTTGGTGTTACCTGGGGGGTGGTAAAACCAATCTCCACATCATTTTCCTCATCTCTCAGATGCAGTTAATATTACTTAGTTCAAAGTTGCTGTGTAAAAAAAACCACGAGATGATGCTTGGGAAAACTGTGTGCAAGCCAGGGGCGCTGCCCGGAGTCAGGTAAAGAGCTGGTAAACCCGGAAGCCTGGCGAGCACTGTCAGGCCGGAGGGCCCTTCCAGCATCGGCTGCCCCTCCCTGCAGAGGACCTCCCTCCCCTTTCTGCAACGAGGGTCTCCCTCGGGCCTGCTAGGACCTGCTAGGATGGGACTGGCTCTTGGAAGGAGGCTCTGGAGCGGGAGGGGCCGCTCGCACGGGACTGACAATGTGTTTATAGGACCTGAGTTCGAGTCCCATCCCTGATTTCGGGGCAAGTTACCCACCCTCTCTGATGGCTCTCTTGCCCGTAAGCTACTTGACCTACATCGGGAAAATGCGCGAGAACTCTGCATGCCAGTGTCTCTCTGGGCTTGGCGGGGAGGGGTGGCGCTGGAGTGGCAGTGAGCAGAGCCCTAGGAAGAAGCCAGGCCTCTAGCCTTCACTCAGCTTCCACAGCCGAGGAGCCTCCTGGGCGCAGGTCCCCTCCCCGTGGGCAGGGTCAGCTCAGCAGCGCCCCTGGGCCAGGCCTCCCAACACTGCCTTCAGTGGCGAACAAAACAGCCTTTGACACACCGGCCTGCCTGTGCTTGGAAGCTGGAGATTTAGGAGGATTTGTACTTCCTCTAGGCACCCCCCCCCCCCCAATTGCCTGTGTTTATTCATTTAATTTGGGATGATAGACAAAGATGATGATTTACAACCCAAATCTTCTTTTTTAAAGAAGTATTTCTGGCACTGGTTTCCAATTTTGCTACCATCCTTACAGGAGCTATTCTTAGACTTGTCACTGGTTCTTTCTCAGAGCTCGCCACCAGTCTTTATATAGACGCCTTCTCCAGTTTTGAGTTTCTTTATATAGATGCCTTCTCCACTTTGGATTTTAAATCTAGATTCATCTCTTGGTCAGTGTGTTAGAGATCACTTATTTTCACAGGAAGATAGAAATGCAAAGGGCTCTCCTAGGGTCAAAACTTACAGCTAAGAGCAGATGTGCAGATGGGGACAGGGGATGCTGGAGACGTGAGAGGGGGGCCGGGGGCAAAGCCAGGAGCCTGGGGACACAGTAGGCAAAGAGTCTCTTAATCCAGGGTCAGGCTGTGGGCCTGGGTGTACCCCAGAAGCCAGTACATTCTGGCTGAGAATATCATCTGGGGCTTGGAAGGGACCGTGAGAGGTCATCTGGCCTGACCTCGGGCTCAGGCTGAGATGGTCAGGTTTGGAGGCTTGGCTGTTCTCTGGGTCAGGCTGGCAGAGACCCTCCAGGGCCCAACAGAGCTGTGTGGGGACACACGGCTGGTTGGTGGTGGAGCTGGGACCTGGGCTGCAGCCAGAGCACCCTCCCCAGTGTCCACACTCTCTGCCTCACAGTCAGCGGATCCTCTGGTCACCCTGCAGCTTAGTCTCCCAGAGCCTCTGCCGAAGGGTGACCGGGTGGCGCTGACCAGCCCGTTGGTAGCTGGCACAACTGCAAGGGACACCTCTCAGGGCCGTGGGGCTTGGATGGCCTTGGGCACAGCAGTGACCAGCCTCCCAGGAGTCGCTTTACTACTTTACTACTTTGACAGCAGCCCTTCCTAGGGGGCATCTGGGTTCATTTTTAATGTGAAATTGTTCATTTGTTAACCATGGCTCTTGAAGTTGCCATTGGGAAAAGCAGTGGACAGAGAGCCCGCGTGGGGCCGCTGGATGGGACCCTAGGACCCTAGAAGGCCAGGCTGTGTCCCACCCGCTCCCATTGTTATTTTCCCACCCAGAATCTCTGTATGCCAGTTTCCTCATCTCTGTGTGCTTCTCTGTGAAATACCTCTAATTTTTTAAGCTTGGTGCCGGGGATTGAAAGACAGAAATGCGGTCTTGCCTCAGAGAGCGGACAGCCTCCGGTGGATGAACACACGAGGGACAAGGGACAGAGCCACCCGTCACATAGAAGCACAGCGGCGTGTGATGTGGATAGAAGTCTCTGCTTGGGGGAAACGTAGGGGGCAGGCTTTTAGGAAGAGGGATACAGAAAACAATTAAAAGAGCAATTTGAAGGCACACAAGGTGGGCCACAGAGTCTCCAAAACAGCACAGATGGATGATGAAGAACGGGGGCCGGCCCTCAGGGAAGTTGGGGAGAAACGGGAAAGAAAAGGCACAGCCCTCTGCAGAGAGAAAGTGACAAAGTGGTCTTGCATGATGGGGAAGTGTGGAGATGCGCAGACCCAGCAGGTGTTTGCTGAGCACCTGCTGTGTGAACGGTGCCGTGAGCAGAACGGAGCCCCCGGGCCCTCAGGGAGCTTATGTTCTGGTGAAGGAGGCAGTTGATAAGTATATAAGTAAACGTACACTTTGCCAGAGGGAGGCGGGCGGGAAGGAGCGCTGTGGGGAAAAGCCCCAGAGCCGCGGGGTCGCGAGTGCCGGAGCGGGTGGTCAGGGCAGAGCCTGAGGGAAGTGCAGACTGCAGACGTGAGCTGTGTGGCCGGCAGCCCGTGCAGGGGGCAGAGGCCCGGGGGCAGGAGCAGGCTGGGCGAGGTGGACGAGCCGCAGGAGGTCCGTGCGGTCTGCGTGGAGGCTCCCGGTGGGAATCCTGGAGACGAGAGCCGCGGGGAGCCACCGGGCAGTCTTGTGGGCCATTGCACGGACAGCAGCTTATACTTCGAACGAGCTGGCAGCGACTGGGGAGCTTTGAGCAGAGGGGGGCCCAGTCTGGCAAACGTCCTAGAAGCCTCGCGTGGCTTCCGTGTGGGGACTGGACAGTAGGGGCCAAGGCAGAAGCAGAGAGACCGCTCAGGCGCCTGTTTCACGAATCCAGGGGAGACACGGTAGGGGCTGGGACCATCGTAGTAGCTGCGCCGGGACACATGTGGTCAGAGTCCAGTTACAGTCTGAAGGTGGACGCAGAGGCCCGGAAGATTGTTTGCCACGCTGCCACTCGCCTGGGAAGGAGGCTAACACTGTGGTTTCCTCTCTTTAGGCCAGCTCATCGCTTACCGCAAGGGTTTGTCTCAGGGACCCCTGGCTGCCAGGCACCATGACGGTGAGGGGGGCCGCACTGGCCCCGGATCCAGCGTCGCCTACGACCATGGCAGCGTCGCCCAGCGTGTCTGTGATCCCTGAGGGCAGCCCCACGGCCATGGAGCAGCCCGTGTTCCTGATGACAACCGCCGCGCAGGCCATCTCCGGGTTCTTCGTCTGGACGGCCCTGCTCATCACCTGCCACCAGGTACCCAGGCCAGCCCGGGGCCCTTGGGTCAGAGAGCCACAGAAGGCCCTCTGGAAGGATCCTAAGAGGTTTTCCAGTCCCCACAGAGTATTAGGCCAGGCCAGGCTGTGCTGCGGTAATAACCTGAATCTGGGGGCTCCACCTGGTAGAAGTTGATTCTTCCCCACATCCCAGGCCGACGCAGGTCAGGCCCCGCTGGGTGGCTCCCACGTCCTGCAGCTTCAGGGCATCATCCGTCTGACAGCTAGGAGGAGAAAAGTGGGCGGAAGCCACTCTGGATATTTAACCGCCTCAGTCCAGAAGTGACACTTGCCACTTCTCACTTCCGTGGGGCAGGACAGGTCACGTGTGCAGCCTCAGCTGCACGGGGGCCCTGCAGGAGCACACGGACGTCAGTGACCCCTTTGCAGAGGAAAAAATTGAGACCTAGAGGTGGTGGGGTGCTGGCCCAGTCACGCACAAACTGGTGGCAGAGCCAGGATAGAGGGCGGGTCTCTTGTCCCCCTGTACTCGTGGTCCCAGAGGAGGCAGGCGTGGGCCGGGCCTGCATTGGCTGCCCAAGCAAGAAGGTGTGAAGAAGGGCGGCTGAGCCCATTCGGGTCCCCGTCAGCTCCTCGCCTGCTACCCTGTGTCCCCGTCCCTCCTCGAACCCGCTTGCTTCCGAGGCAGTTGGCTCACAGCAGCTGGGGAGTATTTTGTTCTCTTCCTCCTGAGCCCAGGACTCCGGCGGGGCCGAGTGTGAAGTCACGAGAGCTGGGACAGGACTCTGGCTGCCGGGGCCGAGGAGCGTGGCCAGAGCAGTTGTTGGCATTCGTGTGTGGCTGCTATTGTCCCCCCTCCCCCCCCGGCTTTCTAAACACTGCGCTCCATTCTCCCACCTTCCCGGTGAGGCCGGCCGCTCTGCTGCGTCGGACAGATGAAGAGGGAGACGCGGGATGACGTCACCGTAGCCCCTCTGCCAGGAAGCGCTCTCCCCTTCTGGGAAAGCGAGGGTCCCGTCTGTCCCACACACGGGGTGGACACTGCTGCCCTAAAACCCCAGGGACCAGGCGTCAGGAAGGCCGGGGTGGTGGCGAGGAGACCTGCGTATCCGTTGAGGGCCTCCTCTGTGCCGCTCGCCGAGGTTCCCCAACCGGCTGTGCGCACGGGTCCCTAGGGAGCTTGTCGCAACGCTGGATTCCCCGGCCATTCTTGCCTCGGATCCGTAGAGTCTTGGGCCTGGGCTCGTGGCCCCTGTGTCTGTGATGCCAGCCTGGGCCCCCTGAACGCAGCCTACGAGCTTTCTGCCCGCTCTGGCCTGATGTTCAGAACAGCTTCGTGGTGGGGGTTTCGTCGCCGAGGAGGGGCTGAGGCTCGGGGTTGAGGATCGGCCACAGCACGAGGAAGCGGCAGAGCCGGACAGCGGAGCGCGCCCATCTGTCCCCTCAGCCACGGAGCAGAAGGGTGGCAGGTGGCAGGTGGGCTGCCACGGTCGGGTCCCCGGCTGAGCCTGCCCCCGTCTGCCCCCAGATCTACATGCACCTGCGCTGCTACAGCTGTCCGAACGAGCAGCGCTACATCGTCCGCATTCTCTTCATCGTTCCCATCTACGCCTTCGACTCCTGGCTCAGCCTTCTCTTCTTCACCAACGACCAGTACTACGTGTACTTCGGCACCGTGCGGGACTGCTACGAGGGTGAGGACGGCGCGCGGGCTGGGGCAGGGCGCCGGGAGCCAGAAGGCCTGTGGCCTGGGCTCCTCCAGGGGGGGCTGCCCCACGCTTCTCTACCCACTTCAGGGTTCCCATCGGGGCCCCCACTGACAGGTGACAGCCTGTGTGTAGCACTTGGCCACAGGGCTCCCACGATACCCATAGGGACACCTGCGAGCAGGGACCCTCCCCCTGTGCCTCATTTCTCAGCCTGGCGTCTCTGGTCGGGGTGAGCAGCAAAGAAGTCCGTTTGTAGACAGAAACCCCGGGTACAGATGGGTCAGGGGCTTATCCGGGGCCCGTGGCGAGGCAGTGGCAGGGGTGAGGCTCCCTCTCCACGTGCCTTAATCCTGAGGGCTTTGTCCTGGGAGCAGGCTCTGCTGTGCCACCCAAGAAGGCGACTCCCTGCTTTTTGTGGGCTTCGGGTCCCATGTTTGGTGTGGAGACATCAGCTGCTCTGGTACTGAGCTCCTAGCAGGGGCCCGGTCCTCGGCTGGGCGCTGGGTGGCAAGGAGGAAAGCCAGCCCCCGGCTGCTTGCCTGGCCAGTCACCACAGGACCGGGCAGCTCTCCATGGAGCCCAGCCGCAGACACAGGGAGCAGAGACCTAGAGCCTGAGGCTGCTGGGGTGAGCATCCCAGGCAGCCCGGAGAGCTAATGCACAGGACCCGGGAGGAATCCGGGAGGTAGGGGGAGCTGGGCTGGGGGCTGGCCCCGGCCAGATGAGAAACCGGCGGCTGGAGACAGAATGGCACTGGGAAGGAAGGACAGGGTGTACACGTCCTTGCAGGGTACACGGAGAAACTTAGATTTTCTTTTTTACTGTTGGTGCACAAGAATATGACACAACTGGAAATTGCAGGTTAGAACATCTGTCTGCGGAGGGCGGGTGAAGGAGGGAGAGGCCAGAGCCCTTAAGACAGGTCACAGGCCCACAGTGCCTGGGCCTGCACAGGCCAGCAGGGCTGGGAGGAGGGGTCCTTGAATTCGAGATCCCTGCTCTGACATCCCCCTCCTCCTCTCAAGGTCATGCATTTTCCTGTTTCCTCCCATGTCTGCACTGCTGGCTTCAGGTAGAGTGACCAGATGTCGCGGTTCCCTATGTTGAGGCAGGGCAGCCCCGACCACGACCAGTTGTCATCTTCCCCGACCCCGGGTGGGGGGGGCTTTGCCTCGGGCCCTGGGCTCTGTGGATATTGGGGTGCAGCATGCTCATCCCCACAGAAGCTGGAGCCTCTCTTCCTGTCCCACTTTGAACCCGCGTATCCCTGAGGCCTCGCGGGGCATGGGAAATGCCTTAGGCCTTGGCCAGGAAATGCAGGCGCCCGCCAGAGCGCACTGCCCCCCACGCCCCCCTCCAGCCGCGGGCCTCGCCCTCACCTGCCTCTCCAGCCACACTGTCCTCTTCTCCAGTGGGGCCATCGGGTGTTTCCCCAGGGTCTGGAAAGCTCTTCTTGGCCCGCTCCTTCTCCTTTGTCCTGACTCTGGTGTCTCCTGGGAACGGCTTCTGCTGTCGCTTCTCTCCCGGCACCCTGCGCGCGTCTTCACGGCCTGAGCACGGCGGCAGTGAGCGTGCATGCACAGCATGGTGCCTGCTTTGCTGTCGTCTCCCTGAATGGACTTAGCTCCACGGGCGCAGGGACAGGCAGAGAGCCCATGTCCGCAGAGCCAGGCACCTGCCAGGTGCTCACTCAGTCCGGAATTTCTGAATGAATAGGGACTTTATTACACACCTGCTGCGCGCCGTACATTCTCAGGGGGCCTCATCGACCTCCCAGCTGAGTTCCCTGCTTGGCTCTGCCGGGTGAGAATACTCAGGCCAGGTGGGGACCTGCTCTGGGCGGAACTGGGGCTCTAATGCCTGATGTCCCTGGAGGCAGCAGGGTCCAGGGACACTTCTGGGTTTCTGGGGAGCTGCACACACTAGTGTTGAGAGTCCTTTTCCAATCACATTGCCAATCGCAAATGGGGGCCCAGGAGCAGCCTCTGCCCACTGATTCCCTCAGAAGCACAGAGCTGTTCCCTGCCAAGGGGGATCCTCTCCTGTGTGGTCTCCCTCCTCTGCGGGGCACCGAAGACTGGGGTGCCTGGCACAGTGGGGCACGGTCTCTGTACTATCCTCACTCTGTGCCCCAGAGGCGGCAGCAGATGGTTGGCTGGGTCCCCCCACTCCAGAAGCCTCTTTGTGCAGGCCCTGCCTGTCCCAACCTTCCTCTTGGTCCACTTAGAGGTCCTGGTAAGAAGTCTGCCTCCCTGCTAAGCATGTCTCCTAGCAACACTGTTATCCCCTGGCCTCTCCGCCTCTGCCAGGGAGTTTACAAACAGCACAGCAGCTGCGGGGGAGTTCAGGCTGCCCCAGAGTTCACCAGCTTTTCGTGTCTGAGTTGGTGGGCTTGGCCCTCGCCTTGCCCTTTTCTGCAGCTCTGCTCAGCATCTGGGACCCCCTCCCCTTGTCCTTTCATCTACGGGACCTGCTCCTGCAGAGTTGGGGATGGAGGGGCTTCCCTTAAAATTAAAAGAGAGCCCCCCCTTCATTCCCCTCCCACCCACCCCACCGTTCCTTCTTGGTGTCCCAAGACCCGGGAAGGGCAAAAGGGAAATCAGGAGCCACGCTGTGCTGGAGGACCCCGATGGCAGAGCCGGGCAGCTGGGCTCTCGCTGGGCGCCGCGCAAACATTTGTTTTTCTCTTTGACGAAATTACAACTAAATTTTACTCTTACTCAGGTACTAGTGCACACAGTTGAAACACAAAATCGCCCTAACTCTTCCTCACTCCCAAGTTCATTGTATTTTCAACTCTTTAAACTTTTTTTTTTCCCCTAGAATAACCTAAAAATATGCTTGTACTCTTGGTTCTCGATTTTTCAATTTCAGATAGGGTTCCATAGTGACCTCCAGTTGTAGAAAGCTTTGACTTAGGTATCTTCGCCCCAACCCCACACACACACGCACACACACACACAGACACACACACACACACAGAATTCTCTCTTCATCTTTTCATTGTGACTAGACCACAGTTTTTCTCAATCTGTGTTCAGTGTTTGCATTATCACCTGTCTGTAAATATTGATCAGAGCTGAGCCCTGTAGTGTCCCAGGCTGACATTTCCCTGTGTAACTTTTTATTTTCCTCTGGCTATTGCTTACCTTGCTTTTGGGTTCGCTCTGCTTTCTGTGTATCTGTCATTAATTTATTCCCAAATGCTTTAATTGACTGGAAGAGAGAAACCCTTCTCCGCGCCATCAGACACATGGACGGATCTGTAAGCTCTGGGTCTCCCCCGAGCCCTGGTCTTCCTGCTCTGGTCTGGCTGCTTCCTGGCCTCTTGGTCTTCTCTTCACCATCATCCTGGGACACCTGCTCACTTCTCTTGTGCTGAATCACCTGTTCCCTGGATGTCGTTTTTTTCCTCGTCTATGGTTTGCGCTCCATTTTTGGTCAGTCCGTATCTTCCAGGAGCTTCATGGCAAAAAGCAAGCATGAGAGTTGTGGTTTTTTGTTTTGTTTTTTTTTTTTCCAATCTGAAAATTACCTGCAAATATTTTTACTATTTTACCCATTTGGAGTTTGATGGGAATCCAGTTCTAAGTTGGAAATCATCCTCCCTCTGAATTTTGAAGGCATGTTTTCCCCTGTCTTCTAGCTTCCAGTGTTGTTTTGGGAAAGTCTGCTAGAGTCTGATCCTTTGTCCTGAGGTTCTGGGAAATTTTCTTATATGTTTCTTTCATAATTTCTTCCCCTCCACTTTATCCTTCCATTCTGGAATTCCTGTTGTAGGATGTTGCACTTCTGGATGGAGCCTCACATTTTCTTTATAATTTTCCAGCTCTTTTTTTGTTCTGCTTTCCAGGAGCGTCATTTATTTTTTTTAAATCTTTACCCTTGAGCTTCTCTATCGAAGGTCTTTTGTTTTTGTTTTTTTGTTTTATCATGTTGTAGAATGTCAGGAGCTCTTCCCTGTCCTTTTTTGTTTTGAGCCCCCATTCCTGGTATTGGGTAGAGTATCTCCTCTTTTCTCTCTGGGGATGCTAATTTCAGTTTTCTTCTGCTCCCTGCGTTATCTCTGCCTCCTGAGCTCCTTTCGTCTGTTGGCTTTGGTCTTTGACCTTTGTGTCGGGACGCTCTCCTCAAATGTCTAGTGTCCTTGGCTATTTTTGTGTTTAAGAATGGGGCTCAAAACTGCTGGGCCTCCATCTGGGTGACGGGGCACGTGATGTGACCCTGCCAGTTTTATGCAGCGATAGGGGCAGGCACCAAATGAGGACCTTTTGATTCTGGGCCTGTTTCCCCGGAGAATAATGTTCTCATCTCCAGCCTGGGAGGCAAAAGCTGGGCAGGCTGAGTTGAGGAAGCAGATGGGGCAAGGGACCCACCCTTTGCATTCAGGCCACACGTCCTCATTGCCCTCAGCTGAGCCATGTTCTCTGAGGACAGAACCGTCTCAACTGTCTTGAGAGTGAAAACCCGGTAGCTCCACGTGGAGACTTGGAGCTGAGGTTCCCGTTCGCACCTTCAGCCCTCAGGACTGCCTGGTGCGTCTGGTTTTGGGGT
This sequence comes from Zalophus californianus, assembly GCF_009762305.2. Classification (NCBI taxonomy): domain Eukaryota; kingdom Metazoa; phylum Chordata; class Mammalia; order Carnivora; family Otariidae; genus Zalophus; species Zalophus californianus. The sequence goes on from NC_045603.1 coordinate 10,161,049, forward strand.
TTCCCAGAGGTTCTCATTGGCTCCCCCCATCCCCTGGGTCAGTGACCACACGGCACCTTCCAGAGCTATGGTCAGCATCTCTGGTCTGCTGCCCCTGGTGCTGTCCCCCTTGTGCATGAAGGTTTGTGCCCATCCCCTGATTTGTTCACCTTTCAGCAGGGAAGGGGGGGTAGCGAGTAGTACTAACCCCTGCCTTTTGGTGGCAGGAGGGCTGTCTTCTAAGGAGGGGGCTGAGTCTCGGAGAAGTAAGCGGCTCACCCAGGGTCCTGTTTCTACCATCTGACAAGGGCTGTAATCCACATGGCACAAGGACGAGCCATCGGGGCAGGCAGACGGAGGAGGACCGATCGAGCCCCCTGCATGCAGGGAGCATCTGATGGTGCTCAGGGCGAGGGGTAGCCCCTAGAGACATCTCTGAGACAGCCCCGGGGAGCTCTGTGATCAGGGGGATACAGAGGGCCGGAGTTCAGAGGAGGGAGACCGACTGAACTGTTGCTTCACACAGGCACCGTGTTGTGAATACTGTTTGTGTGGTGTTTGCTTTTCTGCATATTTTTCCTTACTGTTAGCTCATTCTCACCTCCCAGTTAGCTGGTGGATATATTATCATCCCCACTTTGTACTCATGAAAAAAAGAATGTGAGTAGGCTAAGAAACTTAAGACTAAAACTAAGAGACTCTCTATTACCTAGAGGCCAGACGCAGCCCTGGGTCTCTGGATCCCCAGAATGGCTCGGGTCGGGCCGGGCGGAGGAGGGCAGGCCGGCGTCCTCCCATGGAAGAGCATGAGCTCTGTTACAAAGGGAGAGTTTACGTGAAACAGTTAAAAGAAGGAGGCTGCCTTCACCCCGCTTCAGATTTTGGACAATCTGCCTGGAATCTGGCCTAAAGTGAAGCATCTTCCAAGGCAGAGAGAGAGGACAAGCCGGGGTAAATGGAACCCAGCTGAGGGCCACAGACACAGGGCCGCACGAGACCCAAAGGCCGGGGTGCCGCTGCTAGTCCCGGCGCTGACAGAGCTGGCCGTTCCAAGAGCTCAGTCCATCCGAATGAAGAAAGGTATTGAGAGGAAACCAGTCAGAAGAGGCGTCAGGAACAGTGATCTGCGTGGCAGGAAGCAGCAATAGGCAGGATCGAGGATCGAGAGGGCAGACAGGCCACGAGGGAGGAGGGATTGAAGCAGCTCAGGGCAGACCCCCTGGCCCACCAGGGCTGTGGCGCATTGCATCCACTGCTCTCCCTGGTGGTCCCGGAAAAAGAGGGGGAAGCGTGTTCTGAGGCCCCTATTTACTGAGCACAGAAGATTTCCATCCAAAGTAGTCAAAATTAAGTTTTCTGGGCTCATCCTCGAATTACCTGCCACGTGGAATGGCCCCACGTCTTTCCAGATAACCAAAGTGTTTGTGTGCGCCGAGAGGGCCAGGCCCAGGGGCCAGCTGTAGGTGCTGAAGGCACGTGGAGGAAGCGAACTTGGAACGGCCAGTTGCGCCCAGGGGCGCCGAGGTTCTGCACCCAGAGCGTGGCCCACCCCAGGCGTCCAGGGAGGGGTTATTGAACGAACAGACAGATGTGCCCGTCTGACCTGTGGTGGGGAGCTTGTGAGGACTCCTGACCCCGGGAGCTGTTGGCAGGGACGACCGGAGCGCACTTCTTGGTGGATCCTCTCTGATGCCCTGGGGGCTCCCTGGGGCTGTGCTGTCGCGGGTGCCCGTTGCAGGGGTGCAGGTGGGAGGCTGGGTGGACGGCAGCCTCTTGAACTATAGCCTCCTGTCCGGCAGCTGTGGGTTAGAGATCCTGGCAGTGAGGAAAGAAGGCCTCAAGTCTCAGGGTCGGAAGGGACCTGTAAAGACGCAGCCTCTCAGAACCCCTGTATAATGTCTGCTAAGAGGCCCCTTGGCCTCTGATTGCATGCTCCCCCTGGCTCAGAGCTCACTGCCTTTCATCTCTGAAGATGGCCTGTTGGCAATTGTTTCTTATATTAGGCTGAATGCCTAGGATCTGCCTCCAGGACCAGGTGGGTCCTGTCTGACCCTCTGGATAAGGTCGTGCCCCTTATATGAACAGAGTGACCCTAATGTCTTTTCTCCAGGCCTCAAGGCTCCAGTACGATGCTCATTTCATCTCCCATCTTGGTCTTTTGCTCCTGATTTTGTGCATTTGTTCCTAGTCCATTTAAGATTTGGTATCTGCAGGTTGTGGGGGGGGGGGGGGTTGGGCCTGGATGGCTCAATCATTGAGCATCTACCTTCAGCTCAGGTCATGATCCTGGGATCCTGGGATCAAGCCCCACATTGGGCTCCTTGCTCTGCAGGAAGCCTGCTTCTCCCTCTTCCTCTGCCCCTGCTTGTGTTCCCTTTCTGTCCCTCTCTCTCTGTCAAATAAATAAAATCTTAAAAAAAAAGATTTGGTATCTGGGGAGTACCTGGGTGGCTCAGTCGGCTAAGCATCTGACTCTTGGTTTTGGCTCAGGTCATGATCTCAGGATCCCGGGATCAAGCCCCATGTTGGGCTTGGCACTCAGTGGGGAGTCTGCTTGAGATTCTCTCTTTCCCTCTGCACCTCTTCTCTGCCCTCTAAAATAAATAAATAAATAAATCTTTAAGATTGGGTATCTAGAATGGAACAGAAAGTTCTATTGCCCAGGGCAGGAGAGAGAGAAGGACCATCCCTTCCCTCCTGCTGGATGCTCCCGTCCAGACCGGAGGGCCTAGTTGGTGGGTCCCTTGGTCACTCATGTATCCACTGGGCCTAGCACAGAGCCTGGCACACAAGCTGTGGTTAGTACATAGAGAGGCAGAGAGTCGTACTGTGTCTCTGGGGCCTTTCAGGGGAGCAGCCTGGAGCTGTGGTCAGAGGGGCAGTCAGGCAACAAGCTGCTGGCCAGGAACTGCACTCCACCGCCGGCCTCCAACCGGCGTGTTTGTTCTTCTCGTGCCTGGGGCCGCGTGTCCTCATGCTTCTTCCCGGAGTGTGTGTTGAGTTGTCTGTTGCAAACAGCCTTGCTGGGGTGGGGGTAGTGTTTTGCCTGGCTCTGTAATTTCCTGGGAGGGGATTGATTTGTCCAGATGGTCAGTGGGTGCTGATATGGGCTGTTTGAGTCATCTCAAGGAGACTCTGTCTTGTCTCCCTTCTCTGAGAACGCGCTGTTGACTCACTAACGATTCTTTAAAGGAAACCGTCAGTGAGAATTGGTATCTTAGGGACTGGCTGGGCCTGAGGCAATGGGAAAAGGTCAAGAACCTTGAACTGAGATGGATACAGTGGGATGATCCTGGCCAGTTGAATGCAGAGCTGGATAGGGATAGAGTGCTCAGCCATGTAACTCAGGAGGGTGCTGACGTCTGTCATGGCACAGTTGAAAGGATGCTTGGCCGTGGCTTGCAAGACGGCCTGGCTTGGGAGGGCGGTTCCAGACAAGGGGGCTGATGAACCTTGGCCCCTGTGGCTTCTCTTGAGAGTTTTGTCTTTAGGGACCGGTGTCTGATCTGCACAGCCTGCGGAAGGGTGGGTTCCGTGGGTGAGGATGGAGTGTGGGCCGTGTGCCTGCCCCGCCTCTCCACGCCTCACCCCGAGTTAAGGCCTATGTCTGTCTGTTCATTCCTTCTGTGCTGATTGAGTGTAAGTGCCAGGCCCTCTGGTAGTCGGGGGTAGGCCTCAGTCCCTACCGGCAAGGAGTTTATAGTCTGGAAAGAACACTAGGTAACGCACCGTGGATTGCTCCGTGTGAGCTCAGCCTTAGCAAAGGAGTCCCACGCCCCGCCTTTCCTCAAGGAAGGAGCTGCTGTTATCCCTGGCTTATAGGTGAGGAAACCACGGCACAGCGCACTTAAGACACCTGCCTGAGGTCACACAGCTCCAAAGTGGGAGAGCCGCCATCTGTACACCCTGGCAGTCTGGATCCAGGGCGTGTGGCTTCCCTGCTTCATTGATGCTGCCCCCTGTACGGGAAGGATAGGCCGGATCAACAGCGGGATCGTGGTACGTGGAGTGAGCCTGGCAGTGGACAGAGGATTGGCAAGGGAGAGGTGGCATCTCAGCAGGGCCTGCCCTGGGAGTTAGCAGAGGCACCGGCACATGCTAGCACGGAGTGTGAGAGCTCTTGGCACGTCCTGGGAACTCTAGGAATGGTTTTATATCATATACAAGCATATACATACACCGATTATATATGTGTAGATATACACACACACGTGTATATACGTACACACATTATATAGATACACATAGCAGCCGCACACACACACACACACACACACACGTGTGCACGAATACATTTACTCTGGCTGCATCAGTAATCACCCCAAGCAGAGTAGTGTAAAACGACCATTTCTTTTGTTCATGGAGAGTGCAGTCCAGGAATTTGGACTGGGCACAGTGCGGATAGTCCCTCCCTGTGCCCTGCTATCTGGGCCTCTGCTGGGGGACCCTTGGCTGGCGGTGGGGTCTGAAGTCTGGTTTGCTCGTGTGTCTGGCACTTGTTGCTGGCATCAGCTGGGGCCTTGGTTCCTCCCGCACGAGCCACTCTGGGGAGTCTCTCCACGTGGGCTGGCTTGGGTTTCCTTGAAACAAGGGGGCTGTGTCCAAGGGCAGGCATCTCAAGAGAAAGAACCAGAGGAAAGAGGCCTTCTCTAAGCCCAGCATCAGATGTTTTGGAGCAGCACTTGTTTTTGTTGTTGTTGTTGTTGTTGTTGTTTTTAAGATTTTATTCATTTATTTGACAGAAGAGAGACAGCGAGAGAGGGAACACAAGCAGGGGGAGTGGGAGAGGGAGAAGCAGGCTTCTCGCGGAGCAGGGAGCCCAGTGTGGGGCTCGATTCCAGGACCCTGGGATCATGACCCGAGCCGAAGGCAGACGCTTAACAACTGAGCCACCCAGGCGCCCCATTGGAGTAGCACTTGTGCTGTGGTCACGCCGGTCCCCTCGGATGCAAAGGGAGGGAGGAAGACCCTATGTCCCCGCAGAGGGGAGCCAGTGTCCCAGGGTGTGGCCATCTTTGGAAAGTACCACTGGCCAGTGTAGCTGGACCCAGCTTGGAATGGGCACATCCATTCTACTTGGCCTTGTGTGGTTTTGGACAAAGGTTATCAGCAGGCTGACATCAGATTTGGCTTGATGCCTCCCCCCCCCCCGATGCCCCAAAGTTCTTGTCACTGAAGAGTGCTTTGGAGCTCAGTGGAGATTGCGCAGCACCCCCCCCTCCCCCGCCATTTCCTGAGCTGCTTCTGTGCCAGGTAGGCAGCATCCACGGTCGTCAGCCCCATCAAGGGACAGTGACCCCTGAGGAAGACCAGCAGATAAATGGCACCAGCCACTCTTCTGAGTACTTTGCATACTCAACCCTCCTGGCAAGGTAGGTACCTCTGTTGTCCCCATATAACAGATAAGGAGACTGAGGCACAGGGAGGCTCGCAGCTAATCGGGGGAAAAACCCTCTACTATGTCTGTAGAGGGATAGTCACAGCACAGTGTGGTAGGTGGCGTGGCCCATGTTGATACAGGGTGCCTACCTGGGGCCCCCCACCCTAGCTGGAGGTGTGAGCCCTTAATAGGTTAGGTATACAGCACCTCAAAAATATTCCTTTCCAAATTGCTGAAGGCCAGCATTCGCCTGTAGCTCTGTCGGCAGGATTGTGTGCACTCCAGTTCAAGGTAGTCCCACATTCATGGTGTGCCTGGTATGTGCCAAGTGCTGTGGCCATGCTCTGGGGAAGAGGTGGGCCCCCTTCCAGGGACCACAGTCCCAAGAGAGCAGTCAGGGATCATGCGAGCCACGCTCCAGGGCAGGAAGCACCGCACAGCGTCTGCAGATCAGCGGTCCCCTGTGTGAGAACGCACCAGCCTCCATGTAGGGGCCAGAGACTTCTCAGGGGGTCTCACGGGATTCACAGGCACCAGTGACACCGAGGGAAGGGCGCCCCAGGCCGTGGGATCAGCAAAGGGAAAAGCACGGAGCGGGGGGCATCATAACCTGCTGGGAAAGAGGGGCATCTAGTTGCCGGGAAGGCCGTGTGAGGGGTGGGCAGGGGCCAAATGACTCTGGAAAAATCTTGAATGCCAAGCTCAGGGCTGTACCGGGAGCCTTGAAGGCCTCTGCGCTTCAGGGGGACGGCAGGGTCAGATGAGAAGGAGCCCTCTGTCTGCAGGGGCGCTGGTTCCTCCCTTGCCCTTCCTGTCCCCTGACCCCATTTGGACCCTCACTCCTTTGCTGGACGTTCTTGAGTTCCCATGCTCTCGGCCTGCCCTTCCTCCCGCGCCCCTTCCTCCCGCGCCCCTTCCTCCTGCGCCCTCTGCCGCGCTCCTCCTGCTTCCACTCTCCCCATCCTTGCTCCCGCACGTCCCTGTGCTCCAAGCGCGCTGCAGGCCGCAGCCTTCATCTTGCTGACCCCGCAGAAATCCTTTGACCAGGAGACCGCTCACAGCGGATTGCTGCATTTATAACATACTTTGGTGCTGTCCATCGCTGTCGCAGAGCTGTGTCTCTGGGGTGATACAGAGCTGCATCCAGAGGGGGCTGGCCCGGCTTCCCCACACATTTGTGCTCTATTTTGTGCACCTTCATACCTCCCCCTGGAGCCTCCAGTGGTGTGCGCACCAACCTGCCACTCGAGGTGGTTGAATGGACAAAGCTTCTCCTGTCTCATTCCTGCCGAAGATTTCTCCTGAGGTCCCTCTAAAGAATGTTTTACTGTTTTGTTGTAAAAATCCGATCCGTAACACACACACACACACACACACACACACACAGAGAAAAGTGCCTGAAATGAATAAGCAGTTACAAAGCCGGTAGCTGCTGAGCCCCAGAATGTGCCCCCCCAGCCCCCAGCGAGCCCGTCCCCAGCCTCCCACACAATCCGGAACTTTGTGCTTCCCACCTCCTTGTGTTGCTTTACGGTGTGACCAGCGGCGTATGTACGCCTATGCTACACAACATGACTTTGCTTTGCCTGATTTTGATGACAAGTGGAATATTCGCTGTGCGGGTCCTTGCGTCCCTGAGGCCCCATGACTGTGGTGCTTTCACTCCCATTGCTGTTTAGAATTCCACCATCTGTTTACCCATCCTGTTAGTTTGAGTGGTTTTCTCTGGACATTTTCCACAGCCCTGGTCATCTATAATTTCCTGAGCCTGTGCTATGAATACCTCGGGGGAGAAAGTTCCATCATGTCGGAGATCAGAGGGAAGCCCATCGAGTGAGTATGAAGTCCCCGCGGAGCCCCTCCCACACCACCCCGTTTCCTGGGCCTGATGTTCTTCGAGCCGTCCGGGTGTCAGGCAGACACACAGACCAGCTCTGCCCATAACCAGGCCCTGTCGTGCCTCCCCTCGCTTCCTGAGGGACGCCATTCACAGGGACCTGGGGACGGCCTCGCCGGTTTCTTGCTCCTTTTTCTTCCTACCCCTTCCTGTCTGCCTGTTTCTCCCTCTCGCACTCTTGCCATTCAGTACTTGGCAAGTCGGTTTGTTGCCCTCCGGGCCGGTGGAGCCCTGCTCCCTCATGCCCTCCCTGCATGAGCAAGCTCTCCCCGAGTGCTTGGCCTCCGGGTAAAGGCTGCCTGGGATCTGTGCCCTGTTCCCAGCCCCAGTCTGCTCTACCCAGGCTTGTGTGGATGTGAGGGAGGGTGGCCTCCCCCAGCCCCACCTTTTCCCTAATCCTGGCTGTCTGCCTACCAACCTCTTCTCTGCTTGCCTCTTCCAGGTCCAGCTGTATGTACGGCACGTGCTGCCTCTGGGGAAAGACTTACTCCATTGGATTCCTGCGGTTCTGCAAGCAGGTGTGTGTCCCTGCACCTGCCCTGGTCAAGAGGGGCAGGCCAGGGGCCCGGAGCCTGGGTGCTGCCCCTGCTTGGCCAGTGGCAGAGGCAGGCGTAGGGCCTGGAGGACCCCACTTGTGGCGTTCCCATATCCCATGAAGTACCCCAAAGCCCCGGCACCCGCTCCGCACGCTGTTAGGCATGCACGTGCATTAGCAGAGTGTGCTCCAAGGGGCAGCAACAGGTGTCCTAAAAGGGTCTGTGGCAGCCCCGGGCAGGAAGTGGTCCCATACCTTTGCTCACTTCGGCTAGGCAGGTCTTGGTGTGCGCGCGCGCGCGCGCGCGTGAATCAGGAAGTGCATGGGGATTCTAGAATCTCAGCTTGAAACCCCTGATCGGCTGCAGCTAGAGGCCAGGAGGGCTTCTGCATGAAAGCTCCCTGCCAAGATGGGCCTGCGGAGTCTCTGGCCTGTTCCCCGTTTCCCAACCGGCAGTCCACCAGCTTCCACTTTCCTCAGCTGCCTCCCCTGTGGTTTCAAGGAGCCTGGGCGGAGGCGGTGTGGGGTTGTGGTGTAGCGCATGGGCCCCGGTGTCGGACCATCGGAGTTCGGTTTTCAGCTTTTCCTCTTGACCGGGTGACCTTGGCTAAGTTACATAACCTCTCTGAGCCTGACTTCGTTTCCCCTTCTGTAAAGTAGGCCAAACTATACGTATCTCAAGGGATGGTTTAAGGCCCGGGTGGGGTGATGGATGGGAAGCAGTCAGCACAGACTGGCACGGAGCCCACTCTTGTCTGAGTCTGACGTGCCACACCCTGCTGGTGGTCGACCTCAGCCCAGTCTCCTCCGCGTGCCAGGACCTCTGTCAGCCCCTCCGGCGTCACCAAGAGTAGTCACAGGGGAAATGAAAACCACAGCTGATCACCGTGGCCACCAGAGGGCTGGCCTTTCTACTCCCTTCTGTGCAGGGCCACTGCCTGCAGTGTGGGCACGCCCACAAAGCACCTACCTGGAAGGGCCAGGTCTACACCCAGGTCTACACCACAGGCCAGCTGCTTCCAGCTCTGCCTTCCCTTGGGCGTTCCTGCATTCACAATCTCCCTCCTGGGCCTGGAGGCAAAGAGTTAAAAGTGTCCTGGGGTCAGGGTGGGTGGGGCCTTCCAGAGCCTTTGTTTACCAGCCTTTCAGCCGCCCTGGGCCCAGCTGTGACTCACTGCCTTCTTTGATGAGTATATTATGTACAAAGTTTTGATCCCATGATCACTAGCTTGTGTCGCCTGGTTATAAATGATTCCCGGGCCCCGTGGGTTCGGATGTCCTGCTGCTGTTCTGGAAGGGGCAAGGAGAGGTAATAAGAGGACAGAGTTATGATAAAAGCAGCCTTTGCACCCCTTTTCCTCCGGAGAGAGCCCTCCTGAGTGAGAAAGCCTGGGCCAGCCCCCCACCCCCACCCCGGATCCAAATCTCCTGGAGAGCTGGTTCACAGTACGCATTCTCTGGTCAGCCAACCACCCCCCCAACCCCCAGCCTGATGAAGAAGGTCTGGCATGGAGCTCTGGGTGCTGGGTCATGTTTACAGCTCCACCGGTGGTTCTAATGTCCAGCCTGGCTTCAGAACCACTGCCTGATTTCTGACGCGATCCAGGGCAGTGGTTGGGTGAAGGCTGTGGGGCCTGCTGATGTGGACTCTGCTGTCACTTCAGCCTCTCCGTGCCTCAGTTTCCTCACCTATAACTACTTTGTTGGGGGGCTCTTGTGCGCCCCGCTGACTGGGGACGGCAGCAGCCTGTTGACAGGCTCTTAACCCCCACCGCGCGCAGATTGTGACTCCTCCCTTCTCCCCAGATACTGGTCCTGCTCCCTCAAGGTGGGTGGTGGGGCCAGGGAGTTTAGGGGGTTTTGCTGGGGGCAGCATCGCACCTCTACCCCCATCACACGTGCTCCCACGCAGCTCAGGCCCCCCGGGACTCCCCACAAACTGCGCTCAGGTCCCCAGTGGGGCAGAAACTGGGTTCAACAGGTTACTTTCTCTGCCCTGGGGTCCTTGCCCGACTTGAAGCCACACTGGCTCAGCCTTTTAAAGCTGCTCCCCCCTCCACAGAAGGGGCCTTGTGGCTTAGATGTATTGATCTCAAGAGCATGGTGTTTCTGCTGGTTTTATGGGCACCATGGGTGGTCCTTGACTTTGCTGGAGCCTCTGGAGGGCACTGTGAGAACCTGGTTCAGGAATTCTTCCAGTGGCTGTGAGCGGGCCAGTGGAGGCCCTTATTGAACACATAGGGAGGGGAGAGCTTCCAGAAGACACTGCTGTGTTCTTCAGCCCTGTGATGTCGGGTCCCCTGCAGCCCCAGTGAGACCCCGGGGGTGGACAAGGAGGGCTGGAGGAGGCTTCGAGCGGGGCCCTGGCCCCCTTCCTGCTGCCGTCCATCACCAGGGTCTACCCCCTTGCCCGCGTCTGCTCCTGGCTGCTCGGGCTTGGTAGGAGCTGCTCCTCGTGCTTGCCCCTGTTGTATCTCTGGTATGTTCCTGCTGACCCCTCCAGCAGCCAGCCTGCCTGCCTGCCTGCCTGCCTGCCTGCCTGCCTGCCTCCCTCCCTCCCTCCCTCCCTCCCTCCCTCCCTCCTTCCGTCTGCGCGTTCTACTGCGTTGCGCGATTGCGCAGCTGTCCTCTTAACAGATTCTGCCTCTCCCTGCCACGGCGGTGCCCTCGGGGCAGGACATTGGGCCCCCCTCCCCGGCCCCTCAGCATCCAGCACAGACCCAGCGGGCCAGAGGAGGCGCTTGTCACAGTTTCTTTTCTCGTCCTCGACTCTTGACCTTCTCCCACCAGGCCACCCTGCAGTTCTGCGTGGTGAAGCCACTCATGGCTGTGAGCACCGTGGTCCTCCAGGCCTTCGGCAAGTACCGGGATGGTGACTTTGAGTAAGCAGAGGGTCCCCCCGACAGGCGTGAGGGGAGGAGTGTCGGCGCGGGAGTGGCTGACCCTGCCCAGAGGCTGATGCCCCCGCCTTAGGGAAGGGGGTGGCTGCAGACTGGCCCCACGCCCCTGACCTTCCTCTGAGGGGAGGCCAAGCACGGCCCGGCCCTCCTCACGCCTCCTTGCACCCCTGAGTTGCAAGGCCCATGCCTGGCGGTGACCACCATCCCACTTGGCCCCGCTACACACTGGTGCCCCAGGGGTGGGCCCAAAAGGGATAGTGACCACCCCCAGGGCAGGGAGCAAGAAAGTCAGAGCCCGGAGAGGCCTGTCTTGAGTCCCCGGGTAGAAGGCTTCTCCTGTGTAGATTTCCTCTTGTTTTGGGACTTAGTGAAAGTGACCTGGTATCCAGGCCCCGTGCTTGCAGACACTTTGCATATACCACCTGCACCCTGCGTGACTGCCCTGCCGGGGCAGGTGAGCAAACGGGGGCTCAGGGGGGACATGACTTGGCTCAAGAGAAAAGAGCAGAGCCAAGCTCTGTGTTGTTCTCACACCTGTTGCCGGACCATTGGGCTGAGCTCCCCACCCCTGGTCCTAGTGGCTTCCACGTCTCTGTCCCCACCAGGAGCCTGGGCACCAGAGCAGAGGCGGCAGGGCTGACCTTCACCGCGGGCGCACACCCTCGCACACCTCCCCTCCACCCCCTGCTTCTTGGCCACTTGGATCCCTTTCTTCAGTGGCTCGTGGAGCACTGCTTGGGGAGCATTGCTGGGAGCCAGAGCTGGGAGCACTGCCTGGGGAGCATTGCTGGGAGCCGTGGGGCTTGGCAGACTGGCAGGGCAGAGGCGGGAGGGAGGCCTCTTGTCCCTCAGAAGGCCCTGTCCAAGCCAGAGAACACTCCCCGTTCCCACAGCGTCACCAGCGGCTACCTCTACGTGACCATCATCTACAACGTCTCCGTCAGCCTGGCCCTCTACGCCCTCTTCCTCTTCTACTTTGCCACCCGGGACCTACTTAGCCCCTACAGCCCCGTCCTCAAGTTCTTCATGGTCAAGTCCGTCATTTTTCTCTCCTTCTGGCAAGGTGAGCCTCTTCTCAGGCCCTGTGAGGCCCATGCTGTCCCTGGGCCCTCCCAGCCTAGAGCCCAGACCTCTGTCCACCAGGGGCCTCCTGGGTGTGAAGTCTAGGCCCTCAGGGGCCTTTCACAGGAGCCATGGGGGACCCTCTGTGGGGCTGCCTCATGGATGGGGGACCCAGGGGAGCCCCAGTGTTGGCGGCCAGCAAGGAGCTAGCGGAGTGGGGTTTCCCAGAGGCCTCAGCTTGGTGCTGGCATCCCAGCCCCACAGGAGCAACCACGGACCCCACTGCCATCCTTGCTGGTGGGGGTGGCGTTTGGGGGGCTGCTGCATGAGGAAGGGGCAGCAGGATGGGGGCCCAGTCCAGGGCCACATGCCCACGCCTCCCCTTCCAGGCATGCTCCTGGCCATCCTGGAGAAGTGTGGGGCCATCCCCAAGATCCACTCGGCCCGCGTGTCTGTGGGCGAGGGCACCGTGGCCGCCGGCTACCAGGACTTCATCATCTGTGTGGAGATGTTCTTCGCAGCTCTGGCCCTGCGGCACGCCTTCACCTATAAGGTCTATGCTGACAAGAGGCTGGATGCGCAAGGTACGAGCCAGCAGCCTGGAGACCCCCACCCCAGAGGGAGAGGCCCTCCCTAGCCCTGCCCCGGGGCCCTCCTGCCCCCCAGTGTCCGACAGGTGGTGACAGTGCAGGCGTCTCCGGCCTACTGGTGGGGAAGGGCCCACGCAGGTCGAGGCTGTCCTGCCCTGTGCCCCCAACACAAGGTTGTGGGGGGTTGGGGTAGGGGAGGTCCCGGCAGCTGAGCCCACCTGACTCTTGCAGCAGGCCTGGAGTCTGGAGAGCCCCGCGGGAAGGTCAGGACAGAGACCCCAGAGTAAACAGGTTTCCTGGGGCTCCTCACACCAGACTCGGCTTTCCATTCTGTCCTGTAATGCCCTCGGCTCTAAAGTTCTCCATCTTTTTATATCTGGGATTCCTTCTAAGAAACGGACTCAGATGGGCATCGTTTTTAACAGCTTGCTTTTTACAGCTGCTCATTTTCCTCTTTGTTGGAAGAGGTTGGCAACCCCAGTTCTACATTAGGATGCCCCAGAGAGTACAAGTCCCACATCTGGGGGCCCCCCTCCCCAAGATTCGACAATGAGTGGTCTGGGCCTGGACAGCAGTGGCAGGGGGTTTCCCAGCTCCCCCGGGCCTCTGGCTGCTACTGGGCAGAGGGGATGGTGGGGGGTTGGCGGCAGAGGAGGCCAGGAATGCCAGCGAGGAGGCGGCAGGGTCTGGGGAGGGGACGCTCCTGCTCTAACACGCCGCCCCCCAGGAGTCAGGCCGCTGCCGCTGCCTTCCATGTGGCCACAGACGAGAACCCACTTCCCCGGGCCTAGTGCCTAGGCCCACCACAGGCCCTGGAGAGTGGGGTGCTGCAGCAGGGCCCCTCGGCCCCTTCCCCTTCGTACTCAGGCGCTCTCTCCCTGGCCGGAAAGAGACCTGCCGGCCCCTTCCGGATGGGCCGGCACTCCAGGCTGCCTGGCCGCCCGACTCTTGTGCGCCCAGCTGTGTTCTCCCGGCACACTTGGCGGAGGGCTCTCAGCACCCCTTCTGTTTGTGATCACACACCTACCCAGTGCTGGCCGCTTCGCTGCTGCCCCACCCGCTTCCCTCTGGGTCCCCAGATCTGGCAAGCACCCACTCAGTGTTGAGGGCGATGTCCCTTGGACCTGCTCCCGACAGAGCCTGTGCCCTTAGGAAAGTCACCCTTGTGCCTGGAGCCTGGGGCCATAGCAGAGAACCCTTTCTGGACCCTTGAGGTTTAAAATGTCGCACGTGGGGGCTCTGCAGAGGCCCAGCGGACACCTGGGCTTTATCTTCCCACCCACCGCTCCTGGACCACCAGTCCAGCAAAGAACAGCATGGCCAGAAACCCAGCTATAGCAAAGAGGCCAGCCCAGCCCTACCAGCGAAAGGCAGGACCCCACCTCCATGCTGGACGCACTAACCCCTCAGCCTTGCAATCGGACTTGGGTCCCCAGCTGCCCTTCCTGGGGGATCTGTACAGGGAACCACACCCCCTTGCCCCCCAGTCTTGATTTCCTTGTCTGTGAAGTGTCGTGAGGTTCATAAAGCACATGGCACAGGCTTAGCAATTCCATCCAAGCCTAAAGAGAAGTGGGGGTGCTGGGGTCCTGACTTAGATGTGGAGGTGGGGCCTCGACCACCGTCCTGGGTATCTGCTGTTGGTTCTCCCATCCCCCCGGACGAGAGTGTGAGCCCTGTGAGAGGAGTCATCCCTGGGTGGACATGCCCCCCCGCCCCGGGTGCCAGGCTCCAAAGGGGCAGCCGGGGCTGCTGGGTGGGGGCAGGAAGGGTGTCTGGTGCCGTGTGCAGGCCTTGGTGGTGGGCAGATGGTGTCACTCAGCTGTCTCTTGTCTTCTCTATTTCTCTGGCTTCTCTCCCCCTCCCCTTTCCCCCTCCGCCCTGCTTCTGCCCCGGGTTTGGCCGCGGGCAGTGCCAACATACGGCCCTTACGGTAGGTTCTGCTCTCGGTCTGCACGTCTGTCCTGCACGTCAGTCGTGGTCACTGTCACCGGCATGCCTCTCTCCCTAGCCGCTTTTCTGTGTTCCTGTCTCACAGGCACCCCCAGGCAGCAGAGCTCAGAGCCCCTGCCTGCCAAGGGCTGCCCCTGTAGAGTTTGCCTGCTTCCGTCCTGGTCTCTCAATGTTCTGGAATATGCCCTGCTGGGTCCTGGGGGCACAGTGCGTGTTAATGGGAGATCCATGGCGGAGAACATGAAGGTGGAAAGGACATGCCAGATTTGAATTTGAAGACCTGGGCTTATCCCTTACCACTCGGTTTTGGGGGCCGGGGCCACTTCTCCCCGCTGAAAACTGTGGTGGGGGAGAGTTCCTTAGGGGGGAAGGTAGGAGGAAGCGCATCAGGGCTGGCGGCTTCCGCCCTCTCAGAGGGGAGCTGGTGAGGATTTATGGGTCAGCCCCACTGTTGGTGCTGGCAGACACCCTGTCCTGACAGAGCTGGTTGGCAGACTCTGGTGCCCTCTGCTCCCCGGAGTGAAGGGGGACCTCGGGGGAGGGGGCGGGGCTAGCTCTCCGGGGCCCCTCCCCTGACACTCCCGGCCTCCGTTCTCCACCCTGGGTCCCTTCCCACCAGCCACACTTATCAGCCCCCGGAGGCTGCTCACCTGCACTCTGCGCCGCAGCCAGAGGAGCCATCTCTTTGCCTGTGCCTCCTTGTGCCCGGGACCCCATTCTCTGTCGGGTGACACAGCCTCGGGGTGGGGGTTGGTCCCAGGACAATGCGCTCCCTGCCACCCCAGCTGCTCACCCCCCGCCTCTGGGCTCCCACCCTGCAGGCCGCTGCGCCCCCATGAAGAGCATCTCCAGCAGCCTCAAGGAGACCATGAACCCACATGACATCGTGCAGGATGCCATCCACAACTTCTCGCCTGCCTACCAGCAGTACACACAGCAGTCCACCCTGGAGCCCGGGCCCGCCTGGCGCGGTGGCGCCCACAGCCTCTCGCGCTCCCACAGCCTCAGTGGTGCCCGCGACAATGAGAAGACTCTCCTGCTTAGCTCTGATGATGAGTTCTAGGTGCGGCTGCTGGTGGGGAGGACTGGCACCTGGGCCCAGGGCAGGGTGTGCCCCCCTCCAGCCCCGTGCGCGGGCCGGGAGGCAGCCTGGCACAGCTTTGGCATTGCCCGTTAATTTATTGGACCAGAAACACTCACTTGTCACTTCCGGAGGAACAGCCAGAAGCTGTGAGCCCAGGGGACAGCCCAGGCTCACAACGAGCCTTCAGGAATACTTATACCAGGCCACCCCTGCTTCCGGGCGCGGGACAGAGGACGCTGGGCGTGACTGCTGTGCCCCTGTGGCTTGTCCTGCGGCGGCATGGTGGGACCAGCTGTGGCCCCATGGTGGACCAGCGGCCCTCTCAGCCCCCACGCGGCTCACCCCCTCCCCCATGAGACTTTCAGCCCTGTCCCCAACACCGTGCAATACTCTGACCTGGGCTCTTTCCTGCCTGCTCCCGCCCTTGTGCCCCCTGTCCATGCTAGATTAGCCTCACCCTGGGCCAGAGGGGCAGGAGGGAACCCAGATGCTCCCCGCAGCCCCTCCTGACCCAGGCCTGCCTGGCATGCTGCAAGGACCAGAGTGGCACCAAGAGCCACGTGTCCCGTGTCGGAAGGGCACTCAGGTGCATCTGGGCCCCTCTTCTGTTGACGAGGCCTCTCCAAGCAGGGCTCTCTGGGCCCCTGGGTGTCCTCTCCGTGGCTGCCCTTCCTGCCTGCCTCATGCCCCTTCCTCCTGGCCTGCTGAGGGCAGCCAGCAGCCCACACTGCCCTATCACGTGGGGTCTGTCTTCTGGAGAGCATTTTGGCAGAGCCCCTGCTTCCAGGCTGCTGAAAGGGTGGGCGGCTCCCAGCCCCTCCTTCCCAGGCTGAGCAGTGAGAACCTCCACAGGGTCCTGGTCTCTCCCTAGGGCTTCTCCTTCCCGTTTCAGGGGAAGGTCTGAGTCTCCACATGTCAGACCAGCTTCTGGAGGAACAGTCCCATGGGAGGGAGGATGGAAGGAGGGGGCGTGCAGCAAGGAGCTGGGAAGTGGGAGGAGTGACCCCAGACTCCTCTCCCTGGCGCCGTACCCACACAGGGCCTGGTGTCCTGCCTCGGCTGGCCCCTCGGCCCATCTCTTCTGTGCCTTAGTCACACATGAAAGCTGCCCCTTCCTAGGCCCTCAGTCTGTCTGGCCGCAGACACTCACTGGGGGCCCTTATCAAGCTCCTGGCACTCAGAGGATCCTGCTGCACTGGGCCAGGCACCCTTGGACAGGCCTTAGGGGTGGCCAGGATCGCCAGTCCCCTCCCCTCCCCTTGCTCACCTCCACACCCATATACGCGGAGCCTCCGAGGGCCAGAGCCCCCAGGCAGGCTGGCTTACACCGGCCACTGTCTTGGGAGGAGCTCCTGCAGGCGGAGCGTTCTGTCATTTGGATCCCAGATGGCACTTGGGTTTGGGCTGTAACAGCCTGGAGAAGGTGGTACGGTGAGGAGGGCCCTGCCCTGTGGCACCAAACTTCACCCTGGAGTCTCTTCCTTCTCGTTCATTCCTGGAATGAAGTATGCCAAGGGTCCAGTGGGGGGTTCCACCCCAGTCGTCTTCGCAGGCTGTCTTGGGCCCTGTGACCAAGCCAGCCCCCCCGGGGTCACAGAGGCCTGTGCACAGGGGCCTGTCCGGTGGGCCTGGCCAGCTGGTACCCAAGCTGCCCAGGAAGGCGGCAGGTGGGAGCAGGCTGTCCGAGATCCTTGGTCCCCACTCCCCCCTTTGCTTTCACAAATCTGTGTGATTCTCCTTCCAGGCCAAAGTGTGCCGCCGACTCCCTGCCCCCTGGTCTTGGCCCACCCTGGCACTTGCTGGCTAGCATGGTTCGTGGGGGGACACGGGGGTTGGGGGGACTCCGGCGGAGCCGAGGGGCCGGGAATGCGGGCCCGCCCACTCCACCCTTCCTTCCTAGGATGCATAACCTTTTTTTTTTTTTTTTAATTCCTCCCCCGCCCCCCGATAGAGTAGATCTTTGTACATAAGAAATACTTGAAAACCGAACTGGATGATGTATGAGAGGACAGAGTCCCCTAGTTTTGTATCTCATGTATGACTGCCATGAATTCCACCAGAAAGCCGCTCTATTTTGGTCTCTGTGACATTTTAAATGCGTGACAGAAGTGAGCAAATAAAGTGAGAAGTATATATATATGAGATAATATAGATTGTATTGAAATCTCTTCTGCCTGTGGGTGCGGTTTTTTCCATCCTCTCCCCCGCCGCCCCGAGTGTGTGTGGGGGGCTGGGTTTGGCGGTTGTGGGCAGGGGTCTCCTAAGAAGCTGGCTTCCTTCCAGGGCACGCTGTGTAGGTGATGGGGGAATGCACAGTGCCAGAGACGGACATTGAGGTCCAGGCTCCCCCCTGGACGAACGGTCTCGGGGGGACCCAGGGGCAGCTTTGGTCACGAGGGGCCCACCCTCCCGTGCTGGTGTGTGCAGTGGGTTGATGCCCCGTTGCCCCTTCTGTCAGCCAGCCAGAGGGGGCCCCGCCGGAACACGGGCAGCCCCATTCCTACAGGTGTCTCCCAGGACTCCTGACTCCTTGCAGGCTATCTTCCTGCCTCCCTGAGCCCACTCCCCACTGTGGGACCTTAGGTCCCTGCCTCTGGAGCCGAGGCTGCGGGGGCCGCGGGCTGCCAGGCCAGGTGCCTGGCCACACAGGGCACCTTCCGGCCTCCCGCCTCTGGGGAGGAGGGGCTGTCCTGCTGACAGGAGCGCTCGGGAATGCAGCGTGGGCGGGGGAACTTCCCAGCCAGCCACGAAACTCCACTTGTCCCGCCCGTGGCTTCCTGCTGCCCTTTCGCAGGCCTGAGCTCAGCATCCCAGGATCGGGTATCAGGATGGCGGGCCTCAACCTGAGAGGGGGCGAAAGGCCAGTGGACGCAGCCAACCCGTGTGGTTTGGCCCTTCCCCAACTTTCAAAGCTCACAGCTGCCACAGACGTGGCCTTTTCCCTCAGCCCAGCCCTGCCACCTCTCTGGACAGAAACCCTCCTCACTGCAGTTTGTGTGTGTGTGTGTGTATGTGTGTGTGTGTGTGCTGTTGTGAACGTCTGCGCTGCATGTTAAAGCTTGCAGCCCCTCGGGTTCCTGGTGTTTGTCACACCTATGCCCTCATGGTACAGTGAGGCTGCAAGAAGCTGAAGAAATCATCAGAGGCCACACAGCTAGAAAAAGGCACACCTGGATTCAAACTCTGATTTCCCTGACCCACAGACCACTGTACCCTCCCCTCCTTTTCAAGCTGTCCCCAAAGGGCTGGCAGATTGGGCTGAGATTATAGCGAGTTGGAGCCTAAGATGAGACACACGGTCGCCTTTTAGGCCTGCAGGCTGGGACTGAAGAAGCCACTTCTCTCTCGGTCTCCCTGTGCCTTCCGGAACATGGGGAAAATACTTTCTACTTGGCTGTAGAAAGTCAGGCCTCGGTGGGAAAGTGCTGGAAAGATTACTCTTAAATCCGGGAATTTTCCTCTGGGCGGGACTGTTTATTCACTGAAGGGATGCCAGGGATTTAACCCTACATTTCATTGTCCTCCTGGCTTTGTCTTCCCCTGGGACGCTCCAGGGAACCAGACAGAAGAACAGAGGTTTTAGCACCAACCCCCCCTCCAAACCACTCCCCCCAAGCAAGAGCTAGTCCTCCCCTCCAGCAGAGGGGCCTGCCTGGGGTTGAAAACAGAACTCCAGCTTCAGTCCTTCATTCAGAACGCATCCCACCCCCCCCCGCAAAAAACCCATAGCCCAGGGACTTAGACTTCTTCACTGTGGAAAAAGAGAACTTGACTTTATTCAGAAAGTCTACAAAATACAGAAGGCGGATAACTCGCTTACTGTAAGTCAGAAAATAAATAAATTCTGGGGGCCGGGCAAATTTTTTTTTAAAACATTTTTTTTTTTGCTTGTTGCCATTCGGCTTTCCCTAAATATAAGATAAAATGTGATTTGCAGATAGAAAATACAAAGTCCAGCACAGGGCCACACACCACTGTTCCCAGGGAGTGGGTGCTAGGTTTCTGGCTGGGGAGAATAACTTAGATTCGTGCAATAAATAAACAGCTGTATACGGGGGGGGGGGGGCGGGGAGGGTTGGGGCCTGGGCTCCCCAGGGGAATGGCAGTCAATGGCAGCGGCCAGCCCCCAAGCCACAGTACAGTGGTCCTTCTCAGGACCCCCACCCCTGGCTGCAAGACCTCAGGATCTGTCTTCTCATCTTCCTACCCACCACAGTCGATGGTCGCCTCCTTGGTCCCCTTTCTCTTTGGCTGGCCAGCTCCTTCCATCTCTTCCATCCGTATCACTTTCTCGGGCCCTCTACTTCTCTTCCCCTAACTCACAGTGGCGGCTCCCAGGCCAGGGAGGCCCTTCCATCATCCTTTCCAGTCTGTGGCCACAATGCCCCTGACAACCGCGGCTGGTACCCTGGCTGGAATCTCAGGGCAGCAGTGGGAAGACCTGGCTTTTTTCCAGCTCAGCCACGAAGCACAGATGGCCTTGAGCACTGGCCTGTCTGCTGGAGGCCTGTTTCCCTGTTAACTGGCCTTCACTGGGTGATGTCTGATGATTCTCCCAGCTTTGGAAGGCCAGGCACCCCGAGGCCCAGACCAGAGGCGGGAGCATCAGCTTCCCAGCCCCAGGAGACACATATAGGAGCCAAACCTAGTCCTGAGTCCTGGGAGGGTGCGGAGGGGCTAGGGTATGATCTGAGCAAATGCTTTACAAAATGAGGGGTGGCCCTCTTCTCCGGGACAGCCCTTCTCTAATCCGCTCTGTATCCCATCCTCCCAGTCTAAGAAGGCTGGACTTTCAGCCAAGAGAGACCCCAGAGAGACCCCAGACTCCAACACCACCCTACCATTCTCACCAAAGTTGTCCCACCCCAGGGCCACCTATTAGGACCCAGTTATAGGGACCACAACGAGGAAGACAGCAGGCTCGGGAGGGATCATGTGTTCGCCACGGGGGGGGGGGGGGGGCTGGTGGCTGCAGAGAAAATGGCACCTGGGGACAGAGACCACGCTTAGGCACTTTGGGAAGGAAGCGGGGGTCGGAGGGGCGTGGCTTGGCAGGGGGTGGGGCCGGGGCGGGCACTAGGAGCAGGCGGTGGGGCCGGGGGCAGCGGCGGGGGCGGCGGCGGGGCCCGACCCGGCCCCGGCCCCGGACCCCGGGGCCGACTTGACGATGGTGATGACGCTGGCGGGCGCCACGAGGGCGGCGGGCCCGCGAGCGGCCACGGAGCGCGCGAAGCCCTGCAGCGCCTCGCACTTGCCGCGCAGCGCGTCGAGCTCCAGGCGCATGGCTGCGTTCTCGCGCGCCAGCTTGTCCACCTCGCGCTCCAGCTCCGACTTCTGCTTCTGCAGCTCCTCCTTCTGGCACACGCGCTTCACACGGCAGCTGGCCGCGTAGCCGCGGTTCTTGAGCGTGCGGCGTCGCTGCTTGAGCCGCGTCACCTCCTCGGCGGAGAGCCCGCGCAGGTGCCGGTTCAGCTCGCGCACCGACAGCCCCATGAGCGCCTCGTCCGACAGGTGCGGCGTGTTCTCGCTCAGCTCACGCTTGATCTGGGGGCAGCATGTTGGGCACATGGAGAAACTGAGGCCCCGGTTCGCGCCCTGCTTGTGGGCCCCGGCCCTGGGCCTGGCGCGCAGCAGGTGCTGGAGACGGCTCCCCCCACCCACCCCCAATGCTCCCCCTTCACCACCATAGGCCCAGACTTAGAGGCTGGACTTGCTCCAAAGCCCCAAACGGGAGGGCAAGGAATCCAGAAAGGGGAAACTGGGCCAAACCAGGATCTGAACACAAAAGGAACCACCACGCTGGGGCTTGGCCCAGATTCTAACCCAGTGCCCCAGCCTGGATGGACTCAGCCAGAGAAACCTGGTCCAGAAAGCACCTTTTATGTCCTCTCTAGCCCTGTAAGCATGGTTCCGATGGGGAAGCCGGCCCAGAGAGGGAAGTGACCTGTCCCAGGAGGCACACAGCCTACCACCAGAGCCCAGGCCTTACCCCTGGAGGCACACATCTATGACCAGAGCCCAGGCCTCTTGGTTTCCAGCCCAGGGCCCTTCCCGGGGCCTCATGAACACCTGAAGCCTGTTCAGCCACCCTTGAGGATTCCAGGAACTGAAGTTGGGAAGTTGGGATGGGACAGTGAGCCTAGGGAAGGAGGGAGGGGAAGGACAGGGGCAACAGCGGCTGCCTCCTCACCTTCAGGGCTTTGCTGGATAAGGGATCCACAGACATGTTTGCAGAAGGTGCCCTCTGGGCTGAGACCTAGGAGAGAGAGGAGACCAAGATCACTTTTTCTTTCTACTTTGAATAAAACCCAAACTCACCACCTTGGCATTCAAGGCCTCTGCTGCTCTGGAAGTCCTGTCATACCACCTTTCTCTGTCCCAGTGGTCCAGCCACACTGGCCCCCTTGCATGGTTCATTCCAGCCTCAGGGCCTTTGCACCTGCCGCTCTCTTTACTGCTGTCTTCCTTTTCACCTCCCCACAGTGACTCTTCATTGACAGCTTTGCCAAATGTCACCTCTTCGAAGTGGTCTAACCATCCTGGCTACATGCCTCCTGTATCATGACATCACCCCATCTGCTAACCCTCATAGTCACCTCTTGTGCAATTATTTTGTTTGGTTACTTGGTTATCTCTGTCCCACCTCTCCTCCACCAAAATGCAAACTCAGGAGGACTCGGTCTTGCCTGTCCTACCATGGCATCGATGTGCCTAAATCAGTGCCTGGCACATAGCAGGTGCTCAATAAATATGCATGGACACCACCCCCACCCACCCCCCCGCCAGCCATTCTCCCACATGGGGTCCAGATATGCCTCTTTGATTGTTTTTTTTTAACTTTTCACTAAAGTATAACCTATATACAGCAGAGTGCACAAACCATATTTGGAGCACCTGGCTGGCTCAGTTGGTAGAGTATGCGACTCCTGATCTCAGGGTCATGAGCGAGGCCCGTGCTGGGCATAAAGCTTATTTAAAAAAAAAAAATTACATACATATATATATATATAATATATATAATATGCTAGTCAATGACTTTTCAGAGTCCAACCTGCACCCCATCAAAATAACACATAACCAGTCCCATCCCTGCTCCCCCAGCCCATGCCCTTCTCACCCAAATCTGTCTTGGGAAAGCTTTCCCCGCCTGGCAGCTACCCAACACTAATTCAGCACCACCCTGGGCAGACAGGGCAGCCATATCCTAAACCAATGAGGGGTCCAGTGGCCCTCAGTGTCTCCCCCACAGGCCTGAAAGTTCCATGTCCCTTCAACAAATATTTTTTGAGCATCTACTCTATGCCAGACATTGGCACTGGGGAGACACGGAGGGCACATTCTGGAGGCCCGTGGCCATTGCTCGGGGCCGAGAAGGGGACTGTCTCCCAAAGGCCCCTTGAAAGCAGCAGTCCTCTCTGTCCCCAGCAGATCGTCAGCCTGCGTTTCCTCATCTGATAATCCGCACGGGGAGGCGTGGTGGTGAGGAGCGAAGGCGACAGGGCGGGAAGATGCCCTGTGGCCTGAGATGCAGCAGCCGATCGATCTCATTAGCAGTACCCAGGATGCTAGAGAGCAGCAGGGGCAAACGGGGTCCAAACCCTGGTTTCTCGAGCTTTCTGTGGGGCCCACCTTACAGCCTCGGCTCGGTGTCTGACACATTCCCACAGGTCCAGGTGTCCCTGGGACAGGCTGTGGAGAAATGCAAAGTGCATGGACTTTGGTGCCAGACACCCGTGGGGCCTTTTGATGGTGGTTCCCCCTACTACTTCCCTCTCAGGACCCTCCCACGGTTCCCATCTCACTGGGAGTAAAAGCCAAAGTCATCACAATGGCCCACAAGCCGCTGCATGTAGCCCGGGCGCAGCCCTCTGCCTTCAGTTCCTGCTTGGCTCCCCTTCCCCAATCTGCTCCAGCCACACCCTCCTCCTTGTTGTTCCTCACATACACCACGCATGCTCCTCCCCAGGGCCTTTGCACTGGCTGCTCCCTGGGCCTGGCTTTCTCTTCTCCTGGACAGCCACCAAGCTTGTTTCTCATCTTCGGGTCTCTTCAAATCTCCTGTTCTCACTCAATTTAGAATTCCCAGCCCCTGGTTCACACACACACACACACACACACACACACTCTCTCTCTCTCTCTCTCTCTCTCTCTCTCCCCACCTCCCTTCCCTACCTCACGTTTCTCCGTGGTACCTTCCACTGTATATATTCTCATTCATCTATTGTACATATTTGCTCAGTGTCTGCCTCCCCATTAGAGGCCCAGCTCCATGGCAGCCAAGACTCTGCCTTGTCCTCTGGCGCATCTCCCGTGCCCAGAGCCCGGAACACAGCACATGCTCAAGTAATGGTGGTTGAATTCTCAGGGTGACTCACGCCGAGATGCCGAAAGGCCCCGGCTTCTCTGGAGTACCCCCAGCAACTCTGGGCCCATACAGCCGGGGGCTCTGACACCCCAGAGGGGAGCAAGGAGTGGGACTGGAGGGGGAGTGTGGCCTTTGAAGGGATCCCCTCATAAAGGCAGCCACCAAGGCCCTCGGGCTGGGAAGGTCTTCAGAGCCATCCAAGCTTCTTGCAGTGTCGCTGAGGCCTAGAAAGTCCGAAGTCAGGACCGTGGCCTTTCACAGACGCCACTAGAGATCCTCATACACCACCCCCATCAATCCAGTCCTCTTAAAGGGCCGCTTCCCCTCCCCACCCCCCCGCACACGTAGGGAGGGCCTAGAATGCTCTCCTGCTGGCCTCCACTCATCGTCTACACAGCAACTGGGGGATCTTTCCAGCATGTGACTCTGACCATGTCACCACCCAGAGGAAAACCTTCCGTGGCTCCTTACTATCCCTGGGACAGAGTCCAGGCCCACCTGCGTGGCATCCCAGGCTTGCTTGCCATCACTGCCCACCTCCATTTGGCACCTCCGCCACACTGAATTTCTTTCACTTCCTCTCTCCCACACTCTGTTGCCTCTGGGCCACTTCACACCCTGTGACATTTCTCCCCGACCTTATCTGGAAGATTCCTACTCATCCTTCCTCCTCCAGGAAGCCCTCCCGGACCCCCAGAACTTCTCAGGCGCCGCCCACCCTAGCACTTCTCTCCTGTCTTGTAATGGTCTGTTTCCTCGTCTCCCCACCAAACAGGGAGCTCCGCGGCAGGAAGCAGGCCGAAGAAGTTCTGGGTGCTGAGGCCACCAGCACAGGGCCTGCCTGGCCAGGGAGCAGGCACTGGTGAGATGCGGGTGGGTGGTCTCTGACACCATGACCGAGCTTGTCAGTGTCTGAACCGAGCGCCAAGCCCAAGCCTCGCCGAACACTGTCCAGGAGAAAAACCTCCTGCCCTGTCTTCAACTCTTCCTCCTTTCTATCTGCTTCCTTGCTTCCGCATGGCAAGGATTATACACAGATGCCAGGAAGATGGGAAGGGAGAAGGGGTTCCACCCTCCTCGTGATGCTTGGCCCCCGGCTGGGGTACGGGACGCAAGGAAAGGAGCAGTGGATTGAGGCAAGCCTGGGTTTGAGCCCCACCTCTGTCTTCTCCAGGTTGCGTGAGCTGGGGCAAGGTCCACCTCTCTGGGTCTCCACTTTTCCAATTGTAGGATCAGAAAATACCTGCCAAGTGGTACAAACTGTGGAGCCCCATGAGCACCTGGGGGTTATTAGAATGGCTGAGTCCGTCCAGGAGGGGTCAGGCCAGTAGCAGGCGCTGGGGGCCTTGCTTGGCCTCAGCATCTCCTGGCTGGCTGGGGTCACACAGGAAAGGCCCCTGGAGGGCATCTGGCCCTGCCTCCTGACTTAACCCAAGAGGAAGGGGCATCTCTTGCCTGAAGTCGCACAGCAGGTAAATGGTCCTGACCCCCCAGTTCAAGGCCCTTTATTCAGTGCCAGCCCCCACATCTCTCGCCCACCCCACCCCTATTTTTTCTCTTCTTCCCTTTGAGGCCAGCAGAGCCGAACTCCAAGGTCTGCAGGTTCCCAGCGTTCTTTTGGAGGCACGGAGAATGAACTTACTCTCAGGGACTGGCGGCGGGCCTGGCCCCGTCACAGCCACCAGCCCTCCTGCCCTCCCCTCTCTGGCCCCTAGTCCACTCCAGAGACATCCTGTAGACGGCCCACCCACTGGCCTGGGCTCCTCTCTGGCTGCTGAACCATTCTGCTTCCTCCGTGAGGACAGAGGGAAAAAATGTGTTTTCCTGGGCCTTGGCAGCCAGCGCTGGTGGAGCCTCCTCCCTGCTGGAAGGGGAGCAAAGCTGGGACAACCCAGCACCGCAGGGAAGCAGGGACCTTGCAGTCTAGCTCTGGTTCCGCCACCCACTCACACCTCGCGGCCTCAGATAGGTCACTCCCCTCTCTGGACCTCAGTTTCCCACCATGCCCAACCTCCACTGAGCCTAGAGTACCTTCCAGGACTGATTATTCTGGAGTTTTGAGTGTCAGATTCTGGTCCAGAATGGAGCTCCAAGACCACCAACAGAGCGGAGGCCCTGGAGGAAGGGAAAGGCAATCAGGGAAGGCTTCCTGGAGGCAGCGGCATGGGAAGACAAACTCTTGAGACTGTGAGCCTTGACCATCCCTCTGCTCCACCTGCATAGCCAGGGATCACTTCCCCTTTCAGGGGAACTATGACCACAGCTGCCTCCTCACTGGCCTCTGGTCTTACTTGCCTCCACTGCTGGCCCTGTCATCTGTCCTCCCCGCAGAGCTGTCAGAGGGAGCACTGCTGACAGCTGACACAAACCTACAAACCTGCCCAGGCTCAGGCCACTTCAAAACCCTACCAGGCCAGCCTCCCCTCCAACCCGCCAGTGGGGCCCCCAGGTCTCCATCGGATTCTCTCTCTGCTCTCTCCCAGGATCCTCATGCTCACAACAAGTCAAGGAAAGGACAGTAAACTCTCCCATCCTTGTACATTTCCCACAGGGAGTGTGTCTGTGTGCGTGCGTGCATGTGTGTGCGTGCGTGTGAGGGGGGATGGCACCTGGGTCCTGAAGGATCTGCTCACTTTTGAGAGACTGCTTCAAGAACCCCCTAGGGCTTCCTGCTTCTCTGGGGTTCCCAGACCTTTTTTCTCCAAATGTTGTGGAGTTCTTCCAGGACATGGACCTAATGCTCATTCATTCGTTTCATCAGCAAACCTCCAAGAAGTACCTACTCCGTGCCAGGCTTGTTGCTGGGTCCCAAAGGCCCAAAGATGAATCACAGCCCCTGCCCTTAAGGGCTTCACAGATGACCATCCCTCCATCTGACAAGCCAGCTCACTGGTCACCTCCTCAGAGAAGCCTCCCTTGATTGCCCTGGCTAAGTCGGAGTCCTGTTACATACTTTCCAAATCACAGCGCCTTCTGCCTCATACTACCCATCTCAGCTGTGGTTTTGCATTGAATTTGGTAGCTCTTTCTTCAACTTTGTCTCCCCTTCCTCGACCATAAGGTCCCAGAGGGCGGGCTCTGGATCTGGTTTGTTCACCATCTCACTCCTAGCATCTGGCCCATGACAGGCTCCGTGGCAACGCAGGGTAAAAATGTCAGGACTGAGGGAGGCACAGGAACCCATGTTGGGTCCCAGGCCCTAGGGAAGGCCCAGAGGTGATTCAGTGGGAGGTCAAAACTCTCAGTGCTAGCTTTCCATCTGTGAGCCACCCAGCCACTTCCCCTTGTCCCGACCCCACCCCCCCCACCCCCCCCCCCCCCCGGCCCTACTGGGGGATGTTTCCTGCCCAGCTTTGAAGGATGGGCCTGCCTGGTTCCTGTGCTCCTGGCTGCTACCTCCCTTACTAAAACCCTATACTCCTGGACATCCCTGGCTCCAGCCTGGCCAGGGCTGTGGGCTCTTCTTTCTCTCTCACAGGTCCCCTGGAAAATAGGCGGTGTGTGGAGGCTGCCATACCTTCCCATTCTACACCCATCCTGCCACCCCACATATTGCCTAGTTCCTGCTGCAGATAGACACTCTAATTTCCACCTGTGGGAGCAGAGCTCACCAGGGCTCAAAGATTCACGGTGAAAAGATTATCTGGTTTCTCACCCCAGCAAGCTCAATTACCACCCCACCCCCCACCCCCGTTCTAAGCTCTGTGGGTGGGAGGGGCGCAGAATAGGACCAAGGCATCCCTAAGCCCCATCTCATCCCACAGGGTTAATGGGGAGAGGAGGCTGGTCAGGGCCCCACCCCTCGCATATTAACCCTTCATGGACCAAGACCACCTGTGCCACTGCCTGTTGACCATGCCTAGCCCAGAGTGAGGACTCGGGGTCCTAGGGCTGGCCCAGGCCTTCAACTAGCTCCTCAGGTCCAACCATCAACCGGTCTGACTAATCCCACCTGTGAACTGAAACCAGCAGGAGAGCAGAAACCAGCTCCACCCCATCGGCCTGGTCTCACCCTCCCCAGCCCAGCAGGTACAACCTCCAGAACCAGGACCAGCCAAGAGCAACCACCGAAGAGAGACGGCCAGGGATTCCTTCCCACCTCCCACCTTTATGGTGGGTTTTCTGGCCCTTCTTCCTCCTGAGAGGGAGGGGATGGGCAACCCTGGGGATGAAGGAGAGTCCCCAGGGTCTGCCTTCCCCAGGCAGCTGGAAAACCCGGGGACAAGGACAGAGGCACCAGCCCACTTTGTTGCCAGACCCATCAGGGTGCTGAGGCCAGGGGTGGCCCGCTCATCTCACCCCCCAGCCCAGCTGGGTGGGGCTTTTGATACTTTGCCCCACCCTGTGGCTGCAGGCGCCGCTGGCTCTGGGCGGGGGACAAACACCGCAATCACATGGCCGTGTCCCCGGGAAACTCCAGGGACAGCAAGGGCCTGGCTGCGGGCTGGTCGGAAGGGGACAGCCCGAGGGAAAATTCCCGTACCCCCGTGTGACCATGGAACGGGCCACTTCCCTCGATCGAATCCTTATTCCGCGTTTATTGCTGTGGGCACACTCTCTCCGAGGTACACAGGGCTGGTACGCAGGCCCCAGGGTCTTCACCGCCCTGGGAGCACGCGGGCGGACACAGACAGGACACACACACACACACACGCACACACACATACACACACACACACACACATACACATACACACTCTCTCTCTCTCTCCGCCTCTCCCTCTCCCTCTCTCACGCACGCACCGGGCAAGATGCTAGGGACACTGGCCCGGGAACACTCCCGCCCTCGGACGTAAACAAACCGCGCACGCACGGCCCGCGGGCACCGGTCCAGGGACTGTTCTCACCGAGTCACGTACGTGCACACACCGCCCCCGGCCCCGCCTGGGCGGACGCTGACGCTCGCCGGCCTGCGCTGCCCCTTCCTGCCCCGCTCGGCCGCCTCCCCGCGCGCGCCCCCAGAAGGGGCCCGTCACCACCGCACCCCACCAAGCCTGCCTGGGCCGCGTCCCGGTCCTGCCGGACCTCTGGCCCCCCGCTCCCCCTCCCGCCCCCCCAACGCCCCCCCGTCCGGGCGAGGGATACACCGCCCCGCCCCAGGCACGTTCCCGGGCGCGGAGACCCCGCCGCCTCGGGTTTCGCGCGCCCGCCCCGGTCTCGGACCCGCGTCCCTCACCCGCCTCTCGGCCCGCTTCGCGTGGCGCCCCGGGCACGCGCGGCTGCCGCTGCCGTCCGGGCTTGCTGGTCCGGCCCGCGCCCTGGTCCGTCTCCCCTCCGGTCCCGACCGCCGGTCGCTCCGAGCCGGGCTCCCGAGAGCGCCGCGCCGAGTTTTGTTGTGGGGCGGGCGGCGCGGGGGGCGGCGCGGAGTTGTAAGGCGAGCTTCCCGGAATTACTCACTCACAGGATTCCTTTCATTCATAAAAACCCAGTCATGCGGTGACGTCACCGCCCGGCGATCCCTCCGGCCCCGGAGCGGCCTCCCGGCTCTCGGCCCCGCCCACAAAGGCCCCGCCCACAGAGGCCCCGCCCACCGAGGCCCCATTCCCTTCCCCTCCCCTCCCTCCCCGCCCCCTCCGCAAGGCCTCAGCGCGGCCAGGATTCTCAACCCCGGTTAGAACATCGGCTGGGTGCATTCACGTGATACCTCGCGAGAGCCGCGTGGGCGGAGGTGTCATTTGTCTCCTTTTGCAGTCGACAGCCCCGTGCCTATTCTTTCAACCTACACCCTCTGTCTCGATGATCTCATCCAGTCCCGTGGTTTTAAATGCCAACCATATGCCCATGATCCCCAAAGAGCTTCTCTGAGTACCAGACTGGCCACTCTGCACCTCTAGCTGGGTGCCAGATGAGGATGGCAAAAATCCAACTCCCGACCACCAACCCTACCTCAGCCCCCGGTACCCCCAGACTTCCCAGTTGCAGTTGTTCAAGCCCATTCCTCTTTCTCCCTTCTTCCCCACTAGTCAGGGGGCTCTACCTCCAACACTGTCCGCCATCTGACCACTCTTCCCCACCCCCAGTGCTACCACCTGGTCCAGGCACCGTCAACTTACCCGGACAATGGCAGCAAGCCTCCTGATAGCCTCCCCACTTTGCCCCCAAAGGCTTTCTTCACACACCAAAGTTCTTAAAACAAGGATCAGATTCTTCCACACACTCCCACCCGCTGGTTTAACACCCTCAATGGCTTCCCTTTGCATTTAGAATACAAACTATACTCCTCCTTATGGTCTATAAGGCCCTAAGCCATCTGGCCTCTACCCAACTCCACAGCCTCACTTTCCATTCTCCCCTCACCCACTACTCTTCAGCCACACTGCCCTTCCTACTGTCTTTCAAACACACCTAGCTTATTCCTACCACAGGTCCTTTGCACTAGTTATGTCCTCTTCTGTTCATGGCCAGGCTCTTTCTCATCTCTCAGGTCAGCTTAGAAGTCACTGCCTCAGAGAGGCCTTTCCTGAATGCCCTGCCTAAAGGAGCCCCCACTTCTGAAATCTGTTCTTATATTAACCTTAATATCTCCATAAGGTATTACCTTGCTTATATTTGTTTACTATTTAATGTCTGTGTTCCCCAAACAGAATGTAAGCTTCTTGTCTACCTTGTTCACCACAGCATGTCCTGTGCCTAGAGCAGGGCTCAGCACATCGTGAGCCCTCAATAAATACATGTTGAGGAAATATATGAGAGGAGGCTCAGAGAGGTCAAGTGACTTTCCAAAGTCACCCGGCTGGGAAGTACAAGAACTGGAATTTGAATCTGGACCTGGTCCAGACATTTGGGGCTGTGCCCAACTGAGTGGGTTCCAGTATAAATGTGAGGGTTATATTCAGTGCCTGGGGCTCCACTCAAAAGGGGCAGCTTTGGGGGGGCAAAATGGGGGCGTGTTGCAGTTTATCCCCCTTGTTCTTGCTCATGCTGTTTTCATGGCCTGAAGGGCCGGTCACTCCAACAGCCACATCTTCTGTGAAACTGACATCACAGCACCTACCTTATTTTACTGTGTAAGGCATAGGACCCCTCAACTATGCGGTCTTTGTGTGGAGCCTTGGTCACCAGCAAGGCTCCTCCTTCCCTTGATATAGTAGAGTTTGATTTCAGAGGCTTTGTTATACCTTCCTGCCTGGGATTGTGACTACCATCTTTTACCTCCTGAAGGCCCCAGGTTTCTTATGCAGGTTGGCCCACTAGGCTTCCCAAGTGACCAAATATGTTTGACACTCAAACAACCCTCTCCCCCCAACCAATTGCCCACTTGCCCTACATATACACCTCTCACAGAGCCACTCATATTACCTCTTGGGATACAGAAGTTCTTGATTTTAGAAACTGCACGATTGTGATTATTGGGCTTTCTCCGCCCCCTCCCCCCCACCATTTTCTATGAGCTTCTTAAGAGCTGAGGCCATAGTCAGTGCTCAACTAGTGAATGAATCCCCAGGGACCTGCACAGCACCCCAGGACACCATACTGCCTAAATCCTTTGTTCCCAACCCCAGCCTGCCCACATCAGGGTGTCAGCACTTCAGTACCCACGCAGCAGAGACTGCTTGCCCACACACATGGCTCCCTTTCTGGTCAAGGTCAAGGGACATAGTGCAATGTCGTATTTAAAAGTGGCAGCTCTGTGGCTTGAAAGGGGAGTTCCTACTGGACAAATCTAGGACAATTCCAATGTAAAAAAAAAACCAGTAATGATGGATCATAACCCATTAAATAAGAATCGATGAGTCCATACTAATATGAATGAATGAATGAATGAATAGAAGACAAAGCTCCTCCTTCCAGTAGAAGGAATGATGGAGTTAGAAAATGACCATTAGGCAACCATTCTAATAATAATGGATTCCAAGAAGAAACATCAATGGATAGGAAAATTTGATGAGAAACGTGAAATTTTATAGTTTCTTTTTTTAAGGATTTTATTTTTATTTATTTGACAGAGAAAGACACAGTGAGAGAGGGAACACAAGCAGGGGGAGTGGGAGAGGGAGAAGCAGACTTCCCACTGAGTAGCAAGCCTGATGTGGGGCTCAATCCCAGGACCCTGGGATCACGACCTGAGCCGAAGGCAGACGCTTAATGACTGAGCCACCCAGGTGCCCCAAAATTTTATAGTTTCAAAGTGTTACCATAAATATAATTTTTTTAAAGACTCTATTTGAGAGAGAGAGAGAGAGAGAGAACGCACAAGCAGGGGGGACGGTCAGAGGGAGAGGGGCAAGCAGACTCCCCACTGAGCAGGGAGCCTGACATGAGGCTCATCCCAGGACCATGAGATAACAACCCGAGCCTAAGTCAGATGCTTAACCAACTGAGCCACCCTAAATGTAATTTAGCGCCCCTCTAAATATAATTATTAATTGGAAACGGAAAGCTAGTCATTCTACAGTGGAGAAACGTGGCAGATACCACTTTCAGTAAGTGATCAAAGTTCCTTTCAGCAGCAATGGAGCAAACTGACGCGTGTACCCCCTGAACGATGCACTGAGGAGGACACAGCATCACTTCTGTGGTGCAGCTGACAGAAACTCTTACAGTGAATGTGATCATGAGGAAATGGGAGACACACCCAAACTCAGAGAAGCCTTATAAAATAACTGGACTGCATGCTTTAAAAAATGACAAGATCGGGGCGCGTGGGTGGCTCAGTCTGTTAAGCATCCGCCTTCGGCTCTAGGTTGTGATCTCAAGGTCCTGGGATCGAGCCCTGCGTCTCAGCACGGAATCTGCTTCTCCCTCTCCCTCATGCTCTTTCTCTCTCTTTCTCAAATAAATGAATAAAATCTTTAAAAAAAATAAAAATAAAAAACGACAAGATCACGAAAGACAAAGACGGGACTGTTCCAGATTAGAGGAGACATGACAACTGAATGCTGTGTGGGATCCAGGATTTTCTGTTGGTATGAAGGACATTATGGAGGTAGTTGGTAAAGTCCCCGTAAGGTCTGTGGACTAGCTAATAGACTCTTTTTTTTTCTTTTTAAAAATTTTTATTGTTATGTTAATCACCATACATCATTAGTTTTTGATGTAGTGTTCCTTGATTCATTGTTTGTGCATAACACCCAGTGCTCCACGCTGAACGCGCCTTCTTTAATACCCATCAGCAGGCTAACCCATCCCCCCAACCCCCTCCCCTCTAGAACCCTCAGTTTGTTTATCAGAGTCCATCGTCTCTCATGGTTCGTCTCCCCCTCCGACTTACTCCCCTTCATTCTTCCCCTCCTGCTATCTTCTTCTTCTTTTTTTTCCTTAACATATATTGCATTATTTGTTTCAGAAGTACAGATCCGTGATTCATCAGTCTTGCACAATTCACAGCGCTCACCATAGCACATACCCTCCCCAATGTCTGTCACCCAGCCACCCCATCCCTCCCACCCCCCACCACTCCAGCAACCCTCAGTTTGTTTCCTGAGGTTAAGAATTCCTCATATCAGTGAGGTCATATGATACATGTCTTTCTCTGATTGACTTATTTCACGCAGCATAACACCCTCCAGTTCCATCCATGTCGTTGCAAATGGCAAGATCTCATTCCTTTTTATGGCTGCATAATATTCCATCGTGTATGTATACCACCTCTTCTTTATCCATTCATCTGTCGATGGACATCTTGGCTCTTTCCACAGTTTGGCTATTGTGGACATTGCTGCTATACACATTGGGGTGCACGTACCCCTTCGGATCCCTACATTTGTATCTTTGGGGTAAATACCCAGTAGTGCAATTGCTGGATCGTATGGTAGCTCTATTTTCAACTGTTTGAGGAACCTCCATACTGTTTTCCAGAGTGGCTGCACCAGCTTGCATTCCCACCAACAGTGTAGGAGGGTTCCCCTTTCTCTGCATCCCTGCCAGCATCTGTCGTTTCCTGACTTGTTAATTCTAGCCATTCTGACTGGTGTGAGGTGGTATCTCATTGAGGTTTTGATTTGGATTTCCCTGATGCCAAGCGATGTTGAGCACTTTTTCATGTGTTTGTTGGCCATTTGGATGTCTTCTTTGGAAAAATGTCTGTTCATGTCTTCTGCCCATTTCTTGATTGGATTATTTGTTCTTTGGGTGTTGAGTTTGATAAGTTCTTTATAGATTTTGGATACTAGTCCTTTATCTGATATGTCATTTGCAAATATTTTCTCCCATTCTGTCGGCTGTCTTTTGGTTTTGTGGACTGCTTCTTTTGCTGTGCAAAAGCTTTTTATCTTGATGAAATCCCAATAGTTCATTTTTGCCCTTGCTTCCCTTGCCTTTGGCGATGTTTCTAGGAAGAAGTTGCTGCGGCTGAGGTCGAAGAGGTCGCTACCTGTGTTCTCCTTTAGGATTTTGATGGACTCCTGTCTCACGTTTAGGTCTTTCAACCATCTGGAGTCTATTTTTGTGTGTGGTGTAAGGAAATGGTCCAGTTTCATTCTTCTGCATGGGGCTGTCCAATTTTCCCAACACCACTTGTTGAAGAGACTGTCTTTATTCCATTGGACATTCTTTCCTGCTTAGCTAATAGACTCTTACGGATGTTAATTTCCTGATTAGTGGTCAGGTAGGAGAGTGTCCTTGATTTTATGAAACACATGTTGGAATATTTAGAGGTAATGGGGTATCGTGTCTGCATTTACTCTCAAATGGCTTGGAACAAGATAGGTAGGGAATTATAAAGATAATGTGACTAAATATTAACAATTGGGGAATCTGGGTGAAGAACATGCAGAAATTCTGTCATTCCTGCAGTTTTTTTTTTAAAGATTTTATTTATTTACTTGACAGAGAGAGACACAGCGAGAGAGGGAACACAAGCAGGCGGAGTGGGAGAGGGAGAAGCAGGCTCTCCGCCGAGCAGGGAGCCCCATGCGGGGCTCGATCCCAGGACCCCGGGATCATGACCTGAGCCGAAGGCAGACGCTTAACGACTGAGCCACCCAGGCGCCCCCCCCCCCTTTTTTTTTTCTAATACAAGTTCTTTTCCTCGGTTTTGTTTTTTTAAGTAGGAGCCCTCCGGGTAGTCTGAGGGCTCAAAGCCCGGCCTCCACCCCTCACCAGCTGAGTGCCTGAACCTCTCCCTGTCTCACTCTCCTCCTTTGTAGACCGGGCTTACTAAGAGTGCCAACTTCATGGATGGTGAAACAATTTAATGTGTTCACACTTAAAAGCAAGTGGCACAGTGCCTAGTGTGGGATAAGAGATCGATATTGGGTGAGAGAGAGATGAGTCTTCTGGAGTCCCCTAGAGAAAACTGCCTCCCTCTTCCCTGGGCAAGTGACAAAGCCAGGGCTGACCCCGCCTGGCCAGAGACCCCACCTCCTGCCCACAGGGCGGGGCCTCATTCAGTTTCTGGGGAGGGCGTGCCTCTGCCAGCTAAGTGCCGCACAGCTCTGACTGGTCCAGTTCATCCCCTGCTCATCTGCTCAGGGCTCCAAACCCCCAAATAGCACCCAAGCATATCCCTGCGGGACCCCAACCCTCAGTAGGTGCCCAGGAGCAGCAATAGGCTTGAGCCAAGCCTGGATCTGCAGCTCATTCACACGCCTGGCTGATCCCAGTGTGGGGCGTTCCTCGTTCCCAGCCTCGGTTTCCCCATCTGCAGTGAAAGCCTCGGATTAGGTCAGTGATTTCGAAACCATCTCAAACCACAGTAAACTTTCTTCAAAGGAAAGTTGACTCAGCCGTGTGTCCTGCATTGTAAAAATAGCTAGAGGCTGGTTGCTGTGGAGGGGACCAGCGCTGGCTTGGAGATTTCTGGAGGCCCTTCATGCCCTGAGATGCGATTTCCAGGCCCCCAAGAGCTCCTGTCCCCGGACACTGGGGTCTTCCCAGCCCCCTTTAGCAGGGCAGCCCTCCGTCACCGAGCCAGGTTTCACTTGTGCGGTGGGTTCCTCTACTGGTTGGGAGTGATGTCACGAGATCCTTTCTGCCACCTCGTCTCATTCCTACTTCTTCACCCCTCACATGCCTCGTATTAGCTTCTTACTGCCTAGTACTTGTTACTCCTACTGTGTTTCTGAAACGCATCCTAGGTGCCAGGCACTGTGCTAAGTGCCTAGGACCTGTCTGCACTGCGTATGTTTCCCCAGCTCTTTCCTCCCCCTGCTAAATAAACCAACCATCCCCCCAAATTACCTGTACTTTCATCACATTTTGGTGTCTTCATAACTTAACTTTTCCTTCTCACAAAAGCCCTCTCCGTTGTAGGTGGGCTGTGGGAGCACAAATGATCAGCCCCCTTCTAGAGCGGAGGAAACAGACCCATTTATGGATTCACCAGCTGCCTAGAGAGCACCCGGTTGCTGGATGGGCTGTGCCTTGATCGCCGTTAATCCTCGCCACCGTTTGGGGAGTTAGATGTTACCACTGCCTGCGGACGAGACATTGAGACATCGGACCTCTGAGAGGTGAGACAACCAGCCTGTTATCACACAGCCAGTCCCTGGCAGAGGAAGATTCGAACTCAGGTTGGTCTGATGAGAGGGCGGAGCTGTCTCCCACTGCCCCTGCTGGGCATAACCCCTGGGCTTCGCTGGGGAGCCATCTGAGCGGCTGGTTATTAAAGGATACTCCAACACTCCCTGTGGGGAGCTCTGGCCGGAATCCTGTACAGGAACCCCACCGGTCTTCTCCCCTCCTACTTTGAGATCCTAAAGCGCACTGTGGGGTGGGGTGGGCTGAGGCGGGGCTGGCAGAGGGTGCCCCTGCCCTGGGCCACTGCCTGCAAGGGTCCTGGGTCCAGCAGGGAGGAAAACTGCACTGCTTTGTCCTCACTTCCACTTGAGGAAGGGGAGGCTGGCTGAGAGGCCCGGCCTCGACCCCCTGCACCCGTCCTTCCCCCTTCCTCTGTCCCTGCAGAAGCTGTCCCAGAGCCACCTCTCCTCCCCCTAGACCCTCCGGCCTACCCTCCTGCACAGACATTTCCCCAAGTGGCTGCCATCCCCAACCCGCACGCAGGTCCAACCAGGACCTCCCCTCATTTCCCTAATAGGCTGGAGATGCCACCTTCCCCTCTGTCACCCTAGGGAGACCCCAGGCCGCCATCTCTGCCTTGTCCCTCTCCCTCACTCCCACAGCTGGGCAGTCACGGAGTCTCCACGCCCTCAGCTCCTTGACTTCTGTTCCTTCTCTCCTCCCAGCCATGGTCTCAGTTCCAGCCACTGCATCTCTTTCCTGGACAGCTGCCGCGGCCTCCTGCCTGGTCTCCCCGCCCCCAGAACCTTCTAATCCAGCCTCTCATCCAAAACCCACGTTTGACAAGACGCTTCCCACGTGACTCTGATAAACAGAACCCCCAGCCCTCCCCACGTTGGACATACAGTGTGAACAAAAACATAAGTGTGTGTTAGGCCAGTGCGATTTGGGGTTGGGTTGTTTGTTACTACAGCACTCCCTAGTCTATCCTGCCTGGTAGTCTGGACACGATCCCTTGTAATTTTGTGATTTCTCCAGGAAAACCGTATTTGCCTCTAGTCCAATGCTTCCTTACAACAAACAATTATCTGTGGCTTTGAGGCAAGTTTGTATTAAATTGCAAACCCTAAGGACAGGAACAGACGTATCTTTCGTGCCCCCACCCCACCAAGAGGGAGGCTGTGCACGTAGTAGGTGCCTCATCAGCACTGGCTGGGGAAACTGAAGTGAGGATGAGAAGCGCAGGAGAAAGAAGAAAGGAATGAAGACCTTGTGCACTCTGACCCCCAAGAACCCCGTGTTAGACCCCATCCTGAGAGACTAGACTCTGCGCGATCACTGGTACAGGTCCCCCATCTTTGCCTGAAATGCCCTCCGCTCAGCCTCGGCAAACACTCCCCACTCTTCAGGATCCAGGTTCAGGCTAGCTTCTTGGCAAGGCTTCCCTGGTCCCCTGGCCCTGAGAACCAGACTCTCCTCAGGCCGCAGTCTGTCCTGGGGGCCCCTCAGCCCAGCTCAGGGTGGGCAAGTCCTGCTTTTGCTGGCCAGGACTGGCTTTCCTCCTTGCGATGGTAACACACGTTGCAGCTGCCTCAGGGCCCAAGATCACCTGCACTCATTCCCTTCCAGAGGGCACAAGCCTCGATGGTGCCCCCTCCCCCCAACCCGGAAGCCATATAATTAGTGCAATCATTACACAGCTGCCTTGTGGTCTCTGTCCCCCCTGCTCACCTCTCTACAGCAACAGGGGGATTTTTTCCCCCACATCATTTGCCTGTCATCCTACTGGGGCTCCCACTCGCTGCAGGGGGCAAGGTCCGCATCCTCAGTGTGGCACTGGAGAACCTTCATGCTTGAACTCTGTGGCTCACTGCCCACTCACCTGCTCACACACTGGATTCCCGCAATGTTCAACCCCTCGTAGTTCCCCAGACCCTCCATACAATCTTGTGATGTGTGGACTTTTGCCCAAACAGTCCTTCCCACCAGAATGTTTTGACTTTCCCAATCCAGCCGGCAAACTCTTATTCAACCTTTGAAACTCAACTTATGAACAGGGGTTGGTACATTTTTTTTTTTCTCTAAAGGGCCAGATAGAAATGTCTCAGGCATTGTGGGCCATGCGGTTTCTGTCACAATTCCTCGATTCTGCCATTGTAGACAGCATAGGCGTGTGAACGAATGATGTGGCTGTGTTCCAAGAAAACTTGGTTTACAGGAATAGGTGACGAGGGGTTAGAGTGCCCACCCCTGCTCAAGAGTCATCTCGCCAAGCTTCCCACAGAGTTCAACAATGCCTTCTTGCAACGCTTTCTATACCCCACACGTTATATCATGACACAAAGCCCAACTGTAATGATTGCACAGCTGTGATGATTAGATGGGATGATGGGTCATACGAGCGTCTCTCACCCTGGTGTCTGTAATAGCCTCCTCACTGGCCTCCCAGCCTCTGCCTTGCCCTTACAGTCTGTTCTTTTTTTTTTTAAGATTTTATTTATTTATTTATTTGAGAGAGAGAATGAGAGAGAGAGAGAGCATGAGAGGGGGGAGGGTCAGAGGGAGAAGCAGACTCCCCGCCGAGCAGGGAGCCCCATGCGGGACTCGATCCCAGGACTCCAGGATCATGACCTGAGCCGAAGGCAGTCGCCTAACCAACTGAGCCACCCAGGCGCCCCCCTTACAGTCTATTCTTAATTGAACAGATATGATCCGTTAACATGTAAGTCCAATCAGGTCACTCTGCTCAAAAACCTCCCATGGCTCCCCATTTCCCTCAGAATGAAAGCCAAAGTTTTAAAATGATCTACAGTGTGCGTCAGGCCCTGATATCCCCTTGACCTCTTCGCCTACCTGGCTCCTGCTCTCTCATACTATTCCAGGTGCCACAGCCTCCTTGCTTGTCCTGACACAGGCCATGGAGACTCCTGCCTCAGGGCCTTTGCTCATACCATTCCTTCCAGCAGGAACACTCTTTCCTAGGCTCACTCCCTGGCCGCCCCCCCCCCCCCCCCCCCCCCCCGCCCAGGCCCTTATTTAAATATCTCCCTGCTCAGTGAGGTCTTCCCGGCCCACTCTGTTTAAAACTGCACCCCACCCCCCACACTCCCCCTCGCTTTTATTCCACAGTATTTATCACCCTCTACCATTCTGTACTTTCCCCCCAACTTTTTAATTATAAAAATGTTCAACTACACAAAACATAGAAGGACTAGTGCAATGGCACTCATACATATAACCCCAGATTCCACACTCAAGGTTTTTTGAAAGAAAGATGCTAACACAAGGGCACCTGGGTGGCTCAGTCGTTAAGCGTCTGCCTTCAGCTCAGGTCATGATCCCGGGGTCCTGGCATCGAGCCCCGCATCGGGCTCCCTGCTCGGCGGGAAGCCTGCTTCTCCCTCTCCCACTCCCCCTGCTTGTGTTCCCTCTCTCGCTGTGTCTGTCTGTCAAATAAATAAATAAAATCTTAAAAAAAAAAAAAAAAGAAAGATGCTAACACCATGACACTTCACCCGAAGATTTTAGCAAAACACACTCTATGTTTGACTTGATCTTGTTTATCATCTGTCTTTCCCCCCACAAGACTGCAAACACCAGGAGGGCAGGGATTTTTGTCTGTTTTGTTCACTGTGGTTTCCTCAGCACCAAGAACATTGCTTGGCACATAGTGAGTACTTCTGTGGAGCAGGAAAAGAAAAGACAAGGCAGGTCCTGATTCTGATTCTGCCTTTTATTTATTTATTTATTTATTATCATTTTTAAAAAGACTTTATTTATTTATTTGAGAGAGAGCGAGAGAGCGAGAGCGCCAGAGCGGGGAGAGGCAGAGGAAGAAGGAGAAGCAGGATCCCAGCTGAGCAGGGAGCCCAACACGGGGCTCAATCCCAGGACCCCAGGACCACGCCCTGAGCTGAAGACTGACACTTAACTGACTGAGCCACGCAGGCGCCCCTGGTTCTGCCTGTTATTGACATATAACAGGAGATCATTTCCCATTGCAGAACCTGTAGGATTCTTCAACAATAAAGTGGGGGCAAGAGTACTACTTCTCAGCACTGCGGTGAGGATCCAACAAGGTAAGAGTGTAAACTGCACCATTAGCATGTCAGCTAGTTAAATTTCTTTCTTTTTTTTTTACGATTTATTTATTTGAGAGAGAAAGAGCGCGTGTGCTCTTTGAGTGTGCGGGAGGGGGAGGGGCAGAGGGAGAGGAAGAGAATCTGAAGCCGACTCTGAGCTGGTTGAGCACAGGGCCAATGCGGGGCTGGATCTCATGACCCTGAGATCATGACCTGAGTCAAAAGCAAGAGTCAGACACTTAGCCTACTGAGCCACCCAGGAGCCCCAGTTAGTTAAATTTCTATCCAACTTTGAGGGAGGGGACTTGGTCTAGTCTGACTCTCTGGATTCTGGGCTCCTAGAAAGCAGACATTTTGCTCTGAGATGTTTGTAGCTGCAAGCCCCTCTGAGATGTTTCCGGCACAGCCCCTCAAGAGCAACTCTTTGACTTGAAGGGCTCCAATGCAAAAATCCAACAGAAAGCCAACGGAGTGCATCCCATTATGCTTATTTTGCCTCCTCCCTTCCCATTGCTTGCTCATTCAATGCTTCCTAATAATGCCCTGCACCTCATCTCTTGCTTTATCCACTCATTTCACAGTTTTCACCGGAAATACCTAGGGGAGGGACACTCGACTTCATGAGGCCCTGAGATTAAATTTCTTTCGTGGGTCTTTGAGGGCTTTTTACAATTGATCCAGCCTCCCTCAGCCTTTGCTGCATTTCAGATTCAGTTGTGTGTCTGTATTGCCAAACTTGTCTTGCAGACCCACTGTGAATACCAAGGTGTTTGCTGAAGAATGGGACTCAGCCCGCTGAACCTGCGTGTTTTCTTGGGTCGATTACTCGGTAGAGGGTGGAATGCCTGGCCTTTTGAAAGCTCCCTGATAACCATCGTCCTAACTTCACTTGTTTGGGGTGTGGAGGGCAAAATATTTTCAGTGAAAAGTCTGAGTCTTCACCCAGTTCTCTCAACTCAAAGCTCAAACTCTTGAGCAAAATTCAAACCTTAGTTTAAGGAACAGTTTCCTCACCTGTAAAGTGCAGACAACAGCAGCTGCACTTCAGAGATGATGAATGTGAAGTCAAACTACTTTGAAAAGGGGTGAAGCTCTGTATGGGTGTTAGTTGATATGATCCGCTCAGCAGAAGCAAAGCTGTCACTACAACCCGCTGGCCAGTGTGCCTTTTGCAGCATTACTAATCATAACAACGACCATTTGTTGAAATCCCGCCATGTGCAGCTACAGAGATGAATTTATCTCTAGGTCACAACATCCTTATTAAGGATGAGGAGTTCGCTCAGACCAAGTCATTTGCCCACGTTTCTGCTAAAAGTGCTAAGATATTTCCTGAGATCAGGTTGGTGTAGGCCTGCCTGATAACAACGAATGCTTTCCTAGCACAACCGTACTTAGTGTTTCTTATTTAAACTAAGAAAATATTGGTCGTTGAGCCAAAATTCGAATTTAACTGGCCGTCCCATATTCTTATTTGCTCAATGTGGGGGTCCCCAGCAAAAATCAAAGCAGGTTCCTCCCTGCCACGCCCTGTGTCTGCTGGTTTCACTTTTATCTTTCCAGCCGTCATTAACAGTAGGTTCTGGCTCCAGGCCTCCAGACCTTTTCAGGAGGTGGAAGGCGGAGGAGGAGACTCCCGCCCCTCATCAACATGTCCGCCAACGAGCCGGCACGCGGACCTTCCGCCCCGCACAGACGTGGCCGCGCCCCGCCGCGGAGGATTGGCTCCAGCCTGAAGCCCGGCCTCCCTCGGCGCTGGGAGCCCCTTCCATTGGGCAGTTAGAAAACATGGCGGAGCTCCGCCCCCGCCTTCCTCGCGCCCCCCCATCGCGGCGCGGGGGCGGGGCCCCAGCGGCGGCCGGAGGACGGGCCTCAGTAATTGGCGGAGGGCGGTGGCCGGGCCCTCACGTGGGGCCGGCATCCTTTGTTTGCGGAAGTAGGAGGAAGTAGAAGTGCTGAGTAAGCCGAGGTGAGTGACGGCGCAGGGGAGGCGGGGCCTGGGGGGCCCTTCTCCAAACCTCCTCGGCGCCCCAGATTAGGTGGTCGCCACCCCGACCCTCCTTCAGACCTCCCTTGTGTTCCCCGATAGTTAGTCGTGTCCTCCATTGACCCTTGTGTGACCTTCTGAGTGCCCGCAGCTTCCGCCCTTTGATCCCTCAGCGTCCCCAACTTCCACCTGTGACAGTTCTTGTCTCATTTCGAACTTGTGACCTCCCCAGGGACGCCAGCTTCGGCCCTGGGTGCCTCCATAGTACCTGTCTCCCTTGTGTGCCTCCCCTCCATCACTAACTTCCTTGGTCATCCCATCCCCGTCTCCCTCCAACTCAGTTATCACTCTGGGACGCATTGATTGTCCCATTGCCTTCCTGTGCCCTTCTCAGTGCTCCCGACTTTTCTGCCTCTGTGTTCCCACCTGATCCCCCCACATCCCCGGTTTTCTGCAGTTCTCCGTTTGTGTCTCCCCTGTTGTCCATTTTACGCTTCCCCCTTTCTGACTCCCATCTACCTGCTTCTCTCTGCTTATTGTCTCTCATTTGCCTCCAGATTTCATCTCTGCCTGCGCCCCACCATGCTCCCTCCTTCCCCATAGCCTCCTCACCCCAGCGTCTCCCGACCCACCAACTGTGTGTCCACCTCCTGCTCCCAGAGATGGCCTGGAAGCTGGTGATCTGGAAGGCGTGACCTATTTGACCACGCCACTGGGATGGGCAGGTCCGTGGGTGTGGGACAAGGAGGGCTCAGGGATCTGTGCCCATTTTTTTTTTTAACGGACTATTCATGTGACCCCAAACAAATACCTTCCCTTCCCCTGAGCTTCTGGGTCTTTCCCACACCTGCCCTTTTATGCACCCAACAGGATGTTAGGCAGGTTTGGTTTGGCAACACAGGAGCCCCACCCTTGGGCTGAATGCAGTGTTTTTGTTGTTGTCTCTGCCTTAAAATGCACCTGGAGTTTGGAGGCTGTTTTCTGTCCCAAGTTGCAGTTTCTTTGTGGCAGAGGGATTGTATATCCTGCCCTTGTAAGGCTGCTGTGGGGTTGAAAAGTTGAGAAAATGTAGAAGGCAAAGCTTTGTAACCAGTATGGTCCGGTAAAAAATGCATGGTTTTGATACTGCGTCACAGCCAGGAAAGGGAAAGGGATAAAATGACAAAAGAAGGAGGGAAAGACAAGTAGATAGAAGGCCCACTGTCTTCATTTAGCATTTGAAAGTATTTATTGATCTGCTGGGGTGAGTCAGGCTCTTTTGTATGTTGCTTTTACCATTCATTCATTCCTCATTTCTTTAACAAATATCACCGGACTGTTTGTTGCCCTTGACATAGCCCAGGTTACTCCTATTTAACATAAGAAAGAGGGCGAATGCGTTGCCTGAGGTCACACCAATCGGAGAGACGAGTTGCAACCTGGCAAACCCTGCAGCCTGTGTGATTGGCCCGCTGTGTGAGGCTTACTGCTGTCGTCTTGGTGACCCGGTCACTTTTTCTCCCTTCCGCGGATTACTTTCTCAGTAGGTGATAGTATCCTCAATGAGAATTTCCTTCTCACTCAGCAGAATGACATCACCAGGAAATAGAGGAAGTGCTGTGTGTGCGTGTCTGCACACGTGTGCTGGGTGCGTGTGGAAGGGGTGAAGGGGGCCGTAGTGAAGAGGAGACCTTGTTACAAGAGCTTCCCTTTGTAGAGGGTGGCTCCTGGGAGAACATTTTCATAGGTCCATGCCTGACATGCCTCTTTTCTCTCTCTCTGTCTCTCTCTCTTTTTAATCCATCCTCATTTTTCTTTTTCGGGTGATCTCATCCAGTGTCATAGCTTTAAGTACCGTCTCAGACTCTGACAACTCCCAAATTTATATGTCCAATCCGGTCTAGATCTTTCCCTTGAATGATAAGACTCACTTATATAATTGCTTGCTCAACATCTCAAGTGTGGGCCTTTCAAAGTTAAAGGTATTTAGAATTAAGCTCCTTATATATATATCCCCTTCATCCCTACCCCACCTTCCACCAAAGTCTGCCCCTCCCGCTTACTTTCCCGTCTTTAGGAAATGGCAGTATTCTTCTTTCAGTTGCTCTGGCCGAAGCTGTGAGATTATCCTTGCAGCCTCTCTCCACCCCTCATCCAACCAGTGATGTGCTAATGTCACTGCTTTGCTCCAAGCCCTGCAATGGCTTCTCTCACTTAGGTGTGCCTGGCTCTCTGTTACTTCTCTGACTTCACTGGCGTCCTTGCTGTACTTGGAACACGGCAGGCATGCTGCGGCCCCAGGACCTTTGCACTTGCTCTTCCCTCTGCCTGGACATTTCTTTACCTTGATATCCACACAGATTTTGGCCTCATTTCCTTTTAGTCTTTATTCAAGGTTAAGTTCTTGGTCAGGACTTCCCTGGCCACCCTGTCTAAAATTTCAGTCTCTACCTCAGCATTTCTTATTCCCTTCTTTGGTTCCCTTTTCTTCTCAGCATCTACCCAGTATCTAAACCCTACGTGTGTGCTTTGCCTATTTATCTTCTTTATTATTTAGCCCTCGCTAAAGTAGAAGATCTGGGAGAGCAGGGATTTTTGTCTGTTTAGTTCACTAGCAGAGTCTCAGAAGTTAGAACAATGCCTGCCCCAGAGTCGGTCCTCGATACATATTTATAGAGTGAAT
The DNA here is from genome assembly GCF_009762305.2 of Zalophus californianus. NCBI lineage: Eukaryota > Metazoa > Chordata > Mammalia > Carnivora > Otariidae > Zalophus > Zalophus californianus. Next base: position 10,205,924 of record NC_045603.1, read on the forward strand.
CATAAAATGATTCGTAAAATGGGCCACCCTGCACCTAGGCACGAGCCCAACGATCTCTTCAAGTTGCCGTTGTCTCCTGTCCTTGGGAGCCTCAGCCGCACGTGGGGGGCAGTCTGCTGCTGGCTGTGGTCGTGCTAAGCAGAGCAAATGAAAAAGACACCTTTTCCTTTCTTGAAGGGCATTTTACTCTGGCTCATATGAATGGCGGTGCATTTTTAGATGCGAGCCTTAGCTTTTGGAGGACAAGAGGCTGAAAATCAAGCCACTCAGCCACTTTCCATTCAGGCTTTCTCCTGAAGGCAAGTTTGAGGATGACCAGATGCTGCTCCGGATGCTAACTAACTGGGCTCAGACCCTGGGAAGTCACATAAGCTCCTGTGCCTCAGTTTCCTGCGTGTAATATGACTAGAAGTACACCTTCTCGTAGGAGTGTTTTGAGGATTAAATGCAGTAATTACCTCTGACACTTGGTGAGGTACCGGGTGCTCACTGGGTGCGGGATGAATGTAGCAGTGTTGCTTCTTGTGTAAAGTGATGGGGGCAAGCCCTTCCCCCTAACTCACTCACATTAGGAACGGATTTGGGATGAGCTGGGGTGGGAGAGAACATTTGAAGGAACATTTTGTTTTAGAGGCAGCTTTGGAGGTCCAGAGGCTTGGGTGGGGGATGGAAAGGACATTTGACCTAACCCCTACTTCCATCCGGTCTTTTCTTATGCACTAAATGAACACGTGCTGTTTGCAGGCCCTCTGCCTAGTGCAGTTCAGGAGTCGGAAGAAGCCATGAGTCCAGCCGCCAGGCAACACCTCCCACTTCCTTTCTCTGGGCCTCAGTTTCCCTATGTGCCAGACAGGGATAACACCCGCGCCTTCCTTCCTTCATGGGCATTTGTGAGCTTCAGGAGAGCTAACAGATGTGGGGACTCTGTGCTTTATGCGCGGTGGTCTTGTGAGAGGGTGGAGGTGATGCCGTCATGTACCAAGAGACACGGCTGGTGGGGGCTGAAGGAAAGAAGGCGGTGGTGCTCGGGCCGGGCTGGGTGCCCTGGGTGATCCTGCCGGGGCAGTGGATGGGAGAGACCTCAGTGGCACAGGAGGGGGTCGCTGGCCTGTGCCAATTGTTCCAATCATGGGACATCCTGTCATAAGCAGCCGGGGCTCAGGAAGCCTGATTTCCAACTCGAGCGGTTCTGCCTGTGCTCCCAGGATCCCCCACGAGGCCAGTCGTGTGAGGTCAGCTTCCTGGCCCGGCTGCCAGTGCGATCCTGTCACGCACCTCCAGGGCAGCTGTCCTGCCCCTCTGACCGGGCTTCGTCAAGAGGGAAGCAGAGGGCTTGTAGAGTGTCCCTGCTTAGAGTCTGAATGAGCTTCAGGTATATAAAGCCAGACTTTCCAGACCCAAAGCTCAGTGCCTCATAAATGTTCTGAGTGTTTCAAGGTGGTGGTGTGCTGGGCAGCCCGGAGTGGGTGGGGAATAAGGTGTGTGGCCTGTTACCACCTGCAAGGGAGTAAGAGAGGAGGGGAGGGTGCCTCGGAGGTGCCGGCCCTGTGGGTGTAGGGTGGGTTATTCATTTGTCCTCACTCATTCACCAAACATGTATTAAATATCCACTATCATCAGGAAGAGCATGCTGTGTGCTCGGATAAAAAAATAAAGAGGGGGGCAACCCAAACCAACAGATGCACCATCCTTATCACAGGATAAATGCTCCTTTGGGGGAGCCCCTGGGCAGGGTGAGGGCACCCCCAGGGCTAAGGGGAGGGGAGGCACAGGGTAGGAGTCTTAGACAAGGTAGCATGTGAGCCAATTCTTGAAGGACAGGAAGGGTTTATTCATTTATCTAACAGCAAAGTGAGGAGCACAATCTAGGCAGGAGTGTGTGCAGGTACATGGAGGCATGAGAGTGGTATGTTCTGGGAGGTCTCTGTTGCAGCATGGCTGGAGTAGGGGTGCAGGAGATGGGCTGGCCAGGTCATGTGGATGCTTGCCTTCCTCCGCCACCACCTCCACCCCGGAGCTTGGGCTCACTCTGGAAGGTGATGGGGAGCCCTTGGGCATGTGTAAGCATCCGATTTGCATCCTGTGGTAGGCACAGAGGGCTTGTAGGGATGGATGGTGGGCCTGGCCCTCAAGGTGCTGGTGGACCAGAAGGGTATAACACAAGCTGGGGCTCTGAGCCTCCATAGGGAGCCGCTGGGCCTTGAAGGACAAGCAGAGGCTCTGGCAGAGATGGGAGCGAAGGGTGGCAGGGGAGGACATTCCAGGGAGGACAGGCCAGAAAGTTTGACAGTTCAGGCCCTCTCTCTCATTCTCTGAAAGAGATAACAGTCCAGACTAGGAGGTGGGGGGATGGGGCCCAGGGCTTGGCGGCTTGGCGCTTCCTCTCTTGCTTGAGACCTACCTGGGGTCCTTCAGGGAATTCGTGGCCGAGGTGGAAGCAGACAACTGAGGACGGGGTTCTCCCCCACCACCCCTGTAACCAGCCACACGCTCCCCCCTCCCTGTTGCGCTTCTTGAGCTTGTAGCCTCATCCACAAACTCGTCATAAAGCGCCCAGGTCGCAGGCTGGCTCTGAGCTCAACTCTAAAGCGGATGCCGGCAGGATGGCTCCGTGGTGACCGGTATTCGTGTGGGCCACGGCAGTGCCCATAACTCCCTGCGTGCTGCCCAGGCCCGAGGAAAATGCTCATCCCCGGCCAGGTCACGCAGGCTCCTGTCCCCGTGCCCTCCCTTACGGTGTCTTTCGCTCCATCTGTGGGGAGGCCTCTTGCCCAGGTCCCCACTGCAAAGTTCAGCTCAAGAGTTGCCTTGTGCAGCCATCCTTTCCCGACTCTTCCTCGCAAGGGGAGAGGGACTGGGTTTGGGTCCCCCTGTGACTACTCATTTTATGAATCTAACCGGCCACTTTGGGGAGCTCACCAAAGATGCCACCTGTCGGGTCCCATCTCCCTCTGACCCCAGTACTACTTCTTTTTTTGTTTATTTTTTTGGTGGCCATCCACACATGTCACTTTAACTTGCCCTTCCAACACCCACAGTCTAAGGCCTCTCTGGGCCTCCGTTACTTCATCTCTAAAATGGGGACATTAATGCTCGTCCTTCCTGCCTTAAAGCTCCTCTCCTCTAGGGTTGTCTTCTCCAGCAGCAGCTGCCTAGGCCTTCCCTTAGGAAGGGAAGCAGGCAGGCGAGGGCCTTTGACAGGGGACAGGTGAGCAAAAGTAAGGAGAACAGGCCAGAAATCTCTGGCCTCCCTGTAGGGCAGACACAGTCGACACCTGGACACTGCAGGAGAGGCAGAATTGTCAGCGTCCCCCTCGCCGCAAAAGCTCTTGGGTTCGTGGCCTTCCTGCTTTTGGCATCTGAGAGCTGCTCCAGGCCTCCGGTGCCCAGGACAGCCCCTGTCATGTGACCTTGGTGTCACCTGTGTCACCTATGAGCAGGGAGCAAGCCCAGGTGAGGAGCCCTAGAGAACAGTTGTCAGCAGGTGAAAGCAAATGTTGACCCTGTGGGGAGGTCAAGGGCAAGGGGCTGTGAGAAGCGAGAGGGGGAAGAAGCCGGGAGGGAGGGGGCCGCTCCCCAGCTGCCCCCCCCCCCCCCGCCCCACAGCTGTGCTGGAAAGAACCTGGGCTCTGAGGTCAGGGGTGGGATGGGAGGAAGAGCGCAGCGTCGAAAAGGAAGCAGAAGCATGCGCTCTGTCTACTTCTCACTTGCCGCTTTCCGGGCTGGTCTGTTATGTTTGTTCCAGGATGTGGCCCAGGGGGTTCATTTCCTCTCTTTCCACCTTGTGATAACAATGGCCACTGTTTGTGTGCCCACAGTCGGCCAGCATCCTGGACACTTTCCCTCCATTGTGTCATTTCACCCTCACGCCCACCCTGGAAGGCTGGGAGGGAGCCAGGCCCGTCCTTTCAGTGGCCAGGCTGCCATCCAGGTGTGGGAGGCAGCCCTAAACCGCCAGCCCTGGGGACCCTGAGGAAGGTGCCTCTCCCTTGGGGCAGGATGTCTTCCTTCCGTCCAGCTGGATCCCCATGATGATTCTCCCCTAAACTCCAGGTGGGCTCAGGGATGCTGGTGCTCCTGACTCCCCCCAGGAGGTGCCTGGGAGCACCTCGCCTCTCCTGGTGCCTCCCGCCTGCCCTCTGGGAAGCCTCTGTGCTGCTGTTCTAAGCTGGTCCTGACCCCCGGGCTTCTCCCCAGCCGTGGGCCCCAGGGGCTCAGCCTACACTCTTACTTTCTTTAACAAATAGAATCATTTAAAAGAAGAAGAAGAAGAAGAAGAAACATTTTCCATCCCATTTGATAAACAGGGAAAAGAAAAAAATGGTCCATAAACCCGATATCCTCATAGTATTTTGGTATTTTTCTGTCACCCTTATTTTTTGCGGCTAATTTTGACTCAGCTAAATTACGTTTTAACAGACTTTCTGGGGGCCAAGCCTGTGCGGGGGGTGAGTGTACAGAGGGGAAAAGACTGAATACCTGTCCTTAAAAAGCTCCAATGATCTAGAACCAGCTGTCTGGCCCTGATTCTTGCTCCTTCACCTACCAGCTGTGTGATGTAGGGCCCATTACTTTACCTCTCTGTTTCTTGATGTTCTCATTTGTAAAATCAGGATAATATGACAATTTCATAGGGTGGTGGTGCAGATTTTTTAAAATATTTTATTTGAGAGAGAGAGCATGCAAGCAGGGGGAGGGGCAGAGAGAGAGGGAGAGAGAATCTCAAGCAGACTCCGCACTGAAATCATGACCTGAGCCGAAATTAAGAGGCAGGCACCTAACCGACTGAGCCACCCAGGTGCCCCAGGGTGGTGGTCCGGAGGAAAGATTAGTATATGTAAAGTTCTTGGACCAGGACCAGAGCACAGAGAGGCACGTGAGTGTTTGGTGTGATTAGTGTGATTAAGTGCAGGAGGACGGCAGGCGGATGGAGGAGAGGAAGGACGTATCAGACAAATCAACATGGAGAGGGAAGGAGGTGCGAGACAGCATTGCTTTCTGCAATCATGCATGACAGGGTGGGACCAAGGGGGAGAAGCTGCGTGGGGAGGCGGGGGCCTGGCAGGCTGAGCTCGCAGCCCACAGCCAGCACAGGGAGCGCTGTGGACTTGATGCCCCAGAGTCTGTAACACCACCATGTGCTTCCTGAGTTCCTCAATCACAGCTTTTTTTTTTTTTTTTTTTAAGATTTTATTTATTTGACAGAGACACAGCGAGAGAGGGAACCCAAGCAGGGCGAGTGGGGGAGGGAGAAGCAGGCTTCCCGCGGAGCAGGGAGCCTGATGCGGGGCTCGATCCCAGGACTCTGGGATCATGACTTGAGCCCAAGGCAGACGCTTAACGACTGAGCCACCCAGGCGCCCCCTGGTCTAAACAGTCTTAAGAACATTCTCATTTAATCCTCACAGCACATAAAAGGGGAACTTGTCCTCATTTTTTATTTAAAATTTATTTTAGAGAGAGCAAGAGAATGAGAGTGAAAGTGGGGAGAGGGGTGGAGGCAGAGAGAGAATCCCGAGCAGACACCGCACTGAGTGCGGAGCCTGACGCAGGGCTCGATCTCACGACCCTGAGATCATGACCTGAGCCGAAATCAAGAGTCAGACGCTCAACCGACTGAGCCACTCAGGTGCCCCAAGCATTGTCCTCATTTTAAAGGGGACACTGAGGCTCATAGTTTGCTCACGCCACATCTTACTAATGATCATAAGAGGAAGGACATTACAAAGCTTCAGGGCGCTTCCAAAGCTCTACAATAACGGTCTTTGTTTCCTTATGCGTCAAAGGGAGGGCAATGGAAGTGAAGAAGACTCATGCCTATTGAGCATTTACTATCTGCCAGGTTCTGTTATTGGGCACTGTTGTGGTTCTCGTGTTACAGATAAGGAAACTGAGACACAGAAGGGTTAAGTGACTTGCCCAAGGACACACAGCTGGTAAGGATGGGAACACAGTTTTGCTCCAGCCCTCTTCCTTTACAGAGACTGAAAGGGGACAGTCACGTAAAGTGCTTAGCTCAGGGCCCGCTGCCTAGTAAGTGCTCAGTAAGTGCTCAGTCTCCTGGTATAATTATCATTACTGGCCCTTCCTCTCTTTATCGGTGGTTCTTTGAGGCTTCTTGTTCTTCCTTTTATCCCTAAGCTTGATCCTCTCCTCAAAGGCTGGGCCAGAGTGTGACCAGTGTCCACTGACATGTCCATTCTCTGGGGTACCCAAACCTCCACGCTCTGTCCTCAGTGTCTGAGCTGCACTTTTGGTGGGTGACTTCCTGGCACAGAGCCAGAGGGCAGCCTCTAGCTAAATGTCACCCGGCTTTGGTGGCACTGCCTTAGGAATGCAGTACGCTTTCTGAGAACCTAGGAAAATATGCGACGTCTAATTCTGTCATCCAAACTAGGGACAGTTTCCACAGCAGAAACTGGGACCCTTTGAGTCTGCAACATAACGTTTCCATCCACACACATGCTCACTGTTGCTGAGTCTTTACGTTCACGTTCATTTCCGAGGCACTTGGTTTCATGTTTTCTCAGAGCAGGCACCAACAATTGGGAGACCAATGCCCACGGTCCCCCTGCGCCTGATGGAGTGTGGGCCGATCCCGGTCCCCTGGCTGCATCTGCTCGAGATAGGACCCTGGTTTTATTCGTAGAATTGAAATGACTCACGCCGAGCTTTCTGAGCGCTGGACTTCACGTAGTGAGAACCCCTCCCTTTGGACGGGACAGGATCATCTGTGATGCGCGTTCCTGTCTGCCGTCTCCTTGAGCAATAGGTTCCATACTGCAGATGAGGAAGCTGAGGCTCTGGTGGGGAAACTGACCAGGAAGCAGGATGGTTCTGGTGCCCTGGGCATGGTGGCTGCTCTGTAACTTCCTATCATGCCTTCTTACCCCTGACTCAGTGCCTCTTTCTTTCTCTCCCCCCCCTCTCCCCGTTTCCAGGTCCCTCCTGGCCCAGAATCAGAGGACCAGCACTGGTGGGGCGCCATCTGGGAGCCTGTGCAGGAAACTGCTGTACTGGTGAGGTGGGCATGGGAGACCGAGCCCAGCTGACCAGAGACCCCATTTTCTTCCAGACTGAGGGGGCAGGCGGCGGGGCCTCCCCACCTGCCCCGCAGAAGATGCAGTTCTTCGGCCGCCTGGTCAATACCCTCAGTAGCGTCACCAACTTGTTCACAAACCCGTTCCGGGTGAAGGAGGTGCCTGTGGCAGACTACACCTCGAATGGCCGGGTTCGGGAGGAAGGGCAGCTGATTCTGTTCCAGAACATTCCCAATCGCACCTGGGACTGCATCCTGGTCAACCCCAGGAACTCACAGAGTGGATTCCGGTGGGTGATGGTCAACTGCCACACATACTTCTTTCCTTTGACTCCTCAGACTGGTGGTCCCTTGGCCAAAAAGCGGCTTCTTTGGGCCTAACATTTGAGGGCTCCGGAGAAGGGTGGGAGAGGGTGGGGAGAGGGATCTCCTAGGGCCCTCCTACACCTTCTGGCCCGTCAGGGTCCCCACAGCAGGGGTGTGAGGATAGAAGGCGGGGCTTTTCCCTGCCTCCAGGCTGGGAGCCATGCAGTTGGAGGGAAGGAGGAAGGACAGGAAAGCTGAGCAGGGTCAAACCAGGTAAAGTCCAGGGTTCACCTGTAACCCTGGGTCTTTAAAGGCATGACTGCCTTGTAGGGGCCGATCAAGGTTTGTTCAGGAGAGTATAAGGGGTGGACAGCGGTCACTTTTCAGGGCATGCGGGGTCTCCCATGGGAGCTAGAAGGAAAGGGTAGGAGGCCAGGACAGGGCTGAGGGAGCTGAGCCGGCTGCAGGGCTGGTTGGCATAAGGGGAAAGGAGTGGCCAGGCACCCAAAATGCAGGGTCCAGAGGAGCTTGGCAGACTGGCCCTGAGTTGGGCTAGTGCTGATGGGCCTTTTTCCATTCGTTCATCCATCTGCCCATCTCGCCATCCTTCCCTTCACTGGGCACCGGGCATCTGCAGTGGCTCGGGAGTCCCAGGCCCTGGGCCAGGCCCAGCTGGTACTGTGAAATGACAAGACACGCTCCGTGCCCTTATGTGCAGTCTTGGGTGGAGGCCACATGCCAGGCAGGCATTGTACCCACCGTGTGAGGAGAGCTGTGGGTAGAAGTGGACAGTGGGGACACGAGGAGGTGACCCCTTCCTGGTGAGCTCCTCGGAGCCTAGAATGAGTAGGAATGTGTCTGGCAGAGGAGAGTGGACAAGGTCGTTCTAGACATGCAGAGGCATGGGTGGGGGGTGAGGGGGCGCCCACAGGCGAATGGCCCCGGGCCGGATCCCTGGTATGTGCAGAGCTTTGGCAAGCATTAAAGCTGGAGGGAACCTCTGGACTCATTCTGATTGAGGAGGCATGGCAACAGGAGTCTCAGAAAGTGGCAAGCTGGGAGTCAGGGTCCAGCCAACAGGAGGAGAGCAGAGGAGGCCGGCCAATCGGGAGAATTCAGGTCTGGTTCCACAGGGAAACTGAGGCAGAGGCCCCCACAGCGGGCAGTTGGGCAAAGAACACAGCTCAGCAGCCAGTCCGGACGCCAGTTTTAACGTGGCAGAGCTAGTCCACACTCTGGGCACAGATGCCTGAGCTGATGGCCATCCCGCTGGTCTGGATCAGGACAGGGCAGGCTTCCACCTGCGGCTCCAGAACCCCTCCACAGGCCCGCAGCCGAGGGCCGCTGATGGGAATGCCCAGCCGAGCAGGGTGGTACGGTGGGTCCACTCTTCGGAGGGCCACTCAGCCTTACTTTCCAGGTACCGCCCTGGGGGCTCCACCACCGTCCACCATCACCAAGTCCTGTCAGCTGTAAATGTCCCTTGACAGGACTCCAGATCTGTCCCAGAAAGCTCAAACCCTACTGTGGGCAGACTTCCGTCCCAGGGGGTTAAACTCTTTGCCAAGGGTTTATTAACTACATGTTTATTTATTACCCTTAATTGGGGGGCACTTTATAGTACTTTCGCATATGGTATATTAGCACATCCTCCCATGACCCATTGAGGTAAACAAGGAAGGCAGTATCCCATTTTACAGATAAGAAAACTGAGGCTCAGGAAGATAAGTGAGTCATTCAAGGTTGCACGGGAAGCAGTGAAGAAACAGAATCTGTGTCTTCTGGCTCCTAAGCCATTTCTCTTTTCTGTGCCACTGCATGTTTCCAGTGTTTGGACAGAATAGGGAGCATTGGGTGGGGTTTCAAGCCAAGCACATATCTCCTCTCGGAATTCCTGACATCCCTCACTTGGCTCTGGACTCTTGTCTCTTCTTCTAACCTGCTCTTGCCCAAGCATTTCCATTTCAGTAGATGGCATCACCATCCCTGTATGCGGTTGTGCAGCCCAGATGCCCAGGAACGATCCTTGATCCCTTGGGTTCTACCCCCCCACCCCGGGGGTGTCTAAATCCGGGTCATTACTGAGTTCTGTCACGCTCCCCTGCCAAGCATATCTTGAGGCTGCTGCTGCTTCTCCATCAATTATGCTTAACTTTGGCTTGAATGACAACCACAGCGGATAGTGGTCCCCAGGGGCCCCCAGTCCCCAGGGGCTCAGGCTCTTGCTGTCTTGTTGCTCCACCAAGTGTGGCCTTCATTCTCTAGGCTACCACATGGTCCCAGATGGCCATGCCAGATCCAGCCATCACAGCCACCTTTCCAATCAGCAGAAAGGTAGAAGGGCAGGGTGAACAAGGGCACTGTCCTCCTTTTCAGGGGCTTCTCAGAAGTGGCACACATGCCTTCCACCCGAATCCCATCAGCTGGGACTTAGTCACACGGCCACAACTAGTTGCAAGGGAGGCTGGGAAGTGTAGCCTGTGTTGCAGCCACGTGCCAGTCCCGAATCCGGCTTCTGTTATTCTCAATTTTGCTGCTGGCTCTTTTTCCAGGCTATGGTCGTTGTATACACAGACTCCAGCTTCACTCTGCCTCCCAGCCTGTTGCTCTGCCTGTGGGTCTGGTTGCTCTCCTCCCATCCTCTTCCAAGCTGCTGTCAGAGTGATCTTTCCAGAAGATAAATCTGATCACTCACTCCCCTGCTTCACTCTTCAAGAAGTCCCTTTTTCCTTAACATATCAGCTGCTTAGCTTGGCTTGAAAGGGCCAGTGTGATCAGGCCTTGCTTCTCCCTCTGGTCTCAGTTGTTGCCCCTTGTGCTCCTGGCCTTCGCCTAGACTCTTACATCATCAGCCTAGAGCATTCTCCCCTTCTTTGCCTGCCTCACTTCTGCTCGCCCTTCTGGCTAGAGTAGGTGTTGATGCCGTGTGTCCGGTAGCACTCCATCCCCACGCTTGGTAGACCGTCTTCCTGGTAGACCACAAACCCCATGAGGGTAGTGGCTATGTCTGTCTTGTTCGCCCCAGTACAACCCCCAGCACCCAGCAAGGAGCCTGGCACACGTAGGTTTGTGCAATGCATGTGATGTATTCTCGAAGCTTCAGCAGTGTTTGTGGAGGGCCACTGTGCGCCGTGTCCTCTGTTGGGACTGGGGACTGTTGGATTCAGGGCAGTCGAGGGGGTGAGCTGGGAAGCAGGAGGGGAGGTTATGAAGAGTTGCAGAAATGGCAATGCCAAGGACTGGGGTGTGACCTCGGAGTGAGGGCCAGGGCCCTGGGCTTCTCCTAGGGGCAGCCATCCTGGGGTCTCCCCACTGCTCCCAGCCCTTTGCAGTTTCTAGAAGGAAGGTATGGTTTACTAGACTTCCTCTTCAGGCTGCTGCAATTCTGTCTTTTTTTTTTTTTTTAATATTTTATTTACTTATTTGATAGAGAAAGCACAAGCAGGGGAAGTGGCGGGCAGAGGCAGAGGGAGAGGGAGAAGCGGGCTCCCCGCTAAGCAGGGAGCCCGATGCGGGGCTCAATCCCAGGACCCTGAGATCATGACCTGAGCCAAAGGCAGACGCTTCACTGACTGAGCCACCCAGGTGTACCCCCCCTTTTCTTAAAGATTTTATTTATTAGAGTGAGAGAGAGTGAGCGGGTGAGCGAGCGAGCACGAGCTGGGAGAGAGGGAGAAGGAGAAGCAGACACCCCACTGAGCAGGGAGCTGATGTGGGACTCGATCCCAGGACCCCAGGATCATGACCTGAGCCCAAGGCAGACACTTAACTGACTGAGCCATCCAGGTGCCCCCCCCCCCCTTTTTTAAGATTTATTTATTTATTAGAGCGAGAAATAGCGTGTGGGGTGAGAGGCAGAGGGAGAATCCTTGAGCAGACTCCCTGCTGAGCGGGGAGCCCGATGCCACAGGGGGCTCGATCCCAGGACCCTGAGATCATGACCTGAGCTGGATCAGCCGCCCAACCGACCGAGCCACCCAGGCACCCCTGAGGTTCTGTCTTTTATTTTTATTTATTTATTTTTTTTAAGATTTTATTTATTTATTTGAGAGAGAGAGAGAATGAGAGACAGAGAGCACGAGAGGGAAGAGGGTCAGAGGGAGAAGCAGGCTCCCCGCTGAGCAGGGAGCCTGATGTGGGACTCGATCCCAGCACTCCAGGATCATGACCTGAGCCGAAGGCAGTCGCTTAACCAACTGAGCCACCCAGGCGCCCTGAGGTTCTGTCTTTTAAAGGTCTCCTCCTGCTTTACTTGCCTGGAGGCCTCTGAACTGCCCCAGGGTCCAGAACTGTGGTTCGAGGGAAGTATTGCTTCCAGCCTCAGGCCCCACGTAGACATGTCCCTGGGCTGCATGCAGCTGCGTCGCTTCAGGATGGGGGAAGGAGTCAGGATCTTCTGAATCCTCAGGTTTTATTACCTAAGGGCCTGTGACCCCTTACCTCCAGTATCCGTACTAGGTGGAGAGATCCGACCCTGGCGGTACAAAAGGCGACATCAACAATAGCATCCTACCGCGTGTGAGGCTCATAAACAGCCCCTGGAAGTGGGGGTATTACTGACCCCATCCTACAAAGGAGGAGACACCCCTCAAAGAATTTCAGTAACTTGCCCACGTCACCTCACTGGTCAGCCGTGGAGCTAGGGCTCAGGCCCAGCATTCTGGCTCTAGAACCCACCTCTTCCTTCTCTTCCACTGGGGCCACTTAGCCGTGTGGCGCTGGGCAGGACTCAGCTCGCCTGGGCTCAACCCCAGGGCCCCACCGGCCTGACATATGGTCCAGGGCCCCTGGCTCCTCTGTGTGAGCCCCGGGGTGGTCACTGGTGGCGTCGTGTGGACATTATGATAACACCTGTATTTATGTTCCTGCTACGAATTAATCATTTACTACTGACATTTGCTGGTGACATGTGATATTTGATGAAACCTGCCAGCTCTTCACTGGTATCTCAGCAGAAACAGGGCTGCACTTTCCAGGAACCCTAGAAAGAATGATCAGAGCAGGGACGCCTGGGTGGCTCAGTCTGTTCAGCATCTGCCTTCAGCTCAGGTCATGATCCCAGGGTCCTGGGATCAAGTCCCAGCTCAGCGGGGAGCCTGCTTCTTCCTTTCCCTCTGCCCCTCCCCTCCGCTCGAGTTCCCCTCTCTCTCTCAAATAAAATCTTAAAGAAAAAAAAAAGAATGGTCAAAGCATGTGCGACATGTGATCTTTGCTTCTTGAAAGGGGACTGATATTTGAGGCCCTCAGAAGTGGAACTGCTGGTCGGCACCTCAGACAAGCTGAGGGGCCTGTGACCCGGCCACATACCCCGTGCTTGCTCCTTCCTGATTTATCCAGCCCACAGCCCGTCCCCTCTTGGCAGAGGTGAATACCGCAGATCCGTCCTCCAGGAGCTCAGGCAGTAGCTGGAAAACGTAGGTCTGTATGCAGCGTGCAGGGGGATAAATGTTAGAATGCAAACCAAATAAAGCTCTCAGGTTCCCTGAACAGACCTCACCTTTTTACACTTCGTTCTTTGTCCTCACTGTTCCCTGCTGCCTGCTCTGGGAGCCGGTCCTTGCCCGTTCTCTTCTCCCTCAGCACGGTCCATACTTCTGTCAGCCCCTCTTGCCTCGGATCAGCCTGTGTCTGTTTGCACTTCTGTCTCCCCACTAGACCGCAGAGCTCCTGAGGGACAGCATCTGGGTCTGAGTCATTTCTCCTAATGCCCATTGTAGTGCTAAGCACTCAGCAGGTGCACGCTGAGTATTTGTTGAGTGGGTAAGTGACCCCATGTCCACCGGGGGTAGACGTGTGTTTGATAGGAGGGCTTGGAAAAGGCCTCTGGGGGGAGGTGGGTGAGAGATGGACCTATAAGGGGGAGGAAGATTTCACCTGGAGAGAAGGCCTGGGCAGGGAGAGGCGCATGGCTCTGGCAAAGGCACAGAAGGGCGGGGACGGAGGAGCCCTTTAGAGGACCTGTGTGGGACGGCCGGTGCTTAGCTCTGAAACTGGAGAGTTAGATACCACTCTAGCCTAATGGGTCTTGGCCATTTTTTTGGTCCAAGACCCCGTTGAAAGTCCCAGGGGACCTCTACACCCCCAAATACACAGACACACAGTTGCATGCGATTTCCTGAGGTTCACAGACCCCCTAAGGCCCATTCACAGGCCATTCCCAGCCAAGGCAAAGGCTCCCCAGAGCTAATGCCAGGTGGTTTTTGTCTGGGGTCTTGGGTTCTAGAAGAGAGGGAAAAGACAGCCTTATGAGTCCTCCAGGTCCTCCACATTTTCTGTGAATATTTCTTTCCCCCATGGCTCTAACCGAAACCTGGCTCTCCCCTGAGGGCCTCGAGAGATTTCTCTCCCGGTCTTTCCCCCACTGGGCCTGGAGGTGGGACAGGGTGCCCCTTGCTCCCTAGCCTTGAAATTCACGTCAGCCTGTCCTGAGGTTTCCCCCACACCCTTGGGGCCGTGCGCCCCTGGCCCGGAGCTCCCTCTCTCCATCACTACCTGTCTTGACTCGGTGACTGAGATTCGCAGGGTGCCCCTCCTCGCACCCACGGCTCTTGGGGCCAGACCTCTTCCAGCCCACGCAGCCATTCCCTGGACCTTGTCATCACCAGTAACAAGGGCTCTTCCACAAATACAAGTATCGAATGCCCCACTTTCCACCGTCTGCCTCCTGTATTTCCAGCTCCTTCTCTCTCGTCCTCTGAATGCCAAGTTCTCCTCCCCCTGCAGACATGGACCCAGCCACCCCCCTGCCACAGTCCCCGTCCCTTTCATGGACTTCAGTTCTTGCCCTGCAGAAACTCGTGGCCTGTCATGATGATTACACCCTTGCAGACCCTCTCTGCTTTCTTACTTCTCTCTTTGTCATCTCTGCGTGGCAAAACCCCAACACTAGTTAATTCCAGGTCTCCACCGTGGCTGGCGGGGCTCCCCTCCATGCTGCTTGCTCCCACTTCAAGTGAGCCCTGCCCTTTGGCAGCCCTGGCCTCACCCTGTCCCTCCCCTCCTCCCCTCCCCTCCGTGCTTACCTGCAGCTGGTGAGTGCCCCCACCCCGGCTGCCCACACCTGCACCCACATACTGCGCCTTCCCTGTTGTCATTGTAGAGGCCAGTCCCCGTCAAGGTCAACATCCCCTCATCTACTGCAGGACATCAGTTCAGCAATTCCTTCTTCTCTCCTCTGTGACTTCCCCCTCTTGACTAGGTATTTTCTACTGCTATACAAATGTGCTGTTTTCTCTCTTTAAAAAAAAAAAAAAATGCATTCTTGACTCCACTTTCCTCCCCAGGCATGTCTCTATTCAGCTGTCCCCAATTCTTTCCTCCTGTTCTCTCTCTAAACTAGTTAAAAATAGGGAAATACGCCGCACAGGGAAAAGTGCCCATAGCTCAATGACGTATCACAAATACCTCTAACCAGCACCCATGTCAAAAGGTAGAACGATGCTGCACCCCGGAAGCCGCCCTTTTGCTCCCTTGCCCCCAAAAGGTAACCCTGAACCTGGCTTGTACGGTAGTTGCTTCTGTGCCTGGCTTGTTTGCTCAGCATTTTGTCTGTGAGATTTCTATGTATGTGTTTGCATGGAACTGGGTCCGACTTCTTCTTCTGTGCAGGACAATTCCACTGTGTTAACAACACCACAGCTTCATTTACTCATTCACCGATGGGGATTTGGGGCTGCTTCCGGTTTTCTTGGTGCGTGTATGCACAGCTTTCTGTCCGGCGCCTACCGGGGAGTGGAATTGGTGAGCTGAGACCGTACACATCGTCAACTTCAGCTGATAATGCCCTTCCGGTTTCCTCCTGCAGCGAAGGAGATTCCCGTTACTAAGTGTTGCCAGTTAAAAAAAAAAAAAAAGTTATCATTCTGTTGGGTGTGTAGTGGTGTCTTATTGTGGCTTTCATATGCTTTGGTCTGATGACGTACGAGTTTGAGCACCTTTGGATAAGTGGATGAACCATTTGGCAATCCCCTTCAGTGAAGTCCCTGCTCCATTGCCCTTAAACACTTAAAAAATCTAGTTCTGGAGGGGTTGAGAATATTTTTCTATAGTATCTTCCAGAAGCTTTATTATTTTAGCCTTTTGTCACTAGGTTGATTATCTATCTACCTAGAATTGACTCCTTGGTCATCATGTCTACTCTCGGGGTAGAAGTTCTCAAACCTCAGCGGAAGGGCTTGGTTTACCAGTGTCCTTCCACCTGGCGGGCCTTGAACTTGAATCTCTGTTTCGCAAGGACTGCGAAACCGCACAGTTTCCACTCAGCTCTGGGTCCTCTCTGCTGCTGTTTTCCGTTTGGTTTCTTGACATCTTGCTCTGCCTAGCTTATGAGAGAAGATCTCATGCAGAACTTTGGGCTTACTTCCCTGTGATTCCTTCAAGTTCTGGTCTTCTCGGCCACTCTGGATGCCAGCTTCTCTCTGCCCAGCCTAGTGGGGTTGCGGGTAGCACCTGGCTGCCTCCCAGCCTTTCTGTCCTTCATATCCTGCATCACAGATCCCCGAGTGCCCTGAGTGAAAGCAAATGCAGGGCTTACCTCAGCGTGCTTCCCTCTTCTCTACAGTCTTGGCCTGTATCCTCGCCTCCCTGAGGTTTCCTCCAGCGCCTTCAGGTACTCATCGGCACTTGATCCTGCCTTTCTGTTCATTTTCAGCAGGAAGTCTAGTTTGATATAAGCTTCTCCGCCCTATCTAGAGGTGGAGGTTTCTCCACGAGTTTGATACGGAGTATTTACATTACCATCGAGTCGAGACATTTCCCAAATTTCCCTGTGACTTCTTGCTTGAACCATTGATAGTTTATATGTATCTTGCTTAATTTTCAAACGTATGGAAAACTTTTCATTCTCTTTTTGTTACTGATCTCTTGCTTAGTTTCGTCGTGGTCAGAGAACATAGTCTCAGTATTTTAGGTCTTTGAAATTTGTTCAGATCCACTTTACGGCCCAGCTTATGTCCAGCATTTCTAACTTGTTTGTGTGGCTGGAAAAGAACGTGTATTCTGTAGCTGGTGGGAATAGTGTTTCATATATGTCTGCCAGGTCAGGTTTACTAATGATTCTAGAGCCAAAAGGGATTTTTTTGTTTGTTTCATTGTTTATTAGTAGTAAGAGTTATTAAAATATTGCAATGTGATGGCAGATTTGTTTAGTTTTTTTTTTTTTGCTGGAATTATGGATGATTTAATTGTTCTTAAAAATGTCTAGTTTTAAAAAAATCTGTCAAGTTTGACTATATTTTGGAGCTTTATTATGAAGTGCATATTAATTTATAATTGCCATATTTTCCTAGTGGGTTGAAACTGTTATCATTATGAATTGTCCCTCTTTGTTTCTGGTAATACTTTTTACCTTAAACCCTACTTTGTCTCTTATCCAGATAGCTTCACCAGCTTTTTTTTTGGTTAGCATTATATTGTATTTATTTATTTATTTATTTATTTATTTTTAAGATTTTATTTATTTTTTTGAGAGAGAGAGAATGAGAGAGAGAGAGCACGAGAGGGAAGAGGGTCAGAGGCAGAAGCAGACTCCCTGCTGAGCAGGGAGCCCGATGTGGGACTCGATCCCGGGACTCCAGGATCATGACCTGAGCCGAAGGCAGTTGTCTAACCAACTGAGCCACCCAGGCGCCCGCATCATATTGTATTTATATATTTATATATAAAAATACGATATATTTATATGTACATATATAAATACAATATAATAATATATATTTATAATACATATTATGTATTTATATATAATTTCCTTATATTTTTAATCTTGTTAAGAGTATGGAGTTGTCTTTTCTTTCCCTCCTATTATCCTTGTCTCTCATTCCTTTTTTTTTTTTTAAAGATTTTATTTATTTGACAGAGAGAGACACAGCGAGAGAGGAAACACAAGCAGGGGGAGCGGGAGAGGGAGAAGCAGGCTTCCCGCGGAGCAGGGAGCCCGATGCGGGGCTCGATCCCAGGACTCTGGAATCGCAGCCCCAGCCAAAGGCACACGCTTAATGACTGAGCCACCCAGGCGCCCCTTTTTAAATTTTTTAAAAAGGTTTTACTTATTTATTTGAGAGAGAGAGAGAAAAAGCACAAGCTGGGGGAGGGGCAGAGGGAGAGGGAGAAGCAGGCTGGGCGACGTGGGGCTCTATCCCAGGACCCTGGGATCATGACCTGAGCCGAAGGCAGACGCTTACCCATCTGAGCCACCCAGGCGCCCCTTGTCTCTTATTCCTTATATTTATTTGGAACATTTAGTTTATTTCTATTTAATAATGCTGACATATTTGAGTCTAAATCTGTCATCTTGCTATTTTCTTTTTGTTGTTGTTCTATTTTCTTTTCTTTTTTTTTTTTTTTAAAGATTTTGTTTATTTATCAAGAGACACAGCGAGAGAGAGAACACAAGCGGGGGAGAGGGAGAGGGAGAAGCAGGCTCCCCACTGAGCAGGGAGCCCGATATGGGGCCCGATCCCAGGACCCTGGGACCATGACCTGAGCCAAAGGCAGATGCTTAACGACTGAGCCACCCAGGCGTCCCTATTTTATTTTCTTTATTCCTTTCCTTTTGTCTTCTTAGGCATTGAGTTTTATTTTTGTTTTGTTTTTAAAAGATTTTATTTATTTGTCCGAGAGAGAGAGAGAGAGATCATGAGCAGGGGGAGGGATAGAGGGAGAAGCAGACTCCCTGCTGAGCAAGGAACCTGATGCAGGACTCTACCCCAGGACCCTGGGATCATGATCTGAGCTGAAGGCAGACACTTAACTGACTGAGTCACCCAGGGGCCCTTATTTTTGTTTAGTTTTAGGTAGCTTTACTGAGATGCAACTTACCAAAAGAAATGAAATTTACCAATTTGACATGTAGCATTTGATGAGTTTCAGTAAAGGTACACACCCACGTGCCATCACCGCAGTCAAGACACAGAACAGTTCTGTGGTCTCCAAAATTCCTTCCCTGCTCCTTTGCAGTAAGTCCCCTGCACCCACCATAGCCCCTGGCAAACACTGTCTGCTTTTTATCACTACAGTTTTGCCTTCTAATCATACAGGATGCAGTCGTATGACTTTTTTTTTTTCAAGTACTGTAACGGTTTTGCAATTCATGATCAAGTGTTTTCTTATTATCCTATGTGTTCTCTCCCTGTCAGTTTGGAAGTTATGCATTCTTGTCATTCTCTTTTAGTGACAGCTGTTGGGGGACAGTTCTCCACGGGTTTCTCATGGGTCTGTATATCTTGCAAGCAGAGACACTGACTTCCTTTGTTCCAGGCTATCTTGACAAGGATGTTTGTATAGCCAGCAGCCTTAGAAGGTAGAGATCAGGTCTTTCCCTAGAGCAGAGGGGGAGGTTTGCTTACTCTGTTGTGTAATAAGAATCATATCATCCTTCAGAGCAAAGCTTCGGCAGATTTGCTTATTAACAATGGTAGAGGATTCAAGTTCCCTACACTCCGGGCTTCTCTCCGTCCTAGCACAACAAGGGCAGGTGTCACCTGGCCCTCTTCATGTCACCCTGTGGGATCTAGATCCCAGGGGATTGGCACAAATGCTCAAGCTGGCCACTGCTGTTGCTGTGAGCAATAAACTGTCCTTTGTCTTTGATCCAGGAATCTTGTTTCTTCTGCCAGCACCCATGAAACTGTGTCAGGCTAACTTGTTAGTTTGCAAGTAGAGCAAAAACTGAAACCCTTCACAGTTCTTTTTTTTTTTTAACAACCTTTAGTTCACTTTATTTTTCTTGTATAAAACTAGGTGGTGGCCACAGCTGGAGCCTGGGTCCTCTGCATGGAGACTCTGGTGTGGGTCTTCACAAGATGGTCAGTGAATTCCTGATATGGAGACTTGGTGAACACCGTCTCCTTCCAGAGGTCAGGGGTGAGATAGCTGTAAGTCTTGGAGATGGCATCAAAAGTAGCCTTAGTGAAGTTCCCCAGTGTGGCAGTGCAGCCTCTGGCTGAAGTGTAGCAGTCGTCGATACCGGCCATCATCAGTAGCTTCTTGGGCACAGGGGCTGAAACAATGCCAGTGCCTCTGGGGGCGGGGATGAGACGCACCAGCACAGAGCCACAGCGGCCAGTCACCTTGCATGGGACAGTGTGAGCCTTGCCGATCTTGTTCCCCCAGTAGCCTTGCCTCACGGGGACGATGGAAAGCTTGGCCAGGATGATGGCCCCACGGATGGCAGTGGCGACCTCCTTGGAGCACTTGACACCCAGGCCGACGTGTCTGTTGTAATCTCCGATGGCAACAAACGCCTTGAACCTGGTCTGCTGGCCAGCACGGGTCTGCTTTTGCACAGGCATGATCTTCAGAACCTCATCCTTGAGGGATGCTCCCAGAAAGAAATCAATGATCTCAGATTCCTTGATAGGCAGAGAAAAGATAGATCTCCTCTAGGGACTTGATCTTCATGTCCTTGACCAGGCGGCCCAGCTTGGTGACGGGGATCCACTCCTTGTCCTCGGCCTTGCCTCCACGAGCTCCACGGCCTCGACCCCTGCCCCGACCACGGCCGCAACTGCGGCCCCGGATGCTGCTGCCGAAGCCTCCGCGGGAGCCGCCGCGGCCTCCCATTCCAGGGCCCAGGGCCGCAGCACCGGCGTCATCCGCCATTTGGTGCTCTCTCGGAGTCCCTTCACAGTTCTCGATAGAACCCAAGAGATTGTAACATACATCCTTGGCCTTACTGAAGTGTAATTGGTACGTTAGTGTCTTCCAGAACAGTAAATGAGTCTTAGAACTTTTTAACCCTTTATTTCCAGGCTTCTATGCTATATATATATACACACACACACACACATATATATTTTTTAATTCTATTTTTATTTTAAACCCAACAAGACATTATGCCACCAATTTTTATTTAGATTCACCCACATACTTGCCATTTTCATGGTATTTTATTTTTTTCCTGTATCTCAGACCATCCATATGGGATCAAGTTCCTTCTACCCGAAGAAAATCCTTTTATATCTTCTATCATGTAGGTCTACTAATGACTAAGCCTTTTCTCTCTTTCTCTTTGTGTGACTAGTGAAATTTTTTTAAAAACATCTTACTTATTTATTTTAAGTAATCTCTGCATCCAGCGTGGGGCTCAAATTCATGACTCCAGGATCAAGCGTCGCACACCCTACCGATTGAGCCAGCCAGATGCCCCTGACTAGTGAAATGTTTTGCTTTCAGCTTCATACTTAAAGGGAAGTGTGCTGGGTACAGAATTCTCATTGGTGTTTATTTTCTTTTAGCTCTTTAAGAATGTCATTCCGTTATCTCTGTTTTCCACTGCTGAGTAGCTGGCTGTCAGTCTTTGAAGATAACTTTTTCCTATGCTATTTTTAGTATTTTTCTTCACATTTTGTTTATAGCCTTTGTAATATGGTACATGTGTCAGTTATTGCTGTGTTTCAGTATGTTGACCGATATGTGTCATCCTCAGTTACTGCTACGTAACAAACTACCCCAAAACTCTACAGCTTAAAACAACGATCAGGGTGCCTGGGTGGCTCAGTTGGTTGGGCGACTGCCTTTGGCTCGGGTCATGATCCTGGAGTCCCGGGATCGAGTCCCACATCGGGCTCCCTGCTCAGAGGGGAGTCTGCTTCTCCCTCTGACCCTCTTCCCTCTCGTGCTCTCTGTCTCTCATTCTCTCTCTCTCAAATAAATAAATAAAATCTTTAACCCGCAATTGGGTGATGTTGCTGACCACATTCTTTTTTTTTTTTAATTTTTTTTAAAGATTTGATGTATTTATTTGACAGAGACACAGTGAGCGAGAGAGGGAACACAAGCAGGGAGAGTAGGAGAGGGAGAAGCAGACTTCCCTGCGGAGCAGGGAGCCCGATGTGGGGATCTTTTTAAAGATTTTATTTATTTATTTGAAAGAGAGAGAATGAGAGACAGAGAGAGAGAGAGCACATGGGGGGGTTAGGGTCAGAGGGAGAAGCAGACTCCCTGCTGAGCAGGGAGCCTGATGCGGGACTCGATCCCAGGACTCCAGGATCATGACCTGAGCCAAAGGCAGTTGCTTAACCAACTGAGCCACCCAGGAGCCCCTCAAATAAATAAATAAAATCTTAAACAAACAAACAAAAAAACGATCAATCACTTGGCCCACAAATCTGCAATTTGAGCAGAGCCCAGTGGGAAAAGCTCTCTTCTGCTCTACATGGCATGAGCCGGGGTGGCTGGACTGCAGGATCCACTTCTAAGATGACTCACTCATAACCGGCAAGTTGCTGCTGGCTGTTGGCTCGTAGTTCGTCCAGGGCTACGGGTCCAGGACCAAGAATCGTCCCTGTGGGTTGTGTCAGTTTCCCCATGGCATGATAGCCAGGTCTCAAGAGAAAAGAGGTGGAAGCTTCCAGTCTCTTAAAGCCTTCGTCCAGAAACTAGGGCAGCATTACCTCTGCCCTATTCTTTTGGTAAAGCAGTTGCAGAGCCAGATGAAAGGGTAAAGAGACATCATGGGATAATGATAAGAGACATCATGTCTCAATGGGAGCAGTGTCAAAGAATTTGGGGGCCATGTTTTAAAACCCACAAGGTCCCTAAGTGTGGATTTCTATTTGTGTGTGTGTGTGTGTGTGTGTGTGTGTGTGTGTGTGTGTGTGTGTGTGTGTGCGCAGGAAGGCTCATAGATATTTGCGATCACTATGACTTTTTTTTTTCATCAATTTTGAAAAGTTCACAGACATTAACTCTTCAAATATGGCTTCTCTCCAGTTCTCTTTCTCTCCTGCTTTGGTAGCTCCACTTATATGTATGGTAGATCTTTTTGTTATATATTCTATGTCTTTTGTCTACTTTCCTGCATTTTCCATCCTTTGGCTCCCCAGGCTCTAATCTGTTTCCTCTTTTCTGGCCTGTCTTCCTGTTCACTAGATTTCTCTTCAGCATTGTTCAGTCTGCTTTTATACCTGGCCACTGGGTTCTTCATTTCAGCAATTATATTTTTTAATGCTGCAATTTCCATTTTTAAAATGGATTCAAGTTCTTTGCCCCAATTCTAAGTCTTCCTTTTCATCCTCTTAAATATTATCACATTTATTTTATTTTCTTAAGTAAGCTCTGTGCCCAACGTGGGGCTTGAACTCATGACCCTGAGATCAAGAGTCACATGCTCTACTGACTGAGCCACCCAGGTGCCCCTATCACAGTTATTTTAAAGTCTGTGTCAGATGACTTTGGTATTTGCAGCCCCTTACCTACAGATCTGTTTCCATCATACATTATTTCTGTTGGTTTTCTTTCACATCATGTAGTATCTCCTCCTGTGCTTGGTGAGTTTTGATTATGTGCTGGCCCTTGGATTTGCAGTGATACTTGTAGAAACAGTTTGAAGCCTGGCTTAATGTTTTCTTTTATATTTGCTTCTCCCAGGTATCTGGGAACATTATCAGTAAGGATAATTTCAGTCTATTTTCTGGAACTGAAATTATTTGGAGCTGAGCTGCAGTCTCTGGGAGGGTCTATCTACTGTGGCTCATCTTACGCCTTAGTCCTTCAGGACCCCCGCCCACAGTAAGAGGGTTCATCAGGGCCCTCCCCTGGCCTCCAGTCCCTGTCCCCCGAGCCCATGAGGTTACTGATGATCTATGATATATCCCTCCAGCCTCTCAAGTGCCAGCAGGCTTTCCCCTCTGATTCTTGAGCAGGCCACCAGGCTCACTTCCTGGGTTTCCATAACCCCTTCCCACCTGACACTTCATCCCTGTCTGCTTCCATGTCCAGCGCCTCAAGCGGATGCCTTTTACATTTTGTCCAGCATTTCTGGTTGTCTCTAGGGGGCAGTCTGGTTCACATTACCTGGGCCATCGTTGTGGAAGTGGGAGTCCTCCGAGAGATCCTCTTTTCTTTTGGGTTGGTCTCAGCAGCATTCAAATGCCTGATTCCACTTTCCCCATTAGCTGCCTCAGTTTGCTCCCCTCTGCGGCGAACCCCCTAACAAATATCCCCTATACTTGCTTCTCCAATTTCTTACATCCCATTCCTTCTCAAGCCCTCTCCAATCAGGCTCCGGTTCCCACCGTTCCACCAAAAGTACTTTGTCAAGGTCATTAATGTTTTATAGATGCTAAATCCGGTGATCAGTTTTTAGTGTCCTTGTCAGTGTCATTTAGTGTCTTCACGTCTGACATACAGCAGCAGCATTTAACATGGGGCCCTCTGACGCACAGAGATGGGCGAGATGGAACAAAACCAGCCAAGGAGAATGAAGAAGGACTTCCTCCCATATCCTCCTTTCTTTGTTTGTTTGTTCTTTAGCACTTATTACCTGGCAATTTGTTAATTGTACTTTCTTATTTTGATTTGTCGCTTACGCATTGTGTTGGTCTCTCCCCTAAGAACACGGGCTCCGGGAAGGCAGGGTGTGTCATCTGTTTTGTTCATTAATTTACCCCTTCCATCTAGAACAATGGCAGGTGCAGAACACGCACTCAGTAGATATTTGCTAAACAATTGCACTGTCTCTTGGAAAGAACAGGCAAGCCTTGTTGAGCCAACACTCTTTGGGCTAGACCTCTGCTAGACCCTGGCTGACCACGGGTCTTTAATGTTGAAAGCCCTGGTCAAAACTTCAAGTATCTTCAATGTCAACCGTCATTGTGATTATCCATTTTTAAAGTGCTATTACTGGGCTATCCCATCTGATTCTCATAGTACCTCTGTGAGGTAGGTGGGACAGGTACAGTTAGTCTCATGTTTCAAATAGGGCTCAGAGAGGGAAAGAATTTTCCCTAGGCACACAGCAGCTTAATAGCAAACCATGGACTTAAACACAACTCTAAAAATGAACAAGGTTTATGATGATCATTCTTCTCC
This sequence comes from Zalophus californianus, assembly GCF_009762305.2. Classification (NCBI taxonomy): domain Eukaryota; kingdom Metazoa; phylum Chordata; class Mammalia; order Carnivora; family Otariidae; genus Zalophus; species Zalophus californianus. The sequence goes on from NC_045603.1 coordinate 10,230,081, forward strand.
TCCTTTGGGGGGAGTTAGAGGGAAGGGACACCATCTGATTGGTTTCTCAAAAAAAAATTTTTTTTTTCTGATTATAAAAAATTATAGGGGCACCTGGGTGGCTCAGTCAGTTGAGCGTCCAACTCTTGATCTCAGCGCTCAGGTCTCCGTCTCAGGGTCGTGAGTTCAAGCCCCACACTGGGCTCCATGCTGGGTGTGGAGCCTACTTTAAAAAATAAAAATTATATAAACTCATTGTAGAAAATTTAGAAACTTCAGCAATGGATAAAGAACATTTCAATTACTATACTACCATGTCCAGTTTGACATATTTTTTTAACACAATTTAGATCACATTGTATCATATAAAATTTGTATCTTGCTTTTTTACTTAACATTACAAAATCACATTTCACTTTTCTTTTAATATTGCATCTTTTTTTTTTAAAGATCTTATTTATTTATTTGACAGAGAGAGACACAGCGAGAGAGGGAACACAAGCAGGGGGAGTGGGAGAGGGAGAAGCAGGCTTCCCGCTGAGCAGGGAGCCTGATGTGGGGCTCGATCCCAGAACCCTGGGATCATGACCTGAGCCGAAGGCAGATGCTTAACGACTGAACCACCCAGGCGCCCCTTAATATTGCATCTTAATGGTTGCATAATATTCCATCACATAGCTGTGCCACCATTTATATCATATTCTACTGCTGGACATTTAAATTATACACTTATTTACTTCCTATGGTGTGCGAGGGCCGGGGACTTGAGGCTGGGGCTCTCAGATGTCATAATCAAGTTAGAAAGTGGATATGACAGGGCTTTGTTAAAATAAAATTTAAAAGCACCATGAGATGGTATAAAAAATGGAAAAGAAAATATTTTTAAATAAAAATAAAATCCATTTGGAGGTGGGTGTGTGAGTGTGTGCGTGTGCGCGCGTGTGCATGCGGTGGGAAGGGGAGTCCAGCTGAAGTGGGTCCCTGCATGGCCAGAGGCAGGCAGCGACCTGTGTACGGGGGGACCCAAGGCTTCTGTTCATTTCTGTGTGTCTTCCTCCCATGTCCCGGCTCCACAGACTCTTCCAACTAGAGACAGAGGCAGATGCCCTCGTGAACTTTCAGCACTATTCTTCGCAGCTGCCGCCCTTCTACGAGAGCTCCAGCCACGTCCTACACGTGGAGGTCCTGCAGCAGTTGACCGACCTCATCCGCAACCACCCCAGCTGGTCGGTGGCCCACTTGGCGGTGGAGTTAGGGATCCGAGAGTGTTTCCACCACAGCCGCATCATCAGGTGGGCCAGGAGGGACAGTGCATGTGCCTGTGTGTGTGGATGGGTGGGGCCTGGGTCAGTCACTCAGTCCTGCCTCAGTTTCCCTCTGTAAAGCCGAAAGTTGCCCAGCACCTTGGATGTGATCTGTGCTAGGTCGCTTCGCTGGAGAGAGCTGAAGAGGCCTCAGGTCCTTGTGTCTCCTTCCAAAGATCTGGCTGCTCCCTCTCTCATGTTGTCCTTCAGCCAATGCTTATGTCAGTAGATGTGCCCCCGAGAGGGGACTGTGTGGGCCCTGCTGCAGTGTTCTGGCTCACCCACTTGCCCTGAGGTGGCCACAGCATGGCTCAGCCCCCAGGCCCCAGGCTCAGAATTCCTCACTGCCCTTTATAGTTTCCAGGCCTGTTCTTGGACATCGTGGGGATTAACCTCCCCCAGGCCCTGTCCCTTTCCTAGGGCGGGCATTATTGTTATTCTTTTATAGATAAGGATATTGAAGCCCAAAAAGGTTAACTGAACTGCCTGAGGTTGATGAGATTTCAGCATTCTGCCCCGTTCTGTGCCACCCCACCACCGACTTCTGGCTGGCAGGGCCCTAGGACCCCTCCCTCGTACGGGCGTGCAAGTAAACGACTGTTAAAATCACATCAGTCCCAAATAAATTGTGAGCCAGCCCTGAGTTTGAACCAGCCAGCCCGAGCATGGCAGGAATGCTCTTGAGCCCCTAGCCCACTTCCCTCTGCAGCCCCTGAGTTTCTCAGCACCCTTCCCTCCTTGTGCCCACCCCACCCCTGCAGCTGCGCCAATAACAGGGAGAATGAGGAGGGCTGCACCCCCCTGCACCTGGCCTGCCGCAAGGGTGACGGGGAGATCCTGGTGGAGCTGGTGCAGTACTGCCATGCCCAGATAGACGTCACGGACAACAATGGGGAGACAGCCTTTCATTATGCTGTCCAGGGTGACAATGCCCAGGTGCTGCAGGTGAGCAGCGGGGGGCGGGTTGGGGATGACCGGAACTTGTCCCCACTTGTCCCCAGCTCCTTCCTGGAGGGCGTCCCCTCCCCTCCCCCACTTCCTTCTTCATGCTTGTCAAGGAAACACATCCTCAGCTACTGGGCTCTGATCTGACAACCCTAGGGAGGTCCCCCAACCCAGCAAACTAAACTGGAGGCCCAGTCCAGCCAAGCAGTTCGGTTCGGCTTGTCCCGAGCACCTACTGAGCCCGACCCTGGGCTAGGTGAATTCATTTTGCGCCCTGCCTGGACAGGCGTATGGTTCAGTGGGACTTGAGCTTAGCTTTTTACAGGAACTCAAAACTCCATCCGGCTCCTCTAGACATTTGCCTCAGACATACCCCCCTGTTAAATGTTTGATTATTGGGCTGATAAATGAAAATAAAAATCATAGGCAAGTAGATGGAGTGATGTCATTAAACTTTATGTATTGGATGGAAAAGACAGAATACCAGATAGGATTTTATTGCGCGGAGTTAGAAGATTCTTTTAAATGTTATATTCTTCTCTGCCCTGGCATCAGAAAGGAACGACATTGTTCCCGAAAATATGCGTTCATGTCGTATGATTGTGCAGAGGAAAGGGACTTCCACGTGCTCTGGTGAACTCCATCCTTCCTGAGAGCCAGCTCCGTGCCCAGCACTGTGCCCCACAAGACCTGCCTCTGTGCAGACAGCAGGCACACACTCAACTGTCCTTTGTCGTGGGCTGGTCTCATGTCTGGCCCTGTACTGACTGTTGTGTGTTCCAGTTAATTCTCAAAACAGCCTCTCTGGGGAGAGGTCATGATCCTCCTCTCGTTGCCAAATAAACTGAGGTTCCATGAGGTTAAAGAAACGTGCCCAGGGAGGGGCAGAGCTGTGAGCAGTGGGGCTGGCCCTGGAGTCGAGCCTCTTTGCCGTGTCCCCAGCCTGTTGACAGGCCCAGCGAGGTTCCCTGGGTGCACAGGAGTTGTAGTTAACCTAGGGAGACAGCACTCGGCCACAAGTGAGGAAATGAAACCTCCTGGCTTTCTTTGTAATATTGGTTTGTTTGTTTGTTTGTTTGTTTCAGTGCAAAAGGTGTTTTTATTAAAGCATAGGACGGGGCCCATGGGCAGAAAGAGCTGCCTGTTTGTTTTTCTTTTTAATTGAAAAAATAATATGTGAACCTAGCAAAAAGAAATTCAAGCAGGAGGGGTGCCTGGGTGGCTCAGTCATTAAGCATCTGCCTTCGGCTCAGGTCATGAGCCCAGGGTCCTGGGATTGAGCCCCACATCGGGCCCCTTGCGCAGCAGAGAGCCTGCTTCTCCCTCTCCCACTCCCCCTTCTTGTGTTCCCTCTTTCACTGTGTCTCTCTCTGTCAAGTAAATAGATAAAATCTTAAAAAAAAAAAAAAAAGAAATTCAAGCAGGAGAGACGAAAATACGATGAAAGTACACAATGAAAAGCAGGAATCGCTCCCACCCAGACCCCCAGTGCCCATCCGAACCAACAACCTCTATTCAGGTTTCTTGGTTGGGAAGTTTTTCATATGAGCCAAGCTGTGCCAGACCAGACCCCAGCCAACCCTGGCATAGTCGGCATCCTGTTTTCCTGCAAACCTCCTTTCTCTGTTGCTTCCCTTAATGTCCCTACCGTGTTCTCACAGAGTCAGACTTCCCTTCCCTTCAAGTGGGTGCAGGAGGCTGGCACGGAGGGTGTCAGGGACGGTCATGCGGGGGCTTGTGTTTGTCCGGCCCCAGCCCACCCCAGTGTCCCGCTGTCAGCTCCTAGGGAAGAACGCATCAGCTGGCCTGAACCAGGTGAACAACCAGGGACAGACTCCACTGCACCTGGCCTGCCAGATGGGGAAGCAGGAGATGGTCCGCGTGCTGCTCCTTTGCAATGCTCGGTGCAACATCATGGGGTCCGCTGGCTACCCCATCCACACGGCCATGAAGTTCTCCCATAAGGGGTAAGACCTCACTCCCGCGCCTGGCTGGCTGGGCCTCTGGCTCCCACAGCTCTTCTCACGCCCAGGTGAGCACTGGCCTCCACAGGCTCATTAGATGCGTTTCCGATACTTGTGCCAAGGACTGGCCTGGCCCAAACAAGGTACTTGATGAATGTGTAGTGGATGTGAATCTCAGTCCAGAAAGTTAGCTGTGCAAAGAGTAGAATTTTAAAATGTTTTCTGTAATGCACCTTAATTTCTGGCCAGGAACCTCCCTCTACCAGACTAGAGAAGAACAAGTCTTCCCCGGGGTCCCCCCTTTCCACCTCCCCCAGGTGGTCCTCCTGTGCCAGAGTCACATGCAGCCCCAAGGAGGGCTGGGTGCTAGAGGATGGGTCCTCTTCCGTCTACGTCCACCAGCCTGATCTGAACCCCTTCATGGCTACAGCGCTGCTCTGTGGCTTCGCAGATTCCTGGCTTGAAGCCCAGGAATGCTTGGCGAGGTGGCCCAGAGCCCCTTCTGCCTAGATGTGTCCATCCTTCCAAGCTGGTGGTGCTGCTGGGACGCAGGTACCAGGCCCATGCCTTGGGGAGATCTGGACCACTCTCGCATTTCTTCCCTTCTCCCCAGACCTGGGAAACCCTGGTCTCAGGAAAATTCTCCATGTGAAGTGTGTGCGTGTATGTGTGTGTATAGGGCGGGGGGGTGTGTGATTAAAGAGATGAAAGGGTGCCTGGGTGGTGCAGTCGGTTGGGCATCCAACTCTTGGTTTCAGCTTGGGTCATGTTCTCAGGGTGATGAGATTGAGCCCTGTGTCGGGCTCTGTGTGCAGTGTGGAGTTGGCTTCAGATTCTCTCTCTCTCCTCCCTGCCCCTCCTGCTTATGCACGCTCTCTCTTGCTAAAATAAATAAATCTTAAGAGAGAGAGAGAGAGAGAGAGATGAATATCTCAAAACATGCCCAGTGGGAACGGTATCTAGAATGACTGACTGACGGAATGAAGGGGTCAGTTGGTCCCTCTGTCTGGGCGCTGTGCTAAGTGCTGGCCTTAAAGAGACGGACCCGGACAGGAGACACAGAAGTCACTGGGTCCTTCTAGGCTGTGTGCTGGACAGGCAGGGGAAGCGCACAGAGGGCGGCACATGCGTGGGGGGCAAGCCTTGCCCTCCCGCAGGTTTTCCCTTTTTCTGGAGTCTTCTGGAGTCTGCGCCCACCTTGCCGGCCCCGCTGCCATGGCTATGCCCTCAAAGGTCTAGTCCAAGCTTGGGCCAGCCTACCTTTCCGTGATCCTCTGCAGCACAGCGAAGATGGACTAGAATGTTCAGGAAGACTTGACCAAATGGTTGGAGACAGTACCAACACCCTCATCCCCAGTAGTCATTGTTCCCTGATTGCAGGTTGCAACCCAAATGGGCACAAGTGATGGCTGATGCTTTTTTATCCCCAAGAGGTGGCATGGCAGCCCTGTTCTGGCTCAGCTCCGGCCACCCCAAGCTTTCCTGTCCAGGGGCCTGGTATTGCCTGGCTCGCTCGTTCCTTAGACACCTCTAGCCACATTCCCCTCTGCCCCCGCCGGGCCTCCCCCCATGGGGCTGGTACATATCACAAGGGATCATGCACGGAAGATGATGCGAGTGGCCTCACACTGTGGGCATGCCCTACGCAGCCCCACATGGCCGCATCTTCCCAGGGCCCCAATGGGGACATCCCTCTGCCACCATGTGGTAACCAACACGGCTATACTCTAGAAAATCTCAAGCGTTAGGGTTACAGAGAGGTCTCATCCCAGCTCCAATTTGGGAGCCCCTTTGCTATTTATGTCAACTCAGCTGACCTTTATAGAGCCCGGTTTGGGCCTGGGACTTGACTTTCACTTTGCAAAATGTTTCAAGGTTTATTAGTGTTGTAGTGTATATCAGAATTCCCTTCCCCCCCCCCCTTTTTTTAAGATTTCATTTATTTATTTGACAGAGAGAGAGAGGGAGGGTGCACACAGAAGCAGGGGGAGCAGCAGAGGAAGAGGGAGAAGCAGACTTCCCACTGAGCAGGGAGCCCGATGCGGGGCTCGATCCCTCCTCTCCTTTAATCCCCACCAGTCCAGTGAGGACGATGCCCGTGTTGGGGATGGGTTCAGCCACTTGCCAGAGATCACCAGGGAGGAAGCTGGTTACCCAGGCCTGCCTGACTCTAAGGCCAGCACCAGTGAGAGTGATCATTGCTGAATCAGGGAAGACTTCCTGGGGGTGGGGGCTTGAGCTAGGCCTGTGGGGGCCCCGGATACCCTTGACATACCATAGCATACATGCTGGTTGGTTCTGTTGCAAAACCATCAGAAATTTGCAGAAACTCTCCTTCACCAGGAGATGAAGCCCCAAGTCATGGCCTTTTCCAGCCCCAGGCCACCTCCCTCCACCCCCACGGCCTTCTATACTGCCCGATGGCTCCTTTCTCCCTAGGTGTGCTGAAATGATCATAAGCATGGACAGCAACCAGATCCACAGCAAAGACCCTCGCTACGGAGCCAGCCCCCTCCACTGGGCCAAGACCGCTGAGGTAGGCAGCCTGAGGGTGAGTGGTGGGTGGGCAGGGGGCAGAGTCCCAGAGCCCCCTCTTCCTCAGCTGCCTGCAGGAAGGCGGTTCCTAAGATGACTCCGGGGATGGCGTCGTGGGGGTTGATCTCTTAGTGGTCCTGCAGGGGGAGATGCCATAGATGACATCCCGGTGTTGTTCTGTTGCTCACTGGCACAGTGACAAGGCCCCTCTGTGGTTTCTTTGTGTATGAATGGGGCGTCCTACAGGCTGCTTTCGGAGGTGTGAAGTCAGCAAGGTAATGTGTGAGAAAAGTCTTTGTAACTTGTCAAGCAGAAGGTGGTGTGATGCTCTGGCTGGGCGGCTTTCCGGGAGGCCTTCCCTAAGCCAAGCTCCGCCCCCCCCCCCCCCCCCCCCCCCCGCCCCGGGGAGGATGGAGGCCTCTGGTGTCTCACTGCTAGGAAGCAGAGCTCAGCAGTGCACTGGGTGCCCCAGAGACTGTGGCCTGTTCTTAAACGTGATGGGCCAGAAGGGAGGAGATTGCCAACCTCTGCCGGGCACCTTCTCCCTGCCAGTGGCTAGACACCAAGTCAGGTCCTTTCATGTATGTTTTGTCGTTCATTGTCACCACTCTGTGAAGAAGGCCCTTCTCTCACAGAAGAGAAAACTGGGTGCAGGGGGTACGGTGACCCACCCAAGCTCAGAGGACTGGGATGAAGTGGGGTTGAGCTTTGGGCACAGGACTGGTGAGCTCCAAAGGCCAGGCTCCCCGGGGCTGCCGGGAATAGGGGTGTGTGTTGCCCAGGTCAGGGAGGGGTCAGACCTTTGCAGGTTCCCAGGGAAGGTCGCAGGGAGTGGAGCAGTTCTGGGAGTTTGCAGAGATGCATGGGGTCCTGTTAACTCCAGGGAAGAACCCAGAAGCCCCTTAAATCAGTCAGTATATCTTCAGCCTTTTGTCCTCTACTTCTGGGGTGCTGATAGCCTGGGCCAAGGTCTAGGGCCACCCCCAGAACTGGGGCCTGCCACCTGAGTTCTTGTGGCTGGAGCTTTCCAGAAGCTCAATTCCTGAGGGATTCTCAGGGAGGAGGTGGCGGCAGCCGGGTGTCCCCACCCACTCTGGCGAGGACCCTGTCTCCCGCAGATGGCCCGCATGCTGCTGAAACGGGGCTGCGACGTGAACAGCACCAGCTGCACAGGGTACACGGCCCTGCACGTGGCCGTGATGCGCAACCGCTTCGACTGTGTCATGGTGTTGCTGACCTATGGGGCCAACGCTGATGCCCGCGGGGAGCATGGCAACACCCCGCTGCACCTGGCCATGTCGGTGAGCCCACCGTCCGCATCCGGCAGAGCCCGTGGGGGGTGGGGCACCTGCCCCTCACTCCCCTCCTGCAGTGCCCTCTTTCTCCCCACCCCCCGCCCGCTCCTGAGAATCTTACCTCAGCTTAGACCCTGCCTTCTCCCTCAGGAACCTTCCATGTCCCCTTCAGCCCCAAATACCACCTCCTTCCTCTGCGCTGCAGTCCCTCTCCCTCTTGTGCTCCCCATTTGACAAGGGCATGGGGTGAGAGGGGCAGTACAGCCCCAACTGACCTGACCCGCCGTGGCCTTGGGCAAGTCACCTCTGTCGGCCTTGATTTCCTTATCTGGAAACCGGGGGTGTCGGCACCCACCAGGCAGAGCTGTCGAGAGGAGTGAGTGACGGACCGTTGGTAACCGCTGGAGCATCCCTGAGATGTCAGCACCCCCCCCCACCGTTGCATTATTCAGGGAAATACTCATCTGCATATTGTTCCTCCCTCCTGGGTGGGACTCCAAACTCCTCGAAGGCAGGGTCTGCTTATACATCTTGGTGGCTCACAGTAGGTGTTGGCCACGGTTTTGGGTTTATTTTAGAGCATAGTTCCTGCCCTTAAAGCCCCTCCAGTGTGGATAGACAACTAGAGTATGAACATATTAAATGCAGGGGAAGGGATGTTATTCATCACCGATGTGTGTGTATGTGTTCTGTATTCCGTAGCAATAGCATGTATACATAAGTATGTTCAGCAGATCTCCAAGGGATGGCATTGGAGAGGCATCTGGGACTCTAAAAGATGTAGGTTGAGGACACACTCAAAGACATCCTGTTTTATACTAAAGGCCAGAACCGTGGTGGAGACACTGTTGCCTGGGAGGTGGAAACTAAATAAAACCATGGCCATTTTCAGCACGGAAGGAGCTCTTAGAATTATCTAGCTCATCCGTTCTCAAAAGTTTGGGTCTATGTGGTCCCTTTATACTCTTTAAAAAATAGTTATTGAAGATCCCAAAGATTTTCCATTTATTTGGGTTTTATCTATATTTACTAGATTGGAGATTAAAAATAAGAAATTTTCGAAGTATTAATTCATTTAAAAATAACAATTCACCAACCACAGTCTAACCTCAATAAGTAACATTTTTTTTTGGAGAATGAGTTTTGTTTTTGTTTTTTTTAAGATTATTATTTATTTATTTATTTGAGACAGAGAGAGAGAGAGAGAGAGAGAGAGAGAACGAGCAGGGACGCGGGTCAGAGGGAGAGGGAGAAGCAGACTCCCCACAAATCAGGGAGCCCGATGCAGGGCTCAATCCCAGGACCCTGGTGGGATCATGACCTGAGCTGAAGGCAGACGCTTAACTGACCCAGCCGCCCAGGTGCCCCAATAAGTAACATTTTTATGAAAAACAACTTTATTTTCCAAAACAAAAAATAGTCAATAAGAATTGGCATCATTTTACATTTTTGTGTATCTTTTTTAATGCCTGGCCTCAGGGAAGACATATTGATTCTCCTGTCTTCCGCTACATTTATTCTGTTGCAATATGTTGTTGAATATATATTGGAGGGTTTGAAGAAAATCTGGCATCACATAGATACGTTGTTGGAAAAGATACACAGTTGCGCCTTTTCAGAGAATCATGAATATTCTTCAATGTTGCACCTAAACTGGACAAGGGGTTGTTTCTGACAAGTCAATTCCTAGCAGGCCCTGCAACCATCTCCATGAACTTTTCACACTTTGTTGCATTAAACACTTTATTGCATTGATATCTCTTGCACTCCACATGGATCTTTTACCCATGCATGATTTCAGGTCATCCTTGGAAAATATTGGTTCACTGTGCATGCATAGAAATGTTGAACCATTTCATTATATGGTATCAAAACCCCACATTTGTAAATATCCCCACCGATCTCATCAGAAGAGTCTTTCAGTTTGGGGGAAGATGTCAGCCCGTCATGGCATATAAAAGTGTTCTGGAATTCCCATTTTTGTTTGCAAGCTTGAATCTTATCATTGGCACAAAATATTGTCAGGTGTTTTTCTTGAAGTGCCAGGCTCACTGCATTCATTTTTGAGAACGTCTTCTGAATACCCAAGGTTGACCCATTGTAGTTCATCAGTCATGATCTCAAGTAAAAATGGCGTTCCAAGAAAAAAAGCATGGTTCTGCCCACAACTCAAACAACTGCATCCATGCTTTTCCTCAAGATAATGGTTGTGCTTTAGTATGCCACAGAAATCCCTATGCTTTCTCTCCATCTTTTTTTTTTTTTTAAGATTTTGTTTGTCGGAAAGAGAGAGCGAGCACAAGCAGGGGGAGCGGCAGGCAGAGGGAGAAGCAGACTCCCCACTGAGCAGGGAGCCCGACTCGGGGCTCGATCCCAGGATCCTGGGATCATGACCTGAGCCAAAGGCAGACACTTAACCAACTGAGCCACTGAGGCATCCCAATTTCTCTCCATCTTATGACGCGGAGTAAACAGTGTCAAAATTTAATAAAATTCATACTGATTCATGAAGGACATTCTTGAGGGAAACTGGCTTTTTAATTAATTAGTTGATTCCTTACTGTGAATGAGCAGCAGAGAGGAAAGCCACAGCGAGTATTAGTTTGATGCCACTGTTTTGCTGAGGCCCGGGCAGCTTTATCCATCACTGTTTTTACACGATTGGTGCAAAAGTCAATACAACACAAAAAGCAAACATCTTGATTTTTTTATGAGAGGAGGGTTTTTTTTTTTAAGTGTATTTATCTGTTTTTAGTAATCTCTACTGCCCAACGTGGGGCTCAAACTCAAGACTCTGAGATCAAGAGCTGCACGCTCTTCCAACTGAGCCAGCCAGGCGCACCTATGAAAACGGTGAACCCTCATGAACCCTCTAGAGGGTATCACACGTTCACAGGGAGCCACAGATTGTACTTTGAGAACTGCCGATGTCCCTTATTTTCTATACCGCAGGTACTTGCGGATCAGCCTCACGGTTTTTGGCACATTCATGAGCCACGTTTACAATTATGAACTTAATCATTTCTTGAACTGGTTTACTTTTGAACTTATTTAAATTTATTTCGAAGGAAGTGTTCGATCACTACCGAAAGCGGTAAACCAGTGACGCAAAAGAAAGGTAACCAAAGCAGAAATGCGTAGCTCATGATTCAAGCATGCATACTTAGCTGTGTCCATATAAATCCTAATGTACATGAACCGCCGTTTGGAAAACTGCATTCTAGATGCATCTCTTCATTCTCTAGGCAAAGAAATTAGGCCCCAGGAAGAGGGGGGTGATAAGACCAGAGCTCTGGTCTCCAGGCAGCCAGTTTATTGGTTTGTTCTGGGAAACCATGTCCCCCGCCCCTGCTGCCCAGCCTCCAAATGTTGAATGCACAGTGCTCCGTGCAGGGAAGCTGCACTTGCAGGCTGCCATCAGGGAGGACGTGTGCTCAGTTAGCCCTCATGAAAGACACCCTAGACATGATGGGCAGGACAGCCTTCCCTTTCCCTGCTCACCCTTGCTGCTGTTTCTGAAAGTGATCAGCAGCTGACGCCTCAGTGTCCCCATGGCTCCTGGGGCAGCGATCATAGATGCATTACTTCCTTCGAGAAGTTGCTGGTGGGGCTGGGGACTGGGGTGAGTCACTTCCAGCTTCTGCCTGGGTTATTAGGTGGGTGGGGGTTCTGAAGGGTTCCAGCATCTTCTCCCATGCCCATGAGAGGCCCACCAAGTTGATGGGCAAAGTGAATGAGGCTGGCGTCCCTTTTCTCTTCCTTTCCCTGAGCTATTGCATTTTCCCCTTAATCCATCCCCAACAGAAAGACAATGTGGAGATGATCAAGGCCCTCATTGTGTTTGGGGCAGAGGTGGACACCCCAAATGACTTTGGGGAGACTCCTGCGTTCATAGCTTCCAAGATCAGCAAACGTAAGTGCCCTGCACTCTGGACTAGAGTTGAGCAGGGGTGGGTAGGTGCATGCACTGGGGAGGAGGGTGGTCCCAGCCATCAGGCACCAGCATCCTGTCCATACCCACCCCCCGTGCTCCCTGCATGGGGTTTCCAGGAAGCACCTGGGATCCTGAGAGGGGAAGCTTTCTGTGCCCAAGAACAAGGGCCATCACTGGTAGATGGTCCGAACCTATCAAGGGGCTTGCCAAACCAGTGTCCTCTTCTGTGCGGCCCCCATCGTTCTTCAGGGTGCCTGGACTCCTGGGGAGGTGGGTGGGATATGCAGTAGCATTAGCCAGTTGCTCATTCCTGAGGAATTCACCGATGGGACCACTTGCAGGAACAACCGTGGGTTGATGCATGCACCGCCCTCCACAAGTATATGTGCATGCCCTGTGTACACAGGCTTGCAGCATGCACTGCATGTTCACTTGGGGAGCCTTGGCATCAGGACTGGAAAAAGCAGATCATCCTCAGCAGAAGCCTGGGTCCCCTTCAGGGGGTTTTGGGGAGCTGGGGAGGTTGCTGTGGGTGTGTAGCTATTAGTGTGCAAGCGCGCATGTGTGCGCTACTTCTTGCGGCATCTCTGCTAGAGGAGGGGAAATGCCCCCAGGCTGCTTGGTCCCTTTTGAGCTCTGGAAGGGACCCTCCATTCAGCGGTTTTGAGAACTGCTGAATGTGGAGGCGAGAGTCCTGTTTTCTTTCTTTTTAAGTTAGATTTTTTTTTTAATTTTATTTTTTTTTAAAGATGTATTTGAGAGAGAGAGCACAAGCAGGGGGAGCGGCAGGCAGAGGGAGAGGCAGCCTCCCTGCTGAGCAGGGAGCCTGATGTGGGGCTCCATCCCAGAACCCTGGGATCATGACCGGAGCTGAAGGCAGACGTTTAACCAACTGAGCCACCCAGGCATCCCTTAAATTAGATTTTTAAAATAATTTATAGTAGATATAATTAAGCCCAATCTTGGGGTTTGTTTGGTTTTTTTAAAGATTTTATTTATTTGAGAGAGAGAGAGGGAGTAGGAGCCAGGGGGAGGGGCAGAGGGAGAGGGAGAAGCAGACTCCCTGCTGAGCAGGGAGCCCAGCACGGGGCTCCATCCCAGGACCCTGGGATCATGACCTGAGCCAAAGGAAGATGCTTCACCCACGGAGCCACCCAGATGCCCCAAGAAGTCCTGTTTTCTTGACTGGAAGTGAAGGGAAAGAGGGGTCCCCAAATACGCGGACTGGGCAACCTCAACCTTCTTCCATATTCTGTGGTTGACCTCCATGCCTTGCCAGGCCCCAGGAAGCTATTTGTCTGTAACAGATTAGAGTCAGCACGCCCCGTCAGGGTAGGGTTGGGCCTCTGGGGGGTCCGGTTCCCCCACATACCCAGGCCACCTGATAGATGAGAGAGGGGGCCGTGTGGAAAGGAGGGGCCTCTCACTTGCATGTTGACATCATTTGTGATCCTGTACAATTTCCCCCCTCCCTAAACCATGACTAGTTGTCACCAGGAGGACGCTTTTAACCCTGCTGAGAACCGTAGGGGCCGACTACCACCTCCCACTCACCCAAGGGGCCCCCTCGGAGCAGTGCTCCACTACGACACATCACTCCTTCTCCCTGGAAAGATCTCAGCCCCCACCGATCAGCTTAAACAACCTAGGTAGGCCTCCCCCCTGCCACGCTCCCTTCTCTCCAGCTGGTCCCCAGGTGCTGGGATCAGAGCAGTCCTGATCCGAAGAAAATGGGATCCAGGGTAGAAGCTGTTGAAGGGAACAAGGAAGGATGGGGCAGGATTTGTCAGCCTCTGGAGGCAGCCAGTGACCCATAGAGCCCAGAGGCCTGGGTGGGGGGGGCAGGGGTCCCTGGCTAATGGCGCACAGTCCATGTCTCCTGAGAGAATGCCTTGGACACAGTCTCAGGTCTGGGCATCCCCAGGGCACCCATTAGGGGTGTGCTTCCATGGCCTCCTCTTGTGCCCTGGGAGCTCAGGGTGGGCAGTGTGGAGTGCTCTTGGGGTCCAGAGCCCCTGGCCCTCTGGCGGCAACGAGGAGTGTTTCTGCCACGCTGCAGAATCTGCCAGGCCTGGGGCCTGTGTGTCCCCTGCTGGCCCCTTTGGTGACCTACAGGCCTTTGAACATGGCCGGCAACCTGCCTCTGTGTGTCCTTGGTGCCCGTGGAGATGGCCCCCCAGGAGATCGTGTCCGTTCTCTGGGCCTTCTGTGGGCCTGAGATTGTTTGAGAGTAGGGTCCTCTGAACAGGGCAGTCAGAAACCAATCCTTGGCAAACCGGCTTTTTTTTTTTTTTCTTACTCCCTTGCCGTGGAAGCAAACACTAGCACCTAGCCAGGATAGCCCAGCCTAGCCTGGAGTCAGGGAAGGCAGAGCCCGCAGCCAGTTAGTCCTTCTGGCTCTGCCCCTCTCCTCCCCTGCCCATTCCCCCCCAGGCCCTGCCCACCCCCCCCCATCTTTATCTCTCAATTTTACAGGCAGGCCGTCACCCAAGCCAGGCTGGATGGTGGGCCTGGGGCGCGGCGTCAGATGGGTAATGCCCTGGGCCTCGAGGGGCTGCAGAGCCTGCCGAGCCCTGAGTTAGCTGTAGCCCTAGTGCCCTCTTTTTCCCAGCTGCAGGCCAGACACACGCACCTGGCCTTACCACCCTCTCCCTGGCACTCGGTCCACTGCCTCTCCTGGCCAGTCTCCCGCTTATCTCGCCCACCCTCTGGCCACATGCCCTGGTGAGAGGGAGGCACCCTGCCTTGCAGCCTGCATTCCTGCTTTGCTGCTTCTAGACTCTGCACAGTGGTGGGGAGGGCCCGTCGGAAGCTGGATGACATGGCAGTGCCAGGCCAGGTGGGAGGGCAGCCAGTCCATCGGGTGGTGGCAGGGGTGGGAGGTTGGGGCGCAGAGCAGAACGTGGAGGGAGTGGTGGGTGCGGCTGATCTGAGAGGCCGCTGAGGAAGTTTCCAGACCTGGGATCAGGCTGAGCAGCCTCTGGAGAGTGGTTGGTTATCTCCCTTCACTCATGGACTTAAACCTCAAGGAATGTCCATTTAGCCAAAACCTCAGCCCTTTTGGCTAAATGGCCTTGGACGAGTCAGTCCCTGACTCTCTTTGAGCTTCATCTGGAAATCGGGAATAAGGATTCTGGTGATGATGGATGTCAGCAGCTCCACTTGCCCGATGCATGAGAAAACGCTGTGGGAACTGAAAAGCACAGGGCATGGCCAGGGTGCTTGGGCTTTGGGGCTTTGGGGCTTTGGGGCTTTGGGAGGAAGGCATCGAGGAGAGTCTGGGAGCTCTCTGGGTGGGATGGGCGCACTTCCCAGAGAGGTGGGCTCCCCTCTGAATTCTAGCCCAGTTCACCCCTCTTGCTCAGCTGTGTCCTGGGCCTCAGAGCCATTGCTGGCGGCCGGAGGCAGGTGCTTCTGCTAGGGTCAGTCAGGGGAGGGTACAGCCCCAGAGTTGTTCTCAGGGCCCGTGGTATGGTGGGAACCTGGCACTCGCATGGCCCCGGCCCACCCCACCCTGTGCCTTGCAGAGCTGCAGGACATCGTGCACATCTCCCGGTCCCGGAAGCCGGCCTTCATCCTGAGCTCCGTGAGGGACGAGAAGCGGACGTAAGTGGAGGAAGGAGGGAGGCCGCCTGTACGAGGCTCTGCTTGGTGCCCTCCAGCAGGCTCGGGGCTTTCAGCTGGTCCACACCAGGGCCCTGTGAGGTAGTTTGCGTCCTCTGTAGTTCGCAGAGAAGGGACTGGCTCTTCAGAGAGCCTGGGTCTGCTCTTTCTTCAGTGGCCATGCGGGCTCAGGGGTCACACGATGGAGGGGGCTGCAGTCCTCTCCCTTCCCTCCTGACCTTGTCCTGGTTTCTTGGGGAGGATCACCCAGAGCCCCTCTGTGATGCTGAGCCTGCTTCCCCTGGCTCTACCCTACCCCTTGGCCTGCTTCCCCCCACAGAGCTAGTGGGTGGGCTGGCTTCCCAAGCACCTGCTGTACACCCAGGCCCATCCTCGGAGGCAGGCCTGGGTGATGGGCACAAAGAGCAGAAGAAGCCTTGGTCCTTGAGGACAGTCTCTGGGGCTCAGAAAGAATGTCTGCCAAGCAAGGCAAGTTCCCAGCGCAAATGTGCCGGGAATCAACTGTGCTCTCTCTCTTCTCCCTTCTATAATAGAGCTGCTTTCTTGTTCTCTGGCTCTTACTGTCCCATGCTCCTAACAGCCTGCCTGGGGAGGGATTAGACCCTTGTTCTGCACGTGCAAGACCTAAGTCCCTGAGAGGTGAAGTGACCTGCTCAAGGTCACACAGTGAGCATCAGAGCAGAGGCTCGAGCCTGGGTCTTCAGAGCTCATGCCCTTCCTGCTGTTGCAGGCTCTCTGGGCGCACAGAATGCCGTTGAGTCAGCAGACACAGCCCCTGCTCCTAGGGCCACATGGTAGCAACAGGTGGCTCTACCTCTCCTTGCCTGAAGGGTTGGCTCCCATTTAGTAGGTCCACTCGTTTCCAAGGCCGCCCTGTGATGTGCACCCTGGAGGTACCTCTGCCCCATCCGCATACTGGTGGTTCCCGCCACTGCGCCTCCCGTTTGCGTACACGCATGCACACGCACACACCTGCGCAGGGGTGAGGAAGGTACCAGAGGGAGGACCGACCTGTCCCGGCCAGTAAGAGGAGAGGAGGCAGATTCTCCAAGCAGAATCAGGGTAACTCACCCCAGCCGGAGTACCCTCCCTGCAGGCAGGACTGAGGCGAGAGTTAGGGCACCCCTGTGGGGACCTACCCACACAGGCCTGTGAGCCACATTGCTCCACCTTGCTCCGTCTGGGTTGATGTCTCCGTTGTAAGCCCCGCATCCTTAGAAAGGTCCCTCGCATGTCCGCTCCGGCTTCCCTGGTCAGGGGCCCTGCGGGCCTCCGGTGACAGCCCAGCCTCCCCTGCCACCCTCTGGCCTTGCTGCAGGGCTGGGCAGCTTGTCCAGGAAGACAGGGGACCCGAGAGGTGGGCCGCCCAGGCCTCCATTTACCAGCTGTCTACCGACACCTCCTGAGTGCACTGGATACACAGCTCTGCACAGGGCAGAGCCGGTCTCTGCCCTCAGGGAGCTTCCATCCCATCCTGTGCGGGAGAAAGACGGTGACCAAGGGAACCAAGACACTTGCTTATGGGAGCTAGAGGTGCTCTACACCAAGGAAGTGGGTGGAGGAGGAACAGGCTGGGCTGGAGGGGGCTGATGGCATCACAGCAGGCTTCTCTCAGCAGTGACATTTATGCTGACATGGAAGGATGAGGAGACCAGAAGGTAGCTTCCGGGCCTGAGCACAGACTGTGAGAGCCTTCCCCAGGGCAGGGAGCCTGGCATGGCCGGGCCGTGAGACGTGTCAGGGCATGTGGCAGAGCAGGTGACTCAGGAGTCAGCAGGCCCTGGTCCATCCCGCCGCATCAATTCCCAATCTTGTGACTCAGTGGTCACCTAACCTCCAAGCTTCATTCCTAGCAGGGAGTGTCTGCCTCCAAGGGGTTTGGGACATTTATGCGAATTCACGCTGGGAAAAGCACCTCACAGCTCCTGGCACACAGACGATCCTTCCTCCCTGTCCCCCTCCTCCCCTGCTGCTCCCACCTGGGAGGAGGGTCTTCACCCTCTCCCCCACCCTTCCTGGCCGGCTGCAGGATACCAGCCCTTCCCCCCAGCCTTGTCTAATTCAAAGAGACTTTTCTGAGGCACCTGCTTCAGGGCAGGCCTGGGCCTGCGGATCCAGACCCACCCAAAACCGAGTGGGAGAGGCAGACCCAGCTGTCCACTGAGGTGGCACCTGGCCCCTTCCCTTACTGCTGATTGCACTTTTCCCCTCCTGAAATACTCTGTTTATTCCTTTACTGACTGTGCTCCTGCCCCCCCACCACCAAAAGAAGCCCCAGTAGCACGCAAGCTCCACTGGGCCTTACCTTTACACACTCACAGGTGCTCAGGGCCGCAGGCCCACGTAAAGGGCTGGGCTGTAACGGGAGCCTCTTCTCTCCCACTGCTGTCCCCACCACAGCCACGACCACCTGCTCTGCCTGGACGGAGGGGGCGTGAAGGGCCTCGTCATCATCCAGCTCCTCATCGCCATCGAGAAGGCCTCAGGCGTCGCCACCAAGGATCTCTTTGACTGGGTGGCGGGGACCAGCACGGGGGGCATCCTGGCCCTGGCCATTCTGCACAGTGAGGGCAGGCCCCTGGGTGGTGGGGGCAGGGCAGGGTGGGGTTGGGATCTGCCCTCCAATTGCACTCAGTTTCTTTTAAGAGCTTTGCAGAGAGGGTCGTTGGGGCGGGGGGAGGGCCTGGAAGCCCTTCGTGGGGGCAGCTAAGGGCATTGGGGTGCGAGGCTGGAAAGAGAAGGGTTGGGGGGTGGGCTGGGGCTGGGTGCCCTGCCGTCCGTGGGGGACACGATGAGCCTTTCCGTGTACGAAGCATTTTTACATCAGTCGCCTCTACCACTCTCCCCCACAGCCTTGTGAGGCAGGCCCCGCCAGGCCTCAGAAGGGCTGGAAATAGGGAAAGCCATTCTGAGGGTGGATGCAGTGGGTGGTCTCAGGAAGGAGGAGCCACGGAGTCACAGAAAGCCAGAGCCTCAGGCAGCATGCGCTGTTTACCCACAGGGAAATTAAGGCCGTGGGGTAGAGAAGTGCCCCAAAGTCACAGAGCCCAGCCATGGGGTTGCTGGGGCTAGGACAATTCCTTAGACACCCAGCCCAGCACGTCCCAAGGCCACAGGGCACCCACGCATCACAGCTTCGCAGAGGTGACAGAGGTGCCTTGCTTACCAGGCAGGCCTCTAGGAAGTTCTTGTCTCCACTCAAGCAATGTGCCCTTTGTGGAGCTGTCTGGGCTGCGTGATGCTCCCTGCAGGGGGCCCTCCCAGAGCCTGCTACCACCCAGGCAAGAATGGTCCTCTGCCTCGGCTTCTCTGACCTTTCATCCCTGCCCCAGTGCCTGGCAGTTCCAGGCTCTCCAGCGCACCCCCAGGTCTGAAGTCATGGGGAGAGGACCCTCCTGCCCGCCGGCCAGGCCTGTGCCGGGCAATGGGGTGGCGGGGCTGAGGCAGGTGCATGCCCCCGCTCAGGGAGCCCCAGTCCCATGGGGGAGCTGCAGGCATCTGGGTATTGACCGTGTGAGGAGGCCATGGCCCAGCAGTTCAGGGTGTCAGGGACATGAGGCAGCCAGGCCAGGAGGCGGCTGAGAGCAGCATCCCATGGGGCTCTGGGAAGAGGATTATTAGTCAGCAGTCTTCTGGGACTTCCCTCCCCTGGCCTCAAGGGCCCCACATCCCCTCTCTGGTCTCTAGTTCCTGCCTTCCATGAGACAAAAGCTATCTTGGATCTGTGTCTGCCCAGCGGGGCATGAGGTCTGGGGGCTGAGGTCCTAGCCTCCTCCAGAAAGGGTCACTTCCTTCTTCAGACTCCCGGGGGCTATGGGAGGGATTTGAGAGGTCACCCAGTTCAGCCTCTGGTAAGAACAGACCCCCTCTGCTCCACAGTCCCCCTGCACCCTGCTCGCACAGCCCTAGCCCGAGTGAGGTGCAGCCTGCCCCTTTGACCCTGCCTGTCCTCAGAGGCCTACAGGACAGGGCTGGTCCTTCTATTCTGAGCCAAATGGGGTAGGTCTAGATTAGATTTAGAGGCTCTTAAACTTTCAGGGCCCTTCTCTAAGGAGAATACAAAATTGTGAATACAGAATGAAGTGCAGAGCCTCGGGGCTGCTGAAGGGGAGTTCTGTCTCTGTGGGAAGCTGCCGAGGAGAGGCCCAGGAGCCCCGGCTGGGTTAAGTGCCTGAGTCAGGCCAGTGTCCGGCTGCCACCCCCTGCCCCTGCAGCTGGCAGGGCCTGGCCCTCGTGTCTCCCCCACCTTGTTCCTAGGCAAGTCCATGGCCTACATGAGGGGTGTGTACTTTCGCATGAAGGATGAGGTGTTCCGGGGCTCACGGCCCTATGAGTCGGGGCCCCTGGAGGAATTCCTGAAGCGCGAGTTTGGAGAGCACACCAAGATGACCGACGTCAAGAAACCCAAGTAAGCCTCCTCAGCAGGAGCACTGTGGCTATGGCCCCAGCTGGGCAGCCCTCCCACCGTTCTGGGGAGGGGGCAGAGGGCTCCCTGCCCCGGTCTGATGAAAGTGGGAAGGGGGCGCTCAGCAGCTCCTTCCCAAGTGGGCCTGGGGCTTCTGGAGAACGCTCTTGCGGGACACCCCCCACCCGGGACTGCTGTTTTCCCACCCAGACGGCACATCCCTGGGTCAGAAGGGGTCGCTTCTCAGCCGCCACACACCAGGGACTTTTTGCGGAGTGGGGCTGTGCTGCAGGCGTTGTGTGTGCGTGTGCATATGTGTGTGTGTGTTGGGGGGTGGTTTGAAGGGGGCCACCGCCAGGTGGAAAGGCCAGTGAGCCATTTGCAGTCTGGTTGGGAGATAAGTGACCCGAAAAATGACAGCCGTGCAGGGCTGCAGATGTTTGAGAAGTTCCAGAAGAGCCTACAGCACAGCTACTTCTTTGTAGGACTACCCAGCCCGGAATTACTTTATTGTCCGTTTCATGTCTGTGTCTGTCACCTGCCAGACTCGAGCTCCCTGAGGCAAGAATATGGCTGCCTTGTTTTCTCTGCAGCCCCAGCATCTGCCCCAGAGCAGGGCACCGAGAAGTGTTCATGAGCTGACAGAGGAGGACCGAGGGCGAGGTGGTCAGGGAGAGCTTCCTGGAGGTAGTGATGTGTGAGCGAGGCCTAGTGGGTTAGGGAGGATTTCTTTTCATAGTAAAGCTAGCTTTTTTTTTTTTTTAATTTAAGAATAATGCATAGTTTTTTAAGAAAAATTGGGAAAATACAAAAAAATAATAAAAGTAAAAAGGAGGAAATATCATTCATGTAGTAAAAACCAAAAGATGTTTTAAAAACACTTTTGTGTATTTTATCCTAGATATTTTCGCTCTCTTAAATGGTGAAATAGAACATACATTTAGAAAAGTACATACACCAGTTCAGTGAATAATTATAAAACAAACACCCACATAATCACCAGCCAAGTCCCAAAGCCCGTTGAGCAGGTCCCCAGCCCCTTCACAGCTCCTGCCCTACCGCCCGGGGGCGCTGCCGTCCTGACTGATGTGCAATGGATTTCCTGGATTTTCTTTCTTTCTTTCTTTCTTTCTTTTTCTTAGAGAGAGGGGGTTTGGGGAGGGGCAGAGGGAGAGAGAATAGAATCTCTTTCCCTCTGAGCTGGGCTCAGAGCTGACAGAGGAGGACTGAGGGCGAGGTGGTCAGGGGCAGCTTCCTGAAGGTAGTGATGTGGGCTCCACGCGTGGAGCCCGGTGTGAGCCCAAGGCAGGGCTCAGTCTCACGACCCTGACATCATGACCTGAGCTGAAATCAAGAGTCGGAGGCTTAGGGGCGCCTGGGTGGCTCAGTCGGTTGAGCGACTGCCTTCGGCTCAGGTCATGATCCCAGAGTCCTGGGATCGAGCCCCACGTCGGGCTCCCTGCTCAGTGGAGAGCCTGCTTCTCCCTCTCCCTCTGCCTGCCTCTCTGCCTACTTGTGCTCTCTCTCTCTCTCTGTCAAAAAAAAAAAAAAAAAAAGTCGGAGTCTTAACCGACTGAACCCCCCAGGCACCCCAAGAGGCTTCTTAATGATCTTTTTTTTTTTTTTAAGATTTTATTTATTCATTTGACAGATGACAGCGAGAGAGGGAACACAAGCAGGGGGAGCGGGAGAGGGAGAAGCAGGCTTCCCGCAGAGCAGGGAGCCCGATGCGGGGCTCGACCCCAGGACCCTGAGATCATGACCTGAGCCGAAGGCTGAAGGCAGATGCCCAACGACTGAGCCACCCTTAATGATCTTTTTTATATTCTGAAAACTAGTCCTTTGATGGATATATAAATAGATTTTAAATCTTTTCTCCTACTCCATGGCTTGTCTTTTCATTCTCTTTACAGTGTTTTGTTGATGGATGTTCTTAATGTAGTAGAATTTATAATTTTTTTTTTTTTTTTTTTTTTTTTTATGGTTTGCGCTTTTTCTGTTTGTTCAAGAACCCTTCCTTAGCCTGAGGCAGGAAGCAATTTCCCCATCAGGTCAGAAATCTCTCTAGATCTGTCTTTCACGTTTAGGTCTTTATCAACCTAGAATTGTTTTTTGTATCAAGGGAAACCCAATTTCATGTTTTCCACATGAATAATCAGTTACCCCAGCCTCACCTGTGAAGAAGTCTGTCTTTCCCTCCATGTCTGCTCGGTGGTTTCTGACTGTGTTCTGTTCTGTGGGCTGGCTCTGTTCCTCAGCTTTATGGCGAGTCCCGATTTCTGGGACAGCAGAGCCTCCCACCTTGTCCGTCTTCAAGGGTATCACGGCTTTCTTGGAGGCACCCTAGAGAAGTGGTTGAGATCAAGTGCCCTGAAGTTTCCTCTTTTCAAAAATGGGAATAACATACTACCTTCCTCCTGGGGTTTTCATGAGGAGGAAAAAAAGTTAATATTTAGAAAGCACCAGGGGGCGCCTGGGTGGCTCAGTCGTTAAGCGTCTGCCTTCGGCCCAGGCCCTGGTCCCAGGGTCCAGGAATCTATAATTTATTTATATATTTATTTATAAATAAATAAAATCTTAAAAAAAAAAAAAAAACACCTGGTGGGGCACCTGAAGCTGGCTCAAGTCAGAGGAGCATGCAACTGTTCATCTCAGGGTTTGTGAGTTCAAGTCCCACGTTGGGTGTAGAGTTTGCTTAAATAAATATTCTCTTTTTTTTGAAGGAAAACACCTGGCACACACAAATGCTGTACAAAGGTTACTTGTTGCTATTTGTGCTTCCACGTAAATGGTAGCATCAGATGCCCAGTTCTACAGAAAATCAAATCCTGCTGGAACTTTGATAAAGATTACATTGAATCCGTACGCTTATTTGCGGGGAGAAATGGCCTCTGAAAACACTGAGTCTCCCAATTAGAGAATATAGTGAAACATTCCATTGGTTTAAAATTTCTCAGTGTGGTTTTATAGTTTTCTCTATGGAGATCAGCACATCAGTGGCTCGGGTTCTTCATGGGTTTTGTGCTACTGTAAATTATACATTTTTAGAGGTACCATTTATTTATTTGACCATGTTTAATTGTGGTAAAATACACGTAACATAAAAATTACCATCTAAACCCTTTTAAGTACAGTTGAGTAAGTGGTAAGGACATTCACACTGGTACGCAGCTGACCTCCCAAACGTTTTCATCCTGCAAAACTAAAACTCTGTTCCCATTAAACATCACTCCATTCCCAGCTCCCCCAGGTCCTGGCAACCACCATTCTACTTTCTCTCTCGAGGATTTTGACTGCTCTAGGGACACCCTGGAAGCGGGCCATACAATATTTGTCCTTTTGCAGCTGGCCCCTCTTACTGAGCATAGTGTCCTTGATGTTCATCCATGTTGTAACACGTGTCAGAGTTTCCTTCCTGTTCAAGGCTGAATAACATGCCATTGTGTGGATACACCACATTGTGTTTGTTCATCTCCTGATGGGTGTTTAGGTTGTTCCCATCATTTGACTGTTGTTGATAACACTGCTATTCACACAGGTGTACAGGCACCTTTCCTAGTTCCTGCTTTCAATTCCTGGCGCCTTTTACAGAGAGAGTTCTGAGGGGCTCCGCTGGCTAATATTTTGTTTAGATTTTTGCATCCACGTTCATGAATGAGCTTGGACCCATTTTTTCCCATTTGGGGGTTGCCGGGTTTTGGTTTTGAGAGAGTATTTCCTCTTATTTTCTATTTTTTTGGAAAAGGTAGTATAATAAAGACTTTGCTTCTTCTTGAGTATTTGGTGAAATTTGCCAGTGAAGTCATTAGGGCCTGGAGTTTGCTTGAAGGGAGATTTTTGACGGTGGCATTAACTTCTTTAATGTTTATAAGACTATTTAGAATTTCTAAATGTCTTTTGAGTTGGTTTTGGTTATGTTTTTCTAGGAATATGTCAATTTCATCAGCTCTTCAAATTTATTGGCATAGAGTTGTTCAGAATGTTCTCTTATCTTTTTAATGTCTTCAGCATCTGTTGTGATGCCCCCTTCAGTCCTAATTATGTACACCTTCTCTGTTCTTTTTTTTTTTTTAAAGATTTTATTTATTTATTTGAGAGAGAGAGAGAATGAGAGATAGAAAGCACGAGAGGGAAGAGGGTCAGAGGGAGAAGCAGACTCCCTGCTGAGCAGGAAGCCCGATGCGGGACTCGATCCTGGGACTCCAGGATCATGACCTGAGCCGAAGGCAGTCGCTTAACCAACTGAGCCACCCAGGCGCCCACCTTCTCTGTTCTTCTTTACCAGTCCTGCTACAGGCTTTTCCATTGGATTAGTCTTTCAGAAAACCAACTCTTGGGTATTCATTGGCTCTCTGTTGTGTGTTTGTTTTCTGCTTCATTTATTTCTGCTTTTATTTTTATTCCTTCTTGTACTTTCTTTGGGTATATTTAGCTGTTTTTTTTTTAACTTCTTGAAATAAATGATGCTCATTGATTTTTAACCTTTGGTTGTATTGTATAATATATGTGTACATATGTGTGTATGTGTAAGTTTAAACATTTTTCCCTAAGAACTGTTTTTTTTTTAAGTTAAAATTATTTTTAGTAATCTCTACACTCAATGTGAAGCTCAAATTCATGACCCCAGGATCAAGAATTGCATGTTCTTCTGACTGAGCCAGCCAGGCACCCCTCTAACAAGTGTTTTAGTGATATCCCATAAGCATGTTTATGATTTCTTGGTTCAAAATACTTTCTAATTTTTATTATAATTTTTTTTAATTTAATTTTATTTAAAAATTTTAAAAATTTTATTTACTTGACAGAGAGAGAGAGCATAAGCATGGGGAGGGGCAGGCAGAGGGAGAAGCAGGCTCCCCGCTGAGCAGGGAGCCCGTTGTGGGGCTTGATCCCAGGACTCCAGGATCATGACCTAAGCTGAAGGCAGACACTTAACCGACTGAGCCACCCAGGCGCCCCATCATTGTAGTTTCTTAACCATAGTTTCTTAAAAGTACATTTCTCAATTTCTAAACTTAGGGAATTCTCTAGTTATATTTTTGTTATTAATTGCTCTGTGGCCAGAGGATATGCTCTGTATGATTTTAGTCCTTCAGAATGTGTCGAGACTTGGTTTGTGGACTTCTCTACAGTCAATTCTTTTTTTTTTTTTAACATTTTTATTTTATTTATTCATGAGAGACAGAGAGGCAGAGGGAGAAGCAGGCTCCCAAGGAGCAGGGAGCCCGATGTGGGGCTCAATCCCAGGACTCTGGGATCATGACCTGAGCCGAAGGCAGATGCTTAACCATCTGAGCCACCCAGGTGCCCTACAGTCAATTCTTATAAATGTCCCACATCTAATTTGAAAGAATATAGATTTTGCATTGAGTGCCAAGTTCTGCAGTCGATTAAGTCATATAGCTAAGAATGTTTAAAATTTTCAATTCTGCTGTACCGTTAAGAATTCTTTGTCCATTTTTTTTTTAGATTTTATTTATTTATTTGACAGAAAGAGAGAGAGCACAAGCAGGGGGAGAGGCAGAGGGAGAAGCAGACTCCCCACTGAACAGGGAGCCTGATGCGGGGCTCGACCCCAGGACCCTGGGACCATGACCCGAGCTGAGGGCAGACGCTTAATGGACTGAGCCATCCAGACAACCCCTTTGTCCATTTTTATCGATTATTGAGAAAGCTATATTGAAATCTCCTACTCTGGGAACTGCCCTTTTGCCCTATAGTGCTGTCAACTTTTTAAATATTTTGACACTATGTTATTAAGTGTATATATATTTAAATTTTTATATATTTTTCTGGTTAGTGGAATCTTTATTATTATGGAATACCTGTCTTTATCTCTAGGAATGCTTTTTGCTTTAAAGCCCGTTTTATCCTGATACTAATACAGAAACACTAGCTTTCTTTGGTTATATTTGTATGGTATATCTGTATTCACCCTTTAACTCAACCTTCTTGAGTCCCTGTTTTATTTATTTATTTATTTATTTTTAAGGTTTTATTTATTTGACAGAGAGAGAGAGAGCACAAGAAGGGGGAGCGGCAGGCAGAGGGAGAGGGAGAAGCAGGCTCCCTGATGAGCAAGGAGCCCAATGCGGGGCTTGATCCCAGGACCCTGGAATCATGACCTGAGCCAAAGGCAGACACTTAACCTACTGAACCACCCAGATACTCCTTGAGTCCATATGTTTGGCTCAGGTCATGATCCTGGAGTCTGGGATCGAGTCCCACATCGGGCTCCCTGCTCAGCAGGGAGTCTGCTTCTCCCTCTGACCCTCTTCCCTCTCATGCTCTCTGTCTCTCATTCTCTCTCTCTCAAATAAATAAAATCTTTTAAAAAAAAAAGAGTCCTTATGTTTTAAATGTGTTTTCTGTAAATAGCCTATAGTTGGATTTGTTTTTTAATCTAAGCTGTATTCTTTGTTCTTACCTAGACCATTTAATCCATTTATACTTTTTAAGTGCATGGTAATATATTGACTTAAGTTAACTAGTGAAGTCTGATTTAGTTGATTGATTTGACTATCAGAAGATTCATGTGGTTAATCTAATAGTTTATAAATATAAATATTTATATTTATATTTACATAATTACTGATATATTTGGGATGGTATGTGCCAACCTATTCTGCATTTCTTTTTCTCTTTTTTGCCTTCTTTTAGAATTACTGAATAATTTTGATCATTATATTTCCTCCCTGTGGTTTGAAATCTGTGCACTCATTTCTTTTTTTCTTAGTGCATGCTTAACTTATGGAAGTCTAAATTTAATTGATACCATTACCCTTCTCTCAGATAATCAAGGCTTATAAAATAATTTAATTCCATTATATTTATAAGTGTTTCCCTGTATTTGAAGTCTATCTTGTTTTTTTAAGCTCACATTATTATTATCTTTCAAAGTTTGTTTTCCTTTAGATTTATCCAGTAGTGTGCTGGGAAAACAGATTTCTAGGGAAGGAAGCCCTGATTTATAGTGTTCACTAATTCCCATGGCATAAAGACTCCCACCATGCCAATTTCAAGTTACTAACCATTTAACAACCACCTTGTGGGATTTAGCAATAGGTTCTTACAAGCCAGTATGAGCTGGCTCCAGCACACTGTTGGCTATGTGTTTGTATGTGTGTGTATGCATATGCATATGTGTGTATATAGGTGTGTCTCACTTCTTTGTTCTACAGTCTTCCTTGCATTTCAGACTTCCATCTGTGACCACTTTCCTTCCGCCTGAAGTATAGTCTTTTGACTTTTCCTTAGAGAGGGTCTCCTGGTGGCAAATTCTCTGCCAGCAGAATTGTTTGAAAATATTTTCAAGTTATTTTCTTTTGATTCTTGCTGGGTATAGAATTTTAGACTGATGATTTTCTTGGGGAACATGCAAGATATCATTCTATCATCTTTTAACTTCCATTGTGGCCCTTGCAAAATCAGTTTCAGTCTGTTACTCCTTTGAAAGTAATTGATCTTTTTTCTCTGGATGTTTTAATTTATGTGTTTGCTTTTGGCGTTCTGCCATTATACCATGATATAACTAGATATGAATTACTTCCAATTTATCCTGCATGGGATTTATTAGTTTTTAATCTTTGGGTTTTTGCCTTTCTTAGTCCTGGAAGCCTGAGTTGTTATCTCTTCAACCCTTGCCTCTAATTTTCTCTCTCCTCTCCTTCTGGAACTCCATTTAAACATATGCTAAACCTTTTCTGTCTTCCATGTCTTTTAACTTCTCCTGTATATTCTATAATTTTATCTCTCCATGTTGCATTCTAGACAATTTCTTTTTACCCATTTTCCAATTCAGTAATTCTCTCTTTAGCTTTATCTAATTTCCACTTAACCCATCCATTGATTTTTAAAATTCTATTGCCTTTTTATTTTTTAATTTCTAGCAGTACTCTTTGGTTCTTCTTCAAATCTTCTAGGCCATTACTTATAGTTTCCTATTCCCTGAAGATACTATCATGCTTGCCTTTGATGTCTTTAATATTGTAAGTATAGCTGTTTTATAATCTTTATTTAAGGACTCAAATATCTGCAGTCTATGTAGGTATGTTTTGCTGTTTATGTTGGTTTATGCTGGCTTTCATTTATGATGTTTTATTTCATTGTGTGCTGCACCCCCTCTCCCACCGCCTTTTAACTGTGTGGTGTTCGTTAGTTTTGAAAAATAATACGTGTGGATTCTTTGAGGCCTAGACTGAGAGTGTCTTCCTCCGTAGTGTTTTGTGTTGTCTCTTTCAGGTACCTAGGTACCTGCCATCTAGGGCCCCTATAACTAAATTCTTGGTTTGGGGACTTCCCCCAGGTGATGTAAATTTAGACTGCAAACCTACAGAAAGTTAGCTTGTGGTTATACATTTTCAGGTTTTTTTTCTCGCTCTCATTTATCCAATGCCAAGGTAACTTTCCTCACAGCCTCTGGGGTGAGAAAGGGGCAGGTTTATTTCTGGTTTACCCTTATCTAGGAGTGCCTAATGTGGCACTCCTAGGTCCCAGCCTAATGTGGGACCCTGGAATTTGGAATGGGTGCAAAATACTTTATTTACTTACCCATTCTATTGTTACCATTTACTTATTTATTTTTTAAAGTTTATTATTTTCTTTTTTTAGTAATCACTATACCCAACTATACCCAATAATCACTATACTTGAACTCACAACCCTGAGATCGAGAGTCCCATGCTCTTCTGACTGAGCCAGCCGACTGAGCTAGCCGGGCGCCCCTCTATTGTTACCACTTAGATCAGTTCATTTTTTACTGTAATAAATTATGTTGTGCTGAATAGCTTTATGCAAGAAGCTCTTATTGTAGCTCAGATTCTTCCTTTGGGATAAATTTTCCAAAATGGAATTCTTAGATGGAATTCTCAGATATTTGTAAGATTTGTACATATTAACTTCCAAGGGGGCTGTGCCAGTCCACATTCCCTGCAGTATTTAAGGATGTTTTTGTCTTTTGAGAAAAGTTGGAGTCTTCTTTAATAGGTTCTAGACTCACACGGTGAACCATTGAAGAGGAATCAAAGGCGACATGGTGAAAAGTCTCCTCCCACTGCTGTCTGTCAGCTGCAGCCACCAAGCTGTCCCCTGCCCCAGAGGCAGCTCACTGTTCCTAGGTTCTGCTCATGGGTCCCTCTGACCAAGCAAATAGGTACCTCAGTGTTTTGGGTGTTGTTCTTAAATAAATGGTGGCATACTGCACACACTGTCCCAAACCTTACTTTTTGCACTTGACCATAAACCTTGGCGCTCAGTGCCCATCAATACATAAAGTGCTTCTTCAGTCATTCTGCAGTGACACAGACCGCCTGGGGTAGGGGAACCGTGGTGCATCGAAACATCCCGCTGATGGACATTTCTGCTGTTTCCATTGGTTTGCTTTTTTTTTTCCTAAGATTTTATTTATTTGACAGAGATACAGTGAGAGAGGGAACACAAGCAGGGTGAGGGGGAGAGGGAGAAGCAGGCTTCCCGTGGAGGAGGGAGCCCGATGTGGGGCTCGATCCCAGGACCCTGGGATCATGACCTGAGCCGAAGGCAGACACTTAACGACTGAGCCACCCAGGCGCCCGCCCATTGGTTTGCTTTGACAAACCTGTTAATAACTTTGCGTATGCCCATCTCCCACAGGCATGAGCATGTCTTAGGATGAGCTCCCAGAAGCAGGATCACTGGGTGTAAGGATAACGCCTTCGGTAATCTGGATGAAACTTGCCAAAGTGGACTTTCAGGGGTGGCTAAGTCAGTGATCAGCTGTCTTGCTCCTTGTTTCTCTCCAGGGTGATGCTGACAGGGACCCTGTCTGACCGGCAGCCTGCTGAACTCCACCTCTTCCGGAATTATGATGCCCCGGAGTCTGTACGGGAGCCTCGATTCAGCCAGAATACTAACCTCAAGCCTCCAACTCAGCCCTCAGGTTAAAACCATGTCTGATGCATCTGTGGGAAACAGTCGGCCTAAGAGGCTACGGGGTGGAGGGTCAGAGTTATAGGCTTGCTGCCGGGCACCCCCGGCCCACCACCATCCCACCCACTGTCCCCAGTCTTTATCAGCCGAGGGCAGGCAGAACTGGGGAGCTCTTCTGCCTCAGGCAGCCTAGAGGAGCCTCCTGGGGGCTCTCAGTTGCACCCTGTCTTCTACCCGGACAGCAGGGCCAGAGAGCATGGCCTGTGGGTCGTGCTTCTGAAGAGTTCCCAGCCTCTCCCTCTTCCTGCAGACCCACAGACACACATGCACAGGCACACTGAGATCTGCAGTGCATGGGCGTTGTACCAGTTCCCTGTGCCACTGGGCCACCTTCTTCCCTCACCCCCCAGAGCAGCTGGTGTGGAGGGCTGCCCGGAGCAGTGGGGCAGCCCCCACCTACTTCCGGCCCAATGGGCGCTTCCTGGATGGTGGGCTGCTGGCCAACAATCCCACGCTGGACGCCATGACTGAGATCCATGAGTACAACCAGGACATGATCCGCAAGGTGAGAGCACCTCCAGTCAGAGGGGCTGGGCATGACCGTCCCCTGTAGCCACCGTGTTTCAGCAAATCTTACTAAGGATCGCCTCCTAGGAGAGCACGTGGCTTTTATTCTTAGGCTCATTCATTGGTGCGTTGGATAGCAGCTTTAACTCACACTTGAACCTGCTTGATGGGTGGTGTCTGCCCAGAGCTCTGTGCTAATCAGAGGGATTCTGAGGCCCAATCTGGCGTGAGTGGTGAAGGGCACCTAGTGGGGAGAGCGGCGGGCACACCAGGACATGCCAGCCTCAGTGCTGGCCACTGCCCAGCCTGGGAACACGTGCTTGCCCTTGGGGAGCTCACGTCTAGGAGACTGTTTGCAAATGCCGCTCCAGGGATTTCGGGTGCTGTGATGGAGGGCTGTGCAGGATCCTGGGAGAAGGATTGCCTCTGCTGAGAGACCTGGGGGCTCGGGAAGGGCGCATGGAAGAGGCCTCTAGGGAGGAGACAGTGATCCGGAGGAACAGAAGTGGCCCTCAGCTCAAGGAGCTTAGCACAGAGGTGGGGCAAGGCCCATGTGTGTTAGCCGCCGCGCTGTGCGGTGGGCTCAGGCCTCGGGGCCAGACAGCCACAGGGTTGGTATCCCGGCTCTGCCCGTGTTTCACTCCAGCCACTGCACGGGGGAGTGATGATACCTGCGGGGGGACTGGCATGAGGCATCCGCGTGCTTTTCTGTAAAATGTGTAGGACACTGCCTGACCCCTAGTGTGCCAGGTCCTTGCAGGCTGCCGTTCTCACTGTGGTCGTCAGGAAGCCCCGGATGCAGCCCCTGGGTGACACCGCAAGGGCAGCCCGCACAGAGGCAGGCGCCCTCTAGGGGCCAGACAGGGCAGGGCAGGCTTTCTGGAGGAGGAGGGACTCGAAGATTCAGATGGGGAAGGGTCTTCATCATCTAAGTGGCCTCCTGTGGTGGATGAGCCCCCCCCCCCCGGGGACGGGGCACTTGCCAAGGTGCCCAGCATATTGGCGGCAGAGCTTGTTGCAGAGCAAAGGAGGGGACAGCGCAGGCTCTGCTCCTGCCGCCTGGGGAAGGGTCTGCTGGTGGGAAGAGCCCCTCCAACTACCCCCATCCTGTCCCCAACAGGGTCAGGGCAACAAGGTGAAGAAGCTCTCCATTGTGGTCTCTCTGGGGACAGGGAGGTCCCCACAGGTGCCCGTGACCTGTGTGGATGTATTCCGTCCCAGCAACCCCTGGGAACTGGCCAAGACCGTTTTTGGGGCCAAGGAATTGGGCAAGATGGTGGTGGACTGTGTGAGTATGGGCCCCTCCCCAGCTCCACTGCCCTCCCGGCCTCAGCCCCTGGGACCCTGGGTGTCAGGGAGGCTCTGTTGAACCTCGTTAGCCAGCTCAGGGTAGAGGGTCCCCGATTCCGTCTCAGTGTTGGCAGGGACCCTTAGTGACCACGTACCGTTGGGGGCTTTCAGGCGTCCTTTAACCGTGGAGCCCTTCCTTCGAACACAGCCCCGTGTGGAAGCCCAGACTATCGCGTGGGACACAAGCCGCAGGGGGCGGGACACCGAGGCCTGTCCACTCAGGCCCTGCCCCACTCCCCACCAGGCAGTGCTGCCAAGCTGCCCGGGAAGACCACAGACTGGGCCCCTCTGTTCCACAGCCGGGAGAGTCACTGCAGCCCAGGCTGGGGGACTCCGCTGGGGGTGGGGTGGCTAAGCCGGACTAGAACCAGGGGATGCCCGGGCAGTGACTCAGGGTACAGTGTGTGCTGAACGCTCACAGAGCCCACTTCTTGCCAGTGCACAGATGCGGATGGGCGGGCCGTGGACCGGGCCCGGGCCTGGTGTGAGATGGTTGGCATCCAGTACTTCAGGTGAGGACTCAGCCGGCATTGGCCCCAGCCCCATGCCCCGGCCTGGCCAGACCCAATGACCTTCCCCCCCAAGCCCTTCGTGCGCTCTTCCCCTTTCCCCAAGCGGCTGCTCTGTGTCCCGAGCCCACCCCAGTCCTCGCTCTTGTCCCCCCACCCAAGCCAAGCCTCCTGGGGTGAGCCCTCCTCCTTGACCCAGACAGATTGAACCCCCAGCTGGGGACAGACATCATGCTGGACGAGGTCAGCGACACGGTGCTGATCAATGCCCTGTGGGAGACTGAGGTCTATATCCACGAGCACCGGGAACAGTTCCAGAAGCTCATTCAGCTGCTGCTCTCACCGTGAGGCTGGGCTCCCAGCCACCCCCACCTCATTCCACCCACCCAGCCCCTGATGGAGAGGCTGGGCGATGCCCACCCAGCACGCCAACCGCCAACCGGGCAGACCTGGGCCTGGGCGGCTCTGCATCTACAGACCAGACCGGGCCTCAGAGGGCGCTGGGCTTCCTGTCGGAGGCTGGTCCCCAAGGCCTGACCCCACTGTCCTCACCTTCTGGCACCTTTAGTCATTCCAGGCTTAAAAATCCTAGAGCCTCACTCAGGCCCTCTCCCCGGTAGCCAAGGACAACTGATGCTTGAGCCCCTAGACCTGGTGATTTAGACACTAAGGGGGTCTTACCGCTCCCCCCAAGACCCCTTCCGCCCTCTGCCCTCTTCCCTGGGGGGGACGGGGATTGGAGAAACAGGCTGCTGCCCACCCGTCAGCAGGGGAAGGCTGGGCCCCAGGAGCAGAGCTCCCTATCCCGACTTTGCTCCTCAACACACACCCAGCACCTGCACCCCTCAGAGCTGCCCCACCCTGGGAGCTCTCCTCCGCTCTCAAAGGTCACTCCTGTAACCTCAGTTATTCTTCCCAACAGGAAGTGGTAGATGAGGGGGCGGGACTCCAGGGGCTGCTCCAAACCGAAATAAATGGTTTGATTCCTGTTCAGCCGTGTTGTGTGCACTGTGCTGAGTGCCTCCGTCCCCCAACCCCCCCAGCTCCCTTCAACCTGACTCATCATCCTGTGCCCCCTTGGATAAGTGCTCTGTTTCCCGGCCTCCCCCAGTTGGGGGGGGGGGCGGGGCAGAGCACCACTCTTTTTCTCCAGGCCTCCCCAAATCAGGCTGGTGAGGGTGTTCAGAGGCGGCAGCTAAGCCCACTTGCCCACAGTGGGAGGCGAGAGCGAGCCCCATTTGCTGGGGCAGGAGATGAGACCCAGAGAGGGCAGGGGTCTTGGGCACAGTCACAGCCAGCGAGCGGGGCCAAGGGTTTGTCCCAGGTCTGTGCGGCTCTAGGGTTCGTGCTGCCAGCATGAGGAGGTGGGCAGGCAGCGGCTGATGTGGGAGCCTCGGCCCTCGAGGTGCGGGGTGAGTGATTGGGGGTACAGAGGAGGCCAGAGAGCCGTGACGCCCAGTGGTACATTTGGCCTTCAGGGCTGGGTCTGTCAGGGAGGGGCCCGGGGGAGGGCCCCCAGCTGCTCTGGCCCTATAACTTGGGCAGTGCCCGATGTGGGCAGACGGTAGGGCAGGGGTACCCCCCCCAGAGATAGGGGTCCCTGGTCGACCTAAGACAGTGGCCCATCCACGCGTGCCCACAGGCCCACAGCTCAGAGGGGTAAATAATTGAAGGGCAGGTCACACGAACCTGCCCGCGTCACGGGATGCCTTCCGCCGGGTCTGGTTACGCCCCAGATCGCATTCTGACATCCCTGGCTGGTGAATAATTAAGCTGCCACCTCCTCCCTGGCCACCACCACCGGCAGGCCCTCCGTCTCCAGGTCCCACTCTACAGCTTTCTTTGCTCCCTCAAAGCGGTGGGCACTGTAAGCGACCGACCCCCCGCGCTCCCGGCCCCACCAGCACCTCTGGCCTCCTGCCCAGCACCCGACTTGCAGCCCACTCCATGGCCCCCGAGATGGACCAGGTCTATAGGTCCACCATGGCCATCTACAAGGTGAGCGAGCGTGTGGCCCAGGCCCCAGGCCCGAGTGCCCCTTCCCAGGGCTCGACGGTCCGGCCGGCTCTGGAGGACAGAGGGTGAGCATGACCGCAGCATGGTCTGGAAAGGAAGACCCAGAGTCAGGCTGGGTTATGGTCACAGGGGTGGGAATCCCTGGGGGCAGTTAGCCACCCCAGCCCCAACCTGAGGCTCCCAGGGCAGAGGTTTGTCCATAGTCACCCAGTGAGTGACAGACCCGCCGAGATGGCACACCTAGACGCTGGACCAAGGCGGGACGGGGCCCAGGGTGGCGAGAGGTGGGAGCAAGTGGGGCCCCAAAGAGCCACCTGGCCCAGGACCAGAGAGTCCCTCTCTGTGTGTCTCTCTCTGTCTTCCTGTCTCTGTCCATCTCTCCTTTCTGAGCCCCTCACTCAAATTTTCTACTTCACACCAGAGGGATTGCCGCTGTCCCCATAGACTTTTATTGGGCGCCTCCTTTGTGCAGGACCCTTTCACATGTAAGCCTCACAACACCCTGCCTCTAGGATAGAAAATAATCACCCCAAAGGAGAGATGAGAAAGCCAAGGCCAGCATGGTTCCACAGCTTGTTCAAGGTCTCTGAACATCCCCGAGAGGCTTCTGCAATTTGAACCAAGACCCAAGTCTTAAGTCCATGCGCAAGGCCCTCTGCACCCCGAGGGTACCCTCCAGCTGGCCGTGGCCTGAGGTGGCCCATGACCCAGCCACAGGCTCGCTGACAAGGGGCTCTTCTCTGAGGAAGGCAAGATCTGCCCTTGCCCCTGGGGTGACTGTCGGCCACCCGTGTGTCCAGCCAGGCAAGGCCTGGACCCAGCGCAGGGTTGAGCCACACCCAGCTGGGGGCCACAGCAGACCACGAGCTTCCTCCCAGTGGGAGGAGGAGAACCTTCCAGGTGCATTGTCTTGGGAGCAGGTTCCTGCCAGGGCAGGTATGTGAGCAGAAGCTGGCCTGGAACAGGGATTCGGGGAGATGGCCTCCAGGCCCCTGCAGCAGAGTCAGGATGCGGGGTGACTCCACGCTTCTAGGCGGCCTCCTCTCTGGGGCTGGACGGGATCCCTGCACCTGAGGCCCGGTAACTTACCTCTGCCCGTCGACCTTTCTTCCTCTCCCTCTCCCAATCTTCGCCCTGGCTCCCGTCGGCCTGGGGCTCCCAGAGCATCATGGAGCAGTTTAACCCCGCCCTGCAGAACCTGGTGTACCTTGGAAACAATTACCTGAGGGCCTTCCATGGTAAGTGGCCGGCCCGGGGCCCCCAGCCCCTCAGCCTCCACTGTCCCCATGCACCTGTCCCTCCATGCAGTCACCTGCACCCCCCCCCATCGTCTGCACCACACACCAGACACCCCACTCAGGCTCACGTCTCCACACTCCCGTCCAGCACCCTCACCTGCGCACACCCACACCCTCCTCTGCCCGCTTCTTAGATGCCCCCTGGATGCTCCCAGAGATGCGGTGCCCGGTCCTGGCGGCCTCCACGGCCCCAACGGCACACACTTCTGTATGTCACCCTGATCCTGCCCCATGAGCCCACTGCTGGGCCCAGGCCCACCTCGGCAAGCCCGGCTTTGCACCACAGCTGTGTGTCCTCACTCTGCCCAGTGCCCCCTACCCCCTGCCAACAGCTGAACCTCACCCACGGTGCCCGCACAAACAGCTACCCTTCCCCCATTTCCCAACAACCCCCACTCCACCAAGGCGATCACACCACCAGGGCTTGCAACCATCTGTGCCAAGGACAAGCCAGGGACACACCCGGAGCTGAGAGCCACCCAAGCCCTCCCTGCCTTTCAGGACTTTGGAGTCAAAGCCTGCTTTCCCCGACCCCAGCTCCCCCAGCCCACTCGCACCCCACACCCCTACACCTGCGCATCACACCACACCTGCCCACACCCTCCCTGCGGGTACACATGGCTGCCTGCGCCCCCACCCATGACAGACACACGCTGAGTCTGGGTGCGGGGTACAGCTGCCCTGGGCCCTGCTCCACACCCGCTTCCCCCTCTGGCCAGTACCCCGCGTCCACACACACCGCCCGGGACACCCCTCCGTCTCCCAGATGCCTCTGCCAGTTCCCACAGTGTCCCCTCCGCGCACCCTCTCCGGACAGGAGGGGTCTCCAGAGGGCGGGGGCAGATGGAGGAGGGGGCTGGGGCTACACACGTCCCCTGTCCCCACGCAGCTCTGTCCAAGGCGGCTGAGGTGTACTTCAACGCCATCCAGAAGATCGGAGAGCAGGCCCTCCAAAGCTCCACCTCGCAGATTCTGGGTGAGGCGCTCCCCCTTCCACCATATCCCCCAATCTTTCTTGGACCTGCAGGGGCTCTCCTCCTGGCCCTGCATCTGCCCCAGGCCGCCTCCTGCGGCCCAGGGCCCTCTGTCTCCCTGGTGCCGTCACTCAGGGGCCTGCTTGGCTCACCAGCCTGGGATCCCAGAGAGGGTTCCTTTCCTGTTCTCACCATTCCTGGAAACCCCACCAAGCCACAGGCCTTGCAGCCCATGACAAGCCCAGAGCCCAGAGCCCAGACTCTTGTTCTGGAGCCCAAGCCCCTCCCCGCCACTCCCTACAGGGCTATTCCAGGGCCCGGACAAGCACGGCCTTCCTCCCAGCGCCATATGGGAAATCCTTGGACTTTGGCCCCCAAATCCCGTCTCAGGCAGCCCGCTGCGGCAGCTTCTAGCAGGAGGAGGGTGGGTGGGGCGGGCTGCCCCCGCTGAAGGCGGCTCTCCCTCCGTGCCTCCAGGGGAGATCCTGGTGCAGATGTCGAACACCCAGCGGCACTTGAACTCTGACCTGGAGGTGGTGGTAAGTACCGCGGCCCTGAGGCGTCACTCCGGAGAGCGGGCTGCTTTCCAGGAAAGACCGGGGCCCAACCCTCCACAGCCTTTCTCAGGGAGGGCTCCCTGCGGCCCTTAGTGACACACAAGCATGGGCTGCGCCTGCCAGGCTGTGCAGGGCGTGTGCACCTGCCATAGCTTGTTCAAGCTTCCGGCAACCCCAGGAGGCAGCCGCCACTTCTGTCTCCGTTCTACAGACCAGGAAACTGAGTCTTGGAGATCGAGTCCCTTGCTCCCAATTCCAGAGCGAGTGGAGGAACTAGGGAGAGAAAGGACCGCTGCCCAGGTGCACGCGGCCAGGCCCTGCTCCTCTCTGGCTCCCCAACCCCTCCCTCCAAGCTCCCAGGGAGCAGCCAGCCACTGAACCTTGTCACATCCATGAGAAAACCCCACAGAATTAAACCCAGTCTCCCCAGTGAGGGATCCCAGGCGCTGCTGATCCAGCAGCCTCCGTGTGGCACCCCCAGTCACAGCCCAGCCCCGAGAAGAGCTGCCCTCTGCAGACACGGCCTGGTGCTCCTACCACTGGGCTGTCTTCATGCTGTTCTCTCAGCCTAGAAGCAGCCCCAGCCTTGCTGGCCAGCACCTTACCAGGCCTCCCTTGACCCCGGGCAAGCTCATTACTTCTTCTAGACTCCAGCGGATGCTTCTATGCATTCTTAGCACACGGTAGTTAAGAAAGCCAGCTCTGCAGCCAGAGCACCTGGGTTCACAGCCCAGCGCCACCTGCCACGGGCTTGTGACCTTGAACAAGGCTCTCTGTACTTTGGCTTATCTGTCTGTACAATGAAGACAATCATAACTACTGGCAGGACTCTTGGGAGGACCAGGTGAATTCATAAGGGTAAACTAGTTGCTCTCCATACATCTTCATGGTGATACCAGGCAGCAGGATCTACCGGCCTGTCTCTATCCCTGCCAAGACTGGGAGCCCTGCGAGGGCTGGGGTGGGGCCTGGCACCGAGCAGGGCTTCCCTGACTCTGGATGGAAAGAGCAAGATTTGAAGAGAGTGGGGGCTGGCCACGTGGGGAGATGAGAAGAAGTCCCCAGGGGGCACGGTGGGCAGAAGTGAGCCAAGGATGGGGAGCTGGGGCAGAGCATGAGAGGGCCTGGTGGTGACGGGTCTTGAAAAGCTCAGGTGGAAAGGACAGCTCATTGTGACAGCACGTGGCTCTCAAACGTGTGTGGGGGGAACCCTTGGAAGTCAGGGTGCACTTTGGGGGACACCAGAAAATACTCAGCAGTTTGGCTACCATGCCAAAATAGGGAACAATTTCAGGAGCAGAAAACGTGCATCCACCTGCCCAGGATAAAACCCTGGTCCGGGGCCCATCTCTGGGACACCTGCAGGCTTAGGGCTCAACCGTGCCCTGTGCTGGGGCTCAGGAGGGGAGTCAGGAGCGCAGCTTGTGCTGGTGGCCTGTGGCTTCCCATCCTCGGGCCCGCCTGGGCTGGATGGGACGAGTGTCATCCAGGCCCTCTCTGTAAGGAGAGCTGCCGTCCCTGGGCACCAGTGTCTTGGCTGTGACAACCAGGCAGGGCCCTTGGCCAGAACCATACCAGACCCAGCGCAGCTGATGCTGCCTTCCCCGGGGGCTCCTTCACCCGACAGCCATCTACAGCTGGGTGCTGGGTGCCGTTGCAGGCCGGCCGGGGGGCGGGGGGCATGGACAGCAGACAAAACCCTTGCCCGCCCCAAGGGTGGGGCCAGACAAAACCCAAGACCAACAAGTGAGTATATATGCAACAGGATAGATGCAAAATGTGCTCCGGAGGAAAACAGAGCCGGGAAGGCGCAGAGTGAGTGTTGGTGGGCTGCAATTTTTAAACAGATATCCAGGAAAACAGCCCGAGGAAAGGGACCCTGAGAGAGGCCTAGAGGAGGGGAGGGTGTCAACCAGGGAGACGCGTGTGGGAGGGGCGTTCTGGGCAGAGGCGACAGCTCCCAAGGGCTAGCAGAGGCGTGTGTGAAGGAGATGGTCGGCCACGACAAGAGCCCCGTCCTGTGGCCTCGCTGGGGCTCTAGCCACTCTGAGTGTGCGAAGCCAAAAAGCTACAGGATCTGACTTTTCTTAATTGTAAACGAAAACACAGACAGGGAACATCTCAGTGAGCATATTAGAGCTTAAGGAATCATTTTAAGGTAAACTGCCATCCAGGTCAAGAACTGTGCTGCCTCCCAGGGAGCCCCTCCCTGCACCCCCTGTCAAAATCACAGCCCCTCCTTCCCCGCCTCCCTCCAAAAGTGACCGGGGATCCGACACTTCCTTGTGCTCCTTTGTAGCTGATCAGTGGGGCATACATCCCTAGACACTAGAGTTTGGTTGTGCTCTGTTTCTTTTTTTCAAATATGGCTTTGAGTTTCTCAGTCAACTGGTTCCCCTCCATCCCTTTCTTTCCCTTACGACTTGTCTGTTGAAGGCCCTGGGGCCCTATGACTGGTTTTCCTACAATCTGGAAATTGCTGATCTCACATTCCTGGCGTAGTTCAGCTTGTTCCTCTGTCCTCTGGATGCAGGGGCTCGATCAGACCCAGGTTCTATCCCTCTGGCAAGACCACAGAGAGCACTGGATTCTAGCAGGAGCCACGTCACGTCTGAAGCCACATGATATTAACAGCCATGGGGGCTCAGTGTGTCCAGATCCGTTCCCACATTGGGAGTTAACAGCTCTTCTGATGCTCTCTTACCCATTAACTGGGAGACGCTGCTCCTTACCTACTCTTTGTTACCCGTGGCACGTTTTGTGTGGGAAAAGCAGGATCAAGGTTTACTCACTCCCTTTCCTCATTAGCTTTTAAGAGCATGAGCTCGCTCCTTGTCATCCTCCGAAAGTGACCCGTTAGCGGTATTGTTTTCCTCGCACCATTACTGTAGTATTTTTTTTTAAAGATTTTATTTATTTATTTGAGAGAGAGAGAATGAGAGATAGAGAGCATGAGAGGGAAGAGAGTCAGAGGGAGAAGCAGACTCCCCGCTGAGCAGGGAGCCTGAAGTGGGACTCGATCCCGGGACTCCAGGATCATGACCTGAGCTGAAGGCAGTCGCCTAACCAACTGAGCCACCCAGGCGCCCTACTGTAGTATTTTTTAGTATCATCGGTATTTGTAGATTTAAACACATTTGATGTATTTCAGTCCTTTGCAATTTTATTGTCTTTAGCCCAAGTTGAAAATGTCCCCCGCTTTGGCCAATAGAAGCTTCCTCAGTCTGGCTCCTGAGTCTCTTGGGCACGACCCTAGTAGTATTGACAGCTTTCTGGCTGTCTTGCTCCTCTTATGGGTCACATGGCGTCTCCTTTGTTCCTGGTCCTCATCAAGAATCCTGATTCTCGAGGATACAGGGAATGAAAGCATTCAGACATCCCGGTCGTCTTCTGCCATTGGAACGTTGAATGTTGCTGCTGAAAAGTCTGATGATCTGTTTTTTCCCATCACAAATCACTTGCTTTCTCAGCCTGGATGCCCGAAAGATTTTTTTCTTTTTTTCTTTTTCTTCAGTCTAGTAATTTTTCTAGACATGTCTTGGTGTTAATCAGTCTGGGTCAAAATTCCCAGTCCCATGGTGTACTTTTACAATAAGTAGTTTTAAATCCTTTTTTTTTTTTTTTTTAATTTCAGGACAGTTATCTTGAATCACAGTTTTTAGAACGTTTTTGTTCTCTGTCTTTGCATTTCTTCTTCAGGAACTCCTATTATCTGTATGTTAGATCTCCGCAGCTTATCTTCAACATCTGTCCCTCTTGGCTGTTTTTACTTTTTTCTTCCTTTCTTCCCCCCACACGCTTCCAGATGTTATGATTTAATACCTGGGCCAAGAATGGAGCCCATTATAGAAGTCCTATCATGGATGTATCTATATATACAATAATAGATAAAAATATATTCTCATATATATTGTGGATATTATATACTAAATATATAATATCAGCTTGAAATTCACTCCTTTAAAATATACAATTTAGACGTTTTTAATGTAGTCACAGAGCTTTGAACCCATCCCCACTATCTAATGTTAGAACATTTTCATCACCCGCTTCCCCAAAACACTGTCCCCATTAACGTTCGCTCTCGTTTCTTTGTTTCTTTTCATTAAAAAAAGTTTCCCTCCTCTTTGGCAACCCACTCTCTGATTTCTGTCTCTGGAGGTTGCTTGTTCTAGGACTTCATATGACAGGAATTGTACATATGTGTTCCACTGCAACCTGCCTCATTCACCCGGCGTACTGTCGGTAAGATGGCTTTCATGCTGTCACAGGCATCGAAGCCTTGTCCTGTCTGATTACTTACTATTC
Organism: Zalophus californianus; assembly: GCF_009762305.2. Lineage (NCBI taxonomy): Eukaryota > Metazoa > Chordata > Mammalia > Carnivora > Otariidae > Zalophus > Zalophus californianus. The sequence continues at coordinate 10,271,551 of NC_045603.1, forward strand.
CCCTGAAGGAATCTACCACAATTTGTTTATCTCTTTTTCTGCTGATGATCATTTGGGTTGTTTCCTGTTTGGGATTACCATGACTAGGGCTGCTGTGAACATTCTTGCACAAGTCTTTTGTGGATGTATGTTTTCATTCCTCTTGGGCAAATACCTGGGAGCAAAATTTGTGGGTCACAGGACTGACATATATTTGGCTTTATACGAAACCACCAAAGAGCTCTCCAAAGCTGCTGTGCTAGCCACATCCCCGCTAGCAATGTGTAAAGGCTGCTGCTGCTCATCATGCTTGCCAACCTTCGATGTTGTCTTTGTTATTTTAGCCATTCTGGAAGGTACGGAATGGTACCTCATTGTGGTTTCATTTTGCGTATGCCAATGACTAAAGACTTTTAATGGGCTTTCTGGACATTTGCGTATCTTCTCTCTTGAGGTGTTTGTTTAGTACTTTGCCCATTTATTGCCTATACGTATTGTTGACTTATAGGAGTTCTTTATATAGTCAAGATATGAGCCCTTTATCAGATATATGCAGGGTGCATGTTTTTTTCTCCCCCCAACGTGTTGCTTGTCTATTCATTTTCTAAATAGTGTCTTTGATGAGCAGAACTTTTACATTTTTAGGAAGCCCAATTTGGCTATTTTATTGTTTTCATTTTACAAAAGGCAGAATCTGTTTAAACTCAGTAAACTACCTTACAATTCATGGGACTAATGCTATGGCAACAACAAACACCTGCCTCTGCTAATTTGACAATTTTAAAAAGTGGTTTGTGTTTGTAGCCTATTTAAGAAATCTTTGCCCACCGCCATGGCAAAGATACTCTAAGTTTTCTTGTAGAAGCTCTATGTTCTGGACTTTACATTTATTTCTATGATCTATCTTAAATTTGTTTTTGTGTATGAAGTGACATAGAATCAGGGTTTCTTTCCCCCTGTATAGACATTCAGTTGTTCTAGCACCGTTTCAAAAAGGCTTTGCTTTCCCCATTGAACTGACTTGGTGTCTTTGTCGAAATGTGATTTGTTGTATATGTGTGGGTCTATTGCTGAGCTCTCTACCCTGTTCCATTGATATATTTGTCTATCTTTATACCAATACTGCAACTCTATTCATTGCTGTGGCTTTATAGTGAGTCTTAAAAATCAAATAGTCTAGGGGTGCCTGGGTGGCTCAGTAGGTTGAGCATCTGCCTTCAGCTCAGGTCATGATCCAAGGGTCTTGGGTTCAAGTCCTGCATCGGGCTCCTTGCTCAGTGGGGAGCCTGCTTCTCCCTCTGCCTGCTGCTCCCCCTTCCTGTACTCTCTCTCTCTCTCTGTCAAATAAATAAAATCTGGTAAAAAATCAAATAGTCTAAGAATTTTGTTCTTTCTCAAAATTATTTTGCACATTCAAGATCCTTTGCTTTTCTATATGTAGAATCATCTTGTCAGTTCCATTAAGAAAACCTGCTGGAATTTGGACAGGGATTGCATTAATCTATAAATTAATGGCCATCATAGGGGCACCTGGCTGGCTCAGTCAGTAGAGCACGCAACTCTTGATCTCAGGGTCATGAGTTCAAGCCCCACACTGGGAGTGGAACCTGCTTTAAAAATATATATAAATTCATGGTCATCTTAACAATATTGAGTCTTCTGATCGATGAATATGGTATACCTCTCCGTTTATTCATTTCTCATAGCAAGCCCTTGTCATTTTCAGGGTGGCGGTCTTGCACATCTCTTTTGTTAGATTTGTTCCTAGGTATCTGGCTTTTTTAGCTATTATAATCGGAATTTTAAAATTTCATCCTCCAAGTTGTTCATTGTTTGACTTATATTTTAGTAGGATCACTCTGGCTCCTGTACTAAGAATAAAATATTAGCAGCGGAGGGCAAAAGCAGAGCAGGAAGACCAGTTTAGAGGCTATGGCAATAATCTAGGGGAGGGTTGAAATCGCTTGGGAAAGTGGCAGCAGTGATAGTGTTGAGAAGAAATCAGACTGAATGTAAAGCCAATAAGATTTTCTGATGGAGTGGATGTAAGTTGCAAAAGAAAAGGGAAAATCAAACTATCTCCAAGGTTTTGTCCTAATCAACTGGAAAGGTGTAGTTGCCATTAGCTGAGGTGGGAAATACTGAGTGTGGAACATTTCAGGTGGAGGTCAGAGATTAGGGACTTAGTTTTAGACATGGTAAGTTTGAGACGCTTATTAGAAAACCAACTGGAGGTGTGGACATCAGTTGTATGTATGAGGCTAGAGTTTGGGGTCAAGGTCTAGGCTGGGTTGTTTGTCTGGGAGTCCTGAGCATATGGACGGATGAGCTCATGGAGGGAGTGGGTGTCAGAAGGGAAAGGAAGAGGCCCTGGGGGATCAGGAGGTGAGGGAGAATCGGCAAATGACAGAGAAGAGGCAGCGAGGATGGTGGGGTAGGGAGTGCCAGGAAAACCAGGAGAGGGTGGTAGGCTGGAAGCCAAGGGAGGAAGGTGTTTCAGGGGGAGAGAATGGTCAACTGTGCTGAATGATGACCACAGGATGTGTCAGATGAGTCCTGAGAGCTGGCTTTGTGATGTGGAGTGTCAGTGATTTCAACAAGAACATTCTTATTGGTGTGGTGGGGCACAGCCTGACTGGAGGGGGTTCAAGAGCAAACTGGAATACAGGAGTGGGGTCAGCCCACAGGGACAATTCTTCCGGGGCCAGGGGGGTGGGGTTCCTGTATAGGCAGCAAAAGGATTTCTTGCGAGTTACTGGAATAACTCAACACATAGAGGTTACAGTGTGTGTTTTCCATGGTGGGTCTGCTCTCAGCTTCTGTATTGAGGGGCTCACAGGACCCGCTCATGAAGTATATGCTGGGAGAGGGGTTGCAGGGGAGGGCAGTCTCTGTTCTGACCTGCTGGGAATTCCTCAGTCTGCCTGGGGTTCATGACTTCTGTGTTTCAGAAGCCACCTGTTAATAGATAGTCCTATAGTCCTATGGTTCCGCCATAGCAAGAGCTCAAAGTTCACATCAGTTATCAACCCCTTAATAGATTGATTTCTTCCGGAGCTTAATGGAGACTTTCCATTAACCCAGTGGTGCCTGAGCCCCATCTAATTGGTGATCACAGCCAAGCCATGGCAATGGGAACAATTACAATCCAGCGGTCCCATTCTAACACATATCCACAGGGTGACTCAATTCATACCTGACTGGAAGCAGAAGGAGTGACATCTGATACGTGGAAGGTGACTTGCTCATAAGCCATGTCTCCTAAGCGAGAGTGGAATAGGGCAACCAGAATTAGGGGAAGGGAAAAGCCCCCAGCTTGTCTGCTGCACTGACGGCAAGAACCCTTTAATCTGTATTTTAAGAACATTTTAAAAGAGCTCCTGTGCCCAGGCCTCCCTGAGGAGAGTGCTCCCAGCCGCCCAGGGCTCTCAGCTGGGGGCAGGCTGCACCACCTCCCTTGCCCATCTTTGTGACAGCCCCACATCCCCCTGCATTGTCTCAGCACGCCAGCTCTGCAGGAATTCAGGTGGAGCTGGTGTGCCCATTCTGTGGGATTTTGTGCATTTTAGATATTCTCCGTAGCCTTCGGTGTGGTTCAAGTTTGTCTCCAGGTACCACTCATCATCTTTATGAGTGCTTGGTTACAAAGTTGCCTGGCTTTTGCAGGTTGGCTCCAACTCTGTATCTCCTATAAGCCCTGTTGTTTATTTTGGGCGATTTTGCAGGATACGGGGATTTTCGAGAACACATATTTGGTGTTCAAGCAGAAACCTTGGACTATCTTTTCAGTGGGAAGCAGGGCCAGGGGAGGGGTGAGTGAGGTGCCCCAGGGACCGCCCTGGGAGATCCCACAGGTGCAGGCTGGGAAGGCTCACTTCCTTATTTCCGGGATCCAGTTGACAAGGCAGATATGTGGTCTTGACACCGTTCATAACACTGACCCCCTTACAAACACACACACACACACACACACACACACACACACCCAGCAGCCACAACTCAGGATTCAAGGCATGGCCTGGCCTGAGGGGGCCACACTCAAGGCCCCTAAGACCAGCAGTTACCAGGGTTTGAGAAACAATTACGGGAGAAAAACATAAAATTTGCAACTTTTATAATTGGTTTTCCCTGAATACTGGAAGAAGATTACCAGCATTCTCCTTCTGGGCAATGCCCTAGCCCAAGGGGCAGAACTCCCCAAGCACAGCATGGGGACCCCTGCAGCAGCATGCCTAGCAGCATCCGCTGAAGTTTCTTGAGCAGGGGCTGCTGAGGGGCAAGGAGGTGCAGACAAAGGAGGCTGAGCAGAGGTCCCCTGCAGGATGGGGTACACTCCTCTCTGCTCCCTGTGAACCCGAGGGCAAAGCGGGCAGCTGAAGGGTTTAGATCTGATGTCCCCACAACACACAGTGACCCAGGGAATGCTGATGGGGGTGGCCAGGGGAAGGTGCCAGGTGAGCACCATGGCTCACAGAATCAAAGCTCTTCGGGCTTGCGAGGCTGGAGCTTCAAGAGCATCTGGCCAAGACCTTCCTGTTACAGATGGGGAAACTGAGACCCAGAGAGGGGCAGCAACTTGTCCAAAGTTATAGAGCAAACTGGAGGCAGAACCAGAATTATTAGGACATAACTCTTCTGAGCCTGAGCCCAGCAGCCTTCCCCCGCCTCCTGGTCCCCCAGGTGGTCAGCTGCCTCCATCCCACCTGTCGTGGAAACCAGCCACCCCTCAACAGCTAAGACCTCAACAGCTGTGAGCGCTTTCACTGGGTCAGGCCCTGCCCACGGTGCTGGGGACACAGATGGCCAGATGAGGCTCCTGCCCACAGCAGCTTGCTCTTCCTACAAAGGGGCTATGACCAGGGGCCCAGCAAGAAATTCTGTCCTATGGCTGGAGGAACGGAAAGTAAACGAACAAATGTATATACATTCCAGACACAAAATGGGAGAACAGTGGATTCTGCTGGGGAAGTCAGGGAGACTTCCCAGTAGAGGGGGCAGGGAAGTTGGTACTCAAAGTCTGGTAGGAAATTCTAGGCAGAGGGAATGGCATAATCAATGTACAGCCTGGGAGTAAGACCCAGAAGACACTGATACATTTATGGAGGGGGTGTGGCCAGGCAGCTTCTGCACTACCTGTTTGCATACGGAACCATTTAATCTTCCCTCCAACCAGGTGCTTATATTATGACCATTTTCTCCGACAATTGGGCAGGTGTCTGGTGTGTTAGGAACTCGGTGGGCTGTATTGGACTGCGCAGTGCAAGGGATGCCAGGGCCTGGGGATGATTAGGGCCACTCTGATCACCCCCACCCTGTGCTCCACACAGGTGCAGACATTCCATGGAGATCTGCTACAGCACATGGAGAAGAACACGAAGCTGGACATGCAGTTCATCAAAGTAAGTGTGGCCCCCCGCCTTGGCACCCCAGCCCATCACCGCAAGACGGCCTCTCCCCGTTTGACGGAAGAGCACACCAAGGCCTGCGCTGGGCATTGACTGGCTCCAGGCTGTCCATGTTCCGAGCTGAGCCCCCCGGGGCCCTGTTCAGTGCTCTGACCTGTGGACCTGGAGTATTGGGCTCTTTGACATGGGGGTCTCCCCCCTCTCCCCACCCTCCCCAAGGACAGCCGCCAGCACTATGAGATGGAGTACCACCACCGAGCCGCCAACCTGGAGAAGTGCATGTCTGAGCTGTGGCGCATGGAACGCAAGAGGGACAAGAATGTTCGGGAGATGAAGGTGCAAGAGCTGGGGGCAAAACCAGGCTCTGGGGGGACCCCCTGACACCCTCCTGAGCTCCCACGCCCAGCACCGGCCCAACTCCAGGAGGGCCGCCTGCCCCACTCTCTGTAGTGAGCAGAGCGAGGGAGGTCAGCAGGCCCGTGGTGGGTGGGCACCCCTGGCCCTCAGGCCCACCTCAGTGCCGCTCCTAGCGTGGTCACTGCCCGGCCTTCCTTCTATTTCATGGAGAAAACCTAAGGCCGTCAGCCATGCTGCTCCTGGTCGCGGTAGCCAAGGTGTAATTCCCCAGCAGCCCCGCTTTCCTCCACTCCCTCCTGCCCTGGCAGTGCTCCCCTGCCCCTGGCCGGGGCCAGCCCTCCTCCCAAGCTCAGGGCCCCATCCCTGGCCTCTGCCTCCAAGACTTCTATCTCCTTTCCTGTCTCCTCTTCTGGCTCCTTTACTAAGCTCTTATCTCTCCTCTTCAGAATCTACCCTCCCAAGTAGGGACTTAAATCAACTCATCACATTTCCTTAAACCCATCTCCCTGGGCCCCGCCTCCGTGCCCGGCCCCGTGCCTGGGGCTGGGGGCAGAGCAATGGCTGAGACTCCAGCCCTGCCTGTGCGAAGGGCCCCAGCTGGACAGACACAGAGCCCAGGCTCAGGAGGATGAGGATGCCCATGAGAGGTGGGCCCGGGAGCTCTGCTGAGCTGGGTGCTCAGGGGAGGACCTCAGGGAGGAGACGGCTGATTCAGGAAGGACAGGAGGCTTCAGACAGCTGGTACTTGGGGAGGGTGGGATGAGGCATCCACTCGCTGCCTCCAGCCAGAACCCGCTTCTCCCACAGGAGAGTGTGAACCGGCTACACGCACAGATGCAGGCCTTTGTGTCTGAGAGTCAGCGGGCAGCTGAACTGGAAGAGAAGCGGCGCTATCGTTTCCTGGCCGAGAAGCACCTGCTGCTTTCCAACACGTTCCTGCAGTTTTTTGGCCGGGTGAGCTGGGGCTGGGGGACAGGTTACAGGGCCTTCCTAGGGTCTGTGCTTTCTGTGAGCTGGCTGCCCACAGGGATTTCCCTCCCTTCGCCCATTTCCTTCTAGCCTTCCTCTCTGTAGTTATTTATTGTTTACTCTCCCCATCTATTTCTTTGGTTGTTTCTGTGTTTATTTGTATCATCAGATACTCCTTCATGATTTTGTTTATTCTCACATTCATTCACCAATTCATGCCTTTATTCACTCATGTATGAACCATTTATTCTTTCATTCCTGCTTGCACATACTCACCACTTGCAAATTCATCAATTCATAGGTTTATTTAGTTATTGCCTATTACTTTTATCATATTGTTTAAATCCTCTGTACTCTTGCTCTGTTCCATCTGCTAGACCAATCGGATTCTTTCATTTCTCATTGGCTTTCTAGCAGATTGTGCTTTCTGTATTTAACTGCCATGTTGTTTAGTGCTGTTGGGTTTACAACTATCATACCTTCTCTGTAAATGTTGCCATTTATGTATTTCATATCTCATAATCCAGCTTGATGCTTCTCATTTCACTTTGTCTGAAATTAAAAGTACCCTCCTTTCTCTTCTGTGAACTCTTTGTTTTAAGGTTTTATTTATTTATTTTTAAAAGATTTTATTTATTTATTGGACAGAGAGATAGAGAGAGAGCACATGTAGGCAGAGCAGCAGGCAGAGGGAGAGAGAGAAGCAGGCTCTCCACTGAGCAGGGAGCCCGATGCGGGGCTCCATCCCAGGACCCCGGGATCATGACCTGAGCCGAAGGCAGACACTCAACCGACTAAGCCACCCAGGCGCCCCAAAGTTTTATTTAAGTAATCTCTGCACCCAAGATAGGGCTTGAATTCATGATCCTGAGATCAAGAGTTGCACACTCTTCTTACTGAGCCAGAAGGCACCCCTTTATCTCTTTGTTTTATGTGTGTTTTCTGTCACTAACATAGAGCTCAGTTTTGACTTTGGACCAGTCTGACAGCTTACGTCTTCAAATAGAGCAATTCAGCTCACTCCCAGTTAACCCAACACCTGATATACCTGTTGTATTTTACTTGGTCATTTCCTCTTTTTCTCCCATGCTTGCTTTTGCCACTTTGGTGGTGTTACTATGGATCCCCCGTTCCCCTTTATTAATTTGCAAATCCTACTGTTCTTTTCATCTCTATTCATGATAACCTCACTTTGTGACCCTCCTGATAACATATATTCATCTCTTATATTTTCCAAAATATACTGACACCCCCCCCGACACTACTCCGTCCATTGCAGCCCCCCACCCCTTAAGATGAGACCTGGAGAAGGATTTTGCTGCCCTCCCTGGCACTCTAAAATGTGGCCTTACTCCTTCCCTTTGCCTTCCCAATCCCCAGCTCTTGGTTTTGCAAAAAAACTTCAGGACTTTTAGTTCTAGACTCTCACAAGTCATTACTTTGCAGCATGATCCTTCTATTTCGAGAAACTTCACTTAGATCATGTATATTCCCACTGCCTGGTGCACGGTCACTTGCACTGATATTTCATTACACACGTGATCAGATATGCTGATACCACTGTTTTCACTCCTTTTCATTTCCTGCTGTCTTGAGGCTTCTGTCTTGATTAATTGAATGTCTTCTGCAGATGTGTCACCTGAATCCATGCATATGTGCAAACGTCTCACTTTGACCTTGAGTACTGAGTGGCATGTCGGCTGGTTGAAGGACTCCAGAGCTGTAGGTTTTTTCTCCTGTGGTCCAAGAGGACATTCCCCTGTTTCCTGGTGCTCTGTCTTGTGGATGCAGAAGTCGGGTGCCAGTCTGTCTTCTTTCTCTCTTAAGTAACTGGCTCTTCCTCTGGATGCTTGGAGATTTTCTTGGTGTCCCTGGGACTCAGGAATTTGTCCAGGCACCCCTAGATGAGTGGCTGCTGGTGCTCCTCACTCTGTGGGCTCAGGTCTTTCTTCAGGTCAGGGGAGCCATTTGCTCTTCCGTTTCTCTATTATCACTCTGCCACCATTCCTTCTCGTTCTAGAACTCCACATCTATGACCTCCCCCCTCACCAACGCTGTTTCATTTGTTCTTGTTCTGTAGTTTGAGATACTCCCTCGACCCACCCCTTGACCTGTCAGGCCTGATTGTGTCCTCAACAGGACTGTTCTCTCTTCTAGTTCATCTGTTCCATCTTCAATCGTAAAATTGTGCTTTGTCTGGGTAAGAAGGTCTTTGGTATGCAGCACATGCTCCTATCAAGATCTTGTCAAGCTTGTCAGCCCCTTCTCTCAACTGCCCGCGTAGTCTGCTCGGTTCTCCTCCCTCACCGCTGGGTCCTCTCAGGTGCCTTGTTTCTTTCCTTTGCCTCCTCATAGTCCTGTTCCCACTCGGGGTTGAGTTGAACCGCAAGGCCTCAGGCAGTGGTATTGGCAAACGTGGGAGGATTCGGGGAGTGGAGCAATCTTTACCCCGGTGGGACCCCCTTCTAACCCAGGTCTTCCTGCGGCAAGGATTGGCTCTCACCTCCGCCTCAGGGATAGGGATCAATTTAGCCTACTCATGCGGAGAACCACTGCGGACATGGCTGCCAGGGAAGGTTGTGCAGACTGAGCACTGCACAAGGGAACCTGGTTGAGAGTAGGGGCTGTGTTCTACTCTTCAGGCTGAACACACTGGTGCAGACTGTGTTTTCCTGGAGAAAGGAACGTCTCTTTCTTTGCATAAAGAGTCCATCCTCTCACCAAATGTGGTGGCATCTGCAGAAGGAGGGGCCAAGGACACTGGGACATCATTTTTCCATCATTCTCTCCTAAAGTGATGACCTTGTCCCTGCATTTTTCCAATGTCATCTGTTCCTTCATTCATATATTTAATAAATATGCTTTGAGTCCAGATGGCATGTCAGGCTCTGCTCAATGTCATATCTGAGACAGAGCGGGCCATGGACCCCCCCACCCAGCTGGCCAGCCTCTTTTTCCTGATGCCCCTGACGCGGCTCCCCCGCCCCTCTCCCAGCCTCCTTGCTCTGCCCAGTAGTTTCTGTTTCTTTGCATTCTTGTTCAGTTTCCATTTCTCTTTCTTTGTATTCTTCCCAGCCACTGTGCTCTGGCTGCAAACCTAGCAAGCGATTTCGCTTCTCTGGGTCTCATTTTCTTACCTGGCAAAAGAGGGTAATAATCCCCATCTCGCAAGGTTGACGCAGTGGTGGAACCTCATATCAGGGAACCCAGTGGAGTTAGGTTCTCCTGCCCCTACTCTCTCCCCTCCAGTGCAGCAAACAAAGGCTACCCTTCAGGAGATCTGTCTGCTTGCAGTCAGCTGCCTCCAACAGCCCCCAGCAGACTCCTGCCTCCCCACCTCAGCCAAGCCCCGTCCCAAGTCTCTGAACCCAGGGACCCTCTGGTGCTGAGCAGCGGTGGGAGACATGGCTGGACGCAGTGACTGATCTTGGCTCCAGCTGATATCTTTCCGCTGTCCCACAACAGCCGGCCCCCGGCTCGGGGCTCAGCTTTCTCCTCCTGCCCCTCCTCTCTCCCACAGGCTGATGCTCCTGGGAGGAACTGCTTGTTCTTCTTTGAAATAGTTGTATTGCGATACAGTTCGCACAGCATGCAATTCATCCATTTAAAGTGCACAATTCAGTGGAATCTCGTACATTCACAAACTCGTGCACCCATTGCCACAATCAAGTTTAGAACATTTGCATTACCCCTAAAAACCCCAGCACCCCTTGATGGTCATTCCCTAACCCTCCCCCATTTCCCACCACACCCCCCCACTCGGTCTAGGCCACCACGGATCTATTTTCTGTCTCTAGACAGAGTTGTGCCTCTTCTGGACATTTCATATAAATGGAATCATACAATATGTGGTCCTTTGTGACTGGCTTCTCCCATGAAGCATCGTGTGGGTAGATTCATCAATGTGGGGGCACATATCTGTCCTTCGTTCCTTGTTACTGCCAAATACTATTCCGTTGTCTGGAGAGACCACATTTTATTTATCCATTCATCAGTTGATGCACTTCTGGGTTGTTTCTACTTTGCGGCTATTATAAATAATGCTCCTATGGATATATGTAGAAGTTTCTGTGTGGACATATGCTTTCATTCCTCATGGCTATATGGGAGTGGCCCTGCTGAGAATAGGGTAACTCTATGTTTAACTGTTTAAGGAACTTCCAGACTGTTTTCCAAAGTGGCTGCACCATTTCACGGTCCCACCAGCAGTGTATGAGCTTTGCAATGTCTCTGCATCCTTGCCAGCACTTGTTATTGTCAGTCCTCTTGATCCTAGCCAAGCTAGTGGGTGTGAAGTGGTATCTCATTATGGTTTTGATTTGCATTTCCCTGATGGCTAGTGAAACTGAATATCTTTCCCGGTCCTTGTTGGCCATGTAAGTACCTTCTTTGGCAGGAAGCTCCTTTCTGCTTGTGTCCTGAACGGTTAACCTCCAACGTTAAGGGGACAGCTGACCCCTTCACTGACTGCCTCCTGCTGAGTGATTGCCCCTCAGGAGGGGGCCGTGGATTGAATGAGCCAGACTTCCCGTAGGTATGGAGAGGGGTGGGGACAGGTATCATGTTGTCTGACCCAGCTGGAGTTTAGGACACACAAGATCAAACTCCTAAGGTAGTCAAGCATAAATATTTACCCATTACTATATCTATAAAGAGAATGCACAAGATTTGGAACAAGATTTAAAGAACGATGAGGGCTGGGCACAGCAAGGGATCACTCTCACGTGCCTTGCATACCCAATCCCGGCTGAGTCCGAGTCTGGTCATTAACATGCCTCTCTGCTCACCTCGCCCTCAGCTTCTCTAGGTTTATTGTACTTGTGCAAGTCTATCTCCAGAATAAATTCCTAGGAATGGAATTGGCGAGCCCAAGGATGTAGGCATTGACTGTCCCAGTTTACCCTTCTGCCGGCCGTGTAGATTACATTCTCCTTGACAATTGCGTGAGAGCAAACTTTTCGATGTTTGCTAATCAGCAAGGTAAAACTGGTATCTCCGTGTGGTTTTATTTTATACTTGTCTTATAAACGAGACAGATCTTTTCATGGTTCCAAGCCACTGGATGGCCTTTACTAGGACATGTCAGCCTCTTCCCCTCCATTTTTCTTATTCATTTCTGGGAGCTCTTTATATGTTACTGAAATTAGCCCTTTCTTGGTGATGAGTTGCAAATATTTTCTGTTTGTCATTTATCATTTGATGTTGCTTATTGTTTTGCCATGTTTAAAATTTTTTTTAGTCAAATTTTTCGGCCTTTTCTAGTCTATGGGGTCTATAGCATACTTAGAATGACTCTTCTGCTCCATAAATGTTTTTAAGACTTCTCCCATGGTCTCCTTATGGTTTTGAAAGCCTGCACAGTGTTTCTTCCTAACCACAGGTGAAACCACCTGGAGGCAGGGCTGAGGGAAGCCAGTAAAGTTGGGTGCTTTCCAGGCTGGGACTTGGTGGTGTGGCCTTCATTCCCAGAACCCCCTAGGACCCTGGCAGGTGCTTTCCACTGAATGTTCTCAAACTGGACAAAAACCCTTTTAAAAATATGGTATGCAGAACCTTATGTCCTTCCTTTGCATGCTGCTTTTTTTTTTTTTTAAGATGTTATTTATTTGACAGAGAGAGACACAGTGAGAGAGGGAACACAAGCAGGCGGAGTGGGAGAGGGAGAAGCAGGCTTCCCGCTGAGCAGGAAGCCCGATGTGGGGCTCGATCCCAGGACCCTGGGATCATGACCTGAGCCGAAGGCAGACGCTCAACGACTGAGCCACCCAGGCGCCCCCGCATACTGCTTCTGCAGCAAGCACATGAAGACCTTTGGAGTTTGGGCTTTGTGCTGCTTTGCTAATTAGTTATGCAAGGCAACAGAGGGGGTGTCCACCTAGTGACCAACAGGACTAGTTGCTCCTGTGACTTGAGTTGCTTTGGTTTTGCTGTCTAAGATCTCTATGAGGTTTTCAGCAGCTGGGCCAGACTGAAGGGAGGAATCATGGAAAGGTGCCGTCACAAGGACAACTTGCTTACTATCTCTAGGAATGATCTAGCCCTGGGAGGGGCAATCCCTGCAGGATTGGCAAAGGCCCAGGATGTCAAAACATCATCAAATACAGAAAATTAAAAACACCATTCCTGCACACAGCTGGTCTGACATTTAAAGCCCTCCCACCCCCAAGCTGTTATGGACTGTGTGGTCAATGGCTGAGTTTCCTGTCCTTGAAAGTATCCAGAGTTAGATGCCCATGTACCAGGGACACTAGGGATGCTTATGTAGACTAAAAGGAATAGACTGGAAAAACTGTATTTGAAAGGCCTCTTTTAGGAAATGACTCAAACTGGCTTACCCAGAAAAGGTACTTATCGCTTTAGTTACTACGAAGTTCAAGGGTTTCAGGTATAGCTGGATCCAGGAGCACACACGTCATCAGAAATTTGCCATTTTCCCTTAGTTGTAGCTTCCTGTGTTGGCTTCACTCTATTTAGCAAAGCCCATGAAGTGAAACAATATATTTTTCCAGATTGTTCCAGGATAAGTACTGGAATTGGGTTCTTTGGTCACAGTTTCTGGGGAAGTGCCATCCCTGAGTCCATGACCGTAACTAGGAGGATGGAGCAACCTGAGTGGCCAGGCCCGCCTTCTACCCCTACCGCTGTACTGGGCAGTGGGAGAGCCTGGCCAAAGCACACAGACTGAGAGAAGGGGCAGGAGAAGCACCTCAAGGAAAACTGAGGGGCCTTCTTCGACAAAAGAGGGAGAGGGTTAGACTGTGGGCAAGTCCAAAGTGGCACCACAGTGGTCTCTGGCTCCTTCCAGCTAGAAAATCGGGTCATCCTCCACTTCCGCGGCCCGAGTTCCCAGGTCTAGGGTGTCGCTTTTGAGGTCCCAGGACCGGGGGAGGGCGGGCGCCTGCTTGGATCTGGCTGACGCCTGTGTCCCCACGCGGCCAGGCCCGGGGCATGCTCCAGAACCGCGTGCTGCTGTGGAAGGAGCAGTCGGAGGCCAGCCGCAGCCCGTCGCGCGCCCACTCCCCGGGCCTGCTGGGCCCCGTGCTGGGGCCGCCCTACCCCTCGGGCCGCCTGACGCCCACCCGCCTGGACATGGTGAGGCCCTGGGCGCCCCCGCCGGCCCCCGCACCCTCCGCGGCGCCCTGGGGCCTGCGGCCCTCCGCCCGGAGCCCCCCGCCCCGCAGGCTCCCAGTCTACGCGGCGCCCCCGGGCCTGCCCTTCCGCCCCGGCGCGGCCTGGGCGCCCCCGCGGTGGCGGGGCCGCCGGCCCGAGAACCCCTACGCCGACGGCCCGGACTGGGGGTGGGGGCTGGACTAGGGCGCCGCGGCGCCCCCCTCCCCGCCCCACCCTCCCCTGCCCGTCTGCCCTCGCAGCCCCAGAGGCCCCTGGCGGAGTTCAGCTCCCCCCGCAGCCGGCACGGCTCCGAGCCCGGCGAGGCGAGGTCCGCGTCGCAGCTGGAACCAGACCGCCGGTCGCTGCCCCGGACGCCGTCCACCTGTGAGTGCAGAGGGAGGCCCCCGGGGGGGGGGGGGGACCCGGGGGCCCGGGAAGAGGCCCGGAGGGGGCGCTGCAGCAGGAGGGGTCGAGGGGGCAGCCGCCAGGGCCAGCTGCCCACCCACGCGCCGCTGCGCTCTCCCGGCCCCGCAGCCTCGCTCTACGCCGGCGGCAGCCCGCGCTCGCGCTCCAACTCCTTCGGCGAGCGCCCGGGCGGCGGGGGCGCCCGCAGAGTCCGCGCCCTCGTCTCGCACTCGGAGGGCGCCAACCACACGCTGCTGCGCTTCTCGGCCGGGGACGTCCTGGAGGTGCTGGTGCCCGAGGCCCAGAACGGCTGGCTCTACGGCAAGCTGGAGGGCTCATGCGCGTGAGTGGGAGCCCTGGGGCCCGGGGTGCAAGGAGGCCCCGGAGGCCCCGACCGAGACTGGTGCCCCACCCCCCCACTCCGGGGCTCAGACAAGTCTCCCCCCACCATACACACACACACACACACACACACACACGCACACACACGCGCGCACACACACACGCCCTGTACCGGTCCTCATCCAGCCAGCGGGGGTAGTTAGAGGACAGGGCCGTGGCCCCCGGGAGGAATGGGAAGGTTCTGTCACTTGTGCGGACACTGCGGGAACCCTACTGCTTGGGCGCTTACTGCGTGCCCCGCACCGAGGGAGGAGCAGCTTCCCCCGGACCCTGAGAGTCAGCGGGGCTCTCTGATGGAGGAGATGGACCTGGAGGTGGGCTCCCCCAGGCCAGGCCCACGGGCCATGCAGGGACCTCACAGGCTGAGCTGCAGTCACGGGTGCAGGGAAGATCCTTCGAGATTGCAAACTGGGGTCGGTTTTGACACCAGGAGTGGAGGCCCGAGGTGGGGAAGTACATTGTGGTCACTGCAAGGCTGGTGGAGGGCAGGGGTTGGCAGCCAAAAAAGGGGAGTGTGCAAAGATCACTCTTTGTGCCAAAGAAAAAGGGGGAGGTGGGAGCTTGTTGGAGCCAGCCAGTGACCCCCACAGGGCTTTTGGGCCAGAGACTGCCTCTCCCCCAGCCCCAGCCCTCTGGAGGTGGCAATAATGAGCCTCCAGGCAGGCGAAGACCCCAAGAGCAGGGGTACCTGGGGTCACAGGACCCAGAGCCCTGGGGCGGACAGAAGCAGCGGGGCAGAGCAGGGAGGGGCACTGGGTTGGTAGTCAGGCACCCTGGGCTCCGTGCGCCTTCCTCTGGGCTCGTACATTTGCCTGTGGTCCTCAGCCCCTGCCCTGTCCCCTTCCCAGTCACCCTCGTCGTCATCCATTTGTGCGTCTGCCAATCGGCCGGGCTGGGAGCCTCTGGGGAGCAGCAACTGTGTCTGGCTCTCTGTGGGCCCTCATGTGGTGGGTGCTCGGCGAGTAGGGAATGAAGCGGGTCACCACATGTCCTTGGACACAGCGCTTTCCTGCTTGGACTTCCAGTGCCTCTTAAGGCGACCCAGCCCCTGGCAGGACATGAGACTGGCTGGCTGGACTTGAATGTTGAGAAAGATCTCCTCAAGGGATTAAATGAGTTAGTCTGGGCAGGGCCCTCCGAGAGAGGCCTGGCACACAGCACTGCTCAGTAACTGCTCTCGGGAGTGGGATTTTGGCCACTGTTGTTGGGCCTTTTGCTTATGGGACCCTCTGCCTGCACCCCGCAGGAGCGGCTGGTTCCCCGAGGCCTATGTGAAGCCTTTGGAGGAGGTGCCTGTGAGCCCCATGTGCCCCTTGAGCCCAGTGACCTCCATGAACCCAATGAGCCCTATGAATGAGTTACCTTCCAGGTATCTGGGTGGTCGGAAGTGGGGCAGGGGTGGGGACATCTGTGAGTTGCATTCCTGAGTGGGCCTAGCCTCCTTCAGCCCCTGGAGGAAGGGGACCCCCCCCCACATGAGAAAGTCATTGTGTCCATCCCTCTGCCTCCTCTTGGGGCTGCCTTCAAGCCTGTGTGGCCTCCTTTCACCTGGGTACAAGGGAGGAGGCTGTAGGACGCTCAGGAGCCCAGCAAGATGGGATGCGGTGCAGTAGGGGCCTGACGCCTGACCCCCTTCCCGTGCATCCCTCCTCTGGACTCAGATCCTACCCGCTCCGGGGCAGCCACAGCCTTGACGACCTCCTGGGCCGGCCGGCCAACTCTACAGCACCGTCAGAGTACTGGGACGGCCAGTCCCGCTCCCGAGCCCCGAGCCGCGTCCCGAGCCGCGCCCCCAGCCCCGCACCTACACCTTTGCCTGACAGCCGCCAAAGCAGCATGGGCAGCCCGGGGGTGGCCAGTGACGTCAAGGTGAGCCCCCCCGCCCCCGAACACACACACAACCTGTCCTCAACCCTGGGCTCATCCCATGGGCCCGGAGACTGGAGATGAAGTAACCCTCCCTGCTTGGCCGCTGGCTGGCTGGCAGGGGGCCTCCCCATCCCAGCCTCAGTTTGCCCATCTGCAGGGGACGTGTGGGATGGACTTCAGAATCTGGGGAGGGGGAAAGCCTTCCTCTCAGGGCCTGGAGCCCCCGTTGTCCTGCTGGGAGCACTGGAAAAGGCCTGTCCCTCCCACCTCCCAGGAGACGCAAGACCAGGATCCTGGGTCAGAGCCGGGGCCGGGGCCGGCTGGGCAGGACCGGGGCGAGGAGTGGGGCGCAAGGAGAGCGGCTGGGGCCCGGGGGATGGTACTCTGGCCCACGGGCTTCTCACGTCTGAAACCTGCAGAATTCTGGGCTTCGGAACACCCGGGCCTTATTTCCCAGAAGCCTGGTGCTGCCGGGGCCACTGGTCCGGGTCCTCTGCCTTCCTGGAATGGGGAGTAGCAGAGGCAGGGGTGCCCCTTTCCCCCTAAACCTGGCCCTTCCTCCACCCCCACTGCAGAAACTTATGTCCTGGGAGCCGCACCCTCCAGAGCTCTTCCCTCGGTGAGTCCTAGGGCGGGGGTCGGAGTGGACGGGGCTCAGAGGAGGGCTGTGGGGGGAGATGAGGCAGGGGTGGGTGGAGGTGGCCAGTGGGGGCAGGAGGTAGGGGTGAGCCCTGGCTCAGGTGCCCAGCCACTTCGCCTGGACCCAGAGCCAGCTGAGGACCTGGGCCCCTTTCACCCTGACCTCTCCCCTCGCAGGGGCACAAACCCCTTTGCCACGGTAAAGCTGCGTCCCACCATCACCAACGACCGCTCGGCACCCCTCATCCGCTGAGGTGCCTTCCTCCGGCACGGGTCTGAGGTCGTCCCCCCACAACTGCCCAGGGGCTGCCCAGAGCTGGCGGTGGCCGCAGCAGCAGTGGATCCGCGAAGCCGGGGTCCGGATACTGGGGGGGGGCTGCCCTGCCCCAAATGCGCTGCCCGCAGCTTGAGCAGCTCCAAGGGGACTGGCCTGGGGTCTGGGCCCTTCAAAATAAAGGAGGCAGAATTGGGGGACAGGACCATTTCTTCTTCCTCCAAGGGCCCCAGGACTCTCCCTGGGGGCCTGCCTCATGCGTCCCAACGCCCTTCCCCTTCTCTGCCCCAGCAGGGAGGAGCCCCTGCGCACCCTCCAGTCCACCCCGCATATGTCCTCCTGTTTAACTTTTGTAAACGGTGAGAAATAAAGCAAGTGGACACAGCCGCAGGACTGGTGGTGTCTGATTTGGGGGACAGGGTTGGGGGGGTTGGGGCTGGAGGCCTCCCGCTGGACAGTGGGGTCCAGGAGGTCCTGTAGGTCACTCCCTGGCTCCTGCACAGCCCCTCACAGCCCTCATTTTAAGCAGATCTTTAGGTCTGCCCTGAAGCCCTCAGGCTGTATCCACCCACCTCTGGCCCAGTCTCTCTGCTGCTCTTGGTTTCCCAGGAAGTGGGCGGGGGGGGGGAGGGGCTCCCCAGAGGGGGAGGGGTGGCAGTGGCCAAGGTCTGGGACCACCAGCAAGTCACCCTCCGGCAGCCCGGGACACAGTACCCTTTGTTCTGCCCCCCCACCCCCCGTCAGTCCCAGGCTCTCCGACCTGGATTAGCCTGATCTTGGATCCCCTCCTGGAATGTGGCCTGGGGGTGGGGGGCAGGCGAGGCACTGAGGTGAGTAGGGCTGGTGGGGTCTCTCCAGGGCAGGGCAATGCCCCCGACGCCACTAGGACTCCCCTCTCCCCCAGAGTCGGGCTCTGTGTGTCCTCTGCCCAGTGGAGGGGCCTCCTTACCTCTCTAGCTCTGCTGGGAGGGCCTGAGACCGGGACCCCCCACCGTGAGGTCCAGCGTGGCCCTGCGCTGCGGTCAATGCCCTGTCCCTTCTCCCTTTCCAAGCAAAAGCCTCTTAGAGGGCTGGGGGTGGGGGACACTCTAAGCCCGAGGCCTGAGGGAGCGAGCCGTGGGTGAGTCAGGCCAGCGGCTGATCTGCAGGCAAGCCTGGGGGTCTTCGGCTGCGTGCCCCCATAAGGCCCGGCTTCGCAGGGGGAGCCAGCGGGGCAGCCCCTCCTGGGAGGCCTCAGGAGATGTGAGGCTGGACATCCAAACCCACCGGACGGCTCAGGTGAGTGTGGGGCGAGAGCTGCCAGGACCACCCCCTTGTTCTGGTCTTCAGGGGGCTGCAGCTGTGGTGAGGGGACAACAGGCAGCAAAAGCCAGAACCTGGTGCTGGTGAGAGAGGGTCAGGGTCCCAGATCCCCACGGAGCGCCTGGCATCGCCCAGTGCCAGGAGGGAGACCCAGGTGTGGGGGGGGGGCAGCAGGAGGGAAGGGGGCTCCTGCCCCAGCTGTGGGCTGGCCCACCCTTCGGGGGGCACAGGAGGCTGCTGTGTGAACCCCCCGGCTGGAGCTCCCGGAGTGTGAGAGACTTCAAAGCTGTTTTCTGCCTGTGGAGGGTTTGCGGGGCTGCTAGGGGTCTGGAGGGCAGAAGGTCTCTTTAGTGCCCCCTCAAACGTCCCGGTGGAACCAGAGAGCTGACCAGCCCCCACCAAGACCCCTGGTTGGCCCCGGGGTAATCAATCACCGATCTTACAGGTGGCAAAACTGAGGCTCAGCGAGGGAAGGGGACCTGCCCAAGTCACAGCAAATCCATGGCTAAGCTGGGATGAACTGGAGCTCAGCTCCCTTGGCTCCCCAAACCAAGGCTAATGTTATCACGGCGTGTCTTGGGTTGTTTGTTTTTTCCCAATGTTCTGATGGCAACAGTCATTTCTGATCATTGAGAAAAGCGAGGAACATATGGCCAAGGCCCAGGAGCAAAATAAAGCCACCCATTCTGCAGCGGGCGCCTGGCTGCCCGTCTCTGCCCCACACCCCGCGCTCTTTCCTGCGCCGAGACCCTCACACGAGCCCACTGGGAACCCCGGCGGCTCCCACGCACACGGGGCAAGCACTGGCCCGCCCGGCTCTCCCACTCACCAGCACCCCCTCTCCAGCCACACTAGGTCCCTGGGCAAGGAGTGTCCCCCGAGGGCGTCTTCCTGAAGTCCGGACTCAGGTGGGAACCTTACTATTACCCTCCCTTCATCTTTCACAGGCCCCCCCGGAGGAGGGGAGATTTGGGGTGCGGCTCTGCCTCGGCTTCCCCTCCGGGCCCGTTCCCGGAGCGGGGCTCCCATGGGTCGCCCCGTGCCTCAGTTTTCACACAATGGGTCTCCATCCCCCTTTCTAGTTGGGGCTACAGACCTTCGCGGCTCCCTCGTGTCCCCTTCCTCCAGCAGAGGCAGCAGCGATGGGCGCTGGCAGCCCCCGGCGGGGCGCGGGTCCCCCAGACGGAGGCTGGGGCTGGGCCGTGCTGGGCGCCTGCTTCGTGGTCACCGGTTTCGCGTACGGCTTCCCCAAGGCCGTGAGCGTCTTCTTCCGCGCGCTCATGCGCGACTTCGGCGCGGGCTACAGCGACACGGCCTGGGTGTCCTCCATCATGCTCGCCATGCTCTACGGCACCGGTCAGCGCCCCCTCGCGGGTCCCTCCCCCAGGCCCCTCAGACCCCCTGGGCACCCCCCCGGCCCCGCGGGGAGAGCACGGAAACCACTTTCTTCCCCAGAGACAGGGGAGGAGGGGGCAGGGAGGGGGCAGTGGCGCCCTAACCACCCGGGGGGCCGCCCGGGGGAGGGGGGTTGGGAGTAAGGGGTGGAAAGAGCCTGAGCAGCCCAAGGGACGATTCCAGCTGTGCAGATAAAGAGCGAGGGGCGTCTGCCTCTTCTGCTTTGGGTTCCCTGTTCTCAGGAGGGTTGGGGATGGGGCCTCTGGACCAAGGCAAGTCCCTTCCTTGCGTCCCCCCGCAGGGCGCTGCCTCCTTGGTCTGTCCTAGCCAAGCTCTGTGACCTTGGGCAGACACTGCCCTCTCGGAACCCAGGGTGCCCTTCTCCCCTCGAGCCATCTTCTGGGGGCTGGCAGGTGCCAAGCCTGGAGTGTCCACGGGAGAGAGATTGGTCCAGTTTGAGCGGTGACCGTGCCCTGCCCACAGGTCCTGTCTCCAGCATCCTCGTGACCCGCTTTGGCTGTCGCCCGGTGATGCTGGTGGGTGGGCTGTTGGCCTCAGCGGGCATGGTCCTGGCATCCTTCGCCACGCGCCTCCTGGAGCTGTACCTGACGGCCGGGGTGCTCACAGGTGAGGGCGGCCACGACTCGCCTCCCCTGCGCGGATGGGGCTGGCCGTGCGGGTGTGTGTGTGGAGGAGGGGGGACGGGAGTCCTCGCTGCGAGGCTTCCTGTCCTCAGTTTCCCCCCGAGAGGTAGTCGGCCCACCCCGTGGGGGCCTGGCCCCTCCCTCCCGCTGGGGGCTGGGGGTGGGGGCGCCCTCGGGGAGCCCGGCACAGCGCCGCCTCGCCCGCAGGCCTGGGCCTGGCCCTCAACTTCCAGCCGTCGCTCATCATGCTGGGGCTGTACTTCGAGCGGCGGCGGCCCCTGGCCAACGGGCTGGCGGCGGCGGGCAGCCCCGTGTTCCTGTCGGCGCTGTCGCCGCTCGGCCAGCAGCTGCTCGAGCACTTCGGCTGGCGCGGCGGCTTCCTGCTGCTCGGCGGCCTCCTGCTGCACTGCTGCGCGTGCGGCGCCGTCATGCGCCCGCCGCCGGGCCCCGGCCCGCGGCCTCGCGCGGACAGCGCGGACGGCGCCCCCGGGGAGGCGGAGGCGGAGGCGGAGCGCGCGGGGCTGCGTCTGCGCGAGGCGCCCTCTGGCGGCCGCAGCCGCCGGCGCCTGCTGGACGTGGCCGTGTGCGCGGACCGCGCCTTCGGGGTGTACGCCGTCACCAAGTTCCTGATGGCGCTCGGGCTCTTCGTGCCCGCCATCCTGCTGGTGAACTACGCCAAGGACGCGGGCGTGCCGGACGCCGACGCCGCCTTCCTGCTGTCCATCGTGGGCTTCGTAGACATCGTGGCGCGGCCGGCGTGCGGCGCCCTGGCGGGCCTGGCGCGCCTGCGACCCCATGTCGCCTACCTCTTCAGCCTGGCCCTGATGGCCAACGGGCTCACGGATCTGAGCAGCGCGCGCGCGCGCTCCTACGGCGCCCTTGTTGCCTTCTGCGTCGCCTTTGGCCTCTCGTACGGCATGGTGGGTGCGCTGCAGTTCGAGGTGCTCATGGCGGCCGTGGGTTCGCACCGCTTCCCCAGCGCGCTAGGCCTGGTGCTGCTCGTCGAGGCCGTGGCCGTGCTCATCGGACCGCCCTCTGCCGGTGCGCCTCCCCGTCCCGGGAGGAGGGGGCGCGGGGCTAGTTCCCCAGACCGAGGGAAGCGCCTACCCTGCCCCAGATGGAGCTTCCAGGGATGAGGGAAGGGGACCCATTGTCCGGGACAGCCTGGTGGGGTGGGCACCCCCTTCCCGTGGCTAATTAGCCCCTCCTCCAAGCCCGGTACTACTAGCTCTGGGCGGGGGCGGAAGGGCCGGGAAAGGTGCCAGGAAGAACCCAACACTGACAGCAGCGGACCCATTGGGTCATTTCAAATGTTGGCCCACAGCCCTTGTGAAGTACAGGTGTTTATTCTCCTTTTGCAGGTGGGCAAACTGAGGCACAGGGGCCTAGTACAGTGCGGTGCCAGAGGAAGAGCAGAGCCCTGCCCAGGGCTAAATGCCCCTACCTTTGGAACACTGCAGCTGAGGGCTTTAGTGTCCCCAGCCGCCAAGGGTGACCAGAATAGGGACAGTGTCTTTGAGGGACCAGACGTGAGGCTGGGAGCAGAGTGGGGGTGCTCATGAGTGGTCACCCTGGGGCCCAGGAAGGGAGCTCCCTCCCTCCTCTGTCCAGCAGGCCATGGCCAGGTCCTGCCCTCGCTTGGTGAAGCTACCATGCAGGGACAGGGTCTGGGCCTTCCGCTGTGCGCACCACCCACTGGGCACACTACAGTCATTGGCCTTAGGAAGTCACCATGATGAGAGGCCAGGGAGGATCCCTGCAGGGGCCGGCATGCAGGCAGCCTCACAGGGCAGGACATAGGACAGTGTGGGGCACATTAGGGGGACAGGGTTCCTATACAAGTGAGGCAGGAACTGAGCTTGGAAAGAGGGGACATCAGGGTCCTCCAGGGTTGGCGGATCGTCTCTGAAACAGCACAGAGAGCCTGTCTGTGGTCAGGCTGTGGGATGAGCAATGAGGGGAGGCCACCTTTGCTGGGGCCCAGGCTGCCCCTGAGATAGGGTGAACTGCCCCTCCTTCCAGGGCTGGGCTAGCCAAGTGTCCTCATCAGGGCTTGTCATCTCACTTCAGTGTGAGGGCAGCCCCCCCAAGCTCACCACCAAAAGCCACAAAACCAGCCCCCTGGAGGCTCAGGGGTCCATCTTCCGTTTTCCCATGTGACCTGGGGGGTGGGTCTAATAGGGGGTAAGGAGGTGAACACTTGCAGGGCCGAGTGTAGGAGGGACGGGCAGGGACCAGGAAGGCAAGTTTAGGAGAAGTGCTCAGAGGGGCTCAGGCAGGCAGCCGGCTTGGGGGACACTGGGAAGCCTCCCCAAAGCCACAGAGCTGTAGACCAAGGGGTCACAGCCTGGGGTGGTGAGTGACAAAAAATGCCAGGGGAGGATGGAGCCCGCAGAGGAACCACGCTTGGGGGGCAAATATTTGCAATTAAAATTAAAAGATTTTCCTGAGTATGAAAGTAATACGTGCTTGGAGAGAACACTTGGAAAATACAGAGGGGGTTAACAGGGATTGTGACCCACACGTGCTGCCCCCAGCCCGCACTGGTGGAAGCTCAGCCTAGGGGTACTGGGGCCCTTGGCAGGGGCAGGAGGCGGCTGGGGAGGGAGACAGAGCGAAAGCTGAGCCAGGCCCCTGAAGACCAGGGGGTTAGGTGGAAAAATGTAAACCCCACCAGGTTGAGGGGGGCACTCCCCTTTATCTGAGGCTGTGGGGAAGGGTGAAGGTGGGCTTCCACGCAGGCCCTCACCTTGCCACCCCCCCCCCCCGCCCCAGGCCGCCTGGTGGACGCCCTGAGGAACTACGAGGTCATCTTCTACCTGGCCGGCTCCGAGGTGGCCCTGGCCGGGGTCTTCATGGCCGTCGCCACCAAGTGTTGCCTGCGCGGCCGCCGCTCTCAGGACACCCGGCCCGGCCAAGGCGCCGGGGGCGCGGCCAGCGACAGCGAGGACGCTGAGGCGCCAGGCGACTCTGAGGCCCTGCCCGCCGGGTCTGAGGAGCCTGGCAGCCTTGAAGCCCGGGAGGTGCCGAGCCCCGGGGCCGCGGCACCAGAGGCGGAGGCGGAACCAGGGCGGGACCCCAAGCCTGTATAGCCCCCAGGGGCACCAGGCGAGGTGGCTGGTGACTTTGGGAATGGGGTTTACCCTCTCAGAGCCCTGGCTGTCCCAAGAGGGCCTGGCACGCTGGAGGCTGCTTTGCGGTGGTCCCCCCTGGGGCCCGGGCCGGGGGGGGGGGGGCGGCAGGGAGCTCCCTCCCTCATCTGCCCGGCGGGCCATAGCCAGGCCGTGGCCTGGCTCAGTGATGCTGCTGTGCATGGACCGGGTTTGGCCTGTGCGAAACTGACGTTCATAAAGCTCAGCTGCAAGACAGAGGTCCCGTTCCTGTGCCTTCCCAGCCCTGGTGGCTGGGGGTCGGAGGAGGTGGGAGGGATTCTGAGAGGCTCTCCCCAGGGGCCTCTGACCCGGAAGGTGCTGGGAGAAGAAGTGGCAGAGATGGAAGAGGGGGCGTGGAGGGGGGAGGTGTTCTGACTTGGAGGCACTAGGGGTCTCTCTCGCACTTTGACTTTTGACCTCTTGCACTTGGATCCGAGTGCAGCAGAGCCCAGGTCTCACCCTGGCTGGAAAGCCTCTGGGATCTATTCGCTCCATGTATTTATTCTCTTCCCACAAATCTGACACCTGGCACTTCCTTTGCTTCCCTCCCTCCAAATCATGAGTGTGGAAACCAGGCCCGAGAGTAAGAAGGAGCCTTCCCGCAGCAGAGCCCTGCTATTGAGCTGTCCCACCAGTACCCCCCTCTCCTCCCCACCGTTGGTCTCATTTTCCAACCAGGTCCTACGAAGGCGTGGGAGCCCTCGAAAATGCCTGGCTAACACACAGGTCTGCATCCCTGAGCCACTAGAGCAGTGACTACATTTTATTAAACACTCAGAGCAGGGACTCTGTGCCAGGTGCCGTTAGGACCTTTACAAGTGCTAACTCATCATATACTTATAGCCCAAGGAGGTTAAGGACCACTACTGGCCACAAGCACAGACAGGGAAACTGGGGCACAGAGAGGTTAGGGAGTAGTCCAGGGTCACAGAGGCGGTGGCTGGAATCCAGCAGTGGGTTTCGGTCTGTGCCCTTGGCCTTCACACTGGCTGTTCCTTCAGTCACAGTCCCTCATAGCCTCTTGCCTCCTCCCCTTCTCAGGATGAGCGTATAACTCACTGTTCAAACAGGGACACTTTTGGGGTGAAAAGGGCCACCGTTCATTACACGGGGACCACAGGTGTGGTCTGTGCTGACAGGAGACACAGCCAGCCTATTTCCACCACTTTGCAAAGACGCAGAGTACTAGGGCGGCGTTGTCCACTGGCCTTCTAGGTGTGCCTAGAGTGCTGGGGGCTTCCCTGACATTCTCTCCCCGACATGGGGCCTTGGGGCCTCCTGACCCAGCGTCTGCCCTGCCCTTCCCAACGACGGCAGAGCTACTGGCCAGAAGCCCGGCAGAGCCAAGGTGAGGGAGGAGGTCAGAGGCCCCACAAAGGAGCAAGCCTTGGGGTCTCTGGGACCTGCCAGATTCAAGTCCAGATGCCTCTCTATCCCTGGACACTGGGTGGCCCTGAGCAAGCCACTTCTCGAGCCTCAGTGCCCCCGTCCGCACGCGGGGACAGGCGTGCCAGTTCACAGAGCCGCAGCGAGGAAGACGAGTGAGGGTATGAAGGGAATGTCGATACATCTTGTTGCCCGCCCTCCCTCGGGACCAGGGAGGCAGCAGACGGGGCGGCGAGGGGAGGAGGCGGGTCCGAGGCCACCGCAAAGAGCCCGGCTCAGTCTGGGTCTGTGTTTATTCGGTACAGGCCCAGCGCCTGGCCCTCCCCTGGGGACGCGGCTGAGCTGGGGGACATGAATAAATAAAGGCCGCGGAGGGGCGAGTGTGGGAGGGGCTGGGCCGGCCTGGGGCGAGGTGAGGGGGTCCGCGGCCACCGGCCCCAGCCTCGCCTGTGCGCCCACGGCCCCCCACGCTGGCAGGCTCCAGGTGGGGCCGGGGCTGGTGCCCACGGGCAGCGGCTCCGGGGCTTGGGGCCACCTCCAAGCCCTCCTCCTCTCTGCGCCCCCTCTCTCCTCCCTAAGGCAGTTCCAGGGGCCAAGCTCCCCAACTGGCTGGGGAGGTGGGGGGGGAAGGGGGAGGGGGGCCAGTGTCCAGGTCAGGCCGCAGGCCCTGGGCACTCTCCTGGGCTGGAGCCCGGTTCGCTGAGCCAGGACAGAGGAGTGGGGAGGCAGCGCCCCAAGCCAGCCGGCCTTTATGCGCCACCCTGCGGTGTGGCGGCGCCGCCCCGGCTTCCACCCTCTGTCCTCCCGCCCACAAGCCCCCATCCGCACCCCACGGCGGGGGGGCGCACTCAGGAGTCACACCAGCTCCCACCCCGGTCCAGGGGCCCAGCAGCCCCTTGCGCATCCCTGGGCGGCTCCCCGGCTGCCGTGTCGTCGTCGTCTTCGTCCTCGTCCTCGGCGTCGGTGAACCCGTCCTGGCCGAGGCCATAGGCCAGCGTGGTGTGGGCCAGGTCCACCTCGATGGGGAAGACGTCGGCGTCACGCAGCACTGCGTAGCAGTCGTTGTAGTACTTGGACATGGTGGACACGAAGCGCTGCAGCTGGAACACGATGTCCTGGACTGGGGCGGGAGGGCGGGCAGACAGGCACCGGTGGAGAAGACCCCACCCCCACCCCCACCCCCGCCAAGCCGGCCCGGGCCCGCCTCCTGCCCCGGCGCAGACGCGGATCTCCCAGCTCCCAGGCATGGTGGGGAGATTGCGAACCCCACTGCACCCCCAGGGCATGGGCCAGTCCCACCCCAAGCCAGGCCCCAGGAAGGGGGGCCGCTCCTGCCAGGACTTTCCATCTTGGGTCCAACTCAAAGCTCTGCACGGCGGGACCGTGTGACCTCACGGAGGTACCTTACCTCTCCGGTCCACCGTTTCCCCAGCTCTGAAATGGGGAGATGGTACCCACCCCCCAAGCGCAAGCACGGCGCAGGGCTGGCGTTGGGCAGGCCTCTCCGGCCCCCAGTGCCCACCTACTCCCCTCACCATGCTTCTGGTCCAGCAACTCAATCTTCTCCAGCACGTCTTTGCGCATCTGGGAGAAACGGGCGCGGGCCTCCTGGCGACAGCGCAGGATCAGGCGATACTCGTAGTTGCCAGTGCTCACACGGTACAGGGGCTCCCCCAGGGCCTGGGGCAGTGGGGGGCACATCAGGACCCCGGCGGGGTGGAGAGTAGGGGAGGGGGAGCCTGCTTTGGGACAGACGGCGGCGGGGGTAAGGTTGCAGAGCCCAGCTCCCAGCTCACACCCCTGCAGCACACGGCACTTTTCAAAGCTCCCACGGTCCCTCACTTCTGGGACGCCAGAAGCACTTACTCTTTGTGAAGAAAACAAAAGACCACACCCTTGCACGTTAAATAATGAACATTTAGTGCTAAGGTAGATCCTGCCATCAAAAATATTAAAAATGTAGAGGATTAAAAATGGCCTCCTAGGAGTGAGGGAAGTCAGCTTCTCCCCACAAGAGCCTCGCAAAGCCTGGGAGAGAGGTACTGCAGCAAGCTGGCCAGCACTCGGAGGCCCAGAGGGGCCTGGGTGGGGATGGACAGCCCCACACCTCCAGAAACAAGAGCCCAGCCAGACCCCCAAGCCTCTCCCAGGTTGGCCTGAGCCACCCGCTGCCCCTGGCAGCCCCAGGACATTCTTGGGCCTCTGTGAGACAAGCAGGGGAAGCTGTGTGCACCCCAAGACTTTCCAGCACCAGGGCCACCCCCCAATCGCCCCTGAAAACTCACGATGCAGCTGTACTCCTCGTCATCCATCTCCTTCACCTTCAGGCAGTAGGACTGTGTGGGACAGCAAGGCCACAATGTCAGAGGGGCAGTGCCTCCTGGATGCCCACCCTGATGCCCACTTCCGTCCATGCCCCACAGGACCCCAAAGCCCTGCCTGGGGGCGGCCATGCCAGGCCTCCTGGGCCCTGCGTGCCCTCAACTAGGATAGGCTGGAACCTCACTCGACTGGCCCTTGCTTGGGGAGGCCCAGGGCGAGGTGGCAGTACACAGGAGGGGGCACTCATCTGGGAGGGTGGCAAGGGCCTGAGAAACAGCCCAGCATTTGCCAAACTCAGGTCCTAAGAGATGTTCTGGGTTAAAAGGGATTCCATGATCAAAAGAGCGTAGGAAGGCCCTACAAGATTCATGTTGCACACAAGCCTGTCAAAGGCTCTGAGAAGTCCTGCATCAAAGGAGCCTTGGCTTGCTTGGTGGAGCATTTTCCCCTCAACTCTTTTGACCATCAGAATTTTTATTTCAACATAAAATGTCCAGAGGCGCCCGGGTGGCTCAGTCAATTGGGTGTCCAACTCTTGATTTCAGCTCAGATCGTGATCTCAGGGTCGTGAGATCGAACCCCGCATCAGGCTCCACACTCAGCACAGAGTCTGCTTGAGATTCTCTCCCTCTGCCCCTCTTCCCACTCACACGCTCTTTCAATCAATCAATCACCTTAAAAAAAAAAACAAACCCACAACTCAATAATGTCCCTTGGCACCCACTTTATAACCACTGACCCATTGTAAAAGTGACCAAAAAATCCCAAGGGGTCAAAGGGGTCCAGAGTAAGGGCTCTGCCTACCCCAGGCTCCCAGAGGCTCCTCGGTGCAGTCGGGGCAGGGTCTAGGCTGTGGTCCAATTCCCCAGTACCTCCCAGGTCCCTGTCCCACATCCTCAGACATGACAGAGGTTCTAGGGCCATCCTGCCTGCCATCCTGTGGCCAACTGAGGGGAAAATCTCTAGGTGGGTTCTTTCCCCAGCATGCCAGACTCATCCCTCCCCAGGGGCTGGAGACCACTTACCAGGTACTCGAACTTCACATCCAGGTACTTCTTGATGGTGAGGCGAGTGTCTGGGATGGCTTTGTTGAGGTACGTGTTCAGGTCTGTCAGCATCTGGAAGGGAAGGAGGGAGCAGATGCTTAGTCCCCCGGGGGCAGGGATTAGGCTAGCCAGCGTGACAAAGAACGGCACTGATCCAGCAATCCTTCTAGTGGACCCAGGTGTCAGAGCCAAAGGGCACCCTCAGACAAGTCTGTCCACTCCAGGGTGAGAAGAAGATACAGCCGGGCCCAGGGCAAACCGTAACTCAGGTGCAGCCAGGGCCAGAAACCAGCCTGGAGGTCAATGCCGAGTGAGGCCAAGGAAGCAGAGTGACCAACCCACAATCAGCCACAGTGTAGGTGACCAAGCCAGAACCTACACCCACGTGTTCTGACTCCAGTCTGGGACCCTTCTGCAAGCCACACTGTCCCCTCTCTACCCTCACATGCTGACACACACACGCCCCACACAACCCACCGGCTTGATGGTTTTCAGCAGCCGGATGCCGAACTTCTCGATGCTGCGGTGGGCGTCGGCAAACTTCACGAAAGCCTCGCTCGCGGCTGGCTGGGGCTCCCGCACCCCGATGACGGAGAACACGTCCCCAAAGGCTGCAGGACAAGTCTGCCCTGAAGGCTGTCCCTACCTGACCCCTTCATGGGGAAGCCAGGGATTTGTCGGGGAGAAGCAGGGCAGGGGGCATGGCAGGCTGAAGGCCAAGGTCTATATGAAGTCTATGTCCCAAGGGAGGTGGGTCTACACCTGAAGAGAGTTGGGTCTGTACCCCCAAGGGAGCTGGGCCTACACCCAAGAGAGTAGCCCTCATTCCCCAGAATGACCAGACCATGTGGGAAGAAGGCTCAGTCAAGACTGGAGGCCAGTGTTGCGTGACGGCAGATCACTGCTCTAGGAATCTGGATGCCGGGGTCTAAGGCCAGCTCTGCCCGAAGGGGCTGGGTGACCATTTCCTCTGCCTGGGCTTCATTTTCCCAACTGTAAAATGGGGATAACTGCAGCTGCCCTGCCCAGCCAAGCAGACTTGTAAGAAAAGGGAGCACGCATAAGGAAGGCTCTATACACTGAAAGCAGCGGTAGAGATTAGATGGGGGAGGGCCCAGACAAGGGACTGGGCCCCACAGAAGACCAGCTGGTCCAGATGCTCCCTACTGGCCCCCATTATTGCTA
The DNA here is from genome assembly GCF_009762305.2 of Zalophus californianus. NCBI lineage: Eukaryota > Metazoa > Chordata > Mammalia > Carnivora > Otariidae > Zalophus > Zalophus californianus. Next base: position 10,301,392 of record NC_045603.1, read on the forward strand.
CCCCCTGGCATCTAGACAAGGCTCAGCCCGAACCTGGCCCGACATCAGATGCCGTGGCATCTGCCTGGGTGTGGCTGTGAGGAAGGCCCCAGGGAGGGCTTCGGCCACACCCTCACTGTAGGAGGGAGCACTGAGCTCAGAGGGGAGCGAGGGTCTTTCCAGGGTCACAGAGCATGTCTGGGGGCGCCCTTACCCCGGTGTGTCTGTGACAGCTCATAAAAGGCCCGGAGGAGGTTCTTGGTGTGTTCTGTCATTCCTGTGGGAGAGACCCCACCGAAGGGGGATGGGGACACATGGTGGGGCCACAATGGCCGCCCAGGACACGGCCTCCAACCCCACCCTGAGGCCCTCACTCTTCCTGAGCTCGCTGGCTTTTCCCACAGCCCCGCTAGGGCTCAGCCCCAGGCCCAGCGCCACCCAAGAGCGGTCCCCATCAGACAGGAGAGCCAGGGCTCCGCGGGGCAGACGGTGAACAAGGCCTCCCATGGGCCGGCTCTCTGGGCGCTAGCTGGGTTCGGAGAGACTCCCACCGCATTCCCGTGTGCTATTACTGGAATTTTTATGGACACGTATTAGCTTCATAATCAGAAAAAGTATGTCTTAAGAGGCTTTTTTCTTAAGAATCCCTGATGGCCGCAGTCCTAGGATTTCACAGGCCAGCATTCCTGTGCCTGCTGCCACCCTGTCAGAGCAGGGCCGGGACGACCCACCCCAGCGGCCCGTGCCGGGCACGTCCGCTCACCTCGGTACAGCTCGGCGGTCCGCTCCAGTTCCTCCAGCCTCTTCACAAGCCCATCTGTGGGGGCGGGGGGGGGCGGCAGTGAGTCCCGACAAGGCCGGGGTGAGGAGAGTGCCAGGGGTGGCCCAGAAGAGAGCCAGGACTGGCAGCGGACGGGCCCCAGGAAGGGGGAGCTGGCTCCTCAGCCACACTCGGGAGTGCTCTGTAGCAGCCCGGGACCCCCAAACCACAGGCAAGCTGGGGACAGGCAGGGCGGCCCTTGGGCCACTCCTGAGGTAAGTCCCCACCCAGCAGGCGGCACATCAGCGGGGCAGGAAGGTGGTGATCGTTTCGGTACTGCCAAAGTCAACGGTGAGAAATGGTTGGGTCGTCCCCGAGGCCCCACGTGTGGGTAGCTCCAGATGGCCAGCCAAAGGCAGGCCCTGTCCTAGCAGGCAAGGCCCGCGTACTTCTAGCACAAACCCTGCCGACAGCCAAGGGGCAAGGCAGTCAGAGATAAGCCGGAAAGAGGGGTCGCTCTGACAGCCTCAGTGCAGGCGTGACAAGCAAATGTGACAGCTCAGGAGGGAGAACCACTCGGGGAGGGAAGACCGAGTCAGGAAGGGCCCTGAGGCAGAGATCGAGCTGGACCCGGCCTCGGCGATCATCCTCATTCGCTTCACAGAGCTTTCTCAAGCACCTTCCGTGTGCCAGGCCCCACGTCAGGCCCACAGAATGACCTTGGTGAATGAGCCCCAAATCATGCCCTCGAGGCTCACAGTCCAGCAGAGGAGACGGTGGCCAGGCAATGACTGGGGTGACCATAGGCCTGTCAAGGGAGAGGTGGGGGCAGCTGCCTCCCCTCAAGGGCTCAAAATGGGAGCAAGTGGACTGCCGGGGCCATTTCGGATCAGGGAGGGAGGGCCCTCCAGCAGTGAGGGGATGGGGGCCCTCCCACTGCCCCACCAGGAGCACCAGCGGCCACCACAGGGCAGGGTCGGTGCCGTGGCTTCCTCACGTGGCGGGCCCTCAGGGCAGGGCCTGGCTGCACTGAGCTCGGCTGCTGTGAGCCTGGACCCACCGCTCAAGGCTCCTTGCACACAGCTCAGTCCTTCCTTTGAATGAGCCTCTGGGGCAGGGACTGTATAAGCCGAGGGACAACTTGCCCGAAGGCACACAGCTGGGTGAGCCCTCTGACACCCCCTTCCGCCCCAGGCGGGGTTTTCTGAGTGGGAGGTGGGGAGGAGAGTGGAAGCCGAGTCTGGGCAAGGTGGCTGGGTGTCAGGCGGCCATGTGGGCTCTGGGGCAGGGGGGAGGGAGTATCGCAGGGGTCTTCAGAAGCTTGGCCCCCAGCTGGCCCCTGGCTGGCCCCCAGAGCCCTGGCCCCTGGCCAGCCTGGCAGGAAAGGAACCACGTAAGCACCGTGCTGTTGTTTTTAGCTGGGTCATGGGACATCATGACAGCTTCAATTTTAGAAACCCTATTTAAGGCTGGGGAAATTGCAAGGTTTGGGGGGAAAAACACAACAACCAGTTCTAATTTCATCTCAGCGCATGGTCACTACAGTAACAGGGATTTATAGGCACCAAGAAGCTGAAAATAGCAGCCACCACTTTTGTACACGGCTTGGAACGAGCTCAGACCCCACCCCCACGTCCCAGCCAATGCTGCCCAGTGTGCCCAGCTGAGCCGACAATACACATAGGCATTTAAATCTAGCCCCCACACATGCACAGAACTGCTATTTATAAGCTCGGGCTGCGGACGGTGGATGCAGGACCAAGTGTTTTACAGGCCACACACATGCGTGGGTGTGAACGTGTGTGTCCGTGCCCCCCACCTCCGGTCCTGGCCTGGAACCTCGGCAGCAAGGGCAGCAGCGCCACCTCCTGGAGAAAGGCAGGGGTGCAGGGAGGGGCACTGCGGGAGCAGGGAGCTGGGGCTGCACTTGAGGGCACCTCGTGGCTGCCGCGGGCTCTGTGACAGTGGCTGAGGGCAGTGGCGCAGGCACCGGCGCGGGGAGCTGGGAGGAGGCACCTCCGCGCTGGGCATCTGTCTCATCTGTGACCTGGGCCTGGAAAACCCGGGCCCGGGCATGGGGGCCGCTGGCTGCAGGATGCCTCGGCTGACTGCTATGGACGCTCTGTGGGAGGCAGAGAGGCCTCTGGGGATGCAGACGGTGACCATCGGCCCCACGGGCGGCAGGGGCCACGTCAGTTCCACGGGCGGCCGTGGTGCCCCTCAATCTGGAAGCCTGGGCCTGTGACCCCGGGCAGGAGGAGAGGACTCACCATTGCACAGGATGGCCCGGCTCAGGCCCAGGGCGTCTGCGGTCCCCGAACTCATGTTCTCTACCAGCCGATGCTTTACTTTCTTCAACACTGGGACCAGGGAAGAAAGGGACTCAGTGAGGGGAGTGTGCAGCTGGGCCATCAGGCCATCCCTGCCCCAGCTCATCTCCTCATGGCCAGTGACAGCAGGGGCTGAGGGGGCTGCACTGAGCTCTGGTGCAGGGGTGACTGTGAGGTGGGGAGAGCCCCAGTGAGGCCGCACTGGGCCCCCTGCCCTACTTGCTCTCCGTGAAGGCAGTGCTGGAAGCTGGAAGGAGGCTAATGTGTAAAGTGCCAACAGGCAAACCAGGGAGAGTCTCTTCTCCCTTCGCATCTGGAAGCCGAGCTGCCATCAGTGCAAGTGACCTCAGACCCCGGACTCAGTTACTGTACACGTGGTCGCATACGGAGTCTCTGGAAGGGGACAGGGATGGGACCCAAGGGGTTTCTACAGAGCACCTCCATCGAGGACACACTTCATCTTAGCCTCTCTCCCTAAAAACCAGGACACAGCTGTGGCCCTAGGGTAGAAGAAAAGTGTGCTGGCTCCAGAGCCAAGAGATCTGGGTGTGCATCACCAGGGGACACAGAGCCCTCTCTGGGCCTCAGGCCTTGATGTGGAATGAGGGGGCTGGTCCAGAGGACCTCAAAGCTGCAATGTCCAGCTCTGGAGCCTGAAGCTTCTACAGAACCAAAGCCCAGCCCCCCTAGCAGGAGGCAACCTGTTCCACGGAATGCTGTGAGAGTAAGAGGTGGCCCGTGACCCTCTATCCAAGGCCTGATGTCCAGCTCAGATCTCGAGCCTTCCTGGGAGCAGGTGGGCGGAAGAGGCGGCCAGGACCACGTAGGGGCATGCGGGTGGGCATGAGGCACCACACCTCACTGTAGGCTGCCCTCCCTTTTGGAGGGGTGAAGGGCTGGCCTATAAGGGACAACCCTAGGGCAGCGAGGTCCCAGAGCAGGTGGCCCTGGGAGAGGACTGCAAGATGGGGCAGAGGAAAATCAGGGACAGATTTCTTGGGAGCAGCTGCAGGAGAGCACCCTGGGTCCTCCCAGGCCCTTGACTTGGTCAAAAGCCAGGTAACTCTTGACACACTGTCATAAAAATGCAGAACAGGGGCACCAGGGGCCTGTGGGGCCACTGGGTGCCACTGCTCTGGCCCAGCTTACCAATGTCCAGGGACATGCCCTGCTTAGGGTCCGCCTGCAGCTTGTTGTAGTGGATAGTCACCTCTCCCTGGAAAAGAGGAGAGTTGAGAAGGAGTCTCCTGGGTCCCAAGCCCCTTCCCTGGGGAAGCCTGTCTGCCCCGAAATATGTGGTCACGAGAGAATCCTGAGACCTGGGAAGGGCCCAGACTAACCATGAATTCTGCCATGCTGGGCCAAGGGCTGTGACCGGGCCCTGCCTTGTAACTGGTTTATTCCCAGCTCCCTCCTTGTCCTACTATGTGCCGGGCCCTGGGGAACCAACAGGGACATGGACAGACATGGTCCCTGCCATCAGAGCTCACCACCTGGTGGTCTTGGGGGTCCTGTGCTCCAGGAGACCAGGTGCCCCGCTCTTCCCCACACCATGCCCCTCTCCGAGCCCTCACCACGCCGTTTGCGTGGTGGGGGGGGCACTGCACCCAACTAACATGTCTGTGCACTTTCTCTGTGCCTGGTGCCAGGATGCCAAGGAGCAGGTGTGGGGCAGCCCCCAGCCCTCAGGGCCCAAGCCAGCAGGGAGGCCGATGCAAATCACTTTCTATAACTGGAAGAGAAGCGCTGCCTTCTCCTGAGAAGCCTTCCCTAACCACGGGAGGCTGCCACAGTCACTCTCATCCATGCAATCCTAAGTCCCTTGAACTTGGGAAAGAACCCATTCGAATACAACACAGGATTTCCAAAATGAGCCCTGAAGGGAAACCAAAATGACCTGATGCCGTCAGTCAGGGACAGAGGCAAAGGCTCTCTCAGGCCGCGGCGGAGTGCGCTGTGGGGACTGTGACAGACAGCAGCTGAGGGCAGTGGCACTCAGACCTGGGTGCTGGTCCAGCCGGGCGCCTAAAGCAAATCCCTTCCTCCCTCTGGGCGCCAATAGGGACTATAGTCCCTGCCCACAGCCAAACACAGGAGCCGGGCGACCCCTCCGTTAGTGTCATGGCTGTGCACACACATGAAGACGTCTCGTCCTTGTGGGCAACATGGGGGGCTGGCGTGGGACAGGCCTCAGAGGACAGGGCGGGGGGGCTGTGATGAGCACGGCTGTGAGGGCTGAGGAAGCAGCCACAGGGGGAATGCCCCCGCCCCCCGGTCTGTACCAGGATGAAACACCGTCCACCTGCTTCCCACGAGAGCTCCTCTGCCCGACAGGCTGCGCCGGGTCAGGAACACCCAGGCCACGTGGGGCAGAACAGGAGAATAAACGGGAGAAGGTGGAGAGGCACCTGGCCCCGGGCTAAGGCAAGAGGGACTGGCAGGGACATTGGTACCAGGTCCCTAAGACATGGAGGAGGGACAGGAGTGAGGAGAGGTCTGGAAGGATAGGGGTGAGGGAGTCAGAACACTCGACCAAGCTCAATTTACAGTTGGGACCCTTGACTCGAAGACTTTGAGAGATCATCCAATGGCTTTGCATTGGTTTGGTTTGCTGTTTTGGTTTCCCAAGTCACTAGCAACAAAATCTCTAAGAAATGGCAAAAGGGCTACATGCTTGCTCCGTGACCGGTCAGGATGCTGCCAGCCATTGGCAGGGGAGGGGACTTGTGCGGTGAGGCCTTGGCCCGTAGCAGCTGGGGTGGGGCGTGGGGAGCAGGGGACCGGCCATGTATGATTGTGGTCTGCAGAATAAAAGACCTGGGGCAGGACTGAGAGCTACCCCAGACCTCAGAAGTTTCCCTGGGGGTCTGTGAGCCCAGGAGGACCCAGTGGACGGAAAGCTCCTACAGGGATGAGGAAGCGGGGTGGGGGGTGGGGGGGGGAGGGCGCTCATCTTTCCCTCGTACACCTCCCAGGCCCAGCATGGCCCAAGTGACATTTACTAGGTGTCTACTGGCCCCAGCAGGTTCACCTTGGACTTCTAGCTTCAGCTCCAGCCCTGAGTGGGGACACACTGGCTCGCCCTGAGGCACGGTTCCCAGTCCAACAGCAACCCTGGGAGCTGAAGGGCAGGGGACGGGAAGGTGCCCACTCTCCCGCCAAGGCATGACAAGTCCTGGAGCATGAGTGGTATTTATTGACGAGATGTGGGAGACACTGAGGGAGGCTGGAGTGTGGCCCAGACTCTGGTGTACCGAGGGGGCAGTGGAGAGAGGGCCCATCCCCTTCCAGGCCTGCTGGGGCCTCTGGCAGGCTGGACGTCATCGAAGCGGCTCGGCTGCCTGTGTCCCCCTGCCACCCCCCACACACAGCAGCCTTACCTTCACCTCCTGAATCATCTTTGCCACCTCCACCTTAGTTTTGCCTTTGATCGACCGGCCATTGACACCGGTGATCTCGTCACCAGCTGCCACGGTGCCGTCGAGGGCCGCTGGGGTGTTGTCAAACACCTGGGGGTGCAAGGGGGGGGCGGGGTAGACAGTCACGCCCTGCACCCCGACCAAGGCCCGGGTTGGCCCAGCCCTCACACACCCAACTGAGCGTGTGCTCCTCCAAACTCAGTTCTTTAACAGATTTTCCCCACAAGGCTGCTCTGGGCTGACTCGAAGCCCTGAAGCCCCTCTGGTCAGTTCCTGCGCCTTATCTCAGTCCCCAAAGAGCAAGGACTCCACCGCGCATGTGAGTCCCCCTCCCAAGGTGGCCCCTTCAACGGGGTCTACACTCATTGTGGCGTGAGGCTGGGTGGGCCTGTCCAAGCACAGATGCGTGAGTGCTGCTCAGGGCAGTGGGGGGAGACTGCAAACGCGTGTGCAGGGATGGACAAGAACACAAAACATCGCAGCCAGCCAAGAGCCACTGAGACAGACACCGACTTATTAGCAGTGGTCATCTGCTGTCTTTCTCTACTTTGTCTTTTTTTTTTTTTAATTTATTTATTTGACAGAGACACAGCGAGAGAGGGAACACAAGCAGGGGGAATGGGAGAGGGAGAAGCAGGCTTCCCGCCGAGCAGGGAGCCCAATGTGGGGCTCAATCCCAGGACCCTGGGATCATGACCTGAGCCGAAGGCAGACGCATAACGATTGAGCCACCCAGGCGCCCCTACTTTGTCTTCAGTTGCTAAATTTTCTACACAAAGCATGTAGAAAGAACACTTGATGTTTCACATATGTAACATTATAAGGAAGAAAGGAAAAACCCGAGAGTTTCCACTAACTTCCAGAATCACACTAAAAATACAATTATTATTTTTTAAAGACTTACTTATTTCAGAGAGAGAGCATGAGCAGGGGGAGGGGCAGAGGGAGAGGGAGAGGGAGAGAATCTCAAGCTGACTCCATGCTCAGCCCTGATGCGGGGCTCCATCCCAGGACCCTGAGATCATAACCTGAGCCGAAATCAAGAGTTGGATGCTCAACTGACTGAGCCACCCAGGCGCCCCAATATATTTTTTTTAAATGGTAAAGAAGACAATGAGAGGGTCTACCTGTCCTTGGAAGATGGACAACGGGAACCCAAGGGCCTACAGAGGGGCTTTAGGAAGAGAGATCTAATCTTCGCTGGAAATTGTCAGTGGGTCAGGAAGCAGATCTCTGGCAACAGCCACAGGTGGGTGGAAGACAAGGTGTAGAAAGTAGGGAAAGGACTCAACTCCTGGTTCCGTCGCCATCCACACAGCAGTCCATGGAAGGTGGAAGATGGAGGTGGTTTTCCCCAGAGAAGCTCCTGACTCAGGCCCAGGGACCGAGGGAGGCAAGAGAGAGGCACAGGACCGGAGAGATTTGGGTTCAGCGAGCCCTAAAGCCCCATAGCCCCAGTGGGGGCCCAGAATGCCAGCAGCCAGGCTTACGGCCCTTCCCCACGGAAACTGGAGGCCACTGCCCTGGATGGCTCCACAAGAAAGGCCCATCTATGTACAGACACTGGCAGATCCGCGCCCCCCCCCCCAGCTCGCCTGATGCCTGACCATCCCCCAGGGAAGCCCCCCAGACATGGTCTGCACACAGATCCTCAAACACCATTAGCACATGACTGTGATGGCTCACTCAGCATGTAAACACAGGCGAAAATTACCGGGCACTTGAGAAAAGTGTCCCATAGGAAAAACACTTAAAAACAGAAAAAAGGAACCACAGGAAGCAGAAACAAAGTAGAGCCCGTACAAAAACAAAAAGAAAACCATAATTAACATCTTCAAGATGATTAGAAAAAGAACAGGATGATGTAAAAGGATTGATTCAAAAATAGGGCTGGGGCACCTGGGTGGCTCAGTCCATTAAGTATCTGACTTCGGCTCAGGTCATGATCCCGGTGTCCTGGGATCAAGCTCCGTGTTGGGCTCCTTGCTCCGCAGGGAGTCTGCTTCTCTCTCTCCCTCTGTCCCTCCTCCCACTCATGCTCACTCGTGCTCACTCTCTCTCAAATAAACAAATCAAATCTTCAAAAAAAAAAAAAAAGAGAGAGATCTCAGAAATGCAAATTATAACAGAAGTTTACAATGTCCAAAGAAGCTATGCAACCAAGCCAAGGAAAGCAAAAAAGACATGAACAATCGGAAAAAAAGAGAAAGAAAAATATTAGAAGATCATTTCGGGAAGCCCAGCACTAGCCAACAGGAGTCCCACAAGAGGGAACAGAAACCAGAGAGCAAGATCCCATCAAAGAGCTAATACTAGAAACTTCCAGGGCGGAGAAAGACATGAGGTTCCCCGAGGGATGTGCCCTCTGAGGCTCCAACACAACAAAGACGTGAGCCAAGAGCCATCGTCATGACCCTTCAGAAGGCCAGGGACACAAGGAAATTCCCAAGAGTCTTGAGAGACCAAGGATAAAACACATCACAGATAAAGGGTCACAAATCAGAAGAGCACCATCAGACACTACAATGTGATGGCAAAAGATAATGAAAGGACGCCAATGAATTTCCAGGTGAAAATTATTTTCAAACTCGGCATTCTTTTTTTTTTTTTTTTTGACATTCTTGAATTTGATCTGCCCAAGTGCCAACTGGAAGGACTATGAGAACAACAACAAAGACAGGATAATGGCACTTTCAGAGACACAAGCTCTCAAAAAATGTACCTCCCACGCAGCCTCTCTCAGAAAGCTACAAGAGGATGCGCTCCACCTCGATGGGGAAGTCAGCCGAGAAAGAGAGCTCCCGGCCTGCACAGTGAAGGAAACAGTCAACAAAACCGAAAGGCAACCTACGGAATGGGTGAAGATATTTGTAAATGACATAGCCGATAAAGGGCTAGTATCCAAGATCTATAAAGAACTTATCAAACTCAACACTCAAAAACCAAATAATCCAATTAAAAAATGGGCAGAAGACACGAATAGACATTTCTCCAAAGAAGACATCCAGAGGGCCAACAGATACATGAAAAGGTGCTCAACATCACTCAGCATCAGGGAAACGCAAATCAAAACTACCCTGAAATATCACCTCATACCTGTCAGGATGGCTAAAATCAACAGCACAAGAAACAACAAGTGTTGACGAGGATTCGCAGAAAAAGGAACATTTTTGCACTGTTGGTGGGAATGCTAATTGGTGCAGCCATTCTGGAAAACAGTATGGAGGTCCCTCAAAAAGTTAAATATAGAACTACCCTACAATCCAGCGACCGTACTACTGGGTATTCAGAATACAAAGAATACAAAAATGCTAATTCAAAGGGATACGTGCATCTCTATATTTATAGCACTGTTATTTGCAATAGCAAAAATATGGAAGCAGCTCAAGTGCCCATCAGTTGATGAATGAAGATGTGATGTATATATATTTAATGGAATATTAGTCAACCATAAAAAAGAATGAAATCTTGCCGTTTGCAAAGACATGGATGGATCTAAAGAGTATAATGTGAGCAAAATAAGTCTGTCACACAAAGACAAAGACCACATGATTTCACTCATACATGGAATTTAAGAAACAAAACGAATGAGCAAAAGGAAAAAAAGAGCGACTAAGCAAGAAACAGACTTTTAACTATAGACAACAGGGGCGCCTGGGTGGCTCAGTCGGTTACGCGTCTAACTCTTGATTTCGGCTCAGGTCATGATCTCAGGGTTGTGAGACGGAGCCCTGTGTCGGGCTCTGCCCTCAGCAGGGAGTCTGCTTGAAATTCTGTCTCTCCTTCTCCCTGTCACTGCCCCCTGAGCACGCGCTCTCTCTCTCTCTCAAATAAATAAATAAATCTTAAAAAACAAACAAACAACATACAGAGGACAAACTGCTGGCCACCGGAGGGGAGGTGGGTGGGGGATGGGGGAACCAGGTGCTGGGGATTAAGGCAGGCACTTGTGAGGAGCACCAGGTGATGTGTGGAGGTGCTGAATCATTGTGTTGTACTCCTGACACTAATATTACACTGGATGTTAACTAACTGGAATCAAAATAAAAACTTAAAGAAAATAAAGGAAAGAAAGAGGGCTCCCGGAAGCGGAGTCCCACAGAGAGGGAAGAGGAGGCTGAGTGAGGACAGACCACAGCGTGGGGAGCAACAGAAAGATGGTGGCAGATGGCTGCCTGAGGAAAGGTACTGAATGTACAAGGAGAACGCAAATGGAAGAACCCCAAGAAACGACGTTAAAAAAGAAAAGATTGAGTTAAGAAAAGAGACAGAGGTTCCTCAAAAAGTAAACCACAGAAGCACCGCGTGAGCCAGCCATCCCGCTCCCGCTCCCAGGTACACGCTCCCTGAGCACGAACGCGCGTGTCAGCCCCGGAAGCTCGTGCGCGTGCTCACAGCGGCATTGGTCATAGCAGCCAAAAGGTGCAAACAACCTGAATGTCCATCAAATGAACGGATGCACACAAATGGAATATTCATCAGCCATAAAAAGAAAAATTACTGAAATATGCCACCGTTTGAACGAAATTCAGAAACATTATGCTAAGTGAAAGAAGCCAGACATGGGCGCCTGGGTGGCTCAGTTGGTTAAGCGACTGCCTTCGGCTCAGGTCATGATCCTGGAGTCCCGGGATCGAGCCCCGCATCGGGCTTCCCTGCTCAGCGGGGAGTCTGCTTCTCCCTCTGACCCTCTTCCCTCTCGTGCTATCTCTCATTCTCTCTCTCTCGAATAAATAAATAAAATCTTTAAAAAGAAAAAAAAAAAGAAAGAAAGAAGCCAGACACCAAAGGTGACATGTTAGATTCTTTTTATATTAAAATATCCAAAAAGCAATCTATCTAATAACCAGATCACCAACCGATCTGACATAACCAGCACGGACACGAGTCGCAGAGTCAGAGGAGTGGTGGCCAGGGGAGGGGAGGGGGGTGACGAGTGAATACTTAAAGGGCACGGGCTGCTCTTTCTGGGGGGATGAAAACGTTCTGAAATTAGAGAGAGAGGTGATAGCTGAATTTAGCAAATGCACCAAATGCCACTGAACTTGAAAACTGCTAATTGTATGTTAAGTGAATTTCACCACAATAAAGTAATTCTTTAAAAAAGCACGACCCCCTGGGCGCCTGGGTGGCTCAGATGGTTAAGCATCTGCCTTCGGCTCAGGTCATGATCCCAGGGTCCTGGGATCGAGTCCTGCATTGGGTTCCCTGCTCCTTGGGAGCCTGCTTCTCTCTCTGCCTCTCTCTCTCTCTCCCTCTCTCTCTCTCTCTGTCTCTCATGAATAAATAAATAAAATCTTTAAAAATAAATAAATAAATAAAAAAGCATGACCCCGGACGATCATGAAGCTCAGGGTGCAGACCAGTGTGTTACCACCCTCCTACAACAGCAGCTCGGGAGGACGGGCTCCTTGTTCCCCTCGCTTCCTTATCCCTAGTGCCCATGGCACAGCCTGGCCTGTGGCGCTGACTCTCGGACAGCAGATTAGCCCAAACTGCACAACCACCACGCTGGGAGGATGGGGTGAGAGAAAGCAGAGTGGCTCCGGAAGACAGCGAACATTCCCATCTACCCGGACTGGGAAAAGTTGACAGATATCTACAAGTGACAGGTCAAGAAATAACAGGGTAAGTATCTAAGCGAGGAAAAATGGAGGCTCACACCTGAAGAAACAGCTGTAAGGGTAGAAAGTAGCGTTGCTGCTGGGATGGGGTTGGGGGAGGGGGCGTGGGGGAGGGTGTTAAGAAGGGGTAGAAGAGGGGCGCCTGGGCGGCTCAGTCGGCTAAGCGTCCGACTCTTGGTTTCAGCTCAGGTCATGATCTCAGGGTCATAAGATCAAGCCCCACGTCAGGCTCTGCACTCAGTGGGGAGTCTGCTTAAGATTCTCTCTCCCTCCCCCTCTGTCCCTCCCCCGGCTCTCCCTCTCTCTCTCTAATAAACAAATCTTTAAAAAAAAAAAAAAAAAAAGAAGGGGTGCAACAGTGGGTGCTATTATTTGACTGAATTCTATTATTTTGTAATCGCAGTTTGTTCTAAGCAAATCTGGTCCCCCGTGGGTGAGGAGGGGGAGGTGGCAGGGGCCACACCAGCACAAAGCAAGGGGGGCAAGCCTGGGCGAGGCCTCCCTACCACCTCCTGGGCCAGAGGAGGCCAAACTGCTCATGAAGGTGGCACCCGGAGCAGGCCAGGCCACATCCCGGGAATCTCTGTCTTCGAGGCCCAGAAGTGACTCTTTTGCAAGAACCTGAAAGACAGGAGCTTCCCATCTGCCACCAACAGCTACTGAGCTGAGCAAGTTGGAACAGGGTAGAAGCCGGGTCATGTTTATGTCTGAGGTGGCGAGCTTCCTTCCGAGCCTACACAAAAACCAGTGATTCCGACCAGCCGCAAGGTAAAGAAAACTGTCCCCACGGCTCAGAGTCACAGCTGACCGAAGTCACCAGGGCAGCTTCTACAAGAACCACAGAATTGTTCAGTGTACCATCTGGGGAAGTGAGCAACTGTCAGAAAAATAACAACATCTTCTATTTCATGTTTATTAAATGCCAGGCATTGCTTGGGGGCACTCTGTTCAATCCTCACGGTGACCATTTTACACCCTCACTTTCCAGGGGAGGAAGCTGAGACCCAAAGAGTTTAGGTAACTCGCCACTGAGCAGGGAGGCTTACATTTGAACTCAGGCCACTATCACTTCATAGACTTGGAGACTTTCCACAACACTTCACTTACCCCAGTACCCCCGGCTGAGAGTTCTGTGGATTCGACCCTATGCCAAGCATTGTACTCAGTGCTGACCGCAGTGAAAAAGCAGACTGAGATCCTGTCCTCACACTGCAGAGACTGGGAAGCAGCTAGATATAGAATCACGAATGGGCAAACCCATGATTACAGAGGGTGAGGGGGGCTGAGAAGGGAAGGAACACACTGACATGACAGAGAACGAGGGTGCACCTCCGGACAGGGGCACTCGGGAAGGCCTCTCTGAGGGGGTCAGACCTCAAGAAGAACAGGCATCAGCTCTGCAGAGAGGAGAATGAACCTGCCCAAGCAGGGAGATGGCTCACCCTTTCCAGGACCTCACCCCCACCTCCAAAGCACCCAATACCTGGACGATATAGAGGCAAGGGCAGTACTGGGCCCCTCCTCCGATGCTGATCCCGATCAGGTTTTGAGCATCCTTCTGCAGGGTCACCTTCCCGGGCACAGTAGGGATTCCACTAGAAAGAGAAGCACACGAGGCTGAATCTCCTGGAAGAAGGATGACTGGAGGGGACAGCAAAGGGAACAGGCCCTCCAAAACCCCTGAGAGGCTCCAAGTGCAGCTCAGCTTTTTCTTTTCTCATTCGGCCAAAAGAGACAGCATCTTGCACTGGAACATGCGCAGCTCTTGGGAGTCCTGCAGACACGGGATCAGATCCCAGCTCTGCTATTTACCATCTACAGCACTTGGGTAAGTCAGTCCCCTCTGTGCATCTCAGTTCCCTCATCCATAAAGTGGTGGTAGAAATGGCTTGCTACTTGATGAAAATTCTTGTAAGAAAGCACATGGAAGGCACTTAACACCAACCCAGCCCAGAGCAGGCATTCCATGAAAACAGGTCCCCCTTCCCTCTCCTTCATCCTACCTCTGAGACCTGAGTCAGACTCTGTCCTTGTCACTTTCTCGGGCACACATGCAACATCATGGCCACCTCCTCCAGGAAGCCTTCTCCTGTTCAACTCTCCATCACCCATCTCTCAATTGCTCTGCTCAATTACCTCTCAGTTTTCACTATAAACCAGCACTTATTTATATTCTGTGGTAGATATTTGCCTTTATTCACTTATTCACTCAACAAACATTTGCTAACAAGCTACTGACGGCGAGCCCCATACTAAGTGCTGAGGACACCGGCAGTGGACAGATGGAGGACAGATTTTAGGGAGGAGACTAACAATTTTTGAAAATCTGTCTCACCAATTGTCTATACTGGGAAGGAAGGCAGGTTTACGATATTCCTATTCACCTTGAAAACTTGCTCAATTGCCACCTCCTTTATGAAGGCTCCCTTGAACACCCTAGTCGAGGCAGTGCTCCATCTGCTCTCTCCTTGTAGCCAGGCCATTCTCCATTAGTGCCCATGTGGCCCTGACCTATTATCTGCTAATGTGTCCACAGCGCAGCTACAGAAGGTGAGCTCCTGGAAGGGCAGGATCCATTCCTGCTACAGTACAAGACCTAATCCCCCGCTGAGAAGCAAGGGTCTGTAGAACCGGGAAGTCTGGGGATCTGGAGGCCCTGGAGCTCGTGCATTCCTGGGACTTGCAGGGAACAAAATACTCACAGTTTATCCTCCTCGATGTCATAATCCAAGTCCGCAAACATGGTTCCGAGAGTTGAGGCGGGCTGGCTAACTGTCCAGCTCGGCAGGGGAATGGGGAACTGGATCAGGGACAGAAAAGAGCGTAGGGTTGGGGGACCCGACGTGCCTAGATGTCAACCTCCACCCCGGCGATCCGGGAGAGCCGGATCATCCCCCTTCCATCTGGACGGCGGTGAGAGTCCCCGAGGTAAGGGGGCGGGAAGGTACGGGATTCTTACTAGGTACAGGGGGTAATTCCGGGCCAGCACGGTGGGCTCAGACCCCAGAGCCCGCCCCCACGGGTCTCCAGGCCCTTGGGAGCTACCTCTGTCGCTCACCGGAAGCGTCGGTCCCACAGCCGGGTCCAGGCCAGCCTGGCACCTGAACCCACCTGCGGTTCCACCTGTCGGCGGCCGCGATTGTCGCGTCACTTCCTGTGAGACGCGGAAGTCCCGCCTTCCCCACCACCAGAGTGTTTGCCCCAGTCCTTGCAGACGACGCTTCCTCCCTGGCTCCCGGCGCTCCCAGAACCAGAAAAGGGAACGAGTATTGACGGAAGCTCGCCGTTTGCACGAAAAAGCGGAAACAGAGGAAAGGTCTGGACAGGCTGACAACGTTCAACCCCGCCCCCTGCCCTGTGGCCGCCGCCATCTTGGTAAGGGCAGGGTTCTTCCCAGCTTCCTCTGCGGGACTCCGGGGACCACGCCGGCCGGGCGGTTGCCGTGGCAACGGAAGCATCCTTGGGCGCGGAGGTTTCCGGCGAAGTTCAGGGGAATACAAACCCTTTCACATTTTCTGCACCCCGGCCTAGGGTGCTGCATCACCGATGACGGTCTCCGAGCTGGAAGGACCCTTCGAGACTAATCCCAGTTCTGTGACCAGGAAACTAAGTGCCAGAGAAGGAAAGGGATTTTGTCCGGAGCCACCCACGGTTGGTATAAGATCTAGATCTTGACCCTGAGACTCCTGCCATCTAGTGCAGCGCCCTTTTAACGTTTGCACACTTGTATTCAGTGGCTTTGTTATTAACGACAGATTGGACAAGTTACCTTCCTTTGCCTTTATGTGCCCCCTCTCGCCATATGCAAACTAAGAGCATCGAGGCGGATGCTTTCTATGGTATTTGGTGAAAGACTCCTCACACCTCATCTCTTTCTTTAGTCTTGAGGAGCAGCCTCCCGGGCCCCACGGAGGGTCACAGCTTCCTTCCAGGGGCAGCGGAGGAAGGAGAGATATAGAAGGATGATTATCTGCACATCCCACCATCCCATGGGAGCCCCACCCCACACACTCCTTAGGAAGCTAATCTGAGCCCCAGCAAACGTGCAGAATGCCAAAGTAGCAGTGACCTTCTCATGTACCCACTGTTCTGCAGTTCAGGTTACTCACAGGATTTCAAATTTCACCACGACCCTGTGAGAGGCGAATAAGGATTGCCAGCCACATTGTGCAGGTAAGGAAACTGAGGCTCAGAGAAGCAGCTTCCCCTTGTCTCACAGATAGATGGTCGGTAGCAGAGCTAGGGCTGGAACTTCCAAGCCCTGTTCAGGCCAGGATTTTAATTTTAAAAAGCAGCAGCTGGGGGGGGGGGGGGCCCTGGGTGTCTCAGTCGGTTAAGTGTCCGATTCTTGATTTCCACTCAGGTCATGATCTGAGGGTGGTGGAATTGAGCCCCGCCTAGGAATCAGCGGGGAGTCTGCTTGAGAAGTTTCTCTCTCCGTCTCCCTCTGCCCCCGCTCCTGTGTTTGTGTGTGCACGTGCTCTCTCTCTCAAAATAAATAAATCTTAAAAAAAAAAAAAAAAGGCAGCAGTCTTAGCTCAAGCCTATGTTCTGCCATTTTATAACTGGGTGACCTTGGGCAAGTCACTACCTGACTCTGAGCTTCAGGTATCTGTAGACCAGGGGGAAATGATCCTCCCAGCAGTTACTTGTGAAGGTCAAGATAAAGAGAACCAGGTGTGAGTGTTTTGTAAACAATTCTCACGGCAAAGAAGCCACTCAAGCCTCCTGACTCCCCCACCCACTCTGGTCCCTCTTCTCAGGGGAGGGTCCCTCTCTTCTGCTTCATCCTCCCCATCTCCCAGGCCCCATTCTGACCCTCCTCTTCCAGGTAGTCTTACCAGGCAATCCCTGCTCACAAATCTTGCCACTTTTACTTAGTTCCAGAAACAGTTATTTGGATCATTCATTTAGAATTATGTCTGGCCTTCTGAAATCCCTTTATGGCTTCCCTGAGCCAATTCTGAGTTGATTAACTTATCCACGCTTGTACTTTGTCTAAGGAGGTTTTTTTCCCCTTTAAACTTGGGGCCTAGGACTACTAGGTATTTACCCCAAAGATACAAATATAGGGATCTGAAGGGGTACGTGCACCCCAATGTTTATAGCAGCAATGTCCACAATAGCCAAACTGTGGAAAGAGCCAAGATGTCCATCGACAGATGAATGGATAAAGAAGAGGTGGTATCTATACACAATGGAATATTATGCAGCCATCAAAAGGAATGAGATCTTGCCTTTTGCAACGACGTGGATGGAACTGGAGGGTGTTACGCTGAGTGAAATAAGTCAATCAGGGAAAGACATGTATCATATGACCTCACTGATATGAGGAATTCTTAATCTCAGGAAACAAACTGAGGGTTGCTGGAGTGGTGGGGGGGTGGGAGGGATGGGGTGCCTGGGTGATAGGCATTGGGGAGGGTATGTGCTACGGTGAGCGCTGTGAATTGTGCAAGACTGTTGAATCACAGACCTGTACCTCTGAAACAAATAATACATTATATGTTAAAAAAAAAAAAAAGAAGATAAAGGAGGGGAAGAATGAAGGGGGGAAATTGGAGGGGGAGACGAACCATGAGAGACTATGGACTCTGAAAAACAAACTGAGGGTTCTAGAGGGGAGGGCGGTGGGAGGATGGGTATTAAAGAGGTGATGGGTATGAAAGAGGGCACGTTCTGCCTGGAGCACTGGGTGTTATACGCAGTGAATCATGGAACACTACATCAAAAACTAATGATGTAATGTATGGTGACTAGCATAACATAATAAACATTTTTTTTAAAAAATTGGGGCCTAGGGCTCATATCTCAACAAACTGTAAACTGATGCTCCCTGAGATCCCTTTTTGTACTAACTTTATCATCCCTGGCACCTTCCAGAGGATGCCAGGAATCCATCAATGGGTGATGTCACTGTGACAAACAAAAAGAAAACTGGATTGCTTTTGAATGCCTATTAGTGTGAAAATATTATGAACCACTTTATCAGCCAGCTCATGCAGCAGGGAAACCTGTTCCAGCCAATTAAGGGGGCGAGGTTGAGACCATGAATTTGAGGGGAAAGAAAGTTCAAGTAACTTGGTCCATCACCAAAGTAAGCACTTCCTGGGGCTCCTGGGTGGCTCAGTCGGTTAAGTGTCTGCCTTCGTCTGCCTTCAGCTCAGGTCATGATCCTGGAGTCCCAGGATCGAGTCCCGCATCGGGCTCCCCGCTGAGCAGGGAGTCTGCTTCTCCCTCTGACCCTTCCCCCGCCCTCTCTCAAACAAATAAATAAATAAAATCTTTTAAAAAACCCAAAACAACAAAGTAAGCACTTCCTGTCTTGCCAGCCAGAAAGCCCCTGGGGGCAGATCTTGTTCTTCTCTGTACAGGCACCGTGGAAACATCGTGGGCTCAGTTCCAGACCACCACAATAAAGCAAACATCGCAATAAGGCAGGTCAAGTGAACTCGTTGATTCCCTAGTGCAGATAAAAGTTATGTTTACACTGTACTGTAGTCTATTAAGTTGGCAAGAGCATACATCTAAAAAAGCAATGTGACATACCTTAATTAAAAAATACTTTATTGCCAAAAAAATGCTAACCGTTATCTGGGCTTCCAGTGAGTCATAGCCATTGATCACAGATCACCATAACAAATATAATAATCATCAAAAATTTTGGAATATTGTGAGAATGACGAAAACGTGACACAGAGATGCAAAGTGAGCAAATGCTATTGGAAAAAAATGGCATCCATAGACTTGCTTAATGCCCACAGACCTTCAATTTGTAAAAAACACAGTATTTACAAAGTGCGATCAAGGGAGGTTGCCTGCCTCTCCCGCAGAGCCTGGCACAACCCCCGGCTATGGATGAAAGTGCCCTAGAAAAGGCTGTGGCTTTATAGGAGACAAGACATTTTCTGGGCCCTGGAGGAGAGGACATGGATGGACAGAGA
This sequence comes from Zalophus californianus, assembly GCF_009762305.2. Lineage (NCBI taxonomy): Eukaryota > Metazoa > Chordata > Mammalia > Carnivora > Otariidae > Zalophus > Zalophus californianus. The sequence continues at coordinate 10,320,448 of NC_045603.1, forward strand.
GAAGGGATGATAAGGGCCTGAACTTGAACCATGACCTGAGCTTCCTCCATGGGGCTGGAATCACCACACTAAGTGTAGGTCCTGGATTTTGGAATTTTGGTTTTTAACAAACAGCAACCTCCAAACCCAGAGGAGGCTTTATCGTAGACTGCCGCCCCACCCCCACCCCAGGACGGGTCCCAGCTCCAATCTGAGCTCTGCTCTTTTGTAGCTGGGGGATCTTGGGCCAGTCACCCTTTGTCTCTGAGCCTCAGGGGTCTGGAGAATTGGGGATGGGTGCAGATGCCAGAGGTTTTTATTGTCATGCCTCATTGCAATTATTTTGCCCAGCTGCTTCAGAAGGCAGGCCTATAGCACACGAAAGGGCCTTAGGATGCTCAGGCCCCTGCAACAGACTTCCACGCGAGGTGTCTTACACGGAGATTCTGGGGCTCTGTCTCAGACCTCTTAGATCAGAGTCTCCATCTCGATCTACCGGCTAACACGTTCCTACTTGTCTGAGTGCATCCAACAAATTCCATCTGTGCATGATAGCTCTAAAGGGATTCCAACCCATTCCCTCGGAGGGTCCCCTCCCCAGGCCCCATGGCTGTGGCCGCCAAGGACTTTCATTCAAATCGCTTATCAGCACGTTAACCTAATACCATGCTCTGGTCTGTAACTGCACAGAACCCCTGCTGGACCAACAGGTTTAGGTGGGGACATCTCTACACCCCTCATTCATCAGGAAAAAGGTACTGAGGCCAGACCTGTGTCCAAATGCCAAAGATTTGTCATTGTTGATCTAAAGGGCGGCGGGGGCGGTGGTTGGGATGTAGAGACCTCTTTTAGACAAACAGACTTGAGCAATGGAATGTCGAAAGGGGCCACAGTGACCCCCTGGCTGAATCCAGACAGGCCCATCAGACAACACAGGTCAGAATATCCATAGGCCCTAACAGATCAATGGGCTACTTACAACCAGGCACAGTCACCAAAAAAGGGAAAATTCCATATGTCCCCATACCTCCTCATCTTTCCACTTTATTTTGTTTTTTTAAGATTTTATTTATTCATTTGTGAGAAAGAGAGAGAGAGTGAGTGAGAGGGAGAGAGAATCTGAAGCACACCCCACACTGAGCACAGAGCCTGACTCGGGGCTCAATCCCACCGCTGCGAGATCACGACCTGAGCCGAAACCAAGAGCTGGATGTTTAACGGACTGAGCCAGCCAGGCGCCCCCCCTTTCCACTTTAAATACAGTCCCCACCCACTGCCTCCTTGCAGATAGCCTCTCCTCTGTCCTGCCTGCCGCTTCCTTGAGTCTCCAAGGAAGGGCAGCTCTTGGAAGCCACATTTTCACAAAGCTCCGTGCATGGCTTCAGTGCCTACTGCAGGACCACCGTGTCACAGGCTCAGAATGCTCAGTGTCTGGACCTTTCAGGTCCACCAGCAATCCCCGCCCCAGGGGGCTCAACATCCAGGAGGAGCCCAGGGTGTTATGTGGGCCCAGAGAAGGGGCTCCTTGCCAGGCTGAAGGTCAGAGAGGGCTTCCTGGAGGAAGTGACATCTCAGCTAAGACCTGCAGGAGCGGGTGCTACCCAGGCTGAGAGGGGCAGGGTGGCACAGGCAGAGCGCACAGCTGGTGCGGGCGGCCAGGGGTACAAGGCACAGTTCAGTGTGGCAAGGGAGACAGGCCGGGGTTGGGGGTGGAAACAGCCGTCCGAGTCCGGGCGGGAGTACCACCACCTCAGCCAGAGGCATGGGTGAGGGGTGTCAGCAGGGCCTCAGCACTTACTCAAGGATGGATAGGATGCTGGGGGTCGAAATTGGGGTAAGGACATCCACCCCCTTCCAGGGGGCTGAGTCAGGGCTGGCCCTCACGCTCACCCTCCGAGCTTGCTCCTCCTCCTCCTTCCTCCCTCCGCTCCTGAGTCTCTCCAGGCAGGCGGGTGACCTCTCACCTGGCCAGGCCCCGCCACTGAAAGCTGTGTGACCCTGGGAAAGTCCCAGCTCCTCTCTGGGCCTGGCTCCCCCTCCAAGATTCCCGCCCTCTGGTCCCAGGCTCCTCCGCCCCATATTCGTGGAGAAGTGCTGCCACCCAGTGGCCATTGGGAGAAACACCTCCTGGAGCGGAGCACTAGAGCCCTGGCCAGAGTCCCTGTTGTTTCCACTCCAACCACGGCCACCACCCCCTCCCCCTGCCACCCGACCACGAGTCTCTGTACCCTGTGGGCAGTGGGTGAGACTGGTCATACGCCGCGCTGTGCCCAAGGTGCCCGCCCCTCAGCACCGCTGGGGCCCCAGCACAAGGCCTGACTCCTCACTGACTGACCGCTGGCTTCCAAGGCCCCAGTGAAGGTCAAGAAGCCAGGGGTGGGTGGCTGAAATTCGGTTCAGCTCATCGGCAGCGTAGAGATTAAGATAATGGGTTTTAGAATCAAGCAGAATGACAGCAATTCTCAGTCATTAGCTCATGTAACATCACTACAGCCCTTCTCTCGGTTCACGCATTTGTTCATTCAGTAAATATGTAGTCAGCACCTCTGTGTCCAGGCCACGGGACACCTCAGGAGGTAGGGAGAGCAAGGTCCCGCCCTGACAGAGCTCACACGAGTGAGAGAGGAAGGCAGTGAACCCAGACACCAAGAAATTGGCTCATTCCCTCTGGTGGTGGGCGCCATGGATACTGCAAAATGGGGGGCGGATGGAAAAGGTGGTGACCGGGGGTTTTTTAGATCGGGGGGTTGGGAAGGTCTCTGAGGAGGTGACTAGAGACCCCCGAGAGGAGACCAGGGGCAGAATGTTCCTGTGGCAGACGTGAGCTGACATCTTGGAAAGGCCAGGGTGGCTGGAAACGCTAGGATGTGGCATAAGAACAGGTCAGTGAGGTCGGGGCCGGGGGCGGGGGGCAGGTCATATTGCCACCCCTGTTTCCCGGACGAGGCTCTGAAGGGTGAGACACCTCCCAGTTCATCACTGGTGAGGCCAGCGTTTGAAGCCAGATGTGCCTGACCCGGAGCCCACTCTGATCCCCGGGCTTTCCGGGCTGCATGGGTGCGGACAGGTGACCCAGCCTCTCTGAACTCCGGCCCGCTCGGCTGCGCAGAAGGGTAACACCTCCCGCTTCCGAGCACCGAGAGGCCCCAATTCAAAAGGGGAGCCCTGTGGCAAGGGGCGTGATTGTAGATTTGTGGGGAGCCGGTGAGGGGGCCGACAGAGTATTGGCTCAGTGGTGGCTACGTGACCCTGGAAACATCACTTGACCTCTCTGAGCCCTGCTCTCCATGGGCAAAATGGGTATCCTAAGAGCCCGAGTGTTGGTTTTAAGTCAGACCATGACACTCCCCTGCTCCAACCCCTTCACCCTCTTTCCATCACACACAAGAATAAACCTCAGGTCTCATCTCAGATCTGGGCCTGGCTGCCCCTCTGGCCATTCCTGGCACCTGTTGGATTGTTTCCACCTTAGGGCATTTACCCTTGCAGCTTCCTCTGCCTGGGACGTTCTTCCCCAGGAATGCTCATTCCCTCACTTCATCCGTGTCTCTACTCCCAGGTTACATCCTCAGGGAGCCCTCCCTGCAGACCAGCTCAAGCACAGCGCTTGGCTGGTCTCTCTGAACACCCATTTTAATACCCAGGACCACAAGTTGCCCACGGGCAGGAGCCTGGGCTGTCCTGGTCACCCTGTCGCCAACACTAGCACCGAGCCCAGCACAGAGAATATTGAATGCATACCTATTGAATGAATGAATAACTGTGTCATCCAGAGCGCTGCTCAGAGACTAGGGAGTGGTCAGAGACGGCAAAGGCCTCACGTTTCAGAATCCGGGCCCCAGACTCCATCTGCCTGGCACAGGGCGGACGCAGGAGACTAGCAGAGGAAGGGCAGAGTGGTCAGATCCGTGGTTGGCTGGACCCCACTGGCTACCGCGGCAGGTCAGTGGATGTGGGGGGAGTCTCCCCTCCCCCAATCTGAAACAAGGTGGTGGAACAGGGCCCAGGGACTGCACGACCCACCGGGAAGCTGGGCTTTGAGACAGAAGGGGGCACTGGCTCAGTGGGTCAGCCTGGGGGCGGTGGGTCTGTAGAGGCAGGGTGTCCCTCCCGCTCGAGCAGCAGTGGCTGAGGAAGAGGATTAGCATTGCTCAGAGCCATTTGCCTCCTTCCAGAAGCCCCTTCCCAGCTTCGATGGGGCTGTGGACCTCATTGCCCTTGGGGTGCAGGGGCAGCTCCCTCCTCTCTCTCAGTGGCCTCCTCCAGTGGTAGGGTGTGGGCTTCCGTGGGGCCCCAAGTCCCTCCAGCCACCTCCAAATCGGCTCTATTCCTGGCTCTGCTTAGCATGCGGTGGGCTGACCCCTGACCTTCCCTCTCCCCCCACCGCCACCCTTAGTGCTCTGCCCCCAGAGTTAGGTCAGTGATGAAAGCCAAGGGGGTGGAGGGAGAGGGACAGTGCCTGATTGTTCCCCGCCCCTGGCAGCGAGGCCCCACTGGGCTCGGCGTGACTGGCTCTTTGCGATCTTGTGTTCTCTCCTCCCCCCTTCGCCCCACTCTGTCATTCTCTCTTTTCCTCTCTCTAGTTCATGAGTTCCAGGCTCAAGCGGGACGGTAGTAGCCGTGCGGATGCCAGGACATCCCCAGAGATTAGGACTCAGCAGGTCCAGGATGGGGGCCCATGGTTCAGACGCAGGGCAGGGAACCCTGGGAGGACCCTACTTTGGAAAGAGCCTAGGACCAGAGCCAGAAGACCGTGGGCACCACTGGCCTTCTTTGAGCCTCCACCGAGTGTGAAATGGGATCTTGGGACACTTACAAGCGAAGCCAATCCCACAGGAAGGCTGTGAGGACATGTGACAGACGGGAATGTGTCCGCCCCCCCTTCCCCTCCGATCCGCCACACCCCCACCTCTGTGGCAGGTCTGTCCGCCTCTCTGTCTTGTCCCATCCGTCGAGCGGTCCATCTTTGCTCCAGGATACACCACACTGTCCTGATCACTACAGCTTTGTAATAAGCCTTGATAGTTGGCAGGGCAAGGGCCCTACCTTCTGTGAGTGTCTCAACTATTCTCAGCGCTTTGCCCTTCCTTACGGCTTCTAGAACCAGCTTGACGAGCCCCCCCGACACACCGTGGGGGGTTTGATCAGGACTGAACTGAATCTAGACGGGAATTTGGGAAGAACTCTATGATATTGAATCTCCCTGTGCAAGCTAATGGCTGTCTCTCCGCATTTCCTTGGGTTTCTTTCTTTTGCTTTTTATTAAGAAAATGTCAAATGTGCAAAAAGAGAGAGAAAAAGATAACAAAACACTTTTTACCCGTTACCCCTCGTGGCCTATGTTCAGCCATAACCCTGTCCCTTCCTGCCCCTTCTCCTTCCCCAGAATCCCTTCTTTTCTTTTGTTTTTTTAAAGATTTTATTTATTTATTTGAGAGAGAGAGAGAGAGAGAGAGAGTGCACGAGAGGGGGTAGGGTCAGAGGGAGAAGCAGACTCCCCGCGGAGGAGGGAGCCCGATGTGGGACTCGATCCCAGGACTCCGGGATCATGACCCGAGCCGAAGGCAGTCACTTAACCAACTGAGCCACCCAGGTCCCCAGAATCCCTTCTTTTCAAGCAGACCTCTGGGGTCTTCTTTAATGTCTTCTAATAATGTTTTTAAATATTCTTACTTTTTGTTTTCGAATAGTTACAGATTGAAGGAAGTTGCAAAAACACAATACCTCAGTCATTAAGCGTCTGCCTTCGGCTCAGGTCATGGTGAGACCTGAGCCAGACACTGCGAAGACCTGTCATGCTGCGTGTTTGGAGCACCCTTCCCTCTCTCCTCCCCACCCTTCCAGCCACTACTTGGTTCTCCGTCTGGCTCTATACTTTTGTCAGTTTGAGAACGTCACATGAACGTCACATTAATGAAGCACACAGCGTGTAACCTTTCAAGATAGGCTTCTTTGACTTAGCATTAAGTCCCTTGAGCTCCATCCAGCTTGTTGCGTGTTATCAATAGTTAGTTCCATTTTATTGACGAATGATATTCCGAGCTCTGGATGTACTAATTTTTAACCATTCACTCACTGAAGGGCACTTAGATGCATTTAGGGTTGTTTTGTTTTGTTTTGTTTTGGTGAGCCCTATGCCCAATGTGGGGCTCAAACTCACGACCCCAAGATCAAGCGTCGCATGCTCTACCAACTGAGCCAGTCAGGCACCCCTGTTTCTTATTTTTTACTATTACAAATAAAGTTGCCGTGCATAATCGTGTATGTACTTTGTGTGGATATTTTCTCTGTAACAAATGCCTAGAAGTGCGGTCTCTGGGTCATATGGTAAGTGTATGTTTTGTTTTTTTAAAAAACTGCAAAACTGTTTTCCAGAGTGGCTGCACCTCAGTAAGATTTTATGCTTTTCTCCGTAGGTAGTTTTTTAGATTCAATTTTTGTTATTATTGTAAGAGGGAGATTTTTTAAAATGATACTTTGCTGGCTCTGATGTTTATAAATGGCGATTGCTTTTTATTGAGATCTGATTTACACAATATAAAATTAATCATTTTTAAGCGTACGGTTCAGTGGATTGTTAGTATGTGCACAAGATGTGCAACCATCCCATCTAATTCGAGAACATTTTCATCACCCCAAAAGCACCCACTAGCAGTCACTCCCCATTCCACCCTCTTCCCCTCAGCCCTTGGCAACTGTTAATCTACTTTTGGTCTCTATGGATTTGCCTATCTGGGAAATTTTGTATAAATGGAATCATACAACATGTGGCCTTTTGTGTCTGGCTTCTTTCCCTCAGCGTAATATTTTCAAGGTTCATCCACATGTTGTAGCCACAATTAGTTTTTTATATTGATTGATATAAGAATATCCTATATCTGTTAGATTTTGTTCATGGTTAATTTCATAGATTGTTTTGGGTTTTCTATGTAGATAATCATGTCATCTGCAAATAGGCCAGTTTTGCTTCTTCCTGTCCAATCCTTATACCTTGTCGTTTTGGGGTTTTTTTCCATCTCTTACTGCCCCATCTGGGACCTCAGGTACGATATTAAATAGACACATGGATGTGGGCAAACTTGTCTTGCCCTGGATTTTAAGGAATTTTGGTCCATTGTCCCTTTAAGAACTATGTTGGTGCTGGGTTTTATAGATAATCTTTATCAGTTGAAGGAAGTTCCTTTCGATCCAATGTTCGCTAAAGCATTTTTATCATAAGTAGATGTTGAAATTTATTGCCAGTGCCGGGAGGATCATGTAACTTTTCTCCCTAAATTTATTAATGTGACAGATGGCATTAATAGATTTTCAGATGTTGAACCACCCTTGCATTTCTAGAATAAACCCAGTCGGTCATGATGGATGTATCCTTTCTCTTCGTTGCTGGATTTGTTTTGCTAACATTTTATTTAGGGTTCTTGTATTGAACTTCACAAGTGGGACTGGTCTGTAAGTCCCTGTGAATGTACTACTAAATGGAAAAGAGTCATCTCTGAGCTACAGTGTCTCTCTCAGAAGACCTCCGTCTCGTCTCTGTCTCTCTCAGGTCCTCCTCTGTCCCTCCCCATACATGCTGCTCCTGCGGCTGGCAGAGGGTGGGGGCCACCCCCCGACCCCCCAAGGCAGCCACAGAGGATGGGAGCTTCAGAGTCAGGACCTTGAGCTTTGGAAGGGTCCACAAGGCTGTGACTCCCCCGACCAGCCCAGGGGGTCCTGGGCCTCTCATTGAAGAGGGAGGCTTAACAGAAATCTTCCCCTCCCTTCTTCTTCTGGTGGGGAAGCCTTCCAGAGGAAGTGGCTAAGAAGGGCCCAGGGTCAGGGGTTAATGACCCCATTGTGCTCAGGGCTGACGGATGGCCCAGCTTGTCAGTGGCGGTGGCGGCCCCAGGGACATCCCCTTTCCCCTCCCAGCCATCATCTGAGGGAGGCCTCCCTGCTGGCCTTTGATAGCCGCTGAGGGCCGCCCTCCCTGCCATGGGGACACAGGCCAGCCTCTTTGGTGGGGTCTGGTGTGCCGAGGCCCCAGAATGTAGGCCTGTACCCGTTCTGCTCCCCACCCACCCCCACTCCCTACCGCCTAAGTGGCCGTAGTAGGGGTTCTGACCAAAGGCGCTGGCCATGCCCCTCGCTCCCCTCCCCCTCCTCCCCCATCTTAGGCACCCCGTACAGCTGTCCCATGCCAGCCCTGCCCCTCGGGTGAACGACCACGTCCTCAGAAGTGACCGGATGCGGCCCAACTCTCCCCCATTTCGGATGGGAACCGGGTACGACCTGGTTTAGGCTCTCCTCAGGGGCAGCAGCAGGGGACAGCCAGGTCCCAAAACTTCCTGCTCAGACGTGCCCCTTCTGAGGCCAGGCCTGGATGCTGAGGTGAACCAGATGCATCCCCAACCCTCTCCAGGGGCTCACAGGCTGGCAGGGAGGGGGTCAGAATGTGAAGAGAAAGGTAGCAGTGTGGTAAACTCAGTAAGCACAGAGTCCTACGGGTGTCAGAAGAGGAGCCAGGAGGGCAGGGAGGCTTCCAGGAAGAGGTGACGCTGGGCCCATTCTAAAAGGGTGAGCGGAAGTTAGACCAAAGGGGGCGGGCGCAGCAAGGAAAGGCATTCCAGGCAGAGGGAACAGCATAAGCAAAGGCACAGAGTAAAACCAGTGTGGGGTGTATGTGAGCCACAGCAGTTCAGTGGTGAGACGTAAGGCTAAGCAGATCAGCAGGGCCAGGTCTTCCAGGGACTGATACGCCCTATTAGATGCTTAGACTAGGCAGTTTGTCACTCAGGTGGGGAAAAGAGCTGAGAACCACGTTCCAAGTGTGCCTCCATCCGTCCATCTTTTCTTCATTCATCCAGCTTCCTGAGGAGCAGTGTGACCCGGGGCAGGTCACTTTCTCATGAACAGCCTCCCACGAGCTGACCCCCTCTGGGCTGCCTGGTCCCGGCCCCCAAATGGGACCAGGTGACTGCAGACACACCTCCAGCGAGGCCGGCATGGGGCACGGTGTGCATAGGCTGTTCTCAGTCCCAGGATGGAAATCGGGTGTGGGGGACAGGAGCTTGAAAGAGAGGGGTTCAGGGTGAATAACAGGTCTGCTTTTTGATATCCCACGACAGCATCACGGAACCACACCAGCTCTGGATGGCCTAACAGGGACTTCCTGTGACCGGAGGTGGGGGGGGGAAGCAAGCAACCCCCTCGATGTTATTGGGTTTTCCATTATTTGTAGTCAAGATGCCTTCCTGATTTGGGGCGCCTGGGTGGCTCAGTCGTTAAGCGTCTGCCTTCGGCTCAGGTCACGATCCCGGGGTCCTGGGATCGAGCCCCGCATTGAGCCCCGCATCAGGCTCCCTGCTCAGCGGGAAGCCTGCTTCTTCCTCTTCCACTCCCCCTGCTTGTGTTCCCTCTCTCGTTGTGTCTCTCTCTGTCAAATAAATAAATAAAATCTTTAAAAAAAAATGCCTTCCTTATTCAAGCTCTACCTCCAGCTGAAAAATATATAAATACACTCAAAGATTTTATATGTTCATGCAAGAAGATTTTCCAGAGACGTGGGACTCCTTCTTAAAGACAGGCTACGCGCCGCACCTTCATCTCCAATAACTTCAACATTGGAAAGCGTTTATTGTAGAAATTTGGAAATACAATAAAAGACAAAGCACTGAAAATGTTCCAATCACTCGCGGTTCCACCACCCAGAAATAACAAGGTTAGCATTTTCTAGTTTTCTTTCAGGTTTCTTCCTGTTAATTGTTAAATGAAGTCGAGATCACAGCGCGTAGTTTTTTTTTCTTTTGGCTTTTTTATTGAATTACACATATGCCTGTAGCGTTTCACATCTTGCTTTTCACTTAAGATTATACCAAAAACATTTCCTACGTCCTTAAAATTCTTCATAAACATCATTTTAAAAAAGATTTTATTATTTATTTACTTACTTAGCGAGCATGCAAGCGCGAGCTGGGGCAGAGGGCGAGGGAGAGAGAATCTCCAGGAGACTCCCCGCTGAGTGCGGAGCCTGATGCGGGGCTCGATCCCACAACCCTGAGATCATGACCTGAGCCGGACGCTCAAGTGACTGAGCCCCCCAGGCACCCCCATAAACATCATTTTTAATGGCTGTGTCATACTCTGTCACAAGCCTGTGACGGTCCCCGACCAGTGAGCATTGAGGGGGTGGCCAGTGGGTCATACTCTACATCTTGGGGCAGAACTATTGATACTGAGTTTGCTTTAACAATGCGCCATGGAAATCGGCCCCCCTTCATACCTGGTCGTGCAGCAGTGACGGACGGCATCCCTGGGTTTTTGGGGCGCACAGCCGCCAGGCAGGGCCCGTGTCATGTGCTTCCCCCGTGGCTCTGTGTCCTCCCTTGAAAGTAGGTGGCAGATGCTGTTAGCAGTGAGGCCAACTTAGCAACCCTGTTTTTTATTTTGTTTATTTTGCGATAAGAATTAACATAAGACTGACCCTCTTAGCAAATTTTTAAGGGTAAGGAACCGTTTCACTCTGCCTGCACTGTCCCTCTGTGCTCCTTTCTGCTGACCTTTCTCTTCTTCTGCTCTGGGCTCCGAAATCAGAGCACCCAGCTGCAGAAACTGTGTCAGAAGGGGGAGGACGGGGGCTGTGGGTGTGGGGCTCCCTCAGGAGATGTGCTGATGGGTGGGGGGCCACAGCCCCTCCCGGGACGGGGCACAGGGAGTTCCGGGGCGGGGTGGGGGGGGTGCTTGGAAATGTGGAAGAGCATATAAGCACGTAGGCCACTGGTGTCCAGGCCCTACTGTGTGCCGAGCTGGGGACTGGCAGCCAGTGCGGCAGGAGGGACGTGCCTGGAGGCCGTGGGAAGCGTCTGGGAGCTGCCCTGCCTCCTGCACTGGGCAAGGGGATGACAGGCTGCCCCCGGACCAGGACAGGAACACCTCCAGGAAGCTGCAAATAAGCTTCTGGATGACAGGCCACGGCCCCTCAGGCATGAGCACATGGCCTGTGCTCAGAACAGCAGGAAGAGAAAGGATGCTGCCATTTTAGACCCGGGCCCCCCCACGCCAGCCACTGCCTGTGCTGGGTCCTTCCCCAGCTCCAACCACCCTCTCTGATCCCCAAGGCGTCCTTCTTCCAGGGCCTTCTGTGGAGACACCAAACCTCAGGACCCCCTGCAGCCCCGTGCCTCTCCATTCCGGTCGTCCATCACAGAGGAGAGGCCCCTGGGCAGGAGTCCCTTGACCTTCCCTCCTTCGGCCTACAAATGACTCTGCAGCTCCCATCCCATTCCCTTCCCTCCCTCCAGCTGGAGGGCCCCCCATCCAGCTCAGGACCACCCCACCCCCACGCCAGGAGCCCCTCCCCCACGTAGCGCACCTCCGCGATGCCTCGTCAGCGTCTCTTCTAAAAACAACCTACGATCCTCGAGTCCCCTTCAGCCATTGCCCTATATCTCCCCTGGTCTTCCCGGCTGAGCTTCCCTGAAGACCTGTCTCCACCTGCTGTCTATACTTCCCGGCTCAATGTCCCGCCGTCCTCCCCCGGCCCCTGAGCCCGCTCTGGGACCCCCGCCCCAAACTCTCTCCCTGTATCTCTGAGCTACTTTGCTGGCCCCCCTGCCCTCTGTGACAATGCATCTCCTTCTCTGATCCCCTCCGCCTGCCCCCGGCTGGGTGCCTCTCCTCTGCCCAGGCGCCCACTCTCCCTGAGCGAGCATCACTGAACCAGCTCCTCCTCTGCACTCCCGGATCCCAGTCTCCAGACCCATGAAACCCAACTGTCTCTACCCGGGGGTCCCTCGCGACCTCCAACTCCACCTGCCCACCACCTGACTGACCTCACCCTACCTGGTCCCCCACCTGACCTCTCAGGCCACACCCACCAGTGTCCCCAGTTCTGTTCGCCCCCCCATGCTGTCTGTCCAGCCCCTCTGCGCCTCTTCAGGCAGAGCCACGCTCATCCCCTCTGATGCTCTCCAGACCTCCTGTGGACTCTCTTCCAGCCCTCGCATCTTCCCTGGCTCCCACTGCCTACAGAAGAGAGCCCCTTGTCCCCCTGCCCAGCACCCCCTCGTCTCCTGGGCCCCCTACACTGGCTACACCAGGTCACCATTTCCCAAAGCACCGCCATTTCCACTCACCACGCCTCTGCTCCTGCCAGCACCCCGCTTGCTACCTGTCCCCAGAAACTGAAGCCCAGCCCGGGGTCACCGCTCCCTGTGCCCCCATAGCTTGCAAAGCTGGCAGTGGCAAGCTCTTTCCGGGAACCCTTTGCCCAGGGTCCTGTCATCAGGCAAAATGTCTGTCCCCCCCAGTGGGCTGGGAGCTCCCCAGGGCCTTCAGCTCTGACTCTGCCCAGTAGTGACGGCGGCCCAACCGCCCCACCACCGGGCTCACTGTGGGGCAGCCGTGCTCCAGGTCCTGAGCTCACAGCTGGGAACCAGGCTCGAGGACCAGGCAGTTCGTGCCAGGACGCCCTGGCCCCTGCCCCTAACGCCCATCAGCCGGAGAATTACCGTCCCCTGTGTGCCGGCCCCCCGGCCCTTATCCCTGGAACCTTTCTGCCCCGCTACTGCCCACCCCATCCAGCCCTCCAGCTCTGCACCCCTTTGAGCAGACTGTGGGCCCTTCACCCACCGTTGGGCTCCACAGAGGTCCTGAGAGCAGAGCCGGCCCCATCTCCCTGCTGGCCTCCCCCGTCAGAGAGGCAAGGCCTGGGGCCCATGGGGGTGGCAGAGGCATGGGGAGCGGAGCTGACCAGACCACGTACCGAAGGGGCCAACGAGGCAGGCCTGCGTCCTTCGCTCTCCTGCAGATGCCCCCACCTTGGCTCACACCCAGGCAGCCCTCGGAGCCTCTCCACGCGTCTCCAGCCTGGGCCTGGGCCCTGGGTCAGTCACAGCCCCCGGGGCAGTTGGCAGTTGGGACCTCTCACTGTCCATTGGGATGGGAAGTGAGGATGGTAATGGGGCCCCTCATAGGGTTTGTTGGGAGGATTTTAGTAAGGTAACACAAGGGCTCAGGATAATGTCTGGCACAGAACAAATGCTATATAACGTCTGCTGCACCAGCTCGAGGTGGGGTTCCTCCACCCCCCACAAGCCTCCCACTTGCCCCAGGAGCTTGTTTCACCCTCATCCACATCCCCAGCCCAGACCTCTCTCCTAGACGCCAGACTTCCCAGGCATCTCCTCCCAGACTCAGCGTGTCCACCCCAAGCCTGCCCGTCCTGCAGTGTCCCTTGCTCAGGAAATGGAATGACCTTCTGCCGGGTCACCCAAGCCAGAAAACGAGGGGCATCCTTGATGCCTCCCTCCCCGGCCCCCACCTGCCCCCTAGTTCGGGGCATCTGGTCCATCCGTTCGGGCTGTGTCCCCTCCCCCGGTGGCAGCCCACTAGGGGGCCATCACCAGCTCAGGGGTCAATGGGCTCTGGTGTCCAGGGCACTTCCGTCCCCCATTCACCAGCCTCGGAGCCTCAGGCAAATCACTTCACCTCTCTGTGCCTTGGTTTCCTGGACAATAAAACAGGGGTGACCATAATGCCTGCTTCATTAACTTGTTTTTGAGGATTATGAGTAAAATGCTCGAAGAACTTAAGCCCTTGATCAACGTTGGTATCATCCTCTCGCCCGGATGACTCCGCCCCTCCTTACCAGCTCCTCGCCTCTGTCTCGCCCACAGTGCACCCTGCGCACATAGCAGAAAGGTACCAGGTATGGAGCGCGGACCTCATGCAGGACACTGCGCAAAGCCCTGCCACGCACTCGTCCCTTTGCCATTTCAGCACCCCGAAGAGACGGGTGTTGTGACCCTCGTTTTACAAACGGGGGAGCTGAGGCCCAAGGTCCTACAACGGCAGTTAACCACTACCTCAGGGTACCCTGTTGGTATTCGTGCATTGATTCAAAACATTTATTGAGCACCTCCTGTATGCCAGGCACTTAGCTGGTTGCTGGGAAAACAGTAATAAACCAGACTGGCACAGACCCAGCCCATATGATCTTTCTAGAACGCAAATCTGACCCCTTGAAAATCCTTCAGTGACCACCCCACTGCCCTCAGGACCTAGTTCATGTACCTTATCGGGGCACCCTAGTCTGCAGGAGGCCCCGGACTGCCCCCGGCAGCCCACACTGTTCCTCCCCTGCCCACCTCTCCCGCCTTCCCTGCCCCCACTCTGCTCTGGCACACTCGTGTGGGCCCTTCACCCCATCACACACCACTCACCTTCTCCTCCCCGGCCCCAGCCCCACCCCCTATGCCAGCCCCTTCCCACCTTCTGTCTCAATTTCTTTGCCTAGTTCACTTATCCTCGTCTTTTCGGGTCCCATCCTCAGTCACCTGCTCCAAGAAGCCTTCCTTCCTCAACCTCCCAGCTAGTGGTGAGCTTGCAGGCGCCTGTCTTGCAGCACCCTGGCTCTTCACTGAGTTATGTCTCCTCCTGGACTGTGGCTCCTTGAGGGGGCCCAGGGATGTATTCAACTCTGAATGAATCTTCCCCCTCTCTCTCTGTTGCCCCCAGCCGCCCATCCATCCGTCCGTCCGTCCCCCAATCCACTCATTTTACCTCTTCCTGCTGTGGCCCGAAGGCCCCAGACCCAGCTCAGTGGTTACAGGTGAGTGCGCACCTCTAGCACGGCACAGGGGTCTGTTCCACGGCTCTGCAGACACGGGGACAGAGTGAGATGGAGGAATTGGTGGATGTTTGAGGCACCTGAGCACAACCTCCTCAATTGCAGACAGGCTGGCTGGGCTGCTGTGACCGACCTAAGCCTCCTCCCCAAGCCCCTGGGCCTCCGCAGGGGTGGGCAGCCGCCCTGGAAAGAGACAACCAGAGCTGGAGTCGGTTGGGTGAGCGCCAAGTCCTGGCTGTGTATCCCCTCTGTGCATGTTTCCTCATCTGAAAAATGTGGTCAGCCTGTCCCTGCCTGCCTTGCAGGACTGTGTGAGAGGGCAAAGGAGGGGACAGTGGACAGAGACGGAATTCCCTGAGAGCGAACACTTCAGCATCTGACTGCCTTCCTGACACTCCCATCTTGGGCACAATCTGCTCCATTTCCAAAAAAAATTCCAGTAAATTTGGCTTTAGGCTTCCATCTCAGTGTTTCCCATCGGTCAGGGCATATTCTGAGGGCTCTTCCCTGGAGAGGTGGGGGGCGGGGGGAGCACATGGCTCGGTCCGGCTGCAGCACCTGCTCACTGAGCCCCTGGTTGGAACAGACACTTACCCCACAGAGTCTCCACCTGCGGAAGGCGGGGGGTGACTCCCGCCTCGGGGGCTGCTGTGCGCGGCTCAAGCAAGATGGTGGATGTGGCAAGGTGTCTTGTCTCAGTGCAAGGAGGCGGCCCGGGTCGGGGCGGCCGTTGGGAGGGTCCCCCTTCTCCCTGGAGAGTAAGAGGTGCACCACGAGACCTCCTGTTGAACCCCAGCCACCCCACTGTGGCTTCCCCAACCCCGCAAGCCTCTCAGAAGCCAGGGGCCGCCTGGAATGGCCGCTCTCAAAATGGCCGCCGCGGCCACAAGGCCCCTGCTCTCCCTGGGCGCCTCGGGAGAGGGAGGGCACCGCGGCCAGACCATGGTCACTCCTCGCAGCCCAGGGGTGCAGTGTGGGGCGGGAGGCGGGGAGGAGGGAGTCGGGGTGGGTGGGGGGCCGGGGAAGAGCCAGAGAGAGGGGCAGGGAGAGGAACAAAAGGTCCCTTTGTGGAGTGGAGCAGGGAGAAGAGGGAGCGCATTACCCAATGCCCAGAAGCCATGTTGGTAACAAGAGAACCATTCTCTGCTTCACTTGGAAAACAACTTGGAGCAGAGAGAGACAGGGAGAGATTTAACCCCATGGGTGCAGGGCGCAGGGGCCTGAGGCCACTGTGGGAGGTGGGGAGGGAGTAAGGGCATGGTAGGGGGCCTTTCGGGCCCTGAGCAGGTCGATTTCCTGTCTCCCAGGCCTGGTCTGCGGTTCCCAGGTCCAGAGGCCCAATATGGCTGCTTGGCCAAGTCCCAGCAGCCTTTGGACCCGGGGACTGGAGCCATGGCTTCTGCTGCCTGGGCCTGGTCAGACCAGTGACCCATGCTTGCTCCAACTGCAGAGCCTGGCCCACCCCAACCTCAGGGAGGACTCCCCTGAATCCTTACATCTTATGGCTTCAGGTTCTCAGGCTTGTTGGACCCAGTTCCAGGGCCTCCAGCCTCCACTTGCCTCCTTTTGCTGACAGGGAGCACATTTTCTCCTGAGGAAGTCCCTTCCTTGTTGCACAGTGTTGCCTTTTGAAATTTTTTCCTAAAATTTAATTAAATCTCTTTCATCCCTAGCTTTCTCAGCTTTCTCCCCTTCCCCCACTTTCCACCCACCAGCCCTGGTTCTCAGACTCCTAGAGACCACATCTGGTAATACAGCAAATAAGGCAAAAAAAAAAAAAAAAAAAAGCTATGGTGCCCTGGGCACTTCACATATATTCACTTAATGACCATTGCTACCTTGGGGTCAGCTGGGCTCAAGTGAGCTGCTGTCCCCTCTGCTGATGCTACCTCTTCTAGAAACACCTCACACCTAACATAGGGCCACACAGGGGAGGCCCTCCATAGATCAGCAGAAGAAAAGGTCTTTCCCTCCCCACCTTCCTCCCTCCTTCTACAAATAAGAGTTGGGCACTAGTCATGTGCCCAGCTCTGTCCCAGCTCTGGGGTTACAGCAGTGGACAAAACAGACCACCCCTGCCCTCACAGAGAGAATGTTCTTGTCAGGCTGGACAACTAAACCAGCGAATATACAAGCTAATGTCCGGTGGCTCTATGATGGCAAACATAGCAGGGTCAGGGGAAGGACCAACAGGAAGGGTGTGCATTAGGAACAGTGATCAGGGGAGGCCCCTGGAAGGGTGTGCTGAATGAAAGAAGAATGTCTGGGGCAAAATGTTCCAGACAGTAGGAACAGCATGTGCAAAGGCCTTAAGAGGGAATGTGCCAGGGAGTCTAGGAGCAGCCAGGAGGCCAGAATGGTGGGAGCAGAGGGAGCAAGGGGAAAAGGGGAGGCCAGGGAACGGGGGTCAGACCATGGGGGATGCTGGAGGAACACGTGAGGGGCCCACGGGAGCTTGGAGCAGGGAGTGGTGTGGTCTGAGTGCCATGTCAACAAGGACACTGTGACGGCCATGCAAGGACTAAACTGTAAGAGGTCAAGGGTGAGGGCTAGAGACCCACCAGCCCCCCACGTCCTATGTGCTCCCATCCCTGGTGGCTACTCCCCCCGTGTTGCCCACCCCCTCATAAGTATGGTCCAATCATTCTTTGAATTAGTGATGAGCCAGCACCTGCTATGTTAAGGATGGAAAGAGGCAGGTTCCTAAAGAGAGTAAGGCTGCCCCCACCCAGGGAGTGGTTCATAATCACGGGGTTCTGGGCCCCCACAGTGGAACCATTGGAGGGTGAACCTGGCCCATGGACACCCCGCTTGAAGAACAAAGCCTCTTTTTTGGGAAGTTTTTACAGTCTCACAAAGAATTCTCAGGACATTGCCCCCCTGAATCCCATGGTGCTGAGATATTGCAAATGGCCCAGCAAAGCAGGGCCCACCTCCCACTTCCCAGCTTAGGCCAGTCCCTGGCTTCCCAGAGCCTCAGGTTCCTCGTCTGTAAAAGCATGCACACCTCGTGGGTTTGATGCTAGCATAAAAAGGCGGCACTTCCTTCTTCAGGGGGTAGAAACTGAGCCTCCAAGAGGTGAGTGATGGCTCAGGGTCACCAGCTGGGAAGGGGCAGCGCCTCCCCACCCCTAGTGAGGGCTCTCCCTGCACCCTCTGTGTGCTCCCAGGGCAACTGTGGGTACCTCAGCTCAGCCCCGGCCACGGCCTGGAGCGGTGGGGTGGGGCGGGGCAGTGGCTACCGAGAATAGTGACAGTATCAGGGGACCCTCCAATAGCAGACAGGCCAGGGGGTAGGGAAGGAAGGCTGCATGGCCCAGAGGGACAAAGGCAGGACAGACTCTGGAGTTCCAGCTGAACAGGAAGGAAACATGCCCCTACTAGGCCCCAGCCCAGGGCTCTGCACTGGGGGGCAGGTGACAGAGAGAGAGACAGAAACGGAGAGACAGAGAGAGAAAGTGCGAGTGAGTGCTCTGGTCCTGTCTGCTCCCCACCTTGCTGTGAGCCTTGGACAGCCCCTTGACCTCCCTGACCTCTGCATCAACTGTCGGATGGTCCCTTATCCCTCCTGGCCCCATAGGACGGTAGCAAGGGTTGGGCATCTGGGTGGGTGTAGAGCCAGCATGGACGGAGACTGCTACTGGGGGGGTTAGAGGTTCCTGGGCTCCTGCTAGGTTCCAGGCTTGTGCCATTTACAAGAGAATCCAACACGGTGGACTGTATAGCAAGCAGTGCTGACGAGAGAGAGGGAGACGGCCGTGGCAGGGAAGTCCTCCCGGAGGAGTCAAGCTATAGTCGTATGTATTGGGGGGGACGGGGCGCGGTTTGCGCAGGAGGGCCTGGAGACAGAAGACCTGCGCAAGTAAAGGCACAGAGCAGGGAGCCAGATTGCAGAGCAGGAAGTGACATCAGCCCCCTGGCTGGAGAGGCAGGGTGGGAGACTGGGGTGGGATCCCCAGGTCTCGCCTCCCCCCTCCCAGTCTCAGCTTAAAGCTCCTGGTTTCCACCTCCCCTGGAGCACTGTCTCTGGAGTCTTTGCTGGCCAATCACTGTCCACAGCCATGAGGGTTGCCCCTCTAGGAAGCCCTCCCTCACCCCGGGCCAGAGGGAGAATCCCTCCCCTGGGAGTAGTTCATTCAGTCCCAAGGGAAGGAACTATTATTATACCCATTTCACAGAGGAGGAAATTGAGGCTCAGAGAAATACCAGTATCGTCCAGGGTTGTACAGCTGGTGTGAGGCCTGGCTCCTTTGAGCACTTCCATTACCTCCCCAAACCCATCCTGTGCCGGGCACCTGCCTCGTCAGATCTAGTGCTGGGAGGCTGCTGGCTCTGTAACTATCAGCCCCGCTTCACTGGGGAGGAAGCTGAGGCCCAGGGAAGGGCCAGGACTCAGCTGCCACCACACAGCTTAAGATGGCTAAGCAGATTCTGAAGGCAGGAGTAGCTGTCCTCACTCCTGCCACCATTTGAGAAGGACAGACAGGACCGAGACACACAGGTGAGTGGAAGGGGAGAGGCCAGGCCTCGGGCCCAGGGCCCAGGGTGGGGGCAGTTCTGGGAGACAGGACACTCAGTCGGCAGGGACAGCGAGCCCAGCAGGCCTGGGGAAGTCGAGAGACGGATGGCCTGTGGCAAGGCAGCAGGACTGAAACGGTGGGGGGAGGCAGCAGGAGGAAGGGGGCCTGGCTGTGGACAACAGACAGAGCTGAGAAGGGGCCGCCGGACAGGCTGGAGGGGAACTGGGAGACCTGGCGGGGGGGCACCGCACAAAATCCCAGGGTTCGGGGCACCACCACCCCCGACCCTGTCCAGGTTTGGCCCTAGGTACCTGCCCCTTGGGCTTGTGCTGGAAGTGGGGGTCAGGCGACAGTCACGGGCCTCTCCTACCCCACAGTCAGAGGGGTTGGCCTCCAATGGAAAGAGC
The DNA here is from genome assembly GCF_009762305.2 of Zalophus californianus. Taxonomy (NCBI): domain Eukaryota; kingdom Metazoa; phylum Chordata; class Mammalia; order Carnivora; family Otariidae; genus Zalophus; species Zalophus californianus. Next base: position 10,339,962 of record NC_045603.1, read on the forward strand.
ATTGAGACAGTGCAGGTCACGCGGGAAGTCACCCAGTGTGGGCCCAGTGCCCTGGCCCACGTCACACACTCGTCCTGCCAGCGCAGGACGGAAGCCTCGAGGCCTTTCCATGTGGCACTGTCGTCAGTCAGAGGAGTCACATGGGGGGCGGGCAGTGGGGGGTGGGGGGGACCCTGGGGGGGACCCTCCCGCGCCTTCCTGCCTTCCTGAGGTTTCCCCCGCCTCCGCCCCGCCCCTCGGGATCCTGCCACAGCTCTTGAAAAACAACTGAGGGAATCAAGTGGAAACACAAATCCGCCACCCAGTCCCTCCTGCTCCCTCGGGCCGACCCCCACCCCAGGGCACCCAGGCAAGGTTTGCCTCGCAGAGGCCTGGTGGGCACAATTCTCAGTCCCGGCCTCCCAGCAGCTGGGCCTGTCCCCCCAGCTGGGTCCCACGGAGCCAGCCCCTCCCCAGGAGGACATGGGCCCTGGAGCTTGAGCCCCTCCCTCCCTCCCTCCCTCCCTTCAACCTCTAGAGTCTGACATCCAGGGCCAGGGAAATCCCAGGCTTCACTCTGGCGAAAACTAGCTGGTCACCCCGGACAAGCCCCTTCCCCGCTATGGGCCTCAGCTTCCTCACCTGTCAAATGGGAGTGACGAGCTGCCCAGTGCCGGGGCTGGTAAAGCCAGACCAGGAACTAGGGAAGGCCAGCACCGTGTAAACTGTAGAGTGCGGGGCCACAGAATGTCACTTTGATTTTTACAGAGAGGAGTTGCCTCCCAGGGTTGGGGAGTCAGCTCTATTCAGGGGACGTGAATTACAGATGGCAGGAAGGGGTCCGTGAGGTTGCTCACCTCCGACCAGCAAGGGCCCTTCCCCAGCCCACCCAGCCCTGCTCAGCCTCACTGCCTCCCACCCTGCCATCCTCAGCCCTCCCAGCACCGGCCACCCCAAACACCTCCTGGGCCCTCTTACAGCTCCACGGGCAGGCTACTTCCGGGCCGGAAACACCATTCTCAAGAACCAACTGTCTCTCCCCTGTGAAGCTTCCTGATTCTGGGCCGAGGGAGCAGCACCCATGGCCCCTTGTACACCCCACAGTATGGGGCCTGTCGGGTATGAGCTCCGTGTGGACAGGCTCTGTCTAACTACCCTGGAGTCCCTGCCTCACACTCAGCACTGGGTCTCTCAAACAGATGTGCGTGCAGATGTGCGTGAGCTCTCGGAGACAAGCCACGGTGACCTGGGAACCGTACCCCCATACTCCACTCAGGGCCCCTCTTCCTGCCGGTCTCTCCTGGGCATACCCAGCCTCCCTGCTGACAGACTCTAGGGCTGCTAACCCCCTGCCTGGGGACAGGCGTGCATTTCCCAGGGGGGACACAGCGGTGGCATTACAGGAGCTCTGCTGGGGAGACGGCCATCATGGGCGATGAGAGGATGCTGGCCGGTCAGAAAGTGGGCACCATCATCCCAGCTGCAGACAAGGAGACCAGAATCCCAGAGAGGGGACGACGGATGTGAGCAACATTTTGAAGGAAAAACTGTCGTGGCTGATGATTAGCCGTGAGGGGATAAAGAGGCGGATGAGTCAAAAATGACTCTGAAGTTTCACGCTTGGGTCACTGGGGAACAGGGGAGCCATTGATGGAGCAGGGAAGTGGGTGGGGGCTGCTTCAGGGGCAGGATGGTGACTCGGGTTTGGGACATGGGCTCACACAGTGTTTGGGGGCTGGAAGACGTATCCTCAGAGGTCATCCAGGTCACACATGAGGAAACCCAGGCTCCGTGGGGAGCAGCTGCTTGGCCAGGACTCCGAGCGGGTCGGTGTCGCAGCCAAGGCCAGGGACCTGGCCAGGGTCAGTCCCTCACCTAAAACAGTGCAGGGCTTGTGCCCCGGCTGGGCTCGGGTTGTGCTCTGGAGCCCCCTAGGCAAATCAGACCGAATCCCCGCCTTCAGGGGTTCACTGTCCAGCGGGAGAGACAGACATGGCCATAATCACCACCTGATTGAAGGGGTAACCACCAGGCACGGTGGGGACTCAGAGGCCAAGCCTACGTAGGAGGGACATGGGGGAAGGGGCAGTAACTAAGGAGTGATAATTCTATCACAATGATCAGAAGTAGGGCTCTGTGTGCCAAGTGCTTCTCACAGAGCCATCCTACAGGCTATGCAGTATCATTGTTCCCATTTTACGGATGAGGTTGAGAAAGACTAAGATTATCCGGGGCTTCACAGGTCCTGTGCTCTTAGCTAGCCCCTGCTTCTTGGAAGAGGTGTGCTGAAGCTGAGGCCTGACAGATGAGTAGGAGTTTGCCAAGAGACGGGGAGGGAGAGGGTGGCACCAGGCAGAGGAACCAACTTGTATCAAGGCCCAGAAACCCGCTTTCCCCTGGCAGGGTTTGAGGCATTGGTGGTCTATAGCCCAGAGCCCATGTGGCTCTCAATGCCCCCCACCCTGTCCCCCGTACCCTCACCTCGCAGGACCCCTCCTGCCCCAGTGCTAGCTGGTGATCTGACGGGTTTTTCAGGCAAATGAGCTGGGGGTGGGTGGGGTTGGTCCTTACCCCCAGGGAGCGATCGCCCATGTTCCCGAGGCCTCCCCGGCTCCGTCCTCTGCCACCCACACTTCCTCTCTGCATCATCATCTCAGCCCAGAAGGACCCCACAAAGCAAGTCAGCCCAGAGGAATGAGGGGTGGGCCTGGGTCACCCAGCAAGGGACCAGCTGAGCCAAGGCTCAAACCCACAGGGCCTGGGGGCTCAGAACCCCCTGAGCGTGGACAAACCTCTCAGGTAGGTCTCCATCCCTGGGCTCCCACGTGAAGGTCACACTGGAAGCGAACCTGGAGAGAAGGGGGCTGAGCACTGGGAATTACAGCTGATAACCCTGGGGGACACGGTGTGCAGGAGTCAGCTCATACCAGCATGGAGAGCCAACTGTTAAATTTTCTGGAACATTCCAAGCCTATTGATGTCAGCTGGGAAGCTTGAAATTGGCCCTGGTGGGAGCTTTTACATTGTGAAAATCCATCCCTGCATGGTCACCCTTTCCCCCAGCAGAGCTGGCTGTTAAGCATTTGCCAGCACACCGTGTCCAGGGGGACCCTCTCCTGGCTCTCTGGAAGGCTTCTGGGTTCTCTTAAGTTCCCAGCCCGGTCTTGGGCTCTTGAGGGACTTGCTCTTGCTCAAAATCCATTAGCATCTCCCATTTGCCACAGATTAAAGCCCAAACTCTTCCCTAGAACCCTCCAGCCCCAGCACCGGCCAATCTTTCCAGCTATGTCTTGAACTGCTCCCTTCATGCCCCCTGCTCTAGCCACACAAAATAGAAGATACTTGTTGAACAGGCCCCTGCTTTCCAGCAACCACACCTTTGCTCATGCTGTTCCCTTCTCCTGGAATGCCCTTCTTTCCTCTTTGCCTCTTGAAATCCTCCCCCCTGGGTAAGGTTTAGCCATAACTGGTGCCCAGTCAATGTTCTTTGACTGAATGGAAGGGGGCTGAATCAAGGCCCTGCAACCAGGCTAAACCTGGGGCCCTGGGAAACCCGGAATCCATTCCCCTGCCTCAGGACGGAAACACACCAAAGCCCCCCTGCCATCCCAGCCTGCTTGGAGTCTGGCAGAGATTGGGGTGCCCATGGAGGACAGACTGATGGCTGCCTTCAGGGGTGGCAAAAACAGAAACCAACTCAAATGCCTGGTCACCTGGAAACTAATCCCTTCCTTCCCTGTTCAGCCTTTTGAACTCCTCTCCATCCTTCAAAGCCCAACCAAGATGCTGCCTCTGCCAAGAGGTCTTGCCTAGATAATAGACCTCCATTCCCCCTCACTCTGCTGCTTCATACATACTTTGATGGTCACACTCGTGGCACTGGGTGGTGCTTATTTGTCTGTGTGTCCATTGCCCCAGCAGACCGCACTGAGGCAAGACAGGCCCTTATTTAAGGCTGAGTCCTCTGCCTGGTGCCGCACAGGCTTAGGAACTACTTGTTGAATGGACTGGGATTGACTCCATCACTGTCTTGGGTAAGTCATCCCTTGTCCCTGGGCCTCAGTTTCCTCTGTATAAACTAGACTTGAATGAGGTAATCTCCAAAGACCTTTCACATTCTAGGATTCTGTGAATAGGGGCCCTCCCTCTCCCCATCAGTCTCTAACCTTCAAATCTCCCTCCCTAACCTCCCAGCCTTCCTCGGCAGCCTTCACCCCCACGTACACACCCAACAGACCACACCACTCACGCCTCAGATCCCCGAACTCCATTTTCCTGGGCACTCTTTCCTCTCGGACTTTAGGTTCCTCTGAAAGGGCAGAGGCCTTGCACACCCACCCCTGCCCTGCCCCCAGGCCAGGCATGCAGTCAGCACCCATAAGTGCCCATCAAGGGTTGCGATGGAGCAAGCAGCCGGGGCCTGCAGAGCCTTTGGTGAGTCTCAGAGTCCCTGTTCAGACAGGCCCAGAGTCGCCTGCCCATCGCAGCGGGGTTCCCCCTCAACCCCCCTGGGCAAACAGCCACATCTCACTTTCTGCCTGTGTTGCTCCAGCCTTCAGAGGATCTGTATGTTCGGGAGCCTCTGCGGGGTAGAGGGCTGCCCCTTCCTCTTGATCCCACACAGAGAATTCTGGGTGATGAAGCAGCCACCATCCTCTCTCAGTCTCTGCCTTCTCCTTCATCTCCTGAGCACCCCCAGACAGACGTGCGCAGGCCAACCCACACACAGGCACACCCGGGCACAAATGCGTGTGCGTGCAGAAGCGTGCACACTACACGTACACAGAGGGTCGTGAAGCCCGTATCAGTCGCCCTGTGCTGACATGTGGAGCCCTGGGAGGTGTCGCTCGTGCCCTCGGGTATGTTGACTGCAAAGGAACCACGTGACATTGTTGGAGGGGGCTCCGAAGCCCTTGTTGGTGGTCCTGAAATCCAAGGACCAAAGGTCATGCCCACCCCTGTGGAAGCGGGACAGCAAGCAGCCCTGGTCTCCCACCCTGGCTGGCCTCGTCCTTCTAAGGAACCCAAGCCGCTCACAGCTCCTTCGTGGGGCGACACCCTGCCATTCAACCTCAGTGTCTCACCATCTCTCAGGTGCACACAGGGCAGGGGCAGCACCCAGGGATGGAAGGAGCAGAGCAAGCTGCAGGAGGACATCAGAAGGAGAATCCAGTGTCTGTTAGTCTATTCCAGAAGGCTCCAGGGAGCAGGTGGCTCTTGCGTGATTCAGATATAATGATTTAGAGGGAGGACACTCATGCCTCCTCCCCTGGGAGTCAGATGATCTTTAGCAAAACCTCAACCTCTCTGTATCTCAGTTTCCCCATCTGTAGAACAGTGGTAGGTAATAACGCCCACCTTATAAAGGTGTTACAACCAGGTAAGTGAACAGATGTCACCCTTCAGGGTCTGGCATGCAGTAAGCAGCGCCACTGCTGTTCTGAATACGGATGAGAGGTGTCCAGCCCTGTATGCTCCTTTCCTGAGCATGGAGGGCTGTGCACTCACCCTGTGCTGGGTGCTGGGGAGACACCCAAGGCCCCTGCCCTCAGTGAGCCCATGAACATGGGGGGAAAGTGCAGACAGAGGGAGAGCAGGACCCCATTCAGGTGTGTGGATGTGTGTGCAGACGTGGGCTCTCTGGATGTGTTGGGGGAGACAGACAGGACAGCTGAGGGGCCCAGCCCCGATGGAGGAGGATGGGGAGCTAGGAGAGGCTCCCAGAAGAGGAGAGGTGTGTCCTCAGAACAGCCAAGAGTGAGAGAAGGGAGTTCGAGGGGAAGGAATGGCCTGAGCACATGGGAGGATGGTGAACTGTGACCTGGGAGGGCATAATGCTGAATCTGCCAGTCTCAGGACCTTCACCACCAACAAGGAAGCTGCTACCAAGCCCCGGCCCCCTCATTATGCACCAGGAAGGACGAAGCACCTGCTCCTCACACCTCTGCACCCACAGCTTTGTCCCCGTGCAGCCACTCCCGTAGGTGCCGCCTCCTCTAAGAAATACGAGAACCTCAGGTGCTTTACTATAATCAGTAGCACCTCTCTGTTCCTCCAGGATGATGGTGCCCTGAGACCCAAACATGGTTGGAACACAGCAGAGACTAGCTGAATGAATGAACGAACGAACAAATGAACGCATGAGTGAATGGATGGAGTGACGGCCACATCCCCCCTGGACACTAGTGGTTCACCTGATGACTGACACCATCCCACACCCCGTGACTACCCCCTACAACCCGCAGCTCTGGCACACACCCAGCCAGGCCATCACCACCTTGGTGAGCCTCGTAGAGAGCTGCTCTCTCCGGGCATGCCCCCTCCCCATCCATCTATCCATCCCCCCACCCACGCACACTTTCCCTCTCGCCTGGGGCAGCTGGTGGGAGGGTGGGGGCTGGGGTGGGGCAGGACCAGAGGGGCCTCAGAGGCAGCAGGGCAGGGGACTGGGGGAGGCTGGGAAAGTCCAGGCTGTCTCTCCTGGGGGGCGGTGGGCGGTGTGGTGGGGCGCTCACAGGGAGGAGGGAGGGAGGAGGGAGGGAGGAGGGTCGCCGGCCCGGTACAGCTGCGGTCCCCTCCCCAGCAGCCTGCCCGGGTGCAGAAAGGCCTCTTTGTTCTCTGCCTTTAAAGGGTAAGAGAAACACTTATGCATGGCAAATTAGCCCAAAAATGTATTTCTCTAAAACACCCAATTGTCTCACCAGGCCTGCAGCTGCAGGGAAGTTCCAGGGAGTCGGGGGAGGGGGAGGCTTTGGGGTGACCCTGGGGGACAGGGAGAGGCGGCAGGGAAAGAGGGGCCATCTCGCCTTCCCGCCTCTGCTCTCAGAATTTCACAGGTGCAGGAGGGCACAGCTGGGGAGGGCTCTGGGGTCGGGAAGACAACCCCTGGTGTTACAGAAAGGGAAACTGAGGCCCAGAGAGGTGGCAGGACGACGGCAGAGTGAGTGCTGGCTGGCCACAGAGAAAGGGCCAATCCCAGCTCTCTTGGGTGCTTTCATCTGCACCCACTGCCTTGTGCTTGCTGAAGGGGAAGGGGTCCTGGCGCCCCAAGGTCATCCAAGCCAGCTGCCCTGGGCATAAAGGAGAGAGAAGGAAACGGGGTGGCCCTGCTACAAGCTGCCCCCTGAGAAGTTCAGTGCCCAGGAGGATGGACAAGGGCACCGATGAAGCCCCACCTCCTCCCCAGCTTGGTACCTCTGAAGGCCGACATGCCTGGGGGGCCACGGGGGGATGCAGGCAGAGGCACCCGAAGGGAGTTCTCCACAAAAGCCTTCTCCTGGAGCAGCAGGAGAGGTCCCTTAGGCAGGGGACTGAACCAAACACGTGGGCGTGGCGCTTCCATTCCAGGCGCATTCTCCAGGAGCCAGCGCAGTATGGGCCTCAGGAGCATCTCTGGGCCCCCAAAGGTGAATCCGAGACAGCCCTGTCCCCACGGAGCTCCTAGTCGCACAGGAAAGACAGAAGAGTAAATAACAAGTATCATGACAGTCCCACGAAGAGGTGAGTTCCAAACAGAGTGACATAAACACGGAGGACGGGGTACTGGGGGGCGGCTCCTGAGAAGAGCCCCCAGGCTGGGCCCTGAAAGGGAGGGGGAACGTTCCAGGCAGCGGAACAGCATGAGGACACAACAGGGGCTTCTGAGACCACCGCTCGACATCAGAATTCAGAGTCACTGACTTAAGAGAATTCATTGAGCATCTTCAGAATTCCAGCCCATGTAGGAGACAAGGAGAAGGAGCAGACATGGTCCTGACCCTGGGGGGTCTTGCCAACTGGACGCAGTGAGTTTATGACACAGAAAAAACACTGAGCTGCCACGAAAAGTGCCAAAAGGAGTTAGGGACCTGGGCCCCACCAGCTCCTGTGAGACCATCAGCTCCGTAGGCTCAGTTTGTGCATCTGTATAACGGGGTGATGATATCCACCCTGGAAGACTGTCACAAGGAGAAGTGGAAAGAGCCAACACCCATTGTCTGACACCCTGGAGATTCTCAGTAAATGTTAGTTCTGGTCCCCCAGAGAAGTCTGGAAATGAGAGAGATGGAAGAACAGGGTTGAAGGGAGACTGTGTGAGTGTTGTGTGCTGTGACTGCATGCATAGGTATGTGTATGAGTGTGGGCGTTGTGAGTGTGTGCAAGCAGGAGGGGGCGAGTTGTGCGTGTGTGTGAGTGCACATGTGTGAGGGGGTTGCTATGAATGAGTGTGTGCGTCCGTGAGAATGGGTGAGTTGTGCGTGCGTGCAAGTACATGTGTGAGTGCATGAATGCATGAGTGCGCATGCGTGCCTGTGTGTGAACACATGTGTGTGAATGAGTGTGTGTGCATGTGTGTCTGCAGTGAAGGGATCGCTTATGGAATTTTTTTGGGGGGGGGAAGGGAATTGAGCTAAACCTCAAAATGTGCGATGCATGAAGAGGTCAAGCACCCTGGAGAATGTGCTCACAAGTGGCTGGAGGGACCAGAAAGGAGACTAGGGACCTCCGAGGGGCCAGGAAACACCAAGAAGAGACAAACGCGCTGTGAGGTGGAGGTCTCGGCTCGACCTGGCCTCCCCACGTCCAAGGTGGCACCCGCAGTGGAGTCAGACCCCGGGGAGAAGTCCTACCTAGTGCTCCTCCCACGCTTATCTGAGGATCTTCACGGCCTCCTCTTCCCTCCAGGAGAAACCTAGATTCAACAGCTGGGTCAGCCACGCCCTCCAGGGGCTGGTCCCTGCCCTGCTCTCCCTGCTTCTCTCCCGTTGCGCTGCTCAGCTCCTCCATGCCCCCTCCTCAGCCAGACCAAATCACCTGCTCAGCTGCACCACCTTCCCTCCACCCTCCGTGCTTTGCCTTCCACACGGAGTCTGTCCGGGGAATTCTGAGACAGCCACCAAGTCGTCCCCCCATGTGTCCCTCCCCTTCCCTTCCTGCAGCCCCATGGCGTCTCGTGCTCTCATATACGGCTCTGACAGTCCTCGCGACCCACTGTAGTTTACAAAACCGTGATCACTAGACCCCAAGCCATGGGAGAACTTGTCAAAAACTTCTCTCTATAAAAGGCACCAGGAAGGGAAAGCAGGGACTGGAAGAAGTATTTGTACACTGTGTTCATAGCGGCATCACTCCCAATAGCTACCAGGTGCAAAGGACCCAAGCGCCCATCGACAGGTGAATGGATAAACCAAATGTGTATACAGACAATAGGGTATCACTCAGCCATAAAATGGAAAGGAATTCTGACACCTGCCACACCACGGACGAACCTTGGAGACCTACGCTCAGCAAAAGGAACCAGACACAAAAAGACAAATATCATATGATTCCACTCAGATGAGGTATCTAGAGCAGTTAAACTCAGAGAGACAAAAGAGAATAGTAATTGCCAGGGGCTGCAGCGGGGGGCAGAACAGGGAGTCAGTGTTCAACGGGCACAGAGTTTCAGTTTGGGAAGATGAGAAAGTTCTGGAGTCGGACGGCGGTGCTCGTTGCACAACGCTGTGAATGGGCTTGATGCCCCTGAACTTGATTAAAACGGTAAATGTTGTGTTGTGTCGATTTTACCACTGGGGGAAAAAGGCACCAGACATACTTTTTTGAGGAAATTCTTTTTAGATTTCAAGAAGGTTTGTTTTCTGCGGACCCGGCTGCACAGACATCGCCAACTTCCTTCAGACAGATGCCACGTCTCCTTCTTCGTGTCCCAGGCCCAGCGCTGGGGGTGAGTGGGACAGAGGCATGGTGACCAATGGTGTTGCTCTGACTAGGTTCCCCCAGGGCCCTCCTACCCTCTGGGGTAACCCCTCAGCACCTCCAACCTCAGACGGGGAATGTTGTGAGAGGGGTGGGGCATCCCAGGGGAAGCACACAAGGACCCAGGGAGGTGCGAAAAGAAGATGTCAGCATTTCTTTCCATGTTTATTCTTACCTTAATTATTTTGAAACTTCTACCTGACAAGTGTATTTAATATCGTAGTACTTGTATGTAACTTGTAAATAGGCAAACAGATACGCCTCGAGGTCTGATTTAGGAAATAACTAGACTCTGAGAAACTCTTTTTTATATCCTTCACTATCTAAAACTCAGGAACCACACTTATTTCACTGATGGCCTCAGGAACCAAACCCTGGCATCTGATTCTTGCCATCCAGATTTGGGAGCCAAACGAACTCTGATGTGAGGAATATTTGTACATAGTTTGGGACTTTTGTGCCCACGTGTCCGAGTTAGCTGCTTAGACCACGGGAGGAGTAAAGTCTTATGACCCCACTTAACAGATGGGACAAGTGAGACAATCATGTGCACGTGGCTCCCAGGAGACAGAGGCCAGCACCCCGCTTTTACAGGTGATGAAAAGAGGCTCAGAGGGGTCTGTGAGCTTCTCCAGGTTACGGGGTTAGAAAGTGTCAGAGCCAAGACTCAACTCCCCTCGGTCTAACCCCACAACTGCGCTATTTCTACCGGAGAGCCTTTCGCCAAACCATGAGGAAGAGCTTGGCAAAGGCGGCCCCATGGCCAAATTCCCTCTTTGTCAGCAAGTTCGGGGCCGCCCCCCACAACACACACACACCACACCTGGCCAGTTCCTCCTTATCTACACACCTTAGTTCAAGGTCCCTGTCTGCAGCCCAGGGCTCCCCTAGCCCAGCCTCCCCCCAGGCGGCAGAGGGCTCCCTGAGGCCCCTCCTCTGTGGCCTGGTACACAGTAGGGCTCAGCGCATGGTTGGGAGTGCAGGGCAGGCCCAACATACACCAAGGAGCCCTCACTTGGCCGCACGTGCAGGTCAGGACTCAGGCCCCTTCTGGCGCTGACCCCCTACAATGACCCTGACTCCCGGGTTTGTGAATATGCAGCCAACCTGCAGACCGGAAAGAACCCCAAGGGGTGGGAGATGCTGAGAGGAGGTGGAGGAGAACACAGAGCAACACAGAGGATGGGGGTAGAGACTTCTAAGGGGCATCTTCCCCCCCTTTAGCCCCCGGATGGTGACAGCAGGAAAGAACCAGGAAAACAAAACAGGGGCAAGGGGCCTGTGGGGAGGGAGTAGGCAGGCATTCTGCAGATCTGGTTGCTGAAGACCAAGGTTGCGGTGGGGCCCCCCAACATGATGAGGGGGTGCCACCTTCCTCCCTGACTGTGGCCTGACTTCAGCTGGTGCCCCCGCTCTGTGCCCACAGTGGCCCTCCCACGGGTCCCCTCTCTGCTTGCTTGGGGCTGCTCTACTTCCCAGGGCAGGTTCCCGGGGACAGTGTCAGTGTTAGCTGTGCTTGAGCCCTCTGGGAGGGAAGGTGTGTGGTTACGACCCCCAAGCCGGGGGTCCCCCTTCCCCATCGCCTCCTGAAGAAGTCCTTGGTGAGGAACGGTTCCGGAGAGGGCTGCCCCTGCGTGTCTCCTGCTGCCAGGCAGTGGGTCACAGGCTCTCAGCTGACGGGTCATCCAGGGCTCAGATGCCAGTCATGTGGGACGGCCAGGACCTTCGGGGGATGCAGAGGCTGGGGGCTAATGAAGGGGCACCAGCACCTCGGGAGATGGAGGGTGGAGAGGACAAAGCCTGGCGTCATCCTGCCCCTATCCTGCCCCTGCCCCCAGCCAGACACGTGCCCCGAAATACATGCGCAGTCATCAGCTCGCCCCCAGACACAAGTCCATCCACACAGCCACGCCCACGGTCACCTTCCCAGCACACGCGGGCGCACACACATGTCCACACACACGTTCACGTGTCACCATACAAAGCACGTCTGCACGGAAGGAAGGGCCAGATGCCCCCAAGATCGCTCGCTCTCTCCTGTTCTACCCTCCTCCATCTCATCCCACCCCTGAGAATCTGTTGGCAATCCCCAGACCAGTGGCCTGCTTCTCACACCCCCGGGAAACTCAGTATTTCACCTGCCCAGGCCATCCTGGTCCTTCAGGGACCAACCCGTCCCCTGTGTCCAACCCCCAGTCCCTCTCACACAGCACTGCCTGGCCTCCTCTGGGGGCTACCTAGAGAGAGGACCCCCTCCTCTTCATCCCCTCCCTGCTGCGCTCTCCTGGCACACCCCGATGCTGCCAGGTCTGTGGCAGACTTCCAGAGATTGGAGTCGGCCAAGAAAACCTCGGTGGACTGAGCTACTGGGGAGCAAGATGCAAAAAATGCACGTTCAGGAGGTCAGCTCCAGCCCAGGTCAATGAACAGTCAAAGACAGAGCCACATACTGAGTCCTGACCCACATCACAGTCGAGCCTTGACCCCAGCCCAGCCACAGATGGAGGCTTGACCCTAGCTACACATCGTCTGTCAAACCTGGGTGATAGCCTAAGCCTTGACCCCAGCCTGGACCTAAGGCCTGACCCTGACCCCAGCCTGCAGCCTGATCCTAAACCCAAAATGAATGCTTATAGGCCTTGATCTTGGCCACAGATTGGACCCTGATCCTGACCCCAAAATACACACCTGGGTTACAGCCTGGGCCCTGACCCCAGACTGAGCCATTACCCTAATTCCTGAATAAACCATCTCTGACACTGTCTATAAACTGAGCCCTGTTCCAAACCTAGACAACCCTAATCCTGATCCCAGACTGAACCTTTATCCTGGCCCAAGCTTGACCCCTGATCTTGACCCCAAACGGAGCCCTTACCCTCTTCCTGAATAAACTTTTACCATAGGTACAGAATGAGCCCGGACACTGGCCCCAGTCTGAGTGCTAGTCCTGATCACAGCCTGAGCCCAAGCCCGAGCCCGAAGCCAATCTTCTCAAAATACTCTGCCTTTATTCACATGAGGAATGCTCCTCACTCCTTTCGCAAGCACAGAAAGCCCTAGCTGAAGTCTGAGGAGATCTGGAGAACTTTCCACACAATCCACATGACGGCCTTTGCCATGGGGCAGGACAGGACCCTATCATTCCCTTTTTATAGGTGAGGAAACGGGTTCTCAGGAAGGCTTAACTTGTTCCATGGGGTTCCAGCCAATAGCCCCGGAACCAGAAAGTAGAAGCTACAGGGAGACAGATTTTAGGAAGAAGTTTCCCAAAGTCTGGGCTGGGCAAGGACAGAAGGAGCCATGTGCAGAGCGTGGAGCTCCAGGTCAGCGGAGGTGTGCCAGCAGAGACGGGTGACTCTTTGCCTGGTGCTCCAGAGAGGTCTACAGGAAGTGGCAGGGACAGGGCCACGAACCCCGAGGGCTCTGCCCATTCCGAGATGTCCAGGGCACATTGTGCCTCATTCAGGTGCCCTGTGCTCTTCCCCCTCAACCCAGCAGCCCGGAGTGGAAGGGCCGCAGAGTCCTGCCGTCTGGTGAGGGAGAGACCCACCCCAGCCAGGTGGGACCAGAGCTCCATCCTCCCCTGCTCAGGCTCCTCTCACTGCAACCCCCTCGCTGTCCGGACTAGACCTAAATGGGAGGTGAGACCCGCCTTGCCAAGTTGGCACCGGGCACTATCACTCTGGGAGCAGTGCTGGGCCCTGTGTCCAGTGTGTGCGCGTCTCCGCTCTGCCCCAGGCTCAGAAGTATAGACCCAGAACTGGGGAGGACATGCCACTATTGCCAAAATGCCAGAAAAGCCTCTCTCCCCCAACACCCCATTTTGCAGACCTTGGACACCAAGACCCAGAGAGGCTAAGCGGCCTGCCTTGGGTGGCACCGCCAGGCGGGGGCGCATCGGGAGGCGGGCCCCAGACCTCGGCACCTGCCCCACTCTGGCACGGCCCCACAGATGCCCAAGGAGGGCTGGAGGGTGGTGGGGGGACCTGGTGCCAGGCGGCAGAGGCTGGGGTGGGGGGCTGATGGCCCCTCGCGCGGCCGCCCCCTCCCCCCCATCGCCTGCACCCCAGCCTGGCTCCGAGCACCCGACTGCCCAGCTGCCCGCACATCCGCCCAGGCCCAGACATCAATCCACACCAGGGCCCTCGCTCCCTCTTTCTTTTCTGCCCTCCTCTTCCCTCCCCAACTCACGTCTTTTTTTTCTCCTCTCTCTCTTCCAACATGTCATTACAGTAGAAACAAAAAGCGCGGGAACAATGCGGGCATTGACGGCGGGCCCCCTCCCGGCCCCCTCCCCCCGCGGTGCGTGCCAGCACTCTTTCCACCCGCCCAGGGCTGGAACCGCTGCCAAAGGAGCCCTGCTAATAAACAAGAGGAACCAGATAAACCAGGAACACAATAGAGGGATTTGTTGCACTTAGAATGGTGGGAACAATGTCAACGTCGCGCGCAGCTGCTTCTAAGCCCCCACCCCACCAAGTCCTGCCAAGCAGCCCCCTCGCCCCCAGCCCCTCTGATTTATGAAAGGTCAGAGGGCATCATGGCTAAAGGGCCCCTTCCTCGCATCCCTCATCCCTTGTTAACCCTTCGGACACAATGGTCCCTTCTCTGGGCGGTGGCGGTGGGGGCGGGTGTCATGCGTAGCACTTCCTGGAGCATCCTGGGGCCGGCTGGTGGTGGCGCAGAGGGAGGAGCCGGCTCCAAGATGCCTTCAGGCCTGGGGCTTCATCCCTCTGCAGGGAAGGCCTCGTGGCTGGAGGTCTTCTTAGTGACCCCCCAAGGGTGTGGCCAGCACCCACAATTAAGTCTACAATCTGGAACCCAGGCTGCAGGCCGAGCTGTGCGTTCAGGCCAGAGATTCACTGATGCTCCTGTGGCTGCTCAGTCCCTTGCTAGATGCCGGGCTGCGGGGATGAGCAAGACATGGCCCCTGGTTTGGGGGAGCTCGGGGGATGGGTGTGTGGGAGCCCGGGCAGAGGGCCTGACGCCGCTGGTGCGGGGCAGGTGGTGGGAAGGATGGTGAGGACAGTTCTGGGGGCAGGTGGCACAAGCAGAAAAACAGGACAAGCAGTTCCCACGGAGGTGGGGGTCGGGCCCCCCTCCCCCACCTCACCACAAAGTCTTCATTACTAAAATGAGGATAATGGGACTCACAGGTACTTGGGTACAAGTAAGGTACTTAGAGCCTGGCACACGGTCGGGTTTGAGAGCTAGGGCCGTTGTTATTATTATTGTGGTGGTGGTGATTACTGTGGTGGTGGAGCTTCAGGCCCACCTGGGGACTCCCCTCTGGTCACACAGCATTTCCAGAACCAGGATTCCAACCCGGGCTCCATACTCCAAACCCAGGACTCCTTCTTGTCTGGGATAGACGCGCAAAACTAGGAATCTGGGATTGAGCGGACAGAGGAGTGCTAAGCCCCCTATTTGGGGGCTGATCCCCAAATCGGCTTTAGACTGTCTTCCCACCTCAGAAAAGAAAATCACATGAAATCCTCTGAGTCTTTTCACGTTTAAGCCCAACTGGAAGAAGGAAGATGCAGAGGAAAGTCTCCCATCACCCACCTCTCCCCTCTGCTGAGCAGGGGCCTCCTGACAACATTCTGACTCCCACCACTTGCAAACCATCCCCATCATCCCTGCTGAGGCCCTAGGCCCCTTCTGTGGGCACCGACTCTCTCTCCAGCAAAGGAAAGTCAGCATTCATAAAAATCACCAAACTCCAATCTTTTAGGAAGTCCTATTAACTTTATCTTCAAAACACATCCAGAATGTCCAATCTCACTTTTTTTCTACTTTGTACTGGAAATCCTAGCCAGTGCAGTAAGGCAAGAAAATGAAATAAACGGCACACAGATTAGAAAGGAAGAAGCAACACTATCTTTATAGCACAGACAACATAGTCATCTATATAGAAAATCCACGTTAATCTACAAAAAATCTACTGTAAAAAATAAGTGAGTTTAGCAAGGTTGCAAGATACAATTAAATAAATGACTAAATACAGGGCGCCTGGGTGGCTCAGTTGTTAAGCGACTGCCTTCAGCTCAGGTCATGATCCTGGAGTCCCGGGATCGAGTCCCGCATCGGGCTCCCTGCTTGGCAGGGAATCTGCTTCTCCCTCTGACCCTCTTCCCTCTCATGCTCTCTTTCTGTCTCTCTCAAATAAATAAATAAAATCTTTAAATAAATAAATAAATAAATAAATGACTAAATACAAAAAATCAATTCTATTTATGTATACTAGCCAAAACAATCAGAAATTTAAAATTGTTACATCTCATTTAAAATAAAACCACAGCTTAACAATAAATAAAACCACAAAATGTGAAACACTTAAGAATAAATTTGGATTACAAATGCATGACATAATGACGCTGGGGAGGGGGGGAGAAAGGACCCAACCTAGGTAACTTTGCACAGTGGTGTTTTGACTAGCTACTATAAAGCTAGAGGCAAAGACGGTGCACAAATACTGTACTTTGGCATATGTGTTTCCCACAAGGCATGGCTTAGCAACACTGAGGCCATTTTACATATATACGAAATGTGAACAAATAGGTAAATACACTGTAGATAATGAGAGCCAGGTTTCTCACTGTCAGAGAAAGAAACCACAAATAAGCAATGGGGAGAGGCTCGAATAGACCCTGTGGAGCTGGAGGTGGAGCTTCATTGCCTTCTCCTTGACCGTGAGCCAGACTCAGGGACTCACTTCCAACAGAGTAAGAAAAGGGAATATAGTATCTTTCCAGTGGAGGACTCTGGCAAACACCACCTGAACCAAGTAAGTGGTCAAGGTTGATGCCAGAAGGAAGGTGTCTCAATATCACATACCCCCTAATATGTTGTGGTGAGAAGGGTACATCGTCCATGTGGTGCTCCTCCCCCAAATCCATACCCTTCAGTCTAGTGATGAGAAAACACTAGAAAAACCCAAACTGAGGGACAGTCTGTAAAACGTCTGACCCATACTCTTCAAAAATGTCAAGGTCATGAAACATAAGGAAAGATGACTGAGGAACTGCCACAGATGGGAGGAGTCTAAGGATGACAAATGAGTGCAATTCGGGAGCCTGGCTTGGATCCTGGGACTCAAAAAGAACATTAGAGGAAGCTGGGTGAAGGGTATACAGGGACTCTTTGTACTGTCCTTACAACCCTTCTGTCAGTCTAAAATTATGACAAACTAAAAAGTAAAAAAAAAAAAAAAAAGGCCTATCACTTAATATAGCATAAAAATACAAATACTTAGGGATAAATTGGACAAAAGATGAAACCCATAAAACACTGCTGAGAGAAATTAAGGAAGACATCAATCAATGGAGAGACGAAACCCGTTTGTTGATTGAAAGACAATATTGTTAAGATATCAGTTCTCCCCCAAATTGTTCTATGGATTGAATCCTATCCCAATAAGAATTCCAGCAAGCTATTTTGGAGACATTGACAAGCTGATTTTAAAATTTACATGAATGGTGAGCATTGAGTAATGTATGGAATTCTCACATCACCATGTTGGACATCTAAGACTAATAGAACATTGTATGTCAACTATGCTTCGATAACAAATTTAAAAATAAAAATAAATAAAATTTGGGGTGCCTGGGTAGCTCAGTTGGTTAAGCATCCAACTCTTGATTTCAGCTCAGGTCGTGAGATCAACCCCTGTCAGGCTCCGTGCTCAGTGCAAAGTCTACTTGAGATTCTCTCTCTCCCTCTGTGCCCCCATCCTGGTCACACATACTCTCTCTCTCTCTCAAATAAATAAATAAATCTTTAAAAAAATTTTTTTAAATAATATTTACAGGGAGATGCAAAGGATCAAGAATAGTCAAAGCAATTTTGAAAAAGAATAAAGTCAGAAGAATTACACAATCTGATCTCAAGGCTTATTATAAGGCTATAATAATTAAGACAGTGTGCTATTAGCATAAAGACAGACACATAGATCAATGGAAAAGTAGAGGGGCACCAGAGGGGCACCAGAAGGGCACCTAAGGGGTGACTGGCTGACTCAGTCGGTTAAGCGTCTGCCTTCAGCTCAAGTCATGATCCCAGGGTCCTAGGATCAGGCCCCACATAGGGCTCCCTGCTCAGCAGGGAGTCTGCTTCTCCCTCTCCCTCTGCCCCTTCCCCAACCTGTGCTTGTGCTCTCTCTCTCTCCCACTCTCTGTCAAATAAATAAATAAAATAAACAAAATCTTTTTTAAAAAAAATGTAGAGAGCCCATCGGGTCCAAGCTGAGCCCAGAGTCGGCTTGTGACTCTCTCTCCCTCTGCCCCTCCCCCACTGCTCACTCTCCCTCCCTCTCTCTCTCAAATAAATAAATAAATCTTAAAAAAAAAAAAAACTTTAGAAGAAAACAGAAAATCTTGGGGGCCTTAGTTAGGCAGGGATTCCCTAGATATAACATTAAATGCACAACCCATAAAAGAACAAGTTGATAAATCAGACTTCATCAGAATTTTAAAAATTTGCTCTTCAAAAGACACAAGTAAGAGAATGAAAAGACTAGCCAAAGACTAGGAGAAAATATTTGCCAAGTGTCTATTTAATAAAGGACTGTAATCAGAATACATGAAGAATTCTCAATACTCAGTAAGAACACAATCCAGTTTTTTAAATGGGCAAAAAAACGTGAAGAGACACTTCACCAAAGAAGCAGATGGCAAAGAAGCCCGTGAAAGGATGCTCAGGATGACCGGTCATCGGGGAAATGCAAATTAAAACCACTATTCATCTATCAGACGGCTATCATTCCAAAGACTGACCCTACCAAGTGTTGTCCAGCCTGTGGAGGAAGCAGGCTCTCATGCGCTACTGGTAGGAATGGAAAATGGTCCAACCCCTTTGGAGAAGAGTGTGATGGTTTCTTAAAAGGTTAAATACACACCTACCATCCAGCCCAGCCATTGCACACCTAAGCAGGGACCTGCAGAAATGAAAGCACATGTCCACACAACGACTTGGACATGAATGATGAATGTTCACAGCAGCTTTATTTGGAATAGCCCAAATCTGGAAACAACCCAAACGTCCAGCAACAGGCGAATGGATAAACAAATTATGGTCTATCTGTACGATGAAATATTCATTGGTAGTAAGAAGGATAAACTACCAATACACATAATGACATGGATCAATCTCAGACCAAGTCTTCTGAATGAAAGAAGACAAACCAAAAAGGACTATCTACCGTACGATTCTATCTAGCTGCAACTCCAGAAAATGCGAATTAATCTACAGTGACGGACAGCAGGTCAGTGGTTGCCTGGGGAAGGGGTAGGGGCGCAGGGAGGGATGAGCAAGGGGCAGGAGGGAAGTTTTGGGGGTGATGGATATGTTCATTCTCTTGATTGCAATGATGGTTACAGATGTGTCAACACTCAACAAAATGCACATCTTAAATATGCGCGGTTTATCGTATGTCAACTATACTAAACACAACCAGGTACTTCCCGCCCGTCACACTGGGGCCACCTGGGCTACCACCCACATCACCTATGCTCTACCTCAGTGGCTTCTCCTCCCTGATCTCCCTTGCTCACTGCTCCTGTCCCTTGATCATTCCAGGCACGCTCCCACCTTAGGGCTCCTTCTGTGTGGAATGTTCTTTCCCAGATACTCCTATGCTTCATTGCTTGAGCAACCTCAGGCCTTCACCCCGTGGCACCTTCTCAGTGAGGCCTGCCTTAATCACTGCACTTAAAACTCTGAGCCACGATTCTCTGTAGTCCCGACACCCCTTTCCCTGCTCAACTCCCCCCCCCCCCGCCTCCATATCACACCAAATAAAATCAACTTCCTTTGGGTTTTGTTTGTTTTCCTCAACTGGAATTTGCACTTTTGTTGTAATTCAATATTGTAGTCGGGGGCCCTAGGTAGGTATGTTGTTAAAGGAATGTTTCATTCATACTAGGCACTGTTCTAAGTGCTTTACATAGATCACAGAATGGCCCCCAGAAGTGGTGCTATAATTCTGCCCACTTTACAGATGGGAAAACTGAGACATGGAGAGATTTAAGCATGCCCAAGCTTATTCCAGACCCTGTGCTCTTAACCAGCATGCTCTGTCATCTCCCCAGTGCTTGGGTCCCCTGATCACAGCTTCTGATCACAGCTGGCATCTCCAACTGGATTGGTCCTGGCAGGGCCCCTATCCTGATTCCAGAGGTTGAACCACATCTTATAACAGCAACAATAACGCTTCCTAATTTCCTCTAGGTGTTCTCTCTGCTTTGGTCCAAAAGGCATGTGAGGAAGAGAAGGGTACATAAAATACAAATGGCTTCTTTCAAAAGGGGGCAGGGGAGGGGTGCCTGGGTGGCTCTGTCGGCTGAGCGTTAGACTCTTGGTTTCGGCTCAGGCCATGATCTCGGGGTCCTGGGATGGAGCCCTCTGTTGGGCTCCCCGCTCAGCAGGGAGTCTCCTTCTCCCTCTGCCTCTGCCTCTGCCCCTCCCCACTCGTGCTCTGTCTTTCTCAAATAAATAAAATCTTTAAAGGGAGGGGGAGGGGAGTTAAAGGTGGGAAGACAAGGGGAAAGGTGGGCAGGGTCCCAGAAGGAAGTGGGCAATACACAGACCACACTCATTCGGTGTGGAGCTCAAGGCCTGCCGACAGGTCCCAGGGCAGCCCGAGGTCCCATGATTCCCAGTGTCCTCAGGACGGAAATCGGCCATGGCTACGACTAGTCATAGTTCCTTCCCTCCCTCCCGCATTCATTTATTCACTATCCATGACTCAGCAAGTGTTTACAAGGGCCTGCTGTGTGGGGCCCACACCAGGCACAATCAGGACAGAGCGCCTTGGGCCCACCTCCCTAGGAAGGACAACCCCTGGGAGCATTGCTCCCACCTTCATCTTGCAGATGTGGAAGCAGGTCTTGGAGGCTGCTCCTTGGTTTGAGCCCAGCCTGATGCCCTCCCTTGGCCACCAGATTCTCCAGCTTCCTCCTACTTCGGGTGCCTCCAGAGCTGCAGTCTCCCATGGCTCCTGCACCCCACGGCACCTCCTCTGAGCCGGGGCCTTCCTGTTTCTGGCTCATCCTCACAGGTCAGGGCTGCTGTCCCTGAACATAACTCCCTGCAGCTGGGTGCCCCATCCTGCCTGCCCACCCCTCTGCCCTGTCACTGAGTCTGCTCCCGCCTCCCCCGCCCACTGCCCTCAGGAGCTCCCCACCCCCTGCTCCCCAGCTGCAGTCCTGCTGTCAGGAGACCCATTGAGGAGGAAGCCGGGGGTTCCCGAGACGCAGTCCCTGATCTCCAGCGGCTCCCACAGCTCCCTGCAGGCTCCCAGGCTGCCCGGCACTATGTGCAGTACCTCAAGTCAGGAATCAGGGTCAAGTTTCCATGCCGCGGCTCACCGCTGGGGGCTTCAGGCACATCCTTCGCCCTCTTTGGACCTTTTGGTTTTATTCCCTGAGAAATGGAGCACTTATAACCAGTAAAATCCGGTTCCTTTCAGATTTTGTGGGCCTGCAAGTTCCCAGAACATCTGGAAGACAGGGGCAGGGTGCACCCCGGGAGCTCCAACAGGGATCCCAAGTCAGCCCACTGCCTTCTCCGCTGAGTTGAAGGCTCCTAAAGTGGGACTGGAGTAAGAGGGCGTCAGCTCCAAGTGGACAGGACAGATCTGGCTCACTCTGCTCTGTATGTAAATGCTATGGCACCTGTCCTGTGCTCTATAAATAGCTGTTGGATGAACGGCCAGAGGAGTGCGGCTGGAAGAGGGATAGGCGGCTGCAGTCAGCTACCGCTGATCACTCTGACCCTCTGACCCTGCAAATAATCCCAACGTCCCTTGGGCGTGTGCAGAGCCACCCCCAGGCCCACTCACTGCCTTCTCTAACTGGCTCACTACCCTCCCTGGACACCACCTGTCCATCTAGACCAGTGCTTCAGCTTACTGGAGGGAAGGACAAACTATTTTTTTTTTAAACCCAGGGACACCTGGGTAGCTCAGTCGGTTGGGTGTCTGTCTGCCTTTGACTCGGGTCATGCTCCCAGAGTCCTGGGATTGAGTCCCGCATCAGGCTCCTTGCTTGGCGGAAAGCCTGCTTCTCCCTCTGCCTGATGCTCCCCCTGCTTGTGTGCTCTCTCACTCTTGCACTCTCTCTCTCTCTCTCTCTCTCTCTCTCTGGTAAATAAATAAATAAATAATATATTTTTTAAAAAATAAAATAAACCCAATCCTTTGTGGGCCAATACTTTTGTAAATTACAATAAAAATAAATGACTAAAAATTGATCACTCCCTTGGAAACTGCAGCTATGTCAAATTGTTACAGGAGTGTCTAAGGTCTGCACCTATCCCTTCAAGGAAGGCACCCGTCTGTAGACCTCACTTGCAGGAAAATTGCTCTGAATTTCCTCATTTCAGTGACAGTATCACCCGTCCCATCCCCACTGTGCCTGACAACCCCTCATCCTGCCACCTACACAGACCAATTGGTCATGAACTTCTTTCCATCCTAAGGTCTCACTGGTGGGACCCATCATCTGTGGCACCCCAGGCCAGAATCTCACTCTCCCACCTTCGGTCTAGGCCCCCAACCCTATCCAGGGGGAGCTTGCAAATGCTCTGAAGTGTGTCCTATATGTACTGAAATCCTTTGTGGTTCCCCCCTTTAGGACTTGGGCTCTTGAACCTAACATTGCCTCCATAAACTGGACTTGCACACACACACACACACACACACACACACACACACACACCTGCCCCATCTCTTCCTACGCCCTCCCCGCAAGCCTGGGATCCACATGGACCACTGGTCTGCACACTGTGCACATCAGGACTGTCTCCTGCTGGGAACACACTGGCCCCAGCTCCTCTTCAGTCAGCTCTGTGCTCGCCACACTTTCGGTCCCAGCTCTTCCGCCCTCAGAAGCCCTCCAGAAGACCTGTAGGCTTCCTACCTCCATCCTCCATGCTCCAGCAGCCCCTCTCCCAGCCACTTAGGAAAAAGTGGCGGCGCCGCCTCACACTGTTACGAGTTAGGCACAAGAACGTGCTCTCCCCCCACAGACCCTCTAAGCGAGTGTGCCTACATCTTCATCCTCCCCTGCAGACGTGGGTGCTCACTCAGAGCCATCTCCCATTTTTAATGCAAGACTCTTAATCATCAACAGCTCTGTGAAGTGGTCTATTAGCCTCTTTCGCTGACAGTGGAGATCTGAAACATTAAGGGACTCACTCAAAGCCACACACCCATTGAGGTGTCAGAATTGGGATTCTAACTCAGTTCTGCTGGCCTCTGGAGTTCAAATGTTTAAATAGCTACACTATGTATTTGTCTGCTGATGGTAAAGGCCATCAAGCAAACATAGAGAGTCAGCGCTTGCAACCTTATGATAGAACAAGATTACATTTAGGCCAAAAGCATTAAAAATAATGAGAATGTGGACCTTATGAAGCTAAACATTATAAAGAGATTTTAAAATATAAATACTGGGCGCCTGGGTGGCTCAGTTGGTTAAGCGACTGCCTTCGGCTCAGGTCATGATCCTCGAGTCCCGGGATCGAGTCCCACATCGGGCTCCCTGCTCAGCGGGGAGTCTGCTTCTCCCTCTGACCCTCTTCCCTCTCATGCTCTCTATCTCTCATTCTCTCTCTCTCAAATAAATAAATAAATAAAATCTTTAAAAAAAATAAATAAAATATAAATACTTATGCACCAAATAACAACATCAACAACTATAAGGCAGAAACCACAGGAAATTTGAGGAGAATTGAAGCATGTGGGGAAGAGGAGCCTTGACTTGTCTTCTCACAGATCAAATGAGCAAAAGAATCTAGAACCGTTGGCTGACCGTGAAGCTGCCGTAAACCCAATACTCAGATATGTACTCAGACGTACCCCAAACATCTATCCTGTTCTCCACCTAGAGACAAGTTCATATACTATGCATTTCATGGCTCAGACACATTCAGATGCACACGCTTAGGGATAAAAGTTTGAAACATTTTCACCAAACTGTTACCACTCTCCGGACAATGATATTAGGAGTTTTACTTTCTTCTGTTTCTCTGTGTTTTTAATTTGTCTACAATAAATGTATGTCACTTATATGCTTTCCAACATTGTTTTTTCAGTGCAGAGCAGAGAGGATTCTGGTTAGTTGGAAGTCCAAATGATGCAGACTTCAGTACAGGGAAGCCTGCCCTGCATGAGGAAGGTGATGAAGTTTCATCCAGAAGACACATCACAAAACGTGCAGAGCCCACAGTGAGCACTCAGGGAACTGCACTGTGTTGGTACTCCCACCCGCCCCCGGGTCTTTCACTCCAGCCACTGCCTGACTGGTTCTTGAGCCTCTCCGCCTCCTTTCTCCCCTCTGACCCTGTCCCAGCCCAGGTCCCACCATCTTTCACCAGGATTAATATCTCAGCCTCCTAACTGGCCTTCCTGCCTCCAGTTTCTCCCAGCACCTCCCTCTCTCCAAGGCCAGCATGCATCTCCCATAATGCTTTGAGAGTGAACTTCATTTTTTTTTTAAGATTTTATTATTTATTTGACAGAGAGAGAGACAGGGAGAGAGGGAACACAAGCAGGGGGAGTGTGAGAGGGAGAAGCAGGCTCCCCGCTGAGCAGGGAGCCCAACACAGGGCTCAATCCCAGGACTCTGGGATCATGACCTGAGCCAAAAGCAGACGCTTAAGGACTGAGCCACCCAGTCTCCCCGAGAGTGAACTTAAAAAAAAAAAAAAAAAAGTCTGATCATGTTGGCACACTTCCTCCTTCTTAAAGTTTCTCCATGGCTTCTCATTGTCCTTAGGATAAAGTCCCCTGCCAACCTCTCTAGTGTCACTCTGACCCCTCCCCTGTTCTCCATACCCTAAGTCCAAAATAGCTTGCATTCCAAATAGCTTGCACTTCTTCCAAATTCCCCATATGCTTTATTTTCCCTGAACCTTTGTTCATATATCTTCTTCTTCCTCAATTACCATTAGGCCACTTTTCCCTCTGTTCAGACCCTTCTCTCTAAGGTTTGACCCAAATATCCCCTCCATCGGGAAGCCCTCCTTGATTGCTCCAGCACAGTTCCCTTTGCTGAGCACCCTCAGCACTTGGTGCACAGGATCATTTCTGAAGACCCTTGTAAGTCCCAGACTGACCTCACATCATATCAAGCATATTAAAAAGTACCCATATCGGGGTGCCTGGGTGGCTCAGGCAGTTAAGTGTCTGACTCTTGATTTCCTCTGCCCCTACTAGCCATCTTGCTCTCTCTCTCTCTCTCTCTCTCTCTCTCCCTAAAATAAATAAATAAATAAAATCTTAAAAAGAAAGATCTTAAAAAGATAATAAAATCTTAAAAATAAATAAAATCTTAAAAAGAAAAAGTACCTATATCACTTATTAAAAATACTTGTTTGGCTATAAACAAGTTTTAAAAGATTTTTGTGATTTTTTTCATTTGAAATTTTGTTTCATTTCTGTTTTGCTGGGTTTTTTTGCAGCTAGTGCTTTTGTGTTCAGTTCTCAAACATTTTTGTGGGGTGACGAAAAGCCTCTAGGCCCTGAGCCCTGAGCTCCCCCTGCCAAAGGTTAAGAAGACTGCGCCCAGAGCTGACCACTGTTGGGTGTAGCAAATTAGGCGTTTATCCACCTATCTCCTCTGAGGGACCACGGGATCTCAAGAATCAGAGCCTACCTCCTCTCTGTGCCCCTGGTGGCCAACAGCCAGCCTGCACAGAGCAGCACTCAGGCACTGCCCATAGAATGAATACATTCATGACTTCCCCTAAAAATCTTTCTTCTCTATGAATCTAATAAATTGCAACTCGTATTTATTTCTGTATCTGTCAATTGTGTCTCTATAAAATATTTCTTTTTTTAAAGATTTTATTTATTTATTTGAGCGAGCACAAGTGGGCAGAGGGACAGAGGGGCAGAGGGGGAGGGAGAAGCAGACTCCCCGCTGAGCAGGGAGCCCGATGCAGGGCTCGATCCCAGGATCCTGGGATCCTGACCTGAGCCCAAGGCAGATGCTTCACCAACTGAGCCACCCCGGGGCCCCTCTATAAAATATTTCTATACTTTATCCAAAGATCTCTGCTCACTTCACACTGTTTAAATGTCCAAAGCGTACGCAGTCAGGAGCCCACATGTTACCTCTCCTGAGCCTCATGACAACTTCATGAAGTAGATCCTGTTATCACCGTTTAACAGAGAACGACACTGGGGCTCAGAGCAGAGAACTAGCCTGCAAGTAAGAGACTGCGGAGTCAGGAAGCGAACGAAGGACTGTCCCGTTCCTGGTCCCCCAGCCCCCCTCAACACCCGTCTCCTGCCGCCCACAGGTCGCACCGCCAGCCATCACTCCCAGCCTGTTCCTCGTCTCATTCCTTGGCTTCCAGGCAAGATGCAGACCTATCCTGCGCCCAAACGCGCCATCCTGCCAGCAGCGGGGCTGTCTCCACACCATCGCTCCATTCAGTCCCACCAACCTACCACGTGCCAAGCCCTGTGCAGAGAACCAGAGCTAAAACAAAGAATGCCAAGGTCACCCGGCCACGAGCTCCTGAACGGCAGGGACCGAGCCCAGAGCAGAGAGACGGCGGGCCCTCACCAGCCATCCTCTACCTGGAGGATGGTGGAGAAGGTCGCTTTTGTGCACCCGCCCCCTCTCAAGCCAGCCAGGGAAGCCCTGGGCTGCCCCATCTCTCACCCATGTTGAGTCTGTTCCCCTGAGCACAGAGACAGGCCTGGCCCACCTGCCACCCTCTTCCCAGGGCCTCTCCAGAGGATCGGCACGTTCACGAGGGGCCCCAAATGGACCGTCCTCAAAACTCCCCAAAGGTAGAGCACTTTTCAATTGGCAAAAGGCTCCACCTGCTTTCCTTCAGTCGATCC
This sequence comes from Zalophus californianus, assembly GCF_009762305.2. Taxonomy (NCBI): domain Eukaryota; kingdom Metazoa; phylum Chordata; class Mammalia; order Carnivora; family Otariidae; genus Zalophus; species Zalophus californianus. Next base: position 10,366,534 of record NC_045603.1, read on the forward strand.
TGTCTCCATCCCACCTACGGAGAAGGAATCCTCCAGGTCCACTTGGCTCCCCAAGGCAAAGTTCGGCTGGGACCCCGGAGTCCCTCAGAAAGGCCCCTCTCCTTCCTAAAACTCAGCTCCCCATCTGTGCTCTAAGGGGGTTCAGCTGGACAACCCCTGAGATCCCTTCGGGCTTCAACATGGCCAGGATCCACCATGGAAAGGAAGGCTGGCCCTGTGACAGAGGAGGGCACTAAGGCCCCGAGGTTTCCAGGACCCCGACTGGTGGTGCACGGTTGCCACGCAGTGTGCACAGTGTCCCGGAACTGCACCGTCAGGGAGAAAGGCGCCACCTCCCACCAGGACCGGCAGGAGGAGCCACCCGGTGCGGAAGCAATGCTGGCACGAGGGGGTTTGGGGGCCGGGAGGCTCACCCCCACCAAAACCAGCCATGGGATTCCTAAAGTCCACCTGAGCGGGCACAGGCTGCTGGGCACGGATTCAGACAGCCCAATGGTACGCACGGTATGCCTCTCAGCCCAGGGCTGGCGGAAGTGCCCAGACCTCCAGTAACAATGAGCAACACAATAAAAATAGCAGCACACTCAGTGGTTCGCTGCGGCGTCAGGCGCTCCGTGCCCGTTACCTTCCCTCCCCACAAAGCTGCTCATCTCATTTTACAGATGAGAACCCCTGGCTCTCGCTCTGCCCTAGCTCACACAGGCAGGAAGTAGGGCACCCTGCTCTGACCGCCCCAAAGCCCTCGTCCTTCGACCCACCCCGTTGCCCCGGTTCTGTCTGTCCCCCACGGTGGAGGCGCATTGCCGCTCAGTGGCCTGGGAGGGCCTCGGTGGGCCAGAGTCGGGGCAGAGGGCTGACAGGGAGATGACCCAGGGGCAGGCGGGTGCCTGCCAGAGGCCTCAGCCAGCACGTCTGCAAAACCAGGAATTTGACCGAGAGCTTCGCCAAGGCCCTTCCTCAGGCTGTGATAGTCCTATGTCTCCAGAGGCCTGCAGACCTCCCCGGCAGGCTGCTGCTGAGGCTGACACCCATGGAGGGCCGTGCCCCTGTGGGGGCCGATGTGCTCCAGTGCCTCCCACATGCTGGCAGCTGAAGGTGTCTGGTCCCTTGGCAGGAATGTGTCAGAGCTGGACCTGGAGCCAAGCCACAGACCTGGGGACAGAGGGTACAACTCAGGAGCCTGAGCTGGTACTCCACAGTGCCAGCCTCAGGGCCATTCCTAAGGGAACAGCAAGGACCCCTAAGCAAAGATAGGGACAGACTAGGGGCACCCAGAAGAGCAGGCCCGTCGGCCCGCCCTGACAGGCCCGTAGCCTGGGCTGGGCTCCAGGCCTCAGGGGAGACAGTCACATGGTGGTGGAGGGTGTCGCCATCCTGGGAAAGAGGGAAGACAGAAGGAAGAGACCCTAGGTGAAGGAGTGACAGGAGGGGGTCCCCATCCCAAGTGGGAACAGGGGTCCATCTGTGATGAAAAGCAGACCTCCAATCTTAGGGCCATGGGCCCACCCTGGCGGGTGGGCTCCCATTACCAGCCAGACCCTGATGCCCTTCCTTTGACATGTCTGCCTCGGGCCTCTCCCCGCGCCACCCCCACCAACAACTCTTTCTCTCTCTCTCTCTCTCTCTCTCTCTCTCTCTTGCATTCCTCTGGGAGCTGATCAGGGCTTGAATGACACCCCAGATGACTCTTTGCTATTAATTCCCACACACAGAATGGGCCCCTTGTTCTCCTCTCCCAGAGGAATAGCCGTGGCCAAAGCCATCCCAAGAGTTCCTGACTTAACCCTTCTCCCGGCTGCTCCTCCACACGTCCCCACACCCAGGGCCACGGGGCCAGCAGGAGGTGGGATGCAGAGAGGGAGTCTGGGAAAAACAGGGACTCCTCCAGCCCAGAGCTGCTGGACTGAAATCCCCAGGATGGGACAGCAGGACCACTCAAAACTCCCCAGGGATTCTGACCCTGGCTGCTCGCCCAAGGCTCTCAGCCAGGCCCTGGTGGCCAGAAGGTCTCGCCACCAAAGTGCCGGAGGCCCAGGGCCTACAGCCTCGCCAGGGCCAGCCTGAGGCCTCTGGCCCCCTGGGAGGACCCTTCAGGGGCTAGCTGGTGGGCTCGGGCTCTCAGCCCTACCTGGCCCTGATGGGGTTAACAGGACTGGAGGCAGCAGTCACCTGTCCAGGCAGGTCACTGATGAGAGACAAGAGGTGCGTGGCCTTTGGAGTCTGGAGACAGAGGAGGAACTGGTCTGTTGAGTCAAAGCACATCATCCCTTCTTTGCCGGCCCCCACCCCTCCAACTTAGACAATGGGAGTGAGAAGAGCTTCAGAGGCCATCTAGGCCAGCCCCTCCCTGCTCAGATGGGGAAACTGAGGCCCTGAGAGGGGGACAGCATGGCCTCCATCCCTCTGCAAGTCCGTGGCACAGCCCGGGACCCAGGTCCCTAGCTTCTAAACCAAGACACTTTCTCCTTCTCCAACCCCTCCTTTTCCATGTTCTACCCTCTCCCTCCCTGCCACTGACCCAGTTCTGCAAGCCTGCTGTGTGACCTTGAGCCCATCACCGTGGCTCTCTGGGTGGTGGAGAGCTCGTGCTTGAAGGGAACATAAACACCTGCTCTACGGTCAGCATCAGCCACCTCGGCCTCCTGCCCCAGGACAAGGTTCAAATCCTTCCATCTGCAGCTCAGTGAGGACCACCCCAGAAAGACTTGAACCCATCCTCCCACCTTGCCTCTTCCCATCACGGACAGCACTGTGGGAACTCAGGAAGAAGACCCCAGAGGCAGGGGCAGTTAAGCTGAGAAGAAGAAGGAGGTGGGGTGCGGGGCACAGGCCCGAGGGAGCAGCAGTGTGGCCAGCGCGTGGAGGTGGCCAGGGCAAGACGGCCTGGGGAGCGGCAAGCTGAACCATGGACTGGAGCCAGGCTGGGGGGGGGGGCGATCCTGGAAAGTCAGGACAGGTGGCACTCAGAGCTGCTCTGCAATCATGTGCTCACATCTTGGTTGCTATAACTTGTCACCTCTGCCATCTCTCTCGCTTTCCTGGGGCCCTCCACCCCCTGGCAGCCTCCCCAGATTTCCAGGTAGACGGGGCCAGGGCAGGTGAAGGATGGCCAGGGGAAGGGGGAAGGGCGAAGACAGAGAAATCTGTGGAGAGAGAGAGAGAGAGAGAGAGAGAGAGATGGAGGCCTTGAGAGCAGAGCCCGGGCTGGAGACAGAGGGAGAGCAAGGACAGAGACGGCCAGCCAGGGGCAGAGTGGGCCAGAAAAGGAAGGACGCTGAGAGAGAGAAGCAACCGGCTGTGGGGTCAAAATGACAAAGCCTCCCGGAGACAGGAGGCTGCGGACAGAAAGAGGAGGGAGAGGAAGCAATGGGCAGAGAGAAGGAAATCGGGCGGAGAGGACAAGCGGCAGAGCCAGGCGTGGAAAAGAAGACCGAAGGCAAAGGTGGGGAGGAAGATGAGGCGGCGGAGGAGGAGGGCGGAAGGGGGCCCTGCCAGGCAGGTACCCGCAGCCCCTCGCAGCACCCCGCTCGCCAGGCACGCGCACACGGTGCTCCAGCAGCATGCATAAGGAGGGCCGGGAGCTCAGCACACAGCAGCAGGGAGGGCACCACAAAGCCCAGAGGGATGGCCTGCCCCAGAGGCGGCTGTTTTGAGGCTGAGGAGGGGGACTTAGAGACCATCTATTCCAGTAGTTTCCCCACCAGCTGCACCATAGTCACAGCGGAGCTTTTCAAAAAAGAGATTCCTGGGACGCCTGGGTGGTTCAGATGGTTAAGCGTCTGCCTTCAGCTCAGGTCATGATTCCGGGGTCCTGGGATCGAGCCCCACGTCCGTCCGGGTCCTGGCTCAGCGGGGAGCCTGCTTCTCCTTCTCCCTCTGCCTCTCCCCCTGCTCGTGCTTTCTCTCTCTCTCTGTATCTCTGTGTCTCGAATGAAAAAATAAAATCTTTTAAAAAAGAGAGAGAGAGATTCCCAACTAAATCTATGACTGGGAATGGGAGCCGGGAGCCGGTGAGCCTGCAGCCCCACATGGCCCCGGGGTTAACCAGGCGAACAAATGAGGGAGCCGCTGATGGCCACGCAAGGTTCCCTGGCAAAGCCAGGGAGGCCTCCCGGGTCCCAGCCCCGGGGCTGCGCATGGGAAGGGGCGAAGTGGGCAGTGCCCCCTCTCTTTCCCTCCGGCCCTCTAGCCTCAAGGCCAGGGCCCAGCTCTTCGGGGGCTGCCAGGTCAGTCACCATTCTGAGGCCCAGAAGTCAAATGGGGGAAAGGAAGGCATTGGGCCAGAATAGGATTTCTGTCCCCCATTTCCCCACCCCCGTCCCCCTAGTGCCAAGGCCTAGGGCTGTGAGCTCTAGCCAGAGATGGGGGCGGAGGGTGGGGCAGGAGGGAGGAGGGGGAGGCCTGGGTGCTTCCTGTGCCCCCCTCTTTCCCTTGGCCTCCTGGGACTCAGGGCTGGGTCCCCTGGGGCGGTGGTGTCTGAAGCTGACAGATCTGCCCTGTCCTTCCTGCCTGCTAGGGGAAGGGGTGGAGCTGGCTGGGGAGCTGGCTCAGATCCCCCTTCCCTAGGTCCTCAGGGGTTTGGCGTCTCACTAAACCCAGCCTGCCCCTCCAGGGGCCCCAGCTGCAGAAGAAGGAAGAATACCGGACTAGGGATCAAGCCGCCTGCCTCCATCACATGAGAGACCTTGGACCAGTCTCCTCCCTCTAGCCCTCAGACTCAGACTCCCTCCTTGCTCCCTTCCCCTCTCCAGGCCTCCCACCCCTTCCTCTACCGGTCCTCCCGCCTTCATTCATTCATTCACCCATTCGTTCATTGGACACCTCCAGCACACCAGGCATTCAGCAGATCACCAAGGATTCGTGGAGCTGGCATCCTTGTGGGAAGACGGACAATGAACAACTAATCTCACAATAAACATAAAATCGTAAATTGTAGTGAGTGCTATAAAGGAAAAGGCCAGACTGCTGTCACAGGGAAATAACTGATGCTGGAGAATCAGGCGGTGTCTGTAGACACAACCTCGGGGCTGAGCCCACAGGAGGAACCAGCGAGGAGCCCGTGGAAGTGCGTTCAGTGGAGGGAGGGCATCTGTGGGGCTTGGCAGCCACTCTGCTAGAGTGTCGGGATGAAAGTAAGGCCAGGATATGAGGGCCAAGCTGAAGATTTAGGATTTTTTTTTTTTTAAGATTTTATTTATTTATTTGACAGAGAGAGACAGCGAGAGAGGGAACACAGGCAGGGGCAGTGGGAGAGGGAGAAGCAGGCTTCCCGCCGAGCAGGGAGCCGGATGCTGGACTCAATCCCAGGACCCTCAGATCATGACCTGAGACGAAGACGGATGCTTAACGACTGAGCCACCCAGGTGCCCCAAGACTTGGGATTTTGATCCCAAGAGCCATGAGAAGGAAATATGTATTTGATCCATCTCTGATTTGAAGTGTTATTTCCCTACGTGCACGTGCGTCTGCCGCATCTGTGCGCTTTAGACCGAGTGCGCAAACGGCTGACTATGGTGTGAATTCGTGGGTCTTGCCCCAAAGGGGCTGATAGAAATGATGTTATCAGGCCTGAGGAAAGGAGAAGTAGCACAGGGTTCTTAGTGGGTTCTCTCTCTGGTCAACGAGTTGGACAAGTACTTGTTGCGTACTCCCGCGTCCAGGCCTGAGCAGCTGCCCCGGGAGAGACAAGACCAGATGTGGCCCTTTTCTTACAGAACCCTGAAACCCCTGCTAGCAAATCTGAAAGAGCCCCCCTGAGATCAGAGGCCAACTCTCTCATTGTACAGAGGAATGGATGAGCAAGCCCAGAGAGGGCAGCTGACTGCCCCAAGGTCACACAGCAAGAGTCTGGACCTTGGCAGAGTTGGGAGCAGCTCCTCCCATTATACCTGCCAAAGCTGAGATTTCTACTCAGGGTTCTAGCCCCAAACGGAAGACATTCAAACTCTCTAACTTCTCAACCTGCCACCTGGTAAGGGGGTGAGACCTGCAAAATCCCCGTGCCTGGCAGCCTCGTGGATATATTACACTTCTGCTTGCACCAGAGCACCCGGACACGCGACCACACCCCTAGGGTTGTGCCTGAGTCCCTCAGTCTTATCGTGGTAAGTGCGTCTCCTCCCCCCATGAAGGGAAGAGATTTTCTTGAGTGTATTATATCCAAGTCATTATCATATCCAATACATTAGCCATCCTACCTGGAAAACGTTGGACACCGACGAGAGAAGTGAATGGTTATGTCTACCTTTTGTTTCGGGCAATCTGCTGGACACTTGCTATTTCTCATTGCTTTTTCATCTTTGAGACATTCCCAGGAGGCAAGTATTGGCATCCTCATCTTACAGATGAAGTAATTCATTACGAAGATAAGTAAGTGGCCCAATCCCACAGCAGATTTAGTGGGACAGGACCGAAGTTGAACCCTGGTCTCTCTGGTTCCGGATCTCAGGCTCACCACTCAGCTCCTTTGTCATTATAAAGTGACATCATCAAAGGATATGGTAACCTTCTTGTGGAGGGGCCCCTTCGAGCTCATACAAACACTGAAATCCCACCAGGTCACCCTGTGTTCACTTTCAGGGGAGAGAGGGGAAGCTTGCAAGAGCAGAGACGCACTCACAATGCCAAGCTCAAATGCGTGATCCTGACTCGCTTCACGCCCAGCCCGGTCCCCTGCCCTTCAGCATCCACAGCCCTAGTCCCTGGTCATACCCTGGATGATGGAGTGAAATGACAGGGTATCTGGTGTGAGCAGATCCGGGTTTTTCCAGCCACCCTCTAACCTGGGCCACCTGGACAAGTCCCTTGCCCCAAGCTGCCCAGATGATGGAGGTTCAGAGGCCCTCGTTAGCCACAGGCAGCCCACCCTGCTATGACAGCAGCAGCCCCCTCCAGGTCAATACCAGGGTCCCCTCTGAAAAAAGCTACCCTTGGCCCCCCACCCTTCCTTTCTTTTCTCCACCTTCCCCAACCGACTCTCGTCACCCTCAAGCATGTCTGCACCACGTTGCTCTAATAGGTGTGGGAATGTATGAATGAATGACCCAACTCCCCACTCGTCAACAAGCTCCTCAAAGACAAGCCCACCATTCACCCCTCTCCATTACCCCAGACAGCACAGCCTTGCCTAGGGGTGGGTCCTTGGGAAACCTGGGGCAAAAAGTCAGGGCAAAGAGGTCAAGTTCCAAGACTGAACAGTCATGTGACCTCAGTCAGTCAATCGCTTCCCTTTCTGCTCTTATTCAATGGGATGATGGCCCTGCCCTTGTTCTGCCAGCCCCCAGCTACTAGGGGCTGATGGGAGAACGTCCAGTGACAGCAACAGCACTTGTACAGGGAAAGAAGCAAGGACCACTATCAAACCCAAGGTCAACTGACAGCCACCTTCCGAGGGCCGACCCCTAGATGCTGAGAACAATAGCTGCCATTTACTGAGTCCCGTAATGTGCCAGGGACCATCCTAAGTGCTTACACGCTACATCCGGTTTCATCCTCCGCACAACCTAGTCGGAAAGTGAGACTCAGAGATGTCACGTCCTTTGCCAAGGACACACAGCTAATAAGTGGGAGTGTCAGGATTCAAACCCGGAGCTGTCTGACTCAAGAGCAGCACACCTTGCTGCCTGGGCAAGTTTATCTCCTCGAGAGTCATTCGTTCATTTGCACCACTGGGCACCTTCTAAGTGCCAGGCATCATGCTGGAGGGTGGGAAGGACCCAGCTCGCAGGGACAAGGTCCTGCTGGAAAGGTGAGGGATGCAGGAGTCGGAGGAGGCTCCAGGCCTGGCCACCAGGCAAGGTGTCCTGAGTGACGCTTGGCCGCTGGGGCCTGGGTCACAGAGAGGGGGTGGGGAGAGTGCACGGGGCTAAGGAGGAGTCAGGGATAAGTATTTTAAACAAAGATCCATTTCTTAACTGCAGAACTTAGAGCTTTTGACAGGCCCTGCATCTCTAAAAAGAGGAAGTGGAAAGCAGGGTTTCCGTAACTTAGTTGCCCACAAAACTGCCTTTTCAAGAGACGCCAATCCATCTCTGAGGAACATCAAGGCTTGGAAACATTAGCTCAGGCACTGGACTCTCGTTTTGAAATACAATTCATGTGCTATCAAATCTGGAAATGCCCTCAGAGATACCCTAGTCTGCCCCTCATTTTATGGATGGGGAAACTGAGGCCAGGGGAGGGTAGAGGTGGCCGGGGCAAGAGGGGGCCTCCACAGCCCAGCCGGGACTCAAGTCCAGCCCTCGGAGTCCCCGTGGCCCACACAGCCCTGGAGGCCCTGGGTTGTGCCAAGGTGCTGGGTATCTGTGTAGGCCTCTCCCCTCAAACTCTGAGCTCCTGTGTCTCAGACAGAGTACATTCCCGGAAGTTCAGCTCAGCGTGAGAGATTCGGGGCAGGCACCAGGAAGGGCTCTCTAGCAGCAGGGTCTGGAGAACAAGAACAAGCAGTCTCCTTCTGGGAGGGCTTCTGAGAAGAGGGCAGAGGCCAGCTGCCCTGAGGCTGCCCTAGGCACTGGCCCAGCCTCCTCGTGGCCAGAGAGGGTGGGGCAGGGCAGGAAAGGCAGACTCAGGCCCCAGGAGCTACCTTTCTGGCGTGGGGTGGGACCCTCAGCTTGGACCAGACACAAGGCCGGGCGAGAGCCCCTGTTGGGACAAGCCCTGGCACGCTGCCGTCCTCCATCCTCCGCAAGAGCTCAGGCCTTCCACCTCCAGGAAGCCAGTCCGGCCTGTTCTAGCCTTGCCTATCTGTTCCTCCTTGGAACCCTGACAGCAACTCAACTCAGGGAAGACTCCCTGAGGTCATGCTGGGCCCTGGGGGGGCCAACACCAAGAAAGAAGGCATGGCCCCTACCCTCAGGGGGCTCCAAGTGGGAGGTGGAGACTGGCCCGGATGCCAGGCTGTGTAAGGAGGGGAGGTGCAAGGCCATCTCCACCCCTACTGGAAAGTAATACAGGAAGAGAATTCCAACTGAGTCCGTGTCCAGGAGTGCATCCCTGAAGAGAGGGCCTCCGAGCTGGGCTGTAAGCAATGAGGGATGGGGAGCACAGGGAAAGTGCAAAGGCCCCGGGGGGTGGGTGGAGGAGGGGACTGGCCCATGGTGGCACCTGGGGTCTAGTGGCAGGGGGGCAGAGCGGTCAGAGGCTGGGCTCAGGAGGTAAACTGCGGGTGCCAGTGCATTCCCACCTATCACTAGCTGGGTGAGCTCGGGGCTGTCACTGAGCCTCCTGTGCCTCAGTTTCTTTCCTAGAAGGAGAATAATAACAGTATCCACTCACTGGGTTGCTGAGACGACAGAGCGCTCAGAGCCGGGCTGGCCCACAGGAGGCTCTGGAAGTGTGGGTCTCCGCTGTCGAGGGGGCACAGGGTAGGGGAGGCCCAGCCCCAAGGAGCTTATTGCACACCACCCCGGTCTGATGCTGGGATTCGACGGGCAGATTATAAACTCCTGAAGGCAAGTCCACAGTGGCTACTCAGTAAACACTTGTGCACTTGAACTGATGTGAGCACCGTTCCCACCTCCCAGCACGTAAATTACTACTACATACCAAACATTGAGCCAGGTACTTGTGTGCGTGCGTGCATATGTGTGTGTGTGTGTGTGTGTGTGTGTGTGTGTGTGTGCATATTCTTAATGAATTCTCCCATCCACTCCCACATGTAGTGATATATAATATTATCAGCATTTTACACATGCAAAAACCAAGTCCCAAGAAACTAACAGCATAAATCGCCCAAGGCCACGTGGATGCTAATGGCACAACTTCCTGACTCCAAGTCCAGTGCTCTTTCTACTGCCCTCCAAACCACGAACAACACAGCCTGTCCAGAGGCAGGGGAGCCTAGGAAATGTTCGAGGGAGCTCTCACACTCCCCATGCACTCACCCAGACTAAGCTTCTGTCGCGGTCACTACCATACCCTTGACCCCTGACCTGTGCCCCTGAGCCCTCCCTCACCCCAATGTGCAGCCCCTCCCCTGCCACATCCCCCAACTCCCCACACACTCCAGTGTGACTGCAGTTCTGACCTCTAGGTCTGGGGTCCAGAGCCCTGGCCCCCTGCCCTCTCCCCAGAGATTTAGGGCTCTGCAGGGGGTCATCACAGCCTCGGGGCTCCAGACACCCAGTGAGGGAGAGCAAGGCCCAGAGTGCTCGAAAAGTAAACACATCTGGACTGTTCCCCCCGCCCCCATTCAGAATCAGCCAGTCTGTGGTGGAAGCCAGGCTTCAGTACTTTTGAAAAACTTCACATATGATTCTAAAGTTCAGCAAGAATTAGAACCAATCCTCCAGACACCTGCCTAGGAGCTGGTGAGAAATGCAGAATGGCAGGTCCCATCCCAGACCTGAAGAATGGGAGCCAGTGTGCTGCACACCTCTATGGTGAAAAGTACTGCCCTAGGCTGATCCCCGGCTTCCACACAAACCAGCAGGGAGGGATGAAGGTGAATCCCCTCCCCTTCCCCAGCCCCAGGACACCGGACATGGATAGTGAGTATCTGAAGAAGCACTGAGAGAGGGGGCCACAGGCCTGAGGGAATGAGGGAGTGAGAGCCTAGACCAGGCAGGTGCCTGGAGGTGCTAAAGTGCTTTCCCAGTGTCCCCTCATCTGTCCTCAGTCAGGAAGAGAGTCTCATGCCCACCGGGGGAAACTGAGGCTGGAGCAGAGGCTCAACTTGACCAGCACCACCCCTCGCCCTCACATAGCCCCAGCTCCACTGAAGAGCAGATTTCCCCCATCTCAGCTCAGTGTGTCCTGGGAAGCAGGCAGGGAGGCACTGGGGGTCACTGCCCAGGTGAGAGATAAGGGCCTGAGACCCGGGGCAGTGAACCCAGGGCAGAGCCTCCCACAAAGCAGGCCCAGTGCCCTAGGAAGAGGACTCAGGGAGCTAAGGGGTTAAGGGTCACTGCTGACAGAAGCAGCTCTGCCAGGCGGAGTCCTCAGTGGGCTTTACATCTGACTGCCAGGGGCCATCATTCACTGTCAGGGCGGTCTGAGCAGTAAGGCTGGGACTGGCAGCAACAGAACCCAGGTGGGGTCCCAGGAAAAGCCTGCAGCTCCTGAAAGGCCTCCCCACCCAGGGAAGGAAACCTAACTCTGCACCATTACGCTCACACTGTGGGCCCCCCTCTCTGCTGGGGAGAGAGGGCAGGCCACAGAGTCCACCGGCCGCCACACCTCAGTGAGGATGGGCAGACTGGATGGGGGTGTGGCTGTTCTGCCAAGGGCAGAGGCCAGGATATCTTCACCCAGCACCACTGCCCCCTCTCCAAACTCACTGCTCTCCAGAGATGGCTGGGGCCTTTGCCCTCTCTGCTGGAGGAAGCTGGGGCCCCCAGGGCCTGGGATGGGATGGAGAGGATTACAGTTGTCAGCATGGGGGTGGTCACAGCAGGGGTTGCCCCTCCTCTTCACCCCCCTCCATGCCCACAGCTCTGGGCATCTGGCAGCCCCTCCCTGCACCCCTGGAGGCCCACCTGCCTTATCCAGCACCTCTCAGCAGAAAGCCCAAGCACAGCAATGAGGAAACAGAAGAGAGGGAGAGAGAGAGAGAGAGAGACAGAGGGAGGGGAAGAGAGAGGCCCCCTCTGTCCAGCGTGGCTTCTCTGCAGACCCAGAGCGCCCACTGCCACCCCCACCCCCATCCTGGCACAGCTGGGCCAAGGAGGGTGAGGGAGAAGGCAGGGAGACGGAGAGGGGCGCTGTGGGACCCCAAGCCCAGGCTTCTTACCCTGGGCCCTCTCCCTCCACAGCCACCCCTCCTGCCCCAGGGGGTCTCGGACACCACGGGGAGCAGGGAAGTCCTTCCCTCGAAGAGGAGGAACCAAGGGGATGGGAGGGCGAGTGGGGACCCACCGGGATCTAGAGATGCCAGGCAGGCGGGCAGCGGGCAGGCAGCAGCGAGTGCTGGAGACTGCTGCAGCAGCTGGACGCGACCGGCTGGATGCACGTCCCTCCGTCCCTCTGTCCACCCAGGGCGGCTCCTCTCTGGGCGGTTCTGAGGCCGGGCGGGCGCTGTTAAAAAGCTTTTTATGTGTGTGTGTGTTAATCACATGATTGCCGTTCACCTGTATTTCGAACAAAGACAGCTCACTGTTTCAAGGCCCCGAACAAGAGTCTGGGCACAGGGAAGAGAAGGGAGGCGGGGGGAGGAGGGTTGGCAGCGCCGGGGGTGGCGTCGAGGAAAACTGGGGGGAGATTGTCCAAGGCCGGCAAGCGAGAGAAAGAGAAAACCCTTATCAAACTCCTAATTCACTGGGCTCCGAGGCCCCAGACACACTGGCCCGATTGTCTGGCTGGTTGTGTGTGCGAGCATGTGTGTGTGTGCTCCAATGTCCGTTCCCCCCACCCCCAACATGCCTTTGCCTCGTGTGACTACCTCATTGTGTCCCATTACCCACCCCCCTCCACCCCCTTGGCCTTTCCCAAGCATGAGGCCTTGCCTAGACCCCCTTTGCAGCCCCATTCCAGACAAGACTCCCTTGGGGTGGGCCTAGGGCCTTGCCCAGCCGCTGAGCTCAGAACCGTACATGGTCGCCAGCGCGGCCCGGGCTCCATCTGCCCCCTCCATGCTCACCCACACCTCTGCCTCGACACCCACCCTCTGCGAAGACAGAGGGGCTGTGACCTTTGCGGGACAGACCTGGGAAAGGGGAGAGGAAAAGGAGCCTTGGGTGATGGGCGGGAAAGAAAAAGGAGAGCGATCACCCCACTGGGGAGGTGGCTGAGGACAGAAGTGGGCAGAGAGGCGGGAGAGGGAGGTAGGGCAACTCCCCACCCTTTCGGGGTGGGGGTGTGCAGGACTTCATGACAACCCAGCCCGAGATACACCCCCCCACACACCAAGAGAGCATGAACCCAGTGTGGAGGGAGCTGGGGCCCCAGAAGACTTTCGGACCTACTTGAAGAGGACCCCCCCCAGCCCAGCCCCATGGCCAGCCCCCCAGGAACTTCAGTCCTGCCTCTCTACCTTGAGCCAGCCCAGCCCTTACAAGTGCTGCGCATCTGGTGAGAAGGGCCCAGGGGGGCAGCTAGGGCCTCTGCTCTGGGCGGGGGCTATCTAGCTGCCCCTGCCTCACCAGGTATGGACCCGCGTGTGCTCTCTCTCGCCATATGAGCGGAGGCAGAGGGTAGCCTGGGTCGGGGTGGGAGGCAGGTGAGGCAGGCTGAGAAGCAGCGTCCCTCCGACCACAGTAGGCACTCCCTAAGCATCTTAAACCAGCGATGCAGGCCAGCCGCCCTCGGATGTCCACAGAAACTTCACCTGTGTTCTCCTCATCCAGCCCCAATCCTTTGCCACCTGCCCATCCCACCACCTGAGGCAGAGGTTGGGGGTCCCAGTTGGGCCCAATTTTCCTGCAAGCAACAGGTTCTGACCCTGCCCACCTGCATCCCTTGGCTTGCCTGGCCTAACCACCCCCACTCCTACACCTCCCTGACTAAGCCCAGGCCCCAAGACAGGCCTGGGACAGCAGCGCCTGGAGCTGGGGTGGGGGGGCCTGGCGGAGGAGCCCTGAGTGTTGGGGATGAAGGACAGCGCTGGAGGCTCCACCTTCTGCCCTTCCCTCCCTCCCCTCCCCCTCCCCCTCTCCCCCCTCCTTCCTTCCCAGCCCTCCGCAGCAGCTCAGTGCTCAGTCAGTCTCGGGCTGTCCGGCCAGGGTGGTTGGTGGTGAAGTTTCAGGCTCCGTCCTGACGAGGCCGTGGCCTGAGGCTCAGGGCCCCCCAGCCCCTCCCTCCCAGCCCACCAGCGTCACCCCCCAGCCCCGAGCTGGACCGCACACCTTGGGACACGGTTTTCCACTTCCTAAGGACGAGCCCCAGACTGGAGGAGAGGTCCGAGGAGGTGAGTGAGTGCGCAGACCGCTCCTCGGCTCCTGCCTTCCTGGGCCCCGGCCTGGGACCCTGCGGTGGGGCGTGGGTGGAGAGAGACTGACACCCGCATCTGCCCCCCATCCAGCTCCTCTAGACCCCATGGGGGGCAGGCAGAAGGGAAGACGGAAAGGTGAGAGAAAAGGTGGGAAATTCCAGGAGCCAGGATTAGAGCAGAATAAAGAGTCCGTTTTTCTTCCTTTCCATCAACAAACCTCCACCCAAAAAGAGGTTTAAAAAAACCCAAACCCACCCACACCAAGAGACGGTTGGGACCAGGTGGTGGGAAGACGCGGAGGCGGGCGCTAGGAGGCCGAGCCCGGGTCTGGCATGTGCGCGGGCCCCAGGGGCTCTAGCGAGTTTAGGGGGAGCCGAGCGGGCGCCACCTCGGGGCTGTGCCCGCGTCGCGTCTCTGGCTGCCGTCGGGGCTGCGCGCTCGGCCGCTCCATCGCGCCCTCCTTCCCGTCCAGGTGGGCGTTGGACTCTTCGCAAGGACCCCGGCGGCGGGCCCCGGGGAGGCGGCCGAGGCGGCGGCGGCCGGGGGCGACATGGCGGAGGAGCAGGACCTATCCGAGGTGGAGCTGAGCCCCGTGGGCTCCGAGGAGCCCCGCTGCCTGTCCCCAGGGAGCGCGACCTCGCTGGGGCCCGACGGCGGCGGCGGCGGCGGCGGCGGCGGATCGGGCCTGCGAGCCAGCCCGGGGCCCGGCGAGCTGGGCAAGGTCAAGAAGGAGCAGCAGGACGGCGAGGCGGACGATGACAAGTTCCCCGTGTGCATCCGCGAGGCCGTCAGCCAGGTGCTGAGCGGCTACGACTGGACGCTGGTGCCCATGCCCGTGCGCGTCAACGGCGCCAGCAAGAGCAAACCGCACGTCAAGCGGCCCATGAACGCCTTCATGGTGTGGGCGCAGGCGGCGCGCAGGAAGCTGGCCGACCAGTACCCGCACCTGCACAACGCCGAGCTCAGCAAGACGCTAGGCAAGCTCTGGAGGTGAGCGCCCCCGACTCGCCTCCGGGGAGCTCCCGCGGGCCCCCTAGCTGCGGGTGGATTCAGGCTAGACGGGCACTGCCCGGGGCCCTTCTCGCGGGGGCAGCCACCGCTTTGATGGGACTGGAAGACCAGGTGTGGGCACTGGGCCCGCCCTTCCCCCCACGAGTACCCCCTTGAGGTTGCACTGGCTTAGAAGTCCAGCGGCCTAGGCAAGGCTCCCCACCCGGGGCAGCGGACCGGAGGGCGCCCCCTCGTGGTTGGAATTCTGTCGGTGGCAGGCGAAGGGCCTGAGCTTCTTGCTGGGGGGGTGAAGGCGAGAGGGAGGGGAGGATCCCGAGGGCCCCACTCCCAAGGCCTTCACCAACGGCTTTCCCGCCAGCACAGCACACTCTCATAGGGTGCCACCGCCACCAGCCCCAGTGGTCAGGGGGATGCCGGAGAAATGCTTGGGAAAGAACTGGAGGCCTGGCTCAGGAGAGGCAGGGAAACTAAGGCAGCCAGATGGAGAACTCGGGGGCAGTTCAAGGAAAATAAGGAATTCAGACAGGAGTCTTTGAAAGAGTGAAGGATGGAGAACTGCCAAGGGCAAATCTGTCACTGCAGGATCCCGTCCTGTCCCAACTGCCTTCATCGTGCCTTCCTTATCCTCCCCTCCTTTGGGCGCTCGTCTCTTTACCCTCTAGGGAAGGGGACACACAGAAAGAAGTCTCCCCTCCCACCCTGTCCCAGAGCTGCCAGGCCTGCCTCTCTCTCCCTTCCTCCCCCAGTCCGGCGCCATCTTCTTTTGCAGGGCCCCACCCAGCGTTGAGTAACCTCCTACCCCTCCAGCCCCAGAGCTGGAGCTGAGAGCCCTGGCCAGGAGGAAACCTTGGCCCCTCTTCCTACCCAGCTTGCCTCAGAGTCCTCAGTTCCCTGGGTCCAGCCCAAACCTCTGGAGAAAAACATGCCCCTCAAAGAGGAAGTCTGCCACCCCTCACCTCAGGTCTGGGGCTCAGTCTGGCCCCTTGGGTTATGTTGAGCAGGGTAACAACCTTGGGTTGTGTTGAGGGTGGGACACCTCCCACCTCAGGTGTCCTGGGCAGCTCAGTAAAAGAACAGGGGTTCCAAGAGATGCAAGCCTGCAGAGACCACCAGATTCCCCACTAGACTGCCCAAGAGACAGGCCTAGAAAGGCAAAGGGACCTCAAAGGCCACAACACAGCTGGTGGCAGAGCAGGGCCAGAACCCAGTCTCCTAACTCTTTGTCTCCTGGTCTTCCCCCACACTGTCCTTGGTGACAGTGGTGGGTCACCCCTTCACTCTAAAGTGTGATGGGGGGAGGGGGAGGGCAGAGAAGGGGAGAGCAGGAGTGAGGCGCACCTGAGTTTCAGAAAGTGGGGGCTTCTCAGAGGAGCCGGCCTCCCTCCTGCTGCTGCCCACCCCTTCTGGGCCCCAGCATAATGGAGATTGGGCCTAGAAGGCCAAAGGTTTAGGGTAATAGAAGAAGCAAGAAGGTCCCCCAAGAGACCCAAGAGGGATTCACATCCAGCCCCGTGACCCCATGTGTTTGCTGATGGCGTGGTGCCCCTTCATCTCCCCGACTCAGCCCTTAGCACTCTGCTCATCCTGGGCAGGCAGGCTCTGGGCTTCGTGGCCAGCCTGCTGTGTCGACTCAGAGGCTCCAGCTCTGCCCAAGAGCAGAGGTCAAAACTAGCTCCTCTGCCCAAGGTCCATCTGCACCAGGGTAGGGCGCAGCCCAGGCCAGTACCCTTGGTGCTGTGGGACAGAGAAGAGCAAATGAGAGACAGACAACCAGGAGGGAGACAGACAGGCAGGTGGAGCAGGCCTGGGGGATCAGTAACAGACCACAGCACCAGCCCAGTGGCAGCATCAAAGCAAGGATGGACCCCCACTTCTCCCTCAACCCATTGCGAAGGATTTAAGACTGGACCCTCCATTGTCCCTGTCCCTGTTCCCCCAGCCCAGAACCCTGGGCTTGGGCTCTCTCGGGGGGACTAGTTTCTGGCCATCACTGATTGGCCCCAAGGGCCAGTCTAGTATAGGGCCATCAGGAAAGCAGACGCCGCTTGCTCAGGACCCAAGCCCAGGGGTAGGAGGGTGGCAGGACAATGACAAGGATGAAAGGCTATGCCCACAGGTGGGTGGGACACCTGGATCCTGGGTGGGGGCCCCTCCTGAAATCCCTCCCAGGCCTCCAGGAAGGGGGATGGGCTAGACAGGCAGAACTGGAAAACAGGGCCCTAAACCCAAAAAGAGAAAGACATGAGGACAGACAGCTTGGGGTGCTGGAAGTAGGTTGGGGTCGGACACACCAGCGTCCAGGTCCTGGCTCCTAAGTGGCTACGTGAGCTCTGACAGTCAGGCTAACCTTCAGGGCCCGCCTGGGAAAGGACTGTTGGATGCTGATCACATGCTGACGGTTGTACATTGGTTGACATGCCCAGAGAGAGTAATTAGACCCCAGAGACTAGAAAGGGGGTCACAGGCTGGAGCCTCTCCTGACCCCCAAGTCCACAGGCACCTTCCCTGACAGGAAGAACAGATGGAACAGCAGCCGGTGCCCCCACCTTGGGAGCCTCCCCGCCCCCCCCCCGTCGGGATTTCCAATTTGCAGGGGTAACCAGCCTACCCTCTCCTGGCCCCTCTTCCAAACCTTGGAGACCTAGAGGACGGAGGCCAGGTGGAGAGCAAATGAAGATCAGGTTTGCAGTTAGAGTTTTGGGTGACGTGGGGGCCTGGAGGGCAATGCTGAGCGAGGCTGGTGCTGGGGTCAAGATTATATTTGAGGTGGTTTACTTGGTGGGGGCAGGACGGGTATGGGGTTAGGAGAGAATGAGCAGAGCTGAGGTTGGGGTCGGGGCTTGGAGGCTTGTTAGGCAACTGTAGCCGCTGAAGGACAGTTGAGGGACCGGGCTGGGGTGGGGGCTGAGGGCTGGGGGTTGGGGGGGCTGGGGGTCAGGATTCTGTCAAGGTTAGAGTACTGCTGGGAACTAGCAAGGGAGGCGACAGGGTGTGCTGTGTTTGAATCTTCCCTCTCTCCATGCCCCCTACTGTTTTCTGATTCACACCCAGTTGCCAGCTGGACAGAGGGCACAAGGAAGGTTTGGGGTAGGAGAGGAAGCTCAGTGTCCCCAGCCATTCCAGAGCCTCTGTGCTGGGGCCTTTGGCTACGGGCTGAGCCTGCTCTGCGCCCTCTAGTGCGGCTCTCTCCCCGCCCCCCAACACACACACACACACACACACACACACACACACACACACACACACACACCCCTTCGGGGCCAGCCCCTCTCTGCTGGCCAGCTTTCCTGAGGCCTGGCTGGGGTGGGGATTGGGGTGGGGGGTTGGCCGGCATGGCTGGGGGAGGAAGGCTGGAGCCCACTCCCTCACCCCGGAGGAGGCACTGGTCTAGGGTCTTCATGCCATCACTCAGCTAGAGGGACCCTTGGAGAAAGCTGCCTTAGGGCTGGGTTCTGGCAGCCTGGGGGGAGGGGGCGGCGGGGTTGGGGGGGGAGGCTAAGCTGCACAGGAATGCTGCTGCCGGCTAGGAGGTGCCTGGTATGACCACCCCCTCCCATCCTGGGCAGGAGGGCTAGGCCTTCCTGACTGGGGGAAGAGGGCACCCACTGGGGAGGGGGTGGGCAGCTGGAGAGAGAGGCCCTTTGGGCAGGACAGAGTCGTGCCCACACTGTCCCTCACGTCTAGGATCCTATGAGTTTGTTCTTTCCCCTCAGCCCCCTCTGCAAGGTACCCTATTCTGCCCTCCTCACCCAGGGGCATGGGGAGAGGGTCTGTCGGCCTCTGTCCCAGGGTCTGGGAAGAAAGTCTAGCTTCCTCTAGCCTCTGTCACCCCCTGGACAAGGAGATATGATCTCCCCCAGGATGCCGTGACCCCGCATAGCGAAGGGGACTTACATCCAGCCCCTTCGGCCACACCACACTGGAATTCACAAAATGAGCATTCCAGAGTTGAGAGGGCCCACCCCAGGTCCTCCTGTCCAAGCCCCCCAGCAGTAGTAGAACAGCACCTGTTTCTCAAGGTGCCCGCCCTCCATCTCCAGGCCTTGTGCAAAGTGCTTCACACCCAGGACCTTGGCCAATCCCACCCCCAGTGAAGTAAGCATTATCATCCTCATTTGATAAGCAAAGAAACTAAGGCTCATAGAAGTGATTTGCCCGTGGTCACACGGCTAGCCAGTAGCAGAGACTGGACTCTTCCCCCTCACTACACTGTTGCTCAGTTTGCATACCTCCAGCTCCAGTGAGCTCACCACCTAAGGAGGCAGCCAGCTCTACCTGCAGACAGCTTTGATAATGAAAAATTTTTTTCTTTCCTTGAACTGAAGCTCTGTGTCAATCAAAAGATCTATTCCTGGGGCACCTGGGTGGTTCAGTCAGTTAAGCATCTGACCCTTGGTTTTGTCTCAGGTTGTGAGCTTCTCCTGACTCCTGGGGTCGAGCCCCAACCTTGGGCTCCTCAAGCAGAGTCTGCTTGTCCCTCCCCATCCCCCTCTGCCCCCCCCCCATCGCTTGTGTGCTCGCACTCGCACGCACGCTCTCTCTCTCTCTGTCTCTCTCTCTCTCGGGTAAATGAATAAATCTTAAAAAAAAGAAAAGAAAAAGCTCTATTCCTACTTCTAACTCCATCTTCAGGGTTGCCAGGAGCAGCAGGCTGATCCCTCTCACACCCCAGCCCCTGAGAATTTAGGGACAGAGATCAGAGCCTTCCGAGCCTGTGGTTCCTTAGGCCTCACTTGCTAGTTTATAAATCAAAGAGCAAGCCCCTGCCCTGGGCCCTGCCTGCCCTCTGGGCTTGCCATCCCCAGACCTCATTTGTTTGAGGGCAGAGACTCACGCTGGCCCCTCTCCTATCTCCCCCAACTGTACCACCCCAGGCTGCTGAACGAGAGTGACAAGCGCCCCTTCATTGAAGAGGCGGAGCGGCTCCGGATGCAGCACAAGAAGGACCACCCGGACTACAAGTACCAGCCCCGGCGGCGGAAGAACGGGAAGGCGGCCCAGGGGGAGTCAGAGTGTCCTGGCGGGGAGGCGGAGCAGGGCGGGGCTGCCGCCATCCAAGCCCACTACAAGAGCGCCCACCTGGACCACCGGCACCCGGGAGAGGGCTCCCCCATGTCAGACGGGAACCCCGAGCACCCCTCAGGTGAGCGCTGGGCTGATGAGCTCTGGATGGAGAGAGCCTGGGCACTGGGGAGAGGCGAGGTCTGGCTGCTGTGAGACCGGGACCCACAACCGGCCTGGGGGCTGGGGAGGCCGCCAGGCTGCACAGTAGCCCCAGCTGGGGTGCAGGGTCCCGGAGGGAGCTCAGTGGGAACTGAGACGCCAAAGGAAGTGGCTGGGCATGATGGCTCGGGCTGATGGAAGAGGGTGCAGCTGCTGAGTGAAGAGGCCAGTTAAGGAGGCCGTGGAGGCCAAGGGGTGAGTTACAACCGGAAAAGCAGAGACAGGATGATTTTGAGAAATGGGAGATCAGATGCAGGAGAGATCATTGCCGGGAGCCACAGCATGTGATGTGGAGCAAGTGCCACGGAGGGGCCAGACATAGGGCATCTCGTTGCATTTGCATTTATGAAAGTAGCAGCTAACATTAATTGAGCACCTACTGTGTACCAGGCACCCTAATTGCCTTATGTGTATTAACTCATTCAATCACTCTGAGCTGTGATGAGGCAGCCACACTGCCTGGGCTCAGACTTGAGCTGTGTGACAAGTGACTCCCATGTCCTAGATGAGAAAATGGGCACAGCTGAGTCTGAGCGCAGGCAGCTGGACTCTGGGGCCTCTGCCAGCATCAGTACTGCCTCGCTCATGTTCGTACAGTGTACAGAATGCCATCCGTGGGCTTGGGCACACAGGAAGTCTCCGTAAGCACACTTCTGCCCTCAGGAGACATGCCCAAGTCCTCCTTTGTGCCAGACCTGGGAGCGGACACCAGAAGCACCAAAAAGAGAAGCTCCCTGGTCTCAGAGGTCCACAGTCTAGAGGGAGGAGTAGGGATGAAAATGAATGAAGAAGAAACAAGTGTGCATGAAGCCTGTACCTTCCAGAAGGAGGCCATGTCTGAGCCGCTTGGTATCATCTCTGTTTTACTGATAAGGAGACAGGTTAGAGAAGATGGGCATCTTCCCAGGATCACACAGTAAGTGATAGAACCAGGATTCAAGCCCAGGCGGCTCTCAAAATCCAGAGCACTTGGCCAGTGCAGGACCTGGCATCGCCTCTGGTCTGAGGAGGGAGACATGGGCCGGCCCTCAAGGAGCCCCCAGTCTCACAGACCATGGACATGTTCTCTCCCTGATGGGATTCCCCAGTCCGGCTGTCTCTCCCACACACTTACATACCTTACCTTCAGAGATTCAGGGACACATCACACACACACACACACACACACACACACACACACACACACAGAGCAGAAGACCCCAGACCGCATACCAAACAGCCACCTCAGAATATAACTGTGGGCATGGGCTTTTTCTCAGCCCTCAAGGCCCAGCTCAGCTTCCTCTCCTCAGGGAGACCTTCCCCAGGTCCCCAGGACAGGGTGGGTGGCTTCCTCCTCTGGTCTCCTGAGCCCTCCAAATATCCTGTCACTTCCGATGCCGCCCTCCAGTTCTGTGTGAGTCTCTGGATCCTCCACCAAGACACTTGAGCTTGTGAAAATAGGACCCATTTTATTTATGTTTGTATGCCCTGCACCTGGCACCGTGCCCCCTAAGCATTTGCTGAATGAATATGTGAACGAGAAAAGAGAGGAACAGGGGTGGAGCAAGTCAGCTATCTAAGTGTCCTCCTGATCAAGCAAGGAAAAGCAGCTGGAGGGACGAGGGGCAGCACAGCTGAGCGAGAGGCTGGTGGGGTGGAGTCAGAGGGAAGGCTTCCTGGAGTGAGGGGCCCTTGAGCTGGCTTTGGGAGGACGGATGGGGCTAGAGGGGACACATGGCTGTTTGGGGGCCAAGGGGGGGGGGGGAGGAGGTACAGGCAAGCTAGCCAAAGTGAAGCAGTCAGTAGCGATGAGGGCAGGCGAGGTCGGCAGCAAGGAGAGCAGCAGGCAGAAGCCAAGCATGCGCTCAAGAGAACAGGCACGCACAGAGCGACGGGCCAGACCCGTCAGGGTGGACAGCTAAGGGGCAGTGGGAGCAGGGAAGGAAGCCGACCTCAGCTGATATGAGGAACAACTTCCCAACAGGGAAGGTTTTTCAAAATGCAGCAAGCCTGTCTAGGAGGTGGGTGACAGAGGGAGTCCTGCTCTGGGGGGGAGAGGCAGACGCACCCCTCAGAATGGGGAATTTCAGAAACAACTGGAGACCAGCCCTAGACTGTTACAGAATTAAGTGCCAACTCGGGCTGCCCAAACACTGTAAAGCTTACAAGGTCATGCAGTGATCCATCCTCGGCCTCATGGAGGCATCTTTTCTGACGGTGAACCATCAGAATCCAGAAGCCTCTGACCTCGCTTCCCACTTTCTTTCTGTCTCCCTTTCACCCAGGCCAGAGCCATGGCCCACCTACCCCTCCGACCACCCCAAAGACAGAGCTGCAGTCGGGCAAGGCAGACCCCAAGCGGGATGGGCGCTCCATGGGGGAGGGTGGGAAGCCTCACATCGACTTCGGCAACGTGGACATCGGTGAGATCAGCCACGAGGTAATGTCCAACATGGAGACCTTTGATGTGGCTGAGTTGGACCAGTACCTGCCACCCAATGGGCACCCGGGCCACGTGGGCAGCTACTCGGCAGCCGGCTACGGGCTGGGCAGCGCCCTGGCTGTGGCCAGTGGACACTCCGCCTGGATCTCCAAGCCACCAGGCGTGGCTCTGCCCACGGTCTCGCCACCCGGTGTGGATGCCAAAGCCCAGGTGAAGACGGAGACCGCGGGGCCCCAGGGCCCCCCACACTACACCGACCAGCCATCCACCTCACAGATCGCCTACACCTCCCTCAGCTTGCCCCACTACGGCTCCGCCTTTCCCTCCATCTCCCGCCCCCAGTTTGACTACTCTGACCATCAGCCCTCAGGACCCTATTATGGCCATTCAGGCCAGGCCTCTGGCCTCTATTCGGCCTTCTCCTACATGGGGCCCTCGCAGCGGCCCCTCTACACGGCCATCTCTGACCCCAGCCCCTCAGGGCCCCAGTCCCACAGCCCCACACACTGGGAGCAGCCAGTATATACGACGCTGTCCCGGCCTTAGAGGGGGCCCTGTCATCACCACCCTGCCCGGCCCCTCTGGGTAGCACGCCCCTTCCCCCAGCCCTTGTGCCCTGTTCCTCACCTATCTCAGGCCTGGTGGTGGCTGTGGAGGAGGCTGCAGAGGCTGACAGCTGAGGGAAGGCTATCTGTCTGGCTCACCACCTTTGATGACCCCACCCCGTCCTATTCAGGCTCCAGCCCAGGCAAAGCCCTGGGCTACTAGGCTGGGCAGAGGAGAAGGAGGTTGACTGTCGCCCCTAGAATGAACGATGAGGGGCTGCACCTTCCCCCCAGGAATGACCCTCATCCCAGGACCTGAGAAAGACCCGCTCACCCTCCTCTGGGAGTAGGGGAGGCATCCAGGGTCAGATGGGAATCGGAGGCCCTGCCACACCTGTGCCCGTGTTTGCGCTCTCATGGAGAATGAGGGGTCTGACATAATCCGTGCCACTTGGGCCATGTGCCTAAGGTCAAAGCCGGCCAGAGACCTGCATCAGTGCCTACAGTGGGCTACAACTGCCCCTCGGGGGCTGAGGACAGCTTTGAACAGCTTTGGGGGGGATCTCAGAGGGAGGGCTCCTCATCCCCTCAGGGCCCCCTCCTGTTCTGAACACAGGGAGGAATTGGCACAGAGGCCTCCAGATGCAATTCTGTGCCAATCACGTCATTCTTTGTCTAACGGAGAAAGAGCACCCCGGCCCTACTCCACTACAACCTCCCAGACCTTGAGGCACCTCCCCGATGAGGAGGCAGGGGCTCCAGGAAAGGATTCAGAGACAACTCACAGAGCCTTCCTCCCAGGCTCCCCGCCAACTCCCTCTCCCCTCACCAGGCTCTGCGGTCCCTGCTCTGTCAGCCCCAACTCCTCGGGCTTCCCAGAGCGTCATAGCTGCTCAGGCCCCAGCCCTCAGCTCCAGGAGGAGACACAGGGCCTGGCACCCAGGTTGCTGGCAGCAGGCTGAAGACACTAAACTCCTGACATGTACGTTCTGCCCTGGCCTTTTGCCCTTTGCCTCCAGTGGTATTTGAATAAAGTATGTAGCTCTGTCTGCCCCTATTTTCCTGTTCCGCAGCCCCCACAGTCCACATGTAACTCATTACTGCCCCCCTTATTTATCTCAGTAGAACCCTCTCCCCTCTCCCCTCCTCCTAGGTACTCCAACCCCTATTAACTCTGCATTAAGCATTCCACATAATAAAATTAAAGGTTCCGGTTACCTGCTTGGTGGGCCTGGCCTGGCCTGTCTCTTGGTCTCTTATCCCTGCACTTGTGCTTCCTCAGAATCTCTTTCTGGAAGTAGCTAGGGGTAGAATGCAAAGGACAGATAATGCAAAGGTCTCCTCTCTCCCGTGAGAAGGTGGGGGCCCTGCAGTGTGTTGGGACAACTAGCATCCCAAATGGGGTCAGTGGGTGCCCAGGGTTGAGGCCTCCGCTGGGAGCTCTCTCCCAGCCCAGCTGTGCCCATACTGCAGGTGGGCCACTTGCCGTTCCAGCTGGAGCTCAGCAAGAGCACCTTCCGAGTAGCCCCTTTCACTTGTCCAGCAGAGGGGTGGGGCTTGAAAGAACTCAAGGCACACGTATTTGAAAGAGGTGGGTCAAGCCTGACATCTGGCTGCCTGCAGCCAGCGGGCCTGTCCGTTAGGATGTGTGGACTCTCACTGCCCCCCTCTCTGTGCCTCCCCTCCCCCAGCACACATACACCCCTTGGTCTGCTCCGGGATCTAGCCGAGTCTTCATGGCAGTTGCCTGTGTCTGGGTGTGAACCCAGGATGGCAGACACGCAACCTCATCCTTCATTGCTCATTCCCTAAGAGTTCTCCCCTCGGTGGAATTCCAACCTGTGCTCAGGGGCAGAGGCCACTCCTCAGGGACAAGGGAAACCTCTACCGCCATGCTCCACTCATGGATGGCTCTGGGGTTGGAAGTCTCCCTTAGACCCGGCTCCTAACGACAGTAACAGCTCCCGTGCCCTGAGTGCTCCCTGACCAAGTGCTCTGTCGAGCGCTTTATTATCATTCAGGCCCAGGAGAGAGTGGGTCCACTCATTATCCCTATTTCCCAAGTGGGTGGCTAAAACTTTGAGAGGTTGATGCTAAGAAGCACTGGTACCAGAATCTGCAGCCAGCTGACTCCAAAGCTTGTCACCTCTTTCACCCTGCCCATGGCTTGCAGGCCCCACTTCTGCTTGTCATCGGGAGTGATGCTTCTTCCGCTGCTCCAGACCGGCATCCCCAGCTCCCTTATCTGTTTCTTCCATCCGTGGGCTCCAGCCCCTCACCACCTAGTCAGGACCTGGGGTGGGGCAGGGAGCACCAAGCACTAGCCCAGTCCCCCAGGCTGGACACACTCCCATCTGGAAGCTGCGTCATGTGGGCTCTTCCGTCAACTTCAGCCACAACCACTGGCTCCCATGAAGCTTAGTGGTAACTACAAACCCCTGTTCTTGTAGATATATCTGCTGCCAAGTCAGATCACCCCAAACTGTATAGAAACTATTTTCTGGTGTTTTCTTTCGTTGTGTTGTGGATAAAGACAGGATTTTATACTGATTTTTAACAGATTTCATCTTGTTGGATTTGACCATTTTCCCCCCTACACTCAGTCTTGGAATTCTGAATCCAACTTACTGGCGCTCCTTCTGAGCTTTAAATATCTGCAAACTTGAATAACCTTATTCAAGTCACTAATAAAAAAGGTTGAAATGAAGAGAGACAGGCCCACATGCACCACTAAATACTTCTCCATTATCAATTCTATTACCTACACTCTTAGGCAAAGACTGTCCAATCAATTTTGAATGTAACTATATCATCACAAGTACAAACTTCTCTGTCATAGCTATGTGGAAAGACTGCCTGATGACTTGCTAAAATCAAGATTCGCTGCATCTGTGGCATTCCTCCAACCTACCAGACCAGACCTACCAGACTACTAACCTTTGAGAAAAGGAAATTTGATTCATGTGGCAATATTCTTAGAAACTCTGCTAGCTCCTGGATCTCCTCTTTATTTACCTATGTGTTCTCAAATACGCAACAACCTATTCTAGAACTTTGTTAGGGATCAAGAGTACTAACCTTAGGTGCTCCTAATTTTTACGATCCACCCGTTCCCCTCTACTGCAAAGCAGGTTGTAAGTCCATTTCCAGGTGCTCACCGCTCCTGCTCTCAGTGGGGCTGTGGCCTCAGAGCCAGCAGGGCAGAAGGGAGGAGCTACATCAAGATGAAACCAACACCTCCAGGACCTGCCTCTCAAGAGATGGAGATGGGGATACAGGAGGAAGTAAAATGGCCCCAGAGAGGACAAATGACCTTGGAGAAGTCGGAAGACCTGGCTTGTGCTGACCCCTTTAGACCTAAGGTTCTGGATGTGCTTGGGCCTCAGTAAGGCAGTGGCTCCATGTGTGGAGAGATGGGGCCAGGTGTTTCTGGAAAGGATTGAAGAGGCTATGCCCAGGCCTGGCCAGCTGAGCAGCAAGGAACTGACTCCATGAAAGAGGAGCAGGATGGGAAGGGAGAGACAGGAGGAAAGCCACCCCTTTCTCCATCTCCCCCACACCCTATCCCCTAAGGGTTAACCCCCTACTCCCTCAGCCCCTTCTCTCTTCCCCCGCCCAAACCCCATCTCCCTTTAATCACATCTGATACTGAGCAGCCCAGCAGGAACAAAGAGACCATTTAGAGAATCGGGGCCGAGAAAGTGACCCCGCACTCCGGGGCGGCCGCCTGGACGCCAGCACAAAGGCGGCATTTCAGAGCTGGAATTTCAGCACCCTACTTGATTAAAGGACTCCACAGGCTTGGAGGAGGGAGGAGGGGGGTGCAGAGTCCACTGCTCCCTGGATTAACCCTTCTCCAGAGCGGCAGACACCCCTCCCACTCCTGGGGACACTCGTCACTCCCACTCTGTCCATGGTGCGCCCACCCCGGAGGCCCTGCCTCTTGCAGAGGTCAGGCAAGCCCGCTCCTCTTCTTCCTGGAAGGGGAACCGGCAGCAGAATGGAGGTCAAGGCTGGAATATTCAGGGAGCCAACTTTGCCTCTATCTCTGTTGGTATCAATATACACCCTCTCCCTGTCCCCCCAAGGGAGGGAGGAAGCAATGGGATTGGTCTTACTGCGGGTTGGGGTAAAGCAGGCTGAAGAGAGCAGGACCCAGAACCTAAGGCAGAGGAAGCGCCAGTCTCGACTTCATGTCACACCTGGAACCCGGGAGCCCTGCTTCCCTGCCCACCGTCATCCCAGTCAAGGCCTTGGAGGGGCACGGGCCCTACACAGAAGGGAAAGGACATCCTGCAGAGGTGGGGAAGGAGAGGGGATGGGTGTGGCAGACCAGAAGGCCATGGAGGACAGCGGCCTGAGGAGTGGGGACAGAGTGGGGACAGGTGTTCGGTCCTTGCTACAGCTGCTGCCTTGCCCAGCAGGGCTCTGCCTGTGGAGGGCGGGAGATCACTGCATCCCCAAGCTTCCTGCTGGGGCACTAGCTCCTGAAAGGGGATCCGAGCCCACGATAAGAGGCTCGAGGCAGGTCCTCAGGAAACAATGGGTGTCTTGATGAGACCTGCTCTGTGATACTCCTGAGAAGGGAGAAGCCCCTGCAGCCAGTCCCCACTGGAAAGGAAATTGGGGGTTTCCGTGGCAACCAGCTCCCTGGGCACAAAGACTTGTCTGTCTGCTGGGAAGGCAGCTGAGGTGTCTCCCTGCAGCAGTCTTTGCGCTGGTGAGCGGGGAGATGGAGGGAGGGATGTGGGGGATCCACAAGGAGTAAGGCCCGTGGTGCTCCTCAGCGCCGACGGTCACGGTGCCACACGAATGGCAGGCAGCAGGGCAGTAACAGGGAAGGAGCGAGTGGGCATCACAGAGAGCTAGAGGCAGAGCAGGGTGAAAGGTTGAACAGTTTATTATTTACATGTATAAAGAATGTGAAAACAGAAACTAGGATGAGGCACAGTCAGGAAGATGATTCCAGCTCAGTCGGTGATGATGAGCTCGTCCACCCCCCAGTCTTCATAGCTCCCGTCTGGCAGGTAGCGGCGAATGATGATGGGGATCTTTCGGGCCCTGTGGCGGGGAGAAGTCACAAGTATATAAGGGTTGATGACCCCAGTTCTACAGCAGATGGGACAGACTGTGTGCAGAATGCCAAAAAAGAGAAGTCTTAGCAGCAACCTTTTGGGACTATGAGGGCACTCTGTGGGAAAGAAATTACAATAAAAAGAAAGTTCCTGCATCCCTGAGCGTGGGACAGTGGGTCCAGAAAGGCTCTGCCATCTTATGGCTGAAGGGAGAAAGAGGAAGCAGGTTGGGATACTGTAAAGCCAAGGGCAGCAGGAAGAGGGAGATTTCGACAGAAAGGAGAGGACCGTGTCTCATTAAAGCCCTCCCTCTTCACCTGCCCCTCCCACCGCTCTTCATAGCGGGCCTCCTGAACAAACTAAGGACCTACAGGAACAAGAATCAAAACCTCCCCAGCCAGGGATGTGGGGGTGGGGGTGTGCAGCAGAGAGGCCAAGGGATGCCTCCCAGGGCTCTGAAGCAGTGAACCACGGTCTGGGCGACTTACTTGAGCTCTTTCATGGCGATGAGCAAGGGATCTGTCTCCCCCTCCAGCTCCACCATCACAGGGGCACACATCCTGTAGGTATAGGGACACGTGTTGGGGGAGAAGGGCCCAGCAGGAAGACGGGGGGGGGTGCTCACTTCACAAATAGGATCAGATCAGCACCCCAGTCCTCCCTGAGAAAGGTCACCTTCTAGGGAGGCAGGCAAGCGTGGGGGGTGGGAAGGGGCTCGGGGGCACTGCCGCAGGAACTATAAGCAAGTGGGAGCCAGAAGACTGGATTTAAATTTTGCCTCCAGAGACACTGAATTTCTCTCCAAATCTCAGTATCCTCACTCAAAAATGGGAGACAAAGAGCCCTGACTTGCCTACAATGACATGAAAACACTACTGGCTAACCTAGTACCATATGCTGTTCTCAGCTCTTTCCACAGAGGATCTCATTTGAGGTGAGGACTGCTATAATTTCCATTTTACAGAGGAGGAAACTAAGGAACAGAGAGATCAGTGATTTGCCCAGGCTCACAGAGCCAGTAAGTGGCAGAGCCAAGACTGGAATCTCATATGCTCCTACCCACTATGCTGTAACACCTCCCATTAATAAACTAAAGATCCATAAACTTGGGGACGCCTGGGTGGCTTAGTCGTTTAAGCGTCTGCCTTCGGCTCAGGTCATGATCCCAGGGTTCTGGGATCGAGCCCTGCATTGGGCTCCCTGCTCATTAGGGGGCCTGCTTCTCCCTCTCCCTCTGCCACTCCCCTGCTTGTGCGCGCACTCTCTCTCTCTGTCAAATAAATAAATAAAATCTTTAGAAAATAAAAATAAAGATCCATAAACTTAAGAAACGTACTGTGAACAGGACGCATGTAGGCTTTCAACACTGGGCCATATGACATTCTTATTGTCAGCTCCCTTGCCAAGGGCCTTCCACAGACTCCTGAGCCTGGCACCCATAGCAGAGTATTCCAGCACAAAGGACTGGCCATGCAAAGGCTAGCTCTGACCCAACTCCTCAGGCCTGCCTCAGGGCCCAGCCAGCTCATTTTCCTTCTCTATCCAGGCAACACCCCTCAGGGTCTTGCTCTTCCAACCTCCACACAGGGCCTGTGGTCAGATGCTCACCTCTTTACAACCCTCCCACGACACCCCAAGGCCATCAGGCAGAACCCAGTCTGCTCACCTTTCTAATAGCACCTTCTCCTGCTACTTGCCTATACTTATCCCACGTTCCCGCCATACCAAACTCCCATGGTTCCCCGGACACACCTTGCTGACTCCCTCCTGCATCCTCTTATAAGCTCTTCCTCCCTTACAAACCTGGGAGAGGCTCACATTTCTCTACTCTGGCAATCCTCTGCCCTGGAAATCCCTACTCTGGCAATGCTCAGTGCCCTGACGCATTTCACATAATCTTCTCAATCTCTCTGTACTGTAGCTGCTTATTTGAAGTCTTCTGCATTAGACCATGAGCACCTGGTGGCCCGGGACCACACACCCTAATACAACACTCGGCCCGCAGCAGAGGCTCTCAAAATGAACAGGAGGAATGCCAATTCTAGGCCTACCTCCTCTAGGAAGCCACCATTCATGATTTCAACACAAGTTTACACAAATGGATCCCAAACCCGACAATCATCAGAATTACTAGGAGAACATGCTAAAAATACAGGCTCTCAGGTCCTGCTCCAGACTCTCTGAATAGAAATTCTAGTGAAGCCTGAGAACCTGCATCTGAAAGCTCACCAGGTGATTGTGATCATAGCCAGTCTGAGAGCCACCAGTTTACACAATGTAATTTACTAATTTTATTATTATTTTGATTTCTGTTACTCCCCAAAGCCTGAAAATTTCCCAGGGGCAGAGACCAAATGTTTAACTTTCCCTATATCCCCTCTCAAGTATTTAAACTTCCCCAAAATTTAAAGCTTTAAAGAATGTAGCGTACACCTTATTTTCCTGATCTGCGTACACCTTATTTCTTTCACAATATAAATAATTCAAGTCCATTCATCCAGCCTTGTGCATGCAATGTGGGAATCATGAGTGCGCCCTTGGGTATTTTGTCCTGCACCAGGGACCCCACAAACTTGGCAATGATCCTCAGGAAATGGCTGTGGTAAACATCAGCCGCCAGGTGGTGCTAATGAACCAGAGTGAGACTTCAAAAAAAACCCAAGAAATGTTTGTACAGCACCTAGAAGGTGCAGGGTCCCATGCCTGGTACTAGGTGACAAGATACAGCCCTGGCTGTCCGAGGGCCTACAGCAAGCGGGGAACCACCAGACAGCGTCCTAGCCCTTACACAGAAGGAGCACAATAGACCCAACTAAGTTGAACCAAGCTTCTCTCTCAAAACAAAGCAGGACACTGGGACTTTGTAGTATACTGAATGTCTACCTCCCAACTTTTAAGGGCCCCACACTGCCCACCAAATGCACGCTGATCCTCTGAACTTGTCCCTCAAGGCACCGGTGACATCTTTTCCAGCCTTCTCCAGCCCAGCTACTTGCCACTCCCCCACCACAATCCATGCCTTGCCTGCCCTTCCTTGTGCTGTCTCTGGCACCTGGGATACCCTCAAAACCACCTGCCTTTACCCATCCTTCTGGGCTCTCCCAAGCACCCCTACAGTGACTCCCTTCCCTCCTTCCTCATGCCTTCTGTAAAGCACGGCGCCCGTCTGCTGTGCGTTCTGCTTCTTTGTGAGCTATCTCCCCCAGCAGGCGGCGAACACCTGGAGGCCTGAGGGCTTGGGGCCATCTGTAGTCAGCTTCACCTCCGCAATAGATGCAAGCACAGTACCTCACTCAGTGCTGAAAGACTTTAAGCTTGCAGAGAATCATTCACTTGTTTGAAAAATAATTTATAAGTTATTCTTTCTGCTGGATCATTTTTAGCCTGGACAAGCGCTGCCCACTGGAATGTTCTGCAATGATGGAAATGTCCTCTATCAGCACTATCCATTATGGAGCCCCTAGCCACATGTGGCTACTGAGCACCTGAAATGTGGCTAATTAGACTGAAAATCTGAACTTTTAGAGGCGCCTGGGTGGCTCAGTTGGTTGGGCATCTGCCTGAGCTTAAGCTCAGGTCATGATCCCAGGGCCTGGGATCGAGCCCCGCATCGGGTTCCCTGCTCAGCGGGGATCCTGCTTCTCCCTCTGCCTGCTCTTCCCTCTTCTCATGCTCACTCTCTCTCTCTCTGACAAATAAATAAAATCCTTAAAAAAAATTTTTACTTAACTTAAATGGCCACATGTAGCTAGTGGCTACCATAATTGATGGTATAGACCCAGAGGATCCTGACCCAAAAACTATCAAAATTATCACAGTGAGCGTAGCTCTAATTCCACCCAGACCAGCCAGGAGTACCACCAGGCTAGAGAGAGGTCTACTACTTTGAAGATGAGGAACAGTGTTGCCCACCCATAAAACCCTGTTCAAAGTGGATACGGTGGTCATCTTTACCCCGCAGGACTAGAGAGGATAAAGCCCAATGCTGTTTGAAAACAAAGAAGGGAACACAGATTAGAATCTCCTCCAGTATGCAGGACTCCACAGAGCTGACCCCAGCTTTTCTTTCTAACCAATTTTCCATTATTCCCTACTTAAAGCACCCATTCCTCCAGATACCCACCATTTCTCACACCAGCTTGTAAGATATTTGGGGTGCGAGTTCATTTCCTCAGCCTGTATTTCCCTGGGGAGGACATTCTATTACAGTAACTAATAACTCCTCCCCAGGAAGGAGGAATAATGACTCCCAAGAGGAGATTCTGGGAGAAAAAGCTGTAACCTGTAGCCCAGCGTCGACAGTCCCTGCTTTCTCAAAGCCACCTGCCTACAAGGGAGGGTGTTTTCAGGTCTGTTCACCCACAACTTTGGCAGGCAGGCTTGCCCCTGCAGACACAGCTCCTGGATGCCTGCACTGCCTATGGCTGACAGGGTGAACATGCAATCATCGGACATTTTGATCTCCACCTGTCTACTGGCTAGTTCCTAAATCTTGTTATTCTTCACCTGGCTCCAAACTTGGGAAGAAAGGAAAGGTCTGATCTGCCTCTACGTGGAGGGCCTCCCCACTCCTCGGGGCTGGCCACAGTCTACCTCAAGAACCACCTTAAGCCAGACAGGTGCTGCCACAGCCCCCTTGACTAACCAGCCCACAAGGGTCTACAGCTCCCTGTATTCACACCTTTTTCTTTCTTTGTTTTGCTTCACTAACCTGACAGGCACTCAAGTTCTGTATTTTTATGTTCCTACTATACTTATTTGACTTCTCAGATGTTCATGTTCTATTTCTCCCATTGGATCACAAACTCCCTGAGGGCAGGAGTCTAATATAGTGCCTGGCACACAGAGACAGCACCAGCCTTGTTTAGCATGTGAGAGCAGGGAGAGTGTTTTCAGGTGTCTGCTGGGCCACATCAATAGCTCGGAAGCTCACCATGACCTGACCGATGGAAAAGATCATGAAGGGGTATACACTCACGCAATCTGGAGGGCGCGGGTGCCAAGTACACGTGCTCGCTCATACTTCGTCATATACGGTGTGGTGATTCGCTTCTGGTTGGCCTGTGGTCGCTCTCCAGAGGGGAGGATCTCAACATTCTCCTGGCCCTCCTGGACACCAAGACAGAAAAGACAGAAAGTCTCAGGGAGTATGTTCTGGGTTGAGGGGGAGGATGATGATGACAATGATGACAATCACCACTACCACAATCGCTTATTACATGCCGGCGCTCATGCTGCTGTAGTTAGTGACACCTCATTTAGTCCGCACAATAACGTTACATGGTACGGGTGACAGTGCCCATTTTAGAGGCTCAGAGTGGAAGCTAACTTGGCCAAAGTCTCAGACCTAGTGAAAGAGGAGAACCATGATTGGGATTCCAGAGCCACGTGCCTCATCCAGAAGAGAGAAGCGGACAGCCTGGAGATGGGGTGGTCCCAGAACATTAGCTGTATGCAAAGTCCTTGAGCACAGACAACAAATCTCTCTAAGCAGGAGGCAGGGAGAAAGCACTCCATCTTTCAGACAGGGTAACTGAATCAATAGGTCAAGTGGCTAAAAGTCAAAGTGACGGCAGAAATATACACACATTCACATGCATTCAACATTACCTATCAAGCATCTGTCATGTGCCAAACACCATCATAACGGATGATAAGACAGCAAGCTATGCATTTCTGTTCTCAGAGAATTCAGTCGGGGGGGCCTGGGTAGCTCCACTGGTTAGGCGAATGCCTTCAGCTCAGGTCATGATCCCGGGGTCCTGGGATCGATCGGGCTCCCTGCTCAGCGGGAGGCCTGCTTCTCCCTCTCCCACTCCCCCTGCTTGTGTTCCCTCTCTCGCTGTCTCTCCCTCTCTGTCAGTTAAATAAATAAAATCTTAAAAAAAAAAAAAAATTCAGTCAGGAGAGGAGATGATGAGTAAACAAAACAGCAGGTGCTACAAAGGGATGCAAGTGTGCAACAAAATTAACAAGAAGCTGGGGGTTACAAAGACAGTCCAGAGATGAGACTTGAGCTACTTAAGACGAATGAGTAGGAGCTGCTAAGCCAATGAGGAAGAGAAGGGCATTCCAGGCAGGCCGAGTTGCACGCATAAAAGCACAGGGGTGGGAGAGGATGTACTAGTTGTGAAGTATGATTAGAGCAAAGGTGAGCATACCGTTTTAGGCAGGAGAGTAAATTCTATAATAAATAATTAGGGGCACTTGGCTGGTTTGGTGGGTAGAGCATGTGACTTTTGATCCCGGGGTCATGAGTCAGAGCCCCATGTTGGGTGTACAGATTACTAAAATTGATAGATAAACTTTTAAAAACAACAAAGAATTAAGTCAACAAATATTTATTGAGTGCTTACTGCGTGTCAGATAGTGTTCTAAGAGCTTGAAATAGAAGAGTAAGACAAAAATTCTTT
Organism: Zalophus californianus; assembly: GCF_009762305.2. Lineage (NCBI taxonomy): Eukaryota > Metazoa > Chordata > Mammalia > Carnivora > Otariidae > Zalophus > Zalophus californianus. The sequence continues at coordinate 10,401,090 of NC_045603.1, forward strand.
CCCCTATAGAGCTGACATTATGAGAAAAGATAACAAACAAAATTAACAAGTAAAATATGTAGCATAAAAACAAAAGAAAAATTAAGTAAAATTAAAAACAAAGAGAAAAAAAGACAGGGAGTGCCAGGATGGGTGTGTTGGAGGAGGCGGAGCATGTTGCCACTTTAAATAAGATGGTCACGGAAGCCTCACTGAGGGGACACTTGGACAAAGGCCTGAAGGAGGTGAGCAGTAGGTCATGTGCATTTCTTACAGGAAAAGCATTCCTGTAAGAGGGAACCAGGTAATCAAAGATCCTGAGCAGGAGTGACCTGGCAGGGACAGCAAGAAGAGATGAGAAAGCAGGTGGCCAGAGCGTGGAGAACCTTGTACTTCTGTTTGGCACTTACTCTGTATAAGATGGGAAACCCCTGGATGAGAGTTCTAAATAGAGGAGAGACACAATTTGACTTAAGATTTAAAGGTATCCCGACAACTGGGTGGCTCAGTCAGTTAAGCATCTGCCTTCAGCTCAGGTCATGATCTCAGGATCCTGGGATAGAGTCCTGCATCAGGCTCCCTGCTCAGCGAGGAGCCTGCTTCTCCCTCTCCCTCTGCCCCTCCCCCTGCTCATGCACACGCACTCTCTCTCAAATAAATAAAGTCTTTAAAAAAAAAGTAAGATTTAAAGGTATCCCTATGGAAGTTCTGTTGAGAATACTCTGCAGAGCGCAAGGGCAGTTTATAAGTTTATCTATTTATTCCCTCTAGGAAGACCAGTAGTAATCCATCAGGTAAGAGAGACCACTCTGGCAGCAGAATGGTAAATCAAGCAGTGTAGCAGGAGAGTGAAGGCAGGAAAACCAGTAACACATTTCCACAACAAAATGAGTGAAAAGCAATGAAGACCTAAAGCAGGCTGAAGCACTAAGAATGGAGAAACAGAACCAGGACCGGACCATGTGTGGGAAGCAGAATCAACAGAACAGGGATGGTAGGGCACCAGGAGAATGGGGAGGAGGTTTCTGCTCAGTGAATAGGTACCTGACAGTGCCATGCAGAAAGAGGAAAAACCAAAAAGGGCGGCTTTGGCTTTCAAGCCTAAAAAAACTGAGGGATCGTTCCCTTTATGGGAGCCATAAAGCAGTTCTTCCTCCATCAGTCACAGGACAGAAAGCTCTATGTCTTTCATGAAGTTAGCAACCCATCCACCTGGTTACGCAAGCCGGAAACCTGGGGGTCGCCTTTGTCATTTCCCACTTTCTTAGCTCTGTATCCAATCCACCAAAATACGTTTCATCCATTTTCTCATCACCTACATTATGAGCACCCAAGTCCAAGCCACGGGTCTCTCACCTGGATGGAGAGACTCTAATGGTCTCTTTTACTCCTGCTCCTCCCCAACTCACTCGTCACCCTGAGGCCAGAATGCCCTTTCTAAAGTGTAAACTGGATCGTGCCACTCTCTGCCTCAACACTTGCCGGTGGCTTCCAGTGCCTTTAAGCTAGAAAATCCTGCCTGATGTGGGCCCTTACCTCTCCAGCTTTATCCCAGGTCACTCCCCCGCTTGGCTCCTTACATAAACCCTGCCCACTGGGCACCTAGTACATAATAAACATTCAACATATGCTTGCTGAATGAATAATATTTCACCCATCAGCAAACCAACTGCCCCAAAAGCCACAGGTTATGGCCCACCCTGTAGGACTTTTTCACTACGCAGGACTGGAGCACTGCTCACTCATTCAGCCAATTATCACCGACGCTTATTTGGCAGCTTGGGCTGCAGAGGAAGGAAGCCCACAGCTAAATACTGACCTCCTCGGCATTCTCCAAGTCACCTAGCCCTTCATCCTCCTCCACGTCATCAAAGTCGTCGCCATCAAAACTGTATAAGAAGAAGGGATCAGTTAGTTGGAGCATCACACTAGAATCAAAGAAAAAAGAGATCTCTGTCTCATCCGATATGTAAAAAGGGCTCAATAATAAATAACTAGTTAATGAGTGAATAAAACTTCTGTTCCATTTTACTCCTTCATCCGTACTGCATCAGTCCACAAATTTTGCTAGGACTCATTCATTCACCATCACTGTTTCCCTCTCTCCCGGATCATTCCCATCGACATATAAACATGTAGTTATTTCCCCATCTTAAAAAACAAACAGGGGCGCCTGGGTGGCTCAGTCGGTTAAGTGCCTGACTCTTGGTTTCAGTTCAGGTCATGATCTCAGGGTCATGGGATGGAACCCTATGTGGAGCTCTGCGCTCAACATGGAGTCTGCTTAAGATTCTCTCTCCCTCTCTCTCTCTCTGCCCTTCCCCACCTCTCTCTCGCTCTCTCTCAAATAAATAATCTTTAAAAACAAGCAAAGAAACAAAATTTACTTCTCTTATACCTCCCAGAGCCCTAGTTCCATGCTTCTCTTAGAAGCAAAATTCATGAGATGCCCATCTTCCCTGTCTCCAATTCCTCTCTTCCCATTCTGTCATAATCTCACTCCAGTAAGACCTCCACCTCCACAGTGCCAGCAAAACCACTCTTCTCAAGTTCATTAATGACTGCCACTGCTAAATCCAATCGACAATTCCTGTTCTCATTTAGCTTGATCTATCAGTTGGCACACTAGACCACTTCCCCACTCCCCCCCACCACCACTCAATATACCCTCCTCACTTGACTGCAAGGCCTCCTCTCTCTTGGGGTTCCCCACCTCACTGGCTGCTCCATCTCGGTCTCCTCTGCTGGTTTCCCCTTTTCCCACGAGTACTCAATGCTAGAATGCTCTAACAACTCGATCACCAGCCATCTACTCTTCCCTACTGACATTCCCCTGGTGATCTCACCTGATTCTTAGTTTTGACTAATACACTTATGCTGATGATTCCACTATTTTTATCTTCAGAAGAGACTCTCCTCCAACCCCGCACATCCGGAAATCTTCGCGCCCTAGCTTCGAAATCAATCCAGAATTCAAAACCACTTGTCACCACGGCCACTAGTGTCACCCCAGTCCGAGCCGCTACCTTCTTTCACCGAGATTACTGCAACCCTTCCAGACCTTTACCACCCCCGGGTCTCACCACAGTCTCCCCTGGATGACTTCGATACCACACACTTCTACCGCGTACTCTCACACGACCCCGTACTATCTGTTTCTGGGCCTGTCCCCTCTCCGGTGAGCAGGGACTATGCCTGATTCACCTCAGTACTCCCATTACAAAAACACAGCCCGGCCCGCTGGAAGTCTGCTGAAAGACCTTTTTCGCGGCTCCTCTCTGGACCCTCGAGTCGGGCCTTTCCGTGCCCAGCCTCCGGCGGGTCTCTGCTCCTGGCTCCCCGCCCTTCCCCTCTCCAGCCCCCCGAGCCCCCTCAGCACCCACAGTCCCCTCAGACACTGCCCCTCGAGCCTGGCTCCACAACCTCCTTCAGCCCAGGCTCCCGCTTCACCCGCTCCTTCCGAAGCTCCAGCACTCACTTGTCCTCGTTGTCTGACATGACGCCAGCACCGCCGCCCGCACCGCAAACAGCGTGCCCGCCCCCCGCGCGGCGGCCCGCGTACTCTGCGCCTGCGCCGTGACCCAGAAGCAAGTACTTCCGGGAGGCAGGCCGGAGCGCTAACTGTGCGCACGCGCCGAGAGGCGTGTGCCCGTTACCATGGGAGCCAGAGCAGCTGGTGGAGGCTCTGGTTGCGGCGATCTGCGAGTATTTGTGCGGGGCCCAGGCGCGGTGCCGCTGCGGAGCTGTGGTTACGGTCCCCCGAGCCCAGCTCTCTGTGGCGGGGGGCAGCCAGCCGGGGTCTTACTTTAGGGTGAGGTTTCAATTTTGGCGTATCCCCCAACGGGCACTGTCCGGACCACTGCTCTCCTAACATCCCCTTCCTCCAGAGACGCTTCCCTGCCGCGGGCGTCGGCTCAGGATGAGGTCTCCGTTGGTGTGTGGGGGTCTGCCTGTGTATCTGTTCGGGGTAGGAGGATAGGGCACAGTCGAGAAATTGACGGCGACGTCACGATTCTCCTGTGGCTCCACCCCCGCTCCCACAATTTGGGTGGCGTTGTGGGGTGCGCGAGCAGAGATTGGACCTAGGAGACGGGTTGTGCCATTGCGTTTTTCCCTCCTCAGAGCCCTCCCATGGCTTCCCAGGAAAGGGTGGAGGCAGTGACCAAAGGAACAGAGTCCTGGCGCTGCCCCAAGCCGGCCACTTACACCCCGGGGACCTGCGAGCTGCTCAGAGGTCAGTGTGTTTAAAGGACAGAAGAGTGGTGATAACAGTTACCCTCTGTTCTCCCCTACATGACCTGTGGCTTAGCAGTTGCTATTGTCATTTTATAGATAAAAAGCCTGGGGTTCAGAGAAGTTCAGGGATCCTACAACTTGCAAGTGGCCAAAAGTCAAAGGAATTAGAATTTTAAAGAGATGGGCTCCTATGCATCCCTTGGGCCACACTTTCAATTTCCCCAGGAAGCCTTATCTCCTCCCCACTCACCACCACCACAGTGGAACCAACGGTTCCTCCCTTTCACACCACCAAATACCTTTTCCTTCAATGGACAGCACAACCTGTAGTCAGATATTTAGTTGTCTCCCATTGGATTAATATTCATCTACCCCTCTAGACCATCAACTCCATCAGGGCAGGGATTTTGCCTGTTTGGGCTCACAATGTAGCTCCAGCCCCTGGCACATGCTTAATAAATATTGTCCATTCATTCATTCACTCAACAACAGCAAAAATTTTAAACCTACTTCATGTGCTTTAGACATTGTTCTGAGTCGTGGGGATACAGCAGTTAAAAAAAAGGAAAACAGCAAAAATTCTTTCTGTCTCATAGAGCTAATATTCTAGTAGGAGGGGGACAATAAATAAGTAAAATATATAGAATTTTGATGGTAATAAGTGCTCCAGAAAAAAACAAGGAGAGGAGTACTCAGGTGCAGAATGGGGTTGGGGGGTGATACAGTTTTACACCGGAATAGGGTGAAATGAAGGGCTCTGCCTGCCACCCAGGAGGCTTCATAGAGGTGCTTTATCTTTGCAGTGATGATGAAGGAATCCAAGCTGACTAACTTCCAACAGCGCCACATCATGGACACCATGAAAAGTAAGAGGCAGTCCACAGAGGCTTCCTGGGCAGAGGGACTCTGGACAACACTTTTAATCCTCTTCCATATTAAGGGATAGGGAAGGGACCTCATTTAAAAAGACCAAAGAAGGGGCGCCTGGGTGGCTCAGTTGGTTGAGTGTCTGACTCTTGGTTTAGGCTCAGGTCGTGATCTCATAGACTGTGAGATCGAGCCCATGAGGGCTCCCACCCAAAGGGGAGTCAGCTTGAAGGATTCGCTCCCTCTGCCCCTTCTCCTATGCTCTCTCTCTCTCCCATTCTCCCTCTAAAAATAAATAAATAAATCTTTTAAAAAAAAAACAATAAAAAATTAAAATACCAAAAAAAATTTGAGGAGTATTTCTGACCCCTGCTCCTAGGGAATTGACCTTTTAGGGCTTTTGCTTCTTCCCAGGTCATAGGTCCTAGCACAACAACAAGCCTCTTGCAGTCTATCTCTGGCCAGCCTTCTGAGAGATCACAGCCCAATCGAGACATCCTGCTCAGCCAGAATAGTGTCCACATGGTCATGTCTGCCATCTGTCCCTTCCTGTTATACACATACCACGTGAGCTCTCTGGAGGAAGACTGTGTGTGTGTGTCTTACTCATAGTTTGATTCAGTCACAGCTTAGCTAGCAGAAGCAAAACAATTGGCAGAATTCCAACATCGGAAGAGTGTGCAAAGGCTTCCCACAGCTCACCTCTGGCCACCCACTGTATTAGTTATTTTGAAGAAAAACCAAAAAGTGGAAGGACATGGGTGCGATAGGAAGGTGCTCTCCAAGATCTTGAATACTACCTTCCTGAGATGTAACTGAATCCGCATTTAATGGATCAGAACAGAGACCTGGGAAGTGGCCTTGAAGAGAATGTCAGAATCTTCCACTGAGTCTACCAGAAGTGATGGCCTTAGGTGCCGAAGGATGTGCTTATGGGAGGACACCCTGAGCAGCCACAGGAGGAAAGGGGAGGGAGAACCAGAGAGGCAAAGATAGGCAGTACGTGTCCAGCAGTGGCCAGGGCAGGCTCTGCCACGCCAGCACAGGGGTCAGATCCTCCTCGTTGGGCACAAGGACAACTCAGGCTGTCAGAGCCCGAAGCCATAGCACATCCCCCATCCCATCACTCCATCTCTGCACTCAGCAGTCCACAAATAATCTGGGGCCCACTGCCACATGACTACAAAGAGAAGGTGCTAGAAATTCCACTAAAAGTAAATTCCAGGAGACAAAGGACTATGTCTGCCTTGTTCACCCCAGTACCCCCAGCGCCCAGGTGCTGGATATTTACTAAAGGACTGATTTGATTAGTGGGGAAGCCAAGGTAAGGAACGGGTTTGCTGGACAGTTTTATTCTCCTAAGTTTGCTTTTTCTTATTTATTTATTTATAAAGATTTATTTATTTTAGAGAGAATGGGAGGAAGGGCAGAGGGAGAGAGAGGAATCTCAAGCAGACTCCACGCTCAGAACATAGCCCCACATGGGGCTCAATCCCAAGACCCTGAGATCACGACATGAGCCAAAACTGAGTCAGACTCTTAGGCAACTGCACCACCCAGGTGCCCCCTTAGTTTTCTTTTTTAAAAACTTGCCTCCAAGCATTGCTGTTGAGTCAGCTTTCTTCTAGAACCCCTCTTTTTTCTACTCTTAACCAAATCCTACTTGTTGCTTTGAGGCTTCGTTTGAATTGTGTTGCAAGCCACAAATGCCTCTCCTTCAGCTGAACTCCCAGAATTACTTGGGCTGTAATCATCTGCTGAGGATGGGCCAGAGGAGGAGGTAGCATTTGGCCCTGGACAGGCGGACATAGGGCGTGGAGGGAGCAGGAGGGACATTCTAGGAAGCACATCTCTTCAAAGAAGAGTGTGGTGGGGCTCTACGTAGAGGCTCTGGGAAGGGGGGGGTTAGTGGGATGTAATGGTGACTCCATGCTTCCAGGCCCTCAGGACAGACACCTCAGAACCATCCTTGACTCCTTTCTCCCAGACTGCACATCCAACCCATCCGCGTGGGTCAGCTTGCCCTTCAAACCATATCCTGACTCTGACCACCTCTGCCCTTGGCCCCCACACCATATTTTCATCAGCAGCCAAAGGGCCATGTAACTTCTTCGCTCAAAACCTTCTGATGGTTTCCCACCTCAAAGTAAAAGTCAGTCTTTCCAGAGGCCTACAAGGCCCTATACTTCTCTTGCCCTCCCTGACCTCTGACTTCTACTCCCACTAACCCCCGCCTTGCTCACCCCATTCCCGGCACCCTAGCCTCCTGGCTGTTGCTCAGACCCTCGAGGCACATTACCACCTCACGGCCTTTGCTCTAGCTGTTCCTTCTGCCTGGGATGCTCTTCCCCAAAGTATCTGCACAGCAGGGCTCCTCACCTTTGGGGTCTTCTCTCCAAGATTACCCTCTTCATGAGGCCTTCCCTGCCTATCCTATGTAAAATTGCAAATCCTGCTTTGACATACTCTGTTCCATCACTGTCCTGTCACAATCTATATATTTTACATAAGCATCATGCACACCCCTCCAACCCCAAATGTAAGTTCCCTGAGGGCAGGACTTTGTCTTTACTACTTTACCCCCAGTGTCCAGGGCCTGGCACAGAGCAGATGCTCAGTATGTCTTTGCTGAGTGGATGATACAAGGTCGGAAAAGTAGAAGAGGTAGATGGGAACCAGATCAAAACAACGGGTGGGGCCTGCTCTGAGCTGGGCTTTGGGGCGATTGAGAGGGACTGGTGTGTATTACCATCCAAACCATACCTCCCTGCCTGTGGACCAAGCAGGTCTTAGGAATCCATCTATAGAAATAAAAGCACCAGTATAGAGGCTTGATGCACAAGAATGTTTATTGCAGCACTGTTTGAAGTAGTAAAAAAAAAAAAAAGAAAAGAAAGAAGGAAACAGCTTGAATTTCTGAGATTAGGAGACTAGTTGAATAAAATAAATAATGTGTCCATTCTAAGAACTAGTATAATAGCTATAAAAAATAAGTTATATATAAATGGAGTGATCTGGAAGGTTGTCCATGATAAATTGTTAAGTGAAGGGTCTATTGCTGAATATAATACAGTATGATCCAGTGTTTGAAACACGAAGGTCATATACGCACATATATCTTTGAACAGGTTTGTAGAACATCAGAAAGTCTGGAACAAGACCACCAAATTCTAACAATTGCTTGTTGTGGGGTGGGGGTAGGGGTCAGAGGACAGAAGGGAGGACTTCTATACTCTATGACTTGCAGCAAGGCGGTATCACTTTTATAAATTAACAAAACAAAACACAACCCAGGTGGCTTCCCACCCCCAACCCTGCCTCACCCGAACCTTCCTGCCCCAGGAGGAGACACTCTGCCCCTACAGTGCAGCCCAACATCCAGCCAGAGGGTCTTGCCTTCCAAACAGCCAGCCTCAGCCATCTACCTGCCTCCCATCCTGGCGGCCCGGCCCCACCTCCGGCCTGCCAGCTTGTGCCAAGCCAGCGGGGCCTACAGCCGGGAACCATTCAGGCCTCAAGCCACCCGTAAGTGAGAGGGCCTCAAGAGCCCCGATTCCCCCTCCCTCCCCAAGGGGGCAGTGAATTCTCATGCTGTGTATACTAATGTGCTTGAGCCTTGGCACTTGTTAGCTTGGGGTGTTCAGGGTATAGGGAAAACCAGTCAGGTGATCCTTTTTTGTTTTTTTAGAACTCAATAATGATTAACTGGAGTCCACCAGTTCCTGAGGAACGTTTGGCTGTCAGGTCTCACGGCCACTGCTCTTTTAAGGTCACACAGTCGCTCCAATCCAGAGCTCCTCTGCATGCCAGCTTCCTCCACGGAGGCTTTGTCCCCCTCCCTACCGGGTGTCTGATGTAACTTGTGGCCCCGACCCACCGACAGCTCCCTGCAGCCTCTGTACCCAGGCTGCCATCACGGCAGTCACGTTTTCTTAGCCTCACTCTGCACCCGAGCAGCGTGTGGGTTCTGACTTCCATTCTGCCAGCCCTTCCCCTTCCTGCCTGTCTTGACACAAGCTCAGGAGCTCCCAGGGTAGAAGGTGCCTGGTTTGCAGAAGCCCCCTCCATGTGGCCCAGGGGCCATGAAGGGGCTGCCCTGCCTGCCTTAATGAGGCCATTTCTGGGCCCTACAGGAGATCTGGAGAAAGAGAAGCGAAGACTCCAAAATATTTTTGCCACTGGGAAGGACTCAGAGGAACGGAAAAGAAAGCCCCCTCCAGTGCAACAGGAGGACTCGGCCCCTGAGCTGGACCGCTTTGAAGAATGTAAGCCACTGATGGGTCGCTTATGCTGGGGTGGGGGGTGTGGAGGGGCCCATAACCTGCGGCCAGAGTGAGAAACACTGGCCACAGAACTGCTTCCTCTCCCCACGAGAGGCAACCTGTTGCCCCCACCACCCATCCCAGGAGCCTGCTGGCCCCCTACTGCCCTGTACACAGACGGCCCTTCTCCCCTCGTCTAGTGGTAAAGGAAATCCAGGAGAGGAAAGAATTCCTGGCTGGCATGGAGGCGCTGGGACAGGGCAGACAGTACCGAGGGATCATCCTTGCTGAGATCTCCCAGGTAGGAGAAGCAACAGGGAAGGGGTGCGGGAGGGTCCACCATGAGTGCGCAGCAGGAGACGTGAGTGGACAGAGCAGCTGTTGCCTAGGTCTGGCCCAGGTCTGGGAGTCCATTCTAGCCTCACATCAGCAGCGGCTCCTCAAGTTCCCTCCCTGATCCCCAGCTTTCCCTGATGCCTTTTGCAGAAGCTACGGGAAATGGAAGACATTGACCACAAGAGGAGTGAGGACCTTAAAAGGCTCTTGCCACCCCCTGATCTGTCTCCAGACGCAGGGGCAGAGTAGCTCACCCTGGACCACCACTGGAGCCCACCCCCTGGTCAGCCCACCTACCCTGGCCTTCAGTCACATCAAATGGTCATGCAGCACTGCCCTGGCCTAGGGGACCCTGGGCACACACGGCACCCTAGAAAATGGACCAATCTCAGGGAATGAGCTGGTTCTCCTCAAGACTCTGCCCAGGGAGCCTGGGTCAGCTGACCTGCTGAGACCCACAGTCACAGACACCGACACGCACCACACACACACACACACACACACACAATCACACACAGGACTTCTAGTCTTTTCTCAGGGAAAAAGCCCATACACAGTGAAGGCAAGGCCCAATCTCACCATTTTGGGTGTGTGTCTGAGGGCATCCAACGGGCCTCTTCCTCCCCCCGCCCCCAACACCCACCGTGTGTCCTACATGTTTTCAGAACTTCGGAATGAAGACGATTCCTTCCTTCCTACTTGCCTTAGGACCTACTTATATGACTACAGGCAATGTTTAACCACATGATTAATTGGCCAGTAAGACACATTTAACGTAGGTCATTACATACACTGTTTTGTTTTCAGAAGGATAGACTTATTTGTTCAAGGAGTTAGAATTTTTTCAAGCCCAGATGTTTTTTAGCTGTTTGCATATCTCAAGTGGAAATGAGAACCAACACTTCTTGAACACCCCAAGGCCAGACACTGTGTCAGGCTGAATTTCACTTGGTTCATTCTCTCAATAAAACCCTCCGATGATGGTTGACTCTCCCTGTGTGAAATCTGAGGCTCCCCAAGACACTGTCACTAAGGTCATTCAACTGGCAAGGAGCCCACTCAGGGTTAGAAGTTAGTTCTCGGGCTTTCCACGAAACCCACAGCCCACAGAAACACAAAGGTGGGAGAGAGTTAGACCAAAAGAGCCTGGCTTTGGAGCTCCAATCCCAGCCTGTACCCTGGGAGGCTGAGCAGCACCACAGCCTCAGCTCCGACTGCTCATGGGTGAGGCCCTGCCTCAGAGGGCTATGGAGGCAGCCCTGGGACCACATAGAAGTCCCCGTGTCTTCTGACAACCACGAGTCCTGCACTGTCCAGGACTCTCTCACTTTCCTGTCCCCAGACATCAAAACAGTTTGGAAAATTCAACCAACACTCCCACCTGGAGGGATTCGTATAATCCTACGGGCCACATGACCCAAGTTTTGGGCTGCAGAACATGGCCCCACAGCCTCAAACAGGTAAGCAGAAGGGGCCAGATCAAGGGCTGGTTCAGGAACATTTCCATGGGAAGCCTGTGTCCACATACCCTCCAGAACCCGAGGGCAGAGGGTATACCATGATAAGGACAGCTCTCCTCCACCTCAAAGGCCCCCTCATGTAGCTCCGAGGCAGCAAACTGGAGAACCCCAGGACACCCTGGGCCCACCCATGACAACACAGCCTACCCTTGATTTAAATTCAGATTAGTTGCCAACATTTACAAATCACACACACACAGTCTGGATTTCTAGCTTCTTTTGAAAAATGGAAAGGTCTGGCCACACTTGGGCCCGCATTCCCACAGGCTACAGTTGACTTAAGGAAGGAAGAACTTCCCCCTTGAGTTGGGTCATAGACACCTCAGTTCACCTCAGTCCCTGCTACCTGAGTCTCCGGACACAAGACAGCCTGCCAGAGCCACCCCTCAGGTTACACCCAGCCTGGTCAGGTGTGTGACCTGCCTGGCCCTGAAAGCCTTTGGAGTTGGTGACCAGCTCCAGGTCAACAGGCATGTTTGGAAGGAGACCACCAGGGGCTGTGCAGGGGTGGGAGCTGCCCCTCCCTGCAGAGGAGGAGTCCTGCCCACTGGCAAGCCCTGGAGGCCAAGGCCCCTGGCCGTGGACAGCCCCACTCGCCCTCCCGGGCGACCAGAGAGGCCCGGCCACAGGGCATGGCGGAGGCAGGGAAGAAGGCGGACCTGGCTGAGGGCAAAGTGCCCAAGGCTCCGGGGCACTGGCAACTGAGGTTGTCTCCATTTATTGTTGGTGAGGAAAATCCTCACGAGTTAATACAGTGCGTACTTTCCCCAGAGGTGTGCTGAGGGAGGGGGCCCTGGAGCGCCCCAGAGATAGCTTATAGCAACAGTGCTTTGACCGAGGGCTGCTGGACACATTCCCTGGGGAAAAGGCAAATGTCCCCGTCGGCTCCTCCTCTCCCATGGCCATCAGAGGGGTGAGTAGCCATCAGTCCTTCGGGGGGACGGGTCGGGAGAGAGCGGACAACAGTCAAGTGTGAGAAGACAGACTGGTGATGACCATACCCAGGAACAGGCCCACCATCCCCCAACCCTGGGGTGGTGGGGGGCAAGTCTAAATGAGGGGTCAGACTACAGTGTGTTAAGGAACCAGGATTAGCACCTCTGTGAAGCACAGCTCCCTCTGCTGATGCTTGGGGACCAGAACTGCCTCTGGGGCCTGTCTCCCAGAGGCCCTCCCTGGGGACTCAGCTCTAGGGCACCCACCCAGCCCAGCATGGCCACCCAGCCCCGATTCCTGGGGGGTGAGGTTTCCGATGGAACGAGGGAAGACAAGAGAAGCACCTCCTAGAGCTTTGAGGGACAGAGGGAGGCATTTGTCCATCAGGCCCATTCGTGTCTGAGGACACAGTAACAAGCTCAAACCTAATTAGACTTCATAAATAGAGCTCCTGAGTGAGGAGAAACAGATTCAGGGCCACCTGCACTGGGAAGGAAAACGGGGACTCAGAGCCAGGGCTGGGGCAGGAAGAAGCCAGTGCGGCCAAGCCAGGCCTGCGGCCTGCCAAGAGCAGCAGAGCCCTGAAGGCAGGAGACCCGGGCCAGGGGTCCACCACGGGCAGACCGCGTGAGTGGAAGGACCTTTGGGTCAGAAATTTGACAGCTAACAATCCCATCTGGACATGGTACAGAAGGGAAGAGGGACCCAGGGGCTGCCCGTCAAGGCAGGCAGTGGGTGGGACGCAAGGCAGGGGTGCTCAGCCCCCGCCACTCCCTGGACTCAGGGCCCTGCTTGCTCCTTGGGTCAGTCACAGCATCTGGAGTCATCAGAACCAGACCGGGCAGGGCTGAGCCGCAGCTACATGCGGCCCTGAGAAGAGGGAAGAAAATTCTTTGGCCCAGACCAGCCAGAGGACCCTGAGGAGGGAGAGGCTGTCACCCAGAGGCCCCCTCCCCTGACATCATCTTTCCCTGGGACCGATCCCGATGGGAAGCAGGGTGCCCCCCGAGCAGGCCACAGCCCAGGGGCTGCATGCGCCGGGGGGGTGGAAGCCCCAGCTGGTTGCCCTTGCTGTTAGCTCTTGTCCCCTGGGGACTTGCTCTTGGTATCCCGCTTGTTTCCTAGCAGCTTCAGCACCTTCATGGTCTTGAACTTCCCCTTCTTCTTGCCCTCGGGTTCAGCCTCCTTCTGGAACTCTGCAGAAGAGAAAGGGGAGCCCTTAGCATGTGGGGAAGGGGAGTACGTCGGGGCGGGCCAGGGGCAGTGACAAAGGCCCAGATCCTCTCCTCCAGTTCATCTGGAGTCTTGGGCACGTCACTTCACCTTTGTGAGCCCACAGGACGGGGACCCTGCCCCTGTCCCAGTGATTTGGCAAGGATCCAGAAATAAACAACTGTGAAAGCAATCTGGAGCTCGGAAGCATGGCATGGATTTATCGACGCGGACACTGACAGAGCTAGAAGGAACGTCAAAAATCATCCGCCTCACCCTCAGTTTTCACAAGGCAACTGTGGGCCTTTGAAATGGACTAACACCCGCTGAGCTTTCTGCAGGCGCCAGGCCCAGGGCGAAGTGCATTCTGTGCACCATCCTGGGAACGCTCTGCACCCCCATGCTGCAGCCGAGGAGGGGGAGGCCTGCACGGCTGAAATGACGGGCTCCAAGTCACCGAGCTAGTAAGTTCCAGAGCTGGGCCTGGAAGCTGAGCAGCCTGACTATAGAGTCCAGACCTAACCACAAGGCCACAAAATGAGTCACTGGTAGAACCAAGATGAAACCAGGTTTCCTGACTCCCAGGCCAGTGCTCTTTTAGCTGTTCCGGGCACCATCTTATCTCAGGAGGCACGGCTGTTTCAGCCCACAAACTTCTTTTTTTTTTCTTTTTTTTTTTTTAAGATTTATTTATTGAGAGAGAGAGTGTGCAAGCACCTGGGTGGGGAGAGGGGCGGAGGGAGAGAATCCCCACTAAGCGCAAAGCCAGACGCAAAGCCAGACGCAGGGCTCCATCCACCACCATGAGATCGTGACCACAGCCAAAATCAAGAGTCAGGGGTTTAACTGACTGAGCCACCCAGGTGCCCCTAACCCACAAACTTCTCCAAGATCAGCTGCAGATATCGAGGAGGAACTCCTGACTTCAGGAAGCCGCCCTGGGAAAGTGCTCCTTGCCCACCCCAGCCCTCCCCATAGCGCACCCTCTGAGCCCAGGCCACAGCCTTCCTGCCTCTAGGCTAGCCTGCCTCGCCACACATGGCCCTCCCTTCAAGAGAGAGGCTAAGAGTTTGCACACACCATCCTTGGAGCGCCCGCTCCAACCCTCTGTTCAACCTGCCCCCTGCCCTCCCACAGTTCGGGTGGACCAGAGCCCTGGGAGGGGCCTCACCTTTCCTCCTGATCATGGCTTCCAACATCTTGTCTTCCTCCTCCTCCCTGAAATGAGAAAGGGAAGCTGAGTGTCCCACAGGAGGAAGGACACATATTCTCTCAATCCCTTCCAGCCGGAGTCCCTCCCCCAAGTTGAGGGAGGGTGTGCTGGGGTTGCTGGCCATGAGGGCAGGGCTGGCCTGGCCCGTTCTGGACCCGTCCTGGGCCCGTCCTGCAGGGACCGCCCCCCCCCGCCCCCCCCCGCCAGCCACCTCACCTCTGCCGGTCCTCATCCAGGCAGTTGACGATGGCGTTGCGCTGCTCGATGAGGGTCATGAGCTCCCGCATCAGCACCTTCTCTCGGCCCCGGTCCTCCTCTGTCCAGTCCTTTTCTGCCCAAGGAGAAAAGTTGGGGAACTGAGTCGGGGGAAGCCCCTCCTGCCTTCCCAGGAAGCCAGGGACCAACGCCTAAGTGCTGCGGTGGTTGCAACCTAGCCCCATCCTGGATCCTGTGAGGACAGGAAGGAGGGCCCACCTAGGGAGGGATGACAGGTTTTGGGGGAAATGAAGGTTGTTCAGGAAGAGACCAAGGATACTAGGCTGCCTACCAAAAAACCCCTCAAGGGGGCTCCGGGATGGCGAGCACAACACATGTTCTGAGAACAGAGACGAGCTCTTGCCAAAGGGGCTCCTGCTTTTGCTCATTCGTTCAACGAATGTTCACTAGATGGTTTCTTGGAGGCAGGATTCAGGCTGGGCCTGCTGAGAGCCTCCAAGGGTGGGCTGGCCAGAGCGGGGCAGGGCTGGGGAGGTAACAGGGGACCCCAGGGGTCCTTATGCAATAGAAACAATGTAACCCAAGTGGCATATTGGGATCTTCATGTAATGCCATGAAGGAGTGCAGATTAGAGGGGACAGGACCCTGGAGGTGGTGAGCCCAGCCAGGTGTCCCCGAGGTGTCATATACCTGCTACCCCACCAGCCTCCTCTCAAGAACCTGAGCCATCCCACAGGACCACCCAAGGGCCCCCCTGCACCATAGTTTCCCTTTCATCCAGCCCATAGGCTCCCAGGGGAAGGGTGCCCACACCAGCCTTCCCTCTATAACGTCTGCCACCACAGGCCTCCCTATCTTGAAATAAACATCCTGAGGACCCCCCCCCCACCGCACCTGGTCATGTTCCAATGTCCGTACACCTCACCTTGCCAGAGCTCAGGAGCAGGTGGCCCAGCATAGTTCTGGGGACAGCACAGGAGTCACCATCCCAATTCAACTCCCTCTGCTACTTCCCAAATGTGGGGCCTAGGGAGGTCATGTCCCTACACTACATGTGGGGAAACTGAGGCTCAGGGAAGTTGGGTCCTTGACCAGTGTCATACAGCAAGAGTGGAGCCGGTCTTTGATCCTGGGTAGCTTGATACCCCCAAGCTACAGCCCTTATGGTGTTTTATGGGTCCCTAACCGACCTGGGGCCTTATAAATCAGTCCCACCCTGCAAAAGCAAACTCTGGGACAGGATGACAAGCCCAGGACGTGCAGCCATCACACAGAAGGCTGGAAAAGCAACACAGTAAGCCCAGGGCCAGGCTGGCCTAGGGCGCACACACAGGACGGACTGCGCCCACTCCAGCCACAGGGCCTCACTGTGGCTCCCTCTGGTGGGGGCTGTGCCCCAGATTCCAGGAGATGTGGCCATGACTCATAGAAGGCGGTGGAGTGGCTTCCAGAGACACTTCTGCCTCTGGGTCTTAGCCAGCCTCCCAAGTTCCCTAGTCGGTGGAGAGGCAGGGCCACTGTCCCAGCAGGCAGGAGGGGCTGCGTGCGCCGGGACAGGCCAAGTCAGAGACAGGGATTAGAAGCCCAGCGCCACCACCAATGGGCAAGACTCAACCTCTGGCTAGTTCCTCATCTGTGAAATGGAAACAGTGAAGCCCATGGTCTGGGCCAGAGGAAGTGGCCAAAAGCCCTGGCTCCTGTGGTCTCTCTGCCTACCTGTGGCTCAACTACACATCAAGGCCACAGACCCCAACTCAGCCACATAATAACCATCAACCACCAGCCCCTCGGGGGGCACGGAGTGTTTCCACTCAGGTATACCCTACAAGGTGGGTACCTTCATCCTGTCTTACACTTGAAGCCACTAAGGCTCAGTAAGGCTAAGAAACCTGCCTAGCCCCCCTTCCCCGGCCCCGGCCCACCTCCAGCATGTTCGCGGTGGAACATGGCAGAACAGAGGACTATGTAACTCCACACCCAATCCCTCCCGCTGCCCCCTCCAACATCCCGCCCAGCACCCCCAGAGTCCTTCTGAGCCAGTGTGCACGGGATCCTTCCACTTTCCCTCCCACCGCTGGTGAAGTCTGGCCGTGCTCTGGCCTCAAGGCCATGAGCCCCAAGGTGCTTCTGCTGTCACCCACTCATCTGGGGCAGCCCTGGGCCCTGGAGCCTGAAGGCTCTCCCCAGCGGGGACCTGTCTACCCACAAGTCCCAGGAGATAGGCCAGCCTGCTCCTGAGCCTGGTGCTCTCTGCGAGCCTGTCTTCCCTGATGCCACATGAGGCCACACCCCCACAGCGGCCATGCTGTTCCTTCTCCTGCCATCACTCGAGCCTATTTATCACCTGCTATGACCCAGACTGCACCTCCTGGCCCTGTCCCGCCTCGGGCCCTGTTCCCAGAGCCTGCCTGTGCGTCTCCACCAGGGCCGGTAGGGTAAGACCTGGGCCCACTCATGAATGTCACAGGCCCCCGGGCAGGTGCCAGAGGAGTGCGGGGGCAGGGGGGGCCACGCTCACCTGGCTTGTTGAGAAGACACCGGAGCTCATACTCTACATCCGCCTGGCGCTGCTCCAGGTTCTGCTGCTTGAAACTAGAGGGTGGGAACAGCCAACTATTAGCCCTACCCCTCACACGACTGCCCTGCCCTGGGGCCGTCAGTGAGGAGTGAAGGCAGGGAAGATGCTCCGTGCTGAACTCCACGGATTCTGGGGAGCGGAGCAGGGGAGCTGAGCGGGGAGGACTCACACATAGATGAGCTCTGACTCCCGCCGCACCAGCAGATGCTTCTCGTGGATGAGCTTGAACCAGTCCACCAGCATGTCGTCCTCACGGCCCTCTGGAAGCCAGATGCCCACTGAGGCCAGGGCTGGCAGCACCTGCAGCCCTCAAAGGAGCCGTTGGGGAGGGAGGCTCCCGCCACCCCTAAACCCCACCCACCAGGCCCTCCCAGCAGCTCCCGCACCGGTCACGCCGCCCCGCAGCTTCTCCTCCAGCAGGACCCCACGGTGTTCCAGGGCATCCAGCTGACGCTCGATCATGTCCATCTCTCCATGGATGTCCTCCTCGGGGATGTACTGGTCGGCCTGGACCTGCCCGACAACGCCCCGGTCACCGGAAGGACAGCCCACCCGTCCCACCTGCCTGCTGCCAGGCACTTTGACATTTCACGGGCCAGCACTAGCCTCCACAGACCCTGGGCCTGGGCTCTGTCCCACAACCCAGCGCGGCCGGGTGCAGGAGCCCAGTGTGGGGAAGGGCCACTCTGGAGGGGGGCCCCAACCCCTCCGTGCCCCCGGCCCCAGCGCTGAAAGGCACCCCCAGAGGGACGCACAACCTCCTGCCTCTCGTGGCAACCCGCCCCCCTCCTCTACCACTCCAGAAATGATATCACAATGTAAGAGAGTGACCCTAGGAGAGAGAGAAACTCAAGAACACTCTAATCTGTTTAACTCCAAGTGTATCATGTGAGTGCTTCCATCCTTGAACTATTATTAGTAACAAATGAAATGCACCAGCCACGCTCCAGCTTGAGAAGAGCTGGTCTGCTCAAAATCCCCCTGGCTGCAAGTTAAACCTTCCCATCGGGGCCCCCCAAGTACCCCTCTCAGCACCCCCAAAGGCAGCTACCCAGACAGCCCATCCTCTCAAGAGTCCCCGGGACGCCTGAGGCGGCTGAGTGCCTGCAGGCTGCTGGCTGGTACCTTGCGCTTGATGAGGGGGAAGCCGTGTCCTGGGGCAGGTGGTCTGGCTGGCTTGGATCCCTTGGTGGTCTTCTTTGTGGTTGGGGATGCTGTGGGTGATGCCTTCCGGTTAAAAGGGTTCTCCTTGCAAGAAGACTAAAGGTAGGGAGAATGGCAGAGGATAAGTCTGGGGAGGGGGGCAGTAAGACCCCCAGCAGCCTGACTACATGGGACTAGGGCCTGGAGGCCGGGAGGGGGCAGCCCAGGCAGAGAGAGAGAGACCCCTAGCATTCCGGCTCTGGTGCACTGAGGCATTCGACAAACATCTCCCTTTCCACGGGCTTCCCACCTCCAGTCCTGCACTGGATACCTTTATACGCTCTTGCTCTCCCAACCTCTCTGCAAAATGGGTATTGTAATGCCATTTTATTGTAATACCATTTTATAGCTGAGTACACTCAAATTCAGAGAGCTTAATTAATTGGCTCAAGGTCATGCACTTCCTAAGGGCCCAAGCTAGGGCCGGGGCAGCCGTCTAGCACTAGGGGCAGTGGTCAGGACGTGGAGTTTAGGGCCAGACGGCTATGCTCACTCACTCAGGCCTCACAACCACCCCTTTCTAGCAGGGACACTCAGGCTCAGAGAGGGAAATGAAGCTCCTGGCCCGTGTCACCCTGACAGGAAGCAGGGATCCCACCTTCCATCTGGCCAGGAGATGGAGGAAAAGAGTAGCTTCCTTCCTCCCTGTCCAGAAAAGTCCCCTCCCCAGGAAAGACCCCTCCCCTCTGCTGCACCCCGCTCCATGCACCCCAGCCCTCCATCTGTCTGACTCTCTGTGGAGAGCCTGCCCCCTGAGGTCAGCACAGCCAGACAGCCCCAGCACCGGGACGGGGCCTCGCCTGCCCCACGGGCAACGCCAATGTCCTCCAACTGCTTTCCCCAGCTCATCAGACACAGAGGCGTCGTGATGGGCCCCATGGAAAGGTCTCGCTTGAGGCCTGCAGTGCTCCCCGGAGTGTTTACCCAACTTTCTCCCAGCAGCTGAGGGAGGCTGGAGGGAGCCCTGCTCACCTCACCCGCACTAGCCCATGGAGAGATTCTTTCAGGCTAGCAGTTGCCCTGGGATTTCTGGAGCAGGGAAAGTACCAGGGCCTGAGTCCAGGCATGGCAGGGAGACGGGGTTTGGTTTCCACAGGGCAGCACCTGGAGAGACCCAACCCCAGCAACGGGGTTGCAGAGGGTGGCTCTGAGTGTGACAGGCGGGCAGTATGCAGAGCTGAATAAACAGGTGGAGGGGCCCAGCAGGGTCAAACAGCCCGAGGCCGCTGAGTCCCCAGGGGTTCTCAGCCTTGCAGGCTGGGGGGCTCAGTCTGTTAAGCGTCTGCCTTGGACTCAGGTCATGATCCCAGAGTCCTGGGATCGGGCTCCCTGCTCAGTAGGGAGCCTGCTTCTCCCTCTGCCATGCCCCCTGCTTGTGCTCTCGCTTTCTCTGTCTCTCTCCTTCCCTTTCTCTGTCAAATAAATAAAAATCTCTAATAAATAAATAAATAAAAATAAATAAATAAATAAATAAATAAATAAATAAATAAATAAAAGGCACCGCCTGAAGGTGGAGGGCGGGGTGTCCAAAGTTGACCTCTTCCCCCACCTGCCCCCACCAGGGAACCCTGGGCCTCCTCAGAGCAGTCTGAGGCCCACAGAAGGGGCAGGGCCTTCTCAAGGTCACACAGCAGGTGGGTAGCAGAGCTGGACAGGAGGCTGCTGGGCAGGTGAAATGTCTGAAAGGTGCACAGGTAAGAGCTGGACCAACAGCTCAGCCCGCTCCCCAGACTTAACCTCTGTCAGGTCCATCAGACCATGACTACTGCCACCTGACCTGAGCTGTCCTGACACCCTCCACCCGGGGCCACACGAGCCTTGGGCCTTCAGGGGCTGCAGAGTGTGCACAGACATGCACAGTCAGAACCTGGTGGCCTGCAAGTACTATGGCTACAAGAGAGGCGCCCCCAGGAACTAGATGCCCAGAGGAGTGTCCTGGACCCCTGATGACCCCTGCTTCCCGGCATGGAACTGAGGAACAATTACATGAACAGCCACAAAGGTCACCTGGAGAATGAGCTCCCTGAGATGGGTGCCCCTGAGAGGAGACGGAGTGCAAGGAGGGCCTGGGAGGGAGCCTCGGCACAAACAGGGCCTCGTCAAAGAAAGGATGTGAAGATGGATGGTGGCTGGGGGAATGGGTCCCGGATGGGCACGTACATGGGATAGGCAAGTAAACAGGTGCCCAGACGCATCACTCAATGAAGGGCCAGGCAGGTGGACGGGTGAGGAGATGGATGGGAGGACGGACAGATCAATCTGGGCCTCAGTGAATCGAGTCAGGAATGGGCAGATGGACACAGCAAGGTCAGAAAAGAAGTCAGATGCTAGCAAAGATGGAAGACCCTGGACATTCCCGCCCTGAAACCAGACAGGACAGCAGCTCTTAGCAAGGGGGAGAACTCACCTTTACTTGGAGCTGCGGGGACGAGGTTCCAGGGGAAGGCACGGGGCTCTTGTCTCCAACCAGTAAGAGAGGGGTGGGGGCAGCGCCACTGCAGGGCTTGGCTGGCTGGGGAGCCGGGCTGCCCGTAGTACCGGGGGCAAGGCCAGGGCTGGCCTGAGGTGTCTGGTCTGCGCTGGGCTGCACCAGTTCCCCAGAGGAGGACAGGGAGGAGGAGCCGGCAGAGAGGCTGGCAGAGGTCCCAGGGGTGCCAGGGGCATGGACTGCAGGCTCTGAGGAGCTCTTGGGCACAACTGGGGGTTCCAGAAGCTCCCCAGAGGGGGTCCGGCTGGAGCTCTCGGAGGACAGGCTCTCCACACTGAGGGCTGGCGACGGGGCTGCCGAGGGCGGCTCTGAGTGTGACAGGCGGGCAGTGTGCAGAGCTGAACAAACAAGTGAGTGCATGAGCGCCCCGCGAGGAGGCACAGCCCCTCCAACACCCTCCCCTCTCCACAGAGTGCTTCCATGTGCGGACAAGGCTGGGGCCCAGAGAGCAGCAAGGGCATGACAGGACCAAGGTCAGTAGCCGCCGAATCGTCCGCATTCAGCGCCCACCCTTTGGGCTCTGGGGCGCCACCTCAGGGCACATCTGTAGTCCTGGGTTCCCTCACTGCCCCTCACTTCCTCCTGCACGTGCCCGCTGCCTCCACTGCCCCTCCCAGGTCTGATATGACCCAAAGCAAAAGCCCAGGGGAGGAGGTGAGGCTGCCAGGGGAGGAGACGAGGCTGCCAGGGGAGGAGAGGGCACAGAGAGCCCAGGCTGGCCCGTCTTGTGCGTCGGACCAGCAGGAGAGGGGAGGAACCGGCAGCCCTTGCAGCGCCGGCCCTGGCCAGGCACCGCCCCGGGCCACGTGAATCCTCGTGTGGGTGATGGATACCATGCCCCGAAGCATCGCCATCTGTGTTTTCCAGATGAGGCGGCAGACTCGGAGGGAAGGCACTTGCCCGAGAAGGGCCGGGGCTGACACAGCTGTGTGTGACTCAGCACTCAGCGTCCTACAGCTGCCCACCCCCCATAGCTGGAGGGCCCCGGGGTTCCGGCAGGGGCCGGAGCGGGGAGCCCTGGGCCACCTGAGCACCTGCCTCCAGGCATCTCTCATGTGCTCTCAGCGCCCCTGTCCGAGGGGCTCCAGCTGAGGTCTTGGAGGCGGCCGCACCCCAGCCATGATGGAAGGTGACCAGGCCTGAGGCCTGAGAAGTCCACAAGATGGTGACAGACAAAAACTGCAATGGGGGGGGGGCCCCTGGAGTGGCTCAGTCAACTGAGCGTCCGACTCTTGATTTCAGCTCAGGTCATAATCTCAGGGTCCTGGGATTGAGCCCCGAGTCGGGCTCCACGCTCAGTGAGGAATCTGCTTGGGATTTTCTCTCCCTCTCTCTCTCTGCCCCTCCCCCCACTTCTCTCTCTTTCTCTCCCTCTTTCTTTCTCTCTTTCTCTCCTGGTCTCTCTCTCAAATAGATAAATAAATCTTTTTAAAAAACAACTACAACGAGCCTGGATGAGTGGGCATGGTTGGAGGGAGGCACAGCGCCCCAAGGCTGGCCCGCCACCACTGTCTTCCAGATGGGGACACTGAAGGCAGACACAGGGAAGGAGCTGCTCAAGGTCACACACAGCCAGGTCAGGGCCCAAGGTGCCCGGCGACAGGAGGGTAGTGACTAGACAGGCAGGACTCAAGCGAACCCCAGCCACATGCTCTCCAGGAGCCGGGCGGTGCTGAGCCCCTCACTGAGGCACACATCACATCCTCACGACACCTTACCGTGAGGCGGGTTACGGAGGGTTAGGAGGATAGAATAGAGCCTCTGGCCTCCTGCCTGTCAAAGCTTGCCTCTACTGCTCAGTGCTGTGAGGCCTTGGGCAAACCCCTCTCTGTGCCTCCTTCCTCACCTGCAAGATGGGAGCGTGCTACCTACCCCACAGGTGTGTTCTCGAATTAGCTGTGAGGACACACATGGCCCCCAGCCTGGCGGGGACCCCACTGCACCACACAGCCTTCCCCAGCCCTGGGCTGACTCCGGCCCCCAAACCCAGCATTTTGTCAGGAGAGCTCCCAGAGATGGCACTCACCAAGTGGGGACGCACTGGGCGCGCGGGGGGCAGGGCGCTTCTTCGTCTTGGGGCTGCTGGTGGGGGTGATGCCATACCAGGGGTGCAGGGACTTGGGTGTGGACTCGGCCGAGTGGGCCAGGTCAGGGCCTGCGGCCAGGCTGGGTGCAGCTGGCGGGTCCTCCTCCTCCTCCTCCTCAAAGGGGTTGTAGGGCTTGGGCTCCGGGCCACCTGTCACCTGGCTCTGCTGGGCCGCCTCCTCCACGCCTCCATTCTCCACCTGCCTGCCGTCCCGGCTCGGAGGGCCGGGGCTGCTGCTTGGGGGGAGGGGGGCTGGCTTCTTCTTTGGCTCTGCCTGCACCAGTGTGATCCATGGGGGGTCTTTCCTGGGGGCTGGTGTCCTGGACGGAGGTGGGAAGAGGCAGAAACCACTGGGGAGGGGGGCAGCATCCTCCTCTCTCTGGAGAGTTTTAAGTCCGTTTCAAAGAGAGTGGATGAGAAACTGCACCCTTCTCCCCCAGCCCCGTGGGGTCAGTCTGGGCCCAAAGCTGAAATGGGGAGAGTGAACCTTCACATCACAGCCTCCATCAGCCTGGCCCAGGAAAGGACCCACAGGGGCTCTCTGTGTGAGGCTGAGAAAGTCACCTGGCCCCTCTCCATAGTCGCCCATCTATGAAATGGGGACAGTAACCTTCACAAGGGCATTCTAAGGCTCCAATGGGCACAGTGCCTTGCGTACAGCAAGTGCTCACTGAGCATTAACTACTATTACAGCTGGGGCCCACTCTCCCCCTGAGACTACCCAGGGGACACACAGCTCCAAAGAATAGCTGGAAATAGCTGTCCTCAAGCGGGACACAGAGTCCCAGGCTGGAGGGCCTGAGCCAGGTACACAGTGGAGCTTTTCCGGGTCTTTCTAGACCCAGCTGCCACTTCTCACAACAGCTCTGTGAGTGAGGCCTACGTCTCCCATGTCACAGAGCAGCAGGGGTGTGGAGAGGTCTAGGGGCTCCAGAGGCACTGTCTCTACCAGGACTCCTCCCCACAGGAGTGGGGACCCCAGGGGAGACCCGGGGAAGGAGATGTGGGCCCAGCACTCAGCCCCAGCGTCACCCACCCAGAATGAGCCTTGCATGTCCTTGGGAGGCTCTGCCGGTGAGTCATGTGTCCACGGAAGCCTTGCCCACCCCCCAGACCCCAGGGGCACCCCCATTCCCAGCACGAGAGCCTCCAACATGGGAAAGCCTCTCCGAGCCAGCGTACCTCTCTGACAGCTTGGGCGTCCCTCTCGGCTTGGGGACAGGGGGTTCGTGCAGCCTTCCTAGATGGGAAAGGAGAGTCAGACAGGCCTTCTTCATGGGCGGCTGTGGGCTGGGCAGCAGAGCTGAGCGCTGGGGAGCCGCGGTGTGCCCTCCCTTTCTACCTGGCAGAGCCGGGACTCCAGGTGGCCAGGGCCACCTCACCTCCCACCTGACACCGCCCAGCACTCGGGGAGATTAGATAAGCACCAAAGGTGACAGGTAAAGAATGGTCATGGGGGCAAGGCCAGGATACCTGGAAACCCCATCAGCATTTCAGCCGAGAAGGGGGGACCCAAGTGTCCCTCGGACACTTCCCCCAACGTGGACAGGAAACACTGCCTTAACTCAGCCTCGAAGCCTCCCCTGACCCCCGAGTGTCCCCCATGAAACCCACGGTAGCCTCTGCTTCCCCGGTCTTAACAGCCTTCCGCATTCTATAGATATCTCTATTATCTGTGCTTGTCTCCCTGCTGAGCCTGGCAGGGCCTCGAAGGCACAAATAGGCCTAAACAAGATCTGTCCCCAGGGCCTGGGCTCAGAGCGGGCCTCCCTGTGCATGTGGAGCTGAACAAGGCCCAGAGAATGCGGACACACGAATACTCCCGATGCACACGTGCATTTAAACACCAGACGCACCCCTGCAAGTGCCCGGCCCCCGCTGGACCCTTGCTCACCATTTACTAGGCCACTGTTGCCACCCTGCTCGGCCAAATTCTCGTGCTGCAGACTGGACCGGGGCCGGGGCGTGGGGGGTGTCAGGGCTGGGCTCTCGGGGGCCTTCCTCGGGGCAGGCGTGGGGCGGCCGGCCGGGAAGCTGCCCAGTTCCTGTGGTTTGCTTGGAAGCCGGGGCTTGGTGGGGATCTGGGGCCGGACCTCGGGGCTGGCCTTGGGGACAGCCACCTCAGCCTCTGCGGGCGCACTAGCACCCGTGCCGCCTCCGTCCACATCCCTGACTTCTTCTGCAAGTTCCTGCTGCTTTGGTTGCAGATGGGGCCCGGCCTTGGCCCCCGACCGCCCCCCGGGGCCCAGCCTGGCACAGTGCTCCGCGCACACAAAGGTGCCTTCCTCAGGCCCACTTCTGTAAGCTCCGGGGAGCAGGGTGCTGGAGCACTGCCGACACCTGCCAGGGAGAAGGTGGGGAGGGGGCTTCAACGGAGCCGGGCACCCGGCCTGGGACACTGGCTCCTCCTCCCCCAGGAGCCCCCGCTGTTCCTGCCCTCCCTCCTTGCGTATGCCAGCCTGGATCTTGTACCCCAGACTTCCCACAGGAGGAGGCAAGTGGTAACCGCCAGAAGCACAGAACAATAAAATCACATGAAATCAAGCAACATAAATTGTGAAACATGCCTTCAGTTTGTGCTATAAGAGGAAGCAAAGGTTTGCCCCCACGCGGAGGTACCAGCCAGTGCCGGGGCCATCGGTCACCAGCGGCTCAGGAAACCGACTGAGTTGTTGTCAACCAAGCAAGGTTTTTTTGGTTTTGTTTTTTATGAAATAGAATAAAATACAACATATCGGAGTGTATCGCACAACTAAGAATATACTGTTTGAGGAAATACTGATTCCAGTTGTGCGTCTATTTATGTGGGGTCTTATTCAGGTGTGTATTCACAACTGGTCACAGTGTCAAATGTATTTCTTACTGGGGGTCACTGGAAAAAGTCCTTAAAATGCTGTCCTCATGGCCAAATGTGAATGTGTTAGTATGACAATGCCCCTGCTTGAGCTTTGCCCTCGTGACACCTCAGTTCTGCAGTCAGGCCTCTGGGGTTCCAGGCCTGGCCACCACACCCCCACAGACATACACAGACACACAGAGACACATACACACACACACCCACAGACACACACCCACAGACACACACCCACATGCTAACCCATAGTCGAATGCATGTTGGAACTCAGTCGCTGGCTTCCCTTGACTATTTTTTTTTTAAGATTTTATTTATTTATTTGACAGCGAGAGAGGGAACACAAGCAGGGGGAGTGGGAGAGGGAGAAGCAGGCTCCCTGCCGAGCAGGGAGCCTGATGTGGGGCAGGGAGCCTGATGCGGGACTCCATCCCAGGACCCTGGGATCATGACCTGAGCCAAAGGCAGACGCTTAACAACTGAGCCACCCAGGCGCCCACCCTTGATTATTTTCTGATTGCTCTTTTGCAACATATAAAATGTTTTCAGAGGCGCATCAGTCAGTTCAGTGTTTGCCTTCAGCTCAGGTCATGATCCCGGGCTCCCTGCATGGGGCTCCCTGCTCAGCGGGGAGTCTGCTTCTCCTTCTCCCTCTGTCGCTGCCACCCCGCTCCTGATTTCTCTCTCTTGCTCACGCTCTCTCTCAAATAAATAAATAAAATATTTTTTAAAAAATGTTTTCATACATGTTCTAAGTTATTTGTCTTTTCCCTGTCTCTTACTCTATTTTCTTTAAACTTGGCTTCTTCCGGGAGCCACACATTGAAAGCAAGTTGTTATTGTGATTTTTTAAAAAATCCTTTCTTTTTTCAAGGGCTTCTAAAGCAGCTCCTTAATCGTCATCGGGTCGTTGGCCTCAGAGAGCTCCGGCGTGGGAGGCAGAACCCCTGAGCTCAGCTCCTCTGATTCCGTGACTGACGCGGCTTCTCCCCTCACTAAGCCTTAGTTGGCTCATCAATAAAAGGGGTTGATGAGCAAGATGCTCTGGCATGAAGAGCCCCGCAGTGTGCCTGGCACACTGTGAGCCTGGATCCACAGAAGCTCGCCTCCTTGGAAATGGGGTGCGGGGGGGCTCGCCCCCCCGCCCCCCAGGCTCCCACGGCCACTCACCGGAAGCAGTGGCGGTGGTACAGCTTGCCCTCGGCCAGGTAGCGCTGGACCAGGTGCACGTGCTGCTGGCAGGCGGCACACATGCTGCTGGGGGTCTGCCGGGCGCCCTGCTCCGACAGGCTGCCCGACAACAGTTCCTCGCCCTGCAGGGAACGGGGCGGGCAGAGGGGAGCCGGGCCGTGGTCACCAGCCTCCCTGTTCTAGAACAGCCCCCTTCCCCTCCCAGCAGCCGTGTCCCCCAAGTGCACACAAGCTTCACGGTGCTAATGCACATCATCGGAGCCCCGGAGGAACAGAGGGAGGGACACAGTCGCCACCTTGCGGATGAGGAAACTGAAGCCCAGAGCGGAGGAAAGACTTGCTCAAGGTCACTGAGTCAGAATGGAAACAGAAATCCTGACTTCCAGTTTCTGGGGCCCTCTCTGCCAGAAAGACGGCTCCTGGCTGTGTAACCTCCCTTTGCCTCGGCCGCTCTGACCCCTGTCCCATCCCTGCAGGTTGGCCCCTGACGCCTGACCTTGTCTTAGGCCCACCTCATCTGCCTTCTCTGCAGCCCCTCCTACAGATGCAGCAGGGTTTAAATCCCAGTTTCTCCGCTTCCAAGCACCGTGACCCGAGCAAGCTGCTCATGTCCCTGGGCCTTGGGTTCCCACCTGCCAGTGGAATCCTACAACCCCTGCCTGTCTCAGCCCCACCTCACTGGGCACCCACGCTGGGCCAGGCTCCCTGGCCCTCAGGAGCTCCTCCAGCAAGGACAAGTCGGGGAGCAGGTGGAAAAAGCCCTCTGTACCCCGTGAAGTGCTATCCAGATGTGAAGGGCTGGTGTCACTCTAAGCATCTTGGAGCGGGGCACTGACCTTAGACAAATGACCAAACCTCTCTGAGCCTCAGGGTTCTCATCTAACAGGACTCATACCACCCACCTCCCAGTGTTGTTGAGAGGACAAAATGGAATCACGCCAGGAAGCTAAAAGCTCTGTCTCGACAGGAATCAAGGGGAGTATTTGCTACATTACATGTGTAAATCCTGTCAGTGCCAGGATGACAAAGTCAGTGTGGCAGACTGTCTGATGCCCCCTTCCTAGGTCTGGTGTCTCCTGATCCTGTCCCAAGCCCTCGAGAAAGAATGGAGTTCCCTGCCCACAGAATGGGACCGGAATCTGGCCCATGCCCCCTCAGCCTGAGGCTCTACTTCCAAAGCCAGTGGGGAAAGGACCAAGAATCAACACTGCAATGGTACCCACTCATCCGCCCCCCCCCCCACCTCCCGCCAGGCATCTGCCTACCTGAGCCCTGTCTTCTGGTTCTGCCAGAGTAGGTGCTTCGGATGGCAGGGAGGAGGGTGCCTGGGCCTTTCTAGGTGATGAGACACCAGCTGCCAAGAGACAGGAAAGAGACCCTGAGGAAGGTGGAGACCCTGGGGCCCAGGAGGCCCCCAGCCAGCCTACAACTTGAACTCCACAGCTATGGCCTTTGGGAAGACCACCCAACACCGCTGGACCAGAGCAGGCTCCCACTTCACACAGGCCAGGAGACACCTCCTCTTCCAAGCCAAGGGCCAAGGGCAGGCTGCTTAACCTCCCCGAGCCTCCACAGAGTAGGACAGTGACTCTGACCACACACGGGCAGTGGAAATGCTAGGGCAACAGTAAAATCACAGAATGGGCAGGTGCCCAGCAAGTGGCAGGACCAGGAGCTTCCGTCCCACCAGGGTAAGGCGATGGGAGGGAAGGCAGAGAGAGGAACCACGTGGTGCTGGCCGCCAGGTTCAGGAAAATGGGCTGGTGTGGCCGCACGCCCTCACAGCAGAAGGAACCCACCCCGGCCCACCAGCCCCCTCGGAGACTCCACTCCTTTATTACTTCAGCAAATATTCACGCAGCACCTACTCTGTCCCCAGGGATGAAAATAAAAAATGAAAATTCAGAAAGCCGTATACCCCAAATCATCAATTTTACCATTTGATGATTTTAGGAATAAAATCAAAGTTCCTTACTGTTGTCTAAAATATCATTTACCAAACTAGATCACAATCTGTTAGCAAACCCGGAAATCAATTTAGTGGTTACAACCAACACATTTAAAAGGTGAAATAGAAAATCTCTTCACGCATCACATGCTGCTGTTTTTTTTTTTAAGTAAGCCCTACACCCAACGTGGGGCTTGAACTCACGATCCCAAGAGTCGCATGCTCTATCTACTGAGCCAGCCAGGCGCCCCGGCTTGTATCACGTGTGGTAAGGGGGAAGAACCGTTTCCTGAAACTTGTTTCAGTGACACATGTGTGCGTGAACTTGGACTGTGATGGGAATGTGTGTGATGAGTCATAGCCAGAAATTTTGGAAGCCCGCAGCCTCATCAAGTACCACTCCCCACCACCCCTCTGTCATCCCCTCCTTCCTGCTCAGTCCCTTGAAGCACGCAAGCACACCCTGCTGCCCCTAGCCTGGAACATTCCTCCCCAGATCTTCAAATGGCCTCCTTCTTCTCTTTGTTCAAGGTTTAGCTCAAATGTCACCTCTTCAGAGAGGTCCTCCGTGACTACTCATCTTGAATAGCCACTTCATCCTCCCCCTGCTTTTTATCCCATCATTTTGTCTCCTTCACTGGACTCCCGTGAAATCATACTACCTCTTCATTTGTGCTCTCTCTCTCTCTCCCTCCTATTCTCAGCTCTCTCCCCAGCACCTAGCACAGTTCCTGGCACACCGTAGGGGCTCAATAAATATCTGTCAAATGAATGAGTAAGTACTGGGTGCTGGGGGCTACGTAGCCAGGAACCAAACACAGATGGTCTGCAGGGGAAGAGGGAGGGGTGATCCAAATATTTTGACCAGAGTCTTATGTGTTCACCACAAGGCTGGGGGCCGCAAGAGCACCTGGGGTAAATCAGGGCAGGCTGCTTAGAGGAGGCAAAATGTGAAGATCAGAGGATGGGTAGGAAAGAAATGTTTGTGGGTGGGAGATGTGGAACAGAAAATGGGAGTTTGGGGCTGGAAGATCACCAGGAAGAAAGGCTGAGCAGAGAAGGAATATGATGTATTCAAAACACAAAAAATTTAGTATGCCTCTGGCTGGGGCAGTGAGTGGCTCAAGCTAAGTGGGGAGAGACGCTCAGAGGCCCCACTAAGAAGCTGGAATGGGGGTTAAGCATCCGACTCTTGATCTCAGCTCAGGATTCGATTTTAGGGCTTTTGAATAGGGCCCATGCCCAGCGTGGAGCACAACATGTGGCCTACTCAAAAAAAAAAAAAAAAAAACACACACACACAAAAGAAGCTGGATTTTATCTGGATAACACTCGCCCTGCCCCCCCGTGACTGCAATTTCACACAGCCGCTGGGTGTCCTTCACTCATGCTCTGGTCCCAGACCACACCGTGGCTCCTGGAAGGAAGGGTCAGCGGCTGGGCCCAGGGTCACCGGCACCATGGAGCCTGGCACCAGCAAACACTCAGCATGGTGCTGTGTCTTAGCCAGGGCCAGGTTCCAGAGCGACCCAGTCCAGGGAAAGTCAAGTCTGGTCCAGATCGCCCCTGAAATCCTTCTAGTCGCCCAGAAAGTAGAGCCCAGGACCATCTGGGGGAGTCTCACAGCCAGCTCTGCCTCCAGGGTGGGAACACACTGCTGTTTCCTTTGGTGGAGCAGTGGGTGGGACACAAACGGTTTGCATTTAGAGGCCAAGTTGTATGAGAAGCACAAACTGTACCTTTATCAATAAGAACCCCCGCAAGCCCAGGGGGGTGCCCCCTCCCACACACGGCTAGGGGAGCTGGGCCCACCAGGGCTGCCCTCAGCCCGGGGTGCCCCATGAGAACCCAGGAACCCAGCGGGCACAACCGACAGTACTGTGGGGCCCACCCCTCCCGCCTCGCAGGTCCCCGGAAGGGTGGCCCTCCAGAAAAGAGCTTAGTTGAAAGAGATTAGGGTTTGGAGACAGGGAACCTTCCAGAGGGTGAGACTGAATTGTGATTCTAGGTAAGCAAGCTACACTCTAACCAGTGAAATAAAGGAGTCATAATAATGTGAACCTTGAGCCCTAAATAAGGGCCAGACACAGGTGCACACTTCCTCACTTACTCTTCATATCAACCCTCAGAGATGGGGCACTGTTCTTATCTGCCTTGCAAAGGAGAAACTGAGGCAGACAGGTGACCATGGTGGCCCATTGTCATCCAGATAGTCAATGACGCCCATGCTCTTAATTTCCACCCTACTGCCTCTCATCAAAGACTCAGTGGCCGGGAAATACTTTCATTTTGATTTCTACTAAAACACACATAATGTTATTTGTTCAACTATAATATTGATCTCTCGTTGGGGGGGCAGGTAACAGGTTATCTTAATTTTTATGCTCTTTGCTACGTTCTCAATTTTCTACAGTAAGCATGTTTTGCTCTTAGTAAGAAAAAAAATGAAAAATAAAAATAAAAACCCTGACTTAGTAGAACACTTTTTCTTAAAGAGACAGGCTGAGATTGTCCACACGGAGAGCCAAGGCAAGGGGAAGGACCAAAACGGGAGAGGGGAGGGGCAAGGCCCCCGGGGACGCAGCACAGGTGTCAGGACACCTGGATTCTAGTCCTGCCATTCAGCTTTCCTGTGGCGTGACCTTGACCTCCTTGCTTCCTCTCTGGGCCTATTTCTTCTCTGCACAAGGAGAGGCCCAGCTGTCCCCAGGAGAGATTCCTGCAGGAGGATGCCCCAGGTGGGAGGCTCAGGAGCCACCCAGTGATGACTCAGAGCAGAGAAGCACCCTGTGGTTCCCTCAACCCCCACCCCAGGTCCCCAGCCTCTCAGTTCTCAGACCTTGAAGGTCATTTCTGGGGACAACGCTGCACCACAGCCCCACAGGGCCACTTGCTGGCCTTGGAGGAAAAGCCCCAGGGAAGTGTCTGCAAACAGGAAGTGGGGGGGGCGCACCAGAGAGGGGAACTCACAGCAATGAACGAATGAACGCGCACCCTGCTTTGTCTACCTTTATTCTCGTTCAGTGATTGGTTTAGGGGTTTGCTGCCCAGAAGACTGCGGGCTGCACGAGGGCAGCCAGCAACCCCAGGGCCCAGCACAGTGCTGTCTTACTCAATCCCTATTTCAACAACTGAATGAATGATCCAGTGAATAAATGATGTGCTGTTTTCTGGGCTCCGCAGCCCGGCACCTCCCCAGCCCCACGCCCAGGGCCAGCCTCCCTAAAGGGCTGGCGCCCTCTCACCTTGGCCAGGGCTGGCGAAGTGGTTGTAATACTGGGACACGTAGGTCATGATGCTGAGGCAGTCAGGGACACTCATGGAGACCATGTCATTGGGGTCCAGGAGAGCGGGGATCCCCAGCTCCTTCTCAGCCACTTCAAAGGCCTGGGGTGAGGGGCAGGTGCAGGGGGTGGGGTGGGGGGAGTGGGAGTTGGGGGGGCAAGAGTAGGAGTGGGGGAAGGTGGGGGGAGAGAGGCAGGGGTGGGAGTGGGGGCAGGTGCGGGGGGGGGGGCGAAGGTGCGGGGGTGGGTGCAAAAGCGGCCGGAACAGGAAGAGGAGGAGGCAGGGTTAGGCAGCCCAGGCCCGGCTTCCCTCAGTGGGATAAAGGGTCCAGGGCTATGGGCTCCCCTCAGCTCTGGCCGCACACGGTGCCCCAGGCATAAATGGGCCAGAAGGAAGAAGGGGGGTGGGGAGAGGAGCAGCGAGGGCCCCAGTGCAAAGCAGCTTCTCAGGGAGCCGGTCCAGGAGCCCCTCACCTCAGCTCCTACTCTGCAGAACCCCTGCCCACCCCGCCCCCCTCCACACACTCACAGCCTCTAAGCCTTCCATCTGTTTGGGGACTCACCAAACGGTTATTCTCGAAGACATTGTCCTTGGAAAGCGAATCAAAATCTCTGCAAGAGGTAAAGGGGAGGAGAGGCATTGAGGAGGTGACAGGGGCAGGGGTGTGGGTCTGGCAGGAATGGAAGTGACCTCATCCCAGCCAGTGTGGGCCTCAGCAGGGTTGGGGGAGGGGTCTGTGCACGGCCAACGAGGAAACTGAGGCAACAAGCACAGGCTAACAGAGCCGGGCCTGCTGGGTGGGCGCAGAGCAGGAGCTCATGCCCCTCCCCGCCCAGGCATCCAGGCAGAGCCTGGAAATCACTCTGAAGGGGCGGGGCTCAAGTCCAAGCTTTTTTTTTTTTTTTTTTTTTTTTTTAAATCCAACCTTTCAAGTCTAAGATCTCTCACTATGCCGGTAAGTCATGTCCTGAGTCAGTGGCAAAGACAAAACCAAGACGAGGACTAATGTTTGTAATGATGGGGACCGCCACAGATGGCTGACCTCATGCCAGGGACTGTGCTGAGCTCCTGTCGGGAGTTTATTTTCATAGCAACTCTCTTGGCAGGTACTGACCCCACTTTACCAATGAGGACACTGAGACCCAGAAAGGGGAAACCACCCAGCCCTGAGGATCCACAGTTCTGGACCTTCCACCCGCTATCACAAACCCAGAGGAGCCACACCAACTTGCTGAATCCCTGACCCAGCCCAGAGACGAATGTTTAATGGAGCCAGGAACAGAAGAACAAGTTTGAATCCGACTGGAAACTGTACATACTCCAGAGCTACTGACAACATCTGGCCGACCTGCTGGGCCACTCCTGGGGACCCCTTCCCTTGGGGGAGCAGTAAAGGGTTTCCCAGTTTCTAAGCTGGGACAGGTGAGAGGCAGTGGGGTCTGCCCTGGGGACCCTTGGCGGGAGACACCTGGCCAGCCTGCTGGCTCCATCTGTCCCCCTTCCTCCCCCTCAGCACCCCAGGCTGCTCAAGTGGCTGAAACTGGCAGAGACAGCATAGCCTTCCGGCTGGCAGCCTCCTAGGTGCACCCGCCCAACGCCTTGCCCTTCTATGGCTGAAAACCGCAGCCTTGACTCTCTCACATGGTGGGCCCAGAGACCAGAACAGGCTAGCACCACCTCCAAGGTCAGGGTCCCAGGCTCGGCTCTTCCAGGCCTGGCTATGCAACCTGGGGCAGGTCAGCAGTCTTCTCGGCCTTCATTTTCCCATCTGTAAGTTGGGGGAAGCTCTAGCACCCCCTCCCAGGTTGGTGGGGAGGGCTGGATGAGTCTGGGCTTGGGGAAGGGCAGGTCTCACTGATACAAGGGGGCAGGCAAGCATGCCCCCCTCCTCCTGCCCCCAAACTGCTTCAGGCAGAGTCCAGGTACAATGAACGAACCGATGAATGGTGGGCCGAGGCAGGAAAGGGTAGCCTGAGAACCCCAGAGGGAGGTGCCCCAAGGTTGGGTGATCTAGGACAGGGGAGCTGACTAAGAATGAGCCTCAGCCCTTTTGCCACCTCTGGCCAGGCCGCTTCCCTCCCCCCTCCCCTTCCCCCCACCCTTGCCCCTACCCCCCCCACCCCACCCAAGCCGAAGCTGGGTCCCTAAGCCCTCTTGCTTTGCCACTGCCTAAGAATGTGACCATAAGCAAGCTATTTAAAGTCTCTAAACCTCAGCGTCCTAGTCTGTGACCCTGTGAACAGGTGAGGGGACACCAGCCCAGCCGCAACAAAGGCTTGTTCAGAGACCAAAGGAGACAAAAGCAACTTGTCTTGGCGGTTAACTTCAGTCTCCCCCACAGTGTTCCTAGAAGGCTGGGCTCACGTTTTGTTCACCCTGTGCCCCCAACACCCTGTGTAGTTCCTGGTACTTAGTAAGTGCTCAACAAATATTTGTTGAATGAATAAATTCTGGAAAATAAATTCTGTGAAAACTATAAAAACCCCGGAAACCCTGGTTTCTCCTGCAGCTTCTTCCCCACCCCCATCTCTGTCCCTAATCAACATCTGGGCTTTGGTAACAGATATTTTCTGAGAGTTTTCAAAAGCCCGGGAAGTTCTATTTGGCTCTGGGGGAGATGAAGTACACAAAAATGAAACCCACATGGTCTCTGCCCTCAAGGGAGCTTAAAGATGCCTGGATTGGGGGTCAGAGGGGTGGCCAACAATGAACCAGGCCCCCCAGCATGGCAAACCCCGCCCCCCAGCAGCAGCAGGGCCCACAGCTCCAAGAGCTTGAACCCATTCAGATGACTTGCCCCCAGGCCCTACCCTACCCCTACTCTCATGGAGATCCTCCCTATGCCTCTTGTGGCAGCTGGGCCTCAGTTTTTCTTCTGCTGAATGGGCTGGTAGCCAGGGAACTGGCCCGCTCCACAAACGAATGTCTAATCATGATTCTGAATCTCTTCTCAGGAGGGGATCTGCCCTCCCCTGCTTAAAACCCACAAAGCTCCTCATGGCTCCATCCACCCTCCTTAGCCAGCAAGAGGCCCTGGCGCTCCAGGCCAGCTGCATCTCCTGGTCCTCCCTGCCCTGTGCTATGGGCCCCAGCAGTGCTCCCTCCCCACGGGGCTCTGCTCAGGTGGCCCCCTCCGGCCGCAGGAAGGGTGTTCCTGCGTAGGGGGAGCACCTGGCTCCTACTATCTCCATTACCAGGCAGGGCCCAGCACAAACGAAGGAGTAACATACCCTCATCACACCCTACTGTCTAATCACACAACGTGTAATAACTCATGTTAATTGAATGCTCATTACCTCATATCATCCTCACAACAATTCTGTGACATAGATCCTATTATCAACCCCACTGTACAGATGAGGAAACTGATGTCTGGAGGGGTCCAGTGATTTACCCCAGGTCACACATCTAGAACACGGAGTTGCTGAACGAAGCCAAACAGCCTGCACTTTGATGCTGGCCAGCTCAGGTCCACCGATCACCTTAGCCTGACACTGAGGTCCCTTCACACACTGGCCCTGTCCCTTGCCTCCTGCCTCACTGCCTGCTCTCCAGCCGCAACGGAAGGCCCCTTGAGCCCTCTGCTCCAACACAGGGGTCCAATCTGGGCGCCCTTCTCCAGCCTTCCAATTCCTGCTCCTGAGCTCCCCACCCCCAGCCCATGCCTGTGTTAGAGCAGCTGCCACCCACCCCAAAGCGGGCAGGCGCCCATGGACGTCTCCACCCGGTCTTCCTTTGCTTCTGCAGCTGCACCCCCCCAAAACCCTCTCCTCCACGGCCCAACACAGGGCCCACCCCAGCACCCAGACACGGTAGCACACAGATGGGATCCTTGAGGCCATTCTCTCCTCCCTTGTCTCCTCCATCGGGGCCCTGCCAGGTCCAGTGCTCAGCGGGAGCACAAGTCTGCAGTGGGACAGACACCCAAAGACCCCAGACCCAGCCAGGCTCAGGGAGCCCTGTCGGGGGCACTGTTGGCAAGAGAGGCAAAGACCAGGTCTCTGGGTCTCAAGTTGCCGATGAGACAGGAAGCCCAAGGAATGGTGGGCCCCAGCTTAATTTTCACTCTGTGTTTGATGAATGAGTGAATGAGTGAATAAATGAAGAGGTTCCAGAGTCCAAGGCAGGGGGAGCTGAGAGAGAAGCCCCAAGTCGACTGCTCTGGGGGTCTGAATAAATATCTCCATGAGAACCTCACCTGGCAGCTGGGGGCAAGAAGGGGCCATTTCACACCCTGGAGCAGCGCCCCGGGGGCTGTCAGTCAGACCTTGGGAATCTTCCCTCAGCCTCCCTGCCCCACTGAGGACCGCAGCGCTGTGGGTACACACTTGGGAGGCAGATCTGTGTCCTAACTGGGGTGGGAGGTAGGAGGTAGGCAGGATCCATTCATCCAACAACTATCAACCTAGGGTCTCCTCTGTGCCAGGCACTATGCTGGTGCCCTGGAGACAAGATGGCAGGGGGGCATCAGAGAAGTGCGCCAGAGGACCCCCCCTCCCAGAGGGCCGAGCCTCAGTGCCTCGAGGAGAGGGGGTGGCTCAGTGCTCCTGTTTGAGTGGTGCGGGAAAGGCCCAGGGTCCCCAAGGAGGGCTAGGTGTCTCTTTGGCGGAAATCAGTGCCCTGTGGGCGGGGCCAGGGCCCTCGGTGCAGGGACCAGTATGCGGGGCAGGTTCAGTGTCCCAGTGGGCGGGGGCGGGGCCTCGTGGGGAAGGGGTCCCCCGGGGCGGGGGGAACGGGTGCTCGGTGACCTGCGAGTCGTTGAGGGCCCGTCGGTAGGGTCTGCGTCTCGGTCTCCGGGGGGGCGGCGCCTGCCACCGCCCGAGCTCCGCGTCACTGAGGGGGGCGGGGGTCCCCAGCTCGGGCCCGCGCGGCCCTGCGCCCCGGCCCGCCCGCCGCCCCTCCCCCCGCCCCCAGCACTCACAGCAGGTCGGGCCGGTGCCGGTGCAGGATGGCGCAGAAGGCCAGGCCGTCCCGGAAGGAGCTGCTCAGGTCGCGGATGTCCACGCCGCGGTAGCCCTCGCATTGGCGGCGGCACCAGGCCAGCAGCGCGCCCCGCGGCCCCGCCATGAGCCGCGCGGGGCTCGGGACCCGCTCCGGGCGCCGCCGGGATCAAGCTTCACCCCCGGGCCCGACTCCGGCCGGTTTCCGGCGGCGGCTCCAGCTCCTACTCCGGCGCCGCTCCGAGCTGCGGACGCCGACCCGCGGGCGGCGGGCGCAGGGCGGGGAGGAGGCGGGGCCGCGGCCTCGGTGTCCGCGCTCGGGCTCCGGCGCGGCTTCCCGGCTGGGCTCGCTGCTCCCCGCCCGGCCCTGCCCGGACCTGCCCGAGCTGCCGCCGCCCGCGTGGCCCGGCCCGGCCGGCCGCCGCCTACTCACCGCCGCCCGCCCCCCTCGCTGTGGGCCGGCCGCCGGCGCGGGCGTCCCGCTGGCTTCGGTCCCCGCCCGCCGCCGCCGGGAGCCCCGGGGGCCTGGCGCCCCACCCAGCGGCGGCTCCGCCCCCAGACGCGCCCCCGCCCGCGCGAGGGCCGGACACCCCGCAACCCCTCTGCTGGGCGATCGCGGTCACCGCTTTTCCTCGGGAACCCCTCAAAGAACTCCGGGACAGCCCCTGGACCCCTCACCCACTGCGAACTCGCCCGTCCCACAATGACGTCTTCCACCCGACTACCTCCACCACGCTGCCCACCTGGAATTTTCCTTTCTCCCAGCCTGCCCTCTTCCCACTCTTTGGCCTAAGGACGTGCAGATCCCCAACACTGACTTCCCTAAACCCACTCACCTCTCCTGCCTGAAACTTCGGGCAGGCATTCTCCCCCAACCTCAGGCCAATCGGGCAGTTTCCCCGCTGACCCCAAAGCACCCCCAGATGGCCTGATCCAAGGCCCTCCCCTGACCCAGTCTCTCACCACTCCAAAACGCCCCTGAACTCCGTCGTTCTATCTGCCACTATCCCCTTCCCCCATCGCCTGCCAGGGAGATTTCATGCTCCCACCCCACCCCCATCAGTCCAGGTGTATACTCCGCCATGTAGTGAGCCTGTCGACTGGTCCTTCAGAGTTCTCCTCTGCCCCTGTGTAGGCTCAGGGATCTCCTCCCGCCCCATTAGAAGAGTGGTGGGTGGAGCCCCTGTGGGCAGAACCAATAGGAAGCAGGCCCTTGTCCGGTGGGGCTCTGGGTCTCAGGCCTTGGAACCCCAAGCCTCGTTCTGCTTCCCTCTCCAAGACCTGGGTCAGCCGCTCCTCCCCAGAGGTCCCTCCTGACCTCAGATGAATCAGCTTTCCACTCTGGCTGCGCTGGTGGTGACATCACTCTGAGCAGTATAATAGTGAGCTGGGATGGGTCTGTCGCTCCACCCCCCATGGGAAGGAGCAGGGTCTTAGTCACCTCTGTCACCCCTCAGCTCGCGGAGGTTAGAAAGAGCAGGGCTTTGGGAGTCCTAGGCACCCAGGCTGGAATCCTGTCTTTTCCCACTCCCTCAGCCGTGTGATCGTGTGCCTCCCTGAACATGTTTCCATACCTTAAAAATAGGGATAATTCCCGAGTAATGTATAGAATTGTTGAATCATTATATTGTACACCTGAAACTAATATAACACTGCATGTTAATTATTCTCCAATAAAAAAAAATAGGCATAACTCTAGCTTTACAAAGTAGCTGAGAGGATTGATATAATGTGCCTGACGTTTCAGTCATCACTCATAAATTCTAATTCTTGGTACCTAGTAACAGGTATTTAAACGTGTGGCAAAATGGATTGAAAACATTTTAAGATTTTATTTATTTATTTGACAGAGAGACACAGCAAGAGAGGGAACACAAGCAGGGGGAGTGGGAGAGGGAGAAGCAGGCTTCCCGCTGAGCAGGGAGCCCAATGCGGGGGCTCGATCCCAGGACCCTGGGATCATGACCTGAACCGAAGGCAGATGCCTAATGACTGAGCCACCCAGGCGCCCCTGAAAACATTTTGTACCCAGCTTCTCACATGGGCCTTTTGAGGAAATTATGGAGGAGAGAAGCCCACGTGGGGATTGCCACCTCCTCAAGGACTTCCTAAGCCCCAGCCCGGAATGCCGTTATGACCCCAACCGGGCCAGCCTGCCATCTTAGATCTGTTCAAGGCTGGAAGGCCCATTCTTGGCCCAGAATGTGGACTCTCCCGGGCCACCTAGGAAGTGGCTGCCGTGGGCCAGGTGGCCTAGCGAACCCTCTTGGCCCCTCACCAGTCTGTGCTTGCCACCTCCTGCCCTGTCCCCTTTGAGAAAGCAACTCCAGGAAAGGAAGGTTCCTTTCATTAAATCAGAGACTCGGCCTCAGGACCCACCTTGGCCTTCAAAGACCACCAGGACTTTTCCTTAAAACCCAGGAGGGATTATATCCCTGTCCTCACCAGCCTAAGGGGCTCCCTCCAGGTCCCCGAAGACAGCTCCAGAGCAGACCTTAAATCCCGTTGCTGTAATAATAACTTATATGGCACAGCCCTCTGGGTCCCCATTAGCCCATCTGTGGCCTTTATAAACTCATTATCTGAGTCAGCTCACCGCGATAGGAAATAAGGACCTGCTTGAGCACAGCTGTGTCTGCAGGCCAGACACCTCGCCCCTAGGAACCCCAATTTCCTACCCTATAACATGGGGATAATAACCTTTGCCTTGCCTGCAACCCAGGGGTGTGGGTCATCAGCTGAGATAATGGACGGCAAACTTGCGCACGGGGCACCTGACTGGCTCAGTCAGTAGAGCGCTCAACTCTTGATCTTCAGGGTGGTGCGAACAAGCCGCACACCGGGCATAGAACTTGCTTTAAAAAAAAGGGAAAGTGCTGGGCAGACTGTAAATCCAGGGTTCAGGTGAGTGTTGGGACTGCGTTTACAGGTGAGGTCAGAAGCCACAGACGGCTAGGCAAGTCAAGTCACTGGCCCCAAATCATACCATAATTTCAGGATTAGGACTGAGGGCTCTGGGCCTTTATTTCAGTGTTTTTCTTTATTTTTTAACTACCAATTAAGGGATCCCATTCTCCTCATCAAAAATTGAAAAATAAAAGCTGAAGTTCCTAGTTGCCTCCCTCAGTCCCAGTCCCCTTCTAAGAGGTAGGCACAGTTGTCAGTTTAAAACTTATCCTTTCGGACCTTGTACATGTGTTTGTATTCACACATGGATTCAACACAGATTTCCTGAGCACCCGCTTCCCAGCTTGGGCATTCGAGGGGAAAGAAGAGTAAACGAGACAGGGTTCCTGCCCTCATGGAATTAACTTTCTAGCAGGGAAGACAGGCAGGGAACAAGAAAACAAATCAACAAAGATAATTTCAGATAGTGAGCGGTGCTGGGGCAAAAAATAGAAAAGATGCTGTGAGAGAGCCATGGAGACAGACAGGGCCACCAGGGAAGGCATCTTTGAGGTGGGGACATTTGAGCTGAAGAACACCCATCCCACAAGAAAGCACGTTGAATGCAAGCCAGTGAGAGATGTCCTTGTAGGTAGAGTTTGAATCTTTTCTGGTTTAATCCAGGCTAACAGCTGCAGGGGTCCCAGTGGTGGGGCAGGACTAGTCTGGTGAGTGAGACAGACTACTGGGTGATCTTTGTCCAGCACGATAAAGGGCAAGGAAAAGGAAGGTGTCCAGGGGAGCTCCCGGACTACTTCGGGAAAGAGCGCCTTGCTTTCTCCCCTGGCCATTCTTTCTGCCAACCTGTTTTGCAGGAGGGCTGTGGAGGAGGCAGAGGCAAAGACAGGATGAAAAACCAGAACCCACTGGGGTAGGAGAATCTAATATAGGATGAACACTGGTGGGAACAAAAGAGTGAGGGAATGACCAGGGCCTAAGGTTTACATTTGTCTTCCCATGCAGATCTCATGGTCACTTTCAGAAAGATAAAAGGGAGAGGGATTGGGGGCGCATGGCTGGCTCAGTCGGTAGAGCATGCGACTCTT
Organism: Zalophus californianus; assembly: GCF_009762305.2. Lineage (NCBI taxonomy): Eukaryota > Metazoa > Chordata > Mammalia > Carnivora > Otariidae > Zalophus > Zalophus californianus. The sequence goes on from NC_045603.1 coordinate 10,442,429, forward strand.
GATCTTAGGTTGAGTTTGAGCCCCATGTTGGGCAGAGAGATTGGAAATAAAAAAAAAAAAGGACAGCCTTAGAGGGGACACCGCTAGGCACCTCTAGCTGTTGAGTTTATCTGATTCTGCACCTGCTCAGAGGCCAGTGGATCACTTCTCTCTCAGAGCCAGAGAACTCCATGTATGTATGTGCAGTTCCTGGGGGTGGGAGGGGGGGCCTGGCTGGCCCCATTTCACCCACCACCCCTCTCTGCCACACACTTGCTGGAAGATCCTGGACAAAGATGTCATCTGCCCAAGTTCAACGTCAACATCTATAAAAGGTGGAGGATTCTGTCCTCCAAAATACTATCCCAGGGGCCTTGAGATGCACACACAAATATGGTCTTTGTTTGCTAACAGCAAAACACTGGAAACATCCTAAATATTCATTAGTAAGGGACCGGGTAATTACGATTCAGCACAGCTACATGACAGAAAACCACACAACTGTTAAAAAGAATGTCATGGAAATACATCCTTGAAAGAAGTGAAAAAAGCAAGATGCAGAATAATAGGTATAAAAGGATCCCATTTTTGCAAAACGATATTTATATTTTGGCGGGTGGCCTGCTTCTCCCTCTCCCACTCCCCCTGCTTGTGTTCCCGTCTCGCTGTCTCTGTCAAATAAATAAAATCTTAAAAAAAAAAAACTTGAACTCCGTATCAGAGCAGAAAATGGAGCCAACTCTTTAAAAAAAAAAAAAAGTCATTGGGGCGCCTGGGTGGCTCAGTCATTAAACATCTGCCTTCGGCTCAGGTCATGGTCCCAGGGTTCTGGGATCGAGCCCCGCATCAGGCTCCCTGCTCAGTGGGAAGCCTGCTTCTCCCTCTCCCACTCCCCCTGCTTGTGTTCCCTCTCTCGCTGTGTCTCTCTCTCTCTCTCTGTCAAATGAATGAATAAAATCTTTAAAAAAATAAAAATAAATAAAAATTAAAAAGTCATTATGCTTTGAATTTATGACAATAGCAGGTATAACTTTTTAAAATAACAGCTTTGAGATATAATTCACATACCATAAAATCACTCTTTTCAAGTGTACAGTTCAGTGGTTTTTAATATATTCACAGAGTTGTGCAGCCATCACCACTATTTAGAACATTTTTTAAAGAAATTTTATTTATTTATTTATTTGACAGAGAGCACAAGTAGGCAGAGCGGCAGGCAGAAGGAGAGGGAGAAGCAGGCTCTCTGCTGAGCAGGGAGCCTGACATGGGGCTCGATCCCAGGACCCTGGGATCATGACCTGAGCCGAAGTCAGACACTTAACCAACTGAGCCACCCAGGTGCCCCTTTTTAGAACATTTTCATCATGCCCCAAACTCTGTACCCATTGGCACTCAACCACCATTTTACTTTCTGTGTATTTGACTACGCTAGGTACCTCCTATAAGTGGGTCATACAATACTGGTTAATTTTTAAACTCCTGTTCTGGTCACAGTATTAACCAATCACTTGAAAACACTCACTTTAACTTTCTCATACCAACACAACATTGTTTGCAATGTAATCAACACTGCTAGAAGAAAATAGGGCTCTGATTTTCAAGCAAAACCAGCCCCATCTGAGCAAGACGAAATTTGTCCACATGACACAAGGACCACGGGGCAGATCATAGGAAAGATGAGAAATCTGGGTAGGTCAGGTGGGGCAAGTACAAATTTATAGATTAACAACTAAAATAACACAAGGAAGTGGGGCCATGGAACTGGGCCATCCCTCCCCGAGCCTGGAGCCTCAGCACCCGTGCTGTTCTCATTCTAAGATTTCCTTCTTCTAAGCTTCTCTGCCAGATTCTACAATTCTCCAAGTTCCATGTAGGTGTGACGGCTGTGCGTTTCTGCCCAGGCTGTGCCCCCAGGAATCAGGGCCCTGCCCAGGCCCTTGGCTCCAAGCTTCTCCCTGGGGAGGCCTGGCAGAGCTGGCGGACAATGGGAGCATTGTGGGACCTCAGAGCTGGGGCCTGGGAGCAGCAGGTGTGTGGGAGGCTCGGGTGGCAGAAGCAGCAGGTGCTTCGTTGCTCTTTGTCCTCACTGGGCCAGAAGCATGCCCTAAGCAAGCCAGGACAGCATCCTGAGCCCTGACCCCGGCCCGCCAGGGTGAGTTCGGTCCCCTGGAATCCCAGCTATGTCTGAGGATAGGCAGCTATCCCAGACCTTTCTTCAAAGGCCATGCCTCTCCCCATATATACACATTCGGCAAAATTCATCCGGGACTAGGCATGAGGGCTTGTATCCTTACCCTAAAACCAAACAACCTTCCCTCTAAACTCTCCTGAACAGAGAGGACCACATGCTGCCTGTCACTGGGAGGGTGCTCTCTGAGCCAGGAAATATTCCTACTTTGCCATCTGGATGTATCCCAGGAGGGGAGGTGGGTCAAAGAAGCCACTAAATATCCAAGCTGGCAAGGACTACTAGGGGCTAGCTAGCAAAGCCCCCTCATTATACTGTGAGAGGAGACTAGAGCCCAGGGAGGGGAGGTGTTTGCCTAGGGTGGTAGAGGTGCCTGGAGGGGAAACTGGGACTGAACCCCATCCCCCTGACCCTTACTCTCTGTGCTATAGGCTGCCACCCGGTCCCTCACCCTTTTCGGCTGCCCCTGAAATGCCTATGGCTGTCGTTCTAAATCCTGCACAGGCTTCAAAGCCCAGTGCAGACATCACCTCCTCCCTGAAGCCTTCCCTGATAGGCCCAGACAGAAACCACAACTCCAGGCCTTCTCACAGAATCCCACCCTTGCTATTAGATGGAAACTAGAGGGGCTATCCTTGCCGATTTCAGGAAGGAATTTCCACATGCCTCCCCTGGAGGGACTGGCAGACCATGTGGAAGACAGGTATGTAAACAATTGCAATAAACATTCACAGAAAGACAAGGGATGAGATGGAGAAATGAGCAAAGGGCAACAGGGCTTCCAGAAGGAACCTCTCATCTCCTGCCTGGGGACTCAGGGTACATCCCCAAGGGCCGCATGGAGGAGGTGGCATTTGAACAGTTGCTCACATTGTGTGGCATTTATTTGGGCATATATGTCTCTCCCCAGTGGACTGTGGGATCCTTAACGCACGTGCTTTTGTTGTTAAAGTGCATTACCTCTTTGACTCCTCATAGCACCTCTATCTACAGGCTAGGGCCTATCACAGGATCCCCATTTACTGATAAAGAGAAGGCTTTGAGAGGTTAAAGCCTGTCTGAAGCCATTCTGCCTAGCTCTGACTTCACAAAGAACTTTCACCACAAAGATGTGTCACTGGTGTATTGAGGTAGGCTCTGTGTCCAGTTCACCACCACACACCTCGTTTGTACTATGGATTCACTCCTTTTTATCTACCTGTGAGCTTGGTGAGCAAGAACCCTCCCCGGGGCCTCCGGAGGCCCTGTCCACAAGGCTGGAGACCAACCCTGGACAGGGAGCCCCCAAGGCTTCCAGCCTTGCTGTGCTTGTGACTTTCCATCTCACTTCCAACTGCAGTCAACATGACTGGTACTAGGATTCTTCTAGCAGGGTTCGTGCTTGGGTGCTGATATGGTATTCAAGATCCTAACAGTCCAGGGCACCTGGGTGGCTCAGTTGGTTAAGCGACTGCCTTCGGCTCAGGTCATGATCCTGGAGTCCCAGGATCGAGTCCCACATCAGGCTCCCTGCTCAGCAGGGAGTCTGCTTCTCCCTCTGACCCTCTTCCCTCTCGTGCTATCTCTCATTCTCTCTCTCTCAAATAAATAAATAAAATCTTTAAAAAAAAAAAAAAAAGATCCTAACAGCCTAACAGTCCACAGGAGGGGCTCAGGGCAGAAAGTGAACAGGAAGGAGCAGGAGGGAGACTGGAAGGCCTGACTCAGAATTGAGTCTGCAAAGCCCGCCCTGCTTATGCTCTGACTCTTCAGGGGTGACCGGGGGTTATGGCGGAGATGAGGAATGCTGGAGCCCTCCCCATGACACCTCTTTATCTACCTGGCCACCTCTGCAGATGAAAAGCAGGCAGAGCAGAAAATGGACTCAGAGTCTGACACTGGACGGTCACCTCTATGAGGACCAAGTGACAAGGGAGGGGCTATCAGGCTGGCCAGAGTTCGGTTAGCCAGAAGTCAGACCATTTGACAAGGCTGTCAGACACTAGAAAAGGACTGCGTGTCTCCCACTTACCTGACTGCACGGAAGTGTGAGCAAGGCAGCTCTTCCTGTCTGAAACAAAGTGAGACTTGGCTGTGGAAGCTCTGAGAGGGAGTTGCTTCTTCCTCTAAATAGAACAGAGGTTAGAGAGGGTACGCCTCTCCTCCAGGTGACACAGCACAACACGTCTGCGGACGGATGTAAACCCAACACTCGCAGCACACTCCCCAGCTTTATATGCTAAGACTAAGAGGACCCAGGAGGCAGGTGGGGGACTTGACCAAAGTGGAAGCCGAGGCTCAGACAAGTTAACTGACGCGCCAGGTATGTCCCCGCTTGAGGGGGGGCGGTGTCAGGACGGGGTCCTAGGCTCCCTGCCACTTCCTAACCATGAGCAGAGAGGCGGCCACCATCCCATGTCCACTGGCCCCAGGGAAACATAAGGGGGTGGGGGTGAAGGCAGAAGGGAGGTACCTTGATCTTGATCAAGTGGCTGGATAGGGACGGGGTGGGGCCAGAAATAAGGAAAAGCTGGGATTTTCAGCTGCCGGCTGGACAGGAATGTGGAGCCACAGGAACCAAGATGATTTGCAGCTTCCCATAGCCCCTGCCCTCCGGAAAACATCAGGAAATTGCTGGTTAGGCTTTGGACCTTCAGAGTGCCCCTCCCCCGCAGCCTCTTCCTGATGCCCTCCCCCCAACACCGGCGCCGCTCTGGACCCAGAGCCATCTGGACCCAGAGCCCCGGCTCCCTGCAGCCCCTCTCCAGGCTGCAGGCGGGCTGCGGGTGGGGAGGAAAGGCCACTGTGAGGAGTCAGCACAGGCACACAGCTCCCACCGGCTGAAGCCTGCCAGATAGCGCACACATTCATTATTTATTCATTCTCTGCCTCTCCCTTCCAGAAAGGATGTAAGGCACACTCCCATCACTTATTCATACACTTACATTGTTTCATTCAATGCTCTTTCACTCACTTCTTCAGGCACTCATCATTCACTCAGCTCATTCTCTCTACTGCAGAGGCCACGGCTCCTAAGTGCTGCTTCTCTTGCCTCCAGTGTTCGAGGGACTCCCGGCCCCTTTGAGTCCTAGGATGTTACCCAGAATGCTGCAGCCCTCGAACACCTGGTCTCACTACCTCATTAGGCAGATGAGGAGGTGATCAGTAGCCACCCAAGGTCAAGGCCGGTCAAACCCCATCTTCTGTTTGCAGCCCAGTGCATAGGAAGCCAGAGAGAGACACCGTGGAATGGAAGCCAAGGTCACCAGAGGCTGGTCTATGTACCGAGGAACCAGCTCTAGCCTTGGGGTCTGAAGATCAGGGTTCCAGCCCCAGCTGTTCACTGCCTCTAAATTCTTACACCCTGGGCATCTCCACCTGGATGCTCCACAGGACCCTCGAACTCAGGCCCGAACCCAGTTCTCTGCCTACCTGCACATGCCTCCTGTTCCAAACCTGCTCCACCTACCCCCATTCTCAGAGTTCACTATCTCCCCAGCTGCAAAAGCCAGAGGACTGGGCAGCTCTCTCCCCTCCACCTCCACCTCCAGCCAACTACCAAGTCCCATCCTCTGTGACTTCCCCAAATCGCTCTCGAAGTCTCCCACTTCCCCCCATGCCTACAGCTGCCACTGCATGAGGGCCCGCTCCTCTGTGGCTGGGCTCTCCAGACAGGTGCCTCAGCCTTTCTGTGAACCGGTCTCTTCAGTGCCGTCTCTACACAGGCCTGCCACTGAGGGCATGGAGAACAGGGAGTGGAGAAAGTCCCTGGGTGAATCTGGAGGCTGGGAGTCCCAGCTCCACCCCAAACTAGCCACGCGGATCTACACAGGACCTTTCTGCCCCTGTAATCTAGCACTCTGACTTCCAAGGTCATGGCCAGCTGATCCCTAAACACACATGGCCAGGTGCTGGGCTAAGTACTTTGCATAATTTAATGAACAGAACAATCCTAAAGCAGGTGTGTGAGACAGTGAGGTGCTAAGTAACTTGGCCCGAGATTACATAGCCCATATATGTGGAGTTGGCATTCAAACCCAGATTGGCCCAAGCCCAAGCCCAAGCCCACACACTTTGCTATGCTGCCTTGTCTTGTTGGTGCAGAACTTTGGTAATGGACACCACCCGGAGCTCCCCATTCTCTCACAAAACCCGCACTCTCTGTATGTGTGGGAGGACCATAACCCTGCTTCTTCCATTCTGGGCAAGCTGGAATAAAACTGCTACAAGCTGGCCGCAGCTGCTGAATGCCCTGCATTCCTCGAGCGGTACCAGGCAGAGTTCAGCTGTGCCTTCCCCTCCCCCCCCGGCCCCGAGAGCTGCTGGGTACCCAGCACTGCTGCTGGGCCCGGACCAAGCTACTGGGAAGTGGCCCCAAGCCAGGCGCTCACATACTGGGTCTGTGTAACCTTGAGCTCCTGAAATGGCCTGTCTCCTGGCACAGTAACGAGAGTGCTGAAAGGCTGTGTTAGACACAACACACCTTGACCTGGCATAGTTTTAATGATGGAGACGAGACTGACATGAACTATGAGACTCTGGAGTTGAATTTAAAACAAGCCAAGCCCAGGGGGCTGCTCAGGTGGGTCTAAATTCCTGAGCCATCAGAGCCAAACTTCAGTACTCACGGTGGGGGAAAAGCCTAAGGGCTGGTGCTGGACAGGCCATCCTTTAGGAGGCCGGGGAACCACAGACTGGCACCGCAGGGGTAAGGTCTGGCTGGCACTGGCCTGGCAATCAAAATGCATGGCAGGATCCAGACTCTGCCACTTGTCAGGATCCAGCAAGGTAACAGATGAATAAGTGCTTGGAAGGCTACCAAGAGCTCCGTGAATGTTTGGACTTACTACATATTAACAGAGGCTGCTTTTGTTTCTTCCCCCTTTGGGGGGTGGGGTGGAGTTGTAGGATGGTTGTCCTAGAGACAGCACAGGCTCTAACACTGGGCCGACCCGGGTTCAAATCCTGACTCCACTCTAGCTCTTGCCCAAGTTCTGTGACCTGCCTGGTGGAAACCTCCCACCTCACTCAGACTCAGTCACAGTCCCTGCAGCCTAGAGATGACTGGGAAACTTCCCCCGTCTCTAGCCCCTTTCTCCCTCCCTCCCTGGCTCACTCCGCTCCAACTGGCCCCTTCACTACCATTCTCTCAACACACAAAACATGCTCTGGCCTCATGGCCCGAACTTGCAGTTTCCTCTTTCTGGAACACTTCCCCCAGGTAGCTCAACGGTTGCCTCCTCGCCCCCTTCAGGTCTCTGCCCAAACGACACCCATCAGTGTGGTCTTTTCTACCCTATTCAAAATGCTAACTCACTCCAGCAAATGCCTACTACCATCCAAATCCCCACGACAGCACCTGCAGCAGGCCCAGCTCTGCCTAGGGGCGGGCATGAAGACCCCTCAAGGGCACTGCACATCAGCAGGCAACGTGGCACTTCCACATTCACCCCTCACAACCTGGGGAGGCACCTTCATTTTCAGACTAGGCTACCAGCCCAGAGGGGCTACATGGCTTGAGTGACACGATTCAGACTCGAATCCAGGTGTCAGTGGCTCTTTCCACGTTCTTAAGCTTGTAATCCAAAAACTCAAACAGAACCCACTGCATACCAAGTGAGCACAAAGTCTAGCTCAAGAATTCCTAGCAACCCTGTCACCAGGACACACAGAGCAGCCTCACCAGTCCTGTCCTGCCAAGTTCCAGGAAATGCGCCTTCGCTTTAGGGCATACAGACCATGCAGATTTTTACAGGCTGTCTATTGCTCGTCTCTTCCTACCAGTCTTAGGGCAGGACTTTCTAAAGTAAAAGTAGGTTGAGGAAACAAAAGACCCGTTTTCACTACCTATTACCTTGATCTTGGACGAACTATGTGATTATCACAAACCTCAATTTCCTCATCAATAAAATCAGGATACCAAGTCTACCTGGCTGCAGAATAAATGAGATGATGCATAAACTTTATGCAGACCTCCCTGAGGATTTACTCCTGAATACAAAGTTTCTATAGAGACAAGAACGTGTAAACGTTTGAGTAGGTAGGTCCGGTGAGATGCCTGAGGCAACCAGCTTCAGTGAAGTTTTCAACGATCTAAATTTTCAACAATCATAGATCCGTGCCTGTGTTTTGTTAGAAGGTTAGAAATTGGGGCACCTGGGTGGCTCAGTCATTAAGCGCCTGCCTTCAGCTCAGGTCATGATCCCAGGGTCCTGGGATCAAGCCCTGCATCGGGCTTCCTGCTCTGCGGGGAGGCTGCTTCTCCCTCTCCCACTCCCCCTGCTTGTGTTCCCTCTCTCACTGTGTGTCTCTGTCAAATAAATAAAATCTTAAAAAAAAAAAAAAGGTTAGAAATTGGCTCTGATAGTAAATAGTGTGGGCTGCCAGGTTTTGAGGTGGCTCTTCTCAGGGAAGTCCCCAAGATGGCAGAGACCCTCTGGGCGTTTAAGGAAGGAGTTGTAGAGAGTGAAAAGCACACAACTCAGTTGTGACTGGCCGTGAAGGTGTTGACAAGCAGCTATTATCAAACTCACTGAGGGTGGGAGAGGCTGCACGCCAACCTAAGTCACGGTTTTCAGTGTGAGGCATCAAAGACATGGGCAGCAGAAGATAGCAGAAAAAAGTAGTCGCTGGGAGCCGAGTCTTGGCTTTTTTAGAACTATCTCCCTCTCTCCCTTGTTCTGACAAATAAATAAAATCTTAAAAAAAAAAAAAAAAAAGAATGCACAGCCTTGAGCAGTCACTTTACAACCCGAGTGCGATTCCTCATCAGCGAAGTGGGGCTACGACTGCTAAGCCTGCGCTGTGAGGTGTCAGCAGCATACCTGGCTTCCTCTCAGCTCGGTTCATGGCCGCAGGAGGTGTTCAAGTGTCTGCCTAAGACCCAGCAACTCTGCTAATGTGCATGCATATCATAGCAGGTCACTTAATGCTCACAGGATTCTTGTGAGGTGCAAATAAGACACTGAATGTGAGAATGTCCTGCGAACTGCAAATTCAACTGAAACACCAATAACTGACGCATCAGCAGAAAAGTGTCACAGGAAATCACATATTGTCGCCCTCGACCACAGATTCCCCCCAACAATGATGAGATGACAAATCTGGCTCCAAAGATCTTTTACTGAGACCTATATAAAGCATTTCAGTCCTTAATTCAAATAAACTTCAATTCAGCTGAATGGCTGATGGCTGATCTAGGTAAAGGCTTCACGGTGACAAAAATATGCCCCACCTACAAAGACCTCAAAGTAAGTTCCTAACGAGAGTGTGAATGTACTCAGGGTCTCTGTCCCATCTTCTTCAGGGTTCGGTTGAGCTAGAAGAAAAAGAAAAGCAAAATTAAACATGGAGATTTCACCAACCCTTTTCCTCCAGTGTGCACGATCACGAGGACAGACCCCTGGGCCGCCCCTCTGAAGTCAGGGAGGGGTGTCTCTGATGCAGGCACGGGTGTCCACCTTGTGTGCATAAAGGGTGTCCACCTTGTGTGCATAGAGCCCCAGTTAGGTGCTCCACTCCTGACACTCCTATGGCCCTACACAATTCACGCAGACTGTTCTTCTACCAGCCCTACACACACACACCTACACACACACCTACACACACACACACCCTACACTGCTCTGTCCATTTTTTTTTTTTAAAGATTTTATTTATTTATTTGAGAGAGAGAATGAGAGATAGAGAGCACGAGAGGGAAGAGGGTCAGAGGGAGAAGCAGACTCCCTGCTGAGCAGGGAGCCCGATGCGGGACTCGATTCCGAGACTCCAGGATCATGACCTGAGCCGAAGGCAGTCGCTTAACCAACTGAGCCACCCAGGCGCCCGCTCTGTCCATTTTTTTAAATTTATTTTATTTACTTATTTTTTTAAAGATTTTATTTATTTGTCAGAGAGAGAGAGAGACAACACAAGCAGGGGGAGAGGGAGGCAGAGGGAGAAGCAGGCTCCCCGCTGAGCAAGAAGCCCGATATGGGACTCGATCCCAGGACCCTGGGATCATGACCTGAGCCAAAGGCAGCCGCTCAACCAACTGAGCCACCCAGGCGTCCCTGCTCTGTCCATTTAATAAGACATGAGGCTCAGAGAGGCTAAACTTGCCAGGGCTGCATTATTCCTGCAGAAGGAGCCTCGTGGCTGGACCAGAGCATAGCAGTGACCTCTGCTGGAGAACTCAGAACACCAGGATGAAGTGGCTCCAGCTATGGCCACAGGGAGACCTGCATGCACACACCCTGCAACCTCGTAGTGTTTGGCCTGACCCACAAGACCTCTCCTAGAGCAACACGTGAAATGCACCAAGTCTGTCAAAACACAGTTTTCCGTCCTCTGCCTGCAAGAACTGGCCAGACCTGTCTAAGTCGGAGAATAACTGCCAAATGGGGAGGGATGGGTAAGAGCAGGCAGGGAATCCACCCATATTAGGAAATACCAGGGAGGGAGAGGAGGGCTGGCCACCCGCAGAGAGAGATCTTGGAAAGAGATGCTCTAGAGAAGGCTGACACAGCAAATGCTACAGGCCCAGCCCCACTCCCCAAACCCCAAGCAGCCAGCCAGTCTCTCTCAGAAACTTTTTAAAGGGCCAACTCGAGGCTTTCCTGAAGTGAAAAATAAAAAATTTCAAAACTCCCCAGTAGTTCCTAACCTCTGTCTCCAACCCACACACCACTCTGACTTCTCACCTCCTCAAATTTGTGAATCTGCCGGATAAAGAAATCCCCATAGCGCCTGGCAACCTTGGTGTCTGCGATGTGGATCATGTCCTATGGGAAAAGCAAAGCAGAGTCAGAGATGAGCAGTGAGGTACAGCCACTTAAGACTTGCAAGTAACCATGCTGCTAAGTGCTACATAAACCCCTACAGTGCTTTTCAAAAGCAAACGGGGGCGGGTGGGGGGGCCCACTGGGGAAACCCATGAACAATACCAGTTGATAGCAGCTCTTTCTTTCCAGATACTTGATTTTTATTTTCTTGTTAACCCATTTATTTTATTTATTTGGCAGGGGGAGGGACAAACAGACTGCCAGCCCCAGCAGGGAGTCCAATTTGGGGCTTAATCCCAGTACCTGGAGATCATGACCTGAAGGCAAGTGCTTAACCTACTGAGCCACCGAGGTGCCCCTATTTTTATTTTCAAGTCTTTTATAATGAACACAAATCTTTCAGCAATAAAAACATTTAAGACAGCATTTTATTCTCATATACTGTTTAGGAGTGTAAGGATGCAAATGAGTCCAGATTCTAAATTTTGTTTTTTAGCTCAAATGTGGTTGAACACAATTTTACTTGTAAATTCCTGCATAATCTAGGTTGAGGCCCAAGAACTCTCTGAATCTCTTTGACTGGATTTTTTTTTTAATATTTTATTTATTTGACAGAGACACAGCGAGAGAGGGAACACAAGCAGCAGGGAGTGGGAGAGGGAGAAGCAGGCTTCCCGTCGAGCAGGGAGCCCGATGCGGGGCTCGATCCCAGGACCCTGGGATCATGATCTGAACCGAAGGCAGACGCTTAACGACTGAGCCACCCAGGCGCCCCTGACTGGATTTTTTTAAATCAAGGATGAAAAAAGAAAAGCCAGAAAGAAAGCAGGGACGCCTGGCTGGCTCAGTCAGCAGAGCATGCAACTCTTGATCTCGGATCCTGAGTTACATAAAAATAAAATCTTTACCAAAACAACAACCACCACCACCACCACCCAGAAAGCAGCACTTTGCCAAAGACAAACGTGAACCAGTAAGAGGAATAAAAAAAAAAAAAAAAAACATGCAATCAAAAACAGTTTCATGGGGCACCTGGGTGGCTCAGTCGTTAAACGTCTGCCTTCGGCTCAGGCCATGATCCCAGGGTCCCAGGATCGAGCACCACGTCGGGCCCCCGGCTCAGCAGGAAGCCTGCTTCTCCCTCTCCCTCTCCTGCTGCTGCCCCTGCTTGTGCTCTCTTTCTCTCAAATGAATAAATAAAATCTTAAAAAAAAAACCAATACTTTTTCACATGCGGACTTTTAAATATTATTAGTATTTAATTATATGTGAATATAATCTCATAAAATTTTATTTGTAATAACTAAATTGTTAATTCTTGGGAGAAGTATTTTATTTATTTATTTTGAAGTAAAGCTTTACACAAGGTGGAGCCTGAACTCATGACCCTGAGGATCAAGAATTGCATGTTTACCAACTGCGCCCACCAGGCATCCCAGGAGAAGTGGGTTTTTTGTTTTGTTTTGTTTAAGATTTTATTTATTTATTTGACAGAGAGACACAGTGAGAAAGGGAGCACAAGCAGGGGGAGTGGGAGAGGGAGAAGCAGGCTTCCTGCCGAGCAGGGAGCCCGATGCAGGGCTCGATCCCAGGACCCTGGGACCATGACCTGAGCCGAAAGCAGACGCTTAACAACTGAGCCACCCAGGCGCCCCAGAAGTGTTTTGTTAAAGACCATCCAGATAACTGGGACTAGTTCAGCGGGGTTACAAAGTGATGACAGGGGAATGGAGCAGATTATCCATACTGCCAAAGAATGTATGTTAAGCACTGAGAATAAATCCAAAAACTTTAGGACTTTAGGTAGTTGATGTGATACTACAAGGGACAGTTTTGACTTTTAAAAGCATGAATAAAACAACACTGGAAAACTTCCCTATTGACATGTTCCTACTTTCGGTGAGACCGTTCATGTCAGAGATAGCTAAGTTCTGCCAAACATCAAGTCTTCCAAAAGCCATAAACTCTAAATGCGGGGGTTTGGTTTAGCAAGATAAGCTTTCAAATCAAACTACCCAAACTGACCCAGCAATTCCCCAAGTAGGTATACACCCAAGAGAATATGTTCACACAAAAACTTGTACATAAAAATTCATAGCGGTGTTATCCACAAGAGTCAAAAGGTGAAAACTCAACTGTCCATCAACTAATGAGTGGATAAACAAAGTGGTGTATCCATACACTGGAGTATTTCCTGGCCATAAAAAGGAATAAAGTACTGATATGCGCCACAACCTGGACGAGGCCTGAAAACGTGCTCAATGAAAGAAGTCAAACTCGAAAAGGCCACGTATTTTATCATAGCAAATATCAAAAATAGACAAACCCAGAGAGACAGAAAGCAGATCACTGGTTTGCCAAGGACTGGGGGAGAGGGCACTTGGGCATGACCGCTAATGAGCAGGGAGTCGTGGGAATGTGGAATCAGTGGGAGCGGTTGTGTCACAGTGTGAATATATTAATAACCACAGAATCGTATCCTTTAAAATGGAAGTTTAGCTATACAAGTTACACCTTTAAAAAACTGCCAAAAAAAAAAAATAGTATGTTTAGACCAACACTTTCTCAAAGCAACTAAAAATACAGAATAAATAATTTTTAAAAATCTCCTCACAGCATCGAAGAGCTGACAATAAAGAGCTACTTAAGAGAAAGTAAACCATTCTAAGCAAAACAAAGACGGCTGCTCTGCACGGAGGGCATTTGCTCATCAATCCCAGAAGGCTTGAGCAGAGGGACAAACCAAGGCCAGGGCCAGTCTTACAGAAGACCCTCTGTGCACTGCTGGGTCCCTACAGGGCTACACCCTCAAGCTAAAGGCAGACCAGGACTAGGCAGCCATCCCACTCCAGACACCAAGCAATGCTCACCAAGTTGGGGGAGGAACATAAAAGAGGGAAGAGACCCATTCCCGGGACATTATAAATACAAGGTGAGGGCGCCTGGGTGGCTCAGTTGATTGAGCGACTGCCTTCGGCTCAGGTCATGATCCTGGAGTCCTGGGATCGAGTCCCACATCGGGCTCCCTGCTCAGAGGGGAGTCTGCTTCTCCCTCTGACTCTCTTCCCTCTCATGCACGCTCGCTCTCTCTCTCTCAAATAAATAAATTTAAAAAAAAAATCTTAAAAAAAAAATACAAGGTGATTCTTCTGACAATCTGTAGCCTGGGCTTGTTCCCACGCACTTTGAAGAAGCAAAAGCAAATCCCTTCTAGAAGAATGGATGTTCATCCCACACTTCAAAAAATGCCCACCAAGTTTTAAGGACAATGAACTGTATGTAGTAAAAAAAATAAATAAAAAAATAACCAAGCACATTAAGGAAACATTTCATCATGAATTTTTAAAAGATTAGAGAAAGCAAAAACAGAGCTGAAGAGATTAAAAAGGATAATCAATCAAAAGAAAATTATCCAGAACAGAGACAAAAAAAGATGGAAGAAGGGTTTAAGCGACACGGAAGACAGAATGAGGTCTAACATATATCAAGTAAGAACTCCAGAAGGAAAACAGAGCAGAGTCAATAAGAGATATTAGCTAGAAATATTCTAGAAAAGATGAAAGACACCAGTCTACTCATTTTAGCAGACTATTGTAAGTCCATATCGGGGTTCCACATATGTCTGAGTAGTACATCTTCTTTACTTTTGAGTGTACGCACACAGGTTAACAAAGAGGGGAAGGTCTTACTTCATGGAAAGAACAATTCTAGGAGTCTAGCATATTTTAAGTCTGAAAAAAACTCACCTAGGAAAACAGAACTTAGTTCTTTTAAAAACCTCATTAGAACATTAAAATGTTAACTTGAACTTAAAATCCAACAGTGAAAACTAACACTGTCCCTCAACCTGCCTCTCCTCCTGAGAGGAGCCTAGGATGTTGCTTGTGCCTCCTTCCAGAAATAACTCTGCATTCACAAGCAGATATAAATGAATCACTTAAAAAAAAACCTTCAGTGACCCAACAGCCACTTTCTAAAACCATGTACACTTTCTGTTATAACCAAAACCACTCAAAAGTCCATTCTTGTTAGAATGGGAAAATCGCAGCCAACTCCTGCAGCAGCAGGGGGCCAAGCGCAGAACAGTAAGCACCAACGGACTATGGCAATGCTCTCAAATCTAACACTGAGGAAGAGAAGCCAGACACACACAAAAAAGAGCACATGCTGTGTCAGTCCATTACATGAAGTTCAAAACCAGACAGCACTAATCTAGGGTGGGACAAGTCAGGACAATGGCTCCCACTCGCTAAACTACTTCTAAAAGTCTAACCACACCTTCCCGCTTTCTTCTCTGATCTTCTCTTCTGCCACAGCCTCTTCTCCCAGGTCACTGCAGCCACAATGAAGCTGTCCCTCAAACATACTGGGTCCACTCCTGTCCCAGGGCCTTTGCCCTTACCACTCCTGATACTTGGAATGTTGCTCCCTCAGATATGTTGTTTGGCGCATTTCTTCACCTCCTTCAAGTCTTAGCTGCAATTTCACTTCCTCGACAAAGGCTACCCTGAGCACCTTATGTAATACTGCAACCTCTGCCTTCCGCCACCACTACCCTTAACTGTGCGGTACTTGGCAATTTCTAACCTGCAATAAAATAAAGGAAACTTTCATGTTTGTAGGCCCTGCTCCTGGTAAAACATTTACCCAAGGTCAAAATGACTTGGCAAAACCTCAAAACATGGGCTCTATTCCTGCCCCAAGTACACACTGTACATCTGCTTCGTTAAAAAAAAAAACAAAAACCCACCAAAAAGGAACATTCCAAACATAAAGATAAGAAAAAACCTTGCTGATTCCCGTAAGATTCTAGTTTTACAGCCTTTCTGGAAAGTCATCACAACTTGTAACTCTATGTAAAACAAGAACGAAAACAAAAACAAAACCACATATAACTCTTGCACCAACTATTCCTTCCCTGGAGCACTCTCCTCTTTGTGAAGACTGTGTATCCCAGGCAGCTATCTTAACTTGGACTAGAATGAAACTTTTTTTCCTTCAAAAAAAAAAAAGTTGGGGTGCCTGGGTGCCTCAGTCGGTGAAGAGTCTGCCTTCGGCTCGGGTCACGATCCCAGGTCCTGGGGTCGAGTCCCACATCGGGCTGGGAGTCGGCTTCTCCCTCTGCCCCTCCCCCAGCTCGTTCTCTCTCTCTCAAAAATGAAATAAATAAATCTTTAAAAAAATTTTTTAAAGATTTTATTTGAGAGCGAGCAAGCATGAGCGGGAAAGGAGGGCAGAGGGAGAGAGGTGCACACTCCCCACTGAGCAGGGAGCCCAATGTGGGGCTTGATCCTAGGACTCTGAGATCATAACCCAAACCGAAGGCAGATGCTTAACTGACTGAGCCACCCAGGCGCCCTTTTCTTTAAATTTTAAAAGGTTTGTTCATTTTACATTGACACCTACTACATGGTCTGCTTCATTATAACGTTTATTATCTATTTTTTACATTAGAATGTCAGTGTGAAGACAGAAACCTTTGCTGATTTTGTTCACTGCTAAGCCCCAAATGCTCAGAAGAGTGGGCACTTAGTAAACACTGATTGCTGAACAGATGGAGAGAGAGGGCCCCAGAGGCCTAGGCTGGAAGGCAGCCATACCTTATCAATGTAGAAGTCAACCTCAGAGGCCGACTGAAATTCGCCATCGAGGGCAGAGATGCCACTGGTCCACACCAGGTTCTTCATTTTGTGCTTGAAGACAAGGAGCTGGATCCGGAACTCCTGCTCTGTAAGGTCCAGGAAGCCAGCCAGCTTGGCCACAGGCATGGTGGTGTAGAGCTTGAGGAAGCTGCGGATGGTAGAGAGCTGGGCCTGCTGCTGCACTTCATCGGAAAACACCTTCAGCTGCTGCAGGAAGGGCTCCTTGTGGTAGTTGGGGTGCACGTTGTCATAGTTGGGGACCACAGGTGACAGGAATTTGGGGCAAGAGTAGCTAAAAAGTTCCTCATAGACCTGTGGATCACCCTTTTGCATGCGGAGCATCTTGTCCCCGTATTTCTCCCGCAGCTGCAGGTGAATGCTTTCATCAATTCGCATGGGGTACATGGTGAGGGCGATGGCCAGCAGCGCGTGCATCTGCTCATTCTGCTTGTTAATCTGGGCGTGTGAGACAAATTGGTGCAGGATCAAATGAGATGGACTTTCTGAGGTCACCACTGCCAACGTGGCCCCACCACCCTCCCAAGTACACACCGCACAGACCTCTGATTTCTCCCTGGTCTTGCACTGCTCAGTTAACTTTCCCGAAGTCTCTTCCAATCCGCCCTCTAGCTCTATTGAACTTCCAGCCCACTTCTGGGGCCTCCTCAGCTGGCTCCTGGATTCTTCACTGGGGCCTCCTTCTCATTCTCCCTGGTCCATCCCATCCTTCACCAGCAGATTAATCCTCCCACACTATTATGACTGAGTCATCCAGAAATTTTGATGGCACCGTAATGCCTATAAAAATTAAATACTTCAGCTAGGTAGTGAAGGTTACCCCAGAACCTAACATCCCAATTTGACTACTCTACAGCCCTCCAACAAAACTGTTCATTGTGCTGCTACATCACCATACTTCCGAGTCTCAACACTTTTGCTCTGCCTAGAAACCTCCCAATTTGGGGCGCCTGTGTGGCTCAGTCGTTAAGCGTCTGCCTTTGGCTCAGGTCATGACCCCAGGGTCCTGGGATTGAGCCCTGTGTCGGGGTGCCTGCTCGGCGGGAAGCCTGCTTCTCCCTCTCCCACTCCCCCTGCTTGTGTTCCTGCTCTTAATATCTCTGTCAAATAAATAAAATCTTTAAAAAAAAAAAGAAAAGAAAAGAAACCTCCCAATTCTATGCACGTCTCGGACCCTCCCTCCTCGAGGCATGGCAAACTGCTTGAGGATGGTACCTACATCTAACTCCTTTTTAAATACCCAGAGCCCAGTGAACACTCAGCAAACTGTTGCTGAATAAATGCTGGGGGACAAAAGTAAAACAAAAGATACTGTCCTTATCATCAAGGAGTTAATGATCTGAAATAATAGGCACAACAAAAGAAACTTAAGAGTAGGCCAGCCATTAAGAAATCATCCTATTGAAAAGACATACAAAAAACAAAATTTTAGATAGCATTTACCAAAAACTGTTGGGATAGGTGCCAATGGGTCAAGCTGGTCAGAAGCTTCCTTACCATCTCATACTTGTAGGTGGTCCTCTGGAACATGCTCTTGGTCCTCTGGATGTAGAGGAGGATGTTGGCAAAGACCCGAATGGCATCCTGGTAGCGACGCATCATCAAATATGCAAAACCGACGTAGTAGTATGTGGTGACCTGGCACTCAGGCACCCGAGAATACATGCTCTGTGCAGGGAGGTAGAAGCACCCATGAGTCCCAAAACCAATTCATCCCAGAGAAAGTCTGGAAGCTGGCAGGGCCCAGTGTCAGCTGAGGTGGAAGCCCCTTACAGAGGCCCTGAACTACCCAGGGAAGCCCTGGCTCCAGAGTTAGAGGCTCTGAGTGCAGACCATACCATTTACTGATTAAGTTATACGACCTGAGATGTCCATATTGTTAGATGTAACAGAAAAGGACTGGATCGGGTGACCCTAACATTTCTTTCAGCTCCAAATCCCTCCACACCTCAGGTGTGTATTCTTCCTTGCTTTCTATTCCTTGCTTTTCCAGATAAACCCAATAAAGACAGATAAACAAGAAAGACTGAAAGACAAAGACACAAACAAAAAAGTACCAATTTTTCTGTGGCTAAGAAAAACCACCACAGCTCATCGTCATTGTCTATACCATCTTAGAACTAAGTCTCTTACTAATTCCTTAACTAATGAAATTTGAATAGTAAAAATCTGCCATTATCATTGTTCTGAAAGTAGAATCAAAGACTGAACATTTTGAGTGTTACTAAGCAACAAAGAGAAAGCACCTTGTCTACGTGCAGATGTTCACTACAGTGCTTCCCCCACGTCTCAATTTTCAACTGGCCTGGGGAACAATCCTCTTTTTGATCCCTGAAATTTGTCCTTATAGATCAGAGTCTCTGAAAGCAGACTTTGGCTCTGGGTAGGAGGGCAGGGGGAAACAGGTAATCACCTTCTTATTCAGTTCGATATTCTCCAGCACCTTGATGGCCTGGTAGTAATCCCCCAATAGGGAGTGCAGACGCAGAAGCCCCACCAGGCTGAAATACCCAAGCATCTTGTAAAGGGAGTGCCGTCCATACTCGCCAGCCACACTCTCGGGATCACCTGAGAGAAACAGACACTGTGACCATTTCAGCAGGGGCAGGTGAAAGAAGGTAAACCTAAGCCTTGAGTGTCACTCAGTCGACTCTTCACCTACTACTGGACTCTAAAGCTTCCTGCAACAGGGAATAACTGCCTTCAAAGGAATACCCAGAAGCAACATGCCTGAACTTCATCTTTTTTTTTTTTCTTTTTAAAGGTAATCTACACCCAACGTGAGGCTCGAACTCATGATCCCAAGATCAAGAGTCACATACTCTATACCGACTGACCAGCCAGGTGTCCTTGGCCTTATACTCATCTTGAATTTACCAAGAAGAGTTGCAGGGGTGGAGGGCCAGGTTTTTGTTTGTTTGTTTGGTTGGTTCCAAGACACCTGAGATTATCGAAATGGCCGCCTTTATCAGGAGCAGTTACTCATCGAGGCCACTACTTTCAGGAAGTTCATAAGGTCAAAGCTACTTTCCTAATAACACGAAGATGCTATTTGTCTTTCTCACTGAAATGCCATTTGCACTGATGGTGCAGAAACAATGGTGGGTAAAACCATGACAATTTAGCATAAACCAGGCAGTGGCAGCAAAGTCTATCAGTAATTACTGTGTTCTTTCCCACTATAAGTGGTAAAAGAACCAGCCACTTTTTCAGAAAACACCATTTTTACTTGAATGATTGACACACAAATTACAGTTACTTAGATTTGGGTATTTAGCAGACATTTTCTCAAAAATGAATGAAGTGAGCCTGTTACACTTCAATAAAAACAACGGACAGTGCTCACTGCCAATGAAAATGTGAGCTTTTAGGCAAATTCTAGTTTTAAAAACGTGTATCTGCCACTATGACATGCCCAACAGCTTCCAAATAAAGATTTATCTGATGAGGATGATGACGAAAGTGGGTTTTTTAGGTTGTATAATAAAATATGTCAACACTTAGAAAATCTTTATAACTCAATGAACCAGTATTTTACAAAATTGTGCAGGAGTAAAAAGATCCATTCAAGCTGCAGGATAAACCAATAAACCTTAACATAACCAAGTAAAAGTTCATTGCTGAGTTTTCGGATTCCTCACTGCAATTTACCAGTATGAAACCCCCACTGTCAAGTTTGGATGCAGTAGCAAAGAACATCAGAACTACCTGAAAAGGCTGTTAAGATACTCCTCCCTTTCCCAACTCCATGTCTGGGTGAGGCCAAGTCTTCCTCATATACTTCAACCCAAACTGCATATTGTAATTCTAACAGACTAAAGGCAGGGGCAGAATGAAAATCCAGCTCTCTTACTATGCCAGGAACTAAGGAGATTTGCAAAAATGGCACTCTTCTCACAGGAAAAAAAATTTATATGGATAAACTCTGTGATTCTCAGTCTTTAAAGACTGTAAAGCGGTCCTGACACCAAAAAGTGTGAGAAGCGCTTACCTACAGCCCTGGAGATACAGAAGTGTCTGCAAATCAGACCTCGTGAGTGCCGGCTGGTTCAGTGTGCTGGCCAACAGACAGCCAAGCCCGACAGCCCTCAGCACCAGCCCCTGGCTGCTGTTCACAGCCAATACCAAAGACAAGCAGCCCTTTACCTAAGGCACCGTGGCTCCCCCGCGCTCCCCGCGACCGCTCTTCCCCTGAACAGATGGCAAGCAGCACTCACCTCCGCTTGTATACACCTCCAGCTGCCGGTTAATGTTAGACTTGTCTACCAGGGAGTGAAGAACATTGAGGACACTGTGAACATTCCAGATTTTGGGATTGGAGCGAAGGAAATCGATCTCCTCCTCTGACTTCTTGGCAGTCTTGCAGCGGTACTGACTGAATGACTGAAACTGTTGGGAAGAAGGGAGAGAGGCAGGAGTGGCACACGATGCTGATATGGGGGGACAGTGCCCGGGGTCCGAGGTGGGGGCCACGGCACCGCATCTCATGCTAAATTGTTCTGTACGCTACTTGTTCTTGCAAAGCCATCTTTGATTACACTGAATTGTGTTCATTACTGAGTATGTCACTTCTTCCACAGCTAAGTAAAAATCTCTAAGATGAAAGGTAGTTTGTGAAAAAACATTCGATTTGGAGTCAACCACAGCCTAGAGTCATTTAATGTCTCTGGGCTTCACAATGCAGTCAATCTGGCTGTCAGAACCAGGTGGCTTGTAACAGATCTTTTTCTCTTAGGCTGTGCCATGCCCAAGTCAGTATTACGAATGATGACATGGTGGAGACAGGGTTAGGTGTCTGTATGTTTTGAGTCTTGCCTACTGGAGCTGACCATCCGTTCACCAGGGACAGGAACCCAGTCTGAGTTACCTCTGTACCAACCACAGAGCCTCACCAAGTGGAAGGCACATCTAGGGCCCACACCACAGGTATTGCTTAAGGCAGTGGTTCTATCTGGGACCAGCAATGGGCTGGCTCCTTCAGTCACCCAGAGAACAGCACAAGAGACCCACGCACTCAACCAGTCTTTTGTTGTTGTTTTTTTTTTTTAGAGATTTTATTTATTTATTTGACAGAGAGAGAGTGAGCATGAGCAGGGGGAGGGGCAGAGGGAGAGAGAGAAGCAGGCTTCCCGCCAAGCAAGGAGCCCGATGTGGCACTCCATCTCAGAACCCCGGGATCATGACCTGAGCCGAAGGCAGCCGCTTAACCGACTGAGCCACCCAGGCGCCCCTCAACCAGTTTTTAAAAGCTCCTTGGTTGATTCTGGTGCACATCAGGTTTGGAAAACAGTGACCTAGAATCAAGGTCCTAGATGACCTGACCCAAAAATGCTCTTCAAATTAACTCCAAATTAGCACCTTCCTCTAAGAACGCAGAAAAAAGTTTCCAGATTTATAATAAACAGAAGAGTATCCAGAATATAGAAGGAATTCTCATAATTCAGTAAGAACAAGATAATCTGACAGAAAAATGGACAAAGGATACTGAGGATCACTTCAAAGAAAACCAAAACTGGTTAATTAACAGGGAAAATACCTAATCTCTTCACATATCAGAGAAATGCAAATTAAAATGAGATTGCCATTTCTTTCCCATCAAACAAAAATTAGGCCAGTTACATCCATAGCAGAGAAAAACTCTCAAATACTGCGGGTAGCAATGTAATTTGATACAGCCCTTGGAGAGGATAAGGTATTACTATTTATTGAAGTCCAAAGTGATTGAAGTATTCTGTATCTTGACTGTGGTGGTGTATACACATTTGTTAAATCTCATCAACAGCACACTTAAAATCAGTATTTCACTGTATGCAAATTTTGACTCTATAAAGCTGATTTTAAAAAAATTTAAAAAGCAGGGCACCTGGGTGGCTCAAACATCTGACTCCTGATTTCAGCTCAGGTCACAATCTCAGGGTTGTCAGATCAAGCCCAGTGTCGGTTCTGCGCTAGGTGTGGAACATGCTTGGGATTCTCTCTCCCTCTGCCCCTGCCCCCCTCCTCCCGCAGACACTTGTCTCAGTCTCTCAAAAACAAACCAAAAAAACGTAAAAAGCAAAAATTCTTCAACCAACAATTCTACCTCTGGTGATCTCTACAGACAGACCTATGTGTAACACTTACAGGAATATTCATGGACTTACTGTTTATAATAGTGGAAACTGAACACCCACAGGTTCATCACAAAAACGGTGGTATATCCATATCATGTACACGGCAGAAAAAAATATAAAGCCATCTCTACATGGACATGTTAAATGTTCTATATCACAGCAAATTACACAATATAATATTATACCATTTTTAAATGGTGTATTTTATACGTACGTTTATACAAATGCCCGAGAAGCATGAATGCAATGCCTATCTTTCCAGACAATAACCGATGCCTCCGCAAAGGCAAGGAAGACACTTTAAACTTTATCTGCAGTTTGGGGCCACCTGGGTGGCTCAGCGGGTTGGGCGTCTGCCTTCGGGTCAGGTCATGATCCCAGGGTCCTGGGATCAAGCCCCACATCAGGGCCCCTGCTCAGCGGGGAGTCTGCTTCTCCCTCTCCCTATGCCTCTCTCCCCAGATGTTCGGGCACATTTGTGGTGCTCACTCTCTCTAAGAAAATAATCTTAAAAACAATAAAGATAAAAATAAACTTTACCTGCAGTTTGGAAAACACTTTTTTTTAAAAATATTTTATTTATTTATTTATTTGAGAGAGAGAATGAGATAGAGAGAGCACATGAGAGGGGGGAGGATCAGAGGGAGAAGCAGACTCCCCGCCGAGCAGAGAGCCCGATGTGGGACTCGATCCCGGGACTCCAGGATCATGACCTGAGCCGAAGGCAGTCGCCCAACCAACTGAGCCACACAGGCGCCCAAAAAACACAACGTTTTTAAACAGTAATGACACATTCACACATTACCTGTACCGATAAAAATAAATGAAAGCGGAGTGGCAGGGAAAAGCCACTTACCCCATGTGACATCTACCTGGCCGGGAGGAGTCACACCTGGCTCTTGTGGGCCAGTCTTTGTTAGAGTGAGAGCACTTTAAGCCCCTTAAGAGAACACCAGCTAAACCCAAGGGATTATGATAATCTTAAGAAGGATGAAGAACCTTAGCACAGATGATCCTCCTTTGACTTGCTATTAGTCAACAGGACTGCCAACCTTCTAAAATTATGCCAAAGGGGCTGACACAAACCAAGGAGCCAGAAAAGGCAAACAAGGCCAGTGTGGTTTGTGGCCTTCTCTGTGCAAAGGCACCGAGGCCTCATAAGCCTCTCTCTCAATGAACCTTAGGGGGGGCTTTTTCAGCATACCAATTGCAATCTGCCAGCACTGTGTAAGTCTCTTTGGTCTGTGCAGCTCAAATAACAGCTTTATTAAGAAACTCATTTCTCGGGCGCCTGGGTAGCTCAGTTGGTTAAGCGACTGCCTTCGGCTCAGGTCATGATCCTGGAGTCCCGGGATCGAGTCCCGCATCGGGCTCCCTGCTCGGCAGGGAGTCTGCTTCTCCCTCTGACCCTCTTCCCTCTCGTGCTCTCTATCTCTCATTCTCTCTCTCAAATAAATAAATAAAATCTTTAAAAAAAAAAAAAAGAAACTCATTTCTCCTGGGGCACCTGAGTGGCTCAGTTGGTTAAGCGACTGCCTTCGGCTCAGGTCATGATCCTGGAGTCCCGGGATCGAGTCCCATATCGGGCTCCCTGCTCAGCAGGGAGTCTGCTTCTCCCTCTGACCCTCCCCGCTCTCATGCTCTATCTCATTCTCTCTCTCAAATAAATAAATAAAATCTTTAAAAAAAAAACAAAAAAACTCATTTCTCCTGAAATACCCAGTGAGAGTTATACCATCCCCATAAACTCATGGAAAACAAGTATTTTCCCAAATTCAATTGTTCTGGGTTTTTTTTTTTAAGATTTTATTTATTTAAGAGAGAGAGAGCTCAGGTGCACAGACTCTGCTCTGAGCGTGGAGCAGACACGGGGCTCGATCCCAGGACCCCGAAATAAAGACCTGAGCCAAAATCAAGAGTTGGTCACTCAACCAAGAACCCAGCCGTCCCTCAGATTTATTCTTCAGAAATAGAATATAGACTTAAAAACAGAATAACTGATTCCAAAGTTTATGACGCCGTTATTTTTCTAACCAGATCAACTCTCAAGATCAGGTAACAGCTTAGTGAAAGTCAGCTCAACTCTGCTGCCTTCCAAGTTATCCAGAGCTCTTAGGCCTGGCTCTTCAGAAAACCATGACATCAAAGACCACCAGAGTGGGAGAGTTCCCACAGTGATGGGACATTTTTATCCCAAGCATGTTTTTAACAACGCAAACAATGATAACAGCTGCTCCTTTGTTGGACTAGTTATTTCAAATTAGACCAAGGCTGGCCAGATACCTGATAGATGAACTCATCAATGATATCCCAGAGCCACTGGTTGGGTAGTTCAAGGGGAGCAGGACCATCAGCATCTGTACAGGAGATCACAGAAAAGTCAGAGGCAAAGCAATGACGATGCTCACTTAGTAAACCTATAGAATGCATTTTGTAATTTTTCTCTTAGAAGAACTATGAATCATGCGACATCCCTCCTTCCCACTCCCATATTAAAATCCTGCTAAAAAGAGCTGGAGGCTAACACTAGGCCTCATCGTAGCCTCACACCCTGGCCAAACCTCAAACTCACTAAGAATGTAGTTGAAGAGATTGCAGTAGTTGTAGTAGGATTCAAACCTCTGCTCCAAGGAAGGCCCTCCCTGTAAAGAGAACAGAGACATCAGGACAGATATTTAATTTAAATGTGTTTTACTCACGGTCTGCCGTGACAGCTGAACACACATGAGAACCAAGGCCTGATCTCGCCTTCTTAGTATGCAAAGAGCACTCAAGTCAGAGGGAAGACAGCGGTACTAGAGCAGTTCAAAAGGGCACTGAATATCTGACCACAACGATTATTAGGATATATGGCAAACAACCTCAACCGACCATTTGAGAACATGCATGCAGATCTGGTGAAGCAGAAAGACAGAAGTACTAACAAAAGCAAAGAAGTAAAATCACGGTGCCCGAAGGATGGTGAGTAAGCGCAGATACCACTACTATGCTGGACTAGACTACAACAGGCTAGGGATGCAGAGGTCTTCCAGTGCCAAAGAGGACTCTAGGCCAGGGAGATCAGCAAATCCACCATCACCTGTTTCTTGCAAATAAAAAGCTCAACTGGAACATAGCCATATACGCTCACTGTCTATGGCTGCTACAAAGGCAGAGTTGAAGAGATTCAAGAGACCACTATGGCCTCAAATCCAAAAAACTATCTGGCCCTTTACACAGAAGGCTGTTGACCCCCCAATCTAGACTTGATGTTGCTGGCAAATGAAAACCACTGAAGATTTCTGAGCTGGGGAACAACATGATACTATCTGTGATGAGCTAGAAAGAACACAGCCCTGGAATTTTAGCCCCAGCGCTTACTGTGAGCTTCTGACACAGTATTCAATCTCTCTGTAACATCAGACTATATAGTTAAAGAGCCCAATATAATAAACGCTCTT
This sequence comes from Zalophus californianus, assembly GCF_009762305.2. Classification (NCBI taxonomy): domain Eukaryota; kingdom Metazoa; phylum Chordata; class Mammalia; order Carnivora; family Otariidae; genus Zalophus; species Zalophus californianus. Next base: position 10,468,553 of record NC_045603.1, read on the forward strand.
TCAATGAACTCTCCCCACCCCCCACACCGGGTTTAAAACGGGTCATATATATGAAAGTACTTTAGTACCTAACAAAGAGATTATACAGTCAATAAACTTCTGCTGAATCTTCATTACGGACCAAAGGGAAGATTAGAGGTGGTAAAAACCAACTGTACTATGGGTTCTGATGCCATGGTCTTCCCAAAGAAGCAATGTTATACAGACTAGCTAGATTCTCAACCTAGCCCACAAAGTACCTGAGCCACAGTAGCAATGGTAGGAGGGAACCTTTACTTTCTATCAGATGAGGTAGTCAGAGATCTCACTGGGATGCCAGAAAAACATGGCCCCCTGCATTACTTTGACAACAGGAACTCCTCCAGCTACCACTGACGGTGGCTCCTGTGGCAAGGCAGGAGCTCTAGCCAGGTCAGGTGGTCTTCAGAGAGATGAAAGTTGACTGCGAGAAGGTGGAAACACTCTACGGAGAGATCATGGTGCCAGGTTCCTTCACTTACACGTGCACATACAAGCTCCAACAATTAACCTGTCACCATCAAGGATTAGGCACCAGATTATAACAGTGACAAGATGAAGTCCATGCCTGGTAGAGTCTTAACCTCTAGTGCAAATAGCAAACAAAAGCCAAGTAAACAAATACTAGTGTCAGCCAGTGATGTGTGCTCTGCAGGGCCAGAGTATGGCCAGGAGCCCAAGAAAGGAGGGAAAGTTGTAAGAAATGAGACCGGCAAGGGAGTCAGGCACCAGATCAAGCAGGACTATGACTAAGACCTGGGATTTTATTCTAAGTGTGATGAGGAGTCATGGTAGCATTGTGAGGGAGGGCATGACTTGATAAGACTATGTTTCAAAGGGATCATGCAGGTTACTAGGCTGAGAATAAACTCAAGTGAAAAGTGGAAACTGATACCAGAAGCAGCTACATGGTTCAGGCAAGAGATGACATAACATCTCGAACCAGGGTAGCAGCAGTGATGGAGGTGAGAAGTGGGTGGTTTCAAGAAGTATGCTGAAGATAGAGTTGAACAGGATTTGCTACAAGGCTGGAAGTGAGAGAAATTCAAGAACACTACCACCAAGGTTTTTATTCTAAGTCACTTGGGTGAATGGTGGTATTATTTATTGAGTTGGTTGACATGAGAAGAACAAGCTTAGAGGGAAAATAAGACTTCCGTTTGGGGTATGTTAAACTTGGTATGATGTGCCTGGGTGGCTCAGTCAGTTAAGCATCTGCCTTCGACTCAGGTCATAATCTCCGGGCCCTGGGATCGAGACCCTCGTCAGGCTCCCTGCTCACTGGGGAGTGTGCCTGTCCCTCCGCCCCTCCCCCTGCTAGTACTCTCTCTCTCAAATAAATAAAACCTTTTTAAAGACTTTATTTAGGGGCACCTGGGTAGCTCAGTCATTAAGTGTCTGCCTTCGGCTCAGGTCATGATCCCAGGGTCCTGAAATCGAGCCCCACAGGGGGCTCCCTGCTCTGCGGGAAGCCTGCTTCTCCCTCTCCCACTCCCCCTGCTTGTATTCCCTCTCTCACGGTCTCTGTCAAATACATAAAATCTCAAAAAAAAAACAAAAACTTTATTTATTTGAGAGAGTACATACAAGTGAGAGAGCACAAGGTAGGGAGGGGAAGAGGGAGAAGCAGACTTCCTGACAAGCAGGGAGTCTGACATGGGTTCAATCCCAGGACCCCAGGACCAAGACCTGAGCCAAAGGCAGATGCTTAACCGACTGAGCTACCCAGGCACCCCAAAATAAAATCTTAAAACAAAACAGTCAAATTTGAGATGACTATCAGACAGCCAAGTGGAGATGTGGAATAGGCAGCTGGATATAAAGTATGGATTTGGATAGACAGGGGCTAAAGATAGAGATTTTCAGTCATGGTGTATATAAATAGTACAGTTATTTTAAGAGATTTACGCATTCTAAAATTCAGAAATGAGAGAAGAATCAAACAAGTGCCCAAAGCTGGGAGAGTATAGTGGAAAGAACACTGGCATCACAATAAGCCAGGCCTGGGTTCAAGGAGTTTTGCCACCTACTCGTTGCATGAATTTGAGAAAAAGCAACCTCTTTGCACCTCAGTGGGCCTGCCTCGCAGGACTACTGTAAGGATTAGAGTATAGATGCCTGCCAAGTCCCTAGCATTATGCCCGGCACACAGCGACAGTTTCATGTGTGTTTCAGAGAGCAGAAGGCCCACAGTCATGCACTGAAGGTAAAAAGCAAGGGCATCACAAACTGAGGCAATAGAAAGTGTTTGGGAACACACCATTAGGATGGCATCCTGCAACCCAATCAATGTGATGAGTGCCAAGTCAGGAACCGTGGGGATGGAGAAATTGAAAAGGACAGACAAGTTATGCCATGCTACAGTTTGTCTGGGACAGACACCCAGCTTGTTGGATTCAATCATTCCCTCTGTCGTTTCTTAACACTCAAAACACATGCCAACCACTCTTGGACACTGAACCAATAGAAACTAATGATTGTGTTCCAAAGGCAAAAATGGCATAGAACCAACAACAGTTAGATACTCACGCTGACTTTGGCATATATGTGCCTGTAGTATAATTCTTTGTACAAAATTAGGAAGACGGCATCTGAAAGAGATGGCAAAGAGCTGCTTTAGTAATCCACAAGACAACTAGGGTCTTCAGGCAGTTTTAGCCTTTTGAAGGGAATAGAGGGATAAACATGATTTAAGACACAAAATGAAATCTAAATTCTAATACACCCCAAGAATATATGCAACAGGAAAATTCATCTCTCATTTTATCTTTCTTTTTTTTTAAACATTTTTTTTAAGATTTTATTTATTTGACAGACAGAAACATAGCGAGAGGGAACACAAGCAAGGGGAGTGGGAGAGGGAGAAGCAGGCTTCCCGCTGAGCAGGGAGCCCAGTGTGGGGCTTGATCCCAGGACCCTGGGATCATGACCTAAGCCAAAAGCAGACGCTTAACGACTAAGCCACCCAGGCGCCCCTCGTTTTATCTTTCAACCTCATCTTAATCTCATTCAGACCCATTTCCCTTAGCCACTTAGATTTTTGCCATCCAGTTGCTTAGCAAACCAACACATAAATACATAGTAATAGCTCCAAAAAGGGCAATGTCACATTATCAAAATTGCAAATACATGGGTATTTTCGACTTAGAAATTCTAAAGAATTTATCCTATTAACATGATACAACCACTAAAAAGAAAGAAGGAAAAAAAGTTCTTTGGGTACAGACGCTGTACAGAAAAGAATTAACAAACTAGGTGTGAGACTTCTATCCTTTGGCTAGTAAAGTTGTTCCTTGGCTGGCATCTGGGAACCTGGATTTCAGGAAGGTCCCCAGTACCCCGACAAGGGCGATCTGCTCAGCCTAAACTGTGCAACACTATGGTTTATGCTGAACTCCTGCCTTCCTTCTGGGAGCCTGGAATTTTGGTACATGCTAGGCAGAGGATGTGCCCACAAGACAAGCACCCAATAAAATCCTTGGACACTGAATGTGTTACAGGCTTCTCTGACAGACAACTTTTCACACATGCCACAATTCTTTGCTCAAGGAATTAAGCACATCCCAAGTGATTCCACAGGAAAGGACTGCTGATAACATACATGCACCTGGTTCCCTCTGGATTCCACTCTGTGTGCCCTTTCCCTTTACTGACTTTGCTATGTAGTTCTGGCTACAGCTGTAACCGGAGTCCTAGCCAATCATCAAACCTGGGGGTGGTCTTGGGAATCCTGGAGATGCAGAATACTCTCCAAAAACATAATAAACTTTAAAAAAGGGAAGAAAATGGCATTTGGTCTATGTAAAAAAGAAACAAACAAGTCATTCCTATTTGCTTACGTATGCAAAGGCTGTAACGGAAAGGATGAAAAAGAAAGTGTTAACACTAGATGGCTCTAGAGAAACTGAAGACTTGAGGAGGGAAGTGGGAGGAGGATTCTTACATCAAATCTCCTTTTACACTATTAAGCCCTGTGATTACTTACCTGTTTAAAATTATACACAGTTGACCCTTGAACAATGTGGGGGTTAGGGCCCCAGACCCTCCCCCGCCCCGCACAGTCAAAAACCCACATACTCCTTTTGAGTCCCCAAATATTTAACTGCTAACTTTAGCAGCCTACTGCTGACCAGGAGCCTTACCAATAACATAAACAGTCAACACATATTTTGTATGTTATACATATTATATACTGTATTACCCTGGTATACAATATGTAAGTAACCTAAAGAGAAGAAAATGTTAACATCATAAGGAGGACCATATCAAAAAAAATCCATGTGTACAGTGGCCTCACCCAGTTCAAACCCATGCTGTTGGAGGGTCAACTGTATTTCGAGATTGCTACTGTTAACACACACAATATTACATTCTTTATAGGCAACATATTAAACAGAGCATAAGGTCTGAGCAACACAGAAAATAACACCTCCTACAAAATGAGTTCCAAACTTGTGTACCAATAATACTAAAAATAAAGTGTTCAAAAAATGTTAGCTATATCAAAGAAGTACAAGACTTGTACACTGAAAACTATAAAATGTCACTAATATAAACACCTAAATAAATAGGAAGACATCACATGTCCATAAATTAGAGGGCTTAATATGATGGCAATATTCCCCTAATTTATCTTCAGATTCAATACAATCGCTATCAAAATCCCAACTAACTTCTTTGTGGAAACTGACAAACTGATCCTAAAATTCATATGGAAATCCAAGGGACTCAGAAAAACCAAAAACAATTTTGAAAAAGAAGAACACAGTTGGAGGACTTAACACTTCCCAGTTTCAAAACTTACCACAAAGCTACAATAATCCAGACAGTGTGGCACAGGCATCAGGACAGACACATATCAATGGAGTTAAATTGAGAGTCCAAACATAAATTCTTACATTTACTTGATAACCAATTTCAACAAAGGTGCCAAGACAATCCAGTGGAAAAAGAATAGTCTTTTCAAAAACTGGTCTGGGACAACTAGATATGTACATGCAAAAGCATGAAGCTGGATCTTCCTATTTTACACCATATATAACAAACACCATCATAAAGTGAAAGATGGGAGGAAGCCAGACAGCCCATTCCCAAGTGAATGTAATGACCCCCCAAATCATAGGGGGAAATGGAAACAAGTCAGGACAAAGATCTCAATTTCAGCTTCATCACATGTGAGATGTCTCTGTCCCCTCTTTGTTTATTCTGCCTTCACTCGACAAGTTCTTTACTAAGGGTCTACTATGTACCAAGCCCTGGGGAAACAAAACACTGAGCAAAAGAGACATACTATTCTGGGCTTCCTCATGACCCCTCAGTCACAGAATCCCATCCAGCATACAGAACACAAAGAACGCACACCTACCGTTGCCAACCTGTGGAGCAATGGCTTCAGCCTCAGGCCAAGGTGTATTCTTGAAGAATCTTTCAGTCAACTTGGTCCAGCTGAAAACCAAGCAGAAAAATTCTAGAATCCCAAAACAGGAAGCACCAGAAAAGAGGCAACCCACACATTTTACGGATAAGGACCCAGGCTCATAAAGAGGAAGATGTCACAGAAACAAAGTCAGGGTCCTCTCTGGGCTCAGACCTAGTTTGCGGCGACATGGCTAAACGCACCAAGAAGGTCGGAATCATGGGTAAATACGGGACCCGTTATGGTGCCTCCCTCAGGAAAATGGTGAAGAAGATTGAAATAAGCCAGCACGCCAAGTACACTTGCTCCTTCTGTGGCAAAACAAAGATGAAAAGACGAGCTGTGGGGATCTGGCATTGTGGCTCCTGCATGAAAACCGTCGCTGGTGGCGCTTGGACCTACAACACCACTTCTGCTATCACAGTAAAGTCGGCTATCAGAAGACTGAAGGAGTTGAAAGACCAGTAGAAGCTTCACCATTTGAAACATTACTAGCCTATAATAAATGGGTTAATTTATGTAACAAAAAAAAAAAAAGAAAGTCAAGGCCAGAGCCCTCCAAGTTTACAACCTTCCTCAACCCAACACCACACCTCAACTTTTAATATGGTGAACACTCTCCTTTTTATCAGTTATGCAACCACCGTGCTCTTCAGGATCATTTCCTGCCTCTGTATCATGAACTCTACTCATACATAACAGCTTGCTGTTCCCTGATCTGGTAACTACTTTTTAGACACTCCCATCCTTCCCCCCCTTAGCAATATTTTCCCTACTTTCCCAGAGCACTGTGCCTCCTCCCCCTATTATCCAAACTTGGAAGAAAATCAGTCTGTTTGTTGCAGTCTGATGCCACAACAGACCCATGGCATCCAACCTAAACATGGCTGCCCAAGATGCCTCACAGCCCTGATCCCCTGAGGAGCAACTTCAACTTTCTCCCACTCTCCTTAAGCCCCACCTCTCCTCTTCTCCAGATCTTTCAGTTTAGCATAGAAACATGCTCAAGTCCCCAATTCAAGATATATAAAAAAACACAAAGCATCTCAAAAACACTGTATTTTCCGAGGCACCAGCCACTCTTCTCACCACACATTCTCCTACAGAAAGATATACCACATGCTTGGCTTCAACTAGTCTATATCTGCCTGTACCGTCCAATATAGTAATTATTTGCCACATACGATTATTGTGACTAAAGAACTGAATTTCAAATTTTTGTTAATTTTAACCAAAAAACCAATACCTAGTTACTGGAAAACATTCAAGTAAATTTAAATTACCTGGATATGTGAATCTGCTTTTTCTACTGTAAATGCTACGAAATCTAAATAGAGATCAGGTATTTCCAACATACACGAATTGAGATATGGTATCAATACAAAAGGTAGGATTTAGAAGACTTAGTGTGAAATAAAAGGTAACTCATTAACAGGTTAATACTGATTATCTGTGCTAATATTTTAGATGTTGAAATAAGTTATGAAAATTAATTTCACCTTTGGTTTTTAAGTAATCTCTACACCCAACGTGGGGCTCAAACTCACAACCCTGAGATCAAGAGTCACACACTCCACTGATTGAGACAGCCAGGCACCCCTCTTTTTTACATTTATTTTTTTCATTTTTTATTTTTATTTTTTTAAGATTTTATTTATTTATTTGAGAGAGAGAGTGAGAGACAGAGAGCACGAGAGGGAAGAGGGTCAGAGGGAGAAGCAGACTCCCCGCTCAGCAGGGAGCCCGATGTGGGACTCGATCCCAGGACTCCAGGATCATGACCTGAGCCGAAGGCAGTCGCTTAACCAAGTAAGCCACCCAGGCGCCCTCTTTTCTACATTTTTTAAACGTAGCTGATGAAAAAAATTAAATTACACATGTGACTAGTGTTATTATTTCCATGGGACAGCACTAACCTACATACTTCAACTAGAAAGACCTGGAGATGAAGAAAAAAACAGTTCTGGGATTAATTCTACTCATTAATCCAAAAAACCTTTGGTTATTCATTTTGTCCACCCACCCACCCAGGAATTAATTAACTATTATTTTGAGTTTATTTACTTATTTTTAAGTAATCACTACACGCAACACGGAGCTCAAACTCATGACCCTGAGATCAAGAGTCACATGCTCTTCCAACTGAGCCAGCCAGGCACCCCTCCCAGGAATGGTTTAAATTCTATATCCCTGGGGGAGTCTTTTCTATCTCAACCCTAACTAACCTGTCTCATCTCTAATGCAATTACACAAGGGCAATCCCCTCAAAACAGAAGCAACCACTCAAAGCTTGGCTCACCCTGGTATGCATTAACTTGTACAGTAACTTAAAAATTAGACTCTGGGGGCACCTGGGTGGCTCAGTCAGTTAAGTGCCTGCCTTTGGCTCGGGTCATGATCCTGGAGTCCCTGTATCCAACCCCAGGTCCCCAGGTCCCTGCTCAGCGGGAAGTATGCTTCTCCCTCTCCCCACTCCTTCTCTCTCAGATAAATAAAATCTTTAAAAAAATTAGGGTCTGATGTCAGACTATGCAAGTTCAAAACTCAACATATGCATTCAACTAGCTATGACTTATCCTTTCTATGCTTTGTTTCCCTCATCTGTAAGATAAAGAAAATACTACTACCTACTTCATGGGGTTACTATGAAGAGTAATAAGTAAATACAGGAAAAGCATTCTGAACACTGCCTGATCTACACTGGTCAGACATACTAATTGCTGCTACGATTACTGATAATGATGTTATTATTTTAGGCCCTCTACAAGTTCTAGGAATACAGTCCAACAAAATAACATGTCTCCTCACAAGGAATTACAGAAACTCCTTGGGCACTCTCTCTACAGAGAAATGACTAAACAGGCCCTCCCCCCACCCACTTAGGGGCTCTATCAGTAAACCAGTCCCACCCAGAAAGAGGGTCATTTCAGTCAGCACTCTGTACCTGTTCTCATAGATGTCCTGGATCTCATATACCTTCTGATCAATGACATCGCTGGATACACGACTGGCCTGCAGCTCATACACCTTCTGGTCAATCAAGTCTGAGACAGTTTTGTGGAAATATTGGATGAAGTTTTTGATCACTTCAGGGATCACCTGATAGGTCTGCTGTTCATACTGACGTTCATAAGCCAGATCCTGCTTTGGATCTCCTAGAGGTTGGATATAATAAATACTTTACCAAGTGTTTTCAAACCCACATATGTTACAAAAGGGCAAGACCATGCACCAAACAAAACTCGAGTCTATAAAATCAGGTACAATTCCCTTTTAAACACTCAAAGATAAAATTGTCCCCAACTCACTCTCAATCCCATTGTCCTGTTTCTTCAGAACATTTCCCACTATTTACAATTATATGTTTGCTTATTATCTGTTACTTCCACTAGAACCTAAATCCTATGAGGGCAAGAACCTTGTCTGTCTTGTACTCAGGTATACCCTCGCACCTAAAACAGTTATGTGTGTGCTGGAAGAGAGGGGAAGACTGTGGGAAGGGGAAGTAAGCAGGAAACACCTTATACACGTGTATTTTAAATATATCTATTTATATATTTTTTTAAGTAGGCTCCACGCCTAGCATACAGCCCAAGAGGGGGCTTGAACTCAAGACCCTGAGATCAAGACCTGAGCTGAGATCAAGAGTTGGACGCTTAACCAACTGAGCCACCCAGTGTCCCAGCACTTAATATTTATTGAATGAATGACTGCTATTTTCTACCTATACAACAATGCAAGTTACTAAACTTCTCTGCTCAGTTTTCTCATCTGAGAAAATGGAGACAACGTTAATTTACGTACTTGTCGTTAGGACTGAACGAAACACTTCGCACAAAATACCTGTAACAATGCATGGCACTTAAAAAATGCTAAGCCAAGCCAACTCACTACAACATTTCAGAAAACCTCAAAACCTTCCAAAAAACTTCTGGGCTTGGTTTGAATCACTAATTTTTCACAAGATTTTCTTCTTCAGCAAGTAGTTTAATAAGGAAACCACAGCTAGGATAGTAAGCCTTCCCTTCTGAGACTTTGATGTGGACCATGAAAAAGGCCTGATTTATTAGGCTCTATCCCACCCTCCTTCTGAGAACTAATAACTGACTCCAAACCTGGACCATGGAGAAGCAGTGTTTCACAGATGCCCGTCAGAGCTGTTCTGAGACATTCAAAAAGGTGCCAAACCCTAGAAATACCCAGCTAGCCAGACGAGCCCGTAGTCTCACCTGTGTGCATATCATAGTCGCCTGGGTATGCATAGGGATCATAAGCAGCCTATTAACGAAAGAGAGATAGGGACAGTCACCAATTCATGAATCTAAAATGCTCGTTCGAGGACCTATGTGCTAAGTATTAAAGATTCAAAAGTGGATAAAACACAGTCCCGGCCTTTGAGAAACTCACATGCTCGTGAGAGAAAGTAGTATTAGCAAAAAACAATACAACGTTACCCGTGCAATAAAGCAAAGCAAAGCACAAGAGGCTGTGGGAACCAACGGGGATTGACAAAAGCGAGCCAAGCCCACAGGAGCTAAGTTACAGAAACAACCCCGTAACCAGCCTCCGTCTCCGATCTCGGAAAACGAGAGGACGAGGAGACCGGACTTGCGAAGTGGGCGGGCAGAGACCCGGGCTGGTTAGGAGCCGCAAGCAGTGGAAACAGCGTGAGGGCCGCGCACGCCGGAAGGCAGACCGCAGCTGGTCGCGGCCCGTGGAGGCTGGCAGAGAGGCCCGGACACCGTCTCACCGCGGGGCCCAGCATTCAGAGAACGCTGCCTCCGTCGCGGAGCCCAGTACACGCGCAGGGCCCGCTTACCTCGGACTCGTAATCATCAGCCGGATAAGACATGGCTGCGGGGCTCACGAACACCGCCGGAGAGAACGAAAAGTGCGGCCCGCGCCTGCGTCGTGAGGCCGGAAGTTCAGCCCTCCTGGGCCCGCCGGGAAGCCGGAAGTCTTTAGGAAGCCGCTAGCGATATGAGACCGCCACCTTAAGAAGGACGAAGACGATAAACCCCTGAATTTTTCTTCTTTCTTCAAACAGAGGCTCTACAAAGAAGCGTAACTCCTTAGCGCTTGCGTAAATTCAGAAATAAGGTTGAACTACTTCGGCATAACAAATGGGCAAAGTAAAAGACACCAGAAATATGCCACACAAAAGATGGCTGACAGCCTCCTCAGGCGATTTCTCGCGAGAAGGGAAATTCGGGTGTGGGGCCTATTGTTGGTTTTAGGTGTAACTTAAGTTTGCCTGCAGCAAGAGATGTCATGAAATATTTGGCCTCAGAAGGGTAAACTTACTGGTGTAAAAGTTGAGAACTGGTCCCATGCAGCGAGAGGTCATTGAGAAAAGGCGCCTGCCAACTTTAGACAATAAGGTTGGAGCAGGCAGTGTGAGGACAGCTGTGGTGTGGGGCCCAGGAGGCAGTCCTGGGACCCACCCTGGCAGCAGCCACACTCAGGCTGAGGTCATTTTCCCATCGGGAGGTAGGGTAGGTTCGCCTTCCGGAGAACCCTCGAGTTAGGGATGGGGTTTTAAAACCAGCAGAAACCAGCATGTGGATCCAGGACCTTCGTACGGTCGTCTGCCCATCCACAACACCTGATAGAAATCTGGATTCTGGTCCCTGCTCTGCTACTGATTTGCTGTGTGACCAGGAATTTGTCTAACCCATTTTAGGACCCAGCCTCCGCTGCTTCTTGTCAAAACAGCTCTTCCTTCTTTTCCCTGTGAGGCACAATCAGCCTGTGGTCTTTCGCGTTCACATTTACTGGTGTAGATTATAGAATGCATGCATTCCTCCCAGATACCTGCAAGGCTGGCTCTGTCACCTTCAGTTCTCTGAGCATCCTGTTTAGAATTGCGATGCCCTGCCCCGCCCCTTGTGTTGCTTTTTTGCTTTGCTTTTTACACCTGAACCTAATCTAACATTGTCTGTTAACTATACTGGAATTTAAAATAAAAATAAAAAATGTTGATCTAACATGCTAGAGGAAATTATTTGTCCATTCTCATTATGGAAAATGATACAAAATTGTTGTCATATAAAGAGATGATCAAAGCATATTCAGCCTGAAAAAGAAAAAGTATTATAGAGGTGTTTAAGAAAACTAACAAACATGTTTCTTTTCTGGACTTTGTGATGTTTGTGTTATTTGTCAGCTTTTTGGGTGAAGTTACAAATTGCAATTTGTAATGGGCTGATTTCTCCCACAATTTGTGTTGTGATTTCTTGTACTAGATAAACATTCTCTTTCTTACCTAGTTTGGTTTTTGTAATTTCTTATTCTTTTTTTAAAAAAGATTTTATTTATTTATTTGACAGAAAGAGACACAGCAAGAAAGGGAACACAAGCAGGGGGAGCAGGAGAGGGAGAAGCAGCCTTCCTGCCGAGCAGGGAGCCCAATGCGGGGCTCGATCCCAGGACCCTGGGATCATGGCCCGAGCGGAAGGCAGATGCTTAACAACTGAGCCACCCAGGCACCTGCAATTTCTTATTCTCTATTATTCCTCGGGTAAGCTTCAGTCACCAGAAACTTGGATCCCTTGTTTAATAACCATCTAATTATGTGTATGTGTGTGTGTGTATTCGTGTACATGTATGTATTTGTTACTTTATACCTCTTCCAGGATGTACACTCTAACGTAGAGAATAGTAAGGCTCTAAGAGGACCTTCCTCACGGGCTACTCTTTCTCACTTTTTTTTTTTTTTTTTTAGGATTTTAGTTATTCATTTGAGACAGAGATTCATTGAGATACAGAGAGAGAGCATGAGCAGGGAGAGAGAGAAGCAGACTCCCCTCCAAGCCAGGTGCCAGATGTAGGACTCGATCCCAGGACCTAGAGATCATGACCTGAGTCGAAGGCAACCGTCCCAACCATCTGAGCCACCCAGGCGCCCCTCTTTCTCACTTTCTTTTGTTGATTTCTCCTCATCTCTCCAATCACTAACTAGTGGACTGCTTCTTCTCCCTGGGCTTGGTCTCTTCTCTATCTCCCTTTACTTTCTGGGTGGGTTGTCCGGTCCAGTAGGTTTAAATATCACTCATATGCTGTTGACTGCCCACATTTATATCTCCATCCCACATCCCACCCCAGAAGTGGGCTCAATGGCCCATGTAAGTACCTGCATGTCTGAAGGCACCTCAGACTTAACATGTCCCAGTGGAGCTTCTGGTATTCTACCTCACCCTTCTTCCTCCCACAGTATTCCCCATCTTAGTTAAGGGCAACTTCAATTCGTTCAGTTGCTCAGGCCAAAGCCTTCAGAACCACCATGGACTTGACTCTCATACCACACATTTCAATGCATCTGCATTTTGCTGGCTCTACCTTCAAAATATTCCCTCTCAATTCTTACCACCTTGTTTCCATCATTCTTGTCCAAACCACTATCTCATTAGTATTGTAATACTACTTCACACTTCCTGCTTGCAATTCGCAATCCATATTTGTAGAACTGCATCTGAAATGAAACTTAGGCCATTGCTTGGCAGCACCTTAAGCCTGCTTAGAAACACAACTTTGAAAAAAATAAATAATGGAAGGAAGGAGGGAAGAAAGAAATGCAACCTGACCTGAAAGCAGCCAGAAGCCTGTTACAGACTATGAAAGGTCTGATTACAGAGTGTTTGATTTTGCAAGGCTCCCTTGTTAATGGAAAAGCAGTAGTTCAAAGGCAAAGAAACTGTGGACAGACCAAAAAGCTCCTGGAATAATTTTACCTGGGGGAGTTGTTGAGAGGATTCAGCAGCTGAAAAGCTGCCCTGATTCTCTTGATTTTCTTTTGCCCAGGATTTGAGGCAGGAAACTCTCTAACTCAGAAAAACCACTACATTTTACAGTCTGCCTGGTCTCTTCAACAGGGTTAATTTCAAGCTCCTCTTCCCAAGAAACCTGCATTTGTCTATAGTTCACTTACTGTCCTGCTTATTTTGCTCTCTTCAGCATGGTCTCACAAACTCCTGCCACCCTCCTTTACTGAGTATTATGTGGGCCCTGGGAGAGCAGTAGCTCAGTCTCTACAAGGCAGAACTAGAGGTTCCTTAGGGGTCATCTGGTACAAGGAGTCCACTAAACAAACAAACAAACAAGCAAAAAAAACAGAAACAGTGAAGTAGCAGGCTGTTTCCTGACATGCTAAATTGTATCCCTTCTTTTACTGCAGACATTAAGACTATTGTTCTTGGGGTGCCTGGGTGGCTCAGATGGTTGAGCGTCTGCCTTCGGCTCAGGTCATGATCCCAGAGTCCTGGGATCAAGTCCCGCATCAGGCTCCCTGCTCCCTGGGAACCTGCTTCTCCCTCTGCCTCTCTCTCTCTCTGTGTCTCTCATGAATAAATAAATAAAATCTTTAAAAAAAAAAAAAAAAAGACTATTGTTCTTGCCCAGGAAAAGTTTTGGGGTGCCTGGGTGGCTCAGTCGTTAAGCGTCTGCCTTGGCTCAGGTCATGATCCCAGCGTCCTGGGATCGAGCCCTGCATCAGGCTCCCTGCTCGGCGGGAAGCCTGCTTCTCCCTCTCCCACTCCCACTGCTTGTGTTCCCTCTCTCGCTGTGTCTCTCTCGCTGTCAAATAAATAAATAAAATCTTAAAAAAAAAAAAAAAAGGAAAGGAAAAGTTTTAGAAGGCAGAAGGTGGGGGTTGTCTGGGTGGCTCGGTTAACTGTCTGACTCTGGATTTCTGTTCAGATCATTATCTCGGGGTCCTGGGATTGGGCCCTGTGTCAGCTCCACTCCTCTGGCCCTCCCCCCACTTGTGTTCTCTCTCCTTTCTCAAATAAATAAAATCTTTTTTAAAAAAGTAAGATTTATAACTTTAAGAGAAATAATGTAAATTAAAAAAATTTTTTTAAAGCAGAAAGGGGACAGTAAAAAGAAATTATTTGCGAAGAATGTATACTTGCAGGCAAGGTCTCCTTCCTAAGGAGAACAGAAGGGCTCTATCTGGCAGATTATTTCACTAGTGCTCACCAGGTAACCCTATGGTGACTGGTTAAAGGCTACATTCTGGGGGGTGGAGGGTGGGTTTGAAGCTGCAGTTAGGTTAGGTATTAAGTTTTGGTTTGCTGATGTAGGGCTTAGTACAAGGAACTCCCTTTGGGACCTGTTGTCTCTCTTTTTTTTAAGATTTTATTTATTTATTAGAGAGAGAGAGCACAAGTAGGCAGAGTGGCAGGCAGAGAGAGAGGGAGATGCAGGCTCCCCACTGAGCAGAGAGCCCAATGTGGGACTTGATCCCAGGACCCTGGGATCATGACCTGAGCCAAAGGCAGACGCTTAACCGACTGAGCCACCCAGGCGCCCCTGTTGTCTCTTTTTTAACACAATAAATAATCACTTTTTTTTTAGATTGATTTATTTATTTGAGAGAGAGAGAAAGAGAGACCATGAGCGGGGTGGGGGGAAGGGGCAGAGGGAGAGGGAGAGAAAATCCCCAAGCAGACTCCCCACTGAGCTTGGAGCTTGACATGGGGCTTGATCCCAGGACCCCGAGATCACGACCTGAGCCTGAATCAAGAGTCAGACCCTTGGGGTGCCTGGGTGGCTCAGTCGTTAAGCGTCTGCCTTCGGCTCAGGTCATGATCCCAGGGACCTGAGATTGAGCCCTGCATCAGGCTCCCTGCGTGGCGGGAAGCCTGCTTCTCCCTCTCCCACTCCCCCTGCTTGTGTTCCCTCTCTCGCTGTGTCTCTCTGTCAAATAAATAAATAAAATCTTTTAAAAAAAAGTCAGACCCTTAACTGACTGAGCCACCCAGGCGCCCCAATAATCACTTACATTTCTGAAAACACAGGGCTGTCTCTAGTCTAAAAGAACGATTCTCACATTTTAAAAATGTCATTGTCAAAAGATTAATACCTTTAAGAAATTAAAGAAATAATTCTCATACCAATAAAGAGCAAGCTTATTTAATTATTAATGAAGGAACTAACAGTATGACAGAGCTGGTTTGGAAAGAATTTGGGAAGAGTAAAGAATACTGAGTTATGATTGCTGATCATATTTCATGTCCTATAGGATAATACAACTGTAATCTTTGGGATTATTTCCTTCATCAGACATGCAAAAATTATTGCATCTTATCAGTTTCCTACAAGCTAACTTGTAACTTTACAGAGTTAGAAAACATCACTGGATGCTAATCAATTGCTAGTCAAAGTTAAATTTCCCCAGAGAGTCAGATGGCTCTTATGTGGGTTTACGAGCAATTCTCTAGCATGATATTAAAAAGTCACGCAATCACCATAAAACATATTTTCAGATACTAGATCATTTCCCTCCACACTAGTTTTCATTATTCCGTGTTTAATGAAGACAAGAAATATATTCATTTCCTGCTAACTCTGCCTAAGAAAAACAACAGCACAATATGGCGATAAATGGCAACTGCCTTTAAGCCTCAACAGGGAGGGGCGCCTGGGTGGCTCAGTTGGTTGAGCGACTGCCTTCGGCTCGGGTCGTGATCCTGGAGTCCGGGGATCGAGTCCCGCATCGAGTCCCGCATCGAGTCCCGCATCGAGTCCCGCATCGAGTCCCGCATCGGGCTCCCTGCTCGGCGGGGAGTCTGCCTCTCCCTCTGACCCTCTTCCCTCTTGTGCTCTCTGTCTCTCATTCTCTCCCTCTCAAATAAATAAATAAAATCTTTAAAAAAAAAAAAAAAAAGCCTCAACAGGGAGTGGTGGGGACTGTGGCAAGCCACAACACCATGTCCCATCTAAAGGGGAAAGTTGCTCTGCAGCTCCAGCCATCTGTTGCCATGTGGGAGGGCGGGTCCTGTATTGCCGTATCTCCCCATTTTTAAAAGAAGCTGGAAATTTAAAAAATGTCTGTGAAAGCTCTCAATTTTTAAATGTTGACAATCAGTTCAAATTGCTCTAAAATACTGTGAAGGCCAACAGAATGAGGGAAAGAATGAAAGGAAAGTCCTACTGAATCTAGCCTGAGCCAGTGTCACTATCTGACCTAGAACAATACCTTCTTACAGGAAGACTGAGGCCTAAAGAAAGGAAACACTTAACCCCACACCATGAGGTGAGTTTGGGCCAGATGGGACTTTGACCCCAAGTCCCTGGATTCCCAGGTAGAAGCTTTTTCCGAAAGGCAAACATAAGTATTTCCTTTGTCTCCCACCAAGTGCTTCATGTTCTATTTGCTGACTAACCAAATAAAAATGACTAGTATGAATGCTTGTAGTACCCTTAGGTAAAAGTTCGAGCCAGTGTGATGGGCCCACTGTTGCATAGGATTTGCATGGGCCCTAGCCTGCATTCTACCCTTATTTATTATAATAATAGCACTAGCTACCATTTTTGAGCACTAGTTCTGTACCAAGCTCTGTGTTTTACTCACATCATATCATTTAGTCTTGTGATAACCATATCGTTAACTCATTCATTCATTCATTCATTCAATGAATAGGTCAGTCAGTCAATCAAATAGTTACAGTGTGGTGGTGCCAGATGCTAAGCCAGGCATTATGGGGGAATACGGTTCAAGTTCCAGTCTAAAGCCCGGAGGCTGAGGCTAACTGGATTCATATTCAACCCACACCCTATTCAAATCCAAATAACAAGTGGTTCTTGAAACACACAGAAGGTTGGGCTATGTAATTTATACTTCAACAAAGTTCATTTATTATTTTTTTAAAGACTTTATTCATTTGACAGAGAGAGAGAGAGAGAGCGAAAGCAGGAACACAAGCAGGGGGAGTGGGAGAGAGAGAAGCAGGCTTCCCACGGAGCAGGAAGCCCAATGCAGGGCTCGATCCCAGGACCCTTGGATCATGACCAGAGCCAAAGGCAGACGCTTAACAGTTGACTGAGCCACCCAGGCGCCCCAATAAAGTTGATTTAAAAATGAGAAGTGACAATCACCTCTAAATGTTTAGAGATCCTGTTCAAATGAAAAGACTGTGCCAATGCACACATATTTAGTAGACTAGATTGACTGAGGCCCAGCCCCACTAGTAGGAGGAATACAATGGCTAACTGCTAGGATAAAGTTTTGCACTTTAAACCTGAACTCAGTGGGTAGACAAATCCTACAGACACGAAGAGAATTGTGCCTTAGCCACCAGGTGCATCTTGAATTCTACAAAGACAGACTGTAGGGATGAAGACGACTTGGGAGGTTATTACGTGGAAAAAGGGGAGGAATGAGTAATGAAATTATTTCCAGGTACATTCAGCAGGAGTAAAGTATAAATACCCAGATGTCACTTAAACTCTCTGGAACCAGGTTCCCAGCAGGCTCTTCATTAAAGAAAACAGTGTGACGGAAAGAGAGGACTTTTGGGGGCTCAAATCCTAGTTCTTCAACTTTCTAACCCTGTGCAAGGGTGCATGTAACATCTCAGGACCTCAATTCCCTGATTGGCAAAGTGGGTATAATAATATCTACCTGCTAAGGTTCTTGTAAGGGAGAAATAAATGGTATAATATATATCAAGCACTTGGTATGTGGAATATGACACATATTCAGTGTTCATTTCTTTCCTCGGTTTCCTTGTAGCTACAAGTGGAGTTGGCATATATGTACTTACCTGTTACGGGGCAGAGGAGATCAAATAGACAACGTTTGTCTCCATACAGTACCATGAGAAACCTCACAGTGGTGTTCTGAGAGCACTACAAATTTTGAAAGTGGTTTTCAACTGTCAGAGAAAGATTATATTTTTACTGGGTTGAATGAGAAGGAAGAACTTCTCCTGGACAAAAGCCCTGGTCCGAAGAGAGCTGGGCATCCATAACAAGTCCCTTGTGTCTCTTGCTTCAACTCCTCATCTGTAGAATAGGGATGGTCTTCCTTGTCCACCTTAGAGAAGTGTTTATAGGGTACTGGCTGTCAGAGGGGTTGCGAAGCTCATCCACCGCGCACGGAACCCTTCCGTGTTGGCGGCTCCGTCCTCTCCCATAGGGCTGTGAGCACCTCAGCGAGCGTCGAGTCTGACCCTCACTTTCCTAGTCACACTATGCACTTCCCACCAGGAAGTCCTTTATTCACGTTCATTGCTTTAAAATGTATCTGTATTTACCCCTACAGTGCACCTTCTTCGTTTTCCTTAGTGATTGGCTGCAGATTATCTTAACGTTATTGGTTAAAGCATCTGCCCGTTATCTTTTCCAGGACCCGGTGGGGGAAATGGGTGGGGGGAAGACAGAGAGAGAGTGTCATAAATTTAGCTGTTTTATTGGCTCCGGTGGGGACGTACGGCGAGGGCGTGGGCGGTTCAAATTTGTGATTGGTTCTTAGGTCCGTCAATCATACTGCCGGAACTCAAGTCTCTCGCCCGAACTATGCCCGGTTGGCTGTTGGAGACGGGAGCCCGCCCCTCGCTCGGTTGCCGTAGTTGCAGGCCAGACCCGCCCGCTCGCCCGCTGACAGCGAGGCTTTGGGCGGAGGAAGCGGGTCGGTTGGTCGGTCGGGAACGAGGCTCCGGCGGCCAGGCCCGCGCGGAGCCGTTGCCATGGCAGCCGCCGCCGGGGGCGCGGATGACGAGCCGCGCTCGGGCCGCTCGAGTTCGGAGGGCGAGTGCGCCGTGGCGCCGGAGCCGCTGACGGGCCCCGAGGGCCTCTTCTCCTTCGCGGACTTCGGCTCCGCGCTGGGCGGCGGCGCGGGCCTCCCGGGCCGGGCGTCTGGCGGGGCCCAGTCCCCGCTGCGCTACCTCCATGTCCTGTGGCAGCAGGACGCGGAGCCCCGCGATGAGCTGCGCTGTAAGATCCCCGCCGGGCGGCTGAGGCGCGCCGCCAGGCCCCACCGGCGGCTCGGGCCCACGGGCAAGGAGGTGCACGGTGAGGAGCGCGGCGGGAGGCGGGGCCCTGACCTCCCCTGACCCCGACCAGGACGGGGTACTCGCACGACTGAGCTCCGGGCCCACAGTGACCCCTGAGTCTCCTTCTAGTAGTAATCAGGTTGTAGAGCGGCTGAGGACCGTGAATGTGAAAGAGACGGTCTTGAAGCACTTGGTAATTCCTGAATAGAAACTTTTCATGACTCCAGGCGTTTATTAGTAGATCAAAAAAAAAAAAAAAAAAAAAAGTTGGGGTACTGGCGAATGCTTATATTATCAGAGAAGGGAGGCCAGAGCCTGTAGCCAAGTTCTACCAACTTGTTTAAATGCACAGACCGGGATTGGACTCCTCTACCTCGTTGAAGCCTCGGGCAAACTGTAGAACCTTTCTTTCAGCCTTAGTTTTCTCGTCTGTAAATGAGTGCAATACTTGCTTTACAGGGACGTTGCCAGAGTTAAGTAAGGTGATGAATCCGTAGCGATTATTCTGCTTTTGTTGTGTGACAAACACTGTTGGGTGGTATGTGATCATTTTTAATCCTCACAGTAACTCAATGAGATCCAGATACTGTCCCCATTATATGGAAGAGGAAACTGAGGCTCGGAGAGATTGCCTTGCTCCAAGTTACAGAGCTAGTGAAGTGGCTGTGCTGGAATCAGAACCCACCTCTGCCAGACTCAAACTCCTGTTCTTTTATGTCCACTGTATTGTCTTTCACATGTTGTGGATGACATGGAAACCAAGGCCCTGAAAGATTTAAGAATGGGGCTTTTTAGTGTCCCCTTTAGGACTCTCTGTGATTCCGCCCATATCTTAGTGATGCTGTAGAGATTAAATGAGATTTTGAAAGTGCTATATAAACCATAAAGTGCTATACAAAAGGAATCATTAAATGTATCTGGGTTGCAATTTTGACCATTTCTCCAATGACAAAGGCATTGTTCTCTATTAGCCTCTAATACAGAGGTAGTGTCATTGTAGTAGAAAAACGTTTCTGCTTAGGAATTACCAAATTTAAGTAAGTTATTTGGGAATGGCCTCTTTTGGAGAATCTAAGATTATCCATGTAACCGACTAACAGAGCTTCAATCTAAACATTTCATTTTGTCTTTACAACAACTCCAGGCTGTTAGGTCAGGGCTCAACTTTTTTTTTTTTTTTTTTCCTTCAGATGATAAACCTGAGGCCCAGGAGGGTTAACTCACTTGCTCAAGGTCACCCAGCTACTATAAGAGGCAGAGCCAAGATCTGGCTCCAAAGGCCTTGAAGGATTTGCTACAGAATGTGGCTCTGCCACGTTTCCAGTCTTTCCTTGTTCCCAGTGTCTCTTGTATCCTGGTGCCTTTCTTTCCCTTTAGATGCTGTCATGCGTGAACTATGGATTAACTAGGCAGCCATCCACTTTCAGCTTCATCATGACTGTTTTATTTTGTTTTTAACTGGAACTCTTTTCCTCTCTTCACAGCTCTGAAGAGGCTGAGGGACTCGGCCAATGCCAACGATGTGGAAACAGGTGAGTGTGCAAAGCCAGGTCTAGCTCTGTGGGCTGGTTAGGGAAAGCAAAATCCGGGCAACCCATTCCTGGGAAGACAGTGCTTGAATTCAGTATGCCCGCTCACCCTGTGGACTAGGCTCATTGTATATATTCTATAACTGTAATCATGTCTCAGAAGATAAGTCTGACTTAGATGCTTCCTCTTCCCGTGCTTTTCTGTCACCCTGAACTTCCTGATGTCATAGTGTTGATCACTCTGTGGGCTCCTTGATGTTGGGACCATGTCTGCTTTTGTGTCCCTGGCAGCCAGCAGCAGGGTAGGAGCTTTTTAGAACTTCCGGGTCCTGGGAATGGACAGTCAGCTTTAGCTGCCAGCAGAGCCACTGTCGGAACAGAGCCACCACCTTCAATGCTCACCGAGGCTTTGGGCCAGTGGTTGTTTAAGTTGACAGAACTTTGGACGGGAATGGGAGGGGCTCCCAGCAGGACGCCACTCTGGTTTTCTGTTGTTGCTCCCCAGCATTCATTGGCTGACAGGACAGTAGCAGCATCAGAGGTACAAGGACAAGTTCTAGGGGAAAACTTGTAATTTTATCCAGATCTGAGTTTTCTACGGCTGCTGCAACAAATTACCACACACATTGTGGTTTAAAACAACACAAATTTCTTTTTAAAAATATTTATTATTATTATTTTTTAACAACACAAATTTCTTAGCACATAATTCTGGAGGTCAGAAATCCAACACAGGTCTCACCACGCTGAAAGCAAGATGTCAACAGGGTTGCATTTCTTTCTGGAGGTCCTAGGGGAGACCCTGTTTCCCTGCCTTTTCCAGCTTTTAGGAGCCACGCACACTCCGTGGCTCATAGTCTTCTCCCTCCATCTTCAGCAACAGTTGACTGAGTCCTCACACTGCTGTGTCTCTGGTTCACACGGCAGGGAAATGTGCTCTGATTTTAAGGACTCATGTGATTAGTTTGGGCCTGAATAATCCAGGATGATCTTTCCAGCTCAAGGTCCCTAACCTTATTCATATCTGCAGAGTCTTTTTTGCTGCATAAGGTAACATGTCCAGTAAACTCTGCGGATTAGGACGTGGACGTCTTGGGGGCTGTGATCCTACCTACCTCAAGTGGACATCATTCTGTTTGGTGGTAGTGGTGTGCTACGGTCAACAGAGGAGACGTGAGCGTTGCTTGAGAGCCATGGGATCAGAGAGCCCATTTACAGCCGGCGTGGAGAGGAAGTCATTTACCTCAGGGGGCTGGGTGTTAAACTGTGGGCCTTAAAATGGTTCCCTTACCCCAGCTCTCTTCACTTTGGTCTCTTTTCCGTGAATTTTAATATTTTGGACTATTTGAGCAGCAACCTAGATAGATTTTCAAGGAAAAATGATAAGTGTTCTCTTTTGAATATCTCTAGTGTGTGGCTGGAGAATATTTGAATTATACTTCCCTTCCACAGAAAGCCTAGTTCATCTTGAATCAGGTACTCACATGGTGGTTTCAGTGTTTTGACAGAAATGCTGTAACGTTCCAGTCAGAGTCTCTAACACACCCATGTTCAAATCTAAATGGCTCTCAGATTGACCAGGCTCTTGCAGGACTCTGCTGGTGACCCTGGCTGTGGGGTTAGGCTCTGCTCCTTTTCTCTCATGGTTTGCATTTCCTTTTCCTTCTCTGTACGTTTGTTGGGTTTTTGGTGTAGTTAAGCAGTTGTAATGGACACAAAATTGATGCCCTGCTATTGTTAAATCATTTAAAACGTTTGGGAGATGAAGAAAATATGCAAGAAAAACATCCATAAACAGCACAGGAACTAACCTCTGTAAATAGATTGGTGACTATCCTAGTCTCTTCTCCTATGCAGAGAAATTTTCTTTATGGGCTTACAAATTGTGCCGGATACACAATTTTGTATCCCGCATAACTTTTCATAGTCTTTGTAACCATTCATTTTTTTCAAAAGGGAAACGTCTTTTTTTCCCTATTGACAGAATGACAACATGGCTGTATGTTTTTTTTTAAGCTTATAAGGTAAAAAGCAGAAATTACCTTATAATTCCATTCTCCAATTATAACCACAATTTGTAATGGATGCCCACTATGCCTTCAGAGGAACAAAGCAAGAGTTACTTAGTTAGTCATATATTTGCACCATGGTTTTTCTTTTGGTGGGGAGGGCAGAGGGAAAGGGGGAGAGAGAGAATCTTTTTTTTTTTTTTTTTTTTTTAAGAGAGAATCTTAATCTTAAGCAGGTTCCATGCTCAGCATGAAGCCTGACATGGGGCTCGATCTCACAACCCTGAGATCACGACCTGAGCTGAAATCAAGAGTCGGGCACTTAACCGACTGAGCCCCAGTTTTTCATTTTTAAGATAATTTCCCAGGTATGGGGTTATCACATCCAAAGGTGTGCATATTTTGATGACTTCTCGAAGTGCTTTCCAAGAAGACTCACTGCACAAGTCCTAACAGAGAGGGGACTCTTTTAGCTCTCTCTTACCTCTTTGGCCGGCTAGCTTTTGGTGAACGTACTGAGCTGACCGGAAGCTCTTCTTTCTCTTCCACTCTCATAAACCTTTTCCTACCACCTTTATTCATTTCTTCAATCAGTCAACAGCGTTCATGGAGCTGAACAAGTCCGATCTTGATCCTAGGTATTAAGATAAACAAAACAATAGAATTGGAGACAAAGAATATAAAGTGATACCATTTTTCTAAAACAAAACCCCCAGAAAAACTGAAGTTATATATTTAGTTGAAGAGGCAGA
Source organism: Zalophus californianus (assembly GCF_009762305.2). Lineage (NCBI taxonomy): Eukaryota > Metazoa > Chordata > Mammalia > Carnivora > Otariidae > Zalophus > Zalophus californianus. The sequence goes on from NC_045603.1 coordinate 10,492,052, forward strand.
AGTTCTGGAGCTAGAGAAGCCTGGGTTTCTATTCCCAGCTTTGCCTCCTGGTAGCCGGTGAGTGTACCTGGGGCGCTTCACAGAATGGGACACTTCTCCTGGTTTGTGAAATGGACACGATGCTTGGCTGGGTGGGCAAGGGGCTTAGCAGACAGGTGCCTGGTGCCAGGCTGGTGCTCGACGTGCGCTCCAACGCTCTAAAGTGGCACAGCCTGTTCACGTTAGAGTAGCAGGGTGAACAGGGCCCTGAGGAGACGCGGGAGCTGGAGTGGCCACCTGAGCCTGAGGAGAAAGAGGAGGAGGGGATTCTGGGCTTTGTCTGGAGTCCTCGAGAGATTTGCTGGCGGAGACTAAACTGTTGGTGGCTCTAAAATGATGTTTGGCAGCAATTTCTACATTTCAGTTGAACATACGCATGTGGCACGTAATGCCTCACAGTTGATAATGGCTCCATGTTTTGCAGAGAAGGCATTTCACATCCATTATTCTCATCATAGCAGCTCTGGAGATGGGCAGGGCGATTATTCCCATTTGCTGGTGAATTGGGACCCAAATTCAGGGCTTCCTACTCCCAGCCCAGCTCTTTCCACTGCCCCATGCTGTTGGCAACATACTCCTTTCTTCGTTACTCAGCTTAGCCTGGGACTTAGTCGGTGCGGCTCCACATCTGCACTCTGGCCTCTCCAGCGGGCCACCTGCCAGGAGCAAAGGAGGCATTGCCCAACAGCTCAGGCAGCTGTGTCCGACTGGAATGGATGTGTATCCAAGTAGGTGTGAGGCCAGAGTCTGTGCTCGGGATTTCTGTGACTCTGGAACTCCTGAGGGCCAAGACCCTTCTATGATGTTCTGTCCCTAGACTCAGAGTTTGAGCAGCCAGAATCTGTGGTCCTCAGTCATGCCTTCAGGAGAACAAGTCCCTTGTCTTGGCATCTCCTGTGAGGCCGGCATCCAAGCGGGAAGAGCTCTCCCCTGCCTTCTCAATGCCTTGCTGGGAAGTGCCCCTGAGCATCCCTCTTCACGCCCTGGGGGCCGCCGCTTAGCTAGCATTGCCTCTCTGTCCCCCTGCCCCTCTGTCTTGGTGGTGTCAGTGCAGCAGCTTCTGGAAGATGGCGCTGATCCCTGCGCAGCTGACGACAAGGGCCGCACAGCTCTGCACTTCGCCTCCTGCAATGGCAACGACCAGATCGGTGAGTCCTGGGCAGGAGGGAGGGAACAGGGCTGGCCGAGGAGCATCTCTCCAGAGGTGCTGGGGGAAGATCTGCTGTCTGCACAGCCAGGCTTGGGGCCAGACCTTCAAGACATTCAGGCAACATTTACTCAGAGCCAAGGGCACCAGCAGGACAAACCTCCTTCCCCCTTTTTAAAGTCCTTTTCGCATGTGGTATAACTTATAAATGGTGAGCTTTCTGTATCTATGCCCCGGCATTACCACCACTGGGAACAAGATCTTATCTTCAGGAGGAGTGCCTGGGTGGCTCAGTCGGTTAAGCGTCTGCCTTTGGCTCGGGTCATGATCCCAGGGTCCTGGGATCGAGCCCCACATCAGGCTCCCTGCTCAGCGGGGAGCCTGCTTCTCCCTCTCCCACTCCCCCTGCTTGTGTTCCCTCTCTTGCTGTGTCTCTCTCTGTCAAATAAATGAATAAAATCTTTAAAATGGAAAAAAAAAGATGATTTTCAGGAGCACCCGGCTGGCTCAGGCATTAGCGCATGTGACTCTTGATCCCAAGGTCATGAATTCAAGCCCCATGTTGGGTGTAGGGCCTACTTTAAAAAAAAGAAAAAGAAAGAGAGAGAGAGAGAGAGAAAGAGAGAGAGAGAAAGAAAGAGAGAGAAAGAAAGAAAAGGAAGGAAGGAAGAAAAGAAAGAAAAGAAAGGAAAGAAAAAAAGGAAGAAAGAAAGAGAAAAGGAAAGAAAGAAGAAAAGGAAAGAAAGAAAGAAAAAGGAAAGGAAAGGGAAAGGAAAGAAGGAAGGAAGGAAGGAAGGAAGGAAAAAGAAAAAGAAAAAGAAAAAGAAGAAAGAAAAAGAAAGAAGAAAGAATAGTTTCAGCACCCCAGCAGCCTACTGATGCCCCTTCCAGTCCTTACCCCGGTGTAGACCTTGTTCACCATAGATGAGTTTTCTTGGTTTTGAATTTCACATAGATGGAAGCATAGAGTATGTTCTCTTTTGTATTCTCTTTCACTCAAACTTACATCCCTGAGATTCATCCCTGAATGTTGTTTGTATCAGGAGTTTCTTCTTTCTTCTTGCTGGATGGTATTTCATTGTGTGATGTCCCACAGTTCACCCATTCTACTGTTGATGGACGTTTATATGGTTTCCAGGTTTGGGCTTTTATGAATACACTGTTGGGAACATTCTTGTACCTGCGACTTGTGGATATAAGCATTTAACTGTGTTAGCTGTTGTCTCAGGCGTGGAGTTGCTGGCTCACCAGGGAAAAAGTGCATTTAGCTGTAGTACGTACTTCCACCGTTTCCCCTCGTGGCTGTCCCAGCACACACTCCCACCAGCAGTGTAAGAGTTCCACATTTCCTCCCAGCCTTGCTGGTGCCTGGTATTGTCTCTTTTGAATTTTAGCCATTCTGGCATGTGGCATCTCATTGTGGTTTAATTTTCATTTCTCTTGTGGCCCCAAATGTTGAGCATGTATATATTGGCCATTCTTGTAGCCTCTTTTGTACATATTGGCCATTGTTGTATCTTTTTTTGTGAAGTTCCTGTTCAAGTCTTTTGTCCGCGTTTTATTTTAATCTTATCTTTATTTTTTTTAAACTTTGTCCACGTTTTAAAACAAGCTGCCTGGTTGTCTTTTTTAATTATTGATTTGTAGAAATTCTTTATATATTCTGGATACAAATCATTTATCAAATATAAATGACTTAACTTTTCTGATCTTGCCTTGTTCTCCGAGTGGTGTCTTGATGAACCCAAGTTCTTAATTTTAATGAATCCAATGTGTCCATCTTTTCTTTTTTATGGTTGACATTTCTGTGACCTCTTTAAGAAATCTTTTCCTATCCCAAGGTCGTGGAGATATAGTCTTGTTTTCTTCTACAAGCCGGACTTAGAGCTTTCACATGTAGGTCTGTGATGCGTCTCACATTTGTTTCTGTGTATGGTGTGCAGCTCAGCCTGGCCACGTCATGTGCATTAGTCTACCTGCACGTTCATCTGGATAACTGATGTGCCCTGGCGACACCACAGCCCACCCTAGAGGTGGCATAGAGACTCAGGGAGGGGGATGATCAGCATCATCCCTGATTCCCACTGTGGTACTTGGCTGTGGAAAGAGTAGAAAGTGTCCTTGAGAACCTTCACTAGCAGCCACTGCTATTGAAAGAACTTTCTTTAGGGGTGCCTGGGTGGCTCAGTCGTTAAGCGTCTGCCTTCAGCTCAGGTCATGATCCCAGGGTCCTGGGATTGAGTCCCACATCGGACTCCCTGCTCCACGGGAAGCCTACTTCTCCCTCTCCCACTCCCCCTGCTTGTGTTCCCTCTCTCGCTGTCTCTCTCTCTGTGTTAAAAAAATAAATAAAATCTTTAAAAAAAGAAAAAGAAAAAGAAAGAACTTTCTTTAATGCTTAAAAGCTCATTCCTTTCGTAGTCCTGCATAGGCCAGAAGGCTCTCCCAGAATCCTCGGTCCCTGGCCCTCAAGAGTCCTGCACATAAACCCTATGAGGGAGTGAGCGAATGAATAAATGAATGACTGAATGAATGAACAAAACAACATAGAGAACCATGTTGCTTTCAGTGTCCCACACTTTGAGGAAGCCTCTTTAGCTAGGTTAGGGATGGGGGTTAGGGTCCAGTCCATAGAAGTCCTCCAACAGCTCCTCGTGGGTTTTCCTGTTTCCAGTGCAGCTGCTCCTGGACCATGGGGCTGATCCCAACCAGCGAGATGGGCTGGGGAACACGCCACTGCACCTGGGTAAGTGCCTGAGAAGCCTCCAGCACACCCTTCTCTGCAGCACAGGTGGGCTCCTCTGATGGAGAGCCTGGAGTCCTGCAAACTGCCAGCAGGATCTCCTGTCATCTGGGGAGAACCTGAGCCCCGGGGGCCCCCCAGGCTGTGTCCCCTGGCCTTCCCCTTCGGTCACCAGGGGGCCATGCCTGGGCACAGCTGCATGATCAGCAGGGCTCTGCTAGGGAAGGTGAGCCTGCAGCCTGTGGTTGTTCTGTGGCTGCCCCATGGCTGCCCCACACTGTGGCTCACGGTGAGGCAGGTCCCATCTCCCAGCCTCAGTCTCCCTAGCTGTACAGGGAGGGAGTTGGACCCGCCCCATGGCTGCCTTGGTGATGCCGTCTCTGGAGGTGTGACCCAAAGCAGGCACACTTGGGAGTCACAGTCCTGCTCCCTCGGAAGGGTATGCAGGGCCAAGCCCTGGTGTCCTGGACTCTCAGGTCCCTGTTCTTCTTCCTCAGCGGCCTGCACCAACCATGTCCCTGTCATCACTACCCTGCTACGAGGAGGTATGTGCTCCCTTCCCCTTTGCCCTCCTCCCTTGCCCTCACGCCCCCCGTGCTTATCTTGGCCTGCTCCCACAGGGGCCCGCGTGGATGCCCTGGACCGGGCTGGCCGCACGCCCCTGCACCTGGCCAAGTCGAAGCTGAACATCTTGCAGGAAGGCCACTCCCAGTGCCTGGAGGCTGTGCGGCTGGAGGTGAAGCAGGTGAGTGCCCCTCGTGCTGGGCCAGCAGCAGCGAACAAGCACTGGGCAGGTGCTGCCTCCAGCCCGAGGGTTCCTGGGTGCTTCAGGCCGACCCCGTTTGGCTTCTGCTCCACTGGCAGTGCTCTGGGGGCCGCGTAGCTGGAACCCAAGCGGCTCAGCCCCACCCCTCGTTCCAGATCATCCAGATGCTGAGGGAGTACCTGGAGCGCCTGGGGCGGCACGAGCAGCGGGAACGGCTGGACAGCCTCTGCACCCGCCTCCAGATGACGAGCACCAGAGAGCAGGTGAGCGGCAGCTGCAGGGCCCGGCCCGGTGCCTGGCAGGAGCCCGGGGCCAATCCCTCCGTGCTGTGACATGGCTAGCCGCTCCCATAGAGAGAGGCCACGGCTGGGGGCTTCTGCTCACTGTGGACCTCAAAGCCTCTGTCCACTTCCTTTGAAGCTCCTCATGCCCCGTGGCTCTCGTCTCTGGGGCAGTCTGAGACCACCTGGAGTCAAGGATTATCGGTCGGGCGGCTGTTCCGTAGTTACCACAGTGAAGGCACCACATGTCCTGGGACGAGAGGCCATGCCTACCCTCCACGTCTGTGGCCCTGGGGTGGAGATCTGGGGGCTGAGACACCTGGGCCTGTCGTGGCACCTGTGACAGGGCCTTGGTTTTGTCCCACAGGTGGATGAAGTGACCGACCTCCTGGCCAGCTTCACGTCCCTCAGCTTGCAGATGCAGAACATGGAGAAGAGGTAGCAAGAGAGGCTGCCTGCCTTCCCGCTCTGCCGCTGCCCCGCCCCTGCCCCCACCGCTCTCTCGGTACCAAGAAAAAGCCCAGTGTCTGGGACTTTGGAGCTGCACTTATCTGGTGAGGCCCTTGCCCCCAGATGCCACAGGGCAGAGATGCTCTCTCACCAACTTCAGAGCCACTCCCAGCCACGGCCTGTACCATCTCTGTAGGCCGGGACCACAGCCCCCAGCTTCTTCCTCTGCTCCCATGGCACTGCAGCCACGCCTCAGCTCTGGCCGCCGTGCACTGTCCTAGCCGGCCTCACATGTCTCGGGGCCTCCCCGGCACCTTCGGCAGGCCCCAGACCCTTCTCTGTGTCCCTTCCCAGCCAGGGGCTTGTTGCGGCCGGCAGGGTGTGGGCTGAAGGCAGGCACCCTCGGGGGCTTCTTGGCTGGCCCTGCACCCCTCACCAGCACTTAGATTTAGACTTGTCACCTGACTTTCAAGGAGACATCGCAGTGAGTTTCTGTGGTTGAAAAGGAGGGTTGGTGAAGCCTAGACCTTAGAAATACAAGGTTAGGAAGGACCCTGCGGAACCCAAAACAGAAAAGCCCCAGCCTTTTTCACCCAATCGTTGAAATACCTGGAGCACCGTGAGGCGGTCTGTTCTGCAGCCTAGTTGTAGTAGGCTGAATAGTGGCCCCCCGAGATGTCCGTGTTGTTATCTGAGGAACCTGTGAATATTACTTTATCAGGCAAAAGGAACTTTGCAGATATAATTACATTAATGATCTTTGGACCAGGAGACTCTCCCAGCTTACCCCAGTGGGCTTCATGTAATCACAGGGATCCTTACGGGAGGAAAGTAGGAGGTCAGAGAGGAAGTAGGAGATACAGCCGGAGGGGGTCAGAGCTGAGGAATGCAGGCACCCACAGAAGCTAGAACAGGCAAGGAAATGGATGCTCCCTTCAGAGCTTCCTGAGGGAACCAGCTGGTACTTTGACTTTAGCCCAGTGAGACTGATCTCAGAATTCTGACCACCAGAACTGTAAGAGAATAAAGATGTGTTGTTTGAAGCCACTGAGTCTGTGGACATTGGTTGCAGCAGTGACGGGAAATGAACCTACTCATGGAGGCACGGAACTCACTGTAGAGGAGGTACCCCACTCTGGCCCCTGCAGGAGCAGACGCATCCCTTGTTGTGGGCAGTGGACACGCAGGGGTCCGGGCAGGGGGTTGCCACAGGAGGGGAGCAGAGGGCAGAGCACCCCCCGCCCCACGCTGGGCCCTCTGCGGGGCTCTGACTACAGAGTAAAGACAGACTCCCCAGGTCACTGTCCAGTCCACCCTGGCCCTGCACCACTTGCGGTCTGAGCACACTGGAATCCTGGCTACTTTTCAGAGGGGAGCTTGTCCCCCAAAGCCCAGGCTGATCACATGGGAATTGAACCCATGGCACCCATCTGCTCCCCAGACCCTGAAGAGAAAAGAAAAGGGCCTTTATGGGCAGGAGACACAGGCTGGGAGCTGCCTTCAAGACCCTGTGAGAGGAGAAACCCCCCCAGGTCGACAGGGTTGGGGGAGGGAAAGTGTGGTGTTAGCCCCAAGCCCCGGGAGAGAAAGGGGCAGAGGAAGCAGTCAGGTTTCCACGGGGCCCAAGCTGCTAAGGCAGAGTGAAGTGGCTGCCTGTGTACGCGGAGTGAAGAGAGGGGCACTGTGGGTGAGGGACCCGTGGGGGCGGGGCACCGTACCGAGGGGGGAGGGGTGCTGTGGGGGGGCGGGGGCAGGGAGGAGCTCCCCGTGAGGGAGGGGTGGGCTGAGGGGAGGAGCCCCGTGGGGGAGGGGCAGGCTGAGAGGAGGAGTCCGGTGAGGGAGGGGCGGGGGGCGGGGCGCACTGAGGGGAGGGGTGAGTGGGAGAAGTGGGGGAGGGGGTCGGCTTTTCTCTGAGGGAGTTTGCTCACTCAGGTCCAGGAGCACGTTTGAGTTTGTCCTCTGCAGGGGCTCTGCTGGTGCTGGTGCCTGGACACTGGCCCCTTGGCCCGTGGCTGGGGCTGGGCAGGGGAGAGTCAGGGCAAAGGGGAGGTAGGGGTGGAAGAGAATGGACCTCCATGTCGGTGGGCCCCTTCTCTTGGGACCTGCTTCTGTGGGCCTCTCATAGCCATACCCCTGGAGCTGATCACCCTGGAGGGTTGAAGCAGTTTCTCAACCTCAGGTCTAAGGGGTTCAATGAATGGGCCCTCAGAGAGGTATGAACCGCCTGAAACCGTGCAAGACTTTATGTGAAGAGTGTGCACGTGTGTTTCTGACAAAAGTGACTATAACTTTCATTCTCAGCAGGGTCCATGATCAGAAAAAGTTAGGAACTCTTGCTATAGAACTTTGGGAGCAGTTAGGTAAGGGGCCTGCCAGAGGCTCCCTGGGGACTGCTTGGGTACTTCTGAGACCGATTATTCCCTAGGGCAGGCTGCTTTGCATTGGCAGGGCTGAGAGGGTGGGGGGTGCAGGGACTTTGTGAAATTGCCGTGAGATGATTTCAGCTGTTTCTAGAACAGTCTGACACAGAGACTCACTGGCTGACTCCTAACAAGTCCATGGCCTGGACCAAGCCAGGCCCACGGGGGAAAGCAGGACACATCCCTGCAGCATCCTCCATCCCGGTGGTGCCCTGCCCACCCACTCCTGGCCCTGTAACCACATCACCATGAGTATGGGCCACTGGGACAAGCGAAGGAGCTATTGTCCACTCCCTCCCCAGCCATATAGGCCAGTTATCGAATGCTTGCCAGACAGCCAGGCAGCCAGCCAATCTGCCTCACCCCATTTCCAGCCAGGAAATGTCTGCCACCCCAAATTTGTCTGGAGAGCCAGCCTGTTAAAGTCTGCCCCAGACACTGGAGTGAGTCAGAAAGCACACAAGTGGGCCCTAAGCTGGCTGAGCTGGGCAGGGGGCAGGATGGAGAACTCCGCAAGGTCACCCGCACAGGAGTTAATTCCGTTCCTAGCTGCTCTGGGAGTTACTGAGTTGGGGGGTGGAGGGAGCAGGAGGAGGGGAGGAGGCAGGGCTGGCCGGAAGAAAAAGAAATCCACCTCCGTTGATTTCACCTTCTGGGTAGGGTCCTTTGCTCTAGCCCTCACATTTCATTCCTGTTAGAAGCCCGTATTGAACACTGGCTGTGCTCTAGGTGGGAGTATGGCTGTGAACAGAGGACAGAATCCCTGGCAAAGAGTGGTGAGTGCTTAGGGAAGAATGTTCCCAAGTTCTCACAACCATCCTTCCAGATAACTAGCCTCGCTGCTTTTGATAGCAGAGAAAATGCAGGTTTGCCGGGGTGACCCAACTGGGCAGCTGGGCTGGAACCCGGATCCACCCCCAAAGCTCATGCTGTTCCCACCACGCCTGAAATTAGAGCCTTCCCCAAAGCAGAGTTTCCTAAAACTGAGGGGGATGACATTTGCCGAGTTCCTACAGGTGCCAAGCAGGCACCTACAAGGTGCCACTTGTATAAAGGCCCTTTATACAAGTCCTTTGCTTTGGTGCTTGGGATAAAATGTTAGGTAGCCAGCATACTGCCGCCGCCTTTTTATGGATGCAGAAAACTGAGGCTCAGAGAGAGAAAGTAACTTGCTTGAGGTCAGAGAGCTGGTGTGTGAGGCCCAGCCCAGGGCTAACGTAATCTCTGCCGAGGTTTCCAAAGTGCCAGTGTCCACCAGTGTCCCCTAGGACACAGTCGGTAGGAAGTAAGTGCTGGACTTTACTGAGTGAACATCTCTGTTTCCTTGACCAGGCTCAGGTGCGGGGAGAGTCTGGCCCTTTTCTTGCCGAGCACATGACACAGTGGGCTTGGTGGACAAAGCTGCCACATGATCACTAGCGGTCAGAGAAAGGACAGTCCGAGCTGGTGAGCCTAGAGTGATCCTTGCTGATCTTGGGCAGTTGCCTCCACTATTACAAGCCTCCCAGGGTGGTGGGAGAGCTGGGCAGGGGGAGGGAATTGCGTGAGCCAGGCCTGGAGGCTGGAGGACAGGCGGGGAGCTGGTGGTGGGACCAGGAGACTGTGGAAAGTGCTGGGCCCAGGGGGGTGAGAGGTTGGCCAGAGAGGGAGGTGGGGCGAGGCTGCAGAGGTCCTGAGGTCTGAAGATTTGCCTGGTGGCAGAAACCACGTGAGGCAGGCTGTCACCTCCACCCTAGAGGTCAGGTGCTTTCTTACCCAGAGGAGGCACCAAGAGCTCCAGGGAAAAGCCCCTCTGAGAGAAAGCCACTATCCCTACCAGTGCTGCCTGCTTCCCAGACCACTTCAGATGCTGAGCCCAAGGCCGGCTTAGGGGGTCAGGAAGCTGGTCTGATGCCCGGGCGATCCCAGTGAAGTCCCCGGCTCACCCCCAGTTCTGGGTCCCAAAGGGAACGACAGCCCCGACCCCCTGATGCTGGCTCTCAAGCGAACACGGAGTGCATCAGGCAGATCTGATCGAGTCCCTTTCCACATAAGGAACCAGGCTCACGGAAGCAAGAGTCCTTCCCAAAGCCCCAGCCCAGGGGCCAGAGTGTTCTCTTGTCCCTGTGACTGGCCCATGCCACCCTGGTGGCTTTCTCCCACTCTGGAAGCCTGGGAGGATGGCACGAGGCACACACAGCAGCACCTGGCCGCCGGCTCGCCCTGAGGGGCAGAGGTGGGTAAGTGACGCCACTCCTGCAACGTCACACAGAGTCGGCAGCAGCCGGGGAGCGACCCAGGGCGGTTTGCCTCGAATGGAGCCTGGCTCTGACAGAGCTCAGCTCTGCAAGCCCCTGAGGCACAGAGAGCTCAGGGACGTGAGGCGCGGGAGCCAGGGTTCAAACCTGACCCTGGGGCTCAAGGTCCGTGCCCTGACCTCTGCCCCGACCACCACTCTGTGTTGACGCCGCACATCCATCAAACCCTCGGGCCGGGGCCCTCCCCAGCATCCCAGGGACTCTAAGCTGGCGCCCTCTGCACCCCCCTCCTCCTGCTTCAGTATCACCCCTACACAGAGCCTGAGCCACTACGTGGCATCAAGCAGATGCCCCAGTAAATCAGAGTCTTGGCCACTTAAGCCAGAAGCCATCCCCCCGCCTCCCCGCCAGCTTGTTCCTCTTGGCCTCGTGCCTTCTTGGATCCCACCGGCAGCTCACAAATGAGCCCTGCGTCAGGGCCGAGGCGCTGGTGTTCATAACAGGAAGTCTCGGGGTGGTTAATTGGTATTTATGTCCCCAGGTACACACCTCGAAGTTGATGGATGATGCCTTCCTGCCAGCCTGAGGCAGCGTGAGGGGCTGAGCGGCTGTGCCAGGGCCCTCCCCTCGCTCACCCTGCCCAGAACTGAGTGTCAGCCCCCGCTACCATTGTTACACACTTTGGCACATTCAACTTCCTCCCTCTGCTCCAACCAACTCCTTCCTGCCTCTTCTCCCTAAAGACCGTGGAACTGAGACCAGACAGACCCGAGGTAGATCCAACTCTGTTTTGGGCTAGCTCTGTGATCTTGGGCAAGTTACTTAATCTCTCAGAGCCTCAGTTTCTCCATCTCCAAGCTCTAAAGCGGGTGAGACACATTCCAGGGCCAAGCACAAGGCCTGGGTGTAGCAGGTGCCCTGTGGACACTCCCCACCGTGCCCCCCAGCCCCCTCATTCTCAGCGTGTTCCCCCCAAACCTGTGCCCCCTGCCACCTCCAGTAGCCCAAGCCAGAAGTCTGGGATGTCAGCTGGGACGCCCCCTAACATTTTGTCACACAGTTCCAGTTACTGTACCTTGTCTATCCACACATCCCCACACACTATCAACGTCTTAGATGCCTTCGTCTCTCCAGATACTCCCACCATCCTCCTAACTGGTGTCCCTTCCCCACCCCCATCTCATTCTGCCCTCCTCCCCAGGAAAACCTGCTTAGCCGCCAGAAAGTTCCCTAAAGAGGGAATCTGGTAAGTTTACTCTTTTATTTACAACCTTTCAGTGGCTCACTGTTGCCCTCAGGGCAAAATACGGCCTCAGTTTCAGAGAGGATTTACGGAACCCTTTGCAACTGTCCCCAACACTCCCACCTCACTTCCTGCTGGGGCTTCCCCGTACCTGTCACAGGCCCTCGGCCCACCATGCTGTTCCTGACTCCAGATGGCCTGTGCCCATGTTCTTCCACCGTTCCCTTCCCCATCTGCCCTGATTAACTCCCACTTTAGGACTTGGCTTGGGCACCAGCTCTTCCAGGAAGTCTTCCCTGCCTGCCCAAGCTGGGTTAGGGCCTTCTGGGCTCCTCCAACCCCCCATGCTTCTGCCTTTTCTTCCTGCAGAAGAACTCTGCCTAGTAAGTGCTCAAGCGTGTGCGCTGCAGGCCCCTCCCTAAGAGGTTTGCACAAACAGGAGGATGAGAGGGCTGCAGAATTCAGACCTCCTTCCAACTCAACTCCTGCCGGGACCCCCAGGTTGCCCCAGGCCCAGCCTGAGATCCTGCAGGGGGCTCAGTTTGGGTGGATTCTCCTGGGCCTCGGAGAATGGCCAGAGCTCATTCAGCCTCTCCTCCAGCCCCCAGTGCCTGCCTGTGGCCCTACAGGACCCACAGCTCTCTCCAAACCAAAGTACTATGACCATCTGCTCTTCCAAGCATTTCATTAGCCCCCCGAAGCCGACTCAGGGGCCTCTGAGGCCGAGCCCAAGCCCAGCAGCAGGCCATCAATCTTCCTGCCAAATCCATGGCAAAAGAGTTTCCCAGCCCCAGGCCAGGCCCTTGGTAGCGGCTTTCCTGGCCAAAGGCTCGTGGAGCAGCCTCTGCCTTGGCATCTCCAGCCCAGCCTCTACATAGCCATGCTGGGGGCTTCCTAGCCACACATTTGACGGGGCCCATCCTGCAAACCTTCAGGGGCATCACCACCTGCCTCAAGGATGAGGTTCCTGCTCCCCAGCTGGCCCAGGAGGCCATGTGACCTCACTGCACCCACCTTCCTGGCCTCCCCAGACGTCACCCCTCCTCCCCCGGCTTGCTTCAGCTGCACCAGCCCCCTATTGCTCCTGCCTGTACCCCACCTTGGCACAGGCTGCTGCTCCACCTGGCAGGCCCTTCTCACCTTCGCCAGGAAAACGCATATTAACTGTCACCTCTGGGACTCCTGCTTGGATTGCCCAGGAAGGCAGGAGTTTCCTTCTCTGTGCCCTTCAGAACTGCATGTTCTCCTGTTCTGGCCTCACCACACGGTGCTGTCTTTCCTGCTTTTGGTGTCTGGCTGTCCAGCTAGACTGAGGAGCTCCTGGCAGACAGGGACCAGGTCAGACTCAGGCCCTCTCTGTGTTCCCCTCACGGCATAGCTTAAGGCAGGCACCCAAATGCCTGGGGGGTAAAGGAAAGAAGGAAGGGAAGGGTCGTCTCCCTCTTCGTGTATCAAATACCTGTTGTGTGCCGACTCTGGTCCAGGCTATACTGTCGTCCATTAGTCAGAGCCTCCAGTGGGCCAAAGAGACTCACTTCAGAAGCAGGAGGCCCTGGAGTCCAGCCAGGGGCCTGGGCTATACCACTGTCCCTCTGCCAGTTGCGCAGAGACCCCAGGCCACTGAGGAAGCCTCCCCCTGACCCACACCCCCGCCCCAGGCCTGGGGTTTCCTGCAGGTTCAAACCGGCTCTGCGCCTCCCTGGCTAGGTGATCTTGTCTCTTCCCTGTCCCAGATGGAGGCTGTTCCCAGTCAGGCACTTGTCCCTGCTCACAGAGCTGACTGAGGAGCCGCAGCCAGCTGGGTGGCTGCCCAAGCACCGCATAAACAACCCCCCCCCAGAGACGTTGTTCCCCATTCTACTTTGCAGGCACTCACCAGTGTCGTGTGGCAAACTTTGACAGGTGGTCTTAGATGTTTTCCCGTGCTGCCTGGCCTGCCATGGGAGCCCTCTGTGAGGCCCAGGTAGGATCCCAGCTCTGGCCAAGCTACCTCATCTCCTGGAGCCTCAGTTTCCAATTCTGAAAATGGAGGTAGTGTCTCTTGTCTGCGAGGTGTGAGTGACGGCCACGGGGAGGTCGAGGCCATGGTGGGGGGAGGCGGTGCTGCAGAAGCGGGCAGCTTCGCACCCCTGCCATCCGGGAAACTCTCCCACTGCCGTGGCCTGAGCCAGCCATGGGAACCTTGGCAGAGACGCGGCAGAGAGAACACCAGGCCTCGGGTCAGGCCCCCGTGCTGGGCTCTCAAAGCAGTCACTTCCCCCAACTGGTCTCAGCCTCCCCCTGTGAAGAGTGACTGACACTCTGACCCCTGGGTCTGGGGCAGGTGGCAGGCAGTGAGCAGGACTCAGCAGCTGCCTACTGTCGGGGAGGGGCCTTCCCGGGGTGCCCAGCAGCCGGGAGGTGTGCCAGGGAGACAAGGAGGCTGAAAGGTCTCAGGCCTCAGCCTGAGCTCATAAATATTATTGACGTGTGGTGGGGGGAAGGGAGGGAGGGAAATGGGTAGCTCTGCCACCACTGAGATTGATTTATTGGTTAAATAGGAGGTTGCCGCAGCCACGGACTATCCCGCTGTGTGCATGGACAGGGAGGGAGGGGGCTACGGGGCAGCCAGGGCTGCCAGCTGGGACCCGAGTGTGGCTCAGCGTCTCACCTGAGCCAGGAGCACCAAGTGGCTGAAGGAATAATGCAAGGGGTTGGGGTCAGGCAATGGACCTAGGACTGGGTGGCTGGGGGAAGCCCATCTGGACTCGCTGGCCTGAGTAGCTGAACAGAACTGAACAGAACAGGAAGGGGACCGGGAGCTCTCTGAGGTTTCCAGAGCATCCAGTCAAGTGTGGGGAGCTGCCGGTTTAGGGAAGAAGGCTGATGCAGAATCAGGAAGAACCAAGGAAAACCTTGGAAACCATGGAAACTGAGGACAGAGGCCCCAAAGGTGGAGAAGGTGGTTCCAGTGAGCAGAAAAAGTTAAACAGCAGTGGGTTTGAATCCAACTTCTGCCAGACACTAGCTATGTGACCTTGGGCAAATCACTAAAATTTTTATTTAAAGATTTTATTTTTAAATAATCTCTACACTCAGCGGGCTTGAACCCACGACCCCGAGATCGAGAGTCAAACGCTCCATTGACTAAGCCACCCAGGTGCCCCAAATCACTAAGTCTTGGATTCTTGACTTCTACGTCCGTAGAAATGGAACTAATCATATCTATCTTGCAAAGCTGCTTTGATAATTAGATTGAAGAGTGTAGCACCGCATAAGATACACAGTAAACTCTTCATAACTGCTAAATCAGCTTTTAGTGTTACGTTACCCAGGGCACGGCCTGAAAGGGAGAAGGGGCTCGATGAAGGGTGGTGGAGAAAGCAGGGCCTCGAAGGTGCTGATCGAGTTGCAGGGGGTGGGCGGAGGAGCTGCCTTCGTGCCAGACTGGCTATGGCCAGAGTCTGGGGGCTGCCTGAGGGGAGGGGGGGGCGGGCTGCGCTTGGCTGGGTGGACCCAATTTCGCCGCCCAGGGGCGTCCACCGGGCTGGAGCCCCAGCTCAGCCAGTGCGCCTCGGAGGAGTCCTGCCTGGCGCCATCCCCTGGTAGCGTCGTGGCCTGGGGGAAGCGGAGCGACAGACAGAGACGGTCACCCCGCAGAGTGGAGGCGGACGAGGTTCATTCCGGTCCTGGGGCAGACGGGGCCCGTCCAGCCTCTCCGGCGCCGGCGGGTTCTTCCCTCGGATCCCCGCCCCGGCCGCCGCCGCCCGCCGCCAGCCTCCCGCGAGGCCCGGCGTCCCCGGGGCAGCCGGCGGGGCCCGCGGCGGCGGGGCGGACGCGGCGGCGGGCGCCCGGGGGGCAGCGGGAGCGGCGGCGGCGGTGCTGGTGGTGGTGGTGGTGGTGGTGCTGGTGGTGGTGGCGGCGGCGGCGGCCGCAGGGCCACAGGCGGCGGAAGCGCGCGCGGAAGTGGCGCGAGGCGAGCGCGTAGACGAGCGGGTTGAGGCAGGAGTTGGCGTAGGCGAGGCAGTGCGAGGCCAGGCGGCAGGCGTAGGTGGCCGGGCTGAAGGCGAAGCGGCCGAACCAGAAGCAGAGGATGAGCGCGTGGTGCGGGCCCCAGCAGAGGGCGTAGAGCGCGGCCACCGCCAGCATGGCGCGCCCCGCGCGGCCCGTGGCTCTGCGCCGGGCCTCGGCCGCCGCCGCGCCCGCGGGGCCCACGGCGGCCCACAGGAAGCGCAGCGTGCGCGCGTAGGCCAGGCTCACCACGGCCACGGGCAGCAGGTAGCCGGCGGCGAAGGTGGCCACGTCGAGGGCGCGCCGGCGCGCGTCCTCCCAGGCGGGCACGCAGAGCTCCAGCGCGCCGTAGCGCACCGTGCCGTAGTAGCTGAGGTAGGGCGCCGAGAAGAGCGCCGCCAGCAGCCAGACGAGGCCCACGGCGGCGCGGGCGTTGCGCGGCGTGCGCAGGGCCCGCGAGCGCAGCGGGTGCCGCACGGCCAGGTACCTGCGGGCGGGCGCCGGGTCAGCGCGGCAGGCGGGAGGCCGGGCGACCGGCCCCCGCGCCTCGCGCCCCCCGCCCCCCGAGTGGACGCTGCGCCGGCACCTGCGGGCCCGCGCGGCCTGGCCCTCCGCGTCTGGCGACCTGCCTCGCGGGGTGGCGGCGCGGGTGAAGGGCAGTAACCCGCCAAGCGCTTAGAGCAGTGCCTGGCAGCTAGCAAGGCTGGGTTCGAGGCTTGGAGGGAAGGGACTTGCCCAAGGTCATCAAGCTAGAGGGGGAGCCTAGATTGGACCCCACGTTTGGAACGCCGAAAACAGGTATGACCATAGCCTGGGCTGGGTGTGGGCGGTAATAAAATAACTGATGATTTCATTGATGTGTTCTTTCTGCCATTCGTGTCACACTTACGGAGCACCTACTACCTAAGACACAGCTCACAGTGGAGTTGGGGGGAGGGCAGGATGGTCCCCTGGAGCACGCTCTGAGACTGGCTGGTGGTGGCCGGCGGGAAGAGCGGTTCCTTCTCTCCCTCGCATCTCCCTCCTTGGTCCCCCCGCCCCCTTACTGAGGAATCTGTTCAGGTCTTCCCTCCCCAGCCCAGACCCAGCCAGATCCCAGGCACAGCGCACCTGTCCACCGAGACGGCGGCCAGTGTGAAGCTGCTGGCGTACATGGTGAGGTAGATGAGCAGGTGCACAGCCTTACAAACGAGGGCCCCAAAGAGCCAGGCGTCCAGTGTGTAGATGGCGGCCTGGAAGGGCACGCAGCACAGGATGAAGCATAGGTCGGCCACCGCTAGGTTGAGGATGAATAGATCCGTAGTGCTACCGGGCTCCTGCCAGGCACCGGGGCTGGGCTGCAACAGCACGGCCAGCACCAGCCCATTGCCCACTGTGCCCAGCAGGAAGATGAGGGCGAACACCACAGGCACTGCCACAGCCCCCACGCTCCCGGGGCTGTCTAGCGAGATGTTCTGCGCATCAGCCATCTCCCCATCCAATGGGCACCTGAGGAAAAGAAGCTGGAGTCCTCAGACAGGAGCCCCCGGCTCTGGTTACTTGAACCGGGGGTCTCGATCCAGGCCCCTAGCCTGGGCCTGGCCAGGTCTCCTGGGCAGGGAGCGGGGGATGGAGGCAGGAGTGGGGAGACAGCCAAAAGTTATCCCTGAGATCCACCTGTGTAAGCCTGGCACAATCGCATACATGTTGGAGGTGGGTTTCTCAGTTTCCTAGGGAACACCCCCATGAAAGATGATTAGGTGATGGACACCTCCCGGCAGAATGGGGTGAGGACATGGCAGATGGGGGAGGGGCAAGCGCAACCCAAGTTGCTGATAGATCTACCTCACTTCTCCAAGGGGGTTTGAAGCTCAGGGAAGAGTCTGGGGCATGGGTCAAAGTCAGCAAAACCCGGGTGATATCCCTGAGTCATCTTAAAGTCCAGTTTAGGGAAAGCCCCACACAGTGGCACAGCTGGGAAAACCATATAGGTCACTGCCCCCTTTTCGCACAAGAGGAAACTGAGGCTCAGAGAGGGGACATGGGAGGCTAATATCACACTTTTGAGTGGCAGACCTGGGGCCGTTGCCACCCTGGTACCCTGACTCCCAGGCTGGAGTGCTCGGCTGACAGCCTGTAACAGGTGGTGCTTCTGCCATGTGCAAGTATATGTGTGTGCATTTATGCACGCTGGGCCCACTCTCACCCTTGCCCCACCCATCGCCCATCTGGGCTACTACCTGTGGATCCCCCTGCATGCCTGGAACCTCTGACACATGAAGGGCATGGGGAGGGGCAGGCAGGGTGGATGGAAGAAAGGCAATATCTGCACCCCCAACCCCAGCATGCAGCAAGCCCCCTGAAGCTCAGGAAGGGCAACACCCACCTCAACTCTGGGCACCAGGCCCCGCTTGATCCTGGGTGAACCGGCCAGACTGAGGCTGCCTCTTGGTTCAGTGGCTGCCCGTTGGTGCCTCCCTGAAGGTGCAGGTCTTCCTCCTGCTTCTCCCTCTTCTCCTTTACGGCACCTCCTCTGCTGAGCCAGACTTGAGCGCTCCCTCCAGAGTAGCCACTGGCCACCTCCTCCTTGGTCCCTGATTTCCCCCGGGTGGCATGCTTTTCTGCCTGGTTCTTTTCTGCCTCCCTGCGTTGCTTCTGCCTCTTTCTGCAGCGAGTAACCCATTGATCTCGCTCTCTGAGATTCGCTTTAGAGTTAACCCCTCCATGCCCAGGGCCGAGCCCATTCCTGGCACTCCCGCCTCCCGCCTAATGACTCACTCCCTGTCTTCCCTTTCTCTGCTCCAAGTAGGGCTCTAATCCAAGCTCAGAAAGGATTCCTCATCTTGAATGGGGTTCTGCTCCAAGTAGGGCTCTAATCCAAGCTCAGAAAGGATTCCTCATCTTGAATGGGGTGTCCTAGGCTAAGAAACCACAATCTGAGTCTCTTTTTTGGAGACCAGACAGGACTCCTCCCCCAGTCCCTGAGAATTCTGGGGCCCATTAAATTTCCTAAGCTTGTTCCAGAGGTTCAGTCTGGCTGGAGATGGGAGGGTTTTTGTGCCCATCCAAAGAGTTTGGCTTTAGCCTGAGGGCAATGGGGAACTAGTGAAAGTTTTAGAGCAGGGCCACGGTCTGCCCATTTAGTTTGTAGTTGGTTTATTTTGGCCTGGGGTGAAAAGGATGGACAGAAGCGGAGTGATTTAATGATTGACCCGTTAGGAGCCTCTTGTTCGGGCAAAAGCCAGAGGTTAATCAATCGGTCTTGGTGAATGGCTGTATGATTCAGTCATGCATGGGGTTCTAGCCTGGAACTCTTGGAGAAGTGGGCCACATGGCCAAATGCTTCCAGAGGCTTAGAAAGACTAGTCGGGGATGGGGGGGGGAGTGAGGTACCCTGGATTTCATAATAGTGAGGTTGTTGATAAACTGAACAAGTGTACTGGAGGCAAAAGAGTCTGCAATGAGTTTAGGGAGAGAAGAGATGGTAGAGACTACATGTGGTCTTTCTAGAAGCTGGGAGGTTGGGGGGAATGTTAATAGGAAGTCTGTGAAAGGGGAGAAAATAGTTTGAGGGGACACTGATAGAGCCAGGACTTGCATTCAAGGCCCAAAGAGCTGGGGAAGAGACTCCCCAGGACTAGCTCTTCCCAGACCGCTGGGATTTTCCTGAGTGCTCAGAGGTATTTCTTGAAAGCCTGATGCCACTTGCTCCAGATGCAGAGCATCCCCCAATTTTTGGAAATAATTCACTAAACAGGGACGCCTGGGTGGCTCAGTCGGTTAAGCGTCTGCCTTCAGCTCAGGTCATGATCCGGGGGTCCTGGGATGGAGCCCCAGCTCCTCCCTGCTCAGCGGGGAGCCTGCTTCTCCCTCTGCCTGCCGCTCCCCCTGCTTGTGCGCTCTTTCTGACAAATAAATAAAATCTTAAAAAAAATATTCACTAAACAGAAGATACCAGGAATCATGCCTAGACTGTCCTGAATTCAGAGCTATCAGAATTGAATTAAGGAATTAGAATGGTAGAAGGTGAAGTGCAGAATTGCAGGATTCTAGCCCCAGTGCACTGGGGTTTTAGAATCCTTGACTGTCAAAGGTCTACAACCACCCTGAATTCTGAAAGTCCCTGAGATCCCTGACACACTATCCTCTCTCCTTTTGGAAGCCTCCAGCCCAAAAGGCTCCGCCTGGCCCAGGACAAGGCTCCGGATGCACTGCTACAGAACTAGGGCAAGAGCTTGAAGCAGGGCAAGGCTGAGCCGCTGATAACGACAGAGGGAAGGAGGGAGGGCGGGAGGACCGAGACAACCACAGAGGACCAGCGTGGGGCAGGCAGGAAGAACGCGCTGTCAAGGCCTAGGCCCGAGCCCCAGCGCGTCCCTGGCACCACCTCTTCCTCTTGCTCCAGGAGGCCGCAGCCTTGAACCCGGAGCCCGGCGCAGAGGACATGGACCGCGCGCCGTGGGAGCGGTCTTTGGAGGTGGAGGTGCAGCTGATCCGTGGCCGGCCCTCCTGTCCTGCACGGCTCTAAGGCTGTCGCGGACGTCGGGCCACTACCAGTACGCGTACAATCCCAGCACGTGCGCCCAGAGGTACCGCTGCGCCTGCTGCCGCTTCCTACCGGCCCTTCTGGATGCCGGCGGATGGGAGCCGGTGCAGCGCCGCACGCCGAGCCGCGAGCTGACCGACGGCGTGGCGCGCTACCGCGGCAATGCAGCTGCCTACGCCGGCCGCCGGGGGGCGCAACGCCAGCCGCGGCGCGCGGGAGCCACGGGAAGGGCCGGCGCGTGCTCTGAGCCACGGGCGGGTGGACCTGGGCCCGGCTTTCTGGCCCCGCCGGACAGGCCACAGCTACTGCTGTAATGCGTTGCCCGGTGGCTGCTTGTGGCCACCCCGTGTAACCCGCCGGCCTACGCAGATCGCGCACGTCGGGCTGCGGGCTGGTGCCAGGCCGTATGCACTCGCTGCTGCAGCAGTGCACCTGCGCCAGGTACACTACCCCGCGTGGCAGCGTCTCGCAAGAATTCGCGCCGCTGCTGTGGCCAAGGCAGTCCTCTTCCCTGGGCTGCCATCTCCCAGCACCTGGAGCTCCTGGACCCCAGCCTCAAGCTCTTCCAGACCACAAGCTAGGATTCCCAGAATCCCAGAGTTAGGATCCCTGCAGCTCTCCCAGACCGTCCATCCGGACATCCAGACTAAGGGCAGGGCTGGGGGGTCGAGGGGGTCCTAGTTCCCTGTTGTGAACGAGGAAGGGCCCTTTCATCCTCCCTGCCCTACCTCCAGCGAGGTACGAGCTTCCCGAGGCCATGCCACGTTGAGGGGGGAGCTGCGGTGAATCAGAACCTATCCCGCCTGGCCCCCGGCCCCGGGCCCATAGCGCTGAGTGGGGAGGGCAATGAAGAGACAAGGACCAGGGACAGCGACTGTGGGAAGGGGGCTGTCATCGTGTCCACTAGGGGAGCAGCGAGCCCTTGCTGGGGACAAGTGTGGATGGGGCCTTGGCAGCAGCAAATCAGCTCTCCCGAGAGCCTTGCAGGCCGGCTGCCTAGCTGACTCCAAGACCTGGATTCTGGAGCGGACGCCGCGATAGCAGCCGGAGCCTGAGCTCGCTGCGCCCCCTGGCGGCTGATCAGCAGGCCAGTCGGCCTTGCAATGAGCCGGATGGAAGGACCCCAGTAATACCAATGTAACATCCACTCTTGGTACGGTGCGGGAAACTGAGGCACACACAGGTGAATGGGCCTGCCCAAGACCACAGAGTCAGGGGCAAAGTGGGCTAAAATACATGGTTCCAGACTGTCAGGGGCCTTTCCAATAGTGACCTACGTTCTTTCCTTTGGGGCCTGACTCCTCTGCCTCTCCATCCACACATGGGTTTGGGTGCCCAGCCCCTCCTTATCTGGGCAGCTGTAAGCCACCCTCTGGATGGGGAGCAGAAAGCGAGGTGTTCTCCGGAGGCTGAAGAGTAAGTGGGGTGGGGTGGGTGGGAGAGGACCCGCAGGGTTGGTGCGTAGCTGATCCTCTCTAGCAGCACAGAATCCAGTTGTGCCACATGGGGGGCCCCTGCCTACATTATCCCCACTGCGTGGGTCTCATCTTAACCTGGGGTAGGTGGTCAGCTCTGATCTACTCAGGAGCCTGCCCTCAGAGCCCCAGCTCCTGCCTGATTCTTCAACTGGTCACAGGACTGGGCCTGCCTGGAGAGAATAAAGCACACCAACATGTCAGCCCGTTTCCACACTTATTGCTTAGCACTCTCAACCACAAACACAGGCCTTGCCCCAGCCCAGCCCCAGGACTTTGACAGGGCTCAGAGTCTCTGGCCTGGGCTGACAAAAGGGCCCTTTTGTCAATGTGGAGGGAGGGGGACCTTGGCTCTGCTTGTCACCAGCCAGGTCAGGGTAGTGCCCCATGCAGCCGCCCCACCTCCACGAAGGCCTCCACACAGCGGTCGATGTCCTCCTCACTGTGTACTGCTGAGATCTGCACCCGGATCCGGGCCTTGCCCCTGGGGACCACTGGATAGCTGAACCCGATGACAAAGATGCCTGATAAGGTAGAAAGCGTCAACCTGGGGCTCACCAAAGCCAGATAGCCTTTCGGAGACATGACACATGGTTCCTACTCCCCTGCGGGTCACAGAGGGCAAGGGAGGTGCCCAAGGTCTCACAGACATGAGACTGAGTGATGGCCTGGGATTTTCAGCTTGGACAGACAGCTGGTCTAAAGGGGGCAGTAGGGTGAAGGTATGGGGGAGCATTCACAGTATAGGGGTTCCCTCTTTTCTCTGAGGACCCATAACCGGTCCCCCCTTGTCCCAGCTTCCTTACCTCTCTTTAGCATGTCATCTGCCATGCAAGAAGCCAGCCGAGCATCACCCAGCATCACAGGGCAGATAGGGTGACTGGCTCCCAAGATGGTGAAGCCAGCAGCCTCCATCTTACTGCGGAAACTGTGGGCACAAGCTGGGTGTCACAGGTAGCCGGGGGCTGTGGAGTGTTCACACCCACTCCTGATGAGCACACGATCCAAGATCTGTGCCCAAGTCTGCAGGATGGACCAACGGAGACAGATGCAGACCCAGAGAGGCAGATGGGGAGCCGGGCAAAGGAACCGGCAGACCAAAACAGAGCGTGAGAAGACAGGATAGGGGCGCCTGGGTGGCTCAGTCGTTAAGCGTCTCCCTTCAGCTCAGGTCATGATCCCAGGGTCCTGGGATCAAGCCCCACATCAGGCTCCCTGCTCGGCGGGAAGCCTGCTTCTCCCTCTCCCACTCCCCCCTGTGTTCCCCCCGCCCCTGTCAAACAAGTAAATAAAATCTTAAAAAAAAAAAAAAAGACAAGACAGGATAATGCAAGATGGGGAGACACAAGGTCATTGACAGATAAATGTACCAGGAAATGGAAGGAAGAGGCAGAGACAGAGAAGAGGGAGGTGGGTGGGCAGGCAGCCCTTGATTAAAAGGACCGAGTCCCAGTGCAATCTGCTGGGAGCATGGTGTGGGCAGAGGCAGAACCCGTAGGCCTGGGCGGGCACACCGGGGACAGGCCCCTACCAGCTCCCCCACCCCAGCCTGCCCCACCCCTGCCAGGGACCGCACCGCTGGGTCTTGGCTGCCATAGTCTGGACAATGGCATTGCTCTCCATGAGCAGGTCCAGGGCCTTGGAGGCACAGCCAACGACAGCAGGTGGCAGGCTGTTGGAGAAGAGGTAGGGCCGGGAGCGCTGCCGTAGCAGGGACACCAGGGGCCCGGGCCCCGTCGTGTAGCCCCCTGAGGACAAGGACAGAGGTGAGGGTGGGAGTCAGAGGCCAGGGGCCAGAGTCTACCCCGAGCCCCCCCCGAGAGGACAGTCCATGCTACCCTCTTCCGTGTGGTCCCAGGTCGCCCCTCTGCACCTGCCCTGAGACCTCTCCAGGGCCCTCCCTGTGGATAAGGGGACCCCAGGGCCATGACCCTGCAGGTACCTGAGGCTCCACCCAGTGCCTTCCCCAGTGTGGAGTTGATGACGGTGACCTGGTCCATCACACCCAGCAGCTCATCCGTGCCCCTGCAAGGGAAGCTACCTCTGCCACCACTGGCTTCCTGAGTGCCCAGGGATCATGGGTTGGGTGAGGGGCTGGCGTCCTGGTTTCCCACCCACCCTCAGAAGCCCGACCCAAGGCCCTAGGTGATGTATGGTCCCACCGTCCTGTGGCCCCCAAGAAGCCAGTAGCATGGCATTCATCCACAAAGACCAGGGCACCATATCGAGAGGCAAGGTGGCAGATCTCCCGCAGGGGCGCGATGTCGCCGTCCATGGAAAAGGCCCCATCAGTGGCCACCAAGCGCAGTCGATGCTTCTGCAGGGAAGCCATGGGCAGGTGATGGCTGGTGTCCCAAGTTGGGCCAATCCTCCCATTCTCTATGCTGCTTGGGGCTCTAAGAGCTTACCTTGCTCAGGGTCTGGCACAGAGGTGAGCACATAAGCCTTACTGTGTTGGGGCTGGAACATCCTGCCCCTCATCTGTGCCTCCCTGAGCCTTGCCCACCTCTTCCAGTGGGCAAGTGAAAACAGCTCAGTCTCCCCTGTGAGAGGGAGGGTGGGGTGGGGCCACTTCTATCCCGAAGCTCATCCCACCTTTATGCCCAGCAGGCCCTGCCACACATAAGGTGATTGCTAAAAGTCAAGGCAGCCTGGACAACGGGATAAAGCCTTGGGGTGGAGGGATTTGGGTTCAGCTCTTGGCTGTTTCAAACTTTCATGTTCTTTGTCTGCGAGTGCTAAGTTGGTCCCTCCAAGCCTCAGTTCATTCAGCAGTGCCGAGGCTGAGCATAAGCCCGGTTCTTGCCTCTGGAACCCTTGGGCCTCACCCCACCCGGGCCTCACCCCACCTGGGCCTCCTGCAGCTTGGCCTCCAAGTCAGCCATGTCCAGGTGGCAGTAACAGTACTTATGGGCCTTGCACAGACGGATGCCATCGATGATGGAGGCATGGTTCAGCTCGTCCGACAGGACTGCGTCCTGTGGGGTCAGCAGGGCCTGGAAGAAGGCAGTCGGAGTAGAGCTATTGCCCAACCACCTAGGGGGTTCTCTCTCCCCATGTCTACCTGAGTCAAAATGTCACTGCCATCCGGCGCATTCGTCTGGGCAGGGAGGCATGGAGCCCCCATTTGCCTCTATCTGGGTCCCCAGGGCCCCAGGTCTGGGCTGGACCAGGGCCCAGCTCCTGGGAGAGCAGGTGAGAACATGTTTGGCGAGTACCTGGCCCCGGCTATCTCTGGCCTCCCCACTGATGGAGGTTATCTCCCCAGTGCCCCGGAAGCTGGTCCCTTGCAGGTCCCAGGATTCCTCCTGGAGCACCTACTTGTCCCAACCTTAGCCTCCATAAGAAATGGGCACTAGAGGGCGCCTGGGTGGCTCAGTTGGTTGAGCGACTGCCTTCGGCTCAGGTCATGATCCTGGAGTCCCGGGATCCAGTCCCACCTCGGGCTTCCTGCTCAGCAGGGAGTCCGCTTCTCCCTCTGACCCTCTTCCCTCTCGTGCTCTCTATCTCTCATTCTCTCTCTCTCTGAAATAAATAAATAAAATCTTTAAAAAAAAAAAAAGAAGAAACGGGCACTAGAGCCTCTAGGCGCGGCACTGACATCCCGCCGGGTGCTCCTCACTGCTCGCCCCCGAGCCTTCCACAGCCGAGCAGTCCCCTCTCCCCACACCTCAAAGAGGCCAGTGTTGGCATCAAAACAGCTAGGGTACAGGATGGCATCCTCCCGCTGGTGGAAGTGGGCTATCTTTGCTTCCAGATCCTTGTGGATGCTCTAAAGAAACAGAGTGAAACAAGTGTTAATGCCTGCAGGGTCGCCCGAAACAAGTCCTGGGGACAGAGGCTTTAGAGGGTCACAGACTCATCACAGAAGGCCTACAGCCTTGGCCTCTCCCTTTATTATTATTATTTTTTTTAAGATTTTTATTTATTTATTTGACAGAGAGAGACACAGCGAGAGAGGGAACACAAGCAGGGGGAGTGGGAGAGGGGGAAGCAGGTCTCCCGCTGAGCAGGGAGCCCGATGCGGGGCTCGATCCCAGGACCCTGGGATCATGACCCGAGCCGAAGGCAGACGCTTAACGACTGAGCCACCCAGGTGCCCCACTGGCCTCTCCCTTCTGTCTTCATCACAAGAGTTCCCCCAGAGTCAACAGGAACCTGGCAGATGGTTCTCACTGAGGAATCAGGGGCTCGCTCGGTGTCCCTTCCTGGTTGGACCTTCGTTTGTAACGGGGAGACCCCACTGAGGGGTCCCAATGAGGAATTATGGGTGATGATGGCAAGGGAAGCTGTCTTCCCGACATCAAACTAAGTGCCTTTTTTGGTTGCTTAATGGCAAAGAAAAGGATTACGTAGGTTCCTTTGGGCCTCAAATTCTTATATTTGAAAGCTGTCCGGTCAGGGTGAGGGTTTTGTCGGAAAGTGCCCTGGCTGGGGGTTAGGAGTCCTGCTTCTGACATTCATTTCGCCGTCCCTTTTCTGAGAAGATGGGTAGTAATAATCACAAGTAGTCAGGAGCCAAGCCACCTGGGTTAAACTTTTATCATAAGAGGCGGTGTGCCCTAGAGTAAGTCACTTAATTTCTCCGGGCTTCGGCATCCTCATCTCTGTGACAGAGACAAGAACAGCACCCATCACTTATGACTGTTAGGAGCATTAATAAGTTAATATTTGTAATGTTCTTAATATAGTACCTGGTACACAGTAAGCACTGTAAGTTTCATATGTGTATGTTTATTTTGTAACATTCACACAATAAAATAATCGACATTTATTGAGCACTTCTATGTGCCAGGCACTGTTCTAAGCATTTTTGCATGCAGGTGGGGGAAAGGAATGCTCTGAGAGGAAGAGTTTCTTTTGCAACACAACAGAAGCCTGAACCGGCCTTTCTGGTGGGTAGCTCTAGGCTAGGAGTGGGCCCACGGCCCTGGGATGAGCTGAGCTGGCTAAACCAGCCCTGTTGACTGTGGGAAGCAGGCAACTGGGGTCGGTGCCCAACGCTGGGGACAAGGCAGCCCCCCCAAACCCCACAACAGCCTCTGTGTACCTGGGTCCCACAGATGAAGCGGGTAGAGCTAAGGCCGGCTCCAAACTCCTCCAGGGCCTGCAGACCTGCCTGGATCACCTCGGGGTGGCTGCTCAGGCCCAGGTAGTTGTTGGCACAGAAGTTAAGGATTCCTGAGGTGGAGGATGGTATGGAGACAGCAGCTCAGGGCAAGAAAGGGCCTGGAAAAGCGCCAGTGCCAGGCCCTGGGGACTTAGAGAGACAACAACCCTGGATTCACCCTTGAGAAGGCAACACCCACACAGTATGACCCACTCTGGGGCAGAGGTCAGGATGGGGGAACTAGGGGCCCCTAGGAGGTACTGAATCCGACAGCTACAGGAGAGGGAGGGTCAGGAAAGGACCTTCAGAGTGGTGCCTTGAAGGATAAGAAGTTTAGACTGGCTCTGAATCACATTCTACCCATTGAGGAATGTAGCCCTACCTCACAGGTTTCTCCTGTCCCTGAAGACTACCAGCAACCCCTCATGCGGGCCTTGGCTCCCTTGTGGGTCAAAGAGAGCTGGCTCGGGTGCCCACCGTGGTCCTCAGACTCCACACAGTTGACTTTGCTGCCTGGTACAGAATCACGTGCCTCAAGTGTGTGGATGTGGGGGGTTTCTCTGAGACCTCAACTCCTGACTTATAAAGGGCAAAGTGAACACAGCTGACGTGAGGGGGAAACTGAGTCCTGTAAAGGGCAAAAGCAAGATGAGAACCTGTCTCCTCATTTCCCATCTTTTGACCTGCTCCAAGCTTCCCCCAGGCGAGGGTGGGGAGGGAGGCAGAGATTTTTGGGGACCTCGGTTTACAAATGAGTACAACAGCCCCAAGGATCCCAGGCCTATTTCCTGAGCAGAAGGCGGGTTTGGGAGCCTGTTTATAACCAGCACCACCTGGGGCCCCGCACAGACAAGACAGGTGGTGACCACTGGTTACACAGGCATGAGGAAGGCCCAGTGGACCAATTCATGGTGTGACCCCTGCAGCAGCTGGTGGGCCCTTGCTCGCTGTGACTCTGGCCAGCAAGTTAGCTTCTCTGACCCGTTAGCTGACCTTCCAGCTCCAATATACAGGAGGACCCGGACCAAAGCCCAGTTCTGCCTGCCGCTAGCAGGGGCTTTTGGGCAAGCCATTTCACATCTCTGAGCCTCAGCTTCTTTGTCTGTACAATGGGAGTAGTTATTCCCGCGTTTGGAGGTTTGCAGGAGACCACGTGCAGCAGGTGGTGGAGTCCTGCACAAGAAGCAGCTCCAGAAATGCAGGGCTTCTCGCCGCCGCCTCCCACCACCCTTCCCTGAAGCGGCCCGGTGGGAGCCAGCTGGGTGTCTCTCTTTTTCTCTCACGTTCTCACAGGACCGGGTGTCACTCCAGCCCTACCCTCTGAGTCAAGAAGGTGCTCAGCAGCAAATCACCTCCCTCCGTGGAAACAGGTTTAACAGGTTACAGTTAACCCTGGGAAGCCGTAAAGTCAGCCTGATGGATTGGGAAAGGGGCCAGCGGCTACGCGTGCAGATACTCCCACCCGCCCCCTGCCCACCATTCCAGCGCAGGCCCGGAACTAGGGTCTTCGAACACCCGGCCAGGTCCGACAACTCCCGGGAGGGGGGAGTTACCTCCGGAGACGCCGTCCACGTGGATGCGCGGCCCCTGACGGGACGTAATGACCCGCTCGCTCTTCCAGGTGCCAGCCTCGCGGATCGCTTCCAGCTCCTCCTCCAGGACGCCACGCAGCTGGGTCAGCGCCGACTGCGCGCGGCGGCCGCGGGGGACTGCGGACAAAGCAGCGTGGAGCACGCGACCGGCCCACATGGTGCCCACCGTCACCCGAGCGCTCCGGCCGGCCCAAGGGCAGTGCGCACGGCGGCCGCCGCCGGGTCCCGTGGGCCGGGGGAGGGCTGGGGGGGCGGGCCACGGCAGCCAATCGGAGCGAGAGGGGCGGGGAGGCGGGCCCAGCGGTGGGTGGGCGGGGCCTGGCGGAACCCGCAGAGGATGAAAACGGATTGGTGTCTAAGTTGAGACTGGAGCGCTCCGCGTAGGGGAAGGGGTGGCGACCCGGCGGAGGGTGGCGCGTCCCAGGGCCCAGCCCCGCAGACCCCCACACCCCCACACCCCCACCCTACTCCTATCCCCTGCCTACACACCCAGCGCTCGGAACGAAAGGGGGTGCACCCTGGAGCCCAAAGAGGCAAGACCCTAGAAGCAGGCAGAGGCACGCTCTGTACCCTTCAGCCCCGTTTCCCGGAACCGTCCTCCATTCGCAGGTGCAAACGCCCCCAGGATTTCACCCCAGCCTGCCTGCCCGATTGCTCCGCATTCACCTCCAGCCTTAAAAGTGAGGGAAAATGCACCGATCAGGTTTTTTTCATTTTTCAATTTTATTTTAAAGTTTTTAAAATTACAAAGACAGCAAATTCTTCCCGGCACAAATAACACTTGTTAAAAAAAAAAAAGAGGGGGGACCACGCGCAAGTGCGCATTTTCCTATATTATTAAAAATAAAAGACGACTGTACAGGTTTTTTTCTCCCAGCTCCCGGGTGTGAAACGTTTAAGTACTAGCCCTAGATACGTATATATACATATACACACATACACACAGACCTAGCTCTGTGAAACTACTTAGCAATTCAAAATTGACTGCAGTATGTCGTACTGTCCACTCCCCGCCCATTCCCCCTCCCCCATCTACAACTACTTTTTATAAAAGACTCAGAAGTAAAGACGTCGGGAGGTTTTTGGTTTTTAAGTGGCAGGTGGCAGGGCTGAGCCCCACCAGGCCACCAAGCAAAACCACCTTTCTTATACAGGAGGAACCAAAAACCAGGGGAAAAGGAAAAAGTCCTCCTATGATACAATCCAATTATATGGAAAGACCCAAGTTTTAACAGGGCACACTGAGGCACTTGGCTGACTAAATCCCCACCCTTCCCCCAAGATTTCCACTCCCGTTTAACATGAGACTTTCTGAAGCCACAAAGATCCCCAAATGGCTAGTTTCCAGCTGACTGAGAGAAGCCACCGCTTCCCAGACCAGCTGTCACTTTGACCCCCCCCTTCCCTTCCCTAGGACAATTAGGGAGGCCACAGGGGCACACTAACCGTGAGAAGGAAACTGGATTTGGACCCCCCCACTGCTCACTACTGGAAGGTGGAAGTCAGCCCGGCGAGTGTTTTTTTCCCCACCTCCCTCATCTGCCATCCAGCTGCTGCCACCCCTCCCTTCTCCCCACCAAGGTCCTGGAACTCTCACAAGGGGTGTGCAATCTAGAGAAGGCTGGCTCACCTTAAAGATACTCCTACAAACCTTACCATTTCCGGGCTCCCCCTCATCTAGTTGGAACCAGCGGCCTTGCCCATTCTCTCCCACCCCCTTACCTTCATATTGAACAAACCATCCAACCAAACAAAACACACAAACCCACCCAAGTCCCTAAACCCATTAAGTAGATTAATAACAATGCAACGAAATAAAATATAAGTACATTCTCATCATTAGAGATGAGATTTGTTGTTGCTGTCCTTGCACGATTGGTTAAGGAAAAATGAATTATTCCCTAATTTCTGAGGAATCCAAATTCTCTTATGAAGTCAGAATAGAAAGAGGCAAAGGACTGCAGATGAAGATCAAGAGGGAAGAAAAAAGTATTTACAGAAAATAGGAGACAGGCAGGAATGTCCACAAGAAAAGCCTCATTGTCACTTCTTCTTGCCGGCCCTCTTGGCACTGGACTTGGCTTTGGGCTTCACTGGTTTGGCCTTCTTAGGCTTGGATGCCTTGACTGGCTTGGCCTTGACAGTCTTGGGTTTTTTGGTTTTCTTGGGCGTGGCAGCCGGCTTCTTCTTGGCCTTCTTGACTGGGGTGGCTTTGGGCTTCTTGCTTGGGGCTTTGGACGCAGCCTTCTTGGGCTTGGCTGCCTTCTTTGGCGTGGCCACCTTCTTGACTTCCTTCTTCGTCTTCTTGAAGGCCACTGACCTCTTGGGCTCGTCGCTTTTGGCCAGCCGGAAGGACCCTGAGGCACCCACCCCTTTGGTCTGCTTGAGGACCCCAGTGGTGACCAGGCGTTTGATGGACAACTTGATCTGCGAGTCGGCGTTCTCACCCACCTTGTAGTGGCTCTTGATGTACTTCTGGATGGACTGGCGCGAGGAGCCAGCACGGTTCTTCTCCGCCTGGATGGCAGCCACGATCATGTCTGAATACTTGGGGTGGTCTGTGGACTTCTTGGAGGCCTTGGCCCGCTTGGGCTTGGCCGCAGGGGTGGACGTGGAATTCTCGGTCATGGTGGCCTGTCTGGTCCTGCTGTTGAAGGAGGCGCCTTCAAAAGGGCCAGCCCTCGTCGGAGGCCCAGGAAAGCCTTACTCGGGATCTGCTCTGGCGCTCCTCCTGACTCCCGGGCCAGTCCGGGGCCCGGCTCTCAGGGACCTGGCTCGGGTCGCGGGAGGACTCGCCGGGCCGGCTCTGTGGGGCCCAGCCCCGGCGGTCTGTCGGTCGGTCTCGGCGCCTGGCTGCGGCTCCGGCTCGGGCTCGGGCTCGGGATCAGGCTCGGGCTCGGGCTCTGCCTCCGCCTCCGCCTCTTCTGCCTCCCTTTTCCCAGCTCCGCGTCTGGCGCTCGGGCGGCGCATCCGGGTATTTAGCGGCGGCGGGCGGACCGCGGTGAGGACAGGGCTGCTGGCTGCCTGCTCCCGGCCCGGAATGGCGCCGCGCCGCCGCCATCTGTGTTTCTTCCGCCGAGCAAATCCGACCTTTACCCCCGGCCCGGGCCTTCCTGCTCCCCGCCGCCGCCCGGGACCGCTGCCTGGCTCCCTGGGCTCCCCCGCCGGGCATCCCGCCGGCCCGGCCGCCGCCCCCCGCGCCCGCCACGCGCCCCAAACGGCGCCGAGGACCGCTGGTGCGCCTGCACATTTCCCCTTTGCGGGGGGCTGGCTCTGCGGGGCCGGGGAGCCCGGGTGCAGGAAACCCCCCGTAGCAAAGCTCCCCCCTGGGGCTACCGGAGACCCCGCTCCCGGCCCGCAGCGGGACCCCCCAGCCCGGCGGAGCGGCTGGAAAGCGGCCCCAACTAACACACACTGCCCCGAGCCGGGCGACTCCCAGCCGGGCCGAGCCGGGACAGGGGGGAGGGGTCGCTCCCCCGGGGTCCGGTCACCTCTCGGGGGTCATCCCGCCACCGGGCCCCCCGTACCTCTACCTCTTCTCTGTCCTTGGGGCCCCTAAGCAAACTTTCCCTGGAAGAGTTGGAAGGGCACTTTCAAACTTTGTCCCTTCCCCCTCCTCTGCCGGCTCTCCCCCAGCGTGCCCCCTGACCTCTGTGTGGAGGTTCTTTCCTGAGGCCGAACCCCCACTACTGCCCGGGACCCTGGAGGGAATGAGGAGAGGTCTCCCGAGTTCTCTCCTTTCCTCAAAGACCCCCACATCGCCCATATATCCTAATCGGGAATTCATTTATATGCCTCTCTCAGCCTAGGAGTTTCGGGTTCTCAGAGGCAGAACCTTGCTGCCCCCGCCCCTGAGGCAACCCTGGGGGTCAAGTCCCCCTCCCAAGATCCCTTGAAGGCAGTGTGGGGGGGGGGTCTGCAATGGAGGGACTGTCACAAAGGCTCCAACAAGAGGCTTGTCCTGGGGGCCCCTGGGATGAAGAGAGGCCCTGAATGCTTTGGGAACTTGGGAAAACGGGGTTTTGGGGGAGAGGTGGAGGAGGGGGTCGCGTTCCTTGGGTCCTGATTAATCCTCGGAAAGTGTGCAGTTGTTCAGGGAGCGGTGGCCGGGACCACCGCCATTTTGCTGGGAGGATGCGATGTCTTTGTTAAAATGTATACATCTTTTCCGTGCTGCTTGGCAGGTACAGATGAGGCGAACAAGGGGCGTCACCGTCTGAAGGGATTCTTGAGGGGCTCCGAGGGACTTTAGGGGCCCAGAGGCCAGCAGAAGGGACCCCAGAGTTCCTGGGACCCCTTGTCAATGACACACATCCTAATCACGTGCAGGGCCCGCTTGGCTGGGACCCTGGGTTGAGATTCTGGGATGCTCCCTCCCTAAGCCCCCTCCCACAACAAACCCGCTTTTATTCCCTAAGCAAAGAGGCAGGGCACTCTTCATTTAAACAATACCCTGGGAGTGGGGGTTTATAGCTGGTCAAAATGATGAACGTGTCTCCGGTATGGTCCGGGAGCTGTTTGCAGACACTGGCTGTTGGGGAGGGGAGAGGGGGATGGTTGGAGGGTTTAGGTAGGGGGTGGGGGGTCGTAGCTACCGTTGGGGGGTAAGGGCTCCTACTGGACTTGAGGAGTCTCTGAGGCCAGGGAAATTACTAGGTTTCCCCCACAAACACCAAGGGATGGATTAATCCAAATGATTGGGAGGCGGGAGAGGGAGGCCTGAGACTCTCTATCAGATGCCTTCTCCACGGCTTATTTTGGTGGCACAGGCAGAAAAGGGAAGCCACGAAGGGCCAGGTTAGTTCAAAAGGTCAAGGTTCTTATTTGGATGATGTCAATTACCCCGAAGTTTCCTGATTTGAAAACACAACATTCTGGTGGATTTGTTTTAGTTATTTACAAAGACAATTCTGGTTCCCACTAAGATCGGGAGGGGTAAGTAGGCAATCCAAATAGCCACCCCTGGGTCTGAGATGTGTACACCCCCCACACACACACGCCACACACCCCCACCCACGCCACGGTCCTGGGTGTCTTAAAATAAGGACTAGATGAATCCTTTGGCACGATGATGAAACAATTTCATTTACAGAACGCCTTATAGTTGGCAAAGTGCTTGCTCTCCACTCGTTTCTTGATTCTTTGCGCCTCCAGCCTAGGGAGGCAGCCAACGTGATCACTCCCCCGATTATCCCCGTTTTACCGTGGAAGCTGCGGGATTCGGAAGGATAGATAATGGGGGCGCACTGTAAGGCTCAGCTCCCTGCGCCCCCAGGTCTTCCCTTCATTTTGTAGCCTCACATCCCATATCCCTGCCCATCCCAGAGACCTGTGAATTCTCTCCCGGAACTGAAGCCAGAAATGGAGGGATGGGTGGCCTGGGAGTCGCGGGGGCTTCCCTCCGCGGCGGGATTCACCGCCCCAACCCCCCCCCCCCCGCGCCGCAGTTAGGGAGAATTGGAGGAGAAGGGAGGGGGCCGGGAGTTGGGCGCAGAGTCCGAGATCAAGGGGGACAAGATGAGGAAAGGCTGCCTCCAGATTGGCTTGGCCTCACCTCGCCTGGCTGACACTGCAGGGCCTGGGGGCTTCTTGACTCCGGCCGGGCACCCCCACAGGCGGCTCCCCGGTCCGCACCAAGCGCCAAGCCGTTTTCCGGCCTGCCGACTGCGAAACTCCCCCCCTCCCCCCGCCCCCTTTTACGCGAGCCCTTTAAAAACCCGGGAGCCACAGAGCTGCAGGCAACTCCTCCTGGGAAATGTAGTTCCCCCCTCCCCCCCCACCCCCGCGCCGAGCCCCAGCATTCTTCCCCCATCCCCCTTCCGCCCCCGGCGCGGGGAGGGGGTCAGACATCATCTGTCCAGTCACGTGGGGAGGGGCCCAGGCCTCCCCGCTGTTATTCCACTTGCCAAAAAAGGCTTCAGTGTTTCCACCTGTAAAAAGGTGAAAGGCCATCATCTGTCCTACCTACCTCTGGGGTTGTTGTGAGGGTGGAATGAAATCCTGTATGGAAAAGTGTAAATTGCATTAGAATGCCAGGGGTCAAGTTTTTCTAATGTTCATATGTTTGCACGTGCCAGCCTTTATTAAATAGCATCTTCATTTTTCAGAGAGGAGGTCTAGAATGACTGAGTGACTTGTCCAAGGTGGGTCAGCCTGAAGGAGGGTGGGAGGGTGACACTCCCAAGTCAATGACTCCCATTGCACCACCTGTGCAGGACATGCACTCATTCTGGGCTTTGGAACCTTAGGGTATTCACTTGATAAAATGCCCCGCACTGGGGTAGTCACTGGGATATGGCCGTGAACAAGGGATAACAGATTCCTGCCCTTGTGGAGCTGACATTCTAGTTGAAAAGATAGATAAGCAATAGACCAGATAAAGAAGTCAATTATCCAGTGTGTTGGAAGGCCATAATTGCAAAGACAAAATTAGAGCAGGATAAGGGGGAGGTGATGGGGCAGTGGTAAAAGGATGTGGTTTGCAGTTTTCAATGGGGTGGTCAGAGAAGCCCTCATTAAGAAGCTGACATGTGAGCAAAGATTCAAAGGGGGTGAGGGAAGGAGCCATTCTTATTCTTGGAGGAAGAATCTTCCAAGCAATGGGAACAGCCCACGCAAAGTCCCTGTGGCGGGAGTGTACATGGTGGCTGAATTAAGGGGGACAGCAGGAGAAGATGAATTTTTAAAAGGTAAGAGCTGGGGAGAAGTGAAGAAGGCACGGGTCACATGGGGGTGTGGGGGGCTTTGGCTCTTACTTGAGTAAGATGGGAGCCATGGGAGAGTTTTGAGCGGAGGAGGACATGATGGGACCCACAGACAATGGTCCAGCCCGGTTAACTCTGGTTGCTGTGTGAAGAGGCTGCAGAAGGCAAAGACAGAAGCAGGGTGAGGAGGTGGTTGTGATAATCCAGGTGAGAGGTAACGGTAATTTGGCCCAGGTGGCAGCAGTGGAGGGGATGGGAAGTGGTCAG
This sequence comes from Zalophus californianus, assembly GCF_009762305.2. Classification (NCBI taxonomy): domain Eukaryota; kingdom Metazoa; phylum Chordata; class Mammalia; order Carnivora; family Otariidae; genus Zalophus; species Zalophus californianus. Next base: position 10,527,041 of record NC_045603.1, read on the forward strand.
GTCTTAGGGCACCCCAAGGACTTTGGCTTGAACACTGGGAGAAAAAGCTATCGTGAACTGAGGGGGGGAAGACTGAAGGCAGAGCAACTCGGAGGGGTTAGGTTGGAGATGTCTCCCAGATGGGTGAGCGGAGATGCCGAGAAGGCAGGTGAATAGGAGAATCCTAAGTCTGCAGGGAGAGAGTCTGAGGTCTCAGATGCACATTTGGGAGCTGTCAGCAGACGGCTGGCAATTAAAGGACGCGATCAGAGGGAGAGCAGACAGGAAGACAGCGAAGGACCAGGCCTGGGGCTACTGACAGGACAAGGTGGCGGTGAAGAGGAGGCACCAGCAGAGGGGACCAAGAAGGAGCCGCCAGAGAGTTGAAAGGCAAACCGGGGGAGGAGGGGTGTCCCGGAGGCCAGGGAGGAAGGAGAGTGTATCAGGGGTGGGGAGGGAGAGGCCGCCTGTCCAATGCCACAAGCCAGGGCAGCAAAAGCCATCATCTGGAGAATGAGAATGGGTGACCAGAAGATCTCCCAGAGCCCTTCCAGCTCCCTGGGACTCAGGCAGGGCTGGGGGCGGAGGGCGGGGAGTCGGGCCACAGGTTCGGCCCCCAGCTTTTAAACATCTTTCCTTCAGGGACAAGAGGAAATCAGAGCCTTGGCAAGAGGCCAGAGATGAGGGAAGATTTCCCAGAAGAGGACACAGGAGCTGGGCTTTGAAGGAGAAACAGCATTTCCACAGGTAATGGGGGCCGCCAGTTGGTGGAACAGCGGGAGTGGAGGCGTGGCCAGGGGCCCCGCAGGTGACTGTACAGGCAGAAGTGAGGTGACTGAGCGGCTCAAGCAGAGATCCAGGCGGAGGGGGATCCAGGCCTCACAGCTGGGCAGAGGGGGCATGGAATGTTTTTGCGCAGGGGAAGCGGTGCGTGTGACACGATCAGGTTGGCATTTCTATTACGTATGTAGGTAAGTAAGTAAGCAAGCTCTGCACCCAATGTGGGGCTCGAACTCGGGACCCTGAGATCAAGAGTCGCAAGCTCCACCGCTGAGCCAGCCAGGTGCCCCCAGGGTTGGCATTTTAGAAGGTCCTCGGGCTGCAGCCTGATGGTGGCCTGGAGGGCGAGGGTGCTATCTGAGGGGTGTGGGGCAGTCGCGCCAGGTGCAGGGATGGAGAGGAGGGGCTGGATTTCAGTGACATTGAAGAGGTCAACCCAGCAAGTCTCCCGGAGAGAGAGATGAGGGCGAGCAAGCTGAAGGTATCAAGAGGGGTGTCAGTATATGGACTGTGGTGGGTAGGGGAGAGGGCAAATCTGGCCACGTTGGGCTTGCAGAGCCTGGAGGGCTCTGGGTGGGGGTGTCTGGAGGCTGCTGGGCAAAGAGTCAGGGACTCAGGAGAGAAACTGGAGCTGGAGACGAGAAACTGGAAGGGTTTGCAGCAAAGTGCCGCCATTCTCAGGGGAAGCGTGGAGAGAGAAGTCCACGGCTCCTGAGATTCCAGCAGGTCAAGATCAGGGGGCGGAAGAGGAGCCAGCCAACAATGTTGGGGAGGTGGGGTGAGAGCCAGGGCAGAATGATGACCCCCCACTCCTCTGGAAATCTCAGCCAAGCTCAAGGCTCAGCCCCTGGACTGTCTCCTCCCTGAGGTTGTGCTGACTTCCCAGCCTCCCCTGTCTTGCCTTGTAGCTCAGTGCTTCCCAAACGGAGGCAGTTTTGTGTCCCCAAGGACATTTGGCAATGTCCAGACACGGTTTCGATTGTCCCAGTAGGGGGCTGCTTCTGGCATCTAGTGGATAGAGGCCAGGGATGCCTGTCGCTTTAATGCCCTCCAAGGCACAGCCCAGCACCCCCACCCCCAACAAAGAATTGTCCAGAGTGCCAAGGTGGACAAACTGTGATATAGTCAGAGAAAATCTGTGAAGTCCAGAGTTCCTGGGGAGGTGGGGGCATCCTGCCTCACTTGTGCCGTCAGTCCCCAAACTGAATATAGGACTTTTCCTATCAGAGCTGCTCAGAGGATATTAACAGACACAGTGTGAGCTCAGATGAATCCTCCCCTGGGATGGACAGCACCTGTCGGTGTGCCAAGCACTGGCCTAACTTTAGACTTGTTAAATCTTTCTAGCTGTGCTGAGGGGTGGACTGTTAGTGTCCCCGGTTTACAGATGGGAAAACTGAAACAGAGAGGTGAAGTAACGCGCCCAAAGTCACACAGCCAGTGAGTGGCAGAGCTGATTTCAAACCGAGGCGTATCTGACATCAAGTACCTACCACTTTGCTCAGCGGCTTCTTTTTTTTTTTTTTTTTTTTTTTAAGTTTTAGTTCACTTTATTTTTCTTGTATAAAACTAGGTGGTGGCCACAGCTGGAGCCTGGGTCCTCTGCACAGAGACTCTGGTGTGGGTCTTCACAAGATGATCAGTGAATTCCTGATATGGAGACTTGGTGAACACTGTCTCCTTCCAGAGGTCAGGGGTGAGATAGCTGTAAGTCTTGGAGATGGCATCAAAAGTAGCCTTAGCGAAGTTCCCCAGAGTGGCAGTGCAGCCTCTGGCTGAAGTGTAGCAGTCGTCAATACCGGCCATCATCAGTAGCTTCTTGGGCACAGGGGCTGAAACAATGCCAGTGCCTCTGGGGGCGGGGATGAGACGCACCAGCACAGAGCCACAGCGGCCAGTCACCTTGCATGGGACAGTGTGAGGCTTGCTGATCTTGTTCCCCCAGTAGCCTCGCCTCACGGGGACGATGGAAAGCTTGGCTAGGATGATGGCCCCACGGATGGCAGTGGCGACCTCCTTGGAGCACTTAACACCCAGGCCGACATGTCCGTTGTAATCCCCGATGGCAACAAACGCCTTGAACCTGGTCCGCTGGCCAGCACGGGTCTGCTTTTGCACAGGCATGATTTTCAGAACCTCATCCTTGAGGGATGCTCCCAGAAAGAAATCAATGATCTCAGATTCCTTGATAGGCAGAGAGAAAAGATAGATCTCCTCTAAAGACTTGATCTTCATGTCCTTGACCAGGCGGCCCAGCTTGGTGACGGGGATCCACTCCTTGTCCTCGGCCTTGCCTCCACGAGCTCCGCGGCCTCGACCCCTGCCCCGACCACGGCCGCGACCGCGGCCCCGGATGCCGCTGCCGAAGCCTCCGCGGAAGCCGCCGCGGCCTCCCATTCCGGGGCCCCCGGGCCCTCCGGGCCCTCCCGCAGCACCGGCGTCATCCGCCATTTGGTGTTCTCTCGGAAAAGAAGCTCAGCGGCTTCTTTTTAAAGAGCACACACAGAAGGAAATGAGCAATGGGTTAGGTCCTCGGGCCAGGCTGATGGCTCAGGGGACAGGGGCCCCGTCACATCACCTGTGGCCATCCTTCCTTCTCTGGGAAATTCACCGAGTGAATAGATTATCACCATTGTCCTTAAGTCAGGGAGGCCTTACTTAATTTCATTGAACAAATGACGTGTCTCTTTCTTTCAAACAGATTATTCATATTACACGGGGAGAGAAATGTCTGCAGATTTTTCTTTCTGGTGAGAAATCTTTTTTTTTTTTTAAGGTTTTATTTATTTATTTATTTGAGAGACAGATAGTGACAGAGACAGGAAGAGAGAGCACAAGCGGGGAGCAGAGGCAGAGGGAGAAGCTGACTCCGTGCCAGGCAGGGAGCCCGAAGCGGGGCTCGATCCCAGGACCCTGATATCATGACCTGAGCCGAAGGCAGACGCCTAACGACTGAGCCACCCAGGCGCCTCCATCTTAATCATTTTTAAGTGTTCGGTAGTATTAAGTATATTCACACTGTTGTGCAGCCCACCTCCAGAGTTCTTTCCATCTTGCAAAATCAAAGCCCTGTCCCCATTAAACAGCTCCCTGTCCCCTTCCCCCAGCCCCTGCCACCCCCATGTTACTTTCTGTCTCTATGAACTTGACTCCTTCGGGAATCATACAGCGTTTTGTTTTCTGTGACTGACATCACTCAGCGCCACATCCTCAAGGTTTATCCATGTTGTAGCCTGTGTCAGAATTTCCTTCCTTTGAATAATAATCATTATTGATGGCTGGACAATATTCCATTGTATGTATGTATCACATTTTGTTTATCCATTCATCCACTGATGAACTCTTGGGCTGCTTCCACCTTTTGACTATTGTGAATAATGCTGCTATGAATACGGGTGTATCATGCTTCCTTTAAGAGTAGAGAAGATTTTGCCCCGCAGTGCCCCAGATGAGGTCAGAGAGTTATGCCTGGCCGGCTCACTTCTACCCTGGGGAGAGGGAAGAAAAGAATAAGGGTATAAACTCCTGCCACACTGTAGCAAATTGCTCCAAATGGGGTGGTTTGAAACACCACAAAGGAGTCAGCAGATATGTGTTCCTTCCGGCTGTCCTGTCCGGGAGAATCTTTTTGTCTTTTCCAGCTTCCAGAGTCTGCCCGCATTCTTTGGCTCCTGGGTTTTTTCTATCTTGAAAGCCAGCAATGGCGGGTCAAGTCTCTTTCATGATGCCATCTCTCTGGTTCTGACTCTGCCCCCCCCCGCCCCCGCTTCCCCCGCTTAAGGACCCCTGCGATGACCCTGGACCACCCGAATAATCCAGGCTCATCTCCATGTCAAAATCAGTTTAACTCCCCTATTGGCATTGCAGCATAACACGTTCGGTTTGTGGGAATCAGGCCTTGGACATCTTTGGGGAGCCGTTAGTCCTCTCACACACGGTTACCCACACACCTAGGGGGTGCAGGGGATGGGGGATGGGAACAGCATCCCTCCCCATCTGCCATGGCACCGAGTGTGGCCCAGCTCCTGGCCGGGGCTGTTCCGTATTCCAAGAAATCTCATGTGGGCAGAGAGCTAGGGGCAGGGTGGATACTCTCCGGTCACCTCACAGCAGTGCGACTGGTAGGGAAGGAGGGGACATTTGTAAAAACCCACGGGCTGGACTTTGTTAGATTTCTGGTGCCCCCCAAAATCAGTTGGTTTTCAATTTAAAGAGTCCAAGCGACACCTAGCCCAGGTGGAGGTGAGGGGCAGCTCCTATTTCTGGCAGGTCCCCAGACAACGAGTTACCCCAGAACCTTGTTGACAGGAGGAGACCGCCATCCACTGGCCCCTTCTTCCCCCACCTCACCCCGTCCCTCCATCTCCAGGTCTTGTTTTCTTTTTTTCTGATGACCTCGTTCTCCCATCTGCCTCGTCTACCTCAGAGTGTGAGCCTCGCCACAGCAGGTCCAAGTCAAAACCCTTCAGAAGAGGAGGAGGCCCAGGGGGTGCCAGAAGAGAGGCGCGCTTGGGCTCTCGAGGCTCGGAGTCCCGTGGCGGGGGCAGCATTGATAACACTGCAGACTGGGATTGCACGGAGCTCCAAGCAGGCAAGCGGCAGGGGCTGTGAAAGGGGGTGACCAGCAGGTTAATGCAGAGCAGGTGCCGGGGAGGGCCGTGTGGCTGGATAGAGACAGTGCCCAGGTGTGTGGTGTGAGATGCCCGCAGAGAGGTGAGCCACCTGGAGCATGTGGGGTTTGGGGCCACAGCAAGGGGTGTGGATTTGGTTCTAAGTGCACTGAGAAGCCACTGAGCCGAAGGCAGACGCTTAACAACTGAGCCACCCAGGCGCCCCTTAAGTTTCCTTAAAGAGTTAATCCAGTTACTTTATTTTTTTTAAGACTTTATTTATTTGAGAGAGAGAGAGAGAGAACACACACACACACACACACACACACACACACACACACACACACACACACACACACACACACACACACACACACACACACGAGAGGGGGGAGGGGCAGAGGGAGAAGCAGACTCCCCGATGAGCAGGAAGCCTGACGTGGGGCTCGATCCTGGGACTCCAGGATCATTACCTGAGCCGAAGGCAGATGCCCAACCAACTGAGCCACCCAGGTGCCCCCAATCCAGTTATTCTATTTTTATTTATTTTTAAAGATTTTATTTATTTATTTGACGGAGAGATAGAGCCAGAGAGCACAAGCAGTGGGGAATGGCAGAGGGAGAGGGAGAAGCAGGCTCCCCACTGAGCAGGGAGCCCGATGCAGGGCTCGATCCCAGGACTCTGGGATCATTACCTGAGCCAAAAGCAGATGCTTAACCATCTGAGCCACCCGGGCGCCCCCCGCCCATCCAGTTCTTTTAAAACACAAATTTAAATTACGACAAACATCATTCATGCAAGAGAGTATGCAACATCTATACACAATTCTAAAGGTAATATGGAAACAAAAATCTGTGTTTCATCTCTCAGGTTCACTTACTCAACCTTGGTCGTCCCTCAGAAGCCCCCTCTGTACCCCTCCCTGGTCACATCTCCGTGACCTCTATCCTGAATCATGTAAAGAATTCTCTTGTTTCTTCTTTATAGTTTTCCCGTGTATGTATGCATCCCCATACACTATAGAGCTTGGCTGTGCCTGGTTGGGGACCATATACAAATGATGTCACGCCGCAGCACTCTTTTCTGTGACCTGCTTCTCTCACTCAGTATATTTTGGAGAGTCATCCACATTGGTTCAGGTAGCTGTGGTTCATTCATTTTTGCTCCTATGGTCAGAGCACATTCTGGTTGTATAGGGCTTGAAGTTTATACCATTTAGTGGGTCCTTTCAAAGATATATAAAATTAGAATACAATATTAGGTAAAAAGTAATTTATATTTGGAATGAGAAAGGAATCACAACAATGACAGAATTTTTTTAAAAGCTGATAAATAGCATAAGCAAATGTATTTTTACTAATTAATCATCTGAGCCACACTGCTAGTGTCCCTCTCAGGCCTCACAAGGGACTCTGGGAGCCCTCACGGGGCCTTGCCAGGGGTTTGGGCAAGGAAGGGACCCTTCAATGAGGTCAACTGCGCAGGGAATCCGTCTCAGACTGTGGTCTGTTCCACTAGAGGAAAAGGCCACAGTTTGTCTCTGTTCTCCTGGTGATAGAATATTCCCGAAGATGTTCATGTCCTCATCCCTGGACACTGTGTATGTATTCTGTTACGTAGCAAGGAGGAAGTCAGGTTGCAGATGGAGCTAAGGCTGCTGATCTTGAGACGGAAATTAGCCGGATTATCCATCATTGCAGCTTTTAAGATGGAAAGAGCCCACAAGCCTCTGAGTTTGGAACAATTTTTTTCTTTTCTCCCTTCCTCCCATCTTCCATCTTTCCTCTTTCTTTCTTTTCCAGAGATGAACATCTATTGAATACTGGGTGCATACATATGCTCTCACGTCTGATTCTCACACAAAAACCTATATAATGGGTATTATTAGTGATTTGTAAAGGGAAAAGTTCAGGTAGGAACTCTGGTCTGTCTGCCCCCCACACCTGTCCCATCTTCAAAATGTCCAGTCCTGACAGAACATAGCATGTCTGTGAGCCACGGGTCCCCCGAGCTACCCCTGTTGGACTGCTTGGTTCCAGGAGGCCTCTGGAAGCTGGAAAAGGCAACAGCCAGATCCTCCCCCTAGAGCCTCCAAGGAACAGACATCTGCTGACACCTTGTCTTGAAGCCCAGTGAGACCCATTCCGGACTTCTGAGCTCCAGAACTGTGAGATAGTAAGTTGTGTTTTTTGAAGCCACCAAGTTTGGGACAATTTGTTATAGCCGCCTCAGGAAACTCATACGCTACTGTATTGGTTGGACATTTGGGTTGTTTCCAGTTTCTTGGGTCTTGCCTTCCAGACAACGTTGTGGTGACTTTTCTACAGCGAGTGTCCTGGGGCAAACGGGAAGGAATTGCAATATGAGTGGCTTCTGCTTTACCAGCTGGTACCAGCTACTTCCCACAGGCTGCAGAATGGATGGGGGGTTAGGGAAGGGTGGAATGCGTGTGGCCAGGCCCTACAGGGCCATCTCAGCTGTGCGGGTACTGAACTAAAGAGCCAGGCCTGGAAGGGGAAAGAAGGGGCAAGTGTGAGAAATATTTAGGAGAACAAGTCCACAGGGCTTGCTAAAGGGGTTGTTGTTGGAGGCGGGGGGTGAGGGAGGAACCAGAAAGACTCCCAGGTTCCTGGAGCAGAAGCAAGGATGGGGTGGGTCCTGAGATGGTGGTGGCCAGGGATTCTGACACCAGGACCCTCTCTTGGCCAGCCTTCCCCTTTCCTGCCCTAACTGACTTCTCTCCCGGTCCCTCCTCGTGCTGTGGAAGCTGACCTCCCACTGGCTTCTCCCAAAGTAGGAGAACAATCACAATCCCACAGGGACTAAGAGCCAAATGATGGAGAGAAAGACAAACACTCCCCGGACAAAGGAACAAAAATGCAGGGGATGGGACGCCTGGCTGGCTCAGTCCGGAGAGCATGCAACTCTCCTTTTTTTCCTTTCCTTTCCTTTCCCTTTTCCTTTCCCTCTCCCTTCCTTTTCTTTCTTTTTTCTTTCTTTCTTTCTTTTTTCTTTCTTTCTTTCTTCCTTCCTTCCTTCCCTCCCTCCCTCCCTCCTCCCTCTTTCTTTCTTTCCTCTTGCTTTCTTCTTTCTTTCTTTCTTTCTTTCTTTCTTTCCTCTTGCTTTCTTCTTTCTTTCTTTCTTTCTTTCTTTCTTTCTTTCTTTCTTTCGTCTTTCTTTCTTTCTTTCTTTCTTTCTTTCTTTCTTTCTTTCTTTCTTTCTTTCTTTCTTTCTTTCTTCTTTCTTTCTTTCTTTCTTTTCTTTTCTTTCGAGGGGTTAGGGGAAGTGATGTGGGAGAGAACCTTAAGCAGACCCACGCTGAGTACAGAGCCCTGACACGGGGCTCGATCCACGACCCTGAGATTATGACCTCAACTGAAATAAAGAGACGCTTAACTGACTGAGCCCCCCCAGGCTCCCCAGAGCATGAGACTCTTGATCTCAGGGTGGTGAGTTCAAGCCCCACACTGGGCACGGAGCGTACTTAAAAGAGAAAAAAAAAAATGCAGGTGACAGCTTCACAGTCAAACTTCAACTAATTTGCTAAGATTTAACGCAACAGGCCACATCGCCGAGGAAAAGACTAAGGCTTTTTTTTTTTTAAGATTTTATTTATTTGACAGAGACACAGTGAGAGAGGGAACAAGCAGGGGGAGTGGGAGAGGGAGAAGCAGGCTCCCCGCTGAGCAGGGAACCTGATGCGGGGCTCGATCCCAGGACCCTGGGATCATGACCTGAGCCAAAGGCAGACGCTTAACGACTGAGCCACCCAGGCGCCCCAAGACTAAGGCTTTTGACCTCACAGAGACGGTTTGATATGGTGCGTGGATGCCGTCCTTTGGAGGGCTCTGCGCCTCTTACCCGGGGGCAGAGGCTGCCCGTGTAGACACGGCCAAGTGGCTATGGAGTGCGACTTGAGAAAAGCAAGCAAAGAATAATGTGTCTATGGGATCTCATTTTTATAGAATAGGCAAATTGGAGGGTTGTCATATATATTAGGCATAAAATAATAGTTCACGCTTATTGAGCAGTTTCTATGTGCCCGGCACTGTGCTGAGGGCTCTATCCATAGGTCCTGATGCGTTGGATCTCCTCCTGTTGTTCTAACTTCCTTGGACAGATGGGGAAGGAACTTGCCTAAAACAGGTCTGGCCCCCTGCTCTTAACTAACTGTCAAAGCTGACCCTCCCTCCCTTAATCTGGGAATGAGGTGGGGAAATTTGCCTCTGGCCTGGGGGAGCCCCAGGAGGGATGAGCTCTGGTCCCCAAGCTCTCCCTCGAGCAGGTCAGTGGGTCAGATTAGCTGCCATCTGAACTGTGACAGTCTTGACCTTAGGACAGTTAGGCCTCAAAAGAGGGAATACTCTCTGTGGGAAAAGGCGTGGACGGGTGACTCAAGCCCGGGGCTAGAGGCGGGCATTTCACAATGCCCTGGAGGGGGCGGGACAGACGCCACGTGTGGCTTGGACTAGAAGCCATGCCTGACCCTTTCTGGCGTCATTCCCACTTCAGGGAGCGAGGACGGGTTCTGGTATGAACCAGAAGGCTGTAACCTTGGGGCCCACGGGCAGGCAGGGTTGGGCACTGTGCAAGTGAGACTGGCCTCCTCTGGACTGAGTCATCCCCTGGGATTCTCAGACTATTCTGGAAGAAACCTCAAGAGGGAGACACTGAGCTGCTGCTTTTTTTTTTTTTTTTTAAGATTTTATTTATTTGTTTGACAGAGAGAGACACAACGAGAGAGGGAACACAAGCAGGGGGAGTGGGGGAGGGAGAAGCAGGCTTCCCGCTGAGCAGGGAGCCCGATGCGGGGCTCGATCCCAGGACCCTGGGATCATGACCTGAGCCGAAGGCAGACGCTTAACGACTGAGCCACCCAGGCGCCCCGACACTGGGCTTCTTACCAATAAATGCATGGGGTGCATGAGAGATTGGTTGAAAAAAACCAACGGCGCAGCCCTGGGACCAGCGTGGTTCTCCAGGCTGGGTAAGGGGGCCATGGATGTGTGCACACTTACCCTCACATTATTGCTGACCGTTTCCTCGGACAGGGGGACCTGGGTCATGGTGGGCTCTTATTTTTTACTTTATACAGTTCTAGTTGGTTAAACTTATAATTTAAAATAGTTCTATACAGTTTTATTTTGGCAAACAATAAGCATGTATTTTGTAGAAAACAGAACCTTCATAATGTCCAAAAACATACATATGATGAAAAAAACAAAATATAGAAAAAGCCCTTCAGAGGAAACATGACGAATGGTAAATATCTGTAGCATACAGAAGATGCTTACAAATCCTTAGGAAGAAAATGGTAACACCCCAGTGGGAGAGAGGACATAAACAGATCATTTATAGACCAGTAAATGCCAGCATCTCCTTGACCCCATAAGTAAGTAAGCAGAGATGTGCACCTGTAAACAACAGCAATGTCAACTTTGTCACCTTTCAGATTAACTAAGACTTTTAGAAATGATGACAGTGCTGGAGTGGGGCACCCCCCCCCACCCCGCCAAGGTCACAGGCATGGACATTATTAAGTCAACACGTCTAGATAGCAGCTTCCCACGAGGAATCAGGGGCCTTACCCTGTTCAAACTCAGCCTGGATCTCATCATGAGAAAAGAACTGGACAAACCCAAACTGAGGGACATTTTCCAAGATGACAGGCCCGTACCCTCCAAAAACGTTAAGTCACGAAAGACTGCAAAAGACAGGAGGCATACTCCAGATTAAAGGAGACAAAAGAAATCTGCTAACTAAATAGAACACGTGATTGATTGTTGGAGCTTGCATTTTTTTTTAAAAGATTTTATTTGGGGCGCCTGGATGGCTCACTCGTTAAGTGTCTGTCTTCGGCTCAGGTCATGATCTCAGGGTCCTGAGATCAAGCCCCGTGTCGGGCTTCCTGCTCAGTGGGGAGTCTGCTCCCTCTCCCTCTGTGTGCTTTTTCTCTCTCTCCCAAATAAATAAATAAATAAATAAATAAAATCTTTTAAAAAAATAAAAAGAACAAATTGTAAGCCACGTCACAGAAGCAGGTGGGGAAATTTGAATGCAGGTTGTGTATTAGATCCTATTGTACCTGCGTTCTATTTCCTGAGTGCGCCTTGGATGGTGATGATGGAGGCCAGTGCTGTCTACTTCGGAGATGCACTCGGAAGGATTGAGAGAGAGGGTCATGATGGCTGCAACTCAGATCACTCAGCAAACTCTACGTAGTTAGACATCTGTGTAGCTTGGTGGACGTGGATGTATATGCAGGCGTAGGTGTCGACAGAGAACCACGAGAGAGAAAGCAAAAGGGACAGAGCTGCAACAGCTGGTGAGCCTGGGCAAAGGATAGGGGAGTATTTATTGCCCTCTTCTTGCAGCCCATCTGTAGGGTGAAAATGTACAGAGTAAGTTGGAGGACCAGTGTTCAAGGCCGAGTCCAGCAGCAACGCCTGTTCTCAGCCCCACACCTGAGGGAGAGAGGCAGGGTGCCAGCCAAACGCCACTGCCCCTCCCCTCTCCTGCTCTCCCCGCACCCTTAGAGCCCCACCCCGTAGCACCTCTAGGCTGGAGACCTTTTGCTGGCCTCTCTGGGGCCTCATGCCACAGGCCGCCTACCCCACCCCAGGCCCCATTCCAGACCCCTGGGCCAGTCCTTTCTAACCACCCCTCGATCCCCACTTAGCCCTGCTCTGGGGCCTTTGCCTCACTGGACTTGCCATCCATCTTCCCTAGTGCTCAGGGTGTGTGTCCTTTCCCGCCATGGACAAACATTGGCCAGGCGGTCACAGCCAGGAAGGTCACGGAAGGCTCTGGAGATGGGGGTCTCCCGGAAGAAGCCCCGGAGCACCCTGTCCTAAGCCTGAGGCCCTGCTTCTGTCACTCAGTGTGCGGAGCCTGCTGAGGAAGCCCAGGGCACACGGAGGAGTCATTTGTGTTTCTTTTTTTTTCAAAAAGCAGTAAGACCGAACATCAGCACCAGCTGTTTTCCTAACCTCAGGACACGTGCTCTGCTATCAAAGCGGTCAGCTGAGCTTGACCTTGGGGCCCCTCATGCAAGCAAGAGCCCGCCTGGAGGAGGAGAGAAGGAGCGGTGCCTGGGTGGGGGGCCTTGGGTGTCTGAAAGCAACACACAACACCAGACCAGAAGTTCCAGGAAAAGATGGCAAAATGCGCAGGTCCCGGTCCCTGTCCTCCGACAGGCCCAAACAAGCTGCCTCCCGCTGTTCCGTGTCCTCCAGGCAGCCCACTTCCTCACTGCGCGGGGGAAGGAGCCGTGGCCTTCCTTAGGCTCAGCTTTTGGGAGTGAAAGACAAAAACTCCTAGAATCCAAGAATGCCAAATAATCAAATTATGGAAGCTGAGATTTCTGTACTCCCTTATATTAGAATTCTCACTTAATATTAGAATTCTAAAATGTAAAATATTAGAGTCACGATCTCTTCCAGCCGGAAGGTGCTAGGCAGATAGGCAAATACTATTTTTCCACTCTGTTCACCACACTCAGATACACGAACTGGTGCCCTGACCATCACCAGCGGCCAAATGCACCTGGAGCCGAGGCCGGACGGCGAGGGGGCCTGCGCACCAGGGACCTCACAGGGGTCATGCCCACCTAGGGCCCAACTGGCACCACTCCCCGCAGGTGTTCATAGAAAGCAAAGCACTGCTCCCAGGACGGAGTGGGCACAAGCTCTGGGTCATCGCTGCTCCTTTGGAAAGGTGCAGGCCCGTTTCCCATGGGCACTGAGGGGGTTCAAACACTGGAAGGCAATTGAGGTGGGCAAAGCACCCAGATCTCCTGTGTGACCCCAAGTAGTTTTCTAACCCTCTCTGGGCCCGTGTGCTCTCTTAAAAACTCGGGGTTTGCAGGGCGCCTGGGTGGCTCAGTCGGTTAAGCCTGTGACTCTTGGTTTTGTCTCAGGTCATGATCTTAGGGTGGTGGGATCGAGCCCCGCGTAGGCTCCTCACTCAGCAGGCAGTCTGCTTGAGATTCTCTCCCTCTGCCCCTCCCCCTGCTCACACTGTGTGTGTGTGTGTGTGTGTGTGTGCGTGCGCGCGCGCATTGCACACGCTCTCTTTCTCTCTCTCAAATAAATAAATACATCTTTAAAAATAAAAAAAAAACAAGTCAGCGTTTGAATGGATCTCATCCACCCACAAGAAGTCCACAAAGTCTAGCATAGTGGTGAGGTCCATGTTGTCTGGGTTCAAATCCCAGCCCTACCACTTAGAGGTATGAGGCTCTTGGCAAACTGACCCTTCTGTGCCTCATTTTCTTTCCCTGTAAATAGGAGAATAATGGCACTTACCTGATAGAGTTTTCCTGAAGACTAAATGTATACACATCTCTATACAGAAATGTGTGTATAATATATACATAATGAATGATATATATCATATGATGTGTGTCATCTGTATGTCACCTAGCAGAGGGCCTGACACATAATCAGCGTGGTTTAAGTGTTAGCTGTTGTCCACACTGTTGGCATTTCAGTCTCCTGGACAGAAATGATATGTTTACCCACAAGAAGGCTGTAGAGACTCACAAACGTGTGGAGTGTCTTTCCTTTTGGTTATGATTTATGTCAATTCAGTGTGGGAGCAGTGGATTTCTCCTACTGATCCAAAGCTCTGACTGGCAGTTCCATATGGCTTTGCTTAATTTTTTTAAATGTAGGAATTTCTTATTTCTGAATGTAGTTTGAGAGACCAAAACTTATTTTTTTATAGAGATTTTATTTATTTATTTGACAGAGACACAGCGAGAGAGGGAACACAAGCAGGGGGAGCGGGAGAGGGAGAAGCAGGCTTCCCGCTGAGCAGGGAGCCCGATGCGGGGCTCGATCCCGGGACCCTGGGATCATGACCTGAGCCGAAGGCAGATGCTTAACGACTGAGCCACCCAGGCGCCCCGAGAGACCAAAACTTTTAAAACATGGGAGAGACCCATGTACAGGAACCTAACCTAAGGAAATAACCAGAAATTCACACGAATATTTGTGTACAAGGATATCCACCACCGCATTATTTTTCTTTTAAGATTTTATTCATTTATTTGAGAGAGAGAGAGAGACCAAGCCTTTGTGGGGGGGGGGGGGACAGAGGGAGAGGGAGAAGCAGACTCCCCGCGGAGCAGGGAGCCTGACGCTGGGGGCTCGATCCTGGAGCTCCCGGATCATGACTTGAGCCAAAGGCAGACCTTTAACTGACTGAGCCAGCCAGGTGCCCCATCATTTTGAGGTTTTGAAGTAGCCTATGTGTAGTGTGACCCTGTAAAAAGTATGTACATTTTACATTAAAAGAAGTATATAAGCCTGTGTACATGGGATCATAAAACAGACTGACGAGACATTTGACAAATTAATAACGTTTAGCTCCAGGTGGTGGGTTTTTTTGATGATTCTTTTTTCTTTTAGCTCATTTGCTCATCCTCACTTTCAAAAATTCACATAGCTCACGTGTATAGTAAATAAGTCTTTTAAGCTTAGAGGGAATATACTAAAAGTGGCAAAAAAGTTGGTTTCTGCTATACTCAGAGCACTCTAGGTCCCTTGGTGGCTGAGCCTGAGCCCCACCTCAGTTCCCCAAGACTTGCTGGATTGGGGAGCCCCATCCTGCTCCCCTCAAGGGAGGTTTTCTGAGGGTCTCCTGGGGGCCTAAGAGCCTTGTGTTCGTGACACCACTGCATCTTCATCACCTTCCTTTGAGGCAAGGACGATTCTTTCCATTTTATAGATGAGGCAGTGGAGGCTCGGAGAAGGTAAGGCATCCGGCCACGGTCACGCAGGTGACAGGCGCTGAAGTCAGAACCAAAACATGCTGGATTCTCAAGGGCATGCCTTTGGCCGTTGCCTGGCCCTTCTCAGTCTTCCTCTGAACTCTGGGTAGCAAGAATTACTGCCAGCCCCTCTGTGCATAGGCAGTACCGGCTGGGCTACCACTAGGCTCCCTCCTTCTTTGACTACAGTTGTTGTGTACTCAGCCTGACAAAGAATTCCCCAGATGCCCTCTGCATCTTAGACAGCTGAGTTAGCAAAATCCTGATAATGGTGGAGCCAGTGTCCGTGTCCCCCTTGGAGTACAGTGATGAAGCCTCTGATGTTTGGCTCGACGCATGGCCCCCTAAAGTGGAGACTGCCTTTCCCAGCTTCTTTGCAGCTAGATGTGGCCACGGGCCCAAGTTCTGGCCAAAAGAATGTAAGCAAAAGCGTTGGGCTAGAGCTTCCTTAAGAGAAAGCTGGCTTAAGTCCTTTGTCCCTTCTTATTTCACTTCTCCTACCTGCTGGCTGGGATGCAGATGTGGTGAAAGGAATTAGAGCAGCCAGCTTGGACCATGAGGTGCATCTGTGAATGGAGGCTGTGCATGATGGAGTCTAAGTCCTAGATACAAATATATAAGGAGCCTGGATCCCAGACACTGTGGCTCAGCCTGGGATCCCTCCCTTCAGACTTCTCTGCATAAAATAAATAATTGTCTTTCCTTTTTTTTTTAAGATTTTATTTATTTATTTGACAGAGAGAGACACAGCCAGAGAGGAAACACAAGCAGGGGGAGTGGGAGAGGGAGAAGCAAGCTCCCTGCGGAGCAAGGAGCCCGATGCAGGGCTCGATCCCAGGACCCTGGGATCATGACCTGAGCTGAAGGCAGACGCTTAACGACTGAGCCACCCAGGCGCCCTAATTGTCTTTCTTTTTTACTGTCATTGCCTCTCACAGTCAAATATATCCTAGCTAATCCACTCACGGATGACCACTCTTTGCCAGAAGCTGGTTCTGGGGACAAAGACAAGTCACACGTGAGCCCTATCTTCACGAAACTCACAGCTCGGAGGGGAGATGAAGATGAAATGGACAGTCCCAAGACAACTATTTTCTTTTTTTTTTTTTAAAGATTTTATTTATTTAATTGACAGAGAGAGAGAGGGAACACAGGCAGGGGGAGTGGGAGAGGGAGAAGCAGGCTTCCCGTCGAGCAGGGAGCCCGATGCGGGGCTCGATCCCAGGACCCTGGGATCATGACCTGAGCCGAAGGCAGTCGCTTAACCAACTGAGCCACCCAGGCGCCCCAGCAACTATTTTCAATAGAGTTCTCACCACGAGCCAGGCCTCCTGCTCAGCACTGGGCACTGTGCTGAGCGCAGGGACACCTGGGCTGGCCCTCAAGGGGCTCCCTGGCTAAGAACACACACTGTGATTCTGGAGGCTTCTCTCCATCTAGAGCAGCAGCCTCTGACCCAGCGGCTCTAGAATGTGGTTCCTGGCATCAGTCTGGGTCTACCCTTCTCAGCGGGTCTGAGAAGGCAGCCTGGAGCCTGGGGGACTGGCCGGGCTCAGCCTGGGCAAACCCTGGGGACTACCTCTCTCATTGCCCTGTGTGGACGTTCAGCTCGGGAGGAGAGGGCGGAGGCGGCGTGAGCATGTGGAGAGGGTGCGTGTGTGTGCAGACACGTGTGTCTGCATGTGCATGTGTGCACTGGAGTGAGTGTGCACGTGTAAACACACACATGTGGGTGTGCATGAGATGTATGAGGGGGTGCATGGAGGCTTTTTTCTGGATAGCTAATACATACGTGCACACTCGGCATGTGTGTAAGAGAACATGAACATATACTATGAAACATGAACACAATGTAGTGATACTAAGATATTATTAAGTACTTGAAATGTGTTAATCCGAGCCTTAGAAATCAGACCAGTGAACAGCTGTGAACTGTAGGGGAACTGCCTCAGGCAGACCTCATGACGTCCCCGTGAGCCGGTACTGTTATGATCCCCAGGTTAGCGGGGAGGGAACTGAGGCACAGAGAGGTTAAGTGACCTGCCTGGGGTCCCACAGGCCGTCTGCAGTCTGTCCCCAGCCCACACCCCGACCCCCATGCTGCCCCGCCCTCCCCGCACAGCCTGCTTTGGAGCAGCTGAAGCCCCTGGTTGCAGGTGCGAGGGCCTGGTGGGCGGGCGGGGGAGCGTGTGGGGCGGGCTGGGCGTGCGCGCGGCTGCTACTCCGTGGGGTGTGGCCACAGGCGTGTCCGGCCTGTCCGGCCCTCCCCCAGCCTGGAACGCCTTTCCTCCCCTCTTGTCCCCTGATTGTGCCTACTTATCTCTGGAGACCAGGCGCAGCTGTCGCCTCTGCCTGCGTCCTGCTCTGGCTCCTGGGTCAGGTGCGTCATCAGCCCTCCCCGGCGTTGTTGTCCTCAAACAAGGTAAGGATGTGTCCCTTCACATCTGTGTTACCGGGTGCTGGGGAACAGGCCCCACCAGGACGGTCACAGGTATGACAGTAGCTGCCACTCAGTGGGCGCGGTTGCTGTGGCAGGTGCGTGCAGGAGGGGCGCCCTCCTGCCCTCACCGAACCCCAGTCATCAATCTCATCTCAGGTGTGCGGGAAACGAGGTCTCAAAGGGTCAGTGGCAGGAGCAGGGACGCGCCGAACCAGGCTCTGGCTCTGTCTTCCCCATGCCATGCTCCCTTTGGGGCTGTTTCATTATTTTTTTTAATTTTACTTATTTTTTTAAGGATTTATTTATTTGAGAGAAAGAGAGAGTTGGAGCAGGGGGAGGGGCAGAGGGAGAGCGAGAATCTCAAGCAGACTCCCTGCTGAGCACAGAGCCCACCGTGGGGCTCGATCCCACGGCCCTGAGATCGTGACCTCAGCTGAAACCAAGAGTCGGACGCTTAGCTGGCTGAGCCCCCCAGGCGCCCCAACTTTGACTGATTTTGGAATAGATATCACATGCCCCGAGAAACAATTCAGGATCGATGAAAACCTATAATCCCGAAATGAGTGTCCCTCTGCCTTTATCCCCCAGCCTTCCTGCCCCCTCCCTGAGGCAACCACCGGGCCAGTCTCTTGTGTGTCTGGGGCCCCCTTCCCAGTGGGTTTGCTCACCCTGTGTGCGTGTAACCCCCCGCCCCGAGGTTTATAAACGTATATAAGCACATAGGCCAAACTGTGCCTCCACTTCCCTTCTCACGGAGTGTGGCATCCCACAGCCGGCTGGGCCCCCGGCTTCGTTTCCCGCACGATTCTCCGTGGAGATCGCTCCGAGTCAGCACGCCGCTGCCTCGCTGCCTTGTAACTGCGTGGCTCGCGTGGCGGTGACTTTATTTAAACACGGCCTACCTCCAGCGCAGCAACGCGTGTTCTTGTGTAGACACAGGCGGTCACTGAACGCGTGAGGGAAGAGGTGACAGAGCGCACGACGTTGGGGCCCAAGTCCTGAGGGACCCCAGGCATGGGGTGGAGGTACCTGCCCCCTGACTCCCTAAGGACACGGGAGGACGTGAGAACCCGCCGGAGGCCAGGGGATCGCAGCTAGGGCCCCCCCCCCCCCGCGCCCCATTGCTGCAGTGTCACCTGCTGGTGAAGGGCGGCCACCGTTCGGTGTCGCTTGGCCAGCACAGTCAGCTGCCCCACTCCGCAGGGGGGCCGCGCTCTGGAGAGGCCTCGACTCAGGGCCCAGGGCCAGCGGGCCGGCAAGCCCGGACTCAGGCCCGGGTGACCATCTTTGGGAGGCAGGCCCCTCGCCTTGCGCTGGTAGAGGGGATGGAGCCCCAGAGACGGCCCCCCGCCTTAAGGAGCGACAAGGGAGCTTGCAGAAGGCAACCGGCTGCATCGAGGGTGCCCGAGAGCTGGCGGGCCTGCAGGGGAGTGGAGGGACTGGGGATGGAGGTCTAGGTGGGGAGCAACACTGCAGGGGCTTCGGCACCCTCCGTGGCACCTGGGGTGAGTCCGGAGCTGCAGGACGGCGAGGACATGAGGGCCAGCCAATGACGCGGGCACCGTTGGAACAGCCTCCTGCCCTTTCCGGGGGGCCTCCAGCCTTCCCGGCCCCCAGGGGACAAAGCTCTTGCTCTGCTTTGCTAGGGAAGTCATCCAAGTCAGCCCAGCAGAGGCGCACCCAGACCCGTCCTCACACCTGCACCCAAGTAGGGGACCCAGAACAGGTGTCCGAGCAGTCTCCAACGAGAAGACCTTGGTCGGCTCGGGAAGCCCCCCGCCCCGCGCAGCGAGACCCACAGACCCGACCAGCTCTGTGAGCGGGTGACTCGCTGTGCTGCTCTGAGTCCCGGCCCCCTCCCCTGGAAAGTCGGACAGTCGTGCACCTCCCTCGCTGGGCTGTTCTGGAGACGAAGAGAGATCATGAAGGCAGAATGTTTGTTCCAGGGCCGGGGACGCAGTGAGGGCCCAACCGAAGGCAGCTGTTATCACTGGGGGGGGGTAGCGTGTGAGGCAGGAGATTTGGGTGCTGGAGGCAGATGTGCCAAGAGGTGAGCCACTGAATTATTGACCTTGGTGAGTCATGTCCCCCTTCTGAGCCTCAGTTTCCTCTGTAAGACAGGGACAGCAGCAGGTACTTCAAAGAGTTATTGTGAGCGTGAACCGGGATGCCGTCCAGAATGTTTGCTCACAGCAGGAGCTCTGTCAGAGCCGGCCCCTCCCTGCCTGTGCCTCGGAGCCTGCAGGGCCCTCGTAAAGTCCAGATGGGACGCTGGGATGACAGGGATGACTCAGAGTTCCGCCCCGGCCCTTTGAGGTACCAGAAGCCGCCATCAGCTCCCGGCCCCTCAGACTGGCTGCCAGGCTTCCCAGTTGGTTTATGAGGAGACCCGGCCCGTCGCCACTTGGTGTGCCAGGGAGGCTGAGGCCGTGGCTGTGCCCTGCCTAGAGGCGTCCGGCTGGGTAGTCACTTGCTTCCGGTCAGTCGGTCAGTTAGTCAGTCAACACACGCATCCAGCCAAGACCCCATGTGCTCTGTGCAGGGCCCTGGGGAAACCGAGGAGAATCAGAGCTGGTCCCTGGCCTCAGGGGTCTCATAGTCTGGGAGAGCCATACGGAAAGAACACGTCAAGTGGAGAAGCTGTGGAAGCCAGAACAGCTGTTCAGCCCCATCTGGGTGGGGTATCTGGGAGGGCTTCCCGGAGGTGGCAGATGATGACTGATCTGAGTCCTGACTCTACCAGGGGAGGGGCAGAGAGTGGGCAGGTATGTGTGGAGGAGAGCAGTGAGGACGGCCAGGTGCGTGGCTGAGCACCCTCGCGAGATGGAGGCGGCTTCTTGGGGGAAGCCTGGAGCCCAAAGGGGCAGAGAAAGGCGCTGGGGCAGGCTGAGGGGCTCCTGTGCCAAGGCCTGGGGAGGCCTTCGTGAGGGGAAGCAACAGCCAGCCAGCTTCCTGTTTTAGGAAGCCCATGCTGGTGGGGTGCGGATGAGACAGGAGGCGAAGAACCAGAGGCTGGGGAGCAGGGAAGGGGATGAGCAAGGACAAGCAGCTGCAGCTGGGAGCTGGGCTCAGTGCGGAGGAAGTCAGGCGCTACCCACTGGCCAGGCTGGACTCCCCCCCACCAGGCCGCCCGCCGTCAAGATGGTGCTAGGACATTCTTTGAGAGGATTGTTGGCACTGAAGGGTCTGGCCTTGTACCTGGCAACACATCCTGCCCTGGGAGAGAGGAAGTCTCAGGAAGCCCTGAGAAGCGACAGGTGGGAACCAGCCAAAATGAAAGGAAGAGGTCTGGATTCTCACGGGCCTTGGAATTAGGGTTTGGACCAAGTTTAGCCAGACCTCCTGGGGAGGGCAGGGGAAGGGGCATCCAGCTGACTTCTAATAACCATAAAATAAGAGCTGCTGTTTTTGAATTACCCACTGTATTCCGGGCCTTGGGCCCTGCATTTTCCTGTTGTTTCGGTGAATCCTCATACCCCTCCGTAACGATAACCACCACCGCTGTGAGGGCACTAGGCAACATTTGTGTTGAGCTGCGAGGCCCTGGCCCCCTGCTCAGCCTTTTATATGTATTAGCTCACTTTGGATTGTCACACGGTTCTGTGAGGTATGCACTACCACCCCCAACTTGCAGGTGAGGAAACCGAGGCACAGAAAAGTTATAGAACTCGCCAGACGGGGCGGTGCTAGGAGTAAGGAGGCGATGGAGCCTGGCTGCCGATGGATGGGGACCCGGACTGAGATCTCACGCCTGCCTCCCGCAGGTGTGTGCCAGCTTAGGGAGGGACGTCCAGGCTCGGAGCAGGGGCAGTTGGGAGAAGAGGGAGGGTGGGAGTGGGGGGGGTCCTGCATCAGTAGCGTTTCCTGAGGGGGCCACTGTGGGGTGACAGTCCTGCTAGAGCAGCGGCAGGTCCTTGGGGCTGAGTGTGGCTGGGGGTCTCAGGGCCCTGAATGGGGTGGGGGCTGGGTGACTGGAGCTCCATAAAGGGAGGCAGAGTCTGACTCGGTGTCAAGGAAGTGACGAAACTCTGTCCTCCCCGACAGCACCCCGTACCCCACACAGCTTCCTACCTCCTGTGGCCCGACAAAATTCAGTGGCCTCTTTGTGGACCTTTACTTCCAGCCCCTGTTGGCCACTCCCTTCTGGAAGCATTCGCGTGCTCTGGCTGCTGTGGACCTACCTTCTGCCCCTCCGGGAGTCCTGTCCTCTGCTCTTGCCCCCGTGCTACATCCCACCCCCTTGGCCAGCCTGCAGCCTTCGCTAGACTCCATACGTGGAGGATACCCCCCCCACCGTCTTCACCCAGACCTCTGTCCTAAGCCAGGGTGCCCCTGTGGCTCCCCATTGGGTTAAGAATGAAGTTGGAGCTTGGACCCATGGCCCCCACTGTCCCCACAGATCAGGTTCTAGCTCTGGCCTGTCCCTCTGGGTTCATTTTAGGTCACTCTATGCATCCCTCTAGCCAAACCCACCTGCCCTGTGCCTGAATGGGCTTCACTTTCCTAAGTGCCTTTGAACATGATGTTCCCCCGACCTGGAACACGTTCTCTGCTCTCTTAGCATAGCTAGTTCCTGCTCAGCTCCAGCACCCCCTCCTCTAAGAAGCCTCTCCTGACCTCTCAGGCCAGGTCTGCTGCATCCTCTGTGCTAATTGCAGCTCCCTGTAACTAACCGAAGAACAGCAGGTGGGAGGGAAGACGAAGCCTTGACAGTGGCCTTGAGACTGAGGCTGCTCAGGTCTGGAGTTCCTGAGTAAGGTCTGGGCTGGAGACAGACAAAAGCCAAGGATGAGCGGTCAAGGTTGTCACAGAACAGGTAGAAGGCGGCACAACTGGGGACAGACCCCGGGGACCTCCAAAATTATAGGGCTGCGTGGAAGAACAGGGCTCTACGGAGACGAAGTAGGAGCTGGAGAGGGAGGGCGAGAAGCAGGAGTGGGGAGGAAAGATGGCGCCCAGTGAACCACTTCCAGCATTCAGCCCTGGTGCTGTCCTCTCCCCTTGAATCTGGGCTGGCCCTGTGACTTTTTTTTTTTTTTTAAGATTTTATTTATTTATTTGACAGAGAGAAAGAGAGCACAAGCAGGGGGAACGGCAGAGGGAGAGGGAGAAGCAGACTCCCCGCTGAGCAGGACCCCAGGATCATGACCTGAGCCGAAGGCAGATGCTTAACTGAGCCACCCAGGTGTCCCCCTGTGACTTGTCTTTGGCTAATGTGATAGAATGTGGTAGACGTGATACCACAACACCTCCAAGCCTCAGTCATAAGTTTGTAGATTGCTCCTGGGTCTCTTGAAACTCTCTCTTAGGGAAGACAACTACCATGTAAGTCAGACTACAGACTGCCCTGAGGCCGCCATGTTGTGGGGAAGCCCAAGCTAGGCACATGAGGTGGCCATGTGGAGAAAGGGAGACGGCTGTCCAGTGCCCCCCTCCCCCCACCAGCTGTCACAGCCACCCAGCTGTGGCCGCAGACCTATGAGTGAAGAGGCCATCTTGGATGTCCAACCCAACGGAGCCTTCAGATGACTCCGGTGCAGCCACCACTTGACAGCAACTGCAAAAAAGACACCATGAGAACTGCCCAGTTGAGCCCAGGCCATCCACAGGACCATGAGTGATCATAAAAAAGCTTGTTCTAAGCCATGAGGTTTGTGGTAATTGGTTAAACCCCAACAGATCATTGAAACAGTTGGTAATCTAGTACCTGAACAGCCCTCTGGGATAGACATTATTGTCCCCATTTAACAGATGGGGAAATAAAGCCCGGAGAGGGATGTGACTCAGTGAGGTTCATGTAGCCAGCTGGAGGCAGCAGCTGGGGTTCGAACCAGGGCAGGTTTTTCTGGTACCTCAGCCTCTGCTCTTTCCACAGCACATGCCTGGCTTCCTGAGAGCACACCTTGCGGCCCCAGCACATGGTTTGGCCCAAATGCCCTGTGTGACAGGTCACTGGGTTTTCCCCAGGGCAGCCCACCTGGGCACCCGCTGGAACCCCAGCTTTTCCAGCACAGACATGATTCACACACAGCCAAATGCACAGATTGTACAGTGTACAGCAGGGGACATTTTACATGCGTGTACACCCCTGTGACCACTACCCAGCACCCCAGAAACTTCCCCTGTGCTCACTGCTAGCCCGTGTCTGCCCCTGCCCTGGCCCAGAGGTCCCCACTGTTCTGATGCCCACCACCACAGTGACAGATTGGCCTGTTCTTGAACTACACATAAATGCAATCGTATAGCGTGCTCTTGTGTGTCTGACTTCTTTTACTCAACATTATCTGGAGGATTTATCCGTGTTTTTTGTGTGGAGCTGTTGTTCTTTCCTATTACCGTGTAGTATGCTGAGGTGTGACTATCCCACAATCTACTCATTCATTCGGACATTTGCAGCCCCCCACCCCCACTCAAGACGTCCCCCCCGCATCTGACTGGAACTGCCTCCCAGGCCCATTCCTAAACCCATCACTGGCCAGGGAAGGGGTACATTTTCCCCACAAGCCTACAAAGTTGCTCCCCTGCGGGCCTTTCCCTGAACACACTGGGGATGTTTATAGGGCATTTGCTCATGTTACTCCCTCACTTGAAATGCCCTTCCTGATTTTTCTATCTGGAAAAGACCTATTTCAAAGTCACCTCCAAAGGCCCTCTTCTACCCGCAGGCTGGATGGGGTCTCCTCTGGGTGCCTCCGGCCTCTGGGACCCCACAGCATCCGGGACCCCACCTGTTTTCGTGGCCTCGGTGGGGGCAGGGCCAGTCAGTCCCTGATCAGCTCCCCCAGTACCCAGGCTGGACTGATGGGAAAGGCTGTGGGGGGCGAGGCTGGCTCACTCTGTCACCCCATCTTGGACACAGCCCTGCAGATTGGACCGCCCGCGCTGGGCTTGCAGTCGCTCATGGCCAGGACCAGGGTTCAGCAGCAGCACAACCGGCCAATTGGGGGATGAAGCCTCCAGCCTGGTGGGCCTGGGGTAGCCACGTCCACCAGGGCTGGACGTGACCTGTGAGCACAGCCTCAATGTAGGACTGGGGCCGAAAGGCACCCATTTGACGGGGAAGCAAATGAAGGCTTAGAAAGGGGTCGTGGCTTGCCCAAGGTCATCAGGGGCAGAGCCTCAGCTCCTGTCCTTTCTCCAAGGCCTGGGCCTAGGGCCCACTCCAGGCCTTCTCAGACTTGGAGAAGACATGAATCACTGGGGGGGTCTGGACTTGTATTTCTAACCAGCTCCCTGGTGACCCTGCTGGGGCTGCTGGTCGGCAAACCCCACGTGGTGCTGCAAAGCTGTCGCCGGCCGGACTAGATTCTCGCCTCCCTTTCCCTTCAGGAAGGGTGCAGTGCTGGGGGGGGGCGTGGGTGATGAGGCCCCAACCTCCATAACCCGCCCTGCTCCAGCCATCCTGGACACCAGAGCTGCGGGAACATTTTATTAAGTTAAGAAGGCTCATGGAGCAGGAGAGAAGCCTTCATGGGGCGGCTCCAGCGTTTCCATGTCCAGCACCCCCTCGGAGGAGGAGGAGGCGAGGCCTTAGGGACAGCTGCTGGCTCCCTCTGCCCGTCTGTCCCTCTGTCCAGAGTCCCAAGGTGTGGGTCGCCTCAGGGCAGGAAGTAGGTAGTGGGAGGTACGGAAGGAAGAGAGTGGCTGGCTCCCCGCCTCTCCCACCGGAGTCTGCTCTGCGCCGGCTGCTGCTGGGCCTCGGCTAGACCCCTGGGGCAGGGCCACGGGCCCAGAAGCCCGAGCAGGGGGCTAGAGCCAGAGGAGGAGCCCGTGATGGAGGCACATGGCCACCAGGAATTGCTTTCTTCAAAGTATAAAGTGTTTTTGGGGGGAAAAAAAAAGGGAAAAAAATCTATATAAAAATCTCTTCACATATAAAATCCTGAAGAAGGTGCAAGGTAAGACCCAGTGCGAAGGGCGCGCTCAGATACGCAGAGTGTGTGTGTGTGTGTGTGTGTGTGTGTGCGCGCGCGCACGCGCGTGTGTGCGTGTGTCTGTGTGTGGTGGGTATGAGTGCACGTGCGGCCCACAGAGGGTGGGGAGAAAGCTTGGCTTCTGACTTCCATCCAGCAGGAAGGAGGGCGACTGACTGGCCCCCTCAGGCCGGGGGACGGTCTGCCGCGGGGCTGGGCCACCAGGACCTGGAAGACAAGAGTCGGGGAGCTGCGCGCTTAGGCCAGGCAAGGGTGGCCTGGAAGGCTGGGCCAGACCTGTGCCTGCTCCTCTGGGCTTCTCCTCACATAGCCTGGCCCCCAGGGTGGCCTCTCCCGACTGCCTCAGGCAGTCCCCAAGGATCGGTCTGAATGAAGCAGCCCCCAGCAGATGGGGCATTAGGAGAGGCAGCATCGGAACGCTCTGAAGCCTGGGAAATCAAAGACGGCCGTGAGACTAAGTCAGGGGGCAAGCTCCATCCGGGATGCTGGAGGCGTGGAACTCGGGGGAAGGAATGCTGTCACTGATCAGTGACCTGCGCCATGCCTCCAGCTCGAAGGTGGGGCAGGCACGCCAGACTTGCAGGGGCACTGGGGGTCCTGACGAGGGGTGTGGGTTCATCAGGCTGCGGGTGGGGTGCGGCGTTAAGTGCCTGCTGTCACGGGGGGGCACATGGCAATAATTGGGCCCTGAACTGCACCTCCCCACCTCTGAAGACACACGCTCAGGTTTACAAAGCAGCCTCTGGCTGAGCCTGACCCACTGACAGCCCCCCACCCCCCATGTGGCTAGAATCACTGTCCCCGTTTACAGAAAGGGAAACAGAAGCCATGAGAAGGGAGCGTCCCAGGTGAGGTGGCACCATGGGTCGGGTGTGGGCGAGCCTTGAGCTCACCTCTCCAGGCCCAGTGCCCCACCAGGCCTCACCCCTGCACGGCCCTGCCCACCCCTTGGCACTCACCTCTACTCGGCCAGGCTGTTGCGCATGGATTCCTTCTCCTGCAGGGCAGCCATGGCGAGGCGCAGGTGCTCCTTCAGCTGCTCGATCTCCCGCTCCGACCGGGTCTTGATGTGGTTCAGCTCCACATACACATCCTGGTACTTCCCCGAGGTGAAGCGCTTGTCCTGGGAGGGCGCAGAAGAGCCGTGAGGGCATGGAGCCCCCCCTTCCTGGCCTTGCCTACCCGGCCCATGCCCACCATGCTCCCTGCCGGCCAGCACAAAGCCGCCAAGCCCCTCCATTGCCTGGTGGCCTGTCCTTCCTGGTGGCCCCTCGGCACCCCCGGGCCTGGGTGCACCCTCCCAGCATGGCCCAGTGACGGCTTCCAGCATCGTTTTCGTCCCTCGAGACGGGAGCTGAGGCTCCGGGAGGGGAAGCCTTTGTCTAAGACCACTTGGCAGTGAGGGGCCAGGGCACGGACCAGGTCAGCCTGGCCCGGGGCTGGGGCTCCTTCTGTGAGTCTGACTCACATCTTCACGGAGCCACCAACACATGCGGGTGCCAAACACATGGGGACATGGCACGGGGCAGGCCACAGACGCACAACCCTGGGCCCAAATCTTGGCCCATCCCGCTGCCGGCCACACGGCTCACTCCTCACTGGAACGCGGGCGCCCCTTCACGGGGCCTCGGGCCTTTGTCGTTCACAGCTGTCTCCCCCGCACCAAGCACAGGGCCTGGCACACAGCAGGTGCTCAATAAGTATTTACTGACTAAATAAAGCAAGTGTAGCTGTGGGCAAGTCACTCACCCTCTCTCAGCCTCAGTGTCTTTGTCTGTAAATAGGGACAAGGACACCTACGAGGGAGAGATGCGAGGAGAGCCGTGAATGAGGGGGTGAGGAGGGTGGCTGGCACAGCGTGGGTGCTCATGGGATGGGGCACGGAGGCGCGTCCAGAGGCTCCCTGCCCACAAGCTCCGAGTCGGGCCCTACCTTCTGTAGCATCTGCAGCTCATCCCGGAGACACTGCACCTCCTTCTTCAGGTACTGGAGCTCATTCTCCTTCACTCGAAGCAACACCTAGGGTCACGGTGCCGGGCTGACCCAGGGCCACAGCACCCTGCAGGCTGGCTTCTCTCTGCTTCAGGCCCCTAGACTGGAACTCCCAACCTGCACCAAGACCCACCACAGCCCAGGGCCAGGCTCCTCCAGGAAACCCTGATTTCTTCTTGCTCTCTCACCTCTGTCCACACAGTGAGTGCGTGTCTCATGATCACCTCTGCTGTTGTCCCAACACAGTACCCGGCCCTCAACTTGAGGGCAAGGAGGATGACCTCCAGGGAGCTGGAGAGGGCGGGCCTCCCTACAAAATACCTCATTAACCCGTCCCCAGTCTGAGCAGCACGGCTTGCTATTGCTATTCTGACTTGACCAAATCAGAGACAGGTTCGGCCAGGACTGGAGAGGCTTAAAAGCTTCAACTCTGGAGCCAGACTGCCAGGTTTAAACCCCAACACCTGCGCTGACCAGCCGTGAGACCTCGGGCAAGGTACCTGACCTCCCTGCATCTGTGTTCTCATCTGTAAACAGGGACAGTAAACAGTATCTACCTCGTAGGATTGTCACGAAGATTCAATGAGTTAACTTACGGACATTCCAGACACAGAGTAAAGCCACATACAAATTTTCATAAATTAAAATCAAGTAAAATAAAATAAAATAAAATAAATAAAATATAAAATAAAATAAAACACTAGGGGATCTGGGGATCACACATATTTTCTCATTCCAACTTTCCCCAGTAAGGGGGATGCTAGCCTCCTTTTACAGAGGAGCTCCTGGGGCTCAGAATGGTGGGGTGACTTGCCCTGGTCACCCAGCAGCTAGGTGGTAGGCCCCTGATGGGAGGGCTGGACTCTGGCGGTAGGGCTTTGTCCCAGGAGCCCATCCCAGCTGCGCTGGCTTCTTCCCCCCTGGGGCCCGGCCCTGCGGAGCCATACCATTCCCTGCGCAGGGCACACCCAGCCCATGGGGGTGCGGAGAAGCTGCCAGGCTGCCTGGCACCGGGGAGTGGGGGGGGGCGGGGGGCGCTCACCTCCAGCTCACAGGAGCTCCGCTCGCTGCCGCGCCCACAGCCATCTCCCGTGCCCTGTGAGGCAATGAAGCCACGCAGCCGGTCGATCTCCTCTGACAGGCGGGCGTGCAGCTCCTGGGAGGCCCGGGACGGTCAGCGCGGGGACGACGGACCACTGCGCCCGGGGCCCCCGCCCCCACCCGGGGCCGGGCTCACCTGGTTGTGGCGCAGCAGCTCCTGGCCCTCCTGCTGGCAGCGCCGCAGCGTGTGTTCCCGCTCCTCGGCCTGCCGCGTCAGGGCCCCGATCTCCAGGCACTTTTGCGAGTACTGCTCCGACAGCACCTGCAGCTCCCGCTTCAGCGCCGCCACGTCTGACCTGTCCGGGGCAGGGGCGGGCGGGGATGGCGGGGGGGGGGGGGGGGGGGGGGGCGGGGGGGGTGCTCAGCTCGGGGGAGGCTCAAAGCAGCTCAGGGACTCCAGGTTCCTGCTCTGGTTCTGCCTTCAGCCCACTGGGGAGCTGTGAACTGGTGACAGCCTCTTTGGCCTGCGGGTGCCGCCTCGATGAGGTGGGGGTTAAGCCTTGGAAGGCCTCTAGGGCCCAACAATCCGGAACTGTCCTCTGCGGTGGGGAGGGACACCTACTGGCCAAGGGTGGTAATGCAGCCCAGCTCTAGGGGACACGAACCAGGGGAGGCCACGGAGGCTGAGACCAGCTGGACAAGAAGGGGCCTAAAGGACTATCTATGTGGACTGGCATGGGGGTCTGGCCGAGGGCCCCCTGCCTCTGTCCCCTGTGCCCGGTGACTGGGTCGGGAGTCTCAGCCGGTGGCAAAGTGTTGCATCCTCTGCCAAGGGACCTCAGCACAGGTTCCTGCCTCACGAACACCAGGGTGGGCAGCCGCTCGCTCAGAACGAGGCCCAGCCAACAGACCCCAGGGTCCGGGTGCAATCTTACTGGTGCTGCTTGCGAAGGCCATCGGGGCCCTGTGGGAGACTCCGTGTCTTGCTCAGTTCCCGGCTCAGCTCCTCCTGGTAGGCCTTCTTCATGGCTTCAATGGCTAGAAGCAGGGCAGAGGCATGAGGGGAGCTGGGGGAGGGGTCAGCAGCAGTAGGCTCCACCTCCCCCAAGACCCCACATGTACCACTCAGACAGAAGCTAAGAGCACCGGACCTGGCTGTCTCAGGAACTGAGTGGCTTTAGGGAAGTTGCTCGACCTCTCTGAGCCTATTAAGGGAGGATACCAATCCCTGTCTGCTGGGGTGGGACAGTGCTGGGCAGACACTTCAGTATCTGACCTGTCAGTGACGTCCAGGTGGGACCCCACTCAGTCCACCACCCCTGCAGAGCCTGGAGGGTTCTTTCACAAGGCCAAGTTCCCTGGCCCAGCCCGCTGATCGTACCCAGTGCAGGGACTGCAGCTGGTACAAATCTGTGACTTTTCACAGGGGACTTAACCCCCTGTGCCTCGGGTCCCTTGTTGGAAAGCGGGGAAAACAACAGCACCTTCTCTTGTGCGTTATTGGAAGACGTGCATAGAGCATTTAGAGCAATGCCTGGCCCAGAGTAGATGTGCAGAGAGCTCCCGCTGGCTTATTTTCCAGACTGTAAGCAACCAAGGACCAAGTGTTTTCACACTCACACAGGGTGGTTGGGAGGATTAAACAAGCCGTCGTCCACAATCTTATCCATAATTCTAAAATCCAAAGGCTCAGAACACTGGAAGTTTTTCCTAACTCTTTCAGTGGCAATCCCTGACCTGAACAGATGCAAGGCTATCTGTGGTCAGTTGTAGCCCACTTGGGCGTAACTCTGAGAAGTTTCACCGTGAAAATCTTAGCGCTAGATTTCAGGGAAGAGCCCAGACTCTGCTGGGAAGGATATCTAATAGGTGTACTAGGTTACCTTCCTAAAATGCAGAACACACCGGCTCCAGGGTTCGGGATGAGGGGCCGTAGGCTTGCGTGCATGAAGCATGTGACACAGCACTGGCAGGTGGTAAGTTCTAGATCAAGTGACTTCTCTCATCATTACTATGATTCTGCAAACCCCACGGGAGTGCCTAGGATGTGCCAGGCCCACACGGGGGGTGTGCAGGGAACACAGGAAGGGAGGGAGATGTCGAACATCTCGGGCGTTCCTGTTTCTGGCTTGGGAGAGCAGAGGGTGGGGTTCAGGGACCAGCTCTGCAGTCAGGATGCTCTGAGCTCCAACTCCGGCTCTGCCATCTCCAAGCTGTGCCATATGGGACAAGTTACTAACCTCTCTGAGCCCCAGTTCCTCATCTGTGAAATGGGGTATCGGGCACTGCAAAGAGCTAAGGGTGCTTGCGTGGGGAACGGGGCTTAGCAATAGCTCACAAATTTGCTCCGGCCCTCCCCAGGGTCTGGCCCTTCCCTCCCCCAACCCCCGGTCCGCAGCTGAGCAGTCTCTACCCCGGCAAACAGCGCACACGTGGGCATGGAGTTGGAGCTCAGTGCGTGCG
This sequence comes from Zalophus californianus, assembly GCF_009762305.2. Taxonomy (NCBI): domain Eukaryota; kingdom Metazoa; phylum Chordata; class Mammalia; order Carnivora; family Otariidae; genus Zalophus; species Zalophus californianus. The sequence continues at coordinate 10,558,056 of NC_045603.1, forward strand.
TGCGCGTGCCTTGGGGTGAGATCCCCAGAGGCTGCAGGCCTCTGAGGGAGAGTCACAACCCAGGAGGACATGGGGGTGGGTGGGGCTTTTATTGCCTCGGTTTCCCCTTATCATGTAGGAACAGAGGCCAGTTCTGGGGGCTCCACCCCTTCCTAGACCCCTTTCCCAAGTCTGGCACAGAGACCCCCCCTTATTTAAAGTCCTCCCCGATTTCAGCGAGGAGCTGCAGCCTGGGGTCCTCACCTGAGGCCGTGGCCGCCGTCTCCTCGGCGAGGAGCCACTCCTTCTCCTGCTGCAGCCGCTGCAGCTCACGCTCGTGGTGCCTCTGCAGCCCCTCCATCACCTGCTGGTGTGAGGACTCCATCTCGGCCAGGCTGCGCTCGCACGCTTCCTGCGGGTGGGAAGCCAGCTTCGTCCCAGGGCCGCCCCCGCTGCCCAGACGGTGGCCCTTCTCCAGCCCCAGGTGGTGAGCCTCAGGGGCAGGCCCATCCTGGGCCGGCCATCTCCACCTCTCCTCCCTGGGGCCCCATACCACCGACCACACCTGCCCCTGCTCCCCCAGTCCACAGACCTCACCCTGTCACTCTCCTGCTCCCAACCCTTCAGAGGCTCCTATCCAGTGGGGTCAAGTCCCTGCTCCTGTGTCTGACCCTCGTGGCCTCGGGCTGAGCCTTTCCCCACCAGGGAACTCCAGTTAGAAGAAATAATTCATAGCATGGTCACAGCTCTGAGCTGTAACTAAGGCTAAGCCCTCTGCCTGGAACGTTCTTCTGCAACTTTCTCTTCCAGGGTAACGGACTTGGCCTGCAGTCCAGCTTAATGTCCTCCCCGCTCTATCTCTGGACAGCCTCTCCCCTGCCTCCAAAGGCTCTGGCTCTGCCAGACTGTAAGTTCTCCAAAGACAGGGAAGACCTGATCCAGCTCAGAGCCCCCCAGGGTCCAGACCAGAGCCTAACACGCGTCAGGTGCTGAGAAAGTGAGCTGAAATTGCGGAGATCACAAAATAGGGCCTGTAGGCAAGACTGGCAAGTGTTTCAAAGACTGATAATACTCGTGCTTGGGAGAGTCAGCTGCGACAGATGCATGGGGGGGGGCACCTGAGTATTGTCATCACATTTTTAGTAACTCCCCGTTGACCCCACAGAAAGTCACATGTGTACAAAGACTCTGGGACAGGGGTATTCCCTACAGTAAGGTTGGTAAGACATGAAAACCAGAAACAACACCTAACAGGGGAGCCCTTAAATGATGGGATCAAGCCTTACAAGGGCTCCCAGGCAGCTGGTGAAGAACAGAGCTGCGCACGTGGACTGCCTTGGAAAGGTGTCCTGAAAAGTCAGGTGACGCAAGCTGGTCTCTGACAACACGTACGGTGCGATCCCACTCGCGGAAACAACACAGAGCCACGCATCCGAGTCCACGCATGTCAAACACAGCGAAGGGCATGGGAAGATGCCGTAGGGGCACCCAGAGATGCCCACATCGTACTCCCTAGAACCTCTGAATATGTTACCTTATGTGGCAGCAGGGCATTGACGTTGCTAATCAGCTGACCCTAAAATAGGGAGACTATCCTGAATTATTCCCTGGGCCCAATGGAGTCACAGGGTCCTCAGATGCGGAAGCAGAGGCAGGAGGGCAGACAGGGAGAAGTGGCCACAGAAGGTCAGTGATAGGGGCGCCTGGGTGGCTCAGTCGTTAAGCGTCTGCCTTCGGCTCGGGTCATGATCGCAGGGTCCTGGGATCGAGCCCCGCATCGGGCTCCCTGCTCCGCAGGAAGCCTGCTTCTCCCTCTCCCGCTCCCCCTACTGTGTTACCTCTCTCGTTGTGTCTCTCTCTGTCAAATAAATAAATAAAATCTTAAAAAAAAAAAAAAGGGTCAGTGATAATTCACTGTGGGAAGCGAAGGGGCCAGACTTTCCACTGCAGGCTTTGCAGACGAAGGATGGGGCCAGGAGCCCAGGAATGCAGGTGGCCACAAGCCGCTGGAGAAGGTGAGGAGACAGGTCCCACCCGGAGCCCATGGAAAGGATTTGAGCCCAGCGAGACCGCAGTTAAGCTGCTCCCCTTCAAATCCAGGGGCTGATACACCCATGTTATCTAAGGTTGTGGTGACTTGTTCCAACAGCAACAGGAAACTCTAGGGATGTGCTCCGAGGGTGATCAAGGTGATGCCTGGGGTGGGGAGAGCAGGCAGGGGAAGGAGCGCTCACGTGTTTATTTCGAAACTTTTGATTAGGCTGAATTATTTTTGAAAATGTAAACATATTTTTTATGTAATGAAATTTAAGATCATGAAAAAGGAAAAGGGAAGAGCCCTGGAGGAAATCGAAGCTGAGGGCCCAGATAAGAGTATATCCCCCATGCCACTGGGCACCTCACGGTGTGTGGGGGGGCTGACCCCCACCTCTCCAGCAGCTGCACCAGGGGGCTACAAGGACCAGTCTGGGGGAAGGGCCAGGTGTTCTGAGTGGGGGGCAGGTAATGTCTGTCCCTCTGCATCTGTCCTGTGTCCCTCCAGTCAGAACAGTAGAACATGGCTTTGGAATTCCACACACTGGGTTCTAATCCTCGCTGTACCAGAGTGAACTTGAACAAGCCTCTTCCCACTCCGAGCCTCAGTGCTCTCTTCTATAAAGCGGGCCCTTAAGACCAACTCATGAGGGTCTCTAAGATAAGCCCACCTACAGAGATGGGAGCAACATAGGGGGTGGGGACTGCTGTCCTTACAAGGCCAGATGAGGTAGGCAGACCTGGCGGCTAATAGGGGGTCCAGAGGCAGGAACCAGCCCGTGAGGAAGGAGGGGCTCCTAAAGGGCCAAGTGCTGCTTTCTCTATCTTCAGGAGGGCCCAAGGTGTCCAGTAGCCACCTCTGACATGGATCAAAGCAAATCAAGAAATGCCTGTTACTCCCTCTGCAATAAGCTGGGGGGAGGCCAGAAGAGGCAATGGTGGCCCCCGGCAGGTGAAGCCCCAGACCCCCCAGCTGCTGTCCTATGTGGCAAGCCCCACAAGCTGAAAGAGGGGCTCCCTGCCGGACTAAGATACCAGGAATCCCTCCCCAGCTGTCACCTCTCTAGGGTCCGCTGACTCCCCAGCCACGTCCTCCTGGGCCAGAGGGGGACACAGATGGCTCAGCTCCTCTTCTCTGGCTCCCACCACCTCTGCAGCCCCTCCTCCACCCCGGTCTTCGGCTCTGTTTCCTTATCATTCCCTTCTCACCTCCACACCCGCCAATTCCATTTGCACCCCAGCCCATCCCGACCTAACAGGATGAAACGCCAACAGCCCTTCGTGTGCCCAGTGGCCTCATGGGGACCAGGAAACCTGGACTGCAGACACAGGTCTGCCTCTAGATCGAAGGTCTCACCTCCTCTCTATGCCTCAGTTTCCCCACCTGTAAGCTGAGCAATCAGAGCAGTGCTTTCAAACTTCATTTTAGTGAAATCTAATGTAGGTTCTAACAGTAAAACAGACAGATGAGGCTGCTCCGATACCAGATACCGATGGCTGCGAATGGAACCACCCACCCAGAAAGGCAGCCCCGGGGGCATCCAAGGGCTGAGTACACTTTGAAGCCCTCTGGTGGGGGTCTCTGAAGGGTGTCCCAGCTGCCTCAGGCCCTGCTGTGGGGCCTCACCCAGCCTGAAGATGCCCCCACCCACTCCTTCCTCTGGCCTCAAGGGAGCCTTTGACAACACTGGTCCCTCCCGGCTCCCCTCTCCATGTCAGGTGACCCCAAAGCTAGCCCCCCTCCCCCACCCAGGTCCCAACTCCTCCTGGCCCTGGTCTCCCTTCAGCTGACTGCTCCACCCACCACTCAGCCCCATGGGGCTCCCTGGCCTTGCACAGCGGACCAGCCTCAGGGCCCCTGGGGGCCCCCCCTGTCCTCCTTGGGCCCTGTCACCCAGTCCTCATCTCTCCTCTCTGTGCACCCCCCCTGCAGCCCTCGCTCCTCCAGCCCATCCTAGGTCCTGACACTGCCCTTGCCCCCTCCCAAGCCCCCCTGCATCCCAACACCACTTTCCGGATGTCACTGTCAGACCCCAAATCCCCTCAGGTCTGGGGAATGAGACCCCAACTCCTTGGCTTGCTGGAGGTCTCCACTGTAGACACCTACTGGCCCTCCACCTCCTGCCCCAGCCCGTGCCGCCACCCCAAAACTGGTGCCTTCCTGGGCGCCCCACACAGCCACCTCCAACCCTGGAGCTTCTTCTAGAAGGCCCCCGTGCCCAGAGCCTAGGACCCCAGCAGAGTCTCTTCTACTTCAGGCAATGGCGTGCTGACTGGAGGCAGCTGATGGTCATATTCTTCACAATTTCGTGAGGTGGTTGTTAAGCGCAGCCATTTAAAAAGTTAAATTATATAAACTTACAATTAACTACAGTGAAAACAAAGGTGATACTCAAAATTTTCATCACTTCCTAGTTATTTCACTGCATTTTATTATTGTCTATGCTTGAGGGTTTTCTTGTGTTTTTTTTTTTTTTTAAGATTTTAAGTATTCTCTACCCCCAGTGTGGGGCTGGAACTCACGACCCCGAGATCAGAAGTCGTGCGCTCCACCAACTGAGCCAGCCGGGCGCCCCTATGCTCTTGAGTTTGTTTACGTCTTCTGTACCTTGTCTGGTGGGAACGCTCTATAATTCTGTGCAGCACATACATCTTCCCGATTCGGTGTTCAGGGACATCAGCCACAGTGGGAGTGTTTACACCATGGAAATTGGTAAACATTATAGATCAGGGCTTGATTTATTGTTTTGTTGATTGTCTGGACTTAAGCAAGGGATAAGAAAATGCTAATAATGCAGATTAAACTTCCAAGTCTGCCAAATTTATGACCATCACACTGTAACTAGAACACGGACCTGAAGAAACTCTTCTAAATAGAATATTCTCAAAAGAAAACTATTATCCAGTTCGGCCAAGAAGTTACTCGTGACGTTGACCAAGTAAAGTTCTGACGTATATCTTCTCGTTTTACTCATTAACATGAACAAAACAGTCAACCAACATTCATGTTAGAACAATCCTCGTCTGCCAGTTAGCTGAGGACACAAGCATTCGAAAAACCCAGTGAAAGTATTCTGAGAAAATTCAATTAGCTATATATGGAATTCACAAGAAAAGTGATAATTTCGTATTTGTACACTGTGTCCTAAACCTCCTTTATATCAGCAAAATTGATCAGTAATTATCAGTAAAATTAATCAGTAACATATGTCAGCCTGTATATGTGCTTAAAATACACACGTATTTTTCTGTCAAACTGTTTCCAGACATGGCCAAATGTCCCCAGAGGAACAAAATCAGCCCTAGCTGAGAACCACTGTCCCGGGCAGGCCCAGCGTCCCACATCCTGCAGGCCACCTGCTGCAGGGCCTTGGCCTGGCAGGCATGCGTGGGATTTCTCTGTGCTGAGGCAGTGACCCTGGGGGCCTGCCCGTTGGGGGCCCCACTCCCCACTGGCTCTCCTTCCCCGGGTGGTGTGGGAGAAGGGGTCCAGGTACAGAGTGTCCCAGGGGGGCTCACACACAGTCTCTGCAGTCAGCCGGAACCGAACTCAAATCCCACCTCTGACATCTGCAGCTCAGTTGACCTTGGGCAAGTCCTATCACCTCTCAGAGCTCAGTGGCTTGTCTGTAAAATGGGCACAGTGACCATGGCTACCTGCGGGGCACATTCGATGAGACGATGCAGGTCAAATGCCTCACACGGGTTCTGCGACACTCCCAGAACGTCAGTGGTTCTCTGAAACCTCGGCAACCAGAAGCCTGCCCGCAGCCCCCACCAAACAGCCCCTTGGCCTCACCTGCGAGATGTAGCCCGGGGGGACGTGGCTGTCCTCCTGGGACCTGGGTGCACCCTGAGGAGCCTCTCCCTGAAGACGCCATGCCTCCAGCTGAGCACGAAGAGACTGGACCTACAAGGGGATGGGGGGGGGGGGTCAGTGGGAACCTGGAAGCCGGGAAGGGGGTGCTGGGAGGCAGTGAGGAGCTTTGGGTTTGAGCAGGGGACGCAGCCTGTGGTGGAAATGCAGGCAAAGGGGACATTCCAGCTATTTCCTGGATGGCCAGGTCAGTGACCCAGGAGAACTTTGTCCCAGGGAAGACTAAACAGGTTTGGGAGCAGGACACTGTGGTCACAGACACTGATTACATTACGTAGTAGGTGGTCTCTGAGCCTCCGTTTCCTGTCAGTACAACTGTGACGAGGTCTACCCTCTGGACCATGAGACTGCTCAGAGGATTACGTGAGCCAATACAGGGAAACAAGGCCAAGGATGAGGTACACAGAAGACGCTGAGTAAGTGGTCTCTCCCGGGGCGCCCGGGTGGCTCAGTTGTTAAGTATCTGCCTTCGGCTCAGGTCATGGTCCCAGGGTCCTGGGATCGAGCCCCGCATCGGGCTCCCTGCTCGACGGGAAGCCTGCTTCTCCCTCTCCCACTCCCCCTGCTTGTGTTCCCTCTCTCGCTGTGTCTCTCTCTGTCAAATAAATAAATTAAAAAAAAAAAAAAGTGGTCTCTCCCTTCTCCTCCCTTCTATGTGGTTGCTGAGGACAAAACTGAGAAGGAAAAAAAATGCCCCAAAACAAGAAACACCAAGGTCCAGGAAAGAAGATTCCAGTTCCTAAGAGTCTGAGGTACCAGACAGTGAATCAGGGGTGAGCTCCCCGTCCCTGTAGGTATGCCAGATGAATGCCACAGTGACTGCAGGCACAGGAGGGCCCCTAGCGGCGGGGGGGGGGGGGGTGTTCCCGGAGGCCAGCGGTGATGCCTACCTCCTTCTCCAGGGCCTCGTGGCTATCACCCGGAGGCCCCCGGCGCTCCCCGCGGCTTTGGTTGAGCAGGGCGGTGAGAGGCACCCGCTTGTTCTCCCGCAGGGGCAGCTTCTCCAGCTCCTGCCACTTCTTCTCAATCTCCTCACTGAGCCGGCTCTGCTGGTCCTCCGTCAGCGGGGCACCCAGGCCCCGGCGCGGCCCCTCACCAGCTGCGGTCTCCGGGGGCCGGCTGTCTGTGGCCTCAAACCACCTGCGTCGCTCCTCGGAGCGCTGGGCCAGGTCCCGCTCGAGCTCCTCCTGCTTGGCCGGGCGGTCGAGGGTGCGGGCCGGGCCGCGGACCCGCTGCGGGGAGCCCTGCGTCAGCGGGGAGAGCTCCACGTAGTCCAGGGACGGCCGCTGCCCATCCGCCTTCCTCGGGCTGCCCCGACCGATGACCTCAGAGCCCCCCCGCTGCTCCCCGGCCTTCAGGGAGCCCTTCTGGGTGCTGCAGCCGTGCAGCGTGTTCTCCTTGTTGCAGTCCGAGAGCCTAGGGTGCCAGCAGAGCCTCGTCAGGCGGGAGGGAGTGAAGGGTCAAGCACTGCTGGAGCGCCACCCCTGGGCCGGGGCCCGGGGACAGACCCCCATCCCGAGGTTAGGACTAGAGCTTCATCATTAACAGACCCTGAGAAGCATCCCAGGGTCCACGCTCAGCAGCAGAGGCACCAGGAGAGCTGGGGTCCTGCTCTGGCCCCCAGGGACCTCATCTGTGACATGGGCCAACAATGCCTCTCACAGGATGGATGCGAGGACCAGGTGAGTGAAAGTGTGCAAAGCAAACAGAGCCCCTGGCCAATGGTGATCAAAGCGTTCCTCCCAGCAGTGTGGTTTAAGATAAGGTCCAGGGCTCAAGGGGCTCACGGTGGGCGGGGGAAGATGAGGTGACCGGTGACCTCTGGGTGCACAGAGTGCCAACTATGGCAGTCCTCCCCTTCCTCCATTAGTAATAGCGGGGTACATCGTTGGCTGGCCAAAAATGACACCCCCCCCCCGCCCCAGCATCCCTTGCAGCTGTGTGGCCATGTGACTGCATTCCCCCACCCAGGGGTGTGAGAGGTGGTTCCCTTTAAAGGACCGGGCATGCCCTGGCCTGGCTGCTGGCAGGAACTCCACGAGAACGGAGCCAGACACAAAGGTGTGAGTTGTGGGCCGCAGAGCTGCCCCGCCAGGCCTGGATCACACACCTCTGGATTGTTCTGGAGAGGGAAAGCAAGCGCTCCCTTATTTATGCCACTGTGTCTGGGGCTTCTTTGTTAGAGCAGCTGAGCCTATAGACTACCTGGAGGCCCTGCTGCAGAGTGCTCTGGAGTCCACAGAGCCCTTCCACGCACACCCCTCCCACAAGGCAGACGCCACGCTCGGCATGACAGATGAAGAATCTGACCCTCAGACAAGAAAGTCACGGGCCTGAGGTTGAACAGCCGAGGTATGGCCAAGTAGGGGGGTCTTATGCTTGGGCCCCCCAGTACCACACGCCATTCCTGCTGTTCAGCAGCTGCGATTCCCAGCCCCGCCGTGGGCGGTGAGGGTTTAGACTGTGGGGGGGGGCTCTGCCAGCAACTCATTCAGTCCTCCACTCCTCCGCGCATGGCGACGTCCGGCGGGGTGAGCTCCTCGTCCGCACTGCCTAACCACACCCTCTCCCCAGCTCAGGCTCAGACACAGCTCCCACGGCTCGGAGACAATCAGCCACTAGCGGGGGGCCTCTGACTCACTGGCATCTTCTCCGAAGAGTCAAGATCCCTCCCCGCCTTTCAGATGTGGGGGACTATAAAGGAATGGCAGTCAAACCACAGATCCTCAAAGTATTTTCGGGTGAGTGCCAAGAATGCTCCTTGCCCTCTCTCTATTTTGTTGATGGAGAAACCGAGGCCCCAGAGGTACAGCCACCGGGCCCTCAGCTGGGTGCCAGAACCCCACTCAGGGATGCAGGGGTAGGTGCCTCCCTCAAGGTCCCAGTCCAGCTTGGCACATACTTGGTGACATCCGGGGCAGAGGTGGGTCGCACGGTCTTCCTCAGAGCCTCGATCCAGTTTCGCCGGATACCCGAGGTCATGGCCGACAAGGTATAGATAGCATCCTTGGTCTGCAAGTCCACCCCACGGGCAGGTTGCCACATGGCCAGCTCTGCCCCCACCCCGCTCCCTCGCCACTGTGCACCCCAGGGAGGGTGGCCCTCTCCCCCCAAGTAGGGAACCTAAGGTCCTGCACCTAGGGATGAGCGGAGGGTGCCAAAGCTCCCTTCCACCCGCGGGCTCTGCGGTCTCCCCAACACTCCACCCGTCCTCCCCCACCAATGATCTCTGAGGCCTCCCCAGAGACGCCAGGTGTTGGCAGCAGAGCTTCTGACGGCTCTCAGGACAGGGTCTCCAGGTCAATGAGTGACAGGAGCCAGTCACGAAGCCCATCGCCGGCCCCCCCACCCGGCCCTGATGCCACCCCAGCTGCATGGCGGCTCACATGGATCTGGAAGCCATAGTTTCGCTGCACCGCATACTCAGTGACGTCTGTACAGGAGCGCAGGTCAATCTCGCCATCCAGCTCGTCGGCCTGCCGCAGGAAAGCCCACGATGGTCCACGCCTTCCACTTCCCCGCTGGGCGCCCCCGGTCCCCTTCCAGGGCCCCCAGCACCTGATGGGGACAGGGAGTCTTCCCACTTGGTCTCACCTCCTCAGCGGTGGAGTCCCTGTAGTACTTAAGGCTTGAATCTGTCAGCACAAACCAATGCTTCTTCCACTGTGAAGAAGAGGTGGCAGTGAGCGAGGGGAGGGGGCCTGTGGGGAGGGCGGAGCGGAAGGGGGCTTGTGGGCACCGTTCTGCAGCCATCCTGGGTGCTGCCAGGTCAACAGTAGGGCCCCAGCACCCTCTTCTGCCCTGTTGATGGCCCGTGGGGACAGGGGACAGAGCAGAGGCAGAAACTCCAGATCTGAAGCCTGGCCCCTCCAGGGGCAGCACCTGTGAAATGGGTTGGCCTTTCCTCAGTGCCGACACCTTCCCTTTCCTTCTGGGAGCCCTTCTTTGATGTGTTGACAGTCCCGCAGCCCTCTTGACCCTCTCCAATGAGATCACCAAGGCTCCTACGAGTAACCCCCTCCAGTGCAGACCAGGAAGGGGTTGTGACCTGTGTAACGTCATTTGCCCAGCAAGTCAGGGAGCAGAACTTTGCACGTCTTTTCCCCCAGGCCCCTCTGGATCACCTCAGTAGCCAAGGACAAGGGACCCAGAGTGGACTGGAAGGTGTCCTGGGGGAGGTGTCTGAGCACTGGTCCTATTGCTCCTTGAGCTAGGTGCTGGTTACACGTGTGTTCAGCTTGTGAGGACGTTCTCTGCACATTTATGATTTGGGCCCCTTTCTGCAGTGCATCTCTGCTCCAGCTGGGGTTAGGTCGGCAGGCCACAGAGGGGAGGGCAGGGGTGCCAGAACAGCTTGATATTAAATATGCCAAGCTCAGCCCACCTCTGGGCTTCTGGCCATTCACTGGAATGCCAGTTGAGGTCCACCCACTCCCAGGGTCAGCACATGCCACCCAGTCCTCAGCCCTCCTGGGGCTCCCCCAGATCACCAAACTCTATTCACTTTTTTCTAAATACTTAGTTTTCTTCCCTCAAGAAGATGGCAAGTTTTCAAGGATGTGGCAGAATGACACTTGCGACTTCTTTCCACACGGCCTCCCCTAAGAAATAGGGCTTAGCATCCAAGAGACCTAGGTTATAATTATTTTATCCCTTGCTAGCTGTGTGGTCTTCGATCGGGTATCTCGACCTCTCTGAGCTTCATTCTTCTGACTTGTCAAGCGGCGCTGATAAGAAGTCCCTAAGCCTTCTTGGGAGGTCGGAAGTATCTATCCCTCCCTTGTATGTTTCTCGTAGCACTTAGCATAGGGTCAAGCACTAGGTTACTGGGGATTGTCCTAAGAGTCGCCCGGGTTGCCACTCAGAACCTCAACTATCCCTCTACAAAGCAGGGCAGGGCTTCTGTGCCAAATGGTCTCTTTGGTCCTTGCAGCCTAATCTATGATGGCTGAGACAGGAGCCAGATAGAGTTCCGTGGCCTTAGGCGGCCCAAGTTCTAGGCCTGGGTCTACCGAAGGGGCTACTAGGCCCGGAAGAGATGGAAGCTCTGTGGGCCTGTCCCCTGTCTGTGTGTACCAAGGGGCTGGGCTGGCTGAACTCCCAGGGTGGACATTCCAAAACCCTGCGAAAGAAGATGAGTAGCGGCCAGTTCTGGGTGGGGCCCATCATCTCTGCCCTCCGGAGACCCTGGGTGGGGAGGCTGGGAAGGGTCACTGGCAGGGTTCCAGGCCTTGTGTGAGCCTGGAGCACAGCCACCAGAGGACCAGTGAGCAGGCAGCAGGAATGGAAGGCTGTGGGCTGGACGGAATAAAACATGTCGGTAGGAAACACAATGAGATTCCCTTTGGCTCTGAGCCCTCCCCGGCATGTGGGCTGCACGCAGACCCGAGCCAAGGACACATGCAGGACAGGGGCAGGGAGCTGTCCCCTCCCAGGCTGAGCGGGCAGGAAGCCAGCTCCAGCTCCAGCTCCCAGACTCCAGCCAGCCTGGCAGCTGAATGGGCAGAGCCAGCGAGAGGCCACTGTCCCTCCTGGTTCTAAGGATGGACACATTAGAGAAAGGGAAAGGTTCTTAGCTGAGCTCTGGCAGGGACCCTACACGCCTCAGCCTCTCCGACCCTGTTGTCCGCCCTGGAAAGATTCATCATGATCCATCATGCCCATTCCATAGATGTGGTTCCTGAGGCCAGAGGAAGCTGTGGCTCGACCGGTGGAGCCCCAGGCTGGTGAGACTTCAAAGTCGGTGCTCTGAGGCCCACTTCAGGGGGGCGGGAGAGGTTCCTGCACGCCTGAGTCTTTGGGAATCTGTAATGTCTCAGGCCAGATGATCTCTCTGAGCCCTTCCACCCCAGACCCTCAGACCCAGCCAGCATCATCTAGAGACAAGAAGGCCGAGGGGCTCTCAGTGACACGAGGGGATGGGGTGTAGGGCGTGAGGGGCTAGGAGGCCTCTACTCCTGCTGCCCTGTATGCCGGCAGACTGTTCCGGCAGCCTGAGATGACTGTAGCCTCTGCATTCCCACCCCCACAGCCCAAGGCCCACTGCGACTGCCCAAGAAACACCCGCACTCAGGGTGCCCGCTCTGGGCCCACCCGGGTCTCCTCCACTCAGAGGCCGGGCTCTCCAGAAGCCTAGACAAGCCGTGTTAGCAGCTCAGCCTGCTGGGCTGCCCCCAGGGACCTGCTGGGGTGCTGAAGCTGCCCAGACCAACCCGTCCCCTCTTGTTAGAGCCCTCCTACCTCTCCAGGCTCATCCAAGATTGACATCCATCCCTTCTTGAAGTTGAGCAGATCGGGCTGTGGGAAGATGAGGAGGCAGGTGATTTAGGCCTGGCGGAGAGCCAACCAGGACTGCACCCATCCTGCCCCCGAGTCCTGTGAGACTGGGTTTCTGGGGAGCCAGGAGAGGGGGGCTGAGGGCCCAGGTAACCCCCAAATCAAGGCAGGCTCCCCAGCCACTGAGGCAGCCTTGGCCCCTTTCCCTCCGAGAGCCAAGAAGGTAGGCAGGGTGACTGGCACATCTACCTTAGATGCCCAGGCTCCCCTCCCACCAGCCTACCTCCTCACCGAAGAGTAGGAGAGAGGGGCCAGAAGGGCTCTGCCTATAGAGATCCCAGAGAGCGCTGAGAACAGCCTGAACCAGCAGGCCTGAGGAAACTGTCCCGTTCCTCTCACTGACGAGGCCAGGAGGCCCACCAGGAAAACGCCCTAATGACCCCGCTCATCCCCCACTCACTGATCCTCCTGTGTTCCAACCAGCCCTGCCCTTTCCATGATTCCTGGAGACCCTGAAAGATGGAGCCAGGCCGAGGCTGGGGTCAGAGATCCTCTGGTGCCCTCCAGATCTCTGGAAGGGCCAGGAAGATGGGACCTCAGTCCTGGCAAGCCCTACCTGCCGGGTGCTGCCCAGGGGGGCGCGGGCCCGGGGTCTGGGGGCTCCCAGCTGCAGCATGTTCCACAGAGACCTGTGAGCTACGTTCCACAGAGACCTGTGAGCTACGTGCCACACACACCCCCTCCCCGGGCCTAGACGAAGCAGCTACTCATCCGGGCATTTTCTCTGGCCATGCCCTTCTGGTGGGCTCCAGCCCACAGACCCTCCCAGCCCACGGCAGACTTCTCTCTCATCTAAGTCCTGGTCCCCTCAGCAGAGTGTCAGCTTCTGCCCACTGGCAGGGAGGAAAGCGGGGCGGGCCAGGCTGTGGGCAGGGAGGAGGCAGCCACCTGTTGCCGTGGCCCTGAGCCCACCTATCAGCGCCAGCATCACAGCCTCACCAGGCCAAGGTGTCTGGTTGCGTGGAAGGAGCCTGCGGCATGGCTCAGTGGGGTGGGCAGCAGAGACAGGAGCTGGAGACCGGAGCCACCTGACCTGGCCACCTCCCCTGACCCGCCTTCCTCCCCATTCTCCTCTTCCACAGGTGGAGGAAGTGGCCCAAGAGGGGCTTGGGCCAGCAGCCTGGACATCCAGAGCCATCCAGGGCCCAGGCTGTGGGGCCAGAGCCCCTGGATCTCAGCAGGCCAGCAGCCCCACCCCTGCATGGAGGCCCCTCCCTGCATACCTGTCTGAGGGAGGGGACCCAGGCTCTGCTCAGAGCTGGGAAACCCTGGGGCTGTTTCCCGCTCTCTCTCTCCATTCATCCTTAACCTGCTCCCCACAAGTGCCAGAGGCTGCTTAGGGTGGTCCCCAGCTAAGACTGAAGACCGGCAGCTACGCCCGGGGCCACCAAATCACCTGGGTGACCTCCATTCAGAGAGGGACCTCCAGGGACCCCAAGTCCAGGCATGCTGTGACTAGGCCTCAGCAAAAACCTGCTGAATAAATATTACCCTCCTTTACCTTCCCGGTCTAAATTCCTGTGCTTTGGGGGCCGTCTCTGCCCCCACCCCTTGGCCCCGAGAAGCCAGGCTATCCAGGATGGCCCACAGAGCTGGCACTGCTGTGCTGGTCCGGGGAAAGCTCCTGGGAAAGCTCCTGGGAAGGTACGAGCGGACAACCCAGCCCATCAGACTGGGCCAGGACTGGGAGATCAGCCATAGGCTTCCAGGGGTGAGCAAGGGCTCCCCAACTAGAATGAAAGGCTGGGACCCCAAGGGCTGCCTGGAAAGCAGAGGGTGGGGTGGAGGTAGGGTGGCGGGGGAGGACATCACATCCCCTCCCTGAGCCCTGGCTGCCTAATGTGGCAAATGATGGGGGGAGGGGTTCTGCCTTCCCCCAAGCTTTGTGAGAGGGCTGAATGAGCTATACATGGAGAAGCTCAGTGACCCTCTGGAAGCTGGTACAAACATGCTGCACGCCATGTCGGGTGCTAGATGGCACACTGACCTTAGGGGCAGGAAGCTGCCAATGTGAGATTTTAAATCCGCTGACAGGGAAGGTCCTGCAGTAACCTGGGAACCCCTGTTCAGGGTCAAAAGGTCTGCTAGCTTAAACCTCTCATGCTGTACCTTCCCTCGTGGCCTCTAGGGCCCAGCCACCCTTCCTCGACCTGAGGAAGCTCACCTGCCCTTTGTCCCTCCAGGAGTACCAACCAGCTCTCTCCTCCTTTTGGTCACGGCCACAGGTCAGCACTGCCTCCCACCTGCCTAGACCACTGACACAGCCCCCTCTAAGCACATGCTTGGCAGGCGGACCCCCTCTAAAAGGCCTAGTGTCACAAGTCTGCTTCAAACCTCCAGGGATGGCTCCAGGGGGCTTCAAAACAAAGTCCAGCTGCCTGATGGCACAAAAGCCTCAGCTCAGCCTTCCAGCCTGGCCTCCCCCTTGCATAGGGAACCCCATTTTTATATCATCATCACATATGCTCTCTGATCCTCAACACATCAGGACTCCAGGCCCTCCACACCAGCCCATGTCCTCTGCTTAAGTATCAGGCTTCCTCCTCCACCGGGGACCAGGCAAACCCCTAACTCATGCCTTAAGACCCAGCTTAATTGCCACCTCCGAGGTCCCTTTCCCAGTACACACCACACCCCAGCCAGCCGCCTTCCCACAGCCTCTGCTGCATCTGTGATGATCTTGAAGCCATTCACTTATCCCTCACAGGCTAGAGTAAAAGCAACTCACTGTTAGGGACGGGTGCTGTTCACCCTCTAGGACCAAGGGGCTAAGGGAGTGTTTGTTGAAAAACATTTTTTTTTTTTTTTTTTTTAAAGCACCAGGCACTGTTTTAGGCCAGGAAATCAGCTGCGAAGGGGAGATGTGGCCCCTGCCCTGGTGGAACTCAGGAAACAGACAGACAATAAACAAGTGGACAGGTATATAATTTGATGCCAGGCAGTGGCTAGGCCAGGAGGCTCCAAGGGCAGGGCTACACCGGGCTAAGGCTAAAGGAGGTAGAGCAGATCTGGACTCCAGGCCCAGCTTCCTGAAGCCTTTAAGCATTTACCCATTCACGGCAGCTTTACCACTCGCTCCCTCCAGATATCTGAGCTCAGGGCTGGGGTCAGGAGAGAGGAAAAGGGTGTGACGAAGACACAGGAGGGACACCAGGCTGGGGCAGGCTCAGGCATGAAGGCAGGCACAGTGAAGCCAGCAAACACTGTCAGTGGTGATCATGAGCCTCCTCTCTGCTCCAAAACCTTTCTTGGCTCCCCAGTGCCCCCGACCAAAGCCCAAACTGCTCCTCCTGGCCTTTGAGGCCCTCCCTTCCAGGCCCTCTTTCTATCTTCTCACCTTTCCCCAAACCCGACCAAGGTGTGTGTTATCTACACTGTTCCCTCCCACTAGTCCATTTCCACCTGACCAAGTCCTCCAATAAGAGGAGGGTGTCTTCCTTTGGAAGCCCCCACCCACCACAGGGTCCCTCCTCCAAATGCCCCCACAGGGGGCTTGGAGCTGCCTCACCCTTGTTCACCATGCGCTTCCTCAAGAGAGGCAACAGTGTACCTTTCTTATCTAGCCCCAGAGAGAAAGCTGGGGCAGATCTCGCTACAAATGCTGGCTCAGCCAGGGCCCAGCTATGTCACCTGGGGCATGTTACTTCCCCTCTCTACACCTCAGTGTTCTCATCTGTTAGATGGGAAGTTATAATCAACTTTAAAGGATCAACTCTGGTAATGTGAAAGCGCCCAGTTCAGGATCTGGCAGGCACCCAGTAGGCAATGCAAGTACCCTCCCCAGGGCCTGGGGGCCTGGGAGCCTGGGGGTGGGTGGCCAGGACACTGACTCAGCTCCTCCCCCCACATCCCTCTCCGCTCACTGACCAAAGGGAGGCTGCTGACGACAGGAAGAGCCAGCAGGGAGGTGGCAGGATGTGCGGAGGCCGAGGAAGTCCAAGCAGCGGCCAGGTCATCACACTCACAGGGGCAGGGACCCTTAGGGCCAACCTCCAGCAGCCCAGCCCACTTCTTGTCAGGGTCTCCACGGATTTGCGCATGCGCAAACACACCCTGCTCAACTCCATCACCCCACCCTCCTAGGCTGTCAGAGCCTCCCTAAGGCGCCAGCCAGAAACCAAAAGCAGCCCCGCCCCTCCCTCCCAGAACATCATGGTCAAGGGGCCAGACTGACCTGGAAAGAGGCTACTCCTTCCTTTACACTCAGGATAACCTAGGGCAACTCACCACCACTCCCTCCCCATGCCTCAGTTTATCCAACTGTGAAATGGGAATAATGGTGAACTCGGCTGTGGAGCCCAATATGATCATTAAGGCACAAGTACTGATGTGACCTGGGCAGTGTTCATCCCCAAGAGAAAGACAAATCTCTGCCATCGTGTCCCCCACCTCACTCGTGGGCTTGCCCCACCCAAAGCCTCAGCGCCTCTGCGAAGCGGCAAGCCCGACAGAACATGGCATTGCTCCGCTTCAGAAATCCCAGGACGGGCTCCCGGACAGGGTGCGACGGGATGGCCCCTTCTCACCCACCCAACCTCGGGCCAGCGCCCACGCGGGTAGGCAGCCCTCCCAGGCCTGGCTCTGCGCGACCCATTCGAGCCGGGGAGCGCCTCTCCAGCCCCGGGCGAGACCCCAGACCGGGCCCATCCCCGTTCCTCCCACTGCCCGGAGCCCTGGGAGTCCCTACGGGTCCAGTAGTTTGGGAATCAGGTCAGGTCTTCACCAAGGCGGCTGGAGGAGAGGTGGGAAAGGGCCATCCGAAATCGTCCGTGACTGGTCCCGCAAAAGTTGCGGGGGGGGGTAAGGGTCTCCCCAGGACAGGGAGTTCCCATCTCCTGGGGGTCGCTCTGGCTCCTGGCCCGGAAAGGTGAAGAGGAGGCTGGGGGAAGTTGAGGCAGGACGGCCGGCCTGTGCCGCTGAGGTCGCCCTGTCTTCTGGCCGAGACCTCCTCTCGCCGCTGGGAAGTGAAGGGGGTGCCCAGGAGGGGAGCGGCTCGGCTCTGGCTCGGGCCGTCGGCTCTCCTCCCGGCCTGGGGCGCAGAGGGGCTGCCCCGCGGGGGACACTCACCGTCATGGCGGCGCCCCGGGGCGGCGGGAGCAGGAGGCAGGAAGGTTGAAAGGACTCTCGGGCCGGGCTCAGCAGCGCGGGAATCCCGCCGCCGCCGCCGCCCCTCTCGGCCGCCCGCCGCCGCTCCTCCGGCCCTTCCCTTCCCCGGCGCTGCCCCGGCCCCTTCCATCCGCCCATAAAACTTTTTTTTTTTTTTCAAACTTCCTGGGAGGACCCGGGAGGGCCAATGGGCGGCGGGGAAGCCGGGACAAACAGCGGCGGGGGCCGCGGGCGAACCAATGGGAGCGCGGGTCGGGCCGGGGGCGGAGCCTGCCGCGACGGGACGGGTGCGCGAGGGCGGTCGGGGCCGGCGGATGGGGGCGGAGGGAATCGAGGGCCGGGCTCTCGCCGCCGGCGCGCTGGGAGGAAGGAAGGACCTAGTGTGCAGGTGACTCGGTCGGGCCCCGGCTCGGGAGTGCAGGGCGGGGGCAGCCGGGTGTGGCACCCAGTCGCCCTGCTATGGCTCCCGCGAGCCGCCGGACGGAGCGATGGGTCCACTAAGGGCTCGGCGCGTCGGTTTGACGGAGACGTGGGCAGTGCACCCGGTACTAACAATTCAGGGGGTCCCACTCGCCGAGCCCCGCTCGTTACCTGTGTGAACCTAATTTCGGCCTCTCCACAGACCTGACGGGGAGGTGTCCCTGTCCCCATTTTACTAATGAGAAAACAGGCTCAGAGAGGTGAGTCGACTTGCCCAGAGTCACAGTAGGAAGGGACGGGATTCCGAGCATGTAATCTAAGCCCAAAGCGAGTTCTGGAGTGGTAGGGCATTCACCAAATGGCTCCTCCTCACAAGCGGGTCTTTCTCGGCTTAAGAACCCCATTTTGGGATCTTGGGTGTGGGCGTACGCCCGTTTCTCACATTCCCAGCACTTGGCAGGTTGTAAGAGGCCTTTTGCCTGCAGAAGCTCATCTGAGCCTTGCAGCAGAGGAGGGACTTTGGTGGAGTGTGTTGAAAATGCAGCGATAGCTTGTGTGGCATTGTGATTCAAACCCTGTGTTACCTTAAGCACCGTACTCAACCCCTCTGGGCCTCAACTTCACCCTCTGTAAAAGGGGATAACGCTCTTATCTCCTGATGTTCCTGTAAGGATTAAGTGTTAATTTAAGTAAAGCACCCAGAACCCCTTTATCCCTAGTTAGCTAGCGTTGGGGGGGGGGGTGCAGGGGAGCTTGGAATAATTGCCATTTCAATTTTCTGACAGCTCAGTTTTGGAGTTCAAAAATTATTGCTGTCATAACTATAATTACTCTCCCCATTTCACAGATAAAGAAACAGAGGGCCAGGGAGCTGAACTTCCTTCCCACATTTCCCACTGGGTGCCTCTCCTCTACCCTAAGGAATGAGTCCAAGAACCAGCCTGTCTTCCTTTAGACACTGGCCTTCCTGTTTTCACGTGCTGTTTTCCCACTCTACCCCTGTACCTCACTCAGGCATTTGACCCTTGGTAGAGTGAGTGAATAAACAGAAGACCTCACCAGCCACCAGTGCTCTGGCCCAGTGGCCCCTGGCAGCACCAACCTCCTTGCTGCTTTCCTGGCCTCTGGGACTCCTCTTGTAGTACCCTCAACCCAGCGATCAGATCACTCCCTTGCTCAAAGTTCAACACCTCCCCAGTGCTAGTAGATCAGCTCTGCATTCTTGTGCCAGGCAGTCAGCGTCCATCATAATCAGACCCCTGCCTGTTGTCTTCCATCATTATACACACACATTTTACATGCTCAGGATACAGAACATGGAGCCACCGGGAATTCTCAGAATAAGCCAGGTCCTTTGTACCTCGGATGGGACTGCACATTGCATTCCCTGCCGGGTCTGGAACACTTCTCAGCCTGTCCTCTGTGCCGCAACACACACATACACTCTCCCTCCCTCTCTCCCTCCCCTCCCTCCCCTCTCTCCAAACCCTCCTTGTTTGCCTGGAAAATGCCTCCTCACCCTCCAGCTCTCAGTCCAAAGGAAGCCAAAGTGCTACCAGCACAGATTTAGAATCTCCTGGTCCAGTGCTCCCTGCATCCGTATATTTGGCCACTAAAGGGATGACCACAGTGTTCTTACCAGTTACAAGTCAGTGCCCTCACCAAACTGAGCTTCCTGTGGGCAGAGACAGAGTGTTTTTGTCTATATCCTGGAGGCCAGCCCAGGGCCCCAGCCCACAGTAGGTCCTCAGTAAACACAGTTCCGATGAATGCATGCACAAACGAAGGAATGACTCCCTTACCACAAATTGTCCTGGTTCGGACAGAGATGGCACAGACCCAGGGACCCAGGGCTACCAAACTCCAGGGTTATCCATCTCAAACCATTACTCTACTGAGGATAAGACCATGAGGCTCAGAGAGGGTGATGATGGCCCAAAGCCATACACGTTAGTGACAGAGACAGAACTCAAGTTTCCTGGCTCTTGACCTTGGACCGATTTCACTCTCCAACCCACGAGGTGTTTGAAGCTGCTCTAAGTAACTGTCTGGGATGCCCCGCTGGCAGTTCCATCCTGTAGCTCCTGATTTTTCTCCCTCCCAGATGAGAAGACATCTGCCAACTCAGAGCCTCCATGGCCACATCTGTGTAATGGGGAAAATCTGTGGAGATTCTTGGGGCTGCAAGCAGGGCTTGGAGATCGGGATGCTCAGAGGCGGGAGGGCTCTGCAGTTGGCCCAAGCAGGGTTCAAATCTCAGCTCTGCCCCTGTGTGACCTAGAACAAGTGGTTTCTCTCCTCACCGAGCTTCATTTCCTGATCTGTAACATGGACAATATCCACCGTACTTAGTATGCCTCGTGGTGAGGATTAAATGCGATCAGGCATGTCATGCACCGAACACAGAACTGAGCACAAAGGAGATGCCCGATACACTCTGGTTATCAGCAGCAGCAGCACCACTCCGGAATCCTTCTCCCCATTTCTCTGCCCTTCTGTCCGCCAGGGACTTACCTGCTCCCTCCTACCAGGCCTGCTCCATGTTAGTGACCTTTAGTTAGTGTGATAAGGTAAATCCCGCCCAGGGCTTGAAGGTACCACTCTGCCCAGATAACCATGTTTGTCCGATCACCCTAGTGCCTTAACCCCCAAAAGCAGCAGAGAGGAAATCATGAAGTGGCTGGGAAAGTTAGTGTTTGGATGCCGCCCACCCCCTACCATCACACCTCTGTGCATCCTGATCTCCCCAAGCTCTCTCTGCAACCCTGAGAGTCGCTATAGACTTTTCCCCATTATACAGATGTAGCCACTGAGGCTTCGGGTGATTAGCTGCAGCCATTCTCTCATCTAGGAATGAGGAAAATCAGCAAGAGGCTGGCTCCTCTAAACCCTAGCTGCGCCACTCGAGCAAGTCAGCTCACCTCCATGAGCCTCCATCCCCTCATTTGCAAAATGGGTGCACTGTCCCTAACATGTCCAGCCTAGTGCTGGACCCAGAGCCAGTGACAGTACAAGAGTCAGCCTGTCATTAAGAGAAGAGAGCCCTTGAGCCAGCCAGTGGCCCCTGCAGAGGCCAGGCCCCTTGTCTCTGCTGTGAAGGGGGCAGGAGGGAGCCAGTCACAGCTGCCTCCCCTCCCTGCCCTTGAGGAAACCCTGAACCAGAGGCTTGAGTGTTTACAGCCCTCTCAGGGCAGGGGGTAGGTTACGTAATGCCAGATGTTTGTGAAACTGGCTCAGGCCCAGGTCTGAGACACACTTTGCAATCCCAGAGCCCCCCACAGGCCATCCCGCTCTCCCTTCCCCCCCCAAAAAAACTTGGTTCCCCTTGGCCCAGTTGCTGATTGGGAGCTTTCAGCCGTGTAGATTATTCAATCCCACCTCACCCCGAAAACTGAAAACGGCCCCAGTCCTGTCCTGGAGGTGGGAAATCCCACTCGTTTGCAGAGACCACGGGGCCCTTAGGACCGTGTTTCCATCCTTCCTTTCTCTTGTGGGAGCCCCAAGTCCCCCCGCCTCAGCCCCCACTCTCCCTCCTTTGACTAACGCCAGCGTCCTTCCTCCCCTCCCCGTCTCTCCCACCCTCATCCCTCCCACCCCGCTGGAGCCAGCCTACCCTTTGCCACCTGAGGACCCCCAGAGACAGCAGGAACGGATTGAACAGCGTGGGACGGTCCCCGGGCATCCGCCATGAGGTCACCAGTCGGCCCTTGAGTGGGCTCCCAGACTTGCCCTCCGCTGGCCTCTTGTCTGCCTGTCAAATAGGGTCCAGTGTTGGCCCCCAGGTCCCTTTGGTGGGACGGGGGGGTCCCTGACTAGTCTCCCCTGGCTATTCTGCCATGCCCACCTCAAAGGCCCAGGGTTCCCATCTTTCTTGTCTCACAGAACTGCCAAGAAAAGAGCTTGTTGGGGCGCCTGGGTGGCTCAGATGGTTAAGCGTCTGCCTTTGGCTCAGGTCATGATCCCAGGGTCCTAGGATCAAGCCCCGCATCGGGCTCCTGGCTCAGCGGGGAGCCTGCTTCTCCCTCTCCCTCTGCCTCTCCCCCTGCTCATGCTCTCTCTCTCTCTCTCTCTGTGTCTCGAATGAATAAATAAAAAAATCTAAAAAAAAAAAAGCTTGTTAATTCATTCACACTACAGGGTGTTTGATAGGGCTCTTGGGGCTCAGCACCTTTGGAGACGTGCACTTCACCACCCTAAAGTCAAACCACAGGTGGCCAGTAGGAGGGGCGTGCAGAACCCCGTGTGTTCAGCCTGCATAAGGTTTTCAGATTATTTTGCATTAGGTTCCAATGTTAAAAAATCAAGAGATTAACATATAACCGCAGATTTCCAGTTTCTCTTGAAATACCTAAAGATGTGGAAACTCTGGGTCCATCTCCCCCATGGCAACAACCCGTCTGGCACCAAGAGGTCACACAAGTGCTTCCATCTGCCTTCCCCTCCCCCCTTTATGAAAGGAATGAATCAGAGACTTCTGCAGCCACCCCTGGCAGAACCCCCAAATGTGCCCCCTTTGCCGTCATCCTTGTTGGGGAGACAAGCCCCAGCAAAGCGGAGGCATTTGCCCAAAGTCCCCCAGCAGCTTACTGGCAGAGAGGTAGGACAGAGTCCAGGTGTCCCCACTCTTCAGAATCCAGAGATCATCTGGCAGTGGGACATAAAGCATCAAATCACAGGCCCAGGAAGGCTTTGGGGCAAGGACTGCTCCCCACCTTCCCACCACATTCCCCCAGCACAGCCCCGGCCACTGGACCAGGAGCTGCATGCACTCCAATTTACTTCTGGCCTACACCCAGGCATGCAGAAGGTGCTGGCTAAGTGTACGTGAATAAATGAATGGATGGATGAACGAACGAGCGAGCGAACGAGACAGTCATCAGCTCTGTCCAATCCAGGTTGCCTGGGGCTGCATTGAGAGGCTTCCATGTTGGTGGAGATTAGAGGGAGACCCCTATATTGCTATTTCTTCTTTGTTCACAAAACTCTGGCCCCAGGAAATATGAAGAAATAACCCAGAAAGAGGAAGAGCAAAGTTGCCAGAGCAACTTTGTGAGAGCAAGAAGCGCCTTCAGTGACCAGTCCTCTGTCCCCTCCCATGTCACAGACGGGAAGACGGGCCACCAAGCAATGAGAATCCTGCTGCCACTGTAGGAGGCCATGTGGGGAATCAGGACAGAGCCAGGAAGCAACGTGCAGGCAGCAGAGGGACTGTGGGATGGGGGTCCCAAGCCCCAGGTTCTAGTTGGAGGTCAACAGCTGCCTGGCTGTGTGACCTGGGATGACTCGTTTCCTCATCTGCACAGTGAGGGGCAGAATCCGCCGCCCCCCCCCCAGCTCTGATTAGCGGCAGGGCCAGACCGGGGGTTCCAGGCTGCCAGACAGATGCATCCCCCCCCCACCACCACCACCAATCGGCTTCTCAGGCGGAGCACAGAAACAGTGGAACAAGAGCAGGATGAAGAAAGCACAGCCGCAAGCAGCCTGTCTCCTTCTCCCTGCCTCCTGCTGCCCCAGGCTGTCAGCGCTGACCTCACCTCTCTGGAGGCCGAGCGTGATGAGAACAGTCTGTTTGGCAGGTTGTGGGGAGGGGTGGGGCGCAGCAATGTGCTCCAGCTGCAGCCAGGCCTCCCAGCAGCCTCACTGGATCCCACCCCCTGCACACATCTCTCCCGCCCCGGACCCTGGAGACCATCCAGGCTCAGCTGACGGCAGCACCTCCTCGGCCCTCTTCAGTGGTTCTCTGGCTCCAGCTCTTGGAATCTCTACCCCTTCTCCCTGCCTGGCCAGCGCTCCAGAACCAGATGGGCCTTACCTTCAGACACCATCAGAGTCAAACTGCCATTTGCCCAGAAAAGGGGAGTGACTTTTCCAGGACATTCTAGCAAGTTAAAAGCAGAGCCCTGGGCTTCTGACTCCAGGATCGTTTACCTGCCCAGGTCCCCAGGCCCAAAGGTAGCGCTGCTGCCCAGCTCCTCTGGAGCCCCTCCTCTTGAGGCCCTACCATGCACACAGATGACCCCTCGGAAGAGCCATCCCTGGTCTGGATGACCCTAGAGCTCATCACAGGACCTCAGCCCAGCTCCAATCTGATTTCCCTTCCCTTCACCTCCCTATGTTCCCACACCCACGACCCAACTACCGAGTCGGCCTGCTTCTGGTCGGTCAGTGAGTCTTGGCCTTTGCTTGGTTCTGAATCCTCAGGCTCCTCTGATTGGAACTGGAGATAAGAAAGAACACAGCTTAGCTCAGGTTATTCCCCAGGTTCCATCCATGTATCTACCTTCTTATCCATCCATTGATCATTCATCCATCCAACATCCATCTAGCATCCAATATCAATAGATCCATGTATTATCCATCCAACCAACCAGTGTCTACCCTACATTATCCACTCACTAACCTATTCAACATCCATTATCCCACTCATACATCCATTCCTCTATCCATCCATCCTACATCCATGTAGCCTTTCTCAACCCATCCAACATCCATCCATCCAACCACCCATCCGTCCATCATTCTACTCATCCTTCCAACATTCATTTACCCATCATCCATGTGGTGTTGGATGGGTGTCACCACCCATCATCCATACTCCACATTTACCCTTCCCCACACCATCCATCCATATTCTACTCATCCATCCATCAGTTCATCATCCCGTCTTTCATCTAAGCAACATCATCTATCCAACACCCATTATCTATTCCACCATCACCCACCTCACTTTCCACCCAACATCTTTTTATCATTTATATTTACCTATTTATCTGTCCGTCACCCATTTACACATCTATTGTCCATCATTCATCCATCATCTACCCACTGAGCCACCCATCCTCCGTTTGTTTCTTGCATGCATTTAAGCATTCATGGATTCACTGATCCATCATCCATTGAGCTGAGCTCCTCTGTTGTGTCACATTCTGGGCCAGGAGCCAGAAGTGCAGAGATAAAGTAGGTGCAGCTCCCACCCCCAGAGGGCTCCTCTTTCCTATGGAGGAAATGACAACTTTCTTATGGGGGAAATGACAGAATTTCTGAGCCTAGAAGGGAAACATTTCCAACGTAGGGGTGGGGTGAGTATTCAGGGAAGATATCTCAGAACAGGGCACCTGGTCTAAGACTTGAACGATGAACCAAGTGTCCGGTGAGTGAAGAGGGAAGGGAAAGCATCCTAAGCAATGGGAAAGGCACGTGCAAAGGTAGGGAGATGTGCCCGCAGAGCTCTGCATTCATCTCCGTGGAGTAGAGAGCAAATCTGGGGTGGAAGGAAGGGCAAGGGGAAGCCATGCCAAGGATTTGCATAGAGGGTGACCAACTGGCGCCCCAGCAACCTGGTAAATGCCTCTGCGGTGTCATTCGTGAAATGCCCTTAAGCACCTGGTGCTCCCTCCCGCCCCTCCCTAGTGGCCATGGCTAACTTGCCAGGGACTCCGGCGCCTCACCAGGGAGCAAGTGCTGGGAAAGACTCTTTCCGGTAGACCAGGCCAGGCAGCAGTGTCCCAGCATCCACTGGGCCATAGCACCCCTCCTCCCTGAGCTGCCTGTGGTCCGTATGCCTCCCTGACAAATATGACAGCTTCTTGGGCGGGGGCTCCAAATTCCCCAGTCCCCCTCTGGCCAGGAGGGCAGGACCTAGTTGGTTCATCCCTGCATCTCTCTGGTGTCTGTGCATTGAGTCAGTTGGAAAGTAAGTAGATAAAAGCCTCAGGGAAATACAGAGGAAGGGGCTCCCCAGTCAGACCCTGTGCTCAGAGGCTTCACAACATGGCAGTTAAAAGCTGGGGCTTTGGAATTGAAGCTTTGATCTAATTTCTCACAACTTATGCATGTGTGACCCCCGGCAAATGCCAGACATGTCTGAGCCTTCTATCAGGCTGAGGCATACGTGGCAAAGGATGTAAGGCACCAGGCTCAGAACCCAGTATAGTGTCGTCCAGGAGGGAGGTGGCATTGGGCTGGACATCAAGGAAGTGAGGGCATTTGGATGAACGAGCAGGAGCCTCCAAATCACCCCAGCGGAGCCTATGAGGGAAGCAGCTGGTCCCATTTTACAGGGCAAAAGAGGCTGGGTGCCCCAAAATGCATGCTGCATTCCCAGTGAGCTGAGGCTAGCTTGCCCTGCTCTGGCCTCCCCAGCCGCCAGCTGCAGGTAGATGCTCTGGGCAGCACCAGCGTACCACTGACTCCGTGACCCCGCCCCTGGGGCGAAGGAGGCAGGGAAGGGACCTGGTGAGCTCCTACTCCGTGTCAGGACTGGGCCTGCCTTGCACATGGGCCCTCATTTAAATAGCCTGGCTTAGCAGCCCGCTCAACCCAACAAGCATTTGTGCAACCTCTTCTCTGTGCCTAAGAGGAGCTGGTAGGGGCCAGAAAGGGCTAAGTGAAGCTGTCCAGACTTTGAGGAACTTCGAATAGGGCAGGGTGGAGGGACTTGGACTTGACCACACTGGTTGCGGTCCAAGCCAGGGTCAGGTAGGAACCACCAGAGGCCGCAGGAAGAGGGCCTGCACAGCCGGGAAGGGGGAGCGCCCTGGGCAGAGCACCTTGCTTGAAGCCCCGGGGTGGTCTGCGCTGAGCCGTCCCATGGGATCCGCTACCCCAGCCCCAGCCCTCACTAGCTGTGAGATCTCGGGTAGTTTAACTTCTCTGTGCCTCCAGTTCCTGATCTGTGAATACACGGTGCCTTCAGGTTGCTGTGGAGATTAAAGGAGGAAAATACCCAGAAATACCCAAACCAGGGCTTAGCAGCTAGTAAATGCTGGTCATCAAAAAGTGTGGGTCGTTATCACTGCTGCCCAGTTGGGTGGTTGGGAAAGTGTTGGTCAGGAGGGAGGATTAGGGCTGAGCCTTGGAGGGTGTGCAGGAGCCAAAGAGAGGCCTTTCTAAGGATCCTTGTCTGGGCGGGGCGGCTTTCTTTTCAGGCTGCCCCTTGCCTGTGAGACAGACTTACCTCCCAGTCTGGCAAGCTGGGACCCTCTGCAGGGCTCCTGTTTCCCAGAGGGCCCAACTCCTCCAGACCAGCCTTAGCCGAGGTCTCTGGTCCACTCGTCACTTTGGTCTTTGGCCACTGGGTGGCGGTGCAGGCAGGGCTGGGTGGCTGGGCAGAGCTCTGGGGCCACTGCCCAGCGCTCTGTCCATTGACCAGTGTGGACTCCTCCCAGCCGTCAGGCTGGCCCTGTTGCTCTAGCTCTGGGGCACCGTTTGTGCCTGGGGAACCCACCTCTGGCCCTGAAGCCGGGGCCGGGGTACCCCAGTGTCCAGCTGGGTCCTTGCAGGGCAGCTGGGCCTGCAGGAGCTCCAGGAGGCCTTCCCAGTCCAACCTGGGAAGGTGGGAGGTGAGCATCAACTCCTCCGTGCGGGCCGAGGCCCCTTCTCTGGGCGCCCCGAGAAGGCCCACGAGGTCCCTCCCATCGAGCTCGCGTCGCCTCTCAGGGCTGTGCAGGTGTGGGCACATTCCCTCAGCCCCCCAGCCCATGGTGGTGGGTGTCTCAGGCCTTTGGGATTTCAAGAACTCTGCTGGGCCTATCCTGGAGTTCTCTGGGGGGCTCTTAGGCTGGTGAGCACTGGGCAGCTCCTGCAGGCCGCCCCAGCCTCTCTGAGCTGACCTGTCGGGGGACTCCCGCAACCCATTACTAGGGGGCTCCTCCCAGGCCTCTGCCTGCCCCCTGTGGCCGGTGGGGCCACCCAGCTGCCCCCAGCTCTCCTCAGACTCCCTGAGAGGGCCCCTCCAAGTTCCCTCTGGGGCTCTGGCAACCCCCCGGCAGGGCCCCCCAAGTCCTTGCCAGCCCCCCAGGCCTGGGCCCTCCTGCAGGCTGTCGCACCCTCTCTCCAGATGTCTGTGAGGGCCCTGAGTTCCTGGAGGCTCCTCCAGACTCTGCCACCCCCCCAGAGGCTGTCTTGGGCCCGCCTGGCCACTTTCCAGAGGTCTCTCTGTCCGCCGCTCCCTCTCAGGGGCCCTGGCTGATGTCCTTGGGGGCAGCGAGGACCCCTGGAGCTGCCGGTCCCCTTCAGGCCGCCTCTCGGGGCTCCTGGGATGAGGGGGCTCTGCTTGGCTCCTCCGGGCCGGTTCTGCCTGCTTCGCAAGGGACTTGGTTACCTGAGGATGAGGTGAGCGGGTGGGTGAGGCTCCAGGACCCTGACTGGGTGGTCTCTCTCTAGGACAGAGACTGGCCTTTGCCAGGCCTGGGGAGAGGCAGGCTGTCTTCACAGCAGCCTGGATGACAGCAAGCCACAAAGTACCTAGGGTCCCTGATTTCCCTCCCTGGGCAGGGGAGGGGGGGGTCAGCTCTTTCCTTTCACCCAGTCTCCTCACTTTCAGAAAGAGATCTTTAAAACGCTGCTTACTTTCCTACCCACCCCCGCCCCCTGCCAAGATATTGATTCCAACCTGTGCTATCAGGTGCTGGAACTTCCACCACCAATACCCCACCCCACTGGGTCGGGCCTTGCTCTCTAAGAGTTTCTTTAAAAATACGAATGGCCACCCTGGAAGACATAGCCCTTAAAGCCGGAATGATGCATCTGGGGCTCTCCCTGAAAGCTTTTCAAGATAGCAGGTGCCTAATGAAGGAGGGTGACGACAAGGAAGGGCCATCTACAAAGGACTAATGTGGGGTCCTTCTCAATTTTGCCAAGAGCTGCTGGCTCTTTGGGAGAGGGGGAAGCTGGAGGCCCATGATTGGGACTTGGACCCTTTCATAAAGGACCTCCTTCCCAAGACCCAAGCCTGGCACCTGGGGGAGGGGAGAAGCAGTGGCCCACCTCTCGGGGCTGCAGGGGCCCGGGGCGGACTGGCAGTGCTCACCTCCCTGCTGAGGGCAGGGCTGGGCTGTCTTCGGAGAAGGTGGTTCTGACCTTGGCTGGGCCGCTGCGACTGCCCCTCGTCCCGGGCCTGGAAAGCCCCTGGTGCCTCGGACTTCCTATGAGCAAAAGCAGCCGCCCCTCTGAGGGCCCTTGGGGCTGTCCCACTTCCAGCATCCTGGGTCCTCTACTCCCGCCCCCAATCGGAGGAGATGTGGGAGACTGGGGGGCCCGCCATGAGCTTGTTGAAGGGCTCTAAGTAAGGGATCATCCTCTCAGGTTCTCAGTTTCCCCTTCTGAAAAATGAGGATGGTTGACCACTCTAATCTGTCTACCTCAGGGGGCAATAAAGTGGGGAAAAAGGGTAAGCACAGGATGGGGGGCTTAGCCTTGGCCTTGACTGCCTCCTGTCTCACTCAGTACTTCCTGTTTCTGACCACCACCCCACGAGCAGCCCACCACTCACCCCTAGACATGAGCACCTACTGTGTACCAGGCACTGGGCACACATGATCGTAACAGCACACATTGAGCACTTCCTATGTTCCAGGTGCCAAGCACTTGACCATCCCACTTTCTCTCACGTACCCCATGAGGTGCGGAGGGGAGATGCAGAGAGTTATGTACCCCCATATCCCATTCTTTCTGCCCTTTTCCTGTCCACATGGTGAGTTTGGGATTTCCCAGGCCTGTCTTTCCGCCCCCTCGGTAACTAAGAGGGTTCCAGCACTTAGCCTTGAACACTCCAGACCATCCTAGCTGTCAGTAAAAGAGCTCTGAGCAAGATCAGAAGGAAGAAACATCCTCTACATTTCCAGAAAGTCCAACATAAACTGTTCACGCAAATGTCACTTCTAAGACACCTGGACTCCAGGCATTGTTGCCACATCCAACAGAGATAACCTCTAAGCTGTAAAAAGTCCCTAGTTCCAGTTCATTGTCTTGCTTAACAATGAGTAGCTGTGGTTGTTAATATTTAACATGACATCTCTGTTGAAAGGTAGCAACCAGACAGAATCTGGGCACACCTCTCCCGTCCCGTATGTAAGGGCATCAAAACCCAAGACTCAACAGCTCCACTGGATGTTTATTTCAACAGGTCTGACTTCATCTAAATGGACAAAGGGAGCTGGGTCTCTAATGGCTGGACTGACCTGAGGGAAGCCTGAAAGAGATGACCCGGTGCCGAGCCCCAACTGAGCCAGCCAAAAGGGAAGGAAGAGGGATCTCTGCTCACCAGACCTGTGCTCTGCCTTCAGCCTGTCTCTCCCTTGGGAACTACACTGAAACTCCACAGAGGCTTTGGAGAGTAAAAGAATTATGAGTTTGGGCTTTGTTGCTGTTGTCTATGGCTTTTGCCAATGTCATTAGAATAAGACCCATAAGGTGCCTGGGTGGCTCAGTTGGTTAAGCATCTGACTTTGGCTCAGGTCATGATCTTGGGGTCCAGGGATCAAGCCCCGCATCAGGCTCTGCGTTCAGTGGGGAGTCTGCTTCTCCCTCTCCGTCTGCCTCTCCCCCTGCTCATACTCGCTCTCTATCTCAAATAAATAAATAAATAAAATCTTAAAAAAAACAAAAAACAAAAACAGACCCATAAAGTAAGTCAAGTTTTTGTAGACTCACAGGAAGCCAAAGTCCTCCACCCCGGAGTTAGTGTTTCTGAGTTTAAGTGCTGCTTGATCAGCTTCTATTTTTAATCTATCTGAGACCAGGAGGGTTCCTTGCTCTGTTAGATCTGAGGCCTCAGAGGGAGTTTTCCCCAGAACCAGGTGTTGGGGGCTCCACATAGCAAAAGCTCCAAATGACTAGGCTGGGGAGGGTAACAGAGAAGACTACTCGGTGCAGGGCGTACAGGAGAATGGGTACCCCTCGAGTGGATGCACTTTCTGTATAAACTCCAGCTTGCCCAACGATCATCCCTTCTGAGAAGTTTCCCCCATGTGGAATTGAGAGATAGGAAGAAAGGACTCAAGAAGATTCTGAGAAGCCAACGGAGAACCCAGTCCCCTCGGGCTGCCTGTTCCTCAGTGTTGGTGTGGCTGCAACAAGGGAGACGAAGCATATTTCCTTTGGAAGCTTGGATGGGCTCTACTCTACTTCCAGAAGGTATTAAAGGACAAAAGCCATCAAGTCTAGCAAATTCCATGAAGGCTCTGTTTTACATTCAAGAGATTCCAAAATGTTTATATGATGCTAAGATAAGGGATTCCAAAGGCATCTAGAGGGGGAAGAATGAAGCTATCAAGCCGAAACATCTAATGCTTTAATGGGATAGCCCTTTAAAAGAAATTTTCCAGGCTCAGTTAGACAATGCTTGGACAGAGTAGATGCTCAATAAATACATGTTGAATGAATATATGGAAGAAAATAAAAGCATGGCTCTCTAGCCACCCACTCATAACTTTCAGTCTGTCCCTTACAGATATTTAAATAGGTTTTAAAATTTCATCTTCAGACGACAAATGTTTTTCTATTTGGAAAAAGTGCCATACAAGAGAAAATAACTTACGTACTCAGTAGAGTTATAAAATCTTGATTAATAGTAGTCTACTTCAAAATGTAGACATTAAATATATACAATTTTTTGTCTATCAGTTATACTGCAATAAAGCTTTTAAAAGGTAAACAACTTCAAAGAGAGTAAAATAAAATGAATAGAAGTATCTATGGAAAAATAATTAAACGGTTAACAAGAGTATAAACATATTCCTGACTTCTATTATAAAACTTTTCTCTCTCTCAAAGTTATTGCCATAAGGAAAAAAAGAAAAAGAAGAAAATATAACTCTGGTATAAAGACCTTTAGTGTCCCTGCTGAATTATCAGATAAAATCAAAAGTATGCACATTGATACTGGACCAAAAATAGTAATCATAAAAAAGGCCAAAGACAAGGGGGTTTTTAGGGCAGTTAAATACTCTGCGTGATAGCATAATGGTGGATATGTGCCATTATATGTTTGTCCAAACCCACAGAACGTACACCATCAGAAGGGAGTCCTATTGTAAACTATGGACGGTGGGTAATAATGCCATGTCAATGTAGGTTCACGGTTTGTAACAAATGCTCCACTCTGGTGAAGGCTGTTGTAGTGGGGGGAGACTGTGTGTATAGGGCGGCTGAATGGGAAATCTCTGTACTTCCCATTCAATTTTGCTATGAACCTAAAACTGCCCTAGAAAAATTAAAATGTGTGTTTTTTGTTTGTTTAAAGACCAAAGACAGAATTACAATAATGATGGAGACCCCAGAGGTTGTCACCTGGGTAGTAAATGGATAAAACTTACCGGAGAAGGAAATCTGAAAAGTAAGAGATAAGGTTTCTCAAGTAGATTCAAACCTAAGAGAAAATACTGCCCCAAG
Source organism: Zalophus californianus (assembly GCF_009762305.2). Classification (NCBI taxonomy): domain Eukaryota; kingdom Metazoa; phylum Chordata; class Mammalia; order Carnivora; family Otariidae; genus Zalophus; species Zalophus californianus. The sequence goes on from NC_045603.1 coordinate 10,589,980, forward strand.
GAAAACAAAGAAGAATTCTGGAATGCAAAATACTACCCGCTCCCGGGGTGATGGAAAGTTTCTCAAATTAGGTTGTGGGTGGCTATACAACTCTATCTCAGTAAATACACTGTAATGTACTGAATTATACACTGTAAGTTTTGAGACTTCCAGACCTACTTTTTTGGGTTCTTTTAACCTTAACTAATGGTATTCCAGCCCCGGTCCTTGAAAACTCTGGGGCTGGAACTGCGGGAGAAGGAAATCTCAGCCAGATCGGGAGGAAATGTTTTCCCTCCCCGAGCTGTGCCAAAGCAGACGCTTTGGGTCATAAACCACCTGTGCGGCCCTGCTGACCAAAGAGACTTGCGGGATACTTAGACTGGACTTCTGGCATTGTCGCCATGTCCCAGGAAAGTGACATTTAACTTCTACAAAATTTGTAATTCTATGAGTTCTCTTATTTAAACTATGTGGCTTTTGGGACGCCTGGGTGGCTCAGTCGTTAAGCGCCTGCCTTCGGCTCAGGTCATGATCCCAGGGTCCTGGGATCGAGTCCCGCATCGGGCTCCCCGCTTCGCGGGAAGCCTGCTTCTCCCTCTCCCACTCCCCCTGCTTGTGTTCCTCTCTCTCACTGTGTCAAATAAATAAATCTTTTCTTTTTTTTTTAAGATTTTATTTATTTATTTGAGAGAGAGAGAATGAGAGATAGAGAGCACGAGAGGGAAGAGGGTCAGAGGGAGAAGCAGACTCCCTGCTTAGCAGGGAGCCCGATGCGGGACTCGATCCCAGGACTCCAGGATCATGACCTGAGCCAAAGGCAGTCGCTTAACCGACTGAGCCACCCAGGCACCCTCAAATAAATAAATTCTTAATAAAATATGTGGCTTTGGCCATTCATTTTAAACTGACATCTCGGGGCGCCTGGGTGGCTCAGTTGGTTAAGCGACTGCCTTCGGCTCAGGTCATGATCCTGGAACTCCAGGAACTCGAGTCCTGCATCCGGCTCCCTGCTCAGCAGGGAGTCTGCTTCTCTCTCTGACCCTCCCCCCTCTCATGTGCTCTCTCTCTCATTCTCTCTCTCAAATAAATAAATAAAATCTTTAAAAAAAAATAAACTGACATCTCTGTTTTCTGAAATTGAAGGGGACCCATGAGTTTTCTTGGTTAAAGTAGAAGAGAAAAAAAAAAGAAAGAAAAGAATTAAAAAAAATTTTTTTAAAAGCAGAAAAGAATCATAGGTACTTTCTTTTCCTTCATGTAAGAAGGAAAAAATAAATAAATAAACCTGTGATTCTGGATCAAAGAAAGGGTTTGTGAGTTTAACCTTATTTAAGGTACTAACATTCTCCCCATTTTACAGATGAGGAAACTGAGGCTCAGGTAGGTTAAATCACTTTACCAGGTCACATAGTCTGGGGAGTGGGTTTGACCCGGGATTTGAACCCAGCCCGCCTGACCCTGGTCTTTGCTCTTAACCACTAGGCTATACACAGTATCACTTGGTTTCCAAAAAAACCTCCTAAAATGTGGAAACAGAGATGAAGTGACTCGCCCAAGGTCACACAGCCAGTCAGTGGCAGGATGGGGGTCTGCACCCTTTCCATCTGCCAACCTAAGCCTGTGAAACTTCCACCTGTCCTGCCGCCGAGACTCCTCCCCAGCCCACCTAGCTGGCCCCGCCCTGAGCTCACCTGCGCTCTTGCCCGAAGAGGCGCTCCACCTCTGCTCGGCCAGGGCTGCGGGTGCGGCCCCCGTTGCTGCACTGGGGCCCTGGCTCCCTCTGCGCCAGCCTCCTGGGTGGGGGCAGGTCAGCCAGCACGGTGTACTCTTCCCTCTCCAAGTTGTGCCTGGTCTCCCCAGGGGCTGCTGAGCCCCGGGAGCCCCCCGAGCTGCCTGGCGGAGGTGAGGGTTCCAGGAGTGCTAGGTCACTGGGGGGGTGGCGGGGTGGGGAGGAGGCTCTAGGTGCATCCCGGTGCCCGATGCACACTTGGGGGGGCAGCATTGGGGAGCCATGCCGAGAGTCAGTGGAGGGGGCCAGGCTCTCCATACTAGTCCCTGGGAGATCCTGAAAGAAGAGGGAGGGCTCAGGGGCCTGGCGTGGTGGGGACGAGAAGGAGGGTGCATCCCGGTGCCCAATACACACGGGGGTGGGCATGTGGGGCTGCTCGTGCAGAGAGAGTGTGGAGGGGACAAGGCTCTCAGTGCTAGCCCTGGGAAGATCCTGGAATAACAGGGAGGGCTCTGGGGGCTGGCGCGGCGGGGAGGAGGCCCTGGGTGCATCACGGTACCCAATACACACAGGTGGGGGGAACTGAGGAGGGTCATGCTGGGGGGACTGAGTCTCAGCATCTGATGTGTCTGGGAGGAAGGGGAAGGGGTCAAACTGGGTGTGGCGGGGGGGTGAAGAAGCCCGGGGGGCATCCCGGTGTCCAATGCACACGGGTGGAGGTATATAGGGGGGATTATGGTGGGGCGATTCACTCTCAGGTGCGTGGGGGTCTGGGAAGAAGGGGAAGGGGTCATGTTGCAAATAGCGAGGAGGTGAAGAAGCTCGAGGGGCATCCCGATGCCCAATACACACAGAACATGGAGGCTGGGAGGGCTCAGAAGAGGTCTGGGGTGCCCCGCGGGTAGCAGGGTACAGAGGTGAAGAAGTCCGAGAGGCACTGTGAGGGCCCGGGTTACGGGAGGAGGAAGCGGCTGGAGATGGTGAGTTGTGTCGAGGAGATCCGGAGGAGAGAGGTGGGTCGCGCTGAGTTGGCCTAGTAGGAGATGAGGTCTGAGGAGGCCTGTCCCCTTGGGTTGGCCGAAGGGCAATGGAGGCCCAGGGAACTTCACTTTGCTTGGAGCGAGATGGGGAAGAGGTTCGGGGGCCTTCAGTCTGGGTCGGGCGGAGAGGAAAGGAGGCCCAGGGAATATCTTTGTTAGTACGATGGGGAGAATTCCTGGGATGGTCCCGTTGTGTGCAGCATCGAGGGGAGGGAGTTCTAGGGTTGTCCCGCCGAGAGGAAGACTGTGGATTGTCTCGTTGAGTATAAGAGGTTCTAAGGTTATTCCATTGCATGTAACAGGTTTTAGGGTTGTCCCGTTGGGTAGAAGAGGTTCTGGGGATGTTCTGTTGAATACAAGAAGCTCTGGGGTTGTCCCGCTGGGTGGTTCTGTTGGGAGAGGGGGCTCTGGGATTGTCCCGCTGGGCACAGGATGTTCTGGAGTTGTCCCGCTGGGTGGCTCTGTTGGGAGATGGGGCTCTGAGATTGTCCCGCTGGATGGTTCTGTTGGGAGAGGGGGCTCTGGGATTGTCCCGTTGGATGGTTCTGTTAGGAGAGGGGGCTCTGGGATTGTCCCGCTGGATGGTTCTGTTGGGAGAGGGGGCTCTGGGACTGTCCCGTTGGGCACAGGATGTTCTGGAGTTGTCCCGCTGGGTGGTTCTGTTGGGAGAGGGGGCCCTGGGATTGTCCCGTTGGGCACAGGATGTTCTGGAGCTGTCCCGCTGGGTGGTTCTGTTGGGAGAGGGGGCCCTGGGATTGTCCCGTTGGGCACAGGATGTTCTGGAGCTGTCCCGCTGGGTGGTTCTGTTGGGAGAGGGGACCCTGGGATTGTCCCGTTGGGCACAGGATGTTCTGGAGTTGTCCCGTTGGGTGGTTCTGTTGGGAGAGGGGGCTCTGAGATTGTCCCGTTGGGCACAGGATGTTCTGGAGTTGTCCCGTTGGGTGTTTCTGTTGGGAGAGAGGACTCTAGGATTGTCCCGTTGGGCACAGGAGGTTCTGGAGTTGTCCCGCTGGGTGGCTCTGTTGGGAGAGGGGGCTCTGGGATTGTCCAGTTGGGCACAGGATGTTCTAGGGTTGCTCCGTTGGATGGTTCTATTGGGAGAGGAGGCTCTGGGGTTGTCCCTCTGGGGAATACATGTGGGAAAAGAAGTCTGAGGGTTGTCCTGTTGAATAGAAGAGGTTCTAGAGTTGTCTTGTCGGGTGGCTCTGGTGGGAGAGGAAACTCGAGGACTGTTTCGTTGGACGAAGGAGGTTCTGGGGTTATCCCGTTGGGCGATTCTTGAGGGAGAGGATGCTCTGAGGGTGTTGTGCTGTGTGAGAGAGGTCCTGGGCATGTCCTGTTGGGTGGATGAGGTTTTGGGTTTGTCCCGCTGGGCAATTTGTGTGGGAGAGGAGGCTTGGGGGGTATCGAACTGTGTGGAAGCAGTGTGAGCAACATCCCTCTGGGCAGAACAATGAAGAGAGGAAGCCTGGGGGGTGGCACTGCGAGGTCCGCCCTGCGGTGTCTCACAGGAAGCCGGGGTTAGTGCCGACCGGTGCCGCTCCAAGAAGTACCCACTCTCTCCCCGGAGCTTCGCCCAGTGCTGTCCAGCGCTTCGGCTCCCACTGCAGGTGTCTGGAGAGAGGGGAGAGGCAGGTTCAAGATAAGGGGAGGAGTCTCACACACAACCTCTCTTTGTCCCCTGGGACAGATGATTAAGGCAGAGCCCACAGCCCCTTCTTAGAGGACCCACTGTCCAGACCAAGTGAGTCCACCCCTCGGAGTGAGTTAGATCGGACGAGGCTTAAAGGTCTCTCTCAAGCTGAGGCTGGGAACTTGACACTGAAACCCCAGCTGACTCAGTCACTGGGAGGTAGGCTCCAGAGCTGAAAGGACATGTCGACTGGGGATCCCTGCACAAATTTGTAGAGAGCTCTTTTGACAATAGCCCACGGGACCCAAGAGAGGGAGAGGTGGGTCTGGGGGCAGCTACCTAGCAACTTCCCTTTCCCTGTTCTACCTCCTGCGAGTGAGTTCTGAGAACTTCCCCCATCTCTTCTAAGGAGGCTCTTTCACGTGTGATAGCTCTAGAAAGCTCCCATTCCTTATACCCAGAGAGGCTCCTGTCCTGGATGCTCTCAGGGCTGCCCTGAGCCCAGTATGGACTTTTGTGAACCTGCAGCATGGACCTCACCTGGGAGTTTGCTAGAAATGCAGACTCTCAGGGCCCCCGCCCTGGGTGCACTGCGAGGAATCTACATTTTAATAAGATTCCCAGGTGATTTGTATGCACATTACAGTCTGAGCAGCCCTGGTCCGAGAGATTAATGTAACTGCCCTAAACAGGGACCACTTCACAACACCCATTCCCAGGGAGGGACCACCATGACCTCAGTGTCACCCTCCAGCCCCCTCAGCCCTTGGTCACCCAGCATGTGGTGGCCCCCAGCTGTGTGTGTGTCCCTGGGCCGGAGCTTCAGGAGAGGAATGAAGGGTATGGTGGCTTCTGGAACGAGCCACCACTGCTTTCATTAAAGGCCATGCTTAAGGGGCTCCTGGGTGGCTCAGTCAGTTAAGCGTCTGCCTTTGGCTCAGGTCATGATCTCAGGGTCCTGGGATCGAGCCCCACATCCAGCTCCCTGCTCAGTGGGGAGTCTGCCTCTACCACCCCCCCACCAGCTTGTGCTAGCTCTCTCGCATGCTCACTCTCTCTCAAATAAATAAATAAAATCTTAAAAAAGAAAAGAAAGGCCATGCTTAAGATGCCCTCCCCTCCTGCTTGGAAAGCTCTGTCTCCTCCAAACTTTCTGACCTGCTGGCCCCAAAGTCTGAATTTCCAGCACCTAGCAAGGGACCAGAACCAAGCACATAGCAGCACTTAATTTTTCATTGTTGTTGCCCAATGCCTGACGCCCCATGGCGTTCCAAATGGGCCGGCTTCTCTTATCCGCCTCCTCCCACCTCCCCCTCAGCCACCCACATCCCTCGCCTGGATGGTTGCAATAGCCCCCAGCATCTGCACTGGGGGCCCCAGGTCATCATCCATTCAGGGAGATCCTTTCCAAAAGCAAACCTGGCTAGATCACCCCTGCTTACAAGGAGGGACCAGAAAGCTATCAGACTGGAGGAGACTAGGAGACATGGTGTCTCCATGCAGTGTGGGTCCTGGATGGGAGCGCAGGACCACAGAGGGACATTAGTGGGGAAAACGGATGAACCCAAATAAAGTCTATAGTTTAGACAGTGGTGCTATACCAATGTTAATTTCTTAATTTTGATAGCCGTACTTTGGTTTTGTAAAATGTCAACATTAGGCGAACCAGGCAAAGGGTTGTAATGGAAACTCTCTGGACTCTTTGCAACTCTGCTATAAATCTAAAATTATTTCAAAATAAAAGATGGCAAAAACATCAGGGGCTCCCAACTGCATTTGGAAGAAAATCCAGGGACTTCACATGGCTGGCGAGGCTCTGGCCACCCCCACCAGACTCCCTGCTCCATTTGGGAAGGGGCCCCACCTTCTAGTTTTCCACTGTGTCTCCCCGGCTAAGGAAAGTGCTGAGCACACAGGAAGGGCTCAATCATACTGTGCTGCCCGCCTCCAGCTCTGAGCTCTGCCTCACCCTTTGAGCACGGGTGCTGGCTGAGATGGCGTTCGCCACCACTCCCGGTGCCTCACAGTAGGGTCAGTGCCCCCAGCCCAGGCTTCTTCCTTGCCCGCCCACCTCGAGCATCCCTTTCGGCCTGGCCCCCCCAGGATCTGACCTCTCTCCCACAGCCCCCTAAACGCGCACACAGGGCAGGCTCTACATAAGTCCTAGGGCACCGTGTCCTGTCCCTCGGCCGGCGGGGCTCTGTGCAGCCTGCCCCTTGGAGTGTGCTTTGCAAACTAGGAGGAGCCCAGAGCGGGATGTCAAGGGGTTCCTAATGTCTCATCCTGGAGTTGGTTAACTCCTCCGGGGCCTTGGCTCCCTGTCTGCAGTGTGGGAGCCTGCCACCAAGTGGACAGTAGTGACTGCCTTCGATCAAGAAGGGCACAGAGTGAGGGTTCCCCCCACTCCACTGCCCTGTGTGAGAAGCAAGAAAGCAGGTATTTAGTACAAAATCCCACCTGCCTATTAGGCCACTCTCACTCCGGGGAGGCATTTGGCTCCCTGCGTCTTCTGTGATATTACTTCTTCCCATGCACCCTCTCCCCAGGGCCTGAGAGGGCAAGGCAGTGGGGATGGGGCGGTGATAAGATCTGATTCATGTTTTTGTTTGTTTTTTTTGGGGGGGGGAGCACATGTGCCTGCGAGCAGGGGAAGGGGCAGAGGGAGAGAGAATCTCAAACAGGCTCCACGCTCAGCGTGGAGCCCAATGCAGGGCTCGATCTCACGACCCTGAGACCATGACCTGCGCTGAAATCAAAAAGTCAAATGCAGGGTGCCTGGGTGGCTCAGTTGGTTTAAGCGACTGCCTTCGGCTCAGGTCATGATCCCGGAGTCCCGGGATCGAGTCCCACATCGGGCTCCCTGCTCAGCAGGGAGTCTGCTTCTCCCTCTGACCCTCTTCCCTCTCGTGCTCTCTATCTCTCATTCTCTCTCTCAAATAAATATATAAAAAAAAAAATCTTTAAAAAAAAAAAAGTCAAATGCATAACCGACTGAGCCACCCGGGTGCCCCTTGTGTTTTGAAAGGCGGCTCCAGCTGCTGTGGGGAACGGACTGAGAGGGCCGGACAGAATCCGGAGGCTTGAAGGGGACTCTGGCGACAATCCCAGCGGGGGGGCAGCAGTGGTTTGGCCAGGGAGTACTTGTACAGATGGCAAGAAGGGGACAGATTTGAGGTGTGTTTTGCAGGTGGCCCTAACCACAACTGCTGACTGAATACAAAGGTGAAGAAACAGAGAAATCGGGAAAACACAAGATTGGGGGCCTGAGCCGTCAGAATGGTGGTGACATGGAACAGACTGCAGGAAAAACAGGCTTGGAGGGAGGGTCAGGGTGTGAGCGGGCCCCTACATCAGCCTCCTCTCTCCCCCCGACTCCCGTGCTCCACATGCTCCCATCACCCCCACCCGGCTCACATGCCAGTGAGGTGCTAACCAGGGTCGTGGGCATCTGGGGGCGTGGCCTGCCCAGCGGCCTTTTCCCTTTCTCTTCAAACGATGCCCCTGATTTCCTGTGAGCAATCTCCTCCCCCACTCTCATGCCATGAGGTGGGCACAGGCGCCTGACCCCATCCCTGATCACCAGGTTGGGCACGTGACCCACGTTGGGTCCCAGGGGAAACCCTAAGGACAAGATTGTACCCTCTTTCTTGGGAGCTGATATGCAGGTGGGATAGAGCCTGGGCCTGCTGCTGCTCATCATGCCACGACTGAGGGACGGTCAGGCTGAGAACAAAGCCAGTGCAGAAGAAAACACAGTAGAAACCAGATTTCTGATACTGTTTGAACATCTGGATCCAGCCATACCTGAAGTCACAGCCACCTAAACTTTTTACTTATGTGAGTCATTTCATTTACATTCAGTCGGTTTCTGTCAATTGCAACCTAATCCTAACCAACCAGCTGTGAGATGATGTATTTAAAGTAGGTCGCATGGCACACCGTGGCCGCTCCATAATTATATGGGAACTGTACTGTTATCACTCAGGCCACCAAAGTAAGATGTGCTGGGGGACCCAGATGGCTAGTGAGATCTGGCCAGGCCCCGGGCCATCATGTGGTCACAGCGACCAAGCTGGCCTAGCAGGACTCACCTTCCTTTCTCTGGCCTGCGGTATCCCCTCCCACAGGGGACCGGGTGAGGAGAGATGGAGCCCTTCGGGCACTGTCAGCTCTTGGCCCTTCCTGGGGCTTCCTCGGGATCATCACGGTGAGCTCGTCCCCACTGCAGGCCTCCTCCGGCCTTTCAACAGTGTCCCAGTCCTGTCAGGGAAGGGAGGAGAAAGCATGGAGCCTCTAGGGCCCGTGCTCCCAGCATGAGATAGGTAGACAAAGGGAAAGGCCCTGACATTGAATAGCACCTGCTGTATACTCAGCACTGCACCGGGCCCTTTGCAGACGTTAACTTAGCTAATCTTCAACCAACCCTTGAGGCAGGCATGTACGTCAGAGCTAAAAACTTGCCCTAAGTCACGCAGCTGGGAAATGGTTTAGGTGGGAGGGGACTTGAACCCAGCGCACTTGGACTCCCTGTGGTCGAAAGGCCCTGGCATGGCAGCCCCCAGTCGGCAGAGACACCCCCAGGGTCCAGAGAGAAGTGGGTTCAAAGCCTTGCCCCTCCACTTCCCAGATACATGGCCTCAAGTAAGTTGTTTCCCTTCTCCGAGCCTCAGTTTTCTTGCCCTAGAATGGGGCCATAAAAGTCTCTCCCTCAGAGGGGGTGGTGAGCCTTCTTGAGCCCACACCTGCCGTCCCATCACTTTCCCTCAGAGGTCTCACAGATAACCTGCCTCTCCTGCCCTGTGACAGCCCTTTGAGGGGTGAATACCCCAGGAAGTACCCGCGTCTTCTCTTCTCCCAGCCAAATGGCCCCCAGCCCTTGCCTGGGCTCCCCAGCCTGCTCCCTCTCCTCTGTCCTTCAGAGATCTATGCCAGGGCTGGTCATGGAGCTCAGAGGTGTGTGACCAGGACAGGGCCCAGAACCAGTCCCATCCTTGCTCCGGAGAGCATGCCCAGCATCCCGGTCCTCTGTGACCTGAGAGTATTTGGCAGCCTGACCCCATTGGTGATTCACCTGGAACTTCCTGTCAATTGAAACTCCTTCCGTCTTTTCACGGAAGAGACACCTGCCCCTCCCAGGCGGTTGGTCCGGGCGGCCCAAGGTGCTGGCTAAGTCTCCAGAGGGCCCTGGCCCAGTTCCCTGGTGTAAGAGGCTCAACCCTTGTCTGGAGGTTTGGGGGCTACCCCAGGGCTGGCACAGAGGGGCGATCTTGCCCCGGCCTTCCCTCCCCAGCTCACCACGGAGGACGAGTCGCTGGTATCATCAGGGGTGTCGCAGTCAGGGCTGGAGCTGGTGCCAGACTCAGGGCCTTCGTCGAAGCTGCCTCCGAGGGAGGAGGCCAGAACCCCCAGATAGGGCACTGTCTCCGGCTCCTGGCTCCTGTGTCCAGGGGCGGCTGTGGGGGCCTCTGCGGGGGCCTCTGCGGAGGACCCTGCTGACTGGCCCCTGGGAGAAGAAACAGACCTATGACTTCTTCCCCCAAAAGTCATGGGAACTAGGGAGTAGTACCCCACCCAGGTACACACACACCTCACACTAGAGCAAAGGAGGGAGTGAACACCCAGGCCTCCCTGTGCTGGGCTCTTCACATGGACTGCCTCATTCAGCTACAACAGTCTCCCTTTGAAATGTGTGTCATGATTCCCATTTTACAGATGAAGACACTGAGGCTCAGAGAGCTCAAGGGACTGGCGAAGGTCACAGAGCCAGGAAGGGGGACAGCTGCATCGTGAACCATGCCTGTGACCCCAGCACCAATCCTGTCACTGGAGCAGGAGTGGGACCCTCAAGCTCAGTAAAACTGACATGACAGGTGTACTGGGCTGAAGGGGGGGGCCTCAAGAGGTAGCAGGGCTCCAGGGATAGTGACAGGGTCACCAGTCTGGATGCCGAGGGAGGAAGTAGCAGAGAAAGCCCTGCTTTAGACAAGCCAGTCCAGATAGCCAGAGGCCCAAGTAGGCTTATAGATGGCAGTGTCCCCAAAGAGTGACCCACAGATGGACCTACAAGATGGAAAGGGATGATGGGCCCTGAAAAAGGTCTGTGGTCACATGAGTTTGGGACATACCACATACTTCTACCACCCTACCCAAAAGCAGAAGGCCTGCTAGCAAACTGAATTTTCTGACAAGTCTTGCAAGACAGATATTCAAATCTGTTTACCCTGGACTTTCTGAAACATACTTGATGGCAGGGCTGGTTTTGGTTTTTTTAAGTACTACCTATCTGTGAGGCATACATGTTCCCAAAGCAAAGCTGATTTGATTCAATTCCTCTTATTTTTTAAACAGGGAAACTGAGGCATAAAGGAGGGAATGACTTGTTTCCTTAGCCCATCGGGGATGGAACAGAGGCTGGAACCCAGGTTTCTGGGCCCTCGGCCATGCCCTCCCAAGGCACCATGGCCTCAAAGAGGGACTTCAGTTCAGCTCAGGCCTGGGGGTGGAGGGAATCCCAGAGCCTGGAGCAGCACATGGTCAGGTAGGTGGGTGGTCACAGGTACCTACCTGTTTAATCTTTTAAAGCTGTGCCAAGGGAACCAGGAAATGTGAGCAGGCTGGGGGCCATGCCCCCTGCAGGGTGGGTGCATGGCTGCTCCTCACCCTGGAGCAAACTGAGCTAGGGCCCAAGGAACATGCCCACTGCTGGCCTATGCCCAGGCCGTGTGACCTGCCCATGTGACCCATGCCCACAGCCAGCACAGACAGATCCTGCCATCGTGAAGGGGTGTAGGGTGGGGTGGGTGAGGGCATCCTCCCCTAGGGAGCCCCTCCCCAAGCCCTGGGGCTCTACCCACCTCTCAGGCCCTGGCCCAAGGCCCGGGCCCACCACGGACTGGCAGCCGGAGGCCGAGGAATGGGGAGGGTCCTCAGAGGCAGGCAGGCGGCGTGGCAGGTCGCAGTAAGGCACCCCAGCACTTGGAGGGCTCCCCGGCTCCTGGGGCAGAGTTGGAAAGAGGAAGCAGCTCCTGGCCCACGTGGGGGTTCCCTCCCCCTGCGCAGCCCCTCCCCCCACCAGGCAGTGTAGCTGAGTGTCCAGGCATCTCCTCCTGGGATCTCAGGCTTCTCAAGGAGAGCTGTCCATCAGGCGGGCAGCGTCTCTGGGGACCCAAGCCGGGGGCTGGCGGAGGTTCAGGGTGCGTGCAAGCACACGTGTATGTACAGGTATGTGTGTGTATAAAGGCCTGTGTGTGCAAGTGTGCCCCGGCGCGCCGGGGAGGGGGACACTAATGCATATGTTTGCATCAGTGCATGTGAGTTTAGCTCTACATGTGTGTCGGCGCATGTGCATGTGTGTGCTGGAAGGCTGTGAAGGAAACAAAAGGGCCCAAACGGGTCATCTGTAGCTGGAGAACAAGGTCGAGAGCGGAAGGTGAGGAGGAGGGACCAAGCCCACCTGGAGAGTGAAGGAAATGGGTCTTCGGGAGAAAGAGGAAGTCTGAGGGGACAGAAAGCGAGCCCTGGGTGGAAGGAGCAAGGGGAGATTTGCCCTGCTGCAGGGGGGTTGCAGGGGGCTCAGGGGCAGGAGGGTCCAGGCCCCGGGGTGGGGGTGGGGCCCTGAGCCGGCAGCCTTCTCTCCCCCGCCCGCTTGGCCAGGCCACACCTGCGAAGGCTGGAGCCGGGCTCACCCGGGGGGAACGGCGGTGACTCACCTCTGGGAAGGCCCCCCCATTCCTCCCCTCCTCGCCGGGGCGGCGGGCCCTCCCTGGTGGTGGGAGCCGGCGGCCGAGGCACCCTGCACCCCGCCTCCTCTCAGGTTACCTGGCCGGCGGGCTCTGGCGGTGGCGGCTGTGGGCTGTCAGCACCCTCGTCCCCGGGGGGCTCCGGCTCAGGCCCCCACGCTGCCGCCCTCCCAGGCCGCGACTCTGGGCCGAGGCGGCCGCGGCCGAGGCGGCGGAAACCTTAGAGGGGCCGGCTGCGAGCAGGGGCCCCTCATTACTCTTTCATAAGCCGGGACCCAGCCAAGAACAATGCGGGACATGAAACCGCAGGAACCTGATCCCCGCCGCCGTTCACCTGAGAGCCCGGCAGGGAGGGGGGAGGCTGGGCGCGGGCTCCCCGGGGACCCCGGAGCTCAGCGCCCAGGGCTGAGGCCACATCCTGGCCACACTGCAGGGTGGGCACCGGCGTGCAAGAAAGCCAGGGAGAGCGGGCCCTGGGCAGTGCCAAGGAGCGGGGCCAGGGTGTGCGCAGGGCCATCCAAGCCAGAGGAGGCCCATGTGGGTTCAGTTTCGGCCCCTGCCCTGGAGCCAGATTCTGATCAGAACTCGACAGCGGGAGGTGTCAGATCCACAGCCCAGCCTGGCGCCTTGGCCGCCCTGGGAACCTTGCCACACAGGAATGAGGAGGGAGCAGTGGGTTGGGTACCACCAAGGGGTCCAGCCCAGCTGGGCCTGAGCAGGACCCCCAGCCTGTCATGGCACCTCCTCCCTGCTTTCACCCCAAGACCCCATCACTGCCCACTGCCCGCCTGAGCAGGCCCCGAAGCCAGTCCCTGGCTCTGATTTCCCGTCTGGTGGGTCAGCACGGGCTCTGGCCTCAGACAGACATCAGGCCCAATCCTGGCACCTCCACTTCCTAACTGGGTGACCTCAGCCCAGTGGTTTCCCTCTCTGAGCCTGGTTTTCTCATCTACAAAACTGGGATGATAAGAACATGCACCTCCTAGGGATGTTAGGACAATTAAATGGGTCAATATTTGTAACTTGCTTAGAACAGTATATAATAAATAATGTAAAAACATTAAGTAGAATTTTATTAGTGTTAAATCAATAGAATGTTAAATACATTTAAGAATAAATACATTGAAAGGGCACCTGGGTGGTGCACTCCGCTGAGCGTCCAACTTTTGGTTTCAGCTCAGGTCATGATCTCAGGGTCCTGCGATCGAACCCCCAAAAGAACCCCACGACAAGCCCTGCATCAGGCTCCCTGCTCAGCGGGGAGTCTGCTTGGGATTCTCTCTCTCCCTCTGCCCCTCCCCCAGCTCGTGCTCTCTCTCTCTCTCTCTCTCTCTCAAATTAATAAATAAATCTTTTTTCAAATTAATAAATAAATCTTAAAAAAAAAGAATAAATACACTGAAAAGGGATGTGTGGTGCCTGGCAGACAGCAGGACCCTCCCACGTAGCCCGTCCTCCCCCTGCAGATCCTGGCTGTGACCTGATTTCCAGAGATAACCACCTGCCCCCCTGGCCTGTGGGAGGCTCAGCTGAGAAAAGAGCAGGGATGCATCCAGCACCCAAGCTCCTAGGGGAGCTAGAGTAAGCCTCAGAGAGAGGGTTGCCCTGGGACCTGGGGCCACATCTGTACATTCCTGGGAAGCATAATGCCTGGCACATTTTAGGCACCTGTTCCTTAAGTGTGAACACATGAGCTGGCCTAAGGTCTCAGCCCAGACGTGGCTAGACTGACACTAGAACTCAGACCTGTCTGAATCCAAGTTTCTCCTCCTGTTCCACACTTGCCATCTCCCCACCAACTGCGGAAGGCCATGGGCATCAGAGACAGACTCGCAGGGTCTTCAGGTGTGTTTCCCGAACTTGGGGCTGAGGGTAGAGAGCTATTCTTGGAGGTATTAGGACAGGTAGAAAATTTTCTCCCAGGTTTATTTTTTGGCTTGGGAAGGAGGAAGAGAGGAAACTAACATGTATTGAATTAGCCACATGTCCTTGGACTAAACAGTGCCAGATGCCCTGAGTGAGAGGCCCTGTTGTCCCACTTCCCCCATTAGGAGAGTGAAGCCAGAGAGGGTAAGACCCCAGGTCACATGGCTGGTAAATGGCAAACCTAGGATTGGGACCCTGGCTTGCCTGGCTCTGAAACTGAACAGTAACTCCCTTAGGAAGGCCACCTCGTGGAGCCTAACGTCCCGCATGGAGCGGGCTGCCAGGCTCAGGAGGAGCCTCAGGACCCTCTGGGAATGACAGAGCCATGGGGGATGGGGCGGGGGAGGGTCAAGGCTGGAGGGGTCCATGGAGATTCACAGTCCCATGCTTCTCGTAGCTTCTGTACCAGGAGCTCTGGGTTTACACAGAGCAGGGCTTGGCATAAGACCACAAGGATGGCAAAGTGAGAAAACACCTCCCCTTTCTCTCCTTCAATACCTCGAGGGAGAGTTTCCAGTAGGTGTTAGTATGCCTTTAATGCCTCCCTAACACCTGCCAATCTCTCTTTTTAAAGAGAGACAGCAAGGGGCGCCTGGGTGGCTCAGTTGTTAAGCATCTGCCTTCAGCTCAGGTCATGATCCCAGGGTCCTGGGATCGAGCCCCGCATCGGGCTCCCTGCCTGGTGGGAAGCCTGCTTCTCCCTCTCCTACTCCTCCTGCTTGTGTTCCCTCTCTCACTGTGTCTCTCACTCTCTCTGTCAAATAAATAAATAAATAAAAGTCTTTTTAAAAAAAAAAAAAAAAAAAAAAAAAAAAGAGAGACAGCAAGACTCAGGCTCAGAGCCTTCAGCTGACAACACTCTCTAGTGAGAATTTAATGACATTTCTGATTTTCTTCCTTTTCTTTTTTTTTTTTTTTAAAGATTTTATTTATTTGACAGAGAGAGACACAGCGAGAGAGGGAACACAAGCAGGGGGAGTGGGAGAGGGAGAAGCAGGCTTCCCGCTGAGCAGGGAGCCCGATGCGGGGCTCGATCCTAGGACCCTGAGATCATGACCTGAGCCGAAGGCAGACGCTTAATGACTGAGCCACCCAGGCGCCCCATGATTTTCTTCCTTTTCTTTCTTCCCTTTTAACCTTCTATATAAAGGATATGATCCTAGTTTCCCATTTGTGGTGATGCTATAAAGTTTTGTTTTAGTATAAATTTTAAAAAGGGTGTTTATTTAAAGCATAACAAAATAAGTACTAAATAACATGAGGCCATGGCAAAAAAATCATAAAAGCAGGAGAATGACTTGCATTTGGGAAACATAACGTGGTCCCACCAGCTCATTGTACAGATGGCAGAACCTCTGTTCTGCCCAGGAGGAAGGCCAGTGTCTGGGTTTGGCCACAAGTTAGTGGCCCACCAGGCGCAGCCCATCCTGAACCCCCCATCCCAAACCACCACAACCACTCAGGGAAGCTGGCCAACCTGGTGCCTTGGACTGTGGGCCTCCTCAGGGTAGAAGCAATTTTGACAGCTGCTCTGGGCAAGCACGTTGGCCTCAAAGTATTCGCACGGGGCATTCCCAGCCACCTCCTCCATATTGGTTGAGTCAGGCCAAAGTAGCTCCTGCGATCCTATGGTGGGGCCTGGGAAGAATGGGGGGGAGGCAAGGACCAGGTAACTGGCTGGCAGCCCACCAGAACCCAGCCTTAGCTACCCCCAGACAGATAAGGACTAAGGAAATAGGTTGTCCATCCATTCATTTAGCTGTTCATTTATTCACTCGGTAAACACTCTTTAAGCACCTACTAAGCACCAGGCACTCTGCCAAGCATTTGACATGTGATTTCTAGTCATCACTGCAGTGTTGCTCAAAGTGTGTTCCAAGGACGCTGCATTAGACTCAGCTGAGCCTCTCATAAAACGCTTGTTCCTAGAGCACCTGGCAGGCTCAGTCGGTGGAGCATGCGACTCTTGATCTTGGGGTTGTGAGTCTGAGCCCCACGTTGGGCCAAGAGATTACTTTAAAAAACAAAAACAAAAACATATTCCCAGTTCCCTCCCCATATCCACCCAGTGAGAATTTCTTGGAGGTGAGGCCTGGGGTTGCTCATTTTCAACAAATTTCCCGGGTGAGGCAATGCACCCCAAAGTTTGAGTACCCTGGCCTCACAGTTACCCCACATTGTAGATAAAGCAATGTCAATTTCAGACAAGGCAACTAAGGCTCACGTAGGGTCCACACCTTGCTCTAAGTCCCAGGGGCTGAACTGAATTCCAGCCCAGGTCTGTGTCCCTCCCCACCCTCTTGGAGGTGGAAGTGAGGGGCACTGGATCACACTGCCAATTCACACAGGTTCCTTGGGCAACGCTGGGAGTGAAGCAAAAGCCAGCAGGTATTTTCAGAGTTGAGGACAATGTCACACAGCAAGGATGCAGTACAGTTTAGCCAAAAAGAAGCCCCGGCGCTCTGACTTGAGCACAGGGCCCTCCCATCTGGGTGAGGCCACTGAGGGCTCTGGCGCCATGTCCTGGGACGGGGGAGAGAGGGCAGACCCCAACAAAAGAGTGACTTGAAGATGCCTTCCTCGCTCACAGAGAGCCCCAGGAGGAGAGTGGCGCAGAAGATGAACCCATATCCCCAAACCCCATGCACCTTGCGGTGCCCCCAGGTCACCTGCCCATACACCGGTCCTCACCTGGTGAGTTTCCTCCAAAGCATACCAGGACATAAGGCCTTTGTAGCCCAATCTCAGCTGAGACCTGGGGAATTTCACATCCTCCCCTGGGGCAGCCAGGGCGAAGGTTCCTGGCTTCTCCACCATCAGACCTGGGGAGGTGGCAGGAGCCGGCGTGTTGTGTGAGGAGGGTACCCACTGGCCCCTCAGCCTCCCTGGGCTGTCATCTCCCCGCGGCGTCCCCTGCCCCAGTGGAGGGGGCGCGCACTGGTCCCGCCCAGCTTGGGCGGTTCTTTCCTGGTCTGACCACATAAAGGAGCATCGCCTGAGACAAGACAAGGCGGCTCATTTCCCTGGGGGCGGCTGGGGGCTCTATTCCACGTGCCCCTCACTGCTCCCGCTTCCTCCTCTTTCTTAATTCCCAACCAATTGGCAGAATCCCGTAAAATGCACATTAGGTGTGGCTGTAACAATGAAAAACCTTCGGCGGACACTCATGCCCCACCCGGAGAATGGACTCCTGGACCTCTCCGGCGGGTCAGGCCAGTCCCTGTCCGTATGCCTCGCCCCTCTCCCTTACCCCAGTAGCGTCCTCTCCCCGCCCCCGTCCCCCCTTTCCGCTGCGCAGTGCTACTGACCTCGGCTCGGGTTTCCACGCACAGGGAGTGCCGGGGTGGGATGCCGGGGTCACAGCTTCTATTTTAACAATAAATCAGAATGTTGCCCGGGAGGTGAACGAAGACCACTCCCCTGCCGCTCTTGCATAGGCTCGCTCTAGGCGCTTCATTTACATAAAGGCTGTGGGATTGGACAACCCGAGGGCAAGGGGCGGGGCGGAGGCGGGCGGTGCCCCGATGCCTCTGAGCGCGGGACCCGCCGCACGTTTAGCCTGAGCTGCATCTGGGTCTGGGTTTCCAGGAGGCCCTTCAGCGAGCTAGCACTGACGGGCCTGGCTCCCTCTGATCTCTTTCCCGCCGGTGCATTCTCGCTGCACTTCCCTGGACTGGCCTTACTCCAGATGTTGGGCTAGAGACTTAAATTCTCTGTGCCTCAGTTTTCTCATCTGTAAAATGGATAGAGTAGTAGTACCTGTGGGGATCAAATGAAACGCCCGGGGTTTTCAGCCTCCATTTGCTGGCTTCCACTGATGCAGAACTCACTCACAAAATGCACAGCTCTCCTTTTTTTTTCTTTTTTTAATCTGCCCCCTTTTTAAGCTAACATTTATTCTGCACTAGGTACCAGCTCCAATTCCAAAATCTTTACATTCATTAGGATACAGTAACCCAAAGGGTTAACTACCAAGATCCTCATTTCACAGCGACTAAGGACAATTAACTTGCCAGAGTCTCACAGCTAGTAGGAGGCGGAGCCAAGACTAAAACCCTGGTGTGTCTGACTCTACTAGCACCACAGAGCATCTTCATTTACTAATTCACTCAGACATTCACATGTATCTCTGCTGGGCACTGGGGAGATGGTAACATGAATAAATTGTGCCTCCTTCTGAGATGAGAAGCCCACTGACCAGTGGAAGAGATAGCCCGTAAACAGGTCATCCTGGCCCAGGCTGGAATGGGTGAAGACCCAGTTTAGTAACAAGAATAATGAGCTTTCAGCCTGATCCCACTTACTGTGAGCAAAACAGGAAGTAGTGAGACAGAGGTCCGGTATCTGGCTCCAGCACCTCTTGGCTGCATGATCTTGAGAAAGTTACTTGACCTCTCTGAGCCTGGTGTGGGTTAGACATTTGGTTTGAGTTTGAGGGTCAGGACATGGCTGGGGCCCTTTAGCCCCATCCCCCCACCCTCTCACCCCCACCAATCAGTAAAACCTGTAGCTAACTCAGGGTGGTGTTCCTGACAATTCAGTTCATTAAATACTTATGGAGCCCCTATTTAGTTGGGTGTGCTGAGGATACTTAGCTAAAAAAAGATTGAATCTCCTGATTCCTTGGTGTTTACATTCTAGCAGAGACAAACAGACCCCAAACAAGATAAAGATTTATTTATTTATTGATTGATTGATTAGAGAGAGGGAGGAGGAGAGGCTGAGGGAGAGAGAGCATCTCAAGCAGACTCCCCGCTGAGCAGGGAGCCGAATACAATGGGGGGCTCTTCTCAGGGCTCGATCCCACGACCCTGAGATCAGGGCCTGACCCGAGATCAAGAGTCAGACGCTCAACTGACTGAGCCACCCAGGCGCCCTGATGCCAAGCAAGATAAATAAGCAAGATACGGAGTATGTAGGCTGGTGAGAGGTGTTAAGGAGAACAATGAAGCCAGGAAGGGGGGTGGAAGTGGCTGGTGTGGGGAGAGCATTACATTTGAAATAAGAAATAAGGTGGGCATGGAAGGCCTTGCCGAGATGGTGACACCCTAGCAAAGCCCTGGAGGGGAGGGAGTGAGGCTGCAGGCCCCGCAGGCCCCGGGGAGGAACAGTCTGGCGGAGGGGAGAAAGGAGTGAGGCAGGAGGAGAGGGAGGGAGGAGGGAAAGAGCCTGGGGGCAGGACGGGGGTTGTCCTGAGCGCTCTCCCTAGCTCTGGAGCCGCCTGGCGGGGCCCCTGGAGGGCAGGAGAAGGTGGTAGGCAGGTGGGCGTCAGCCAGCATGCTGGAGAGAGGACCAGAAGGAGGCAGGAGGAGGGGGCCAGGGAGCTCCGGGGACTGTTGGGAGAGGCCTCCCTCTTGGGAGGGGGGGGACCATGGCTCTAAGAGCGGTTGAGGCCCAAAGAGGGGCCTTCAGTCATTTAAGTAATGACAGTCCCTCCTTTTCCCGAGTGAGCAAAGCTGGCCTCTCTGCCTGCATATTCATGTTTCTCCCCACACCTCCCTGCAATGCGAAGGGCAGCCGTTGCCATCCACGTAGTATAGAGGTGAAACTCAAGGCTGAAGCAAGGTGTCCAGAGCCACTCAGTTACTTGATGACGGAGCCTGGTCTAAAAACCACACTCTCAAGAGTCCTGCGTGGGATGGCTCTGATGGCTCAGGGTTAAGGGCACAATGGCAGCCGGGGCAGCACGTGCCACCCTTGTCACCATTTATCCTGGTGACACCATCCCCCTTCCTGCTCCCTGCAGGGTCTGCGACTGCTCACCTCCATCTTTGTTCATGCTCTTCCCCGTGGCTGGGATACTCTCTCCTTAGGTCTGGGGTAGCTGAACCACCACTGACACTTCCAGACCCACTCCACCCCTCTGCCCTCAGTTTCCTCCTGCCCTCCCAGCCCACCCTGCCCACAGGCCTGTTGGACAATCCCATGCCTTGGGCAGGCAAGGTAGGGAGGCAGGGGGTGGTGGCCCCACGGTGCAGAAGCAGGAAGGCCCGAGTCTCTCACAGGGTCATCAGGGCTGACTCCAGTCCATGCGACCCTGGGAAGTGGTGATTGGGTGCAGCCAGGCTTCCTTTTACTGAAGAAGCCAGAAATCTGAACTTCTGCATGAAATCGCAACATCTTGAAATACGGCAAAGTCAACTTATTTAGGTTTTGGTTTTGATTTGGTTTTTGCCACAAAAAATTGGGTAAACACTCAGAATTGTTCCTCTCCACAGAATTCTTTTTTTTTTTTTCTTCCCTAAGATTTTATTTATTTATTTATTTGAGAGAGCAGGAGCAGGGGCCGGGGCAGAGGGAAAGGGAGAAGCAGACTCTCCACTGAGCAGGGAGCCTGACGCAGGGCTCGATCCCAGGACCCTGAGATCATGACCTGAGCTGAAGGCAGATGCTCAACCAACTGAGCCACCCAGGTGCCCATGGTCAAACTGTCTTTAAATACTCTTGAGTCAAACCAAGCTAATGTTCAGAACTTCTAGCCCATGCGGTGTCTCTGAAATGGTAAATCACAGATTTTTTCATTCCCTTAGTGATAGCTTAAATGGCACCCCCTCCAGGAAGCCCTCCCTGGTTTCCCCAGCCTTAAGTAAGGGCTCACTGTGCCGAGATCCTGTGCAGGACTCGCACAGCTCCTGGGGTGTCTTTCACATTATGGACCTTGTGAGTGCACCCCTTGGAGGTTAAGACTCGGCTCGTTCAGCCAGTCAGGCAGTATTAATGTCTTGCTTCCTGAGGGGGCCACCTCAATGCACAACTGCAAAGTGGGCTTAATGGAATTGCCTAGACTGTGGGGTTACTATGAGACTGTAGTGAGTGGTATACAGTAAGTGCTCAATAAATGCTATTATCATCTCTCCTCCACTCAGTCCCTACAGCTACGGCTCATGAAATATAAGTCACTGGAGGGCAGGGACCACACTCTCCTGTTCACCAGTGTATCCCCAGTGGCTGGGACTTCATAGGTGCTCAATAAATGCTTGGCGAGAGTGAATGGGTTCCTGCATGAGAGGGCCTCCCTGCCTCCCCCGGAGTAACTACAACAGGGTCCTGGAGCCTCCAGGACTCCTGGTGCAGCCTCCACACTACCCCTAGGGAGATCTCTCTAAAACAATGACCGACCCTGACTTGCCCCTGGCAACTCCCCAGCCCCACCTCAGGGGCTCCCACTGCCCACAGGATAAGGGCCCAGGTCCACAGCTCAAGTCTGAGGCCCTTCAGGGTCTGGGGCCCAAGGGCTTCTGCAGCTGCTTTCCCTCTGGCTGCTCCCCACCTTTACTCACCAGGGCCCTCTACCCGCCCATCCCCTCCCTCAGCTGCCTGGCCAACCCAAGTCATCTTTCAAGATTGACATCAAGGATCACCTCCTCTCGGAATCCTTCTTGGATACCCTCCCTGCCCTCTGGGCTCTAAGGATGTCTGCCCTCTAACACTTGATGTCAAAACCCTGACCTCCAGAGGGACGTCCAAGTGTCTGCCCCCTCTGAGGGGTAACTTCCAACATTATGTAAGGGCTCGGTTTTCTCCCCCGTCAAATGGAGCTAATTCCCACTTTGCCATGCTGCTGTGAGTTAATAATGTGACTGGCACATGAGAAGTGCTCGATAAATTACTTTCCCATCTGATTTCTTTTGGTTGTTATTTGGCAATCACGCTGACTAGGGGGCGACGGAGATGGGGCAAAGTCCCTCGCCCTCTAGTCAGCATGATTGCCAAATAACCAAAAGGAATCAGATGACAGGGAAGGTTTCAGTGGAGGCCCAGGAGAGATGGATATGGTGACGGGAAGGAGGAAAAAAAAAAAACAGATTCAGAAATTTGCAGACAGGCAAACATGGCAGTAGGGCCAAAAAAGTTCTGTAACAGATTATTTCAAGGGCCATTGGGAGCACCTGTGGGGAGGGGGATTGGGTCCTATGTAATTCGGCCAGGACTGGCTCAGGACCTATGGTGAGACGGGCCCTGTGCCAGGGGCAGAAACAGCAATTACTGACACAACTTCTCACTCAGAAGGCTCATGGTCTGGTAGTGGGGACAGATGTCACTAGGTTACAATGTGTTCAGTGGTTACAAGAAGGAAACAAAGTGTCATTAGGCCCATGTTGGGGGGGAAGGAGGCTGGAGGAGGGGTCAGGGAAGGCTTCTCTGAGGAGGTGGCTCACAGAGACAGAGCGAGAAAGGTGTGAGCAGCCTGGGAACATCTAAAGGGTGCCTCCAACATCTGGAAGATGTCAGCTCTGGGGGCTCCAAGCCTCTGAGGTCCAGGGGACTGTGGAGAGGAAGAAAGCCTTGGCTTCCCTGGCATGGAACCTTCTCCTCCACAGCTCCCAGCCCCAGTGGGCAGCTCCAGCGGGCCTGCCCACCTGTCCCCCTGGGGAGGGCTCAGCCGCCCCAAAACGCATTCTACCAGGACAGTCCTTCCTCTACTGAGCTGAGAGGCCTTGCTCCCTCTGCTAGCATCGGGGAAGTTCACTGCAGTCACCCAGGAACAGAAAAGCAAGCGTCTGCTGTGCTTTGGTTCCACACAGTTGGATCCTCTCCTGACAGCCCTTTCCTTATACACCTGCCTTCTGTGGGACACTCTGCTGCTCGTAGCCACGATTTTTATTTGAGAGAGCCAGTGAGAGAATGAGAACGAGCAGCAGGTAAGGGCAGAGGGAGAGGGGGGAGCAGACTCCCTGGGGCTCAATCCCAGGACTCTGCGGATCACGACCCGAGACGCCCAGGTGACCCGCACAATCCTCAGTTCTTACTCGGGCACATGATTCTCCAGAATGAACCACAGGACCCAGCCTTCCCTACAGCCAGGGGGCTCCCTCTTCCTCCTTCCTCTTGCCTCTGCCTTCTGCCCAACCCATGGCACAGAACAAGTGTCAAGTGTTCTTAAAAGGAGGGAGGGACAGGTTCTTCAACCTTTCCTCCTTCCTGCCGGCTGAAAGGCAAGTATGATGGCTGAAGCTCAAGCAGCCATCTTGGACCATGAGGTGGAAGCCATGTGTTGAAAATGGCACAAAACAGGGCGCCTGGGTGGCTCAGATGGTTAAGCATCTGCCTTCGGCTCAGGTCATGATCCCAGGGTCCTGGGATCGAGTCCCCCATCAGGCTCCCTGCTCGGCGGGGGGGCCTGCTTCTTCCTCTCCCTCTGCAGCTCCGCCTGCTTGTGCTCTTTCGCTCTGTCAAATAAATAAAATCTTTAAAAAAGAAAAAAGAAAGAAAGAAAATGGCACAAAACAAAAAGCTAAAAGCCTGCCATCCCAGCCCCCCAGCCCCCCTGGCTCCAGGCTAGTTATCTCCCTGTTACCTCCTCTTATACAAGCCAGTTGTTTTTAAATTTTGTTTTCTATTATACGCAGCTAAACCTAATCCTTCTTTATAAAGCTCCTAGAAGCCCCGAGCCCAGGAGGCCCACCAGACGGAGAGTGGCAAGGAAAGAATCCAGGCGTGGATCATGGAGAGAGGGGCTCTGGGGAGAAAAGGCAAGTTCTCCAGAGGGTTCTGATTCCATCACTTCTGATCCCAAGATGGGCAAAATCGCTGACTCAATCTCCTTGGTTTACTGTAAGAACTGATGGCGCACACGGGAGAGAGAAGATGAGAATACTTGTAAATATCACCATGTGTAGCTCTAAATGGTAAATGACCCCCCCACGGCACTGGGGACAGGAGAAGAGACGTGCCTGCCCAATGGCAGCCCTCCACGGGCTGAGCAGAAGGAAGACCTGCTTGGGGGGTCAGCTCCCCCTCCTGCCAGGCCCTCCCACACCCCGGGGCCTGATGGCACTTGCGGCTGCTCCTGGCACTGCACTCTCCTGTCACCCTGTCCATCTCTCACTGGGCCTGAGCTGGGTGGGGAATGCTCTGGAACTCATCCGCTTCCACCACTTCAGTTTCAGCTGAGGAGACCAATGAGGCCAAGAAGTTTCAGCCAGTAAAGGGCGGAGTCCGGCGCCGCTCACCCCCCTGGCCCAGCAGCCTGCTTTTCAGAGCAGCTGGCTGACTCTGGATTCTTCCAGTGTTATGCTTGCCTGCAACCCGGGTTAGGGGGCCCAGACCTAACACTACCTGTCTCACCCCCACAGGGAAAACTGTTGGGACAGGGAAGATGGACCCACCTGCCTGACGGTTTCCACCACCTCAGAAGCCTGCCCTTGGCACGCGGTATCAGGGTCAGGGACAAACTTTAGACCACAAGTGTACTCAGTTTCACAAATCTGATGAAGGCTCAGTGGGGGAGACATTTGGGAAGATGCCCCAGGTTCGGCTCTGAAGGCTCCTCCTGGGGGCGAGTCACTTCTCAGCTGTCTGCCCCTGCCAGGGAGCAAGCTCGGGCCAGAGGTGCTGGCCTCCCTGCCGTGGGCCGCAGAGTCACCCCACCTCGGTGTTGCGTTACCGGGCCAGCCAGGCGGACACAGCACAGGACCGGGCACGGCCTGGTTCTCGGGGCTCACTCTACGCTGTGCCGGGCTTTGCCCGTCAGCCGGCGGCGCTGGGTCTTGCTCGTACGAGTGGCACTCGGGGGCTTCTTGGTGGAGTCTTGGGCCTGTCGGGGACGTTTCCTCTTGGTCTTTTTGCGACTGTGTGCGTGCAGTGACGCCGTGAGAGCGGAGATCCTGTAGGAGGTGGAAGGCTGGTGAGGCTGGGGCCGCATTTACTGTGGGGAGCAGGGCCTGGGCGGAAAGCTGGGCTCGGGGGTGAGTGGCTGCCTGGCTCACAGAGGAAGTCGGTGCAGGCCGTGAATGCTGGGAGTACCAAATCCATGCCAAAGGCAGCCTGCTCTGACCCCAGAAGGCCCGCCAGTTCCTCCACTCATAAAAAGGCCCTTACCCCGGGGCACTAAGGGCGCCCAGGCCTGGCCACTGTCGGGGATTGGGGGTGGGGAACAGGGAGGAGGGACACTCGATAGGCAGAGCAGAGTGGCTGCTCCAGGCCCCACACCTGCCCCATGCCACCCGCCACAGGCCGGCGAGAGGCGGCTCCAGAGGCCCCGTCACCACTGCCAGCCACGAGGGAGCAGTATCCTAGGGGACAGACCAGGGCTCACCGCTGGGACAGGAGGGGGTCTCTGGACTTCCTGGGTAAGGCTCTGGTCGGCTTCTCCACAGAGGACGCCTCTTCCTCGGACCCGTGCCCAGCCCCCTGCCGAAGAAGCACACACAGGACAAAGATGGCACCCGGAGTGGCAGAGCGCGAGGCCTGACACCAGCTGTCACGGCTCGGTCAGGGAGGGGCACGGCCTGCGGCCTCGAGGCCTGGCTCAGGGCTCGGAGAAGGCCACGGGTGGACAAGCCATGTAGCCCCCTGAAGCGGAGAGCGCACAGGGAAGGGCTGCGTCTCACAGCCTTGTCCCCCTTTTCCTCCAGCCGCGAGCGTCGGCACGTCCACTGCAAGCTGAGGCCGGAAGGGCTTACAGAAGAGTGAGCAGGAGACAGAAGAGGAGGATGAGCTCCGTAAGGGTGCCACAGAGCGCTGGCTCGGGGCTCAGGGACGCCTTCACCAGTGACAGGAAACGTGCTTTGCCTTGTGACTGTGGACACACAGGTACTGAAATGCCCACCCCACCCAGACGGACGCAACTCTGATGGAAACAAACATTTCGTGAGATGGTACCTCACTGGGAGGCTCTGTGATACTTCCAATGACATTCTGTTCTATTTCTTTCCTCTAAATTTAAAAAAAATTTTTAATCTGGCGGGTTTTTTGGTTTGGTTTTTGGTTTTTTTGAGAGCTTATTAGGCAGTTCTGCCTGCGTAACGTTTCCCCATCACTTCCAAAGCCTCTCCCTCGCTCATATTCCCCAGCAGGTAGTCCCCCCACCGAGGAGGAACACTGCATTACACCAACTGAAGCAAAACAACACACCATGCTGCTGCTTCACCCAAAAGCAGGGCTTTCCTCTGCCCTTTCCGGAAGGCTCCGTGGCTCCCGAGTCAGGGCCCATGGAGTGCTTTTAAAATTTAGGGGGATTCCCCCTTTTTTTAAAATGTCAGTTGCAATCTGTGAGTACTTCCCCACTCATAGCTTGCAAACTCAGTGTTAGTGCGCACGGCCGGGCCACGTTTTTGCTATTCCCACGCACTGCAGTGATCACCATACCCCGCTGTCTTCGGTGTTTCTCTTGGATGAACCGCTTTTACACGCACAGTAATCCCCTGAGACAGGTGCCATCAGCAGTGACCCCCACAACTTACTAGCGAAGACACTTGCCCACGTTCCCACAGCCGCTGAGTCATGGAACTGGATTCTGCAAGCCCCAGGGTCAGGGATTTTGTCCAGGCCCAGAAGAGCACCCAGGAGGGAAAGAGCCCCTCGCGCTGCAATCCCCATAAAGGGAACAGCACTCGGCACCCCCGACAAGCCAGCCTGCACCTGGGGCCCGTCTTCTCTAGGGCTGGAAGTTACACCCACCTCAGGTGGAGACAGTCCCAGCAGCCGGGCCCCCGAGAGGTCCAGGTCACTGATGGTGGTCACGGTGACTGTGTGGTTGGGGTGGTCATACTGCACCGACTCTGTCTTTGCCGTCACCAGCCTGTCCAGTTCATCTGCCTCCTCTGTGCAAGGTGGGCACAGAACCGGCTCTCAGCCTCAGAGCACAAGTAGCCAGACTCTCACCCCCTGCCCAGCCCTAGAGTGCAACGGCCCCCTCTACGCTATGGGAGAGTGTCCAGGAAGTCACCGCCTCCAGAGCCCAGCCTGCAGACACATGTAAGCAATTCAACTCCTCCCTTGATTCTCCGGAGAGACCTCAGACCATCTGGTTCTCATCTAGGACAAACCTCGTGTGACCCCAGCAGCTCCTGCTGCCCACGTCCCCCCACCTCCGCCCCCAAGTCCTCCAGGCCTCAGGAACTGGGCTTTCTGCTCAGGATCGCTTCACCAAGAGGTTGGTTCTTCCTGTGTCTGATCCACTCACATTTAGAGGTTGCTGAAGACCGTCCCTGGCCCTTACATCACCACCAAGACCCCTAGAGCTAGGGAAGTTAGCTTCTGCGCAGCCCCCACACCTCTCCCCTTCCACCCACCAAGGGATAAATAACCTAGGCCTGTTGGCTATTCTCCAGGTCAGGGCAAAGATGGGACTTACCCAGAGCCTCCTCTCTCTCTGCCAGCATCTTCAAGTATTCCTGATGGCGCTGAAACCAAAAGGGAAGGGAACACAGTGAGTGTGGCCTCTCCAGCCAACCCCGAGCAGGAGCATTGTTCATCTCCAGGGTGAGTGAGACCATGAATGACTCCTAGTGAAACACCAGGAGATTCCATCCTAAGCCTTCCTCAGACCAGGGCCCACCATGATTCTACCGGTACAAACTGCTCCCCAGGCCTGCCCACACCTTCCGTTATTCCTGCAGATGCTCGTATTAAGGCCATCCAAGGATGTAAATACCTCGGGAATCAGATTTTATATACACACACACACTCTCTCTCTCTCTCCTTCTCCCTCTCTCCCTACCCCCCTTCCCTCACCCATCTCCCCCTTTACACCTCCTCCCGGAGCTTCTTTTGCTCCTCCTTGAGCCGATGCTTGATCTCCTCAATGGCTGCCTTCTTCCGCTCTATCTTCCTCTTATGGAAGCCAGTCAGGTACTCCCTATAGGAAAGAGGCAAGGGAGAATCGGGAGGAGACACAAGGAAAGAAAGGCTCACACCGGGAAGAGAAAAACCACTAATACTGTACTATTACAAAAATGTACACATGGGCACCTGGGTGGCTCAGTCAGTTAAGCACCTGCCTTTGGCTCAGGTCATGATCCCCAGGGTCCTGGGGTTGAGTCCCGCATCGGGCTCCCTGCTCAGCGGGAAATCTGCTTCTCCCTCTCCCTCTGCTCCTCTTCACCCCCGCCTCCGCTGCTTATGTGTGCTTGCTCTCTCTCAAATTAAAAAAAAAAAAATCTTAAAAAAAATGTACATGTGTCACCTCACGTATTCCTCACACCAACCTGTGTGGTAGGTACCAATCCCTGTTTTACAGATGGGGACACTGAAGCACAGAGAGGCTAGGCTACTTGCCAAAGGTCATAGAGTGTAAGGTCAGGAGAAAGAGGGAGATGCTGCTTCTTTCCACCCACCCCCCCCCCCCCCCGGGCTCTCAGCCTCAAGCAACAGGGCCATGTAGGTGGGCCTATGCACCCTAGGACAGGCAGGGGGCCCTTTTTATGTCGCCAGATTCCATGACCCAGTGAATTAAACCACTCCTA
This sequence comes from Zalophus californianus, assembly GCF_009762305.2. Lineage (NCBI taxonomy): Eukaryota > Metazoa > Chordata > Mammalia > Carnivora > Otariidae > Zalophus > Zalophus californianus. Next base: position 10,618,218 of record NC_045603.1, read on the forward strand.
GCAGGACTTTCAAGGCCACCCTCACCCAGATATCCACAAACTTTCCACTGGACTGGCACCCCATATCCCCAGGACAGCCGCCCCCAGATCCATCAGTAAGCCCCTTCGATGCCACCCTGCATTCCCCTCCCCTATCTGATCTGGGCTGCTTCTCATCTCTCTAGTGCTGGCTGCACCATTCCCAAACGTTCCCGGGGCCCAACACTAGGCTTTTCGCTGACCCACTACCATATGGCAAAGTAGCGCTCTGAGCGAGGGACATCTGATGGACCGGACGCTGAGGCTTAGGGGTCCAGCTCAGGGGTCCCGAGATCTGGCACCCACACACCGAAGGAGCTCAGGACACGTCTGATGAGGGCATAAATGAACTTAAGCAACGCTCATCTCATTCACTCCTCATTCATCAACAACACTGAGTGCACCACGTGCGGGGCCGCTGGGCTGGGCCCGGGAGGTCGAAGCCTCAGCTCCGGGGGGGGGCCCCCCCGCTCCCCGGGCCCCACCCCCACCCCTCTGGCCGCCCGCACACCAGGAGCCGGGTCAGCTGGGGCGCAGACCTAGCGACGGGAGGGCGGGGCGGGCGACTCCATTCCCCAGGCGTGGGGGCCTACCGCGGCCGCTTCCATTCCGCAGGGGAGGGGGATGTCGAAGGGGAGCCTCGGGCCACGCCGAGAGGGCGGGGCCGGAAGGGACCTCTGCGTGAGCGACAGCCGCCGGGCCTCGGCCCCAGCTGTGGCCCTGGCCGGTGGCCTGAAGGATATCAGCTCCAGCCTTGGCACTCACCGCCGCTTCTCTTCGTCGAAACTGAGAACAAGCCGCGGCCGCCGGTCGTCGCCATCTCGCTTCTTCTTGTTGCGGCCCATAGCGGTGAGGCCTCCGGCGGCACGCCTCCAGCTCGCCTAAGACACTTCCGGGTGTATCGTTTCTTAGCCTCTCGGGCGCGCCTCGCGCTTAAGACTCCTCAGTTCCGTTGCTCAGGCCCCGCCTTTTAAAGGGGCCGCGGAGCCCGCCTCCCCAGCCCTGCCTTCTGTGTGTAATACTCAGATACTTGCCCCCCCTCCGGTGATTCCTTTTTTTTTTTTTTTTTAAGATTTTATTTATTTATTTGAGAGAGAGAGAGAATGAGAGATAGAGAGCACGAGAGGGAAGAGGGTCAGAGGGAGAAGCAGACTCCCTGCTGAGCAGGGAGCCCGATGTGGGACTCGATTCCGGGACTCCAGGATCATGACCTGAGCCAAAGGCAAGTCGCTTAACCAACTGAGCCACCCAGGCGCCCCCTCCGGTGATTCCTAATCCCAATCCCTGTCCTAGACTAGCAGCGGTGAAAGAGAGGTCCCAGTTTAGCACGGTGCCGGGGCACGCAGTAGCCGCTCAATACGGAGTTATTAGTAAATGGCCAAATATTGCTGATCCTACTTTTGATTCTGATGTCAACTCGTCAGTGGTCTCCAAGAACACATTTCTGGCGCCACACTCCGTGGATTAGAATCCTGATACCCCCAATTACAGCTGTGGTTCTGGACCGATTGCCTTCGCTTGGCTGCAATTACCCTATTTGTAAAATGGGGATAATTATAGTGACTTCGTAGGGTTGTGCAAGGCAGTGGTTTTCAGACTTTGGCGTTTATCAGAATCCCCTGGGGGGCTTGCTGAAACCAAATCTCTTGGCCCCACCCTAGAGTTTCTGAGTCAGCGGGTCTGGAGGGAGCCCCATAATCTGCAATTCTAACAAGTTCTATCCTGCTGGTCCACGGACCACACTTTGAGAACCATGATGATTAGGAAAAGTGAGTTAGGTGACATTGCGTGTAAGTAATATACGCCACACTTGTGTTTGCTACACAAGCCATCTCCCCTCTCTGTGTCTCCGCTTCCCCAGGTGTGGCATGGGGGTGTGATAATAACACATCCTTTACTGAAGACGGCGGGCATGTGAAGGCATTCTGTGAAACACCGCCTAAAGGGGAATTTTAGTAACTGGGATGGGATGCCCGAATCCCCCACTCCCAGTTCGTCCCTGCTGGGGCGCTGCACACAAGCTGCTGCCCTTGCTTTGAAGGCCTGCCCAGTCTGGCGGGGCTGGTGGTCGTTACCGTGTGGGGGATGGTACCTGTGCTGCAGGAGCTCTGTGCTGGCTTCTCCAGTGCAGAGGGCTTCCCAGAGGAGGTGACCCCAGAACTGGCTGAGAGTGGGGCTATCAGAGGAATAACAGACCCTTAAGACCCGCCTCCCCCTCCGTTTCTCCTTGGACAAGTGATTGGAGCCCAGAGAGCAAGTCAGCCCACGTGTATTGAGTGCCTCCTGTGTGCCAGGCACCCAGAGAGGGGACCTACCTGTTCTCTCAGAGAGTGGAGGCAAGTTGTCCAGGGTTACAGGGCTATTCTGTCTCCCTCTGTGCTGAGGAATGTTCTCAGGGTCTCCTGTGGATTATTCCAGTGGATCCTCACAACGGCCCTGTGAGGTTGGTGCTCGCTCCTTCCTTCCCTCCCTTCTTTCCTCTCTCTCTATTTTTTTAAAGATTTTTATTTTTTTATTTGAGAGAGAGTGAGCAAGAGAGAAAGAGGGAGCTTGCAGGCATGAGCCAGGGGCGGGGCAGGGGAAGAGGAGGAAGCAGGCTCCCCGCTGAGCAGGGAGCCCATTAGGACCCTGGGATCATGACGTGAGCCAGCTGAAGGCAGAGGCTTAACTGACTGAGCTACCCAGGCACCCCTCTTTCTTTCTTTTTAAAGATTTTATTTTTTAAAGTTATTGCTACACCCACTGTGGGGCTCGAACTTAAAACCCCGAGATCAAGAGTCGCAGGCTGCACCGAGCCAGCCAGGTGCCCCCAGCTTTCATCCCTATTATACAGATGAGGAAAGGGAGGCTCAGACAGGGAAGTTGTCCCGTGAGGAAGTGGTGTATGGAGCCATTCCCTGACTGCTGCCCTCGCTGATCTTCCAGGCTGACACAGAGACAGGGACCAAGGAAGGGCACAGCTGCGCCTGCAGGACCTTGTGCGGGGAGCTCTGGGCTGTTGGCCCACTCAACCCTCGCTGCCTGCCTGCCCCCCGGGGGGGTACCTCAGGGAGCCTCATGTGCCAAAGCCCCCAGTGCAGGGAGAAGCCCACCTGCCAGGAGACGAGCCGAGGGACTGGGACCCCACCCAGACTCTGAAACTTCACTGCAGCTCATGGTCTGAAACACCCACCACTCTTTGGGGGCACCTGGGTGGCTCAGTCCGTCAAGTGTCTGACTCCTGGTTTTGGCTCAGGTCATGATCTCAGGGTCATGAGATAGAGCCGCAGTTGAGCCCTGGATCAGGTCCCTGCACAGGGGGGAGTCTGCTTCTCTCCCTTTCCCTCTGCTCCTCCCCCCACTTGTGTGTGCTCTAAAATAAACTAATAAATCTTAAAAAAAAATAACACACCCACCACTCTTTGGATTGGTTTCACCTTGAAATCATTTTTATGTTTATTGAGCACCTACTTGATGTGAGAAACAAAGGCAGAAGAAAAAATTACTAAATTTCCTGACTACCTACAGCCCATTGACAAGTCTTTGAAACGGGCAGAGTGATATTCCTCTAGGAACTCCACTTCTTGATGTTAATTCTCTGCTAAGGGCAAAAGGCAATCCTAGCCTGACCCCACCCTACCCCCATCCTGTAAGTCTACTTTAACGTATAAAAATTCCTTTAGAAATTTCCTTTATCTCTAAACCCCCAAGACATGTGTTGGCAATCATCCCTCAAGCACGTGGCCCACTAATATACATCTGAAGGGTCTCATGACTAAGGTTTTACTAGACAGTAAAATGACGTTTTCCTAACAATAGCTAGCCCCCTCAGGGTCCTGGAAGCCTTACTTCCAAAATTCCTTAGAGACTTACACTATCCCTAACCCCCTCCCAACTTGAAAGTATATAATGGGCCACTCCTCACGCCCTCTCTTTTTTCTGCTCGTACTTTAATAAAACCTGTCCCCGTGCTTTAAGAAAACCACCTTTTTGTTTGCACCAAAGAAGTTTCAAGAATGCAAGGGCGCCTGGGTGGCTCAGTTGGTTAAGCCACTGCCTTCGGCTCAGGTCATGATTCTGGAGTCCCGGGATCGAGTCCCGCATCGGGCTCCCTGCTCTGCAGGGAGTCTGCTTCTCCCTCTGACCTTCTCCCCTCTCATGTGCTCTCTCTCTCTCATTCTTTCTCTCAAATAAATAAAATCTTTAAAAAATAAAAAAAATAAAAAAAAGAAGTTTCAAGAATGCATTCTTGGTTGTAGGTTTCGAATCCTAATGTCTTTCCTACATCACTACTGTGTGCCCGGAACCAGGCATTTCTCTACATTATCTCACCTAATCCTGGCAACAACCCCACAGGGTAGATAATGAGTTTTAATTTGATGATGAGGCAACTGAGGTTCAGAGAGATCTAGTAACTGGTCCAGGGGCACACAGTGGTGGGGCTGGGGTTTGAACACGGGTTTGACTCCGAGCCCAGTTTCCTTCCTGCACACCCAGTGCTCTCATTCCCTATCTGCCCCAGAACTTTTCTCTGCCCCATCGTAGTTCCTCCCAGTCCTGGGGTATTGTGGGTGTTCAGCTGGTCTAGCAAGAATCTGGGGAGCCGAACGGAGAGGACCAGAGAGAGACAGTCCAAGAGACACTTTCTCCGATGTCCAGCAGAGGGCGTCCCGGCACAGCCAGACTTCCAAAGCTGTTTCTGGGCTGCCACTTGGGTGCCCCAGGAGAGCCTGGAGATTGGGTGTGGCTTGTGGCAGACCCCCCAGCATCTTCACTCCATCCTCCTGGGCCCTCTTGTAGAGATGTGCTCCCCAGGGGACTCAGTGCGATGGGAATCATCCACCCAAAAGGGCCCAGGTGCAAATAATGGCCCCCATTTTACAGATGAGGACATTAAGGTTGGGGGATGGGAGAGCGCCACCCTGGGTCCCACACTGGTGCTGCCTCGCCTGGAGAGTGAGATTGACTAGGCTCCCACCCCCCACACACACCTCAGAAGACAGTGCCCTAGGGCTTGGGGAGAGCCCATTGAGGTGCTGATTCTAAGTCATCCTGAACACTGGCTCAGTTCTAGGGGCTGCTTCCCAGGGAGGTAGGGGCCCTGGAGCAGGGAGCAGGAAGCAAAAGGTGCTGGGGAATGGTCAGTCTGCGGGTTTGCCAGGCCATCAGCTCAGGTCCCATCACTTATTGCAAGTGAGTATGATGGGCTGGGTTAAATAAACACTGCCCTCTGGGACGCCTGAGTGGCTCTGCCTTCGGCTCAGGTCATGATCCCAGGGTCCTTGGATCGAGCCCCATGTCGGGGTCCTTGCTCTGTGGGGAGCCTGCTTCTCCCTCTCCCTCTGCTTGTGTTCCCTCTCTGTCAAATATATAAATAAATAAAATCTTTTAAAAAACTAAAAAGTATAATAAATAAACATTGCCCTCTGAAGGAGTAGAGCCTGGTGGGTCTTGGAAGGCATGTCCTCTTTGGAAACCAACAGAGAAGGGGCTCATAGAGACCTCATCTCAGGCCGACTGAGTTTCCCCAAACTCCTCTGCTCTGCAGGGAAGAGGCTGTGTGCAGCAGGCCTCTGGGAGCTGGGAGGCTGCCTACCTCTACTCAGTTCCCTGCAGGGTGGGGGGCTGGCATGTCCCCCCAACACCCCACGGCCCAGTTCCTCCTATACAGAACCAGGCCAGCAGAGGCGTCTGGCTGGCTTAGTCCATAGAGCATGTGACTCTTGATCTTGGGGTCATGAATTCAAGCCCCAAGTTGGGTGTAGCGATTATAAACAGACAGACAAACTTAGGGAGAAAAAGGGAAAAGAACCGAGACAGCAGTTGTGCCAGGACCATTGCCTGAGCCCCTCTCCCCAGTGTTGGGTTGAGGGTCCTGCCCAGGGTCACAGAACCAGCAGCTTCCAGACTAGAGTCCTTGGTTGCCCTTACGCACCAGCACAGGTGGTATGTGGCCTGGGGCCACAAAGCTGGGCTGCCTGGGCAGCTCCACAGAGCTCAGCAGGGCTGGTGCAGACCAAGGAGTCATGCCATCCTACGGAACGGTCTTCCTTTCCTTCAAACGGATGACGATGGAGCGGAAGGCTACCTGAAGCCAAAGCACAAGCTGACACCCTGCAACTTCCCTCCCACCCCCACTCCTGGGTGGGACATGTGTGACATTCCTCCAGGAAGCTCCTATCCTAATGTTAATGGCTTGGTAGAAGGGTAAACAACCTTAACTTGACAGTGGCAAGGTCGCTTTAGCAGTATCTTGAAGGTCCCCTTTAACAATATCTAGTAGGTCCCCTTTAGCTTTAATTTGTAGGTCCCCTTTAGCATTATCTTGCAGGTCCCCTTTGATGTGGGAAACAAAGGCAGAAGAAAAATTATTAAATTTCCTTACTACCTACAGCCCATTGACCCGTCCTTGAAACAGGCAGAGTGACATTCCTCTAGGGACTCAACTGCTTCAATGTTAATACTTTGCTAAGGGCAAAAGGCAATCCTAGCCTGACCCCCCCCTCCACCCTCCACCCCCCCAGGATCCTGTAAGTCTACTTTAACATAAAAATTCCTTTGGAAACTTCCTTTATCTCTAAACCCCCAAGATACATGTTGGCAATCATCCTCCAAGCATACGGCCCACCGATATACATCTGAAGGGTCTCATGACTAAAGTTTTATTAGACAGTAATAAATGACCTTTTCCCAACAATAGCTAGCTCCCTCAAGATCCTGGAAAACTTGCTTCCAAAATTCCTTAGAGACTTAACACTATCCCTAACCCCCTCCCAACTTGAAAGTCTATAATGGGCCACTCCTCATGACCCCAGTGCAGTTTCTGCCCACGGGTCCTGTCCCGTGCTTTCATAAAACCACCTTTTTGCACAACCAAAGATGTCCCAATAATTCTTTCCTGGTGGTCAGCTTTGAACCCTAACATTTTTCCTACATCATATGGCACTCAACATGGGGCTTTGAGTCCAGACTTCATCTGGACTCTGAGCCTCGATGCAAACTTGGTGAATACTTTCTTTTCTCTTCCTTTACTCTCACTCCAGGGCCTCTTCAAGGAGTACGGTCTTATTGGAACACTTTCATGCTGATTGCTCGGGCTGCAACCCTCTAGTCTGTGGCTACTCTACAGGGAGGAGGAAGCTTGCCTTTTGGCTGGAAGTTAGTACCCTGGCCAGGATGGTAATAAGACCCAGAAACTTGATGCCCTCTCTTACTCCTGTCCTTATACAAAGTTGTCTGTCTTGAGCACGGGACAGCCACCTAAGTCACCAGGACGGCTGCCATTCTTAAGTCTCCCGTGTGAGGTTTCCTCCTGATTGATCTAATGTGATCCCCTCCACATTCCTGCTCTAGCCACTTGGAGCCGGCCAAAACTAGTACCCGATGGAATTAAAACCCAACCCGGGACCATTTTCTAGGGAAGTTGGCTGTAAGGACCACATATGTTGGAATGTCGCTTAGATCATGATGGATTTCCATCTTCACTGTTTTCTGTCAATGTCCTCTACTAACTACTTAAAACTACAACATTCGGTAATTTCCCCCTTGTGAAACTTTTCCAGTATTTTCCATGGGTTAAAAACAGCAGGGCAGTACGCAACCTTCAGGGCATGTGATGGCATGGCACGGATATTTCAGTCCATTCACTGGCACCCATCGGCAGCGGAGGATGCGATGGAGTAGGGGAGGGACGCCGGCATCCCTCCTACGGGGACTTTTATGGCAGGAATGCCTTCACAGGAAGGCAGGATTGTGATCAGTAGCGATGTCTTGTTTGAGAGACACCTCCGGTCGCTTTTGACACATGAGAACCTCTGACATATCCTGCGTGGGATGCTACCCGGGAGTCGGGGGTATGTGGTAATGGGCCTTCTTTACTTTTCTGGTCACATGGCCTTAGTAGGCTTCTTCTTCAGTTCCCAAGGACTCTCCCTAGGGGTGCCTTTTAACCCACTGGAAACAATTTGGATTGCAAAACTTAGGAAAGGACTGAGCGCCTGTAACACTGCATGGCCTCAGTGGGAACTATCAGTTAGATCTCCTCTGCAGGAAACAGGACAGAATGTGTTTGCCCGAATGTGTCTGGCTAGTAAACCCCCTCCTTACATATTGGATGATAATTACCTAAATAGGCCTCCTCCTGGTAAACCCGGGTTGCTGGAGGAAACACAGGCCATCTCAGGCAAAGGGGACTCCTGACTCTCTCACTGTTCTTCCTGTTAGATTTGGGGGCCTCTCCCTCACTCATATCCCGGGTTAATGGCTGTAATTGGAGCCAACTGTGGTTAGTCTACCTCGGGAAAGGGACTTTAAGGAATATTCCCAAGAAGCTGCCAAAACTCCCTTTGTTTTGGGAAAATTCCCTGTCTTCTCCGGCCCGACATGGACTGCCTATTCCCCCCTTGTTGGTGGGAAAGCATGGCGTCTGTGCCTCTGTTGGAGCTGATGAGCTCTAGAACCAGGAACCCTTTCTCTGCCTTCTGGCAGCACTTTGCCTCTTCTGTCTCCCCCTCCCCCTTCTGTTTCTGCACCACCTTGGGTGGGGCCTGCATGACTGGCTTCTAGACCATCCTCCGTGCCTCAGGCACCAGGGCTCCTTCTCCCTTCACTGTCAGGGAGCATGAAGAGCACCCCCTGGACCTAACACCACCCACTCCAGATTTCCCCACCAGCGTCTCAGGTAAAAATTGACAATGGGAAGGATCCAGGTGGAACATAAATCAGTATTTACACTAAGTTAAGTTTGTTGGTTTAATTAAGATAGACATGTCTTTAAGTTATCAGCAGTAAACGTGAAACTTTTATTCTATCGAGGTTTACTGAAGGTCAAATAAGCTCCTGTTATCTCTGTTGTAATTTGGTAGCAAAAAGATGACTTAAAATGGTTAATTGTCTGTCTCATCAAAGTTCTCTTGGGTAATTGTTAAGATAGCTTTCAAAGTCTTTGGTAACTTGAAACTTTATAAAGTTTTGCTTGGATGATAAATGGGATTAAATTCCTTGGACATCTAGGTCTTTTCCAAATAGGATAAAGTGCTAAATCATTGATTACCGAATGTAGGTTTGTCCTTTTGACTTTTTATTGCAGCAAAGAAACTAAGGATATTTAAATCTGTTGGTAAACATGTTTTGTGCTTAATTGATTCATAAATTTGCCATCTGAAGAATTCTGGTGAAACAGTTCACAGCTGGTTACTACTTAGTTTTCACTGGAGACTAAGGTTTCTTTTTTTTTTTTTAAAGATTTTATTTATTTGACAGAGACAGACACACCGAGAGAGGGAACATAAGCAGGGAGAGTGGGAGAGGGAGAAGCAGGCTTCCCGCGGAGCAGGGAGCCCGATGCGGGGCTCGATCCCAGGACCCTGGGACCACCACCTGAGCCGAAGGCAGACGCTTAACGACTGAGCCACCCAGGCGCCCCTCTTTTTTTTTTATTTTTTATATTTTATTTGTTTATTTGACAGAGAGAGACACAGCGAGAGAGGGAACACAAGCAGGGGGAGTGGAAGAGGGAGAAGCAGACTCCCCACTGAGCAGGAAGCCCCATGTGGGACTTGATCCCAGGACCCTGAGATCATGACCCGGGCCAAAGGCAGACACTTAACGACTGAGCCACCCAGGCGCCCGAGACTCAGGTTTCTAAGAGTGCAAAAATTATGCTAAATGTAATTAAGAGTGATAGAAATAAGGGAAACAACTCTGTATGTAGAAAAGTAGAAGATATGTAAGAAAGATACAGGGAATGGGAATGCATTTTTGTTGAAGGTGAAAGAAGGTAATTTTGTCCTAAATGAGACTGGTTGTTTGGAAGGAAATGGCTTGGAACAAAATCTGAATGCAAAGGAAAATTGTGGAAGGTTTGTGATGGGAAATCTTTGGAATGGAATATTAGGTGTGGTCAGGACGGACTAAGATGGAAATGAATGGATTTTAAAGTACACTGGTATGAGACTGAAAGTCAGCTTTCTCTGTTCAAAAAGACAAGCTGGGCACCTGGGTGGCTCAGTTGGTTAAGCGACTACCTTCAGCTCAGGTCATGATCCTGGAGTCCCTGGATCGAGTCCCGCATGGGGCTCCCTACTTGGCAGGGAGTCTGCTTCGCCCTCTGACCCTCTCCCCTCTCATGTGCTGTCTCTCAAATAAGTAAATAAAATCTTAAAAAAAAAAAAAAAAAAGACAAGCTTTCGGGGTGCCTGGGTGGCTCAGTTGGTTAAGTGTGCCTTCAGCTCAGGACATGATGTCAGGGTCCTGGGATGGAGCCACATCAAGGCTCCCTGCTTAGCGGGGAGCCTGCTTCTCCCTCTCCCTCTGCTCCTCCCCCTGCTTGTGCTCGCTCGTGCTCTCTCTCTCTGTCAAATAAATAAAATCTTTATAAAAAATAAGACTTATTTAAAACAAAGAGAAAAACCCCAAAAGACAAGGTTTCTTGAGTTGTTCTGCTCTTGATAAGAAAATGTAAACAGTTGTTTTCTCTTTGCCTGCCCAGAAAAAAACAGTTTCTATGTTTTGCCTTTATCAAGTCTTTAACATCCTTAATCCTATTTAGGCACGTGCTTTAAAACTTTCTAAGGTTTTGGGGCGCCTGGGTGGCTCGGTCGTTAAGCGCCTGCCTTCGGCTCAGGTCATAATCCCAGGGTCCTGAGATCGAGCCCCACATGGGGCTCCCTGCTTCGTGGGGAAGTCGGCTTCTCCCACTCCCGCTGCTTGTGTTCCCTCTCGCTGTGTCTCTCTCTGTCAAATAAATAAATAAAATCTTTTTTAAAATTTTTTTTTTATTTATTTGACAGAGAGAGAGAGACACAGCAAGAGAGGGAACACAAGCAGCGGGAGTGGGAGAGGGAGAAGCAGGCTTCTCGCTGAGCAGGGAGCCGGATGCGGGGCTCGATCCCGGGACCCTGGGATCATGACCTGAGCCGAAGGCAGATGCTTAACGACTGAGCCACCCAGGCGCCCCAATAAATAAAATCTTAAAAAAAAAAAAAACTTTCTAAGGATTTAACAAAGTTCCCCAAGATTTAAATCATGAACAAAATCTGGTTGACTAATTAGGCTTATTTGTTTGGTATGTTACATTCTGGTATAAGGCCATCATCACTCGGGGCACCTGGGTGGCTCAGTCGTTAAGCATCTGCCTTCGGCTCAGGTCATGATCCCAGGGTCCTGGGATCGAGCCCCGCATCCGGCTCCCTGCTCAGCGAGAAGCCTGCTTCTCCCTCTCCCACTCCCGCTGCTTGTGTTCCCTCTCTTGCTGTGTCTCTCTCTCTGTCAAATAAATAAATTAAATCTTTAAAAAATAAATTAAAAAAAGGTCATCATTACTCAGTGTTCTGGCTATGGAGGTGTTATGTGTCACAGAATAACCGACTTTCCTTGTCAATTGTATCATAATGAACTCTCAGAGCATTAACAGTGTCCATTTCTGATTTTTTGTCATTTATAATTGTTCTTATTGTCTTGCAAAATGAGTTTCATCTTCAAGGAAGTTCATATAAAGGACTTTTGGGACAAAACAGGTATTCAGGGGCGCCTGGGTGGCTCAGTTGTTAAGCGGCAGCCTTCGGCTCAGGTCATGATCCCAGGGTCCTAGGATCGAGCCCTGCATTGGGCTCCCAGCTCAGCGGGGAGCCTGCTTCTCCCTCTCCCACTCCCCCTGCTTGTGTTCCTGCTCTCGCTCTCTCTCTCTCTGTCAAATAAATAAATAAAATCTTAAAAAAAAAAAAACAGGTATTCAATATCTTTAAGATCATGAAAATGAAATGGGTAAGAATTTCCAGAACTAACTAAAAAGCTGCATTCAAATTAAACAAGAATTAGTAACATGGGACTAAATGAACTAAAAAGATGATTATAGTTTGGTGACTCTTGTTTGAAACATTGCTGGTTCTCTATGTTTACTCTTCCAGACTAAGGAAACTTTTTAAGATATCCATGACTTACAGAAATGTGATAAAATATTCATTTGCAAGCAAATTAAAGCATTTAATTTTTCTCTCTACCTAAACCCTCCAAAATTCAAAAGGTCTCAGTAAGTATTCTTTCTTCCATGGCAATCATAGTCATTTGCATAAGTTCAATAAGAATCTATTCTCCTTGTAACAGGACATCATTGGAAACATTGGTTATTTTACCAAGGCTTTGACTGGAATGTCATATTTGAGAAAGGCATGCATAGACTCAGATTTGACCAAACAGCTTTCAGGACGTAAGGTTGACTTTATGAAACCCTGAGCCATAAAGCCCTTGGGAACTGTTGGCCTGATACCTTGCTTAGAGTTCCCAGCAGCCTCACCAGGTGAGTAAAGGATGTCACTTCCTGGCAGGTGCAGGAACTTCAGGATACTTTGGGGGCCCTCATGAAGAGGAATCCACCCAAATCTACAGGTATTGCAGGCATGTCTGATGGCAAGTACTTGGCTTGGCTTCTGGCCTGGAGAGGCTACTAAAAGTTCGACCTAGAGATTCCTTATAAAAAGTTCCAGCAAAGTAGATTCTCAAAAATCTGTATGATCAATCCTTATTCTTGCTGAGCTTATGTAAATAATTAGGCCAAGTTTGTTAAAACTGTGTTCTTCAGATAAATTAGTCCTGATTTAGCTATCTCTGATTGAAAATGAGGGTTATTTTAGAAAAATCATGTTTCAGTAACACACCTTTATGGATGTTAAATTCTAGATCTGATTGTCTTTAAATGTTTGCTGCTTACCTAAGCTAGATAACTTGAGGTAAACTTCGGAAAACTTACTACAGTAGCTCACATATAGACAATCTTCTTGCTTGTTATTCAATGGGGATAATAACAGGACCCCATGGGCACATGATTATTTAAACAGCTGGAAAATGGGATTGATTCCCCAGTGATTGCATAACTCAACTAGCACATTGACCAATTCTATGTGGCCAGGATGATGAAATCATCCCCTAAAAGCCAGAGCATACCCCACTCTGTAGGGTTAACTATAGACTTGTGGAGATAATGGATGACCCCACTTTCATTATGATTGGATTGGATGATGCACTTGGGGATGTCCTTATCTCTTGACAAGTCTTCTCCCACTTGGCAGTGATTCCTTATAATTAGGATATTGTTAACGCTGGACTTCAAACAGAGGTCTTCTTGATGGTTTCAAACGTCATAGTCATATTTATCATAGATGCCACCACTTTTGAGTTACAATTGTAAACAAAGCCTTTCGCCAAGCATATAACAGCCCTCCTGGTATATGCTCACCACGGGACAGTCCCTGACTATAATGACTTCACCTCAGGTCCGGAGTGCCTTAGAAACCAAAGGCCACCAATGGATGATGGAGGCCGATTTATTAAATACCAGTCTGCACTTATAGATATGCCTGAAATAATACTTGAAACCTGTCAGACTTTAAACTCAGCTACCCTTATGCCTGAACCTGACCATCGTACTTCTTTCTTCTTCTTCTTTTTTTTTTTTTTTAGATTTTATTTATTTATTTGACAGAAAGCGAGAGAGGTAACACAAGCAGGGGGAGTGGGAGAGGGAGAAGCAGGCTTCCCGCCGAGCAGGGAGCCCGATGAGGGGCTCGATCCCAGGGCGCTGGGATCATGACCTGAGCCGAAGGCAGACGCTTAACGACTGAGCCACCCAGGTGCCCGACAGTTGGTTTACTAATGACAATAGTTTCATGGAAAAAGGAATAAGAAAAGCTGGGTATGCTTTAGTGCTCACTCGTGCTTGGCAATTGCCAAATCTTTAATATTTTCTTTATTTATTTTTGAGAGAGAGAGAGATGACAAGTAGGCAGAGTGGCAGGCTGAGGGAGAGGGAGAAGCAGGCTCCCCGCTGAGCAGGGAGCCCAGTGAGGAGCTCGATCCCAGGACCCTGAGATCATGACCTGAGCCGAAGGCAGACACTTAAGGACTGAGCCACCCAGGTGCCCCTGCAATTGCCAGAGCCTTAAAAATTAATACTTACACTGACTCCAAATATGCTTCCCTAGTCCTACATGCTCACGGAGCAATTTGGAAGAAAAGGGGCTTATTATCAAGCCATAACTCCCCAAAGATGGGCCTGAAATTATGACTCTTCAGGTTGTACGCCTACCTAAGGAAGTAGCTGCAATTCACCTCAAAGGACATCGAGGGTACGACCTTAGAATCTGAGGAAACAATTCACTAGACCGTGCAGCCAAGCAGGCAGCACAAAATAAACAAATATTAAGTCTTTTATCAATCTTAACTCCAATAAAGTCCTTAAGTCTGGTCTATTCAGACCAAGAAATGCACAGGACTGCCTTGTTAATAATGAAGGAAAAATCTTTATACTCAAAAATAACCAATTGAAGGTAATACAGGGCTTACACCAGGCTACTGATTTGGGTAAAAAGGCCACGGAGGTGACAAAATCTTTGCTAAGAAAAATTATCCCTAGATTTGGACTCCCGTGGTCCCTACAAAGTGACAACAGACTGTCTTTTATTACACAAATTCAAAAGATGGCCCTCCAAAACTGAATAGCCCTTGATATTTTGACTGCAGTTAAAGGGACCCAGAATTAGATGACTGTCTCCTAACAGGACCCAGTGGCTCTCACCCGTGTCCATAGCGCCCCCCAGGCTGGAAGGCCACTGTACTCTGGGGTTTTGCCTGGATGCATGGGCACATTATTAAAACCCTTACTGGGCACCTGGGTGGCTCAGTCGTTAAGCGTCTGCCTTCGGCTCGGGTCATGATCCCAGGGTCCTGGGATCGAGCCCCGCATCGGGCTCCCTGCTCGGCGGGAAGCCTGCTTCTCCCTCTCCCACTCCCCCTGCTTGTGTTCCCTCTCTCGCTGTGTCTCTGTCAAATAAATAAAATCTTAAAATAAATAAAACCATTACCAACCCAGCCAACCTTCCACATTTAAAACAATGGTGGACATGTTCTGTGTCTCATTGGTATGACCAACTAACATCCATTTGTATTCCCTCTTTGGGACTGGAGGGTGTTTGGCACATGGAAGCTCTTTTTTTTTTTTTTTTTTAAAGAACCTAGATTTCTTTTTTTTTTTTAATATTTTATTTATTTATTCATGAGAGACAGAGGGAGAGACAGAGGGAGAGAGAGAGAAGTAGAGGGAGAAGCAGGCTCCCAAGGAGCAGGGAGCCCGATGCGGGACTCGATCCCAGGACCCCGGGATCATGACCTGAGCCGAAGGCAGACGCTTAACCATCTGAGCCACCCAGACGCCCCTGGAAGCTCTTAATAAGTACACGGTCAAAGCCCTAAGTGGTACTTTTCAAAATAGAATGACATTAGATGTTTTAGCTGCTTCACAAGGTGAAATGTGTGCTAGCATAAAAACAAAATGCTGTGTATACGTTCCAGACGATCACAAAATATTTCTGGGTTTCTGACAAAAATACTCAAATTGGCACTTTAAACAGTCCCTCTCTTCCTCTAATGAGGGATTAAACTCCTGGACTGGAAAAGGATTTTTTGTCAACTATCAAAGGACTCTTATTTGAGCTGCTTTTTTTGTTACACTAATCATGTTTTGCTGTTTTCTCCCATGTCTCTCCACCTGGTGTCAAGACCTCTTCACTGCCATAACTTCAAGCCAACAGATGATCTTCCCACTTGGGAAGATCTACACATGCAGTCTCCCTTGGATTCTGCGGCCTCTGCCTTTTATAACTCCTCTATATAAGCCCCAACTGACCAATGCTGACCCATAGGTAGGGACATCTCTATGCCCCTATTCAGCAGGAAGAAGTTACAGAAGATGAGACCTTCAACCCTCAAGAACCTTAAAGATTTAAGGATCAAAACTGTTCGGGGGGGTGCCTGGGTGGCTCAGTCGTTAAGCATCTGCCTTCAGCTCAGGTCATGATCCCGGGTTCCTGGGATGAGCCCTGCATCAGGCTCTCTGCTCGGCGGGAAGCCTGCTTCTCCCTCTCCCACTCCCCCTGCTTGTGTTCCCTCTCTCACTGTCTCTGTCAAATAATAAAATAAAATCTTAAAAAAACAAAACTGTTCGGAGGGGTGGAATGATGTGGGAAACAAAGGCAGAAGAAAATTAAATTTCCTTACTACCTACAGCCCATTGACAAGTCCTTGAAACAGGCAGAGTGACATTCCTCTAGGGACTCAACTGCTTCAATGTTAATACTTTGCTAAGGGCAAAAGGCAATCCTAGCCTGACCCCCCCCCCCCCCCCCCCCCAGGATCCTGTTAAGTCTACTTTAACATAAAAATTCCTTTGGAAACTTCCTTTATCTCTAAACCCCCAAGATACATGTTGGCAATCATCCTCTAAGCATATGGCCCACCGATATACATCTGAAGGGTCTCATGACTAAGATTTTATTAGACCGTAATAAATGACCTTTTCCCAACAATAGCTAGCTCCCTCAAGGTCCTGGAAACCTTGTTTCTAGGATTCCTTAGAGACTTAACACTATCCCTAACCCCCTCCCAACTTAAAGTCGGTAATGGGCCACTCCTCATGACCCCAGTGCAGTTTCTGCCCACGGGTCCTGTCCCGTGCTTTCATAAAACCACCTTTTTGGGGGCGCCTGGGTGGCTCAGTCTTTAAGCATCTGCCTTCGGCTCAGGTCATGATCCCAGGGTCCTGGGATCGAGCCCCGCATCGGGCTCCCTGCTCAGCGGGAAGCCTGCTTCTCCCTCTCCCACTCCCCTTGCTTGTGTTCCCTCTCTCGCTGGGTCTCTGTCAAATAATCTTTAAAAAAAAAATCTTGACCACCGGCTCTTCACCCCACCCCACCAAACCTCGCCTATATTCCAAAACCACATGGATAACCTCTCACGTGTGGTAGTGCAGCAGGGATAGGAAGCCCACCGGGCATTTGCCATGTGCCGGGCATTGAACTTGTTCTGCTTTACGCATCTCGTGGAATTTTCACAACCCTGATAGGCTGCGTGCTCTCATCCCCACCCCCCACCCTTGTAGAGATATATAAACCAAGGCTCACAGAGGTCAGTTAACATGCACAAGGCCACACAGCTCGTGGCCCCACACTCTGCAACAGATCTTTCTAGCTCACGAAAGACAATGAGGAGGCCCGATTCTTCTCTCCCTCTGTACTGCCAGATACCGTGGCTTCCATCAGTCCCTCCCTGCCTCTTTCACCCTGGTTTCATTGATCCATCATCTTTTGAGCACCTGTGTGTGCTGGGGCTCACTGGGTTGGGAGCTGTTGGGAAGACTGTGACTGGGTTTCTTTTATCAGTCACCAGCCCCCTCCTGTGTACTGAGCTCCCTGTTTGGCCCTGGCACTTAGGCAGTGTGCGCTGAGGCCGTGTAAGTGAAGGAAGGGGGAGCCTGGGGGAGTCGGTGGCAACCTCCTCTTCCACCCCCACCCCCCGACAGACACACAGGAGGCAGGTCCAGAGGGAGCAGAGGCAAGCTGCCTTTATTAGGGGCCACGGCCCGGCTGCCTTTAGTCAAGGGCCAGACACTTGATCTTCATGTCGCCATCGGCTGCCAGGTAGTTGATGGCCTCCAGGTTGAGGCGGTTGGGGAACTTGAATAAGTATCCATCTGGCAGCTTGATGGTCAGTTCGGTCTCGTCGAAGGAGATGCACACCTGGGGGGTGGAGAAGGGCAGTAAGTGGTGGGGACCCTCAAGGAGGAGCCTGGGCTCTGCAGTCACAGCTGGTCGGCAGGCCACGGGACTTCCCCAGAGCGCTTTCCTCACGCAGCTTGACCACCTCGGGCTTCAGGGCTGCTGCGCACTGGCTTGGACACAGCAGGAGAGGGGAGGGGAGGGAGAGGGCAGGGTGGGCCCTAGGTCTCCAGCCGCAAAAGCCAGCTCCGCCCCCCTGCCGCCCCGCGCCCCAGGCCCCAGGCCCCAGGCCCCCTACCCCAGCCCACCTCCATGACACTCCCAGGCAGGAAGGGGAAGGTAGACTCGCGATGCTCCACGCCCCAGGCCCCGCCATCCCTGCTGTTACACACGATGGTGTTGACGTCCCCGTGCGCTTCGAAGCGAGGGTTGAAATGCAGGCACAGGTTGTCGCTGTCTTTGCCCAGGTTCAGCGCGAAGCTGTGGGGAGCAGGGGGCACTGAGGCCTTCTCAGCCAGCTGCAGCCCCCTCAGACCATCCAGTCCGGGCCACCAGCTGGGGGACTCACTGAGCGGGGAGGCTCAAGTTCTGGCCCCGCTGCTTCCTTGCTGTGTGACCTTGAGCAAGTCCCTGCCCTTCTCAGGAACCCAGTGTCGTCCTCATCTGCCCAACGGGGGTTGCCCCAGTGCGATCTCTAAGGGTCTGTCTGTGCTGACAGCCAAGACTCTCAGACGTTAGTTTGTGTCCCTTTGGTCAAGGACAGAGAGACTCCCTCCACATGGTGCCCTCTGAGTGTCCTTGTATCTCTCTGTACTCCTGGTGCCCAGCACGACGACACAGTGCTCAGTAGCGGTGGGGCTAATGAATGCGTCATCATCATCAAAAATGCATTTGCTGAGTGGAGAGAAGTACCTACCTCGGAGGGTTGGCTAAGCATGAAAAGGATAGCGCGCGCACAGGAAGTGTGCGGCTCTTTCTAATGTCAGCTGATCATCGTCATGGTCACTGAAGAGACAGCACCTCGCTTCCTCCACACAACCACCTCCCCCCTGGGGAATCGACAACAGACTGAAGCTCAGGGCGGTTGGTTGACCGGTCCAAGGTCACATGGCTGCTCAGAGACTCGGCAGCCTGCTGAGTGGATGATGAGTGAAGGAAGAAGGACCCACGGAATGAAAGGTTGAGTTGAGTGAAGAGCGCGGGACCGAGGGACCCCGAGGACCAGCAGCCGGGTGGCGCCCCCATTCCCTCTCCCGGGCCCCCGAGCGGCCTCTGCTCCCTCCCACAGTGGGGGCGGGGCCAGGCAAGGTAGAGGCCGAGGCCGCAGCTGGTTTGGTTTAGGAGGCTCCCGCAGGGAGGGTGCGGGCGACTCTAGAGGGGGCATCCAGACCCCGCGGAGGAAGTGACTCACCCAGAAGACGCCACCGCCGTTAACCCCCTCGCCGCCGGAGGGAGGGGCGGGGCCTGGCCGGCCACGCCCCTGCCAGAGGGGAGCGGCCCCGCCGCGCGCCCCCCTCCCCGTCTCCCCCGTCCCGGGCTCGGAGCCCCGGCCCCTGCCGCCCGCCACCCCCACCTTCACCCGCTCACCTCTTGGCTTCGGGGGCCACCTCGCCCTGCACTCTGAGGCACTCCCCAGGTTTGAGATTCAGGTTGCTGGCGACCAGACCCTGCAGAGACGATGAGACCAGAGTCAGCGAGGTTAGAGGACGCAGTGCCGGGGGGGAGGGGGTGGGGTGGTTCCCACCCGGGATCCTCTAACCCCACCCGCGGGAAGCCTGGGGAATCCGTCGCCAAGTTCTAGACTCTCCCTCCGTGTGGTCCCGGGAAAATCCCTGCTCTCAACCAGGTCCATTTCCTGTCTGTTGACACTACCGAGGTTGTAGAAGCCAAGATCTACAAGTTTTTGCGATTCAGCGTGGGGATTTTGGATTCAGAGTGGTTTGGGAGGTGGGGTGCTCTACTCCATCCCTTCACTTAATAGATGGAGAGAAGCGGACTCGGAATGAGTGACACTGCGACTTGGTGGCAAAGAAACTGAAGGGTCTGCCCTTCTACTGGAGAAGAGGCGACCCCTGGGCTGGGAGGTTCCCCACCATCCCCTTCCAGTCCCTCGGTACAGAGAGGCGCAGGGTTTGGAGAGGAGACCCTTAAGGGGCAAGGCCAGGCCCCTCCGCAGAAGGAAGAGTGAGTGGCCAAGGGCCAGAGTCAGCAGCCTGGCCGGCTCAGCAATAGCAAGACTGACCGCAATGCGTAACTGGTGTGAGTGGTTGCTTCTGCCAGAAACTTGAACCCTTTCCCTCGGGGCCTGCGGAAGATTCTTGCCTCCTTCTCTCCCCCGTAGCACCCAATCTCCCAGCATGGGGAATGTGTGTGTGTGGATGGGGGTGGGAATTACCCAGCCCCCACCTGACTGGCCTGGACGGAACCACCCTCCACCCACTAACCCAAGCAGGCACCCTCCGGGCAGCCCGTCTCAAATCCTGGCTATCTTTCAGAGCTCTCTAGAGCAGAGGATGACTCTGCCCTGGCCCAGTGACTGGGGACAGCTGCAGGGGGGGGGGAAGGGACAGGAGGCTCTCCGGGGTGAAGGAGTGGGGAAGGGACAGCGGCCTGGGTGTCATCAAAGTGCGTCCCCACCCCACCAGTTTGCCACACCCTTCTCTCTCCTGGTTATCCGAGGAACTGCAAAATGTCAAACCTTGGCGGAAATAACTGTGCTGTCAGACTCCGGAAGAACTCAGATTAATTCTTAAGCCAGAGAGGGCTTTCGGGGACCATGGCGCCCACCCCCATTTTACAGACGCGGCCACTGAGGCACAGAAGGCACTTGTTCGAAGCCACACCCCAGGGACTGGAACCCAGATCCCCATCTGCCCCCACTCTCCCCGGGCTGTCTGCCCCCACGCCATCCCTGGGCCTTGGGGCGGGGTCCCCAGACTCACACAAGCCATGACCGAGGACCGGAGGATGTTCCCGCGGACTGCCACACCAGCTGTCTCAAGACTCTACGGGAGAGATGGGCCCCCGGGCCGCTCCCACTCTTTTAACGGGACCAGGCTCCGGTGAGTCCCGCCCCCTGGAAGCCCAGCCAATTGTAAGCCAGGACAGGGATGGGGGCCTACTGGAGGCGGAGTGCGTGGAATTTTGAAGCCGTTCTGGAGCAGAGGTGACCAATCAGAGTGGCAAACCCCCCTCTTCCTTAACCCCTCCCCCAGGGTCCAGGGTCCACCTCCCATTCCCCTTCATCCCTCCCCACCCCCACCAAAAGAATTGTGCTGTGGCAGGGACTGGGGGGGGTGTTTGCGGGGGGGGGGGAGCCAGTGGAAAATAGTTTGAGGATGAGTTAGGCACTAGAGTTGGCGGTAAGGGGACCAGCAGGCCGAGCTCAGGGGCTATCCAGAGAAGATGGCTGAGGGGATACAGGTTCCTTCAGAGGATCAGAACTGGGGTTCATCAGGCTGCTCCCTGCAGAGACCAGAGCGTGGCCTGCGCTGCAGGCTCTGCAGAGGGCCCAGGACCATTAACCACAAGGCCCTGGCCCCACCCTGGCCTCCCCGGAAGCAGGGATTGTGGCTGCCACCCGCGCTTTTCGCTCGTGCTAAAGAAAGGCTGGGCCGAGTGCCAGGCTTCAGGCTGCCACTGGGGCTCAGGCCTCAGGCTTCATGCCTCAGCCTTCCTGAGGGGCCTGCTGGGGATCCTCCCAAGAGCTCCTGCCTGACAGCCTCTGGCCTGAGTCAGGCCTGAGAGGAGGCCCACGGTGGACCAGGCCAGGAGGGGTTGGGGTTGTGCCCCCCCTCCCTTCCACTCTCTTCATATCTCTCTCTCCAAGCCTAGGCACGGCCTTTCCTTTCCCTGTTCACTTAGCAGATATTTTCCTGAGCCTCTACTATGTGCCTGCCCTGAGCTAGCCCGTAAAGATTCAGAGAGGAACCCCATAAGAGTCTCTGCTCTCAGGTAGCCCGCTGCTGGGGCAGGACCGGCTAATTAAGTAGCATGATGCTGGTTCTAAGAGAAGTCATGAACAAGCACTGTGGTGCAATGGAGACTGTCCAGACTGTGGGCCTTTGTTAAGTTTTTATTTATTTGAGAAGGGGGGATTAGTGGGGGGGGGGGCAGAGGGAGAGGGAGAAGCAGACTCCCTGCTGAGCAGGGAGCCCAACATGGGCTCTGTCCCAGGACCCCGGGATCATGACCAGAGCTGAAGTCAGATGCTCAACCAGCTGAGCCACCTAGATGCCCCAAAAGGTGGATCTTGAAGGATGGGTGAAGAAAGAGGGCCTGGCATTCCAGCATGAGCAAAGGCTCAGACGTGAGAACACACGGGTCCAGGGCATCTGGGCATGGCTGGAGTTTTGGGTATGTTGGGGAAAGATGGGGCATGAGACTGGGAGGCCAACAGTATCTGGATCAGGAAGGGCCTCATTAAAGGCGCTTAGTCATTGTTTTAGTTTTGAGGGTTGCTGGGGAGCCATAGAAGGTTATGGAGAAGATGAGTATTGAGGGCAGACATGGGCTGCAGGGAAGATCACTGTAGCAACAGAGTTGAGGGTGGGTGGGTTAGAGGGGTGCTCACCTCATACCCAGGAACTAGGAGAGAGGGGTGTGGGGAGCCCTGGGCAAGGTGGGGCACTTACTAGGAGAGATGTCACCAGAACCTCCTTCTCCACATAGCCATCTCCCTTCTGAAACTGCCAGCACTGAAAAGGGAGCAAGATGTGGACCAGGAGTGACTCACACCTGGAAGCCAGGTCCTCCACTGCACCACCCCCCCGACCACCCCTGCAGATGACTGATGCTCACCCTCACACGGGAGGAGTGGCAGGGAGTGCACTGGGCCTCGAGGCAGTCCCAGAAAGGAGGCTGCGCTGCCCCCTCTTGGAGCCCCTCACCCTTCCTCCAAGACCAAGCCTCAGAAACCAAGCACAGCTCTTTCATTTTTTCCTCTGGGGCCTCCCCTAAACCTCAACATAAGGAGGGGTGCGTGGAGCCGCTCTGCTGCTTTTCCTTTGTGCTTCCCCTCCAAGCGCCACAGACACCCTCTGCCTGAATCAAGGAATGGGGGCATTTGAGGAGTCCCGACCAAGGAACAGGGATGGTCCAGGCCCGGTCCTATCCCGGCTGTTGTTATGTGGGGCTGGCTGGCTGCTCCAGCCTGGTCGTTGAGCTCTCGGCGACTCAAGAGCTGCTCCCATGCTTCCCCCAACCTGGAGGACAGGCCCAGCATCAGAAAGTGTGTGCTGTTGGACGAGGGGCGGCTTTATTCCCCAGGGTCTGGCTGGCTCAGGGCCAGTAGAGGGATGCCACGGCATGAATAAGCCTCCAGAAAGGCCCCTGTGGGAGTCCCAAGAGTTGGATTCTGCTCCCATCCCTGCCACGCTGTCCCCAAGTTGGCCTCCCAGTCTGGAAATTGGGGAGGTGAAACCCTGCTCTCCTACACAAGGCTAGTCCAGGGTGGAATTCATGTCTGTTGTACTAAATAGTGATTACTTTTTTCGCAGTCTCCGAAGGTTTTGGCTTCCCTTGTCTCTTTTCCTAGGCTGAGCTTACCTTCCTGGGGTCCACAGTGCTGGGAGGTCTTCCTGTCACCCCTCCCTACCTCATCACCGACAGTCCCCTCCTGCCCATGCTGGGGCAGGGAGTCACTCCGGCTTCCCATGTCCCCTGTAACAGGGACCATGGTCTTCCTGGGTGACAAGGTGCCCTGTGTGCACCCCACCCCCGCCCAGTCCTCAGGGCCTCCTGGGGTGGCACCCATTTATCTGCCAGGCCCTGTGCAGATAGGTGGGCACCTTATCTCCTTGCTTTCAAACATTACCTCGTTCCATCTATGCCTCCCCCATCCCCCATCCCCCAAAGCCCCCCACCCCCCCTTACCTCCCAACCCCCCTTACCCCCCCCACCCCAGCCTCATGCCTGTCAACTGGAATGCACTGCACAGAGAAGCCGCTCTGGGCTCTGAAATGAACCTGACGTTAGAATCAGAAGGGAAGGCAAGTCCTTATTTGGGGGCTGCCTGGCTGTGACTGTGGCCAAGGTCCTTGAACTCTTTGAACCTGTTTCCAGGCCTTCAAAGTGGGAATATTACCATTCACTAACGGTTGGTTGGAGGATTTTTTGTTTTTGTTTTTGTTTTTTTTTTTTGGTTGGAGGATTACAGAGGTGATGTGTCGGGGGGCTCAACATTCATTCTCTCGTGTGCACCCCCAAGCCAAGGCCCCCCCCCACCCTGGGACTCTCCTCCTCCCTCACTGCCCTGCAGCAGAGGCAGCGAGCTCTCCGGAATTCCTCCATCCTATAGGCTGGACCTTGGCCGCTGCAGTGAGAAATGAGCTCAGCACCCGTAGACAGGGGATCCAGGCCAGTGCAGCCCTGCCCTGCCCACAGGAAGGCTGTGCCTCCTCCAGCTGGCAGTGGCTGGGAGGGCTGCCGGGGCCCACTGGAACACCATCCACACCCCTCAACCAACCTGGCTGGCCCAGGCGGGGATGGTGGGGGGATTAGAGCCAGCTCCAGAGCCCTACAGGTCAGAGCAGGAAGGGACCCCCGAGATCCCCCACCTGTCCTGCTCCCTCATTTAGTGATGCAGAAACCACCCAAAGAGGCTGGTCACTTGGCCCAGGTCACACAGGGAGCTAGGGCTGAACTGCTTTCCATCTGCTGAGCCAAGGAAAGAACCCTGTGGTCCTGGGATACCTGGACCTCAAAAAAATAAAAAAAGATCTTTTCCTCTTGTTCCATGAAGTGTAGAAAGAACTGGGGAGGGGGGAGATGACCCCCAACCTCAGGCACTCTTCCAACCCCCACTTACCTTGAGCATCTGTTTTTACCTCCCTGTCTTTGCTGTGCTGCTCCACCTGCCCAGACAGCCGCCTCCCCAAACACAGTCGCCTTCTGTCACTTCTGCCTTCCCACCCGCTGTCTGTCCCCCTTCTGATGACAGGCCCTCACTCATCTTTGGGGAGCTACCCCTTCTCTCATACGAGGTCTGGGTGGGGTCCTGCCATTCATTAGCCCACTAGGGCTCGGGCATGAGTCTTTTAATTTCTTTCATGTTTTTCTTTTGACATAATTATAGACTCACAGGAAGCTGAGAGCTTTTTAAGAGCTTATAAAATATTTGAGACCTGAAGGAAAAAAAATGTATTGGCTCCAAAATACTAAAACTGCAAAGCTGAAGTCAATCAGCATTTACGGCACTCAGGCTTAAAACCTGGTAGTCATGGGGTGCGCCTGGGTGGCTCATTTGTTTAAGCAACTGCCTTTTGCTCAGGTCATGATCCCAGGGTCCTGGGATCGAGTCCCGCATCAGGCTTCCCTTGCTCTGTGGGGAGCCTGCTTCTCCCTCTGCCTCTGCCTGCCACTCTCCCTGTTTGTGCTCTCTGTCAAATAAGTAAATAAAATCTTTAAAAAAACAAAAACCTGGCGGTCATAAAAGTGGAAACATTTGAGAACAATTTTCAAGGGTTCAATTTTCTTACTTCCAAAGTGTGTCCCAGTCTTCCTAGAGGTTGGGTACTCCTACCTTAGATCCCCCTAGTCACATCATGTCTAAAACAAACATATAGGGGCGCCTGGGTGGCTCAGTTGGTTAAGCATCTGCCTTTGGCTCAGGTCATGATCCCAGGGTCCTGGGATCGAGTTCCGCATCGGGCTCCCTGCTTGGTGGGAAGCCTGCTTCTCCCTTTGCCTCTCCCCCTGGCTTGTGCTCTCTCTCTCGCGCTCACTCTCAAAATAATCAAAATCTTTAAAAATATATATAAATACAATAAAAAATAAAACAAATGTATAAAAATACGTCAAAAACGTATAAACAAAAAGCCCACATATATTTAATGTGGGACTTCCAGGAAGTGGGTGCATTTTAATGTTTTTTTTCTTAAAGATTTTATTTGACAGAGAGACACAGCCAAAGAGGGAACACAACAAGCAGGGCGAGTGGGAGAGGGAGAAGCAGGCTTCCCGCTGAGCAGGGAGCCCGATGCGGGGCTCGATCCCAGGACCCTGGGATCATGACCTGAGCCGAAGGCAGACGCTTAACAACTGAGCCACCCAGGTGCCCCATTTTAATGTTTTCTATAAGGTGCCCAGGGCCTGTGTATCAGGAGAGTTTTTGGCGGTAACAGAAACTCAAAGGAAATCGCTTTAAAATTAAGGGAAACTTTCGGGGTGCCTGGGTGGCTCAGTTGGTTAAGCGACTGCCTTCGGCTCAGGTCATGATCCTGGAGTCCCGGGATCGAGTCCCGCATTGGGCGCCCTGCTCAGCAGGGAGTCTGCTTCTCCCTCTGACCCTCCCCCCGCCATGTACTCTCTCTCTCTCATTCTCGCTCTCTCAAAGAAAATCTTAAAAAAAAATAAAATTAAGGGAAACTTTCACATAACAAGTCTGGAACAAGGTCTCCATGGCCGTTAATTCGGTGGCTCCAATGAAGGAACAGGGGCTGAAGACTGAGTTATGATCAATCATGTCTATGTGATGAGGCTCCATGAAAAAATAAAAAAAAAATCCCTAAACTCTAGGGTTTGGAGCTTCTGGGCTGGTGAACACATCTACGTAGTGGGAGGGTGACATACCCCAACTCCATGGGGACAGAAGCTCCTGGACCTCGTCCTTTGTGTTTCTTCATCTGTATCCTTACATATCATTTGTTATATAATAAACCAGTAAACGTAAACGTTTCCCTGAGTTTTGTGAGCCGTTACAGCAAATTATTGGATCTGAGAAGGGGGCTTTGGGAATCTCCAATTTATAGCCAGTTGGTCAAAAGCACAGGTGACCCCTGGGACTTGGCGGGGGGCACCTGAAGGGGGGTGGGCAGAGAGTCTTGTGAGACTGAACCCTTAACCCGGGGGGCCTGCACAAACTCGAGGTAGTGCCAGAATTGAACTGAATTCTAGGACACCCAGTTGGTGTCTGCCTGAAACTACAGACTTGCTTGGTGCAGAAAACCCACACATGTGGTGTCAGAAGTGTTCTGTGGGTAGAGGAAACAGTTTTCCCTTTTAGTTGGTGGAGAAGTGGGATTTGCTAGAGCCGCCCAGGCTCATGGAAACATGTGGTTTGGGAAGAGAAAGGAAGGGCAGGGAAGAGGAACCTTTGATTCCCGGGTGGCCACGTAGCCATGGGCAGCTGAGCTGTACTGTTACTAATGGTAAAAGTTACCGATGGAATTTAGAGATGGCTCTGACTCCTGGGGACTTGGATTACTGGACACATAAGGAAATGCGAGCAAAAAAAAAAAAAAAAAAAGCCACATATACCATCCCCTGGTCATGGTCATCTGTAATAGCTAAAATGAAATCTCAAGAGAGCGCTGGGTAGGACGCTATGCTCGACCAAGCTCAGATTTCAGTGAGTCTGAGCTTCAGCCCCTAGCCTCAAAGCCACCTCCAAAGGAAAAAAAATTATGCAGTCAATAGAAATTCCCTCTAGGGCCTCTGGTCACAAGAGGGGAGTCAATGTGGGGGATGGCAAAACCAGGAAACTAGTGAAACCAGGGAGCAGAGTGGGAAGGAGTTGTTTCATTTTGTGGATTGGTGGCATCAGCTTCCTGAAATACTAACTGGGACTCCAGGGGAAGGGCGTATGGGTGTTTCCTGTGCCGTTCTTGCACTTCTACCTGTTTTATTTAAACTTTTCTGGAGAAGGAGCGCTGGCTGGCTCCGTTGGTGGAGCATGTGACTCTTGCCCTTGGGGTTGTGAGCTTGAGCCCCATGTTGGGTGTAGAGATTCCTTAAAAATAAAATCTTTTTAAAAAATTAAGAAGTTTGGGGAAACGGCCCCCAAAAGTTCTTCCCATCTTTCTGCTCTGCCACCTGAAGCAGAGTCATGAGGGAAGTATGTTGGGTTGGCCTCATGGTCACAGAATGGCTGCAACAGCTTCCACACCCAAAGCCCAGAAGAGTGTTTCCCTCCTCCATCCAGGGCCTTCTTTAAAAGTGAGGCAACTATTTCCAGAATCTCCCAACAGACCTCCCCTCATGTCTTAGAAGTGTATCACAAGTCCACGGTTAAATCAATCACTGGGGGGGGAGGGATCAAATAACCATGATTCAGGCTTTAAACCAGTCAGGAGTCCCTCCCCAGGACTGAGATGCCTCCCCCTTCTGATTCACAGACCACCATGTGCTTCCTTCAAGGATATCAGGTGGACCCTCTGTCCACAAGGAAGGTGGCTGCTAGGACCAGAATGGGGCCAGGGAGGCGGGCACTCACCTCCTCCGGGGGGGCACATGACCAAAGCCAAGAGCTCTGCTCTATCCCCTTGGACACAGGTTCTGAGATGGGCATGTGACGTAAACCGGGCCCCTCGAGAGTCAGCCCTGGGATGTGGGTCGGATGAGGCAGCACAGCTAGCTGAGAGGGATACACCTGGAGAGGGCTGGATCACCTCACAGGGGCAGCCAGGGAACTCCTTTAGGCCTTAGCCGGCTGAGCGGAGTTCCTGTCAGAGCCAGAAGTCACCAAGAGTGAAAAGAGGACTTCATGATGCAGCCAGGCTCCGTCAAGCACTCCCTCTTCGCAGGAGCATCTCCCAGACCTCGCAGTCCCACCCCTCAATGCACGCGTGAGGGAAGAGGCTGAGCAGGAAGGCCTCGTGCAAACTCCTGTCAGTCAGCCCTGGAACAGCCGGGGCCTCTCCCCACGAGGCTGCCCTCAGCCAGCTCACAGCACCTGGGGGGAGGGGTGCCTGAAGGGGGTAGGTGGGGCCGCAGTATCTCACCTGAGCTCCAGGAGAGCCGGGATCTCTTTCCCCTTCAGTCTTGGCAGAGTGGGGGCTGCAGCCTCCTGGATCAGCCAACACAAGTTCAAATCCGGCCTCAGGAGATCATGCTTTCTAGATGTGTGCCACTGGTAAGTTAGACCCATGTTTCTGGAGCGTCTTTTTTTAAGTAGTGGGGCTTGAACTCAGGACCCTGAAATTGAGGGTCGAAAGCTTAACCGACTGAGCCACCCAGGCGCCCCTTAACGCCGCATTTCTGATCCTCATTCCCCAAGTGGTAAAACGGGCCAAGTACTACAAGCTCGCTGTCTTCTGAAGGACTGAAAGAAATTGGTATTTAACCCCCCCCGTGAGGCACAACGTGCCATCAGGTTGAGGTAGTAAGTTCTACACACAGAAAATGCTCTGGTCCTGAGGTGGGTCTTCTCACGCAGGGGAAGGGTGCACCGGGCCAGTTCTGTGGAGACCAGGCGCAGGCAGGGGGTCCTCCTCTCGCCCCGCTGCTCACACAGACTTGAGCCCACACGGACACTCCACTCGCACTTTATTAAGTACAAGAGGACCGGTTACAACAGAGGTGGAAGCGGTGGGAAGGGCCCGCCCCCACTCCCACCGACACTGGCACACGATAATAAATAAATAAATAAATAGCTGGGGGTGGGCATGGGGGGGAGAGGTGGCACAGCAAACGTGGACAGCACAGGGAGGGACACAAAAGCCCCGCCCTCCGGAGCTGTGGCCACCACCAACGCTGATCTGGTACCATCATCAGGGAAGGGTGGGGCCGCACTACAGAAGCCCCCAGAGCCACTGCGTGGACCCCCGGCTCACGATCTTTGTGGAGGGGTGTCTTCAGCCCTTGGACCCTTACTTATTGACAGACATCTGGACCCCTAGCTGGTCCAGTCAGATCCAGACCGTCAAGGGGCCACTGTCTCTCAGACTTCTGGATTGTTCTCTTCAGGATCTAAGAGGCCAATGAGTCATTAGAACTCTGTATTCTGATTGGTCTCACAGGACCCAGGACATGAAAGGGTCATTGCCACTTAGCCTTCCGACTGGTCCACTCTGGCTTCAGAACATCAAAGCGTCACTGTCACTTTAGGTTCCCAATGAAACCCCTCAGGACAGACCCATCAATGAGTCACTCTTGCTTAGCCTTCTGATTGGTCCATTCAGGGCACAGGAGGGTTAGTGGTTACCTAGGCCTCTGATCGGTCAACAGGAACCCAGGGCCAGGGCTCCAGGGGCAGACAGAGCTCTAGAGGCAACCCCCCCCCGCACCCCGCCCCAGGAGGGACTAGGGCATTAAGTGTTCAGGGTTGGGGGAAATCTTCAGCGGGCATCAAGGCCCAGATTTCAAAGAGGGGAGGTCACAGGCGAGGAAATAAGGCCACCTGGCTTGGTTAGGCCAGGGCGAACTGGTGGGGGAAGGGGGACCGCTTCTGGAACAGCAAAGAGTGCCCAGCCATCACTGGGAGGGGATGTGAGGGCCCTAAAACCTTCCCTGGGTCCCAACCCCACCAGTTGCAGCTGCAGAAAACGGGGCCCAGGAGCCTGCAGCTCTTGGCCCCTTGCCTCCATCTACGGGATCAGGGTCAGGGAGGGATGGGGCTGCAGTGCCAGTCACATGGGCTCAGTCCTCCAACCCCTCCATCAAGTCCGCGATGCTCTCCACATAGTAATGGGGCACGAGGTCGAGCTGGCCAGATGCCAGGTAGGCCTGGGCCTCCTCCAGCCGGGAGACACCTGTGAGCGTGAGCAGGGTGGTCATACCACAGCGGTGGCCGAAGAGGATGTCGGTCTCCAGGCGGTCGCCCACCATGAGCGTGCGGGCGGGGTCCACGCTGAAGTGCTCGGTGATACACTCGAACATGTAAGGGCTGGGCTTGCCCACCACCAGGGCCTGGCGGCCCGAGGCTGTCTCCACGGCAGCAGCCAGGCTCCCGGTACCTGCAGGGAGATGGAGACGTGGTCAGTGCCGAGTGGCAGCAGGGAGGGCATCCCGGCTCGGATGCTGGGCTTCCAGGGAGGCAGCTTGGCGTGGGGGGTTAGATTAGGCACTGAAATGAGTCAAAAGTCTTCCAAGTCTTATTGTAGTGGTTACAGGGACAGGGCCTGAAACCAGAGGCCTGCATTCAGACTCTGTCATCTCCACCCTTCTTAGGCAGGCCATTTCGCCTCTCTGTGCCTCAGTTTCCCCATCTCTAATATGGCCCTGTAGGGGCTGAATGAACCACACTGCGTGTAACTGGGCCTGGCTCAGTCAGTCCTTGGAACAGGGGGATCCAAGTCAGGCCTACCTTCAAAGAGGTGCTGTGGGCACTGCAGGGGCAACTGCTTGGGAAACAGAAAAGCAGATAAAAGTGCCAGGGAAACAGACAGAAGCTGTGGTTACTGCTCCAAGAATGTGGGTTCCTGGCAGCAGGAACGGGCACAGCCCTCTTAGAACGAGGCAGGGCACAGAAATGTTCGCGTCTTGGCCCCAGTCAGCCTCGGCGGCCAGGAAAGTGATCACAGGGAGAGAATTCAAGCCAGAGACAAAAAAGCTACATGCCTGAAGATGTCCGTGTCTGCAGTAACTATAATAAGCAAAACTGTGAAAGCACCCAAGTATTTAACAATAGGAAGACTGTTTAGAAAAGGACAGCCCTGACTCTCAGCCCAGGACCGTCCTGCCCCCCAAAACAATGAGTCCACTGTGTTCGTCCTACAGGCCCGTCTTTGTGCTACAAGGTTCGGCCTTCACATTAATGTCCCTGAACAAATGATGATGATGATCACAATTTACTAAGCACATTCTAAAGTGCCAGGGGCTGTGCTGGCTGCTCACAGAAGCCCATTTTACAGATGAGAAAGCTGATGCTCAGTGCCATTAAGTAACTTATCCAGGGTCGCACAGCCTAATAATGGCAGACACAGGGTATGTGTTCAGGTGGGTCTGACCCAGTCGTGTACTGGACCAGCTGGTACTGGCTTGGCAGTGCTGAATGTTTCATTTTCAGGAATTTTGTGAGCCCGTTGTTAAAGCCACTATGAAAAAGTCAACTTATATAAACTTATGGTCTAATTATGTTTAAAACCAAGGTAATAAATTCTCAAAGTTCATTACTTCCTAATTATTTTGCCATGATCTATGCTCTGGAGATTATTTACATCTATAATGATGGCAATACTATATAACGGTGTGCACAAATCTTCCCAACTCCACATTCAGTGATTTGATGTTGGCAGCTTGAACCTTGCTATGGTGGGAGTATTTACACCACAGAGATTGGGAAATGGTATAGCTCAACCCACCCCCCCCATTATTAAGTCAAAGCTACAGAAGAACGGGCACAAATAGCAAAGAATCCTCAGCCTGGCCAGCCCCCAGACAAGGAGGAGGAACTTCCCCAGGGTCATGGGATCAGGGCAGAGCTGACCCAGAGCAGAGCAACGCTGCTGGGAGGTTCTTCCTGACATCTGACCTAGAGCTTGCCTACTTGTTTTCTTGATAACTGGGTAGGGAAGAAAAGCCATTTGCCCCGTTGGTTAAAAATTCCTCCCAGGATGGGAAGGGCTCAACTGAGTCACCCCAAAGTGTTTTTCTCCCCTCCAGAATGGTCTCAGCTGCGTCAGCAACTTCCTCTCCCACCAGGACAGAGCTGATCACCCTTGGCCCCCCATGTCCCACTATATACACTCAGCTAATATTTACTGAGGCCCAACTACACGCCAGGGACTCTGCTAGGCACTGGGCATACATCAGGGAAGGCAGCACGGATCCTTACCCTAGGGGTATGAGCATCCTAGCAGGGGCATCTAGGAACATAGCTCTGTCCTCAGACCACCATTATGCCACTTCATTTAACATCCTATAATCTGGGGCGCCTGCGTGGCTCAGTTAAGTGTCTGACTCTTGGTTTCAGCTCAGATCATGGTTTCAGGGTTGTGAGATGGAGCCCCACGTCCAGCTCTGTGCTCAGCTCAGAGTCCGCTTGGGATTCTCTCCTTTTCCCTCTCCTTCTGCCCCTCCCCCTCTGCCCCATTCCCTGCTCTTATGCTCTCTCTCTTTCTAAAATAAATCTTAAAAACAAAAAAACCCAACATCCTGTAATCCAAGGCTGACACATGTTTTGGTGGTGACATATTCCTCAGCAGGCATTTCTATTTGCCAGTTCAAGTGGCTGCCATGTGGCAAGAAGGTAAACACACAATTTAGGAGACCCACAGGGAAGGAGGCATCGGGGTGAGAGACTTGCATTCTTTCAGATTTTATGCATATCGGGGCCTTTATTAATACTTTTATACCACTGTTTTAAAGCCACATCATTCAGTTGTGTACGAAGATGACAGCCGTGTTGTAGCTAAGCCTCTACCTCCCCCTCTAGGTCGTGGGAAAGATCAACAGGGCCTGTGACACAGCCAGGTGGGGCTGGAGATGAAAGGGGCAGAGGCATATAGGCAGGGCCTGGCCTGTCCCCAGCTCCTCCACACCACCCTTCCTGAGTCCTAGGGGGCCTCTTAACCCACAGCCTTAACCTGAACTTTGAAGCCTCCAGGGAGAAACTCACTTTTCATAGCATGGCCCAGGACAAGCGGGAGCTGCTGCAGCCGAAAGCCCTGACCAGAGCCCTCAGTTTGGATTTTTGGGGAAACTGGAACACGCAGCAAGTAGGTCTGCAACAGAGCGAGGACAGAACTAGCCTAGAACTATAGATTCCCAGCCTGGAATCGGTTCTGCCATGGCCCAAGCCCTGCTCCACGTTTCATCCCCTACTGCCCTGTCCTGCAGGATGCCTCCTCCAGGAAGCCTTCCCAGATCCCCTCGGCTCTACGCCCCTCCTGCCCCCCATCACAATACTGTGTCTATTCCTCAGTCAATACCAGCCCCGCTCCCCCAGAATTTGGTATCAATGACAGTCTAAATGAGTGGCCAGCAAGGAGGGAGTGAAGATCTGTCCCCACCCTCAGGCTACTGACTGGGGTACTGACTTGTCCACACACACTTAGCACTGGCAGTTATCTTCTGCTACCATCTGCTCTTTTCTTTTTTTTAAGACTTTATTTATTTATTTATTGGAGAGAGAGAGAGAGAATGAGAGAAAGAGAGAGAGCATGAGAGGGGGGAGGGTCAGAGGGAGAAGCCGACTCCCCGCTGAGCAGGGAGCCCGAGGTGGGACTCGATCCCGGGACTCCAGGATCATGACCTGAGCCGAAGGCAGTCGCTTAACCAACTGAGCCACCCAGGCGCCCCCAGGTCCTCCTGCTCTTGGGCAGCTCAATTCCCCTCTCTCAGCCTCAGTTTCTTTAACTGAGAATGGGTCATCTCCAGAGTAATTTAGAAACTAAGTAAGAACAAACAGCAAGGTACTTCATAAAGCTCTGTAATAACATAAGAGGGCTCTGGATACAACCCACACCTACTACGTGCCGGGCAGTCACCCTGATCACTCTCCCCTGGGAGGAAATGGCATGGTGAGCCTTCCCATTTTACACCCGGGACAGCGATGCTCCGAGGTTATGTAACTTAAGATTACTGAGTCCTGGAGCTGGAACTGGAACTCAGGTCAAACTCCATCCACCTCCTATGCTCTCACACCCCCGCCTACAACCGGCGGCTGCCAATGGTGTTCCAACAGCTCAACAAGGGAACAATCCTTCCAGGCTGTTTCCCAACCCTCCGACCTCAACCCCTGATTGGAGAGTGGGACAAAATGACAGGGGTCGCTGAGGCGGGTTCGGGAAGGCCGGGGCTGGGAGTCCGCCTGCAACCCCCTGAACCACAACGGGCCTGTTTCCTCATCCGTTAAACTGCCCCTCAAGCGGTGGCAGTTTCAAGAATCACCAGACGTGGCCATGAATGACAAAGCTCGCCTGGGCTCTTGCAGGGTGGGAACCGCCCTCGCATCTCTCCGGGTCCCCACCTGTCACCTGGAGACACCCCTTCTTCGCCCCTCTTCCCTAGGCGTGGAGGGGAGAGCGCAGGTCGCCACCCCACCTCAGTTTCCGCGCCAGCCCCGCGCTCACCGGGGGTCCGGCTGCCATCGCTGAGCGGGTGCCACGGGTCGCGGTCGGTGGCCACGAGGAGGCAGTCGGGGTCGCGCAGGTGCGCGCACGCCTCGCTCAGCTTGGCGAAGGAGAAGTGCTCGTCGTAGCCCACGAGCACGGCGCGCACGCGCGGGGCCGCGCCCGGGTCCTCGCCGGGGTCCCCCGCCAGGCGCAGCCCCCGCGGCGCGCAGCTCGGCGCGGAGCCCCTCGCCGCCCAGCACGAACACCGCGCCCGGCGGCCCGGGCAGGCGCTGGCGCAGCAAGCGCGCGGCGCACAGCGCGGAGCTGAAGACCTGCTCGGCGCGCAGCCCCCCGAAGCCGAGGCGCGCGAAGCGGAGAGCCAGCTCGGGCCGCGCGCGCCGGCTGTTGTTGCTCACGAACAGCGCCGCCTTGCCGGCCCGCGCCAGCCGCTCCAGCAGCTCCGGGGCGCCCGGCACGGCGCGCTCGCCGTTCCACAGCACTCCGTCGCAGTCGAACAGGACCCCCTGCGTCCGGCCCAGCACGTCGCGCAGGGCCGCGCCGCGCAGCCGCTCGCAGCGCGCCATGCAGCCGGTTGGCCGCCTGCTCCCCCGCGCCGCGCCGCGCCGCTCTCCTTCTGCGGGCACGGCGCGCTTGCCCTCAGCCCGCCCCGTTCCCCGCAGCGACCAATCGGCGCGCCGGAAGGGCCACGGGGCGGGGTCACGGCCTCGTCCGCGCGCCAATGGGGGCGAGAACCTCGGAGAGGAGCGAGGCCTCTACCTAACCGAGCGGGGAGAAAAGGGTAAATCTCGGCCGCCGCTGAGGGGAGGAGACCAATGAAGACCTAGCTTTCGCCCCGCCCCCTAGCTCTGCTAGGCCAGTCGCCGCCGAGTTTCAACCCCGACTAGCCAATTAAAGGATGGACTGACGTTCTTCTTGGCCAATAAAGAGTTATGAATAGAAAATCTGGAGCGATTAGCCTCCCTTGCGTTCCCCAGCCAATCGGAAGCTTAGGAGAGCTGGTTGCTAGGAGGAAAACAGATGCTAAAGGAGATGTTGCCTTTGGGTCAAATCTCATTGCCCTCTGAACCCTGGACGCTCCAGTACTGAGCCAAGGCGTGAGAAGCGTGTCGGTATGATGATGGGAGAGAGGCACATAGTGTCTTCTCGAGCGCGGGGGTCCCTGGCCCAGACCAGTCGTTCTCCACGCTGGCTGGTAGAGTCCCCTGGGGAACTTATGTTTTGAGATTTAATTTACATACAAGTAAGATGAGCAGATCTTAAATGTACGGCTCGATGACTTTGACAAACGCTTTTTAAAAATACCAAAGCATGGCTGCACCCCAGAGATTCTGATTTAATTGTTTTGGGTGGGGCGGAGATATTTTCGGTTTTTGTTTTTAATTACCCAAGGCCAGGGTGGGGAGAGGCACTGGGTCACCAAGCTGCCAGAGGCAGCCAATCACTAAGCACCCTGGGGATGGAAGGAGCCAGAGCAGTAGCCAGTTGCCCAGGGCAGCGATTGGGGTGATTTGGCTGCCTTGGCCCCCACCTGGGGAGGCATGTGTCACAATTCCAAGTTGTCAGCCAACTTCTGAGAAGGTGCTGGAGACCTGACCTCCAGGAGCAACCAGAGCTCCAAAGGCCTGGGAAAAGCCACCCTATCGTGTCCCCCCTCTCTGAGGCTCAAATAATTCCTGTTCCCCAATGCCCTGGCCTTTGGCTCCTGTCTCAGGTAGTCTCCTTAGCTTGGAATGTTCTTCCTTCTTCCCTTTCTCACCTGGTCAACTCCTAAAAGCCTCCTCTTTGAATCACCTCTTCCACGAAGCCTTCCTGTGCCCTCCACACAGAGTTTGGGTTAGCTTGTCAGCCCCTAACTGGCTTGCCATGGGCTCCCAGTGCCATTACGCTTGATTCTGATTGTCAGCTCTCCTGCCTGTCTGTTCCCGGGAGCTCCTTGAGCGTAGGGCTGAGCTGGGGCCCTGGCCCAGGGTCCAGCACGGAGCAGCCACCGTGGTTTGCAGACGGATCCAGCCCTGCAACTTGAGTAGCCTTTCCTGCCTACTCTGAAAACACCAGGAGTTGGGGGAGCTGACATCCACCGCAGCCAACTCTTAGGGTGCTTCTGTGTGCAAGGGTGGTGCTTTGGTCTTTACAGGAATGCCTCGTGTAATCCTCAGAACACTCCTGGGGTGGAGATGGCTGTACCGTTTCCCAGATGAGGAAACTGGAGCACTAAGAAGTGAGTTGCTCAGGCTGTGAGGGACAGGCCCAGGCTCTGGAATTGGCGAGAAATGGGTCCTGATTCCATGTCCATGCCTCACTTGCTGTGTGCCTGGCAGGTTGCTTTCTGAGCCTCAGTCTCTCCTCAACCAGTCAAAGGTAATGGGACTTACTTTCCCGGGAGAGGATTCTATGGAAACCATGCATGGAAAAGCACAGTGGAGAGCGCAGAGTAAGCGCTGAAAATGCTGGCCCTTTTTCTTTCAGACAGGAAGAAAGGAAGGAGGCAAAGAAGAGGGAGTATCTTCCCTTTCATGCAAGTGGCTTCTTTATTTTGAGGGCCGAAGAAACAACCCAACTATCATTGGGGCAGCTGCTCTAGTTTTGTCCAAAATAATTTATTTACCAGCCTTACAAAACAATCTGTTGGCAAGAGAAAAATAACAGCCCTGTAGGAGCAGGCAAGCCCCTCCTTCCTTCCGGCCGCTCCCCGGGGACCCTGCCAGAGAGCTGCGAGTCGGGTGAGGGATCCCCAAGCCCAGGGTGGCTGCAGAGGGAAAGGTCTGGAGGTGGAGGACTGTCCTGAGTCCTCCTTGCCATGGGGGCCGACCCAGCGGGCACCGAGGCACTTGTAGGCAAAAGCTGGAGGCCCCCACCCCGGGGAAGGGTGAGGGCTGTGTCCTGGGCGGACAGGTGGGAGAGAGGAGATGCTGAGGGGCTGCTGCGGAGGGGCAGCCCGCTCAGTCGGTCTCTGAGGCAAGGCTCCTGGGCCGGGGTTGAGGGGGGATGGCTGGGGGAGTGGAGGCCCCGCCTACAGCCTCAGGGGCCCCTCCCTCCTCTGGGGCCGCCCCCAGGTCCACCTGAGCAGGAATGCTCAGAGCAGGGCTGGGGGAGGCCGGCCCTGGGGAGGCCGGCCCTGGGGAGGCGGGGCTGGGGGAGGCTGGTGAACGCCGGCTCTGGCGCCGGGCGGGCTGGGGAGGATTGGGGGGCAAGGGGGGTGGCACTGTAGGGGCCCGGAGGTTGCTGCTAACCAGACGGCGGGGCAGAGCCTGGGGGATCACAGGGCTGCTAGAGCCAGGCGGCAGGAGTGGGGCTGGAGGGGAGGAGCGCGTGCTGGAGACCTGGGGGGGCGGCATGGTGGGCCGGGCTGGCGCTTGGCGCTTGGCTGTGGAGGAAGGACAGGGGCAGTTAGGCATCCACCTCAGGACCTTTGTATCTGCCATTCCTTCTGCCAGGAATACTGTTTCCACGGTTGGCTCCTCATCACTTCGGCCTCTCTTTATGGGCCTCACCCCCTCAGCCAGAGTACCCCTTCCCCTGCCCTGCTCCAGGTACTGTCATATTTTCCTGTTGTATCTTCAAAGGGCTTTCTGCCCTCTGAAAGGAGCATGTCCGTTTTTATTTTGCTCGACTCCCTGATGAGAAGGTAAACGAAGTGAGGCCATCCTATGTGAGGTTGCCTAGCACAGTGTTGGGGGCACGGAGTGGGTGTTCAATATGTATTTGTTGAACAAAGAAATGCTAGCTGTCCCCCCTGACTCTGGGGTCTTGCTCCCCTCTCAGGAGCCCACCAGAAACCCCCCACCCTAGTTTTCAGAGATCCCACTGCACAGTTCCAACCTCATGAGGCAGCTGAGGGGCCAGGAGGCCTGACTCTGGTCCTAGCCTTGCCTCCACCCACTGTGGGTTTTGGGCAAATCACATGGCCCCTGGGGCCTCAGTTTCCTCATCGGGGAGATGGGATGCAAGCCTGGACCTCCCAGGGCTGGCACGAGGACCTTTGGGCACTTGAGGTGCTATGCTCCAGTGAGCACATATCCCTAGACGCCCCATCCTGCAGGAAGGTCCCTCTGTGATTTGTCAGCTGTACCCCCCATGTAGAAAACTCCAGTGCCTCTTGGGCTGGTTGGGCCCTCCCAAGTGTCCTGGTCCCTAGCAGGGTCTCCCCATCTGAACCCTGGGCCTTCTCACCTGCTTGGCTTTAGGCCAAGTCAACAGGTACGTGCACCAAAGGGGCACAGGGGAGCCCCAAATTTCTTCTCACCACCCCCACCTCCCCCTCGCGTTGCCCTTTGAAGCCTCCATCCCACCTTCCCTCCTCTTCACTCCATTCTCTGGACTTCTGGAGGGGCGGACTCCACAGCCCCCCGACCCCCCGTGAGGCCTGAGCTTCATCGAGCATGTACTGTGTGCCAGGTGTGAGTCAGGCAGCACCACTTAACAAACTGCCCTACAGAGCAGGTGTGGTTATCGCTCCATGACGCAGAGGAGGAGGGGCAGACATGGTGCAGTCACCTGCCCAAGGTCACAGATCTGGAATCTGAACCAGAGTGTCAGGCAGCAAACCTGTGCTCTTGGCCACCTGGATCTCTGGCCTCGCCAGCTATCTGAAAACATGGGCCCTCTCCCTGCGCACCTTCTTTCCCCTTCTCTCTCCCCCTGCCAACTTACTCCTCCGAGCCATGTCCTCCGCTGGAGTGGCTGCCTCCGAGGGACTGCTGCTGACCTTGGGGGAGGCTGGTCTGGGGGACACCTCGGACTCTGCCCTGTGAAGGAAGGAGAGGGTCAGGGTCAGGCTTGGCCGCCTCTCAGGAGTCTCCTGGAATCTTGGAGAGACTCGCAGCCAATAGGCCGAGTTTGGGTTCTCCCAGGACTTGTCCCCTGCCACCTTGTGGCAGGGCCTGGGATCTGTCCCCAGGCTGCCCCCATCTCCCCAGAAGATGCTTCTGGCATTGGCCAGGGTTTGCATCTCCACTGAACCCCTGGCTTCCGTGTGACCCTGTGAGAGGGTCCGTGGATTCCTGTGGGCCAGGAAGGCAGGTAGAAAGCAGGGCCTGGGCTTTTAACCTCCATCTGAACCTCAGTGGATTTTCTGGCCACTAGAAGCCAGACAGCGGATGAGAAGCGGAAGGGGGGGCGGCGGGCATGGCTCATTCCTGGCTTCCTCCAGCTCTTTGCTCAGTTGGCGCCTCCTTAGGGATCCCCATGCTAAAGCAGCTGCCCAGTCCAGCCCCCTAACCTGCTCTCTCCTCTTCTATGAGGGCACGAGTCACTGCCCAGCACGACAGTATCCATCTGTTGGCATGCTTGGTGACTACCCCCCCCCCCCAAGGAAAAGCAAGCGCTGAGGGCCGTGTCTGTCTGTCTTGCTCATCTGAGGAAAGCCTGGGGTTGGGCCCTGGCTGTGTGAAAGCAAGCTACGACTGCTTGGTACAGAGCCATGGTACCTCCATGGCACCACGGAGCCTTCCAGATTGAAAAGATCAAAGAGAAGACTGGAAGGTATTTACAGATTCCAGCTGACCAGCCCCCTCCTTCCCTGAATCCCCAGGGCCTCAAACAGGGCCCAGCACAGAGCAGGTAGGTGGTCAGTAAACAGCCACATACCAAACGAGGGAGCACATCAGAGGCTGAGAGGAATATCGCTTCTGAGTCTCCACCCCAGCCCCTCCAAATGGGGAAACCCCGGTATTTGGGATGAAAATACAATAATCAGGGGCACCTGGGTGGCTCAGTTGTTAAGCGTCTGCATTCGCCTCAGGTTGTGATCCCAGGGTCCTGGGATCGAGCCCTAAGTCGGGCTCCCTGTTCGGCGGGAAGCCTGCTTCTCCCTCTCCCACTCCCCCTGCTTGTGTTCCCTCTCTCACTGTGTCTCTCTCTCTCTGTCAAATAAATACATAAAATCTTTAAAAAAAAAAAAAGAAAATACAATAATCGAATTTCCTAAAATCCTACTGGAAGCCCTGAGATGGTGCCTCAGGCTGACGTCTTGGGGCAAAGAGGGGGATCAGTCATATCTGTCAGTCCTTACCTTTCCTTGGTAGCTGCAGAGGCCGGGGCTGGAGCTGGGGCCGGAGCTGGGGCCAGAGCTGAGGCGGCCGCAGCAATTGCTGGAAGCTCCTCAGCAGCTGGCCTGTTGCTGACCTTGTCCTGGGGGCCAGGGGATGAGAACAGGCCTGA
Organism: Zalophus californianus; assembly: GCF_009762305.2. Classification (NCBI taxonomy): domain Eukaryota; kingdom Metazoa; phylum Chordata; class Mammalia; order Carnivora; family Otariidae; genus Zalophus; species Zalophus californianus. Next base: position 10,658,653 of record NC_045603.1, read on the forward strand.
CACGTTGAAATTGACGTCTGCAGACAGAAGGAAGCAGGTCTTAACTTCCAGAACCTCCGCCAGTGTCAGGACCACTTGCCCTTTCCCCTAACATCCGGCTCCCACACGAGCCTCACAACAATCCCACAAGGTAGGCAGGATCATCCCCATTTTACAGATGAGACACTGAGGCTCAGAACAGAGAAGCAATGTGCTCCAGGTCTCGTAGTGAGTTCGTGGGGCTGGCAGGGACTGAAACTGAGTCTGGAGGGCACTGAGTTGGGCAGATGAGGGTGCAAAGAGACATGTTCACAAAGGCAGGCACTTCGGGACGCCTGGGTTGTTCAGTGGGTTAAGCATCTGCCTTCTGCTCAGGTCATGATCCTGGGGTCCTGGGATCGAGCCCCGCATTGGGTTCCCTGCTCAGCGGGGAGTTGGCTTCTCCCTCTCCCTCTGCCCCTCCACCCCTGCTCTGCTTGCACTCATGCTCTCTCTCTCATAAATAAATAAATAAAACCTTAGGAAAAAAACACAACAACCCAACAAAAAACAAAGGCAGGAACTTTACCTCCAGGGAAGAGGGTATTGGCGTTCTGTATCAGAGCCTCGACCACGCCTACTACCTGGATGGAGGACACTGAGGCTGCATCTAGCTGGGCCTGGTCCCTAGGGGAAAAGGGAACAGAAATGAGCTGTCCATTTCCTAAAGTCTTTGTGACCCCAACTCTCTTTCCAGCCCAATCGCATCAAGTGCCTGTTCTCAGAAAGCTCACAGACGGGCGCCTGGGTGGCTCCGTTGGTTAAGCGTCTGCCTTTGGCTCAGGTCACGATCCCGGGGTCCTGGGATGGAGCCCTGAGTCAGGCTTTCTGTTCACTGGAAAGTCTGTTTGTTCCTCTCCCTCTGCCCCTCCCCCTCTCCTGCTCATGCTCTCTCACTTTCAAATAAATAAAATCTTTAAAAAAAAGAAAGCTCACCGACCACCGGTGGATGGCCAGTGTGTTGCTCACATGTCCAGTGTTCCACCCCCCCCTTCACCCACGACAGGGCATCATGAGGCAAGATGGTTCCCTTTTCCTCACAGTTCTTGGATCTGAGCCTCTACAGAGGAATCGTTCTCAGCAAATGAGTGAAATCTTTTGCTATCTGTGGCTAGGTGCATTATAATGACCCCTCCCATAGCACATACAGTACTTTGCAGCTTATAAACCATTTCTCCATTCATTATCTCATCTGGTTCCCAAAACAAAAAGCCTCAAAGTTTGTATAATTTCTCTCCAATTTGCAGGTGAAGAAATGGAAGTCCAGAGAGTGACTTCCAAAGGCATTTGTGAAAGGGCGAGGGGGTGAGGCTAGAACCAGATCTCTGGACTGCCAGCCCTCCAAGCACCCCACTACCACCCTCACCCAGGACGCCTAGCTGTCCTGTGGGGTCCATGTTCCCTTTGGGCTGCTCCTCACGGCAAGCTTTGAGACTAGGAACTGCTCAACCCACTGCAAGGATGGGGAGGCTGAGGCCCAGGGGTAAAATAAGCAGCAGACAGTTGGGGTGGAGACTGCCCCCTTCCCCCAGGCTGCAGCCCCTCACCCTTCTTTCTCGGGGGGCCACAGCAGGTTGGGCCCCAGGACGATGGCGATGTTGCTGGGCGTCATCTTATTCACCTCCTGCTCCTCAGCCAGCCGTGCCAGGAACTTCATCAGGTACCTGGGGAGGCAGAAGGTGGGCTTGGTCAAGGACAGGGCCACGAACACCCACTGATGCCCCTGAGGCCTGGGAATTTCTCAGCCTGGGGTTTCCCAAGAGTGGCAAAGGTCCCCCTCAGGATGCTTTAAACTTTTTTTTTTTTTAAATGTTATTTATTTATTTGGCAGAGAACAAGAGCGAGAGCGAGAGAGAGTGAGTGAGCACAAGCAGGGGAAGTGGCCGGCAGAGGGAGAAGCAGGACTCCTGAGCAGGGAGCCCGATGCGGGGCTCGATCCCAGCACCCTGGGACCATGACCTGAGCCGAAGGCAGACGCTTAATGACTGAGCCACCCAGGCGTCCCTAAAATTTTTTAATAGTTAAATGAGCTGACCTGCTGAGTGCCACGTGTGTGTCAGGCGCTGAGCTAAGCTGAGAATCTCCCTCCCTGCCCTGAGGGGTAGGGACTGCTGCGCTCCATTCCCCAGTGAGGGCACTGCGGCACAGAGAGCTCAGATCACCTGCCCAGGGCCACACAGTGGCAGAGGGGGGACTTTCAAACCAGGTGGCTTGGCTTCAAAGGTTCTAGGTGTGTGTTTAGCTCGATGTCTAGTATGAAAAAACATGACTAGCACAACCTGCCTACGACAAGGGGGAGGGCTCAGGCTCACCTGAGGTTGCTGAGGTTCTCCTGGGGCAGGCGGCTGCACACCTGTTGGAGGGCCTCCAGCCGGGCCCCTGGCTCCTTCAGGCTGGGGAGGGGGAGAGACCTGGTGAGCCAGTCCAGGGCCCCAGGGTCCCACCCCTGCAGCCCCGCCCTCCCCAGCACCCCCCCCACCTCACCTGGCTGCCCTCATCCAATCGTCATAGAGGTCAAAGGTCATCAGGGGCTCTGGCAGCTCCCGCAGATAGGACTTGAGGGCACCTGAAGTGGTGGCAGGGGTCTTGGACACAGTCCCTGAAGCCCCCACCTCCACCCCGGTGCCCAGCGCTTTCTGTTAGGAACCAGGCCTTTGTTCACACTAACATGACCAGGTCTGATCATTTCTTTGGGCTCTGGGCCTTTTGAAGAAAATGATGATGTCTAGCGGACCTGTTCCCAGGAAAATGTATGCGCACCGCAGGGGGTTCATCATGCCCCCCGCCCCTTTATAGACCCCTATGTCTCTCGAGGTGTCGATTACCAGGCCTTCACAGCCAAACTATCATGGGAGCGTTTCACGCAGCTGCAGGGAAGGGATTCGCGGGGGAAGGCCCTCCTCCCCGGGCTCCTGGGAGCAGGCACCTGCTACGGCGTGGGGGTCAGAGCAGAACTCCTGCAGGCTGCGGGGGTCCGAGGCCATGGTCTGCTTGAGGCGCTTCAGCACCGAGGCTCCGGCCGCCAGACGGAAGAGGCCCTGGGGTGCGAGAGGAAATGGGCAGGGGGGTCATGGAAGGGTGGGCAGGGGAAGAGGTCCTGGCTGGGAGGCCCTGGCTCGCCCGGGGTGGGCGCCTGGCCCTCATGGGGCCCGGGTCCCCAACCGGTCAGATGGGCAGCATGGGGGTCACGGTGTGCACGGCTGCCCTCACTCTCAAGGCCTAGGATTTGGCACAAAGTGGGGAGTCTGGGAGGAGCTGGGAAAGCGGTGGGGAGACAGGTGTCTGGTTAGGAGTGGGAGGGAGAGAAGAGGCCCAGCAGCGCTGAGAGGAAGCCCAAGTGGGTCTTCGAGTAGGTTCCACCTCCTAAAGGTCTGTCCTCAGGAAAGGAGCTGATGGACTAGCGACAGCCTGGTGCACTGGATGGATGCAGGCCGCCTGCAGCAGGGACTGCACGGGGGCCCCAGGCTTTACTGCCACCCTCTCGTGTGCCTCTGGGCATGTTTTCCTTGTGGCCTCCGTCTCCCCCCTTGTGAAAGGGAGCCAGTGAAGGCTCCTGCAAGGGCTTCTGGGATTACTAAATGGAGCAAGAAATGTAAAGGCTCTACAGCACAATGGCTGCTTCACGAGCATCCCTAAGTGGGAGCTGGTGTCCGTTTGGCAACAGGAGGCCGTGGCCTCTAATGGTGGGACCTGGGCTCTAATGGTGGGATTACAGCACCAGCACGGGGCAGCCGGTGGGAGCTGTGGACAGAGGGAGGGCCCCAGGGCTCCTGCCCACCCCGCCCCCATGGGCCCCACCTCTTCCTTCATGCCCTCAGAAAGCAGCATCATGACGCAGGCCTCAATGGGCAGGGCGATGTCCCGGCCCAGGTCTTGCAGGTGGGTTGCCAGTGACACCCCATACACCCTGAAGAAGGGGGCGGCCGTCATCGAGGGGGAGGGGTCTGCAGGGACGAGACAGATCAGCGGCCCAGGGTCCTCCCCTCCCTGGCAACCAGGCCAGGGCACCCCCAGACATCCGCGAGGGCTACTGCTTTGGCCAATGGTGCCACCTCCCACCCAGCCATCCGTGCCACATAACCTGAAATCGCCCAACATCTCTCTCGAATCCACCCACCTCCACCGTTTCTGCCCCAGTCCAGGCCACCGCCCCCTTGCTTCTGCTTCCTGAAGGTCTCCTGACTCCTGTCTTGCCCCTTCACTCCATCCTCTACCCAGCAGATGACCTCTTTATCACAAATCTAATCAGAACTAATCTGCTCAGAAATCATCCATGGCTCCCTAGGGCCTTTCAGGATGGAGTGCAAGCTTCTTAACATGTCCGGAGCAGGGCTGGGGTCGGGGGTGCAGAGCCAGGCCCTGCTTCTGTCCCCACCTGCTTGGCCGTGGTTCTCCCTCAGCTCAGCCAGGGCTGTGTCCAGCGAGCTCAGAGACTTGCGATGGTAGTCAGCTTGAATCTCCATGAGCTGTGGAGACAAGGGGGCACCCCCAGGGGGAGTGAGGGATGCTGCGCCTTCCCGGAGTCCCTAAGAACACACCCCTCCCTCCCACATCTGGAAGGGTGTCCCAGGGCCCCTGGTGTCCACCCCTGAGTCCCAGGGGCTGGAGCCCAGTCTTAGGACTCACGTGGATGAAGTAGTTAGCATACGTGTCCTCCTTGGTGGCAAAGTGATACAGGTCGGCCAAGTACTCGTCCTTGGAGACAGAAAGGGGAGGACTCACACTGGTGAGGCTGGGGCCCAGCGGGGAAACTGAGACCCAGGGTTAGTGACTTGTTCAAGCTCTACGTGGAGGGCCCCGGTCAGTTCTCCTCTCTCTGGCACGGTCTGCACTTGGACACGGCCCACAGGAACCCCTTGGAACTCCTGAGCGGTTTTTTACAGCATCTAGACCTCATCTCTGCACCTCACACCCTTAGCACAGTGGCTTATGTCATTTACCATTCATTCCTCGACTCACCCAGCAACCCCGCCAAGACCGTGGCCAACAGACCAGGTCCCTGCCTCCCAGGAATTATGTGTGGTGTAGACAGAAGAGGCTATGAGCTCGGAGGCTGACTGCCTCAAATTCAAATCCTGGCTCTGCCGCTTCCTGGCCGTGTGGCGTTGGGTGAGGCACATCACGCCTCCGAGCTTCAGCTTCCCCTCCTTGAAATGGGGACGGGACCCGCCCTTGGCACCCTCCTCCCACCCAAGGAACTCCAAGCGCCCGCTCACCTTGCACTGCTCCACCTTCCTCTTCAGCTCCTCCTCCTCCTCCTTCAGCGTCTCCACCTTGGTGGCAGTGGCCGTATGGCTGTAACCGCCGGCTCCACCGCCCAGGCCCTGACCGCAGCCTGAATTCTTAGCTGCCTGAGTGAGCCTGGCAACGATCCCAAGGTGGGGTGGTGGTCAGTGTCCCCCCACTGCCTGTCCAGAGCCAAGTGTCCCCTCCATATGCCTGACCACCCAGGATTCTGGGATTTATGGATGAACATCCCAGAACCCCACTTGCCAGGGGCCTCGGCTAGGCGGGGGCCATGAGTGCTCAGGGCCTCCCCCTGGTGGTAGGCTTGGTGATCACAGCCAGGCAAGGGGTGGGTGGGAGATCCCTGCTGTCCAGGGATCTTGGAGGATCATTTCTGGCTCTCCTAGGCTTTGGGGATCACCCTCAGCTGGTATGAGCACGTGCACACACTATGCCCAGTGGGCCCTGCCACACCCTCCGAGTGTGGGTTCTACGGCCACCTCTGTGGGCTGACCTAGGCGTGGGCCCCACCCAGGGGCTCTGGCTCTCACCTGCTCTTTAGGGTGTTCCAGTCGGACACCAGCTTCTGCAGGCTCTTCTTGTGCTTGAGGATGGCGGGCAGGTCCTCCTGGGGGTAGGCATGGGGAGGGAGGGGGTCAGTGGGCTGAGGAGGTAAGAGTGGAGGCTAGGGACGCTGGCGAGGAGCGGGGCTGGGGGCAGTGGGGAGGGTCACCTCACTCAGCCTGCTGAGCGGCTGCAGGACATCCCTCTCCAGAGTCATCTCAAACTCGGCCAGAATGCGGGCCAGCTGGTTCTGAATGGCGCAGCTCATCTCTAAGGCCTTCCTGTGGACACAGCACCGGTGGGCCCAGCCCCCACAGCTCCTCACCCCCATCTGGAAACACCTGGTGGGGCCTCCTCCCTCCCCATCACCCCCTGCCCCTTCTATCTCTCCTTCATCTTTTCTCAAACATCCTCCCAGGCCTGGCCGCACCCCCGACCTGGACACCGCCCCCCCGCCCCCAGCACAGCCACTACCCTCAGCCCGGTCATCCTTCCACAGGGGATGCCCTTCCTCACCTGGACCCCCCTCCCAGCCCAGATTCCACCCCCCCCCCGGCACCTCTGGGTGAGGGCTGGGGCCTGGTCTGTGCTCACCCCATGCTGGAATCGGGGTCCAACTCCTTGAAGCTCTCGGCCATCGTGGTGGACAGAGCCATGAGGGGAAGCTTCTTCTGCAGGAAGGCCAGGGTCTGGCTGTGAGCGTGTGCTCACCTGCCGGGTCACCCTCCACCCCACCCAAGCACACAGACAGCTCCTTGGGGACAGAGCCCCACTGAGGCACTCGGTATGGACAGGGGAGGAAGGAAGCCAGGAGGGCTACAATCTCAGGTGGAGTGGAGACAGGACGACCGGGCACGGCAGAGCGACATCACCCTGTGACCATGTGCCCCCACCCCACTCCATCTGGGGTGCCCTTTTCCCCTCCCAGAAACCAGTCAACTGCGCCTGAAGGAACGACCAAGTACCCTCACACACCAGAAAACTAAGAACGGGGGGCATGGAGCTGGCCCAAGGTCACACAGTTGGAAGGAGAATGGAGGTGAGTGGGGCTCTTCCCCTGCCCCAGGGCATCGGTGGCTCGCACTCAGTCACAGCTGAGCTCAAAACCCTCCCACCTAGAGTTAAGAAGAGCACCCGCTTGAGTCAGAAAGACCAGGGATCAAATCTGTTTTGCCACTTACTAGCCGTGTGACCTTAAGACTTTACCTCTGTGGGTTCATTTCCTCATCTGTACAAAGTGCTAATAAAGGCAGCCTCCTCCTAGGGGTGTCCTCAGCGTGAAGTGAGGCAATGCGTTCACAGAGCTTAACAACAGGGGCGCCTGGGTGGCTCAGTTGGTTGAGGGACTGCCTTCAGCTCAGGTCATGATCCTGGGGTCCCAGGATCAAGTCCCACATCGGGCTCCCTGCTCAGCAGGGAGTCTTCTTCTCCCTCTGACCCTCCCCCCTCTCGTGCTCTCTCTCTCTCTCTCATTCTCTCTCTCTCTCTCACATAAATAAATAAAGTCTTTAAAAAAAAAAGAGCTTAGGGTGCCTGGGTGGCTCAGATGGTTAAGCGTCTGCCTTCGGCTCAGGTCATGATCCCAGAGTCCTGGGATCGAGTCCCACATCGGGCTCCCTGCTCCTTGGGAGCCTGCTTCTCCCTCTACCTCTCTCTCTCTCTCTCTCTCTCTCTCTCTCTCTCTGTCTCTCATGAATAAATAAATAAAATCTTTAAAAATAAAATAAATAAATAAATAAATAAATAAAAAAGAGCTTAACAGACTGGCAGTCATCAGTTACAAATACTCGCTGTTGATTAATACCAGTGAGTATTAATACCAATTCAAATGCCACTTCCTTCAGGAAGCCCTCACAGCACTGCCTCCGTTTAGAGGGCCTGCTCTGCTCAGCTCTGGGGGCTGTGAGAAGTTCAGGTGCTGTCAGAGGCCTGGCCTTGGCTCAGGGGATGGGTGCAGAGGGGGCGAGGGTCCAGGAGGGGTGGGGAAGAACTATAGCCTCATCAGTGGGGTGCCTGAGGGGTCTTGGGACAGCACAGGCTCCGCCCCCTTGGTGTGCCAGAGGCTCGGACTAGCAGGGAGACCCCAGCCCTGACCTCACTCCCCCACTGAGAAGAGGTGTCCTGCCTGGGCCCCACCTCCCTGGGACCCCCACTCACCACCCGCTTGTCCATGTCCGCCCCACTCTGGCCCTGCAGACAGGCCTGCAGCCGTTTGTGGACATTGTGGGCTGCTCGCTTGGCCGGCTCCAACCGCTGCTCCACCTGGGCGGGCGGGGGGGGGGGGGGCTCAGAGTTTATGGATCACGGGAGGTTGTTGTCCCCCACCCCCCTCTGCCCTGTTCTTTCCCAGAGCAGGAACCACCTTTCTCTCCCCTCCTCCTGGAGACCCCACGGCCAACAGCTTGGGGAATGACTCAACCCAGCCCCTCAAATGGCGTCCTGGCCCGGCCCTCTGCTGACAGCTTGCGCAGGCCTGCCTTGCCACCCGCTGCCGGCCCAGGCATGTACCTGCTGCAGGTCCTCCCCCAGGAACTCGGCAGTCTCCGGGGTGCTGTGGGGGAGGGAGGAGCTTCTGCTGAGGTGGCCCAGGTTAGGAAACCCCCTGCCTCCCCCTGCCCCTTCAACAGGGCACCTGGACCCCAGTGGCTCCCAGGGCCCCTCCTCGTTGGGGCCCGCCCTGGGTGGGTGGCCGGCCTGCCGGCCTCATCCCAGTCGGAGCACATTCCGTGGGGGCGGGAATAGGATACATGGCTTTTTCCTCCTCCACCCAGGGCTGTGTCCTGAGAGAGAGAGGATGAAACCCAAGGCGGTGGGGTTGGGAAGCCACCTCAGCCTCTCTGGTGTTGACCCTGGGGAGAGGAGGCTGGGCCAGCCCCAAGAACGGGAAGTGTGCGGGCTCAGACTCCTGGGCTGTCGGTCAGTAACACAGGACTCCGGCCTGGAGGGCTGTGCAGGCCCTCAACCCCTGCCCAGGGACACATGGGGACACTGAGGCCCAGAGCAAGGGGGCCTGACCACCCTGGCTCTAGTCTCCCACTGCACGGATGCCTGTGTGAGCCTGGACACTCAGTCCCCTCCCCTGGGCCCAGAGAATGGGAAACTCCCAACACAGGGGTAAGAGGAGAGAAGATAGGCCCCGGGAGCTCCCCAAACTTCTGGCCTCCACTCTCATCGGCTCTGGGGCCCTGGGGGTGAGAACAGAGACACCCGGGGATGTTTCCACCTGAAGCTGGGAAAAGCAGAAGCAAGATAGAGAAGCTGGAGGCCTCTGGGCTGGGGTGGGGTGGGGGGAGAGGCACAAAGCGGGACAAGGCAGGCCCCTCCTCCCACCACACCGGGACCTAGTCTCCTCCCCTCCCCCCCCCCCCGAGGTCTGGGGCCCTGATCGCCCCCCCCCACTCCAGGCAACCGTAATGACTAGCTGTCCCCATTGTACAGAGGGGACAAGTGAGGCCAGGGAGGACCGTTCGCTCAAGAGGCTCATGGAAGCCGAGAAGACCCAGCATCCTTGATCCTCCCTGCACGCAGAGGGGTGGGGGTGCCCCCTTCCCCAAAGGGCCTTGCCCCTCCTTCTCTGGCCGGGAGGTGGGGGTGGCATTCAGAGGCGGGGGGAGAGAAAGCAGGCCTCTGGCCAGTCAGAGGGTGGCTGTCCGGCCGTCCCAAGCCTCCCCCACCCCTCCACGTCCTCTAGGGTCCGGCGGGGGCGAGCGTGGGGCTGGGAGGGCGCGGGTTGACACTCACCGTCCCAAGCTGCCCGTCTGGGCCAGCTGCCGCATGCGATGCAGCTGCCTCTTCATCATCTTGGGCGCGGGCTGGGGGCTGCGGGGTCACGGTTGGGGGGCGAGGGCCCGGCAGCCCCCGGCCCAGCCTGCCTGCGCCCGCAGCGCCGCTCTCGCCCCGGATGGGTGGGCGGCGCTCTCCGCTTCCTGGGCCAGCCGCGCTCCGGCGGCCGCTCGCTGCCTCCTCCTCCGCGCGCGACTCCGCCCCCGGCCCCCAGGTCACTCCTCTCTCCAAGTTTGTTTTCTCGCTCGCCCCCGGCTTCCGGGCCCCCCGCAGGCCCCCCGGCCGGTCCCCGCGACGGTCGGGCAGGCGGCCGCCTGGCCGTCCACAGGTTGTGTGGTGGCCCCGCCCCCGGCCCCGCCCCGCCCCACCCCGGTGGCGGGAAGCAGGTAAGCCAGCTCCTGCCACCAGCGCGGCCGGACTCTGGGCTCCGCCCCTCCCGCCGGCCCGTGGGCCCTGGGTTTCAAGAACTCCTGCACCCCTCTTAAAGGCAAAGAGGGTTCCATGCTTGGGAGGCAGAGGCCAAGGACAGGCCTCTCCAGCCCGTACTGGCCTATCCGGGCCTGCCAAAGGATGCTGCCCTGGACTCCCTCTCCAAAGGAACTTCTGGCCACCTTGAGCTAAAGATTGCCCCTGCCCGCTCCCCTGCTGGAGACTGGCTGGGGACTTTGGCTTCCTGGGGGTCACCTTGCTGCTTTGTGTCCTTGGACAAGTCCCTGGAACTCTGGACTTGCTGTCTTTAATGGTCTGATGGGCCAGGACAGCTGCCTGTCCCTGAGAGTGCACAAGATAACCCTGCCTATTCCGGTTGTCCCTTTGGGGCGGGGTGTCCCACCCTCCAGAGCAGCTCCCTGACACCCGGCTCCTTCCCAGCCCCAGCACAGTTCCCTCCATCCATTGGTAAAGCTCCTCCTTCCAGCAAACTTTTGGAGTCCTTGCCCTTCTTCTTTTAAGGCAGTGATGTGGGTGCTGCTCTGATCCCCCAAACTCAGTAGTAGTTATTTCTTTGGCCCTCCACCCAAAACACAGTGGGGCATACAGTAGGTGCTCCATAACTGTTAGTTAATACAAGATGAGGGACCACACACAGTAGGCTCTCCTTACTCTGAACCCCCATACCCCCCAGGCATCAGGGGCCCCAGGGATGGGGGGAGAGGGAGGGACATCCCTACGGTCCTGCCATGCCCCCTGTCCTTTACTTTGTTGGGAGTTTTAACTCAGTTTGAGGATTACTTGAGCACCTACTGTGTTTGGGTGGGCAGACTGAGTACTTCATGAGGGCAGGATCTTGGCCTCAGACAAGGGATCCGGCACACGGTGAGCACTCACTGGACGCTCCTCCACTCCCCGGAAGGGAGAGCCAGACAGGCCCAGTGGAAGTGCGGAGGGCCTGAGAAGGGAACCCTCTAGCTGGGGCTGCTGAGTCAGAGCCTCCCAGCTGGGAGGCCACCTGAGCGTGGAATCCCCTGGATTGAAGGCTCAAGCTGGCATAAGGAGACCCCAGACAAGGTTCCCTAGCCCACCTCCCTTTTCCCAACCGGGAAGGCCCCTGGAGGGGATTCTAGAAAAAGGGCAGGGCTTGAGGAATGCCTTGATGGAGGGAGAAATCAGAGTCCAGTATAGACCTGGCTTCTTAAAACATGGGGCTGGGGTTTGCAAGGTCTGGGTGCTAGTCCTGGCCTTTGCCCCTTCCTCACTGGCCAGATCCCAGAACATCATGGTGGCTCAAGTTTCCCCCATCTCTGCAATGGGCACAGCCTACTGTGTGCACAACTAGGAAGCCGAAGAGCCCTAAGCCAGCAGCTTGACACCAGGTGCCACTGCCTTGCCGTCTGGGAAGTCTCTGGGTTACATGGTGTCCCCACCCTGTTTCAGCCCTGCCTCCAGCCTGGAACACACTGGGCCTGGGCTTGTCCACTTCCCCAGCTGCTCTGAAGGTCCCTGAGGGCAAGGTCTGGCTTCTACCTTTGTCCCCCCTAGGCTTGCCCAGGAGGCCTGAGCCCCAGCTCAGAGGGGTCAGGATGCCTGGGCCATAGCAGCGGCAGCTGGAAACCACTGGGACCATCTCATCAGCCCAGTGGAACTCTGGGCCTCTTACCCAGGCTCCCCTCCAGTCTGACCCAAGAGCTCTTCTCTGTCTGGCCTGGGTGAGGCTGCTGTGCCTCTTGGCTTGGGTGAGGGGTATGTTTTAGGGTACGTTTAAGCTTGAGCACACTTGGATGCTGAATCATAAAGGGTTGGAAGCCCCAAAGGTTGGATCATAGGCCCTTCCTTCGAAGGATGTTGTAATCAGAGACTTTTGGACTCTGAGGTTTTATCAGGGAATGTTGAGATCGCAGTTTTAGAACTGCAGTTGCAGGAGGGGGACTTCAGAGGTCACCGGCCAACACCATCTCCGATCACAAGACCTTTCCACACTGCATTGGGAGGGCTCATTGACTTGGCTGGCTCTCCTCCGCCCGGGCTGAACCCTGCATGGTCTAGCGATGTGCCATGGTCACAGGAGCTCAAGAGACAGGGCTGACTTGAATGCAAGTGAAGACTTTGCATCAATGGACACTTATTTCCAACCCAGAGATAGCCAGAACAGAGCTTGAGTGTGTGTGGCTGAAGCTGGCCAGCTGGGCTCAGCCACTAACTAGCCGGGTGACCTTGGGTCAGGGAGTTCACCTGTCTGAGTCTCAGTGTCCTGGGTAAAATGAGAAGAATGAGGGCAGGTCCCAACAGGTTGCTTTGAGGACTAAACGAGTTCCTACGTAAAATGCTTAGAACAGGCCCTACTTCTGCTTATCCAGCCTGCACCGTCTGGCATGAAAAGACCCTTGCCCCTATTCCTGCCTAGTTGCCCCCTCCACGTGTCCTGCTGCCTTCTTGGGACACTAGCCCGCTTTGTCACCTACTTTAGCAGCCCCCCCCCCCCCCCCGCCAGTGAGGTTGGCATCATTATCCCCGTTTTACAGGTGACTAGACCAAGGCTCCAGGCACCAGGCCCCTCGCTGGTTAAGTGGTAGAGGCCAGGTTAGAAGGCAGACCTGACAGGCTCCCAAGCCCCCACGAGCTCTCCTGCGGTGTCAGATGGTGCTGCCTGGAGGCTCCAGAACAGCTGCCCCCTCCTTCATCCCCGTGGTGCCTCCGGGGAGCAAACCCGGGACAGTCTGGGAAGTGCCAGTGGGTGAAGCTCAAGCAGGATGAGCACAGGGAGGCCAGTGGCTGGCGCGGAGGCGGTGGGAGCAGGGGTCAGCTGTGGGGCCACAGGACTGAGCAAGAAGGTTGCATGGTAGCTGCCTGGGCGAGTCGCTGGTTTGTGGTCCTATCACTGCCCGGCTCTGAGTGGAGGCTGCTGTCCAGAGCAGCCAGGCATGCGGTGTGATTTCTGGGGCTCTGAGAACTTGCCTGCCTCCTCCTCAAGCCAGAAGGACTTTCCCATAAGGAAACCCTGGGAGCGGCCGAGGCCTGAGGACAGCCCCGGAGAGCCCATGCCCTTAACCCTGGCTCCAGAGAACAGCGGCACACGGAGGGCTTGGGAGACTGGGCGGGGGGGGGGGGGGGGGCGGTGTATGAACACACGTGCCGCCAGAGGGACACCTGGCAGGACTGCTGGTTGGCCTGGCCCTGACCTGTGCCCTCAGGCACTTCACAGGCTCCGAGCCTCCATTTCTCATGGCCACAGGCAGTTCTGAGGACCAAGGGAGAAGGTGTGAGCAGCAGGCGGGCTCCTGTGTTCTCCGCCTGGGCAGTGACTGGGGGCAGGGCCAGCAGGACGGGGCGCGGATAGGCTCTCGGGCGGGTGGCAGCCCTTCTGTTGCTGGTGGCGGCCACAAACAGATGAGCAGTGTGCTGCGGTTGCCAAAAAAGAAACCCAAACGAGCTGCTGCCTCCAGCCGCATGAATAGAAGTGGAAGTGTGGCTTCAGGGTCTGGGAAGTCCCAGGGCTCCTGGGCTGGGGGGGGGGGGGGCGCGGGAGTCACCCTTTGAGAGAGAGAACGCGCCTTCCCTGCTCCAGCCCGAGGGCTCCACAGCCTCTGGGTCTCCTGTGCGCAGCTCAGTGCTCCAGACCTCTGGCTGAACTGACACACGCACACGCATTATTTGGGTAAAGACTCCTCCCGGGAGTGGAGGCTGAGGGTCACCTCCCATCATATCATCATCACCCCAGCCCCAGCCCCTCAGGCAGATGCGGGATTCCATGGCAGGCCCCACAGGTCCGCCTCCCTTCCCGCTGTCCCAGTGACATGCTGGGCTCCTGGCTCACGGGTTCCATGCCAGCCTCTGAGCTGACCGTGGGGCCCTGCCTCCCATGGGGGCTGCTCAGGGGGACCCGCGGGACAGCAGACTGTTGGCCGGATTGACTAGGAAAAAGGGAAGGTGGGAGGTCGTGAAGATGACAGGGATATCCCCGTCCCTGTCAAGGCTGGGTCACTCCAAGCCAACACCTTGGGGAACCAGTTCGTTCAAGGACTGTTCAGGCCTCAGAGGGGGCCTTACAGCTCCCTGGGTCCCGCCCCACTATCAGAAAGGAACCCAAAGGCCAGAGAAGGCAGCACCTCGCTCAAAGTCACACAGTGCGCCAGGGACCCCGCCAGGAGCAGACAGAGACTCCCCGCCCAAAGCTGCACACGCTTGCACCCCACCCTGCAGCCCTTGCACAGATGCGCAAGATCCTACTGCAGACGGTGCTCCCGGGACCCCGGGGCAGTGGCACTGCGAGCGGGGCCTCATCTCATTTAGAACCTTCCTTCTGCAGACTTTCAGGGGCATCCCAAGTGTCCACGCAGAGTCTGGCCCAGTGGGGAAGGGAACAGGAACCGGCCACGTGGCTGGGCAGGGGCTGGGGGTGCGCGGGGGCCAGGGCGTCTGGAAGCCCGACTGCAGGAGGGCTGTGTCTGGGGTGGGGTGGGGGGTTCCTGCACTGACGTGAAGCTCTCATGAGTGCAACTAGTGAGACCTGGCAGAGAGAGGCAGCCCTCACCTGCTGGATGGAAAAGAGTGCCCAGGCTGGGGAGTGAGCATGCTGGGCTCTGGGAAGGCGTCCAGCCTGGGAAACACTAGGTTAGACAGAATGAAACTGGTTTGTTAAATACAGGACTCCCCATCATCTGCTAGGGGGGAGAAATGGCAGGCAGCCTTGCCCAGGCTTATCTCAAGGGGAACCCTTGCCTGCAGAGCAGCACGTAGGGCTGGCTCCACACCACTGAGCAATCCCCTGCACGAACTGCCCCTTGCCCGGCTCTGCACTGGCTCGTTCTCTCAGCTGAGAGGCTGCGCCATTCCCTGGGGACTGGACCCCATTCCCTGGGGACTGGACCGGAGCCTCCCAGGGAAGAGAGAACTCTGGTAACACCAGGGGTAAGTGAGCCGCAGCTGGGACTGGCAGGGGGCCCAGTACAGCATCCCTGGGCCTCTCTAGAAACAAGCTGCAATTAACACCCTGCTTCCTGGGAGCAGCCTCTGGGGAAAGGCGAGAAGAGAAGGCGAGGCAGGGCCCTCTGGTGCGGCCCCGCGGTTGTGTTTGGAGGGCTGAGAGCAGCAGGAGGAAGTTGTGAGCAACCAGGGGGCCTCCCACTCAGCGTCTGCAGCAGCTGGGGCTCCTGGCAGGCCTGAGTGGCCACTCACTTCCAGCTGGGACGGCTCTGGGCCTGCCACAGCCCTGGGCCCTCTCTGGTGACTCAGCACCGCCACAGGCCCCCAAGCAGGGCCTCTTCCGGTGAAAGGCTCAGGGGTGATGGGGAGGGGAACCGTGGCTGGATCTCCAAAGACGCAGCTAGAGAGGCCTGCGGGGCAGCCCCATGGCCCTCCCGCTCCTGGACCCCCATCTCCCTCCACCTCAGAAGGGCCCGGAGGGCAGCTGGTCCAGGAAAAAGGACGTTTTATTTCCATAAATACTCCTGCTCTCACTCACACACTGACCCCACTCGGCCCACAGACAGACGGATGGGCAGAGGTGAGCCGCCCACAGGAGGCTCCGGCAGAGGCTGAGAACTCCAGTGCAGGACCTCCCTTGGCCAGGGGCCCCGGAGCCCCCAGCCGGGGCACCCAGGTCTGCCACGACCTCCGGGCCAGCAGTCACAGCCCCCACAGCCCCTCAGGAGGCCTGACGGCAAAGGGGGCAGGCGGGTGGAGTGAAACCCCCACAAGGAGTGGGGGACAGGTGGGGCTCCCCCAACTGGGCCTCCTGAGATGGTGACCACAGGGCCACTGAGAAGGAAAAGCAGAGTCAAACCACACACCAGAGAGTGCAAAGAGCTGGGGGTGTACACGTCACCCCCCCCCCCCCCAGTCACCCGGTTCCTATGGAGGAGGCCTGAGCTGGTTCCCGCACCAGCATAGCCCCCCGAGTTATGGCTGGGCCTTCCCATAAGGCATAAGAGACAGGTGGGGATGACCCCACTCCAGGCTGGGGTCAGGGCTGGGCCTGAGGTCATGGCCCCTGCCCGACAGCCATGCTTCTCCCCCATGACCCCAAGTCCTTCCAGGGCCACGCAGCTGTTCCCGGCTATAGGCTCCCCGCTGTGGCGAAGGTCCCCAGCAGTGCAAACCCAGGCCCGGCCTCCTGCTGGGTTCAGCTCCGCAGGGGAGGGGGCAAGGAAGGAGGGGGCTGCAGGGGTGCGGGGAGAAGCACCAGGCCCGGGGGACATTGCCACGGGACCAAAGGGTGCCCCTAGGCCACCACAGCCCCCCACCCAGGCTAGACGGTGCCCAGTCCTGTGGCCCCTCCTCTGCCCAGCCCCTCCCTGTTCTAGAGGCTCCCCCAGGTCTCGGGGGGGGGGAACCGGTCCACATCTCCCATCTCGTTGTAGGTCTGGTCGCCCATGGTGAAGAGAAGCTTGTAGCGGAGCCGAACCTTCTCCTGGGGCGGAGACAGTGAAGGCGGAGTGAGAGGGAGACACGAGGCCGCCCCCACCCCACGGCGGTGCGCTGGCACAGCCGGGCCCCTCACCTTCTGGGGGTTGGCGAGGAGCAGGACCTGGGTGATGGCTGAGGGGTGGACGATGGGGTTAAACGCCGGCAGCTCTGTGCCTGAGGGTGGCTGCAGCTTCACTTTCATGACCTGCAGGCAGTAGGGTGGGACGGGGCCGGCTAGCCCTGGCTTCCTGGCCCTATCCTCTGAGGGACCAGGCCCAGTCCGCCTGTCAGCTCCTCCCCCGGGGGCCCGGGGGCTCTGTCCTTTGGCTCCTTTCTAACCCCTAATCCCCAGAGGGACCCTGCCCCCTGCCCCCCCCACCCCCGGCCAGCTGGTTCCCCTCCAGCCCCAAGTTACCCTTCCTCCAAAGGAGGGAGGCATGCACGCGTCACCTTGGGCACAGCCGACTGGAAAACGATGTTGCGAATGGGCTGGGGGGCAGTGCTCAGCATGGACACCACCACCACCAGCACGTCGGAGCGCCCGGGCAGCGGGTCCCGGGCAAAGTGGAAGAGGACCCGGAAGCCATGCTGGTCATACACCGTCACCGGCAAGATGCTGCCTGGCGGGGGAGGGGGGGGGAGAGGCCAACGGGTGGTGCCAGGCCTGAGCCCAAGCGAGTCCCACCCGCTCCCCAACCTGGCTCCCATCAGGCACTCGCCACGCTGCTGGCAAGGAGCGGACGAGTCCACAAACTCCGGTCCTCGCCTTGACCCTGGGCAGCAGGGCGGCCGGGGGTGCAGACTGGCACCCAGACGGGGCAGGCACACTTCTACTGTGTTGGTGGCGGCAGGACACCCACCCCAGACAGGGTCACAGGTGGGGTTCCCCCAGTACTGCTTGCTGGAATGCTGAAGGCTGAGGGGTAAGCTGGGGTCATGCTCTCACCGTGCGACCCCGGTACAGTCACTCTGCCATTCAGGGTCCTCCCTGCTGCTGAGAGGGGCACCACTACCTACTTCTTGGGGACACTGGGGGTGATGCCCTCGGTCACAATGCGGTCACGAGATGGACAAGGCCGAGAAGACCTGCCCGTCTTCATTGGTCTCCTCACGGCCTGGGCCAGGAGTGGCCCCCCTATTGCTCCTGGGCAGGAGCAGCTCAAGCTTGGACCTACATCTTGATCCTGGTTTGGTTTCACGATCTCGGAGAGACCCCGAACCTCTCTGTCCTGGCCCTGCCTTTCTGGGGAGGGCGCACCCAGCGGCCAGCGTAAGAAGTCCTCTTGCCTGCGGAAGCCTGGACTCTGGAGCTCTCTGCCCTCACTCTGGGACAGATGAGAAAGCAGGGTCCCAGGAAGGGCAAGAGCCTTGCCCAGAGCTCCCTCCCGGATCAGAGCTCCAAACGGGACAGCGAGGGGGTCCCGGCCCAGCCCGTACCCGCCGGCACCCCCGGCCCACTCACTGGGTTTGATGGACTCCAGGGGCACAGTGATGCTGGCCAGCGAGAGCTCAGTCGCCGTGGGCTGCTGCAGAGGCCCGGGGCGCTCGGGGGACGCGGCGTGGAGGAGGCCAGTGGCCCCGGAGCTGGGCGAGCTGCAGTTACTTTTATTCTGCAGGTCCCGAAGTGTGAGCCGGGGGGCCGGCTGCTGCTTCTCCCTTGTTGGGGGACGTGGCATTGGGGGGTGAATCTTCGGGGGCCGAGAGATCAGGGGCACAGGAAAGGCCGGGCTTCCTGGCTGTCCCTAATGGCCAGCTCAGACGCCTCCCTGTCTCTCCGGCCTTGGTCTCCTCACCTTGGCACAGGCAGCTCTTGATCCCCCGCCCGCCACCCCTGCCCTGTAGGGCACAGCTCTCCCTTCTCTCAGAACCTCTGTGCTCCACGGGACGGGCCCTGCCCCTGCCTTGGGCACTGCTGCCTCCCTCCAGCCCAGCACAGAGCTTGGCCCGCGGCGGTCCTCTAGCAGCCGCTGCTCACAGGAGCACACGGGCCCCGGGTCTCTCCCTGTGGGGCCTGGGAGAGCCCAGAAACTGCTGCCCGTGGGGCTGGGTGGGGGAGGGGGCGGGGTGGGCGCGACTGCCACCCCACGTCAGCCCGGGCGGAGCCCTCACCACCGCACTTGTTGGGACTCCGGGGGCAGTGACTGCTGCAGGAGGGTCTTCCCCAGGAGGTCCAGGTCATCCAGACCACTGCTCGCTGGCAGGGACGTCTGCACGGAGGCCTGGCTGTCCGTGTCGGGGACCCGAGGCGGGGCTGGGGGTTCCGCGCCATCAGAGGACTGTTGGGCATACACAAAGCAAGCAGATGGGCAGGGCTGTGCTGGAGCAGGAGCAGAGTCACTGGGTGCTGCTCTGAGGGCCCTTCCCCTCCTTGTAAGTGACACCTGGGGAAGCAGTAGCACAGAAGGGGACAACATTCCTGCTGGCCCGCACCCCTCTCGTGGGCCGGTCTGGTCTGGGGTTCTACTCAAAAAACCATCACATTCCAGGGACCTTAAAGTCACCCCAAGAGAAAAAGAATGGGGGACTCCGTCCCAACCCAACGCTGAGACAAAGGGAGAGCATGTGGAGGTGAGGAGAGAATGCCTGCCCTCCCCCACCTGGGGGGATGGGTGCCTCAGGCCTAGGGCCGCTGTCGCATGGTCCTCCCACCTCACTGCCCCCCCGGCAGGCTGTCTGGCCCAGCCACCCTACCCCTGGAAGGGGTTGGGCTGGTTCCTGGCCCTCCTACCTGGAAGCTGTTCCATCCAGCACCGTCCAAGCTTGGGCCTGGAGGGGGTGTGGGGTCACTTAGGCCTGAGAGGAAGCGAGACAGAGGTGAAGGAGCCGGATTCCTGAACAGAAGCATGGGAGCTGGGGGGGGGGGCTGAGTGCTGGCCTGGGGGTCACTGGCTCCTGCCCTCCCCGTGTCCCCCCAAGAGGCTTAGCTCAAATGGGAAAACCCATTTTTGGAACCGGCAGCAGAGCAGAAGCAGAAACCAAAGATCCTAAGGCCCATTCCCTGCACCCACTCAAGCTTTTTTTCCTGCCACTCCGAAGCCACCTCAACCACGGGACATCAGGACTTTTGTCTTCACAGACGGCTGGCAGCTGGCAGCCCAGGGGTGGTGGGGAGGGACGACGCAGTGGAAGACACCAGGTGAGCATCCACGGAGAGGGGGCAGCATTCTGCACCCCCCCCACCCCCCATGGCCTCTGAACGTCCAGGGGCAGGAGGTGCCCCAGCCTCCGAGCAGCCCCTGGCTGGGCTGCGGTGTCCCCACATGCACTGTGGCCGGAGGGAGCTGGGGCAGACTCTGAAGGCCCTCTCTGCCCTGGCCTGTGCCCACAGGGCGGGCTGGCTGGGGCCAAGGAGAGCCGGGGGCCCTCTGCATTGCTCTGCCCGTTGGCCTGCTGAGGAGTGGAAGGCTGTAGGTCACCAACCAGTCTGACCTCTGCCCACCCTGAAGCGCCCTCGAGGCCAACTTCACCACAGGCTTTACCTAGAGAAGACAAGTTATCCCGTTTCTAGCAAATCCTGAAAGAGTGAGCTGCAGCCTGAAGCTCTGGTGGGCAAGGGCAAGGTGCAGGCAGCTCGGACTGCCGGGTCTCCTCCCCTGGGCACACCGCCCCGAGAGCAGGGACGACACCGGGGTGGCTGCCAAGGTTTCCTACGCGCTCCCCAATGTGTCAGGCTCCTCAGACACAGGGCTCACTGAATCCTCAAACAGCCATGGAAGGCAGGTGTAGGGGTGTCATCCCTCATTCAGGGCTGAGGAAACGGATGCCAAGAGGGGTTAGGGAACCTGCCCCAGGCCACGTAGCCCGCAAGGGGCAGCATCTGGGCCTGGATGGAGCATGGCCTCATCGCTGGAGTTTGAACACAGCCCTGCCACTTGGCTGTGTGACCTTGGGCTGGTGACAACCTCCCTGCGCCTCATCTGTAAAACCGAGCCAACAGCAGCGTCTGTGTGAGGGGACTGTGACAAATTAGCCCATCACAGGAAGTGCCTGAACAGTGCCAGGACACCCTCCTTGGCGGACGGGAAGTCTGTGCTGCTTGCCCTGCCCCCACCCTTCACCCTTCCTGCCGCGAAGAACCGTTTAGGACAAGCCCCCGCTGTGGTCCCAAGGCTTCCTCTATCCCCCAAGCTGGCCGGGTGCTGCCCTGGCACTTCTGGTTCCTGTTCCCACATTTTCTTTGCCTTTGAGTAGAAACCAACGGAAGCTGGAGGCTCAGGGCTCTGCTGCAGCAGCTCAGGGACAGGAAGTACCAAGCACACCTTGCTTCTCATGAGGAGGTGGTTTTGCCCCCGCCACTCGCCGGGGGCCGGGGCCACACACACCAACTGCCTGGTCAGGCAGCTGCCGCTGGGGGCCGGCTCTGCGGGGCCAGAAGAGCCTGGGGGCGCTTTGTCCCTGGCCATCCTTTGCCTCGCTGTAAAACGGGGTCAGGACTCCCTTGCCCTGAGGCACCCCTAGCTCGGAATGGAAAGGGGGCAGGTGGGTGGGAAGGAGAAGCAGGCCCACGGACACCCTGTGGTCAGACCCTCTTAGGTCAGGTGCCCGCTGCTGGTCCACTGTCCCCCCATCCCTCATGCCCCATTTCAAGTCCTCATGTCCCTTTCCTGGCCGATGAGCTGAGTCAGAGCGGCAGAGAGGCTAGGAGAGAGGCCTCAGGCTCAGAGTGCCTCGTCCTAACCTGCGCGCCCCTACTTGGGCAAGTCACCCCACCTTCCTAAGCCTTGCTCCCGCATCTGTAAAGCGGGGACATTGGTGGCACCCGCTCCTGTGGTGGGTGGACGGCGGTCTGTGATGCGACAGCAGTGGTTAGGAAAGCCACCTGCCTGGGACCCCGGCACCCGAGTGCTTCTTTCGGTCCATCAGGTTGGCTTTTTACCTCAGATTTGGCTCAAGAGAACACAGTCTGACTCCTGCCTTCCAAGTCAGTTCCCCAACAAAACCTTCCAGGTTCTTTTGACAGAGCTCAAGCTCTCTCTCTAATAACTCGAGGACTGAGACGAGGAGGCTGTCACCATGGTGTCCCGCTTCTGAGCCCTCAGACGCCCCATCTGCTGCCCGAAAGCTGGACTCCTGACACCTGCCCGGCTGGCCGGGCGCCCCTGCGTCTTCCCCGGGCGTGCATCTGGTTCCCCGTGGCTCCCCCGGCCTGTGGTCCGGGACCAGCCTGGGGCATGGGGTGCTTGGAGCGGCGGCCGCCGCGGGGCCTCAGCGGGTGGGGAAACCGCGGCTGCTGAGGGCCTGCTCCCCACTCTCGGCTCTAACCTGCTGCAGGGAAGTCCCGCTGGTTTCCCTCAGGCCACTGGAGCCTGGGTGTGGTGGGCTTACCAGAGGTGGGTTTAGAGGCTGGCCAGCCTCGATCCATTGACTGTAAGAGCTTGTACGAACTCTGTAACCTCCCTGAGCCTCAGCCTCCTCAGTTGTGAAATGGGCCTAACACCTACCCCATCCTCCAGAGGCCTCACAGGAAGCCAGAGGCCTCACCTCCACCTGCAGCCACCCTGCCCTCCTCTGGGCCCGGCCCCCTCCTCACCCAGAGACATGAGCTCGTCATCAAGCAGGGAAACTGAGGTGCTAGGCTGCTCGGGGCTGGCCAGGTCAGCAGGGCAGGTGGGCACGGCTGGGTAGGTGGTGCCCGCAGGAGGGAGATCCAGGCCGGAGAGGTCCAGCAGGGCTGAGGTGCTCCCTGGAGGGGGAAAGGAGAGTCGGGCACGCCCTGGGTGGAGGACAGTCAGGCTTTCGGAGGCCAAGGCGCCTGGTGTGGGGGGGGCAGCAAGCTGTCCCCCCCTACCCCTCACAGCCCTCTTGCTTCCTTCCCCCTCCCCTTGGCCACACTGCCTTGGCCCCCAAATCTGCCACGAGGCCCTTTGTCTAGCCCACGGTGTTCCTTCTGTCCAGAACCTACTTCCTCCTTCTCTCTACTTGGCCAACTGCCTCCCATCCTTTGAGGTCTTGCTTAAACTCTGCTGCTTCTGTGCAGTGCCCAACCCTGCACCCCACCCCCCAACAGGCCTATTCTAACCTCCGTGGGCCCCCACGGCAGTCCCTTCACCCTGATGGAGCCGAGACTGCAATGTTTACATGTCAAACCCTCCCTCCCACCTTGTGATAAGGAGACTAAGCCCGGAGGGTGCCATCCAGCCCCGCACAACAGGTGCCAGATTCAGTAAATGAAAGAAAGGCCTTCCTTCTTCTGCCTGTCCTTGCCAAACCCTGGCTCCCTCCCCTCCCTGGCACACACTTTCCCTGCAGCTGTCTCCCTAGGGGCCTTCCCCGTTTTACGGGGGCAAGGTCACCCTGGCAGTCACAGCCCCCACCCCGGACTCTGTGCTGCTCCAGCCCACTAGGCCCTGCCCGGCCCCCCGTGCCACCTGCTCACCAGGGACGGAGCCGGCTGCGGCATCGCCGTTGACCTCCTCACCCCTCACCAGCTGTTTGTACAGGTTGATCACCTGGGTGAGGTTGTCGTTGGCCTGCAGGATCTCGGCTGGAACAGGCAGGAGGGGAGAGACCAGGCTGAAGGAAGATGGGGGCTCTGGGGGGGAGAGGAGCACCCTGCGTCCATCCCAACCGTCGTGTGAGGGGGTGGGGCCAGGGGCATCCCAACTGCTCTACTCACTCGGGTCCTCTGCCACCTCCCCTTGTCCCATGTCCCCACCGCCCTGACACGGTGGCACGTTCTGGCCTCCAGGCCTCCGCACCGGCTCTGCTGTCTGGATGCCCCCCGCATTTGTGTGACTTCCTGCCTGCCTGCCTTCAGATCTTCACCCTAAGTCCCCTCAGAAGGCCTTTGCTCACCCCACCACCTAGTCCCCTCCCTGCTTGCTGGTCTCCGTGTCATTGGCAACCACCTGAGAAACTTAACTGCTCACGGCCTTGGTTTCTTGTCTGCCCCCTCTCCTTAGGCTGCATGCTCTGCTGAGGATGTGGCTTTGGTCGATTTTAAGCACACCATGTCCCCAGGGACTAGAGTAGCGCCTGGCACAAACTAGGCCCTTACCAAGATTATCCCCTCAGGAGCCGGGGCTTAGAGGGGTCCGGGAAGCAAGTCCCTTGGGCAGGGACCAGGTACTTGGCACGGGAGGAGGCCCTCAATGAGCTTCCGCTGAGTCAGGGGCTGAGATGGTCCCCGGACTGCTGCCCCAGAGACTGGCTGACACAGTGGCAGAGCATAAGGACGAGAACCTGATACATGGCCCTGGCAGGAGTCACAAGGCCCAGCTCTGGAACTGCTCAGGCCTGTGGGATTTGTCCTTAGTTTCTAGCCCTTACCAGGGAGGCAGTGTCTGGACAGAGCCCCTGGCCTACCCGGGCTCTGCCACTGTTAGGCTCGGTGACCTGGGCCAGTCCCTTCAGCTTGTTCAGCTCGGGGGCAGTACATGAAATGCCAGAGTAGGGACTTGGCCCTTGGGATCTCCTAACCACACCAGCGCCTGCTCTCTACCTCCTCCTGGATGTGCACGAACCCAAGGTCGGTGCTGGGGAAGGGGGCCCCCTGGTGGCAGCTCCTGCCAACTGCAGATACTTTAGCAAGGCCTGGTAGCAGAGTGGGGAGTGGAGAGGGGGAAGGAGGCGGAGAGACAGGACTGACTGCCAGGGGCTCACCTAGGGCCTCATCATTGTCCTCCGTGTCACTGGCCAGTCGGAAGAGCGTCGGCCGCATCCGCTCACAGCGCTGGTACAGCTCCTGGGGGCAGTAGGGTGGGGGGCAGGGGTCAGGCTGGCAGGGGCCAGGAGAGGGTGGGGGCTGGGCAGAAGAGGCAGGCACACCTTCATGAGGTCCTCGCTGCTGCCAGCTGAGGCTCCGCCCTGGCTGTGGCTCATCACCATCTCTGTCAGCAGCTTCACGTTGTTGTTCACCTCCTCAATGGCACTCACCCGCTTTGAGATCTTCTCCATCCGCTTCTGGTCCTAGGGAGGCGGCCGCCCCAGGGGAGCCCAGGTCACCCCTGCTCCGAGCCAGGCACCGTCCACAGCACTCCAGAGTTTCCACTGGCGTGGTGTGATCCTGCTACGTGGGGCTCGTGCCCAGGACAGGGCATTCTAGTCCAAGAAGCCCTCTGCCAACCCTGTGCTCACTTCCTTTCTTCCTGCTGACGGCCCCTGGTCCCAGGCCTCCGCACGAGCCTGTCAGAACCTGCGGGGCCCTCAGACACAACCTCCAAGATGGCTCAGGAATCTGGGCCGGGTGCTTCTGGAGGACGAGGGCCACAGACCTACAGCTGTGGTTCTACACGACCCTTGCCCTCCTTGTGTTTGTCCCTTGAAAGGAGGTGCCTTGAGAGTGAAAGGGGGCCTTCATGGTCACCCAGTACAACCAGAAACTAGGACAGCGACCCTCCCATCCCACGCCCACTGTGCTTACTACGCGTGTTCCCCCCTCACGGGACAGAACGTGGGCTTGTGCTGTGCCATCTGACAGTCACCCTCCTTGAGAGGGGGCCACCCGGCCTTCCTCTGCACCGTCAGGGCACAGAGCTTGCCCTTGCAAGACACCCTGGGACTCCTGCCCTGAAGGTCTCCAGACTGTAAGCTTTGATGGCCTGCCCTCATCGATATAAAAGTTTCAGTGTGCACCCAAGGCATCTGTATACCTGCTTAGAAGTTAAACACGTACGCTTCTCTTGTGATAAATATACCTATAGAACCATATAGCGAGGCATCATTTACTTCTACCTCTTGTGGAAAAGGTCGTCAGCCTCACAGAAGTCCAACTACAGCAGGTTAGCTTGGCTGCTAGGAAATTCTTCCCTACACACAGGTCCTGGCTCTGCCCACTAAGGTCCCCCAGTCAGCTCTTTCTTGGCCATGACAGCCCTTCACTTGGCCACTGCAGGGCTCCTCGTACGCACCCACCCCCCGACCCGGGGTGGCCCAGCTCAAATCCCCCCTCTGCCTCCTCCCTGAGCTGTGGGCTTGGCAGTCACCTCCTGCACCATCTCCTTGATGAGTTTGTTGGCTGCTCGGAGGTCCTCGGGGTGGGAACTCTTCAGCAAGCGGGCCAGCATCTGCAGGGACAGAGGGGCATGACTCTGACATCAGTACTGGGTCTGGGGTCGTATCTTGGCTCCCCATTTTCTTGCTGTAGGACGTGGGGTACTTATTAAGCTGTCCGTGAAATGGTGAGCATCTACTGACACCTAATGGTGCGGCGGGGGGTGGGGGGCACTGAAACACGGCACGTGAATGATCCCCAGAGAAGTCTCTGATAAATGGTACAGAATATTATGCTACTATCGCCAGAGAATCTTTCTGGAACGATGTACCAGGAACTCAACAGTGCTTTCCCTCTGGGGCTGGGACTAGGTAGACACGTACTTTTTACCTTACCTCCTCTATAGTATTTAATCTCTTGCCCACGAGCACATCCTTCTTTAACACGAAGTTAATAAAATTATCATCAAAAGGATCAAAGACAAAAATAGGCAAACTCCTGCTCAACCTATGAAATGCCCTGAGACAAATCCCAGGGACACCAGACGTGCTGTCGTGTCTACTACATGCAGGGGCTTGGGATGGGAAGTGCTCAGCACACAGAAGTGCTTGATAAACTTTCCTGTCACCCACTTGTGCCCGCATGAGCCTCGGCTTCAGGGCAGGGCAGCCAGGGCCTGGAATTCAGACCAAGTGGGCCTTGAAGGTCCTCATGTACCCCCCTCCTACCCATCCCTGGAGCCTCACCTTGGATTTCTCCTCGTCTTCAAAGATCACATTCTTGGGTCGTGGAGGAGGAAGAGGAAAGGTAGCATCATCTGGAAGCTTGGGGTCAGACTTCACAATCCCTGGAGCAGATGGTGGTGGGAAGGCTGTCAACAGGGCCTAGGGCCAGGAGGCGGGATGGGAAAGGGAGGGCAGGCGAGGGTGGGATGGAGGGTGGAGGACAGTCTTTCTCCAGCATGCTGGCTCTGACTCTGGTGGGCCAGGGCTGGCTCCTGAACTACAACGTCGAATTGCGTTGGTGGAGTTTAGGCACCCGTATTTTGAGGCCACTCTGTGGGGGCCACTCTCTGAGAAGTCTGACCCACACTCGCTTTCTTTCCACCCAACCTAGCTTCAGAGCCATAAAAAGGCCCCACTAGCTACAGGTTCTTGAAGAGTTAAAGGGCAGCCCCATGACCTCACTGCGAGAAGCTGCCCCTGAAGCTGCTAGAAGCCCCAGCTCACACCCCACCCTCTAGTGCCTCACCCTGCTTTTTCAGCATCTGGTAGGCCTCTGCAATTTTCACCTCCTCGGGCAGGCCGACCGTCCAGCTGTAGAGGAGCTCCAAGATCTTGTTCTTCACCTTCTCTGATGTCCGTGAGCCCAGGTACTTCGGAGACCGAGGGGAGAGCAGGCCGTTGCCATCGTCCGGCCCCGCTCGCTGCAGCCCCAACCCCTGCCCCAAGCTGGCTGCCTCCCCAGGACTCCCTTGGAAACCTCAGCCTGCCGAGCAGTCTGGTCCCAGCTCTGCTGCCCCACCTGTTAAGCGGGGACGACAGCAGTGGCATCATGGCGAGGATGAAGAGCTGACACGGGGAAGGCGCGGAGCCCAGCACCTGCTCGGGACCAGCTCATCTATGGCTTAACTCTGTGACCTTGGGAAGGAGGAGCCTCCTGGCTTGGAGCTGGCCAGGGAACGGGTGTGCATGGCACTGCTCACCCGGGTCCCACTCACAGTCTCTTGGCAGCAAACTAGGCTGAGGGAACTGGCTCTCACACCAGTCGCCTCCCGGGAAGAGAATGGGGGCCGGGGGGGGGGGGGGGACATTCAGCTGCTCTGGTTAAGAGAGGGGGGTATGAGCAAAGGAGGAATGGGCTCTCATCCAAGGGGCCTCAAACAGGTGCGTGCCCTATGGGGGGACCCCCCCCGAGGCCAATGCTGGGGCTTGGCCCATGAGCAGGCTCTGCCACTCAGATGTGGGGCCTCAGCGTCCAAGGCCTCAAGGAAGCCACTCTTGTGAGGTGGGGACAGGGAGACCCTCCGCTAGAGCCCCGGGTGAGGCGCTGCAGCCAGGTCCTCGGGGAGAGAGCAGAGCCAGGGCGGCCGTGCTGGGTGCACGCCCTGTGGTCACTCCTCACTAAGCCTGAGCAGCCCCGTCCGTGGGCAGCTGCACAGCCGCCAGCCACCGGGTAGCCTGGAAGCCTCCCTCCCGGACCCCCGCTGTCCCGGACTCCGCTGCTGAGGACCGTGAGAAAGGCTCTGTGTTTGTGCCATTCAGACTTCTAACGGGGGGCTGAGCAGGAGATGCAGGAACCCCAGGGCGAGCTCTCGGGATGACAGCGGTCAGGCGCCTCCCACAGGGGGTCCTCCTTCCCCAACCCCCCAGTGACAGCGCAGGCCTGAGCTGGGGCTGGGAGCACCCACCTTGGGAGACACGACCTTGATGAGCTCGTTGAGAAAGCGGAATTTGCCCACCTCGTCATGGAACCTTTTGCCGCAGCTCTTCATGCAGGTTTCCAGCACCTGGGGGCAGGGACCCCAGGGAGAGGGGTCAGAGGAGACAGCCTCCCGCCACACCTTGGCCGGGGCCCGGAAGCCCAGGGATGGGCATTCAGAGGGTGGAGGGAATGACTCCTGAGGACAAGAGGCCCCTGAGCCTGATCACCACCCCCGGGAGCCCCTCCCTGGCTTGGCCGCCTTTGAGCACCACAAAATCCTATGACCTTTCTTTGATGGTTTTATAAACTTCAACAGGCACCGTCTACCTTGCCTTATCCTACACATCTGTGAACTCGTAGGACTTAGGACTGGCGTGTACTTGAGAAAACCCCATCCCATCAAAATAAATACGTAACTATGAAAAAAACTGTTTACCACCCGAGGTCAGCCTTGCTCTACAGTGGGCTGCTATGTGGCCCGTGCCTGGGGGCCCCAGACAGTGCACCCCCCCGTCTTCTGCTGACACAGCTTTGAAAGCTCTGGCCTGAGGCCGGCATCAGCACTCGAGCCCCCATGGGAAGGACGGCACCGTCCTGGGTCGGGAGACCACTGATGGGCTGAGCGGGCTCCACACTGCTCCTGGGAGCTTTATAAACATGCAGATTCCTGGGAGCAGATACTGAAGGAGCTCAGGTTCAGTGGAGCCCTCATTCAGTATGTGCCCGGCCTCCTGGAGATCTGACACATGGCTGGAGCAGGGAACCCCTGGGCCAGATGGCCCTAGGGGGCTTCCTCCCCACAAGAGGCCTAACTGTGCAGGGGCCGGGGCAGGAGGCCACGGGCCCCCAGGGCTGGCCCAGATTCCTGATCTAGGCCATTCTGGCCCCACTCCTTTGGCCTCTAAAGAAGAGCCTGATGGGACCCCCCCCCAAAAAAACCTCCATCTTGGCCTCCTTGGGTGCCATCCACATGGTCGGGGGACAGATGGCACCCTCTCTCCGTTTCTTACCGTCAGGGCTTGGATCGCCTCCCACTCCTGTGGTGACTGGATCTTGTGAGCCAACAGCCGGGTGGCAAGTGGAGGCCTGGGTGAGAGGAATGGCACAGATCCCAAACAGCTGGAGCCCGAGGCATCCCAGGGGAGGGCTGCCACACCACCCTGTTGGGACCGCAGCCCTTGGTCGCTTCAGTGGGGCAGATGCAAAGGCCCAGCTCCTTTTCTGATCGGATGGGGCCGGAGACCGACAGGGCAGGGCCAGGCAAGGACTCGGGAGCTGGGGACCTTCAAAAGGCGTGAGCTCAGCCCCTCAACCAGCTTTGCCGAGAACTGTGAGCTGGAGAGGGGGCCACAGCCTTCAAGGGCCCGGTCTGGGAGTACACCATGACAATGGATCATGAAGCACGGGCACACGGAGCTCCCTGGGAATTTGAGGGGGCACAGGACATTTTGCTGGGAGAAAGCAAAGCAGCTTCACAGTGGAGGTAGTGAGCCCGTCTACTAGACCATAAAAGACCCATCACCAGTGACCGTGACATTGAACATGGATGGAGCGCTTAGAATGGACAAGGCGCTTCACATGCCTTTTCCTGCCCAGGCTTCAGGGGGGCCCTGCAGAGTTGACAGCACTCTCGCCCCCACTTTACAAAAGAAACGGAGGTTTGCCCAGCTGACTCAGCTGACAGAGGAATAGGACTCGCAGCCCAGCAGCTGGACTCCGGGTTGCGCATATCACACTGTATGCACAGCCTCCCAGAGCAGAGGGCCTGCAGAAGCCCCCTGGCTGTGCTCCCCAAACCTGAGCACCCCCTGGGGAGCCTGCTAGCAAAGCCACCCCACGCTCCCTGCCACTCTAGTCCCTGCCTGCACGTAGGCCCCCCAAATGTGCATTTTTGATAAGCACTAATTCCAACGCAGGTGGTTCTCGCTCTTCCTTGAGCAAAGGGCCTGCTGGCCTCCTCCCAGCTGGGGAGCATGTCCCAACAAAGCACTGGCTGGGGCTCAGGCAGGCCTGGGCTTAATCAAGCCCAGGTCTACCATTGTCTTTGTGGGGAACCCCTGAGTCCCCTGGGCCTCAACTTCTTCACCTGTAAAATGGGTTCAGTGAGGCCCAGTTTACAGGGTGGCACACATTATGGTAGGTGGTGCCATCATTAGTTGGTGAGCACATTCAGAATGAAAACGGAGTCTCAACCCACTCATGTCTCCACCCGAGGCCAGGGTCTGGAGTGGGCACGGCAGGTGCACAGTGGATTCTGTTGAGTACGTGAGCAAAAGAGGAGGCCACCTACCCCTCAAAGTCCTCGTTGAGCTGTTCGCAGAAGCCGTTGATGCTGGCCCAATTCAGCTCCTTGTTCAGGGGATTTGTGGCTCTGTCTGCAGGAGGAGAGAGGGCCAGCATGGCCTGGTGAAAGGGGTCCCTGCCTCTCCCACTCCTTGCTCTAGCAGCAGGGTTGATCAGTAGGGGATAGGGGGTAGGACTGAGCATACAAGAAGACGCCCCTTGACTTCCTGCCCCAATAGCTTCAAGACCTGAGTGATGATCTTTCAGCTGCATCCATGGACAGATGAGCTCCTGCACATTGTCTCCCTTGCAGCCTCTCCCTGGATAGCCCTACTTGTAGCGATGGTGCTCAGGGGTCATTCCCCCACTCCCTCGGGCTCCCATCTCTGCAGCTGCATGCCTGTCTGCCTGCCTGACTGTACCTCCTCCGATTCTGCTTCTGAAAGTGTCCCTCATAATTCTCGTGGAATTTACACACTCAGATCCAGAGGTAAGGAAAAAAAAAAGCCATAGTTCTGCTCTTAAGGAGCCGTGTGGCTGGGAAGTGGGCCGACGGAAGCTAGGTTCTCAATACAACGTGGCAAAGGGAGGCGAAGGGGCCATGAGCAGGGGACTCAGCTGGGCCTGGGGCCAGGGAGGCTGCCCGGAAGAGGCAACACTCAAGTAGGAGTTATCCAGGCTGCGGAAGGCATGAGGGTCGTGCATGAGGAGAGATGTGGATCACTGAACACAGGGCAGAGCATGAAGGACCTTAGTGAGGAGTGCGGCTCAGGTATCACCTCCTCCACGAAGTCTTCCCTAACCCTGGCTCCTGCCCAGGGTGGCACTGCTGGATCAGCTCTCTCCTGTGTGGCCCCCAGCTCTGATCTTCATCAGGGGGCCCAAGCCTGCTGTTGCACTGCATCTCAGCCTCTTGGGCACACACCGATTTCCCCTTGGCAAACGAACGAAGGAGGGCTCAGCTGCAGGCAAGTGGGCGTAGGTTCTGGGGGAGTCGGAACCCAGGAATGGGTAGTGGCCAGGAAAGGGCACAGGTCGACAGGAGGGGGTGATAAACCAGGCCCGATGGTCACCTCCCTGACATCCAACGCTGGTTAAAAAATAATCAAGTAGCTCACGTAACTTCCCTGAACCTCTGTTTCCCCATTTGTAAAGTTGGAGTGAAATGTGGACTGATTTCGATGACAAAACACTTGACACAAGGCGGGGCCATGCCGACAACCAGAGCTGGTTGTCAGACTTCCCAGAAGTCTGTCTCTAAGTTTCACTCTATTCTGGCCTGTTCTGCCCAAGCCTGACGTTGGGCAGGGGGTGTGGAGGGAACACATCCCAGCAGGTGGGACAGAGAAGGATCCATGGACAGGAGGCAGCTCAGGACCCAACACATGGTGCCTGCCGACTTGGGTTCTATGCTGTGGTGGAAGACCCAGAGCTCTGGGATCACAGTGCCTGGCAGCCATTTATTCCTTTCATATTTACTCAATAAATATTCTAAGTGCCGGGGCCACAGAAGGGAACAACACAAAATCCCTTCCCTCCTGGAGCTCACAGCCCAGCAAGAGAAACACCGACTACTCAGATAAACAAACAAACAGAACACCGTACGCTGTTGTGAAGTGCCATAAACAAAATCAAAGCAAGGAGAACGTACAGAAAGTGTTTTGGGGGGGGGGGGCTGCTGCTCTCTCTGGGAGAGCTCTCAGAGGAGGTGCAGCTGAGCAGAGATCTGAATGAAGCATTTTCTCTCTGGGTACAAATCTCTGTTCCAGGAACCCTGTAGGGCCCTCTAATCCTTCAGGGAAAGGAAGCCCCTGCTGACCGCCCAGAGACCCAGGAATAGCTGCCTCCCCCCCCCCCAACCAGGGAAAGTGTGGCCGTCTACTCTGCCTTCTAGTCCCCCAATGTGGCCAGAGGCTGGGGAACACCAGTCTGGAGTTAGAAATGTAGAATGGGGCTGGGTCTTGCCCTCTCAATGACATCTGGCTGGGGGACACTAAAACGGGAAGTCCCTTACAAGTATCAGACACATGAGTCTGAGAGAGGACAGAGAAGCTAGTTCTAGAATCTGCTCCTGAGTCAGAAGCCAGTGAGGAAGAAGCAGTGGCATCATGAGACATCAGCTTTCTCCCCTGCATCTGGCTCAGAGTGAGAGCCACTGGGTCCAAGGAGGGCTGACTAACCTCTCTGGCCTGGGCCCCCAACCCCCAGGCCTCTTACCTCTACCTGGGGGGAGCACTTTCCCTGGCAGGAAGCAAGGGAGAACACCCAGGGAAGGCAAGAGGGAAGTCTTTCCCAATAGGGCATGACTCTACCCTGTCACTCCACAGTGGTGACAATATCATCATTTACCTACCAGAAGCTACTCTTTAACTCCAAACCACTGCCAAGGGAAGAGCTTATAATTTCGGTAAGGCACAAAGGGGAAGAAAAAGAGAAAACAGTTGTAGCCTCAGTCTATTAGAGTCCAGCTTACTGCCAAACCCAGGTGTCCTGACCCCTGTTTCTCGGTTCTGGACTCTCAGAAAATCCCCACCATTGCTAAACCTGAGAGTGTTTTGTATCACCTTCAGCTCAAGTCCAAAAGTTTGTCAGCTCTGTCAGCCAGGGCCCTGCCCATCCTCCCAAGCTGCTGCTGGGAACTGGACACCTGTGGCATTCTGGAACAGTCTCGATGGCCACCTAGTGCTTCCTTTCCATGCCCTTCCCCTCCACTGGCTAGACTGACTCTGAAATATGCCTGGAAATGCTGTGGTTCTGGAACCAACCTCAGGGTTCAATTCTGCTCAAGACTGGCTCAAAAAGGGCTGGCCATGACCGAAAATCCCCCTGCACAGCTCCCTGGTGTGCCAGGGGCCAAGGAGCTGAGCTGAAGGTAGACGGAGGGCTCGCTGAAGCCCTGGCACCGACGTGGAGCAAGGGGAGAAGAGACTTGGAAGGGAGTTGTCATTAGCCCAGGGAGAGTCCAGTGCGGGGGTTGTGAGAGTCAAGGATCTCCATCAGCAATATGGGATAGGGAGGGCAGGTGGAGGGTGTGGGGTCTCAGAAGCCTGAGCAGTAGGATCCGGTGCTTGAGGACACACAGAAAGGCGTTCAGGGGCCTTTGGAGGAACGTCAGCAAGGGCTGGGAAAGGAGTCTTGGGTGGAGGTACAGAATCTGAGGGGCTGAGCTGAGGGTAGTGATAGAGAACTTGACATTACTTCTGGAGTCTCAGATGGGACCCTCCCAAGCCTGTACGGTTTGAGGGTTTCTCACTGTGTGGCTTGGAGGATCTGATGGGCCAGTGAGTCCTCCCTTCCTGGGCGAGGAAACAAGCAAATCTGAGAGGAGCTGCAGGCTCAAGGAACGTATAGGAGGGAATCACTCCATGCAGGGCCGGAGAGTGGAGGATTTGGGGCCCACGGAGAGTAGGGTCCCTCCCTCTGGGGTCTGAGATGCAGCCCTAGGGCCGCCGGGCCCAAGGGAATGACTTGGGGGGGTCCGCTCCTCAGTGGAGAAGTCTGGGCCTCAAGGGCTTCGAGACTACTGTCTCCATCCTGGGGGTTCTGGGCGCAGCTCACTCCTCCCCGAGGGTCGCGGCCCAAGGATCAGATGGGCGGGCGGTGGCCGCTGCCAACCGCGGGTCCGCACTGCTGGTGGGCTCTTCCTTCACCCCAGGGTCGGAGGGACCAGCTCGGGGCGCCGCCTCTGCTGGGCCGGAGGCGGAGCGTGGGGAGGGGGCGCCGCGTACCCCGCCCCCGCCGGGAAGGGGCCCGCCTCGTGCCCCCGGTTCCGGTTCCGGTCCGGCCCGCGCCCCTCCCGGACACTCACTGATTCGCGCCTCCAGAGTCTCCGGCTCCATCGCGGGCTCCATCCCGCCACGGGCCCCCAGCCTCGGCACCGCCCCCCCGCTGCTCTCGCGGGACCTCCTCGGCACCGCCCTCCGCCGATTAAAGGGGCAACGTCCGCCCCGACGCAAGGGAGAGGCGCAAAGGAGCGCTCGGCACCATAGAGACGCGAACGAGCTCGCCTAGAGCGTCACCTGCTCTCCCAACTCCTCCCCCCAGGTGGTGTCTACGTCGCGGGCGGGACCCGGCGCCTGCCTTCTTGTCCACGGCGTTCAGGCAGGAGAGAAAGCGGAGGGACTGGGGGACGAGAGCTGTACCATGGAAACCCCACGGGACGCTGTAACTCGTTGTGCGTCACGAAGGTGCTCGTGACCGCTTCCGGAAGAACGCTCCGCAGCCATGTTTCTGAGGGGCTCTGAGGTCACATCCTGAACCCTGAGGGGGTACTTCCGCTTAGAGGAGAAAGTGGGAGGGTCCCTTAAAAGGGCAATGACGTACGTTGGCCGCGGCGAACATGACAAGTCAAAGTTTGTTGAGGGCTTACAGTGTTGAGGAGTTGTTCTAAGCACTTTTTATGCATGAATGCATTCACTCCCCACAACAAACCCATGAGCCAGATAGTTTGTCTGAGGTCACACAAGGGGCAGAGCCTAAACTCTGTGCTTTCTCTGCGTTCGTTCTGCGATCTTTTAATGAACTCTGCGTTTGCTTTGCTCTGTGATGGGTGCTGGAGGAGAACTGGAGGAGAAAGGCAAGGCCGGATATTTATTACAATGTGGTAGGGGAAGCCTATGTGGCAGTGGCAACTCAGGAGGTTGCCCCGACTCCAAACTGGAGTTGAGGGGTAAGGGGGATGAGGGAGGGGCTCTTGTCAGGGGAGGTTTCACAGAGGTGACGTTTAGCTGAAAGACAGACGGATTTCTCCGGGTAAGCCTGGTGCGGAAAGATATTTCAGGTGGAGGGAACCAAACGTTTCAGGGCTCGCAGGGTAGAAAGAGTATGATGCATTTAGAGAATTGAAAGCATATCAATAGGGCCCCGGAGGAATTAGGCCAGGGCAAGATCATGCAGGTCTGTGTTTAGCTTTTTTTCTGTGAGCTATGTTGGTGTCGTTAATTAGAGTTTCATGGGTGGCGACAAAGTCAGGCTTTTGTTTTAGAGCGGTCCAGGCGGCAATGGGGAAACGGTACTGGTGGGGGCTAGTCTGCAATCGGGGAGGACAGAATGGATAGACTTCCTAGCCAAGGTGTCTTTTCTCCTGCTGTTTCTCCCTCCACCAAAGGTCTCCCTCCTCCGGCTTTCCCACCGGCGGCCCCGGGATCGCCAGGTGACGTCACGCCCAGGGGGAGTCGGTCCCCGGCTCACCTGAGTCCGTTGCAGTCTATCGCCCCCTGGCGGCCCTCCGGGGAACCAGGCCATAGCGCCCTCTGGAGCCACCCAGGCCCAGGGAGGGTTAAAGCTGCAAAGACTAGGAAATCTGGTGAAGCCGGTTTGGCTTGGTGAGCGCCTTGGTGAACGACCTTGAGTCACCTTGCAGAACCGCAGTGACCTCATCTGGGAGATGAAGGGGTTGTGCTGGGTCAGTTTTTCCCCTAAACTCACCATTCAGCCGACTGAGATGCTTTTCTAAAATTCTTCCCCGCAGGCCATTAAAATTATGCAGGAAAGTGATATGTATGTTTATTGCATTCCTCAATAAAAGCCATAACGTAATGTGTACTTAGACCTCTTTCTGTTTCTTTTATTACTGAAATGATTTATCCCAGAAATAAAAGGCAACCGTATTTACCGCACTGATTTAGGGGCTGTCAGGAGTCACTTTTTAAAGATAGCATAGATTTGACCTGGGTCCAAATTCTGATTTCACTGCTTTACAAGCTGTATGACCTTGGGCAAATCACTTAGCCTACCTAGATCTCAGGCTTCTCATCTGAAACATGGTTGTGAGAATCCAGAGAAATGTGTCTGCAAAGTGAACCCCCCCAACACATGCTCCCTACCCACTTTTCCTGCTGAACTTTAATCCTTAGTACTTATCTTTATTATATATTTTCTTTTTTCATTGTGTTTTCTGGTCACTCTTCCCCACCAGAATGTAAGCTCTGCGAGAGCAAAGAATTTCATCTGTTTGGTTCACTGACATACCTCCAAAGCTTAAAAGAGTTGCTGGTACCTGGTAGGTATTTGATAGATAGGCATT
This sequence comes from Zalophus californianus, assembly GCF_009762305.2. Taxonomy (NCBI): domain Eukaryota; kingdom Metazoa; phylum Chordata; class Mammalia; order Carnivora; family Otariidae; genus Zalophus; species Zalophus californianus. The sequence goes on from NC_045603.1 coordinate 10,694,748, forward strand.
GAATAAATGAATGAGTAGAAAGCATTATTTCTTAAATTTTATAGACGGAAGGGTGCAGGAATGTGTCCAACATTGCAAAGCAATGTGTGTATGTGGGGGGAGTCAGGCTGTGCTCTTTAGGAAGGCTCAAGGCTGTGTGTCAGTGAGTCCCAGAGAATAGGGCTTGGTGAGGGAGACTCAGGAGCTGTGGCCAGGCAGGTAGGGCCTGGTGCAGACTGGGGGGGTCACTGGAGAAGGTGCTGGAGGAGGATACTGAGGATGGTGAAAGGAAGGGGCACCAGCACAGAAAGCAGGAAATTCAGGGCTTTGGCCTTTGAAAGCTGTGTCCATCTCTACTTTTTGCAAATGTCTTGCTCTGAGTGACTTGGGAACACTGGGGTGGGTGACGGCAAGAAAGCGGAGCTATCCTTGAAGCACCTGTAATTAACTGACAACCCATACTGACCTCCTAGGGCTTAACGCCTCAGACCCTTGCCAGGAAAACCCCTCCAGCCCTGGAAAGGCTGGGGAGGATGGGTGGGGAAGGGGGTGGGGAAGAGGAAATGGGGAGAGATCTTGGAGGGCAAGTAGGAAGGCACTCAATTCTTTCCCCGGGGGAGGGGGTTGGGGGGCGCCTGTAGAAGGCCCACGAACAAGTGGAGACATGGCCTTAATTCCAGCCCCTGTGACCCAGCCAGATCTTGGTTCACATCTCCTTTCCAGGCTGCCCTCTGGGGGCAGGGGGAAAAAGGACCATGGGTGTCATTGTGTCCCATAATCCTCACCCAGACCTCAGAGCTGGGTGTAATGCTCCTTGTTTTACAGATGAGAATTCTGAGGCCCCATGTATGGATGTGGTTGGCCAGTGTCGCCACACAGCCTCCATCACAAGAGCCTACATAAGACCCAACTCCTTGCCTTCAAAGGACAGAAAATACAAAAGCAAACAAAATATGCTGAATTCATTATAAAAACACTGCAGTGGGCCCCCGTGGGAGTGGAGGCCAAGTGTGGGGCAGCCAGGCAGACCTTTCTGATGAATTCACATTGTAGCTGAGAAGGCGCTAGCTGTGGGAAGGGTGTCCAAACCGAGAGACTAACGAGGGCAGAGGTCCTGAGGTCATCCAATTCAGCAAACCTGAGTCAGAATCTGAGCTCAAGCTTGAGTCTCTGCAACCAAAGTGTGTGCTTGGTTCCGGGAACCATGATTCCATGTTCCACTGCTGGCTGAGGTGAAAGCAGGTGTCAGAAAGATGAGAGCGTACATGCAGCTTACGTCTTCAACCACTTACGTAGGTGTACAGGGACAGGGACGGGGGCTCCTATTTTCCGAATCAGAACTAGGCCACGTGGTATAGGGAAGATTATTGCCCTGATTTATTAATTGACGTAAATGAGAAGTCTCATAAAGTATTAAAATTCAGTCCTATTTCCCCATACATTCGATAAATTATCCTTATTGAAAAGATTGACCTTTTGAGGTGGAAGGAAAGATAAATTCAGTACAGATCTAAAGCCTCTACTACAGAAAATGATCTAATTGGTTGTTTACGATGAAAGCTGTCCCAGAAAATCTGGATTGCCTGAAATAATGGGACAGTAAACATAAGAATTGGTTCGCAGGGGACTGGATCATTTCTTGTGTGTGGAGGGAGAGGATTGAGGCCCCTAGAGAAATGAACTTGTTCATTAAACTTGTCCATGTCCTGGAGAATTGGGCAGTGGGTGGGTATCTCTCCTGTGACCGTTTGTTTCATGTCTTTGCCTTTTTTTTTTTAAAGATTTTATTTATTTATTTGACAGAGAGAGACACAGAGAGAGAGGGAACACAAGCAGGGGGAGTGGGAGAGGGAGAAGCAGGCCTCCCGTCGAGCAGGGAGCCCGATATGGGACTCGATCCCAGGACCCTAGGGTCATGGCCTGAGCCGAAGGCAGATGCTTAATGACTGAGCCACCCAGGCGCCCCTCACTCTCTTTGCTTTGATTCCATGACAAAGATAACTTGCTACCAGTTATTGACTCACCTGCTATTTGTGCCAATGACTTGACTTAAAGAGTCAAGTGTGCCATGACTCTTACATATATATCACACCTTTGAGGTGGGGATTAATCTCCCCATTTTACAGAGGAGGAAACTGAGGTCCAGACAGGTTAAAGAAGATCTTGACGGAGGCTCCAAGTTGGTGGGGAGCTGGGACAAATTTCCTTTCGATTTCCGAGGTTGCGCTGGGGATACTCTGCTGATTTTCTCCAAGGTGACTTCGTGTGTCATAATCCCCTGGGGAGCTAATGAACAAGGCTCCTGGACAAACTCATATTCCGTTTGGACTTGCTGGGGGTGTGTACCGGGAATTCACGGTCCAAAGTTAGCCTTACCATCCCCTGCTGCCCAAGCCCCCTGCACCTGCCCACTCTGGATCCTCAAGGACCTTATGTCTGAGATAAGCATGTTTAGTGTTGCACAGACTCACCCCCAAAGGTCTGACCAGGGATCATATGGACGATCTCTGCAGCATAGTGGACCCCGGTTCCTGGACTCCCTCTGCCCCAGCTCATTGTAACATCAACCTTTCCATGCTCTGGTTCTCAGATGTACTGAGCGAAGTCATACTTTCCGGGGACTGAATTGTATGCCAACCCAGGTGGTAGGGAAGAAGAAAAGGCTAGGGAGTGAAGAGTCTAAGCAATCCCCCCTTTCCCTCTATACCCCTTTCCAGCAGGTAGAGAGATCTGGCTTACCGGGGGTGTGTGGCCACAGACGCCACACTATGACCCTCACCCTATTGGCTGGAAGGAAAGAAGAAACCCCAGAATTCACCAATTGGAAGGCAATATTCAAACATGGCCCTTCTCTAATTGCTGATGGATAGATGCTCACCATTCATTAATGTGCCCTGGTGGGATTTACATTCTACAAAACTGATAAACCCATAAATGAACAATGTAATTTCAAACGGGGTGATGCCAGGAAGACAACGCACCGGGGAGCTGTGAGCTGGCTGCACAGTCAACGTCCTGGAGGGGTATATTACAAGTGTTGCAGGGGTGGGGGTTGTGGGGCAAGACCAATTATCCTGGTGGTGAACTGAGGGGTGAGAGAGAGGAGGTGCCCTTGAGCAAGGAACTAAAGTAGGAGCAGAAATGCCCTCCCCAAGAGAAGGGGACAGTATGTGGGAAGTATGGCTTGGCTGGAGGGAAGGGTGTGCCAGGCAGAAGAGAGCAGAGCTATATGTGACTTTGAGTCCTGGGTGGCGGGGGATTAGAGATAACATATTACCACACCTAGCATACGGTAGGCACTCGATAAATGCTAAATTAAAGAAGGCTCTAAGGGCGCCTGGGTGGCTGGTCAAGCATCTGCCTTCGGCTGGGGTCATGATCCCGGGGTCCTTGGGCTCCCTGCCCTGCGGGGAGTCTCCTTCTCCCTCTGCCCCTCTTCCCACTCGTTCTCTCAATCTCTCTCTCTCTCTCAAATAAATAAATAAAAAATCTTAAAAAAAAAGGGCGGGCTCTGAATGGTCACGAGTGCTGTTATAGTGGGAGTGGTCCTCCGTTCCATTCCCTAGGTTTAGGGTTTGGGTCCTGCCCCTTTGTCTTCCCTTTCCCCCAAAGCTTATACCTTCGAGGTATCTGTCTTCACCTCTACCCCCCGGAGCTCTGCATACCTGTACTTTTGTCTCCCTGCCGGAAAAGGACTCCAAGTACAGCAGAAAAGACTCGGATAAGCCCCAAGACAGGAGTTGCTGTCTTTCTGTCCGAGTCAAGCTGCTGGGAGGAGGGGGGGCAGGGCACGCTTCCCACAGAAAGAATTCTGGAGCTGGAAGAAATCTCTGAGATCATTTATCTAATCCTCGGCAGATAAACTGGGCTGTCCTCCACACAAGAAAGCACAAAAAGGGACAGTTGGAAGAAATTCAAAAGAAAAGAACCCGCCGTGCTGTCAAATTCCGGAAGACCATCACTGGTGCGTCTCTTGCTGATAATACTGGCCAAGAGGAATCAGAAACCTGAAGTTAGGAAGGCCCAACGAGAACAGGCCGTCAGGGCTGCCTAGGAAGCAAAAAAGGCTAAGCAAGCATCTAAAAAGACAGCAATGTCTCCCATAAGGGCAGCACCTAAGCAAAAGATTGTGAAGCCTGTGAAGGTTTCTGTACCCCAAGTTGGTTGAAAGCGCTAAGTTGGTGGATCAGATTTTTACATAAACATCTGACTATAACTAGAAAAAAAAAAAGGGAGGGGGGTTCAATCTTTTTTTTTTTTTTTTGGACAGATAGCCAACGTAAGCAACGCACTTTACATGAGGACAAGGTGAACCCAAGTTTTATGGAGCCTGAAGTTTATAAAAATTTGGAGACCTCATTGAAACAAAAGAATATAAAATTACACATACAAAATTAGGTATTCATTGAGAGTGAGAAAATAAATTCCTATGAATTGCAAACTTTATTTTTTTTAATTATTTTATTTTTAAAGATTTTATTTATTTATTAGACAGAGAGAGACACAGCGAGAGAGGGAACACAAGCAGGGGGAGTGGGAGAGGGAGAAGCAGTCTTCCCGCTGAGCAGGGAGCCCGATGCAGGGCTCGATCCCAGGACCATCATGACCTGAGCTGAAGGCAGATGCTTAATGACTGAGCCACCCAGGCGCTCCTGAATTACAAACTTTAAAAAGCTGACAAATACTATACTCGCAAGATCAGAACAATAAGAATTTTTTACCTAACTACCTGACATGCCATTGTAGTACATTTTTTAAAAGATTGTATTTATTTATTTGAGAGAGAGAGAAAGAGAGAGAGAGCACGAGCAGGGGGAGGGGCAGAGGGAGAGGGAGAAGCAGACTCCCTGCTGAGCAGGGAGCCTGACACAGGGCTCACCCAGGACCCCGAGGTCACGACCTGAGTCAAAGGCAGATGCCCAACCGACTAAGCCACCCAGGCGCCCCTACATTTTTTCTCCTACAATTTGGGCTGCATGCTCTTCAGATAGTACTGATTTTATTATTTTTTCTGTAATGAGAAAGAAAAGTCAGGCTTCTAGCATGTTTGATCAAAAAAAAGTTTTGTAAAAATAATTATATGGAATTATGAAGGTATTCTTTCAGTTTCACAGACATCCCGAGTAAATCTGAGAGTTCTGTACTGAAGAGTAATTCTTTTCTGTTGTTTTTTTGTATTGAATTTCTGCTCAAGATTTCCTTTGAATCTCATTTGAGAATAAAAGGGTCCCAAAGTCAAAAAAAAAAGTTTTGTATTTTATTTTTTATTTTATTCTCTTCTTCATAACCTATTATTGGTAATGTCACATAAATCTTAAGTTTCTAATATTGTCAAACTTGAGAAAGCCAAACTTTGTGTGTTGTTTCATCAGGAACTGCAAAGTTTTGTCAGAACAAAATGTTTTCTATGCTGAGACACACCCCCACACATCGTGTTACAGAAAACGTTCTGCCTGACACACGGTTACACTTGCTGTTTGCACGACTGTTACAGGCTTGGGTCCTACAATAGAGGTGTTCTGATCCATTCGATTGCACAGGATTCCCAACAAAGAAGAAAACAGCATGTGGTGCGTTTAGAGTCACATACAACGTGTCGTTGACCGTCTTCCCGATGGCGAGGAGTTCCCTTGTAGCTAGGTGACAGTGAGAACGGAGTCCACCGCTTGTCTGAGAATTGGGAGAGTTTTCCGCAGACTAGTTTCTGGTACAATGTAGACCTTGGTTCTCCCCCACTGCCCACATTCTTCCTGTGTCGGGTGCGTGGGGGTATAGTCCTGGTGACATAGTGATGTGACCTCTTTCCCTGCACCTTTATGTCAGGACACCAGCTGAATCGGCAGAGAGGGTATGGGTGATAGTATTTCTGGAGACCATTGTCTACACTAGGACAGCTAGCAATCACCTAACTGCTCCTGGAAGCGACTGTGAGCCTTATAATGACAACCCACTAAAACTCCAACTAAAGGCATATCCAACTCAGCTTCCCATTAGTTAGACCTCAAATTAGGCCCAGCCTCTAGAGAGAAGTGTTTTAGTGATATAGAACAATCTCCAAGATATACCGTTAAGAGAATAAAACTAAGGTATGGGACAGTACATATGGCAGGCTCTTCCCTGAGAGGCATGGAGCATAACTCTGGAAGGAAGCAGGAGAAGGGTATTCTCCTCTGGGCGGCTGTGAGAATTTTGGTCAAGAGGAAGACTTGCTTTTTCCCTGTCTAACCCTTTCGAGCTCTATGAAGTATTTTTTAAATCACATGCCTGTTGTAATTTTTCATTTTTCTGAGGTAGGTGGTTAGCAATTGACGAGCTATTTTTTTTTTTGCTAATTTATTTCATTTTTAAAAAAATATTTTATTTATTTATTTGACAGTAAGAGAGAGAGAACAAGCTGGGGGAGCTGCAGGCAGAGGGTGAGGGAGAAGCAGACTCCCCGCTGAGCAGGGAGCCCCACAGTCCATCCCAGGACCCCTGAGATCAGGATCTGAGCCGAAGGCAGACGCTTAGGCAAGCGCTTAACTGACTGAGCCAGCCAGGTGCTCCACCCCCCTTCTTTTTTTTGCTAATTTAGATTGTTCCCTTAGTGGCCAGCAGGAGGAGGCAAATACTTTCTCTCTCCTGGAGAGAGGTTACCCGTTCCACAACCTCCTAAAAACACAGTGGCTATGCCCTGTGGCTGGAACCCAGACTCCAGGTGGGGCCTTAGGAGGAAAATAAGTGAAAGAAGTTGCCATTATCAACTCCAGGCAAGCTCTGATTTTATTTATTTTTTATTTTTATTTTTTAAAGATTTTATTTATTTCTTTGACAGAGAGAGACACAGCGAGAGAGGGAACACAAGCAGGGGGAGTGGGAGAGGGAAAAGCAGGCCTCCTGCCGAGCAGGGAGCCCGACGCGGGGTCGATCCCAGGACCCTGGGACCACGACCTGAGCTGAAGGCAGACGCTTAATGACTGAGCCACCCAGGCGCCCCCAAGCTCTGATTTTAAAATAGTTCTATCGTGGGGCACCCATCTGGCTCTTAGCCAGTGGACTCTTGATCTCAGGGTTATGAGTTCAAGCCCTGTGTTGGGTGTAGACATTACATAAAAATAAAATCTTAAAAAAATAGCTCTATTGATATATAATTCACATACCATATGTCTCAGCCATTTAAAGTGTACAGTTCCGTGGTTTTTTGTAAATTGCATTATTAATTTTAAAAAATTGTAGCAAAATTGGGGCGCCTGGTGGCTCAGTCGGTTAGGTGTCATGATTTTGGGGTTGTGAGATGGAGTCCGTGGGCTCTGTGTTGGGTGTGGAGCCTGCTTAAGATTCTCTCTCTCCATCTGCCCGCCAGCCCTCCATCTCCCCACCGGCTTGCGCACGTGCACACTCTCTCTCTCTCAAAAAAAAAAAAAAAATTGTAGGGGCGCCTGGGTGGCTCAGTCGGTTAAGCGTCTGCCTTCGGCTCAGTCATGGTCCCAGGGTCCTGGGATCGAGCCCCACATCGGGCTCCCTGCTCCGCAGGAAGCCTGCTTCTTCCTCTCCCACTCCCCCTGCTTGTGTTCCCTCTCTTGCTGTGTCTCTCTCTGTCAAATAAATAAAATCTTAAAAAAAAATTGTAGCAAAATATATATAACATAAAAATTTCCATTTTAGCTATTTTAAGTGCATAACCCAGTGGCAGTAATCGCATTCACGATGTTGTGCAGCATCACTATCTATTTCCAAAACTTTTGTTATCACCCCAAATAGAAACTCTGTACTCATCAGACAGTAACTCCCTAGCCCCAGCCCCTGGTAACCTCTAATTTACTTTCTGTCTCTATGGATTTATCTATTGTAAAGATTTCATCAAAGTGGAATCATGCCATATGTGGCTTTTTGTATCTTCCTTCTTTCACCGAGCATACGGTTTTCAAGGTTCATCCATGTGGGGCATGGATTGGCTCTTCATTCCTTTTTAAGGCTGAATACTATTCCACCGTGGGTGCATAGCATCTTTGGTTTGTGCATTCACCTGTTGACAGACACTGGGCTGTTTCCATCTTCTGTCTTTCATGAGTGATGTTGCTGTAAATATCGGTGTACATGGATCTGTTCAAGTCCTTGTCATTCATCCCTTTCGACTCTACCTAGGAGTGAAACTGTTGGGTCATGTGGTAATCCTACTTTGAGCTTTTTGAGGAACTGTCAAACTGTTTTCCGTAATGGCTGCACCCTTTTACATTCCTACCTGCAACAAATCAGGGTTGAAACCTTTATTTATTTTTTTTAAGTAGCCTCCATGCCCAGTGTGGAACCCAATGCGGGGCTTGAACTCAAGACCCTGAGGTCAAGACCTGAGCTGAGATCAAGAGTCAGTTGCTTAACAAATGGAGCCACCCAGGTGCCCCAAAACCTTGAACAGTTGTCTGCTGCTTGCTGGGAAATGGACAGACTCTGGAGATCTGATGGTGAGGTCCCTTATCCTCTTTGCAAATCAGCTCCTGGGGGCAGGGCTGAGGATGACCTATAGGGTACGAAGACCAGGGAGGGTGGGGCTGGAGGGGCCTCTAGAATTCTGCAGGGGAGAAGGGAACCTCTAGCAGGCCCCTGGAACCTCCAGCTGAGCGGTGGGGCGCCAGGGCGGGGCAGAGTGGCAGAGGGAGAAATCAACACCCAGAGAGACCGCTGGACATTGAGCCGGAGGGTCATTGCTCCCAACCCCTCTTGCTGCAGCTGGGGATACTGAGGCTGGGCAGCTGTCCTGTGTCCAGATGAGAGAATGATCATCTATCGGGTGCCAACTCTGTGAAGGCCCCGGAGCACCTCACAGTAAATCTAATGATGCCGGTGAGGGGCGTCACCATGGCCCGGAGTGTGGGAACCCCTCAGTAAATGCCAGCCATTAAGCTGTAGATTACAGAAGAGAAGCAGAGGAGTCCCTACCACGTGCCAGACTCTGTCTGTGAAGCCCATCACGTGTGTTCTCTCGTTTAGCCCCGTGGCAATACTGTGAAATAGAAATCTTCAAAACAACTTTCCCGGGGCGCCTGGGGGGCTCAATCAGTTAGGCGTCCAACTCTTGATTTCGGCTCAGGTTCTGATCTCAGGGTCGTGAGATCCTGCCACGCTCAGGGTGGAGTCTGCTTGAGATTCTCTCTCTCCTTCTGCCCCTCCCCCTGTTTTCTCACTCTCAAATAAATAAATAAATAAATAAATAAAATCTTTTAAAAAAATAAATAAAATGACTTTCCAGGTGAGGAAACTGAGGCCACCTGGCCTGCCCAAGGTCACACAATAAGTAAGGGGCAGAGCCAGGATTTGAGGAATATGTCATTCCACTGAAGCCCCCCAGCAGGCAGCTCTTCTGGACTCGGGGTCTCCATCCTCTATGGTTGTGGACTCCTGCTGGGCCTCTGGGAGGTGGACGAGGCCCCATTACAGCTCTGGGCGGTGGCTCTCTGAATTGTGAAGTTGACCCACAGAAGTATTATGGGGCCCAGGTTCCATCCCCACTTTAAAAAGGGGGGGCCAGCCTCTGAAATGGATATTTCCCCATTGACTTCCGGGGTCCCTGGAATCCTGCAGCATCTACTCCGATTCTGGGGTGCAAGATGGTGACGGATGTTGACTCAATAGGAGAGAGGTCTTTCTAGCTGCCTCGTGAGCTCAAGTTGGACTGGAGGCCTTGGGAGGGGGTGAGCTTCCCCTGGTGGGGAGCTTCCTCTGCTGTTTATCACATCGGGGCAGATAAACGCCCCTCTCCCTTCCGTTATACCGACACAAAGACCAACCGTCTGCCCTGAGGCAGATAGAGTCCTGACCTTGAGTTTGCCAGGAGCTGGGGGGGGGGAGGGGCAGCGGGGTGGGAATGCCAGGTGAGGGGTTATATCCAGAGGCTGTTTCTGTCCCCAGCAGATCTGCTCCATGGGCTGTGACCAGGACATCGAAGAGTACCACAGGAAGGTTGAGTGGCCCCGGAGGAGGAATGGGGCTCAGGGCTGGGGTCTCCCCTCCCCCAGGAAGAGCACTGCAGGACCACCTAAGGAACAGAAACAGTTTGATTTACTTGTTTAATTTCTAGAGAGACATTCTCTGTGGACATGTTCCTCTTGCCACTTATGCGAAACAGAACACAGAACATGATGCCTCTTCCGTCAGTCTTCCGAGCACCATGTGTGCACAGGGAGCTGTGACCCTGAGAAGGAGGCTTCCTGGTCCACAGGGTTTGGGTAATACGCTGGGTGGCAGGGATGGAAGTGATGGGGCTAGGCGTCCCTAGATTGGAGCCCCTGCAAACACCCACACTTCCGCCCTCTATGATGAGTGCTTCTGCTGCCAATGCACCATCCAGCCACACATCCACCATCCACCCACCCACCTTTTTTTTTTTTAACTTAAATTCAACATCCATCCACCTTTGGGCTGAGATAGACACGATAAGCTCCATCCAAGAGCTGGGGAAGAGTTCTAGGTGGTGGGAACAGCAAGGACAAAGGCTTGAGGTTGGAATGAGCTTGGTGAATTCAAGGGTCAGTCTGGCCAGGGGACATGGCAGAGTGACATGAGGCTGCAAGGTGGACAGTATCAGATCAAGGAGGTCTCGTCAGCCAAGAGGGACTTAGGATTTTGTTCTAAATGCCAGAAGAAGGCACTGGAGGGTTTAGAGCAGGAGACTGGGATGTTGTCACTTAGATTTATAAAGATCCCAGTGGGTGGCCAAAGGTTGTGGGGCAAGAGTGGAGGATGGGGCGTGAGGGGGGCGCCTGGGGGGCTCAGTCGGTCAAGCCTCTGCCTTCGGCTCAGGTCATGGTCCCGGGGTCCTGGGATCAAACCCCACATCAGGCTCCTTGCTCAGCGGGGAGCCTGCTTCTCCCTCTCCCTCTGCCTGCCACTCCCCCTGCTTGTGCTCTCTCTTTCTCTCTCTCTCTGTCAAATAAATAAATAAAATCCTAGAAAAAGAAAAAAAGACTGGAGGACAAGTTGCGGGTATGGCTAAGTGACTGTGGCCTATCCCCTCCTCCCACTTCTCCAAAATCCTTCCTTCTTCAAGGCCCCTTCCCAATTCCAGGTGAGGCGGGGATGACCCAAGAGCTCCAGTGGACCTCTGCGGTCCCCGAGGGATGTTGGACCGGCTTGCAGCCAGGTCCAGCCAGCAGCTGGGGCTCAGAGTGGAGCCACAGAGGCTGGGGTCAGGTTAAATAAGGAGGATCCCTGGGGCATATGAGGCAAGAACCCTGTGGATGTCTCCTGAAGGACAGACGGGCGGCTGGTTGGAGCTGGAGCAGCAGGGCTGGACACCTACTCTGGCAGCCCTAACATCCAAGCAGGCCTAATAGATAATATTTACTTATTTATTTATTTTTGAGATTTTATTTATTTATTTAATTGACAGAGAGAGAGAGAGAGACAGCGAGAGAGGGAACACAAGCAGGGGGAGGGTCAGAGGGAGAAGCAGGTTTCCCGCCGAGCAGGGAGCCCGATGCGGGGCTCGATCCTAGGACCCTGAGATCATGGCCTGAGCTGAAGGCAGTCGCTTAACCAACTGAGCCACCCAGGCGCCCCCCAATAGATAATATTTAATAACGGCAAATGCTTATTCAACACTGAACATGGCTCAGCACTGTGTTTAGCATTCTCCCTTCAGGGTCAGCTGCCCCGTGAGGTGTGACCCTGTGAGGTGACAGTTCCCATTTACAAATGGACAAACTGAAGCCCAGAGAGGTTGCGTGACTTGCCCAAGGTCACACAGCTATCTACGAGGCTCCCTGTGCCTGAGGCTACCACGCCTGAAGAAAGACCGAGGCTAGGAGGGCTTTGATGTCCTTGGAGATCGGGAAGCACAGATCGTGAGCCCCAGCTCTGTCTGGGAGATGGGGTCCCTAACGGGCTGGTGTGAGCATCTGGCTGCCTTGAGATGGTACATCTGGCTGTCACCAGCATCTTTCTTCGCACACCGCCTGCTCCTGTCCAGGATCCCCAGGCTCCGGCAGAATGGACACTGGCTTCCTCCCGAGGGGCAGGGGAAGGAGTGCGCTTGCCAGCCACAGTCCGAGCTGTTGGACGCTGCTCACTGCAAATTTACCTGAGCTTCTTCTCTGTCCACTCTCCTGGACTCTGGGGTCATCAGCGCAGGTGGAACCGTTACCCACTTAGGAATTCTCCCAAAGGAAGATATCTGTTTATCTTTTTAGCATCTATGATGTGCCCCACATGCTACATAAGTCCAGTTTTTAAATTAAATTTTAAAAATATTCTCACAATCACCCCGCAAAGAAGGCGCTCTTAGCTCGCTTTCACAGATTAAGAAACCAAGGCTCCGAGTGACTCGCCATGGCTCCTCAGCTCGTAGATGACACTTGACCTTTTCCCATTTGATACCCAGAGCTCGGTGCTTCCGTGCTCCCACCCTGTTCCCTCTGTCATCTGAAGGAGGCTGTTGGGGAGGGGGTGAGCCGGAAGGGAAGCAGGATGAATATCACTGATGCGTTGGGCTGTTTGTTCTTTGGGCGGAGCAGGACAGGAGAGGAGATAGGCCGGGATCTCACAGACCTCAGGACTAAAGTCCCCCAACAGCAGAAGGCCAGTGGGCAACAGTCACCAGAAGCCACGGGCTGGCTCCTCCAGTGGGCACGGCAGGCACCGTGCCGTGGGCCCAGCACACTTCAGAGGTGCACCGAAAGGTTTCAATTTCTTATAAAATTGGAAGCAAATGAACTCTCAGGTAGAAAAGAAGTGTGGGTGTTCTGGGTTTTGTTTTGTATTGAGGTATAGTTGACATATCACATTATATTATTATTATTTTTTTAAATTTATTTATTTGACAGAGACACAGCAAGAGCAGGAACACAAGCAGGGGGAGTGGAGGAGGGAGAAGCAGGCTTCCCGCTGAGCAGGGAGCCCGATGCGGGGCTCGATCCCAGGACCCTGGGATCATGACCTGAGCGGAAGGCAGACGCTTAACGACTGAACCACCCAGGCGCCCCAACATATCACATTATATTAGTTTCAGGTTTAGAGTAGAAGGAATTTGGTATTTGTGTATGTTGAGAAATGACCGCCACAGTAAGCCGAGCTGCCGTCCATTACCGCATTTTGTTTTGTTTTGTTTTTCTTGCCTTTTTTTTGTGATGAGGACTTTTAAGATCTAGTCTGTTAGCAACTTTCAAATACGCACGAGCATAATTAAGCATAGTCGCCATGCGGTACCTCCCATGACTTATTTATTTTATAACCGAAAGTTTATACCTTTCGATCCCTTCATCCATTTCGCCCATCCCTGAGAAAATGTTTAATATATAACATTAAAAAAAATTTTTTTTTGAGGGACAGAGTGTGTGCAGGCTGGGGAGACGGGCAGAGGGTGAGGGAGAGAGAATGTCCAGCAGGCTCCCTGCTCAGTGCAGAGCCCAACACGGGGCTCGAGCTCACGACCCCTAGATCATGACCTGAGCTGAAATCCAGAGTCGGACGCTCAACCCACTGAGCCGCCCAGGTGCCCCTGATATATAACATTAAAAAAAAAAAAAGTTCAGGGACGCCTGGGTGGCTCAGTCGGTTAAGCGTCTGCCTTCGGCTCAGGTCATGATCCCAGGGTCCTGGGATCGAGCCCTGCGTGGGGCTCCCTGCTCTGCGGGAAGCCTGCTTCTCCCTCTCCCACTCCCCTGCTTGTGTTCCCTCTCTTCGCTGTGTCTCTCTCTGTCAAATAAATAAAATGTTTAAAAAAAAGTTCAGTATAGGTTGCAGTGTTTTATTAGTTTCAGGTGCATTAATATATAACATTGACATATTCATTCAGTGTGGTGTAAAATATAATGATATATGTGTGTGTGTTTATGCATGTGTATATAAAAATATGTGTAGTTACTGCAGGAAGGGGCCCATGAAGGCAGAAGTACTTTGGGCTCACAAAAGTCATAATGGGGCCCTGGGAGGTTGTCAGAAGAACATTCCTGTAGGCCTGAGGGTTGAGCCTGAGGGTTCTCACGCAGCTGCCGGGTGTGGGGGTGGGGGCAGTTACCTTCCTCACAGCCAACACAGGTGGGGCACTGGGCTCCTGGTCATAATAACAAATAATATCTGTAAACTATCAGCAAAACTCCAGGTGTTATCTCCCTTAATCCTTATAACACTTTTGTTCTCATTTTACAGAGGAAGAGATCGATCTGAGAGGTTAAGTAACTGGGCCCGAGGTCACATAGCTGGCAAGTGGTAGAACCAAGATTCCAGTTCCATATTGTCCTGCAAATGACATCTGAGGACCCCTTCTGCCCCAGGAGTCTGGAACTTTCTGCAGCCTTCCACTGGGGGAGGGGGCGTAGTACATTGTTTTCTGGTTGTTTCCTGGGCTCAAGCTTGTCTCCCTGCTTAGGCTTGATCTCTTTAAGGCCCGACTGTATTTTATACTTTTCTTCTACGGAGGCCCTCAATCCCCTGTGTTCTGAATAAAGTTGTAGGTGCTTGCGTCACATTACGGAGACCCTGTGTCCTTCTTGGCCCCCTGGAGGTGTCCACATTAGCAGCTTTTCTGTGGCTGCTTCTCGCTGTTGCCCCTTACAGCGGCCCCCCAAAATGTGACCTTTGATGGCTGTATGATAGTTCGTTTCTATTTGGGTAGCGTCGTGAACATAGCGGGTATTTGTGATATTTTATTTTCCAACCCTTCCCCGGTGATGATGGGGATGGCGAGTTTGCTCTTCAGTAGGTCAGTCCCCAAATAGTTATTAAGCGTGACCTGAGTGCTGAGAACAACATTCTGATCATCCGGCTTCGGTTCAAGGTAACATCGGGAATATGAGCAGAACATCTTAAAACTTCTGAGAAGTGGGGTGGCTGGGTGGCTCAGTCAGTTAAGCATCTGCCTTCGGCTCAGGTCATGATCTCGGGGTCCTGGGTTTGAGCCCCATGTTGGGCTCCCTGCTCGGCAGGCAGTCTGCCTCTCCCTCTCCCTCTGCTCCTCCCTCCTGCTCGGTCTCTCTCCCTCTCTCTCTCAAATAAATAAATAAATAAAATCTTAAAACAAAACAAAACAGGGCGCCTGGGTGGCTCAGTCGTTAAGTGTCTGCCTTCGGCTCAGGTCATGATCCCGGGGTCCTGGGATCGAGTCCCACATCGGGGTCCCTGCTCTGCGGGGAGCCTGCTTCTCCCTCTCCTGCTCCCCCTGCTTGTGTTCCTGCTCTCGCTATCTCTCTCTGTCAAATAAATAAATAAAATCTTAAAAAACAAAACAAAACAACAACAACAACAAAACTTTTGGAGAAGTGGCCAAGGAGGCAGTGAGGGAAATTTATAGCCTCAAATGCCTTTATGAGTAAAAAGATGAGATGAAAAATGAATGAACTGAACATTCAACTTGAGAAGCGAGAAAAAGAGCAATAAAAGAAACACCAAGAGAAAGAGCTAATAGGGCATAAAGGGAGGAATTAAGGACACAAAACCAGGGGCTGGGTCTTTAAAAAGACCAGTATGATGGAATGTCCAGGGACACGCCGGACCGCAGATTCCTTAGTGGGGAGGCCTTCGGGGATACTATTTCTCACCCCGAGCTTTTGGTAGTAATCGCTTGGCCAAGTGTACTAGTTATTCACCTGAATGGAGAGACATAAAACTAGAAATAGGTTTCTCACAGCTTCTGTGCTCAGGAATCCAGACAGGACTTTTCTGGGTCTCTCACAAGCTGCAGTCCAGGTGTTGGCGACCTCAGCCATCCCACGGCTTAAGTCGGCGGTGGTGGGGAGGGGGGGTTCCACTGCCAGGTTCACTCATCTGGCTGTCAGGGAGCCTCAGGTCTTTACTGGCTGTTGGCTGGAGACATCGGTTCCTTGGCACATGGGCCTCGTCTGTAGGACTATTCAAAAGTGGCTTGTTTGCTTCCCCCAGAGTTAGGGCAGAGAGAGGGAGAGGGAAGGAGGGAGGGAGGGAGGGAGGGAGAGGGAGAGGGGACAGTCTTTTCTAATGTCTCTTTTTGTAATCAGTCTTTTCAGTACCTAATTTTGGAAGTGACACCCGGGCACTTTTGCCCTATTCTAATATTCTTTGTTAGGCGAAAGTCTCTGGGTCCAGCCACACTCAAGGGGAGTCAATATACGAGGGTGTGAATACCAGGAGGTAGGGATCACTGGACATCATGACCAAGGCTGTGTGTCACACAAAGGACATCCTTCTGGAGGGCGACTCTTCCCTTTGCTAAGTGAGGGCAGCGAGCCATGGGTTTGTAGACAAGGCAAGCTCTGCCTCTTACTCCTTGCATGGGACCCTTCCTTCCCCATCTGAAAAATGGGATCATAATAAAGATCATCTTGAAAATTTGTTGAGGTTACTGTGATGAGGGCTGGATAAAGTGCTCTGTAAAGTGTAGAGTACCCTTTAGGAGGCAGGCTTTGTTTTATTTTAATTAATTAACTTATTTATGAGAGTGAAGAGAGAGAGCACAGAGAGAGGAGAAGCAGACTCCCTGCAGAGCAGAGAACCTGAGGTGGGCTCGATCCCAGGACCCTGAGATCCTGACCTGAGCCAAAGGCAGATGCTTAACTGACTGAGCCACCCAGGCGCCCCAGAAGGCAGGTGTTACTAAGAGAACAAGGCTGGAGATTTTGATTTTTTTTCTTTTCTTTGGTGATTTTGATTTTTTCTTTTCTTTCTTTCTTTCTTCCCTCCCTCCCTTCCTTTCCTTCTTTCTTTCTTTTAAAAAACCTTTCATTGAGGTAACACGCACACACAGAAAAGCATCCAATTCGTGAACATGTGCTCCCATCTTTAAAGATTTTTCTAGGGGCGCCTGGGTGGCTCAGTCGTTAAGCGTCTGCCTTTGGCTCAGGTGGTGGTCCCAGGGTCCTGGGATCGAGCCCCGCATCAGGCTCCCTGCTCAGCGAGAAGCCTGCTTCTCCCTCTCCCACTCCCCCTGCTTGTGTTCCCTCTCTCACTGTGTCTCTCTCTGTCAAATAAATAAATAAAATCTTAAAAGATTCTTCTAAAGCAAGCGAACTTGTAAATTCTTTCTACTTTGTGCACTTATAGAAACCTTCTATAGTGAGCTAGAATTACTGCTATAATCAGAAAAATACCACCTTTACGAGGTGCAGTTTCTGTTGATTAGGGGCTTTTCTGTGTATAAAGCACCTGAAACCTCCTTATCTTGCTTGGGCTTTATCACGGCCCTGGGAGGGAGGCCGAGAACGGATTGATTTCCTTGTGGCTTAAAATGAGGAAATCACCGTCCTCTTGGGGTGGGCAGGGGCCTGGAGGCGGTGTCCTCTGTGAGCACCGGGCAGCAAGCCACCCGTCAGCTCCTGGCACTGGAGGGTTCTCTGCAGGGCTGGCCTCTCCGCACCCCTTCCAGAGTGACCACTACCAGCTCTGATGGAAACCATGCCAAACTAGGGTTCTAGAAAAATCCCGCTTCCAGGAATCCACCCTAAATATGTTGTCCGGACGCAGTCAAACTTTATATGCAAATAGATTGAATGCAGCAGTACTTTTAATAGCAAACATTTAGAATTAATGTAAGTGTTCAGCAGAAGGAAATTGGTCCAATAAATTTAGTTCTTGAAAGGTGGAATAGTTCACTGCCATTGCACTATCATTGTGAAATACAGATTTGTGGGCTTTAATGTTTACTGAATGAAGCAGGGTAGGCAACTGCACAGAGGGCTGTCTGTGATATGAATCCACAGAAAACTGTGAGGAGGGAAATGAGCCAGTAGAGAAAGCAGGTTTCCTTCTGGTGGGAGGGTTAGGAGCGCTTGCTTTATTTCTGACGTTTTTCATACTTCATATCTCGAACTGCCTGCGTGAGCCAGTGATGTAAGTCACAGAAGATCAAAGCATTTAAATCCCCAGTACTGCCCCCACCTCAGCCCTTCCCCTCCCTTCTCTGATTTTAACAGTTTGTTATAGGCACTTCTAGATGTTTTCCTTGAATCCACCATGTATTGCTTTTAAAACTTACACGTACAATCAGAAAAATCATGGGGTGAGGGGAGAAAACAAAACAGAGAGCTCTCGGAATGAAGCTCGACGTCAGAGAAAATGAGAAGCTTCGAGGTTTTTTGCAGAGCGAGTCTCTGTGCTTGAGGATGAGGAAGCAGAACTCAGGACGGCAGGTGGCTTGCCAAGCTCGCATGGTGTTTGTGCTGGCTCTGACACCCAGCTGGGGCTGGGCTGGGAGGGGGTGGGAGGCTGGGGGCAGGGAGGTCGGGAGGATGCTCTGGGCTGGGCTGGGCTGGGTGCGCCCAGGTGAGGAGCCTCCCACCCGTTTGGTCTGGGTACTAGGAGATGCTGGTGGAGAGACACGGGGGCAGAAGGGACCAAAGTCCCCATTTATGGCCTTGAGGGAGTTAATGTGTAATATTCTAGAATATAAACTGGGCTGTGAGGCGCGATCTGGAGCCCAGGCCTCCAGGAGCCACCAAGAACTGCGGCCAGGAGCTGCCACCATGTCGGTGAGGAAGCCGGCTTCCCCACGGCTCACCTCCTCCATTCCCCACATCTTTGCCTGAGTGGGGCGACTTGGTGGGGAGGGGGGCTGGAGAAAAGTGTCACCGGCCCTCCCTGGGCTTCGGTTTCCCTATCTGTATAGTGACCGAGGAGGACAGACGGCCTCCACCGTCCTCTAGCATGGATGTTCTCTGCTCTCTCTACCACCACCCTGCTGCGGGAACGTGAACCTACCTCTTCCCCCCTCTAGACTCAGTTGCTCTTCCGTAATAATAATAATATTAGGAATAATAATAATTGTCAACACCTACCGGGTTTTTAAAATTTTTTTTTAAAGATTTTATTTTTTTATTTGAGAGAGAGAGAGCACAAGAAAGGGGAGGGTGAGAGGGAGAAGCAGACTCCCTGCTGAGCAGGGAGCCCGATGTGGGACTTGATCCCGGGACTCCAGGATCATGACCTGAGCCGAAAGCAGTCGCTTAACCAATTGAGCCACCCAGGCGCCCTCCCGGGCTTTTTAAAAAGGATTTTATTTATTTGAGAGAAAGAGCATGTGCAGGGGAAGGGGGAGGGGCAGCGGGAGAAACAAACTCCCTGCTGAGCTGGGGCTCAAACTCGGGACCCCGGGATCATAACCTGAGCCGAAGGCAGATGCTTAACCAACTGAGCCACCCAGGCGCCCCTCTACTGAGCTTTATAAAGATGAAGAAACTGAGGCTCGGGGAGGATGTTGCCCAAGGTCACAATCTGTTAAACGCAGGAGTTTGAGTGCATCCCTTTGCGGTCCCTGATTCTGTCACAGCTGTGTGGCTTCAGACAAGTCACTGCCCCTCTCTGAGCCTCCGTCTCCCGCATTTGGGCAACTGGATCACAGATGGCATCTGAGGATCAGAAGGTGTCTTAGTTCCCCGTGGTCACTGTAACACATTTATTCTCTCAGAGTTTTAGAGGCTAGAAGTCTGAAATCGAGGGGTCGGCAGGGCCACTCTTCCTCTGAAGGCTCCAGGGGAAGATCCTTTCTTTTCTCTTCCAGCTTCCGGTGGTTGCGGTTCGCGGCAGTCTTTGGTTGTGGCTGCACTTCTCCCCTCTCTGCCTCTGTCCTCACAGAGCCTTCACCTCTGTGTGTCTGTGTCTCTGGGTCCACTTTTCCCTTTGCTTATAAGGATGCCAGGTGTATTGGATTTAAGGTCTACCCTAAACAAATCTTGATTACATCTGCAAAGACCTTATCTCCAGATAGGTCATGTCCATGGGTGTCAGGTGGCCATAACTTTTTGGGAGACACCGTTCAAGCTGGTACAGATAGGATGCAGGATGTGAATGCCACGGGTGGGGTCACGTGTGGCAGGGATGATGCTGTCCAGCCCTCCCCTCTCAGAGGAGCTCTGTGGCCCAGAGACCTTCCCAACCCACTTTCTGCTTCTCCACCCATCCCATCCCTGCCCGCTCTTTCCTCCTTCTCCAGAGACCACCCAGTCCAAATCTCTTATATTAACGATGGGGGAACCTTTCCCAGCTCAGTGCCCTCGAGTGCGCAGAGGGGGAGTGCGACCTGCGGCGTGTGAGCGGGCTCCACCGGCAGAAGGGCTCTGGGCATGCTTGCGATGGGCTTTTTATGGAATGCTTCTCGGTTGGCACAGGAAAAATTGGAGATGACAAACATGGACATGAAGTTGGGGACCACCCTGAAGATCAAGGGCAAGATTGCCAGTGATGCTGATGGGTGAGCAAGAGGAGAGGCGGGGGGTGGGGGGTGGGGTGGGACGGAAGGGGGCAGGGGAGCTGTCCACAGGCCTGGAACAGGCCTGGAAGCAGGGGGGCGGGCAGGCAGGCAGGGCAGCCCTGTGAGATGGACACAGAGGAGAGCGACCCCGGTCCAAACGGGCCTTTTTAACATCCTTGCTGGTTCCCACACCCTCCCGCGCCCCTCACAGGAGGGGGCCTGCCTTCACGGCTGAGGGTGTTTGGGACCCTCAGAATTTCACAGCTCATGCTATATGCTCAGCTCCGCGGCCCCCCAAAACATTGAGGAGGCAGGTGGAGAAGCCCCTGGAGCTCTGCCCAGCCCCCTGTGGGTCAGGTGTCTCTACTGAAAGCCCACGCCTCCCCACCATCACTCTCTTAACCCGGCTGAATGGGCAGAGGCCAGCCTTTCATACACATTACCCCAGAGACAGCCACCAGGGGGCGCCAAGGGGGGGGGGTCTCACTTGCATCCTCTCCATTAGAACCAGCGGCGCTGCCCCTCCCGTGTTACAGCTCAGCATCGGGCTCTACCTGTGTGCCGAACGGGTATAGAATTTCTTGGGGCTGATCTCCACGAATCTTTGGTTGGCGAGGGCAGGCTGATGTAGGGGGTAGGAGCCAAGAGCAGAGTCACCCCTTTCTCTTACTTGGGTTCAAGTTTACAGACATTTGTAACCCCTCTGGTCTGAGACCTACCCCTGAAGGCACCCTATTCATGACTCAGAGTGTCCTACTCTCAGGGGCCTTGACGGTCTAACCCAGGCTGTAGTGATCCTGTCAAGAAGTCACACAACCCCTGATTGAATACCTGTAATGACAGGGAGCTCACCACCTTAGCTTAACTGTTTATGGCCAAACTCAACAGGCCTCCAAATATCTAAGGACAGCAATTCTCTCCCCCAGGATAGGTACCCCGATTCCTGAGACTGTCACTCTCAGTGACCCTCCTGTTGAGAGCCTTAGTCCAGGTGCCAAATGGAATGTGGTACTCCCACGTGCTAGGTCTGACCAGGTTGTCACCTCCCTTGTTTTAAGGCACAGGCCTCAATTAACATCTTTCTTTCATGATTCTTTCAGCTTGGGGTCAACCCAAGTACTTTTATCCAGCGCTGGCCCCCCATCCTGACTTGCTGCCCCTTTCCCTGCAGATTTGTGATTAATCTGGGCCAGGGGTCAGAGAAGCTGAACCTGCATTTCAACCCACGCTTCCATGATTCTGCCATCATCTGCAACTCATGGGATGGCAACTGGGGGCAGGAGCAACGGGAAGGTCACATGTGCTTCAGCCCAGGGTCAGAAGTCAAGGTGAGGTCAAAGGGGAAAGGCGCCCGAGGAGCACGTCCATGGGAGAGCCCCGAGGGTAGGGCCCCCTGGCCTAGACACGTGTTGGCACTGTTTGAGCCTCCTCAAGCTGCCCTGGCCCACTTCCGGGGCCTCCTGCCTCCCTGACACCTTCCCTCCCACCACAGATCACCGTGACCTTTGGGAATGACGGATTCAAAGTGAAGCTGCCAGATGGGCACCAGTTTACCTTTCCCAACAGGCTGGGCGACAGCCACCTGAGCTACCTGAGCGTGCAAGGCGGGTTGAATGTCTCCTCCTTCAAGATTGACTAAGTGGATAGCACTTCACCGGAGTGAAGACCCCGGGTACAGATGCCCTCTCTGAAGCTTCTCTACCCAGTCACACAGGACCAGCAGCCGCCCAGCAGTTCCTGCCCCCGGGACCCTACTCTCCTCCACTAAAGCGAAGAAGAAACAAAAAGAACACGCCTTTATCCAGTCTTTCTGTGGCCGGTGTTTTCCATACATTGTCATGCCCCCAGCATCCTCATGATACAGAGAAGGAAACTGAGGCACGAGATCATAGGGCTTCGAGGTGGGGGTTGGGACGTGCTCCCAAACACCTCCAAGCACCCACGGCTGCCCTGTGGGATTACAGGGCAGGCACTGGTTGCAGGCACCTGGGCCAGGGGCTGTTCCAGGAACTGTAGATAAGCCTCCCACCTGGGCCTCTTTATCGCTGGAACAGTCATTCCAGCCTGGTTACTCATTACCCTCTGCCTCAGCCCCTCCCCTCACTGGGGGCCCTGGGGGTGTGGGTTGGCGGGGGGGGGGGGGGGGGGGGGGCACGGTTCTTTGGTTTTCCGAACATGATGGGAGGCTATTTAAGCAGGTGGAGTTGACCCTGTTCTCCCAGGTCCCCAAGCATCTTGCAGGACACCTTTTATCAAAAAGCCTTTTTTAATCAGGACCCAGAAGCAGGTCTGGGGTGCACAGGAAGGTGGGATTCCTCCCCTGTGAGGTCACACCTGACTTTTCTCTGAGACTTCTGGGATAAGTCAGGGGTTAGGGTTGGAATGTTGGGGAAGCAGCCTTAGCAAGGGCTGGGGCTCTCGGGGATGCGGCAGGGACCCTGCTGGGGGCAGCTCTAGGAGGGCTGGGGCAGGCGGTCCCTTTGGGAGAGGAGACAAAGGCCCTGTGTGGTATGCACCCCGTGCCCCCCCCCACCCCCAGCAAGGACAGTTTTTCCAGCACAAAAGCTGCACTGTGAGGCTGGGCCCTCCAATCAGTGGGGGTGGCACAGGGTTGGGGGTGGGCCTAAGGAATGGCTGTGGGTCCAGAGTGGCAAGGGGGCTGGGCAAGGCAGCCCAGCAGGAATGAGAACAAGCCTGGTCTCCTCTGGCCTCCCTCCCATGTCTGTCCTGCAGAGGGGTGGAGGGGCTGGGGGTCAACTGCGTTCTCCCATCGATCATGGGCAGGACCTAGTTATCAGGTGCTGCCTCTGCACCTGGGCTGTTCCTGGCAGTGCCCTGAGCCCCGGCAGGGTCCTGAGCCCATGGCCGGCCACTCACACTTTGACTTCATCGTCCTCCTCAGCATCAGCAAACTCGAAGGTGTTTGCTTGCACTGTGCTGGGCACTGGGGCCCTGCTGCCTGCCTGGGGTGCGCCCCACTCTTCATCCAGGCTCTCCCAAGAAGCCCGAGCCTGGGGCAGCACTCCCCCCAGCTCCTGGCTCCAGGCATCTCTCCCAGTGTAGTGGCGGCTGCCCTGGTTGTCCCCCCAGCCTGCTCCCCAGTGCCTGCCAGGGGCCACGCCAGCAGGTGCACAGGGATACTCTTCCACTGGGCTGGCCCTCACCTCAGCCACTGGGCCCAACCCAGCGGTTACCCCATTGGGGCAGTGTCCACGGGGCTGGGGGCTTGCAGCAGGGGCTGGGGGGCTTGTGGCAAGGGCCGGGGGTCTTGAGGCAGGGGCTGGGGGACCGGCAGCAGGGGCGGGGGGACTTGTGGCAGGGGCTGGGGTCTCAGCAGCAGAGGCTTCTGAAAGGCTCATGACCCCCAGCAGCTCACTGAGGAGAGATGGCCCAAGGTCGAGGTCCAGGCGGAAGGACAGAAGGGAGTCAGAGCGGCGAAGCCCGGACTCAGAGGGGAAGGTATTATCATGGTCTCGGTCACGAGGCTTTTCCTGGCGAGGCAGGCGGGAGATAGTGCAGAACCCAGAGTCCACGCCTGGAAAAAAATAAAAATGGGGAGCAGGGTCATAGCTGGGGTCCCCAACCAGGAATTGGGGAGAGCCAGCTTGCTCTGTGACCTCTAACACGTCACTCTCGCATCTGGCCTCAGTTTCTCCCCTCTTTCCAATATAGTGAACCCTGGAGTCTCTCACAGGATCTTCCTATCAAGCCTAGAAGTGGAAAATGGACACAGTCCTCATTCCCATTTTGTAGATGAAGAAAGTAAGACTCAATTTGGGACAAGGGGAAAGGCTTGCCCCGGGGTCACAGACTCTGAAGGGGTGGAGCCAAGCCTGGAGCTCAAACCTCCTCTCAGTCCCAACTGAGGGTCATGGTCGCTAGTCCCCTTCCATGACAGGGGCCAAGGGTTGCAGCAAACCCACAGCGCGTGGGCGGGTTTGTGGGCACAGGGATGGAACCAGCAGCCAGGGTCTGACTGCACAGAAATCACAGACTCAGAGGACAGGCAGATGCCCTGCAAAGGACCTCTTCCACCCTCTGGCTCCAGGACTGCCATGCCCGAGGCCCGGTGTGCTTACTGTGGACCAGCCCCCAGGGGAGCTCTGAGCAGCCCTCAGGGAGTCGAGCATGGGAGGAGGCCCGTGGCAGTGAGGCAAAGCCACGGGCCGGGAATGGCCACCAGGTGGCAGCAGCGGCCCCGGTTCCCAGGTGAGCAGCGCAGCGGAAGGACCGAAGCACCCACCACTCCCCAACCACAGCAAGAGGGACCTCTGGCTTCCGTCCCTGGGAGTGGTTTTTCCAAACTGGTCAAGTCACAGGAACTTCTGTTCAAATAACAACAACACAGCAACAGCTCCTATGTCCCGAGCACCTACTATGTGCGACTCTGGGCCACGCCTGATACACGTATCACATCTCTGAGTCTCAGCAATGACCCTAATGCACCCATTATACAGGTCAGGACTTGACCTGACAGAGGGCAGTCGGCTTGCTGGAAATCAGGTAGAAGCAGGATTTTAATCCCAGAGCCCAGACTCCCAGTCTCTCCACTCTGTCATTCTGATGTAAAGGGGCTGCTTCGGTTGAAGGGGACGGGGGTGGGTGGGGGGGAACGGGCTGGCTCAGCCAGGGGCCCAGACATGGGGAGGCAAGTTAGAGGCAGGTGGGACTCAAACCCCAGCTCCTCACCTCTCAACCTCAGCGTACAAATACTCCTTGACCCCCACCCCACTCACGGTCTGGAGTTTGGGCCTAACCTCCATGGGGAGACCAAACTAATGTGGGGAAAAGCGCTCACTTGGAGGCTAGGCTGACCCATCGAACCCTCTGGAGCTCAGCACCTAAAAAATAAGCAGCAAGCACAGGCCCTCACCGTAACTGGAGCGGCCGTCCGTGGAGTTGGCAGGGCTGCGGTCAAAGGTGAATTTGCCCACCACGAGGCTGTCGTAGGCAGCCTGGTTGAGCTGGGGCAGGGAGATGGCGTTCTTGATGATCGGGGAGACTGCGGGCGGAGCAGGGGAGGGTGCGGGCGGGGAGGCCATCCGCCGGGGCGGCGCCCCTACCCTCCGCACCTGCTGTAGCTTCTTGGCCAGGAAGCTGCGGGGTGAGCGGTGAGTGCTCCCAGAGCTGCCGCCATGGTTGCTGAGGAAGGAGGTGTCACCAAAGACATCCCCACCACGGCCCACATGCATGGTGTGGCGGAAGTCCCCGAGCGGGGGGCTGATCATGTCTGCTGTCAGCCGCCTTTTGCTCTGTGAGCTGGACACCCAGCCCACAGGCGAGAGCTTGCCCAGGCTCATGGCAGGGGCTCCTCCAGCCCCCTGGGGGCCCGGCATCAGCTCTGGCTCTCACAGCGGCTGGTGCATGCCCCCCTTGGGGCCTGGGCTCAGGGTCCACTTCTCAGCTCCCTCCTTCCCCGTGGAAGGGGGTGGACAGAGGCTGCCTCCCCTGCGCTCCTAAGGTGTCGCCCCCAAATGCTGAGGCTGTGGAAGGCCCATGGCTGGTTTCTCCCTGGGGCCTGGCTCCCGGCCCCGTGGAAGCAGCTGTCGGTGTTCTGTCCAAGAACAGGGAAGGTATGAGTTGTGCCTCGAGTGTGGACAGCCCCTCTCTGCCCAGGGGTAGAGACCTGAAAGAAAGAAAGAAAACGATGGTGGGCCCGGGGGATCCTGGGTCCAAATCACAGCTAGAGAGAACAGGTGGCTATACCTGCCGACAGAGATGGGGGCCACCGACAAAACGCTGAGCAGGCGCACAAGGAGGACATGCTGTAGAATTCTGGGCACCCGACATTTAAGAGCAGGCAAAGGAAACAAGAGTGATACAGTCAGAATCGTGGTTGCCTCTGAGCAGGGACTGCTGGGAGGGGCACAGAATAATTCATCCAGCTGTACCCTGGAGATGTGTAGCAGTTAAGAAGCACGGATGGTCCTTATACCCAGACCGTCTGTGAAGCACCTACTAAGTGCTGATAAATTACCTGTCATTCATGTAACCCGCATGACAGCCCTGAGGGAGGCACTATTTTAGAGAAACTGAGGCACAAAGAAGTGAAGTGACTTGTTTGAAGCTACACAATCAAAATGGCGAGGGAGAGCACCCCCCACCCCATCCTCCCCTGCAAACCCAGAGCCCTTGAGCCCCAAGGTACATTCTCCTCTGCTGCCAGGTTGGGCAAATCACCTCCCTTCTCTGTGGCTTAAACTGTCCTCCACTCAGAGAGGCCAGGAGGGAGGAGGTGCCCTGCCACAGGCTTTGGGAATTGCTGTGTAAACAGCCTGCACAGAGGTTCCTCAGAACGCTCCGCCTCAAGGTGCTTCCTGGAAAAAGGATCCTGTGGTCAAAAGTGGCTTTTCCCAGCTGCCGACTGCATGCCTGAGCAGATTGAAGGCTCTGAGAAGGCCCGCAGGAAAGAATTTTACTATAGTTTTTCAAATTGAGGTAGGAGCCTTGTTGTCAGGGAACAAGTTTTGGAAAAAGCACAGTTGGTGCCAAAAGCTATTTCTTGCCCACCCCTCCTGATCTCCCTGCCTCCTCCCCCGCCCCATCCTTCTCTAAGCTTCTCTTGGTCTGACCCCATCCCTTCTAGTATCATAGAAAGTGCAGTCTGGAGGATGCCTATGGGCCTATGGTCTGACCTCTGGCTTTCCTGTGGCCCAGAGAGGTTACAAGTTTGCTCAAGGTCCCATCAAGAGAGCTAGTCGAGACTTGAACTCAGGTCCCATCAAGAGAGCTAGTCGAGACTTGAACTCAGAGCCTCTGACTCACATAGCCTTTGACTGGCTCCTGGAGCCCAGTCTTGTTTCCCCAGATTGGCAACACACTGTGAAGGTGGGGCCGCCGTCTAGATGTTCCTGTCTTCCTCCCTCCTTCCATCCAGCTTGAACTCTGCACGTGGCAAGTGCCAAATCAACAGGGGTTCAATCGCAGGAGATCGCTACAATGACCTTCCTGCCAAAGGATCACCCCTTGCCACCTTCCAAGGGAGGGTAGGTAGATGGGTGGGGAAAAGCTTCACCGTGTGACCTTGAGCAAGTCACCTACCTCCGCGGGCCTGGGACCTCAGCTGATAAAAGTTGATAATAATCCTTAACAAGAACACCTAGATCTGTGCCTGAACTTTTTTTTTTTTTAAATTTCGCTGCCACCTCCAAGCAGAAAAATCTCAGTACTGCCCTTTGAATGTTATTTGAAATTCAAAATAGGTTAAATAACAAGATAAAAACAAAGAAAGCAATAAAACAAAGCTTGCTTTGTTCTCTGACTACATTCTCTTCCCTTCCCACCATCTGATCCTCCCCCAACCCTAACTCCTCCCCCGGGGCGGGGGGTGTCTGAATCATCCCTTTCCCTGGCACCCCCGGCACCAAGTCCTCGCGGAATGTTTGCTGAAGTTACGGAGCACTCTGCCGTTGGCCAACCAGTACATGACGTCTTCGGACGCCAACTGCCCCGCACAGCTGAGGGGTTAGCCCGTTTTTACAGGGAAAGCCAAGGTTCAGAGGGAAGGGACTTGGCCAAGGTCCTGGCAGGTACATGGCAGGTTTCCTAGCTCTGCAGAGATGCGGGATGACTCTGTGAGCGGGGGAAGGAACTGGGGAGGGGGGTCACCCTGAGATGTCATGTGAGGGGTCCCTGTGTCTGTCTTGTGGCTACACCCACCTCTCTCCCAGCCGCCACCTCCAAGTAGCTACTCTTCTCTCTGCAAAAGGGACTCTGGCCCCCACTGAATCCCCACGGCCATTTTGACTCGTGAGACCAGATGCGTCTGGGCACCTCGGAAAGGTCTCTCCTTACCCTTCCACCTTGCCCACTGCAATAAAGAGACCCTGCCAATAGAGAGGTTGTGGGACAAAGGGCAGGGCATTGCTACTGGGGACCTATTTTCCCACGTGGAAAACAAGAACAGCATCGAAAGCTGGCCCTTTCCCAGAGGAGTTATGAGTGGAAGGTGCTGTAAATAAAGCCCCAGGTCCTGGAGCAGGGCAGCCCCAGTTCAAATCCAACATGTTAGCACTAACATCTCTCACTGGGGGCCCCTTAGTGGCAGCAATTTGACCCCAGCTGTTGACTGCAGGGTTTTATTGCTGGCGATCAGGTGTGCCCCACCTGGCCCTGGAGGAAGAGGGGCTCCAGGTGTCCTGGTGCAAGGCCCACCTCCTCTCACCAGCCCGGGATTACTACCTGTTAACGCTCACGACACCCATTTTACAGGTGAACAAAATAAGGCGCAGAAAGGGGATTGACTCGCCCCAAGTCACAGAGCAAAAAAAAGTGGATGGCCCCGGAGCTTCCCTGGGATTCTGTCACCATCACAAGTAAATGTCAGGGGAGGGGTAGGACCACAGGGGCCTGGGGAGAGTTGTTGGAGGAGGCAATGCCCAGCTGCTGAGCTCGGGAAGGGCAGGCCTGGGAGGCGGGAGACTGTGTACATTCGGTGCCTGTGACCTGGGCAAGAGTGGTCACCCAGCAGCCTCAAGGTCCTAGCGGTCCTCGTATTTAGCCTACAGAGGATAGTGAGGCTGGGGCACTTGGGAAGAGGTTACTCAATGGTGGTAATGACCGCAAGGACAAGGCTGGAGGGGGCCGACAGGGGCCGCTGTGGAGGCACCGCGGTGCGGTGGAGGCAGGGGGTGCTGTCCGACATCGGGGAGGGCAGAGGCTGGGCTCCTGCACCCTGGCGCTCACCTGAGGGTCACCCTCGTGCCTGCCAGCGCACCACCTGTCACCCTGGAGGCCAGGCACATGCACACAGCCCCCTCCCCACCGGCGTCCGGCTGGGTAACACCACCCGTACCACTGGACAGCGCGGCCCTGCCTGGGTCAGGACAGTTCTGGCCCTAGAATAAAAGATTAACTCCCTGGGGCCCCTCGTATCCCCTGAAGCACCCCTCCCCACAGGTGGAGAGACGGGCAAACCGAGGCCAGAAAAGGCCAGCAAGTTGTCTGCGGCCGCAGTGGGGACCCTGTTGCTGGACTCTGAGGGGTTAGGAGGGAGCACCAGGGGCCATAGGGGAGTAAGAGGAAAAAGCGGGAGAGACGCTTCTTGGTCCACCACTCCAAGTTACGGCCGAAGCCCTCCACTCGAGGAGGGGGGTGGCCACGGACCAAGTGTCCCCCCCCCAGTCCTGGGTTCCACTCCCCACAACGCGTTTGGGGCGGCCTGGGACTGGTCCCTCCGCCTTTCTAGGCCTCAGTTTTCCGGTCTAGAAAATGGGCTTCAGGCTTCGCGGGTCTTGCCTGGTTGGGGCAAGGACAGAACAATCTCGAGGCCAGTCGGGACTGGAAGTCGCGGAAGACTTGGGCCATAAAACATTCCCTCTGGGAGGCAGGGGGTTAGAATGGGGAGGGTCGCTCGTTCCGCGGGGGAAGGGGACAGCCGGCTGCCGTGGCCCGAGGGGAACCGGACGGGATGACCTCATCCGCTGCTCGGCCTGGAATGCGGTGGTTGGGGAGGGGGCAGGGTGCCTGGGGGCAGGGTGCCTGGTCCATCTCCCCAGCGGTCCCTCCCGCCCCCCACTTCCCGCTCTCCGCGCCGGCCTCGCCAAGGGGCCCGACATTCCGGCACATCGCCCCCTCCCCGTTCCTTCCCTTCCTTTCCCAGGGCAGGAAGGAGCGTAGACGGCCCTCTGCTCTCCCCCTCCTCCCGCAGCCCGCTTCACCGCTCACCCGCCCCAACTCTCTGCGCCCCTCCGCTCGCCGTGGACAGTACAAAACAACCCCCAAACTTGGAGGGACCCCCGCGCCGCTCCCGCTGCCGGCGGCTGGGCCTTCCTTGTTGGCACCGGGGGCGCCTCCGGCAGGCTGGCCTCCCCCACTCCCCCGCCCCAGCCCCCGGGCGCCTAGGAGGGTGCCGGTCCCCCCCCGCCGGCGTCCACGCCCACCCGGGTGGCGCTGTTACCTTCGCTCGGCGAGCCCCGGGGGCCGGGGGCCGGGGGGCGGACGCGGCGGCAGGGGCGGCGGCAGCGCGTCGCGGCGCGCAGCCCGGGCGAGTGGCTGGGCCGGTCTGCGCCGCCCTGGCCGCGGGCTCCGCGGGCTGGCTCCGGGGGCGGGGGCGGGGTGTGGGCGCGCTCCCTCCCCGCGCCTCGCTCCTCCCGCCCGCGGGCGGGGCCGGGCCCCCTCCGGGGCACCGGTCGGGCCGCCCAGAGGGGCGAGGAGAGCTGGAGGGGGGTGGCGAGGGTGCCGGGCAGGGGCCCTAGCCCGCCGCCCCCGACTGCCGGCAGGGAGCGGGGGACCCCGGGAACGTGCGGGTGCCCGGGCGGGGCGACGCGGGTCAGCGGCGGCCACCCCTCCCCCACCGGCTCCCCGCGGGGCTTTGGGGCGCCCAGACCTGAGAACTGGGCTCCCCAGCCGCTCCCTTCGGGTCTCCGGGGCCTTGAATGCCGGACAGACCCGCAGAGACCCTGAGTTCTACGAGTTGGGATGCCCACTGCCTTTCTCCCAATCCCCCATTCCTTTCAATCCAGCGCAGGCCTCGGGGGTGCTGGAACACAGAGTTGATTGAGCCCAACTGGGGCGCAGACCACAGCAGGCAACTTGTGGAGTGGTGTGTGGTGTGGTGGGGGCCCTAGAACCCAACTGCCTGGTTTCCTCTCCTGCTCTAGCCACTGCTTATCCTTTCTGGGCCTCAGTTTCCCATCTGTAAAATGGGATAGTAGTAGGCATCGGATGTTATGTTATTAGGTGTTCTCTGCTCTGTCAGCACCTAGGAGGCTTGCTGAACAGGTACATGAGACCAAACCTCAGATGGATGGGTTTAGAAAGCTTTATTGAGCACCCCCCCAATCCCATCCAAGAGGGGCAGGAAACCACCCTGCACCGGACCCTGTGTCATCCTCAAGGAAGGGAGAGAGAACTCTGATCCCTGCCTCATGTTTTTTTGCCCTCCTCTGATTCTGTGAGCTCTCTGGGGACAGGCAGAAAGTCCTGGGGGCTGTGGTAGCACAGAGAGACTCCTAACAGCCTCCAGGGGAGTGGAGGGGCCCAGCAAGTTTTCCCAGAGAAGGTGATACCTGACTTAAGTTGTAAAGGACACATAGGGGGAACACCGTGTAAGTGCACACACACACACACACACACACAAACACACACACACCTGGCAGGAGACCGCACAAGCAAAGATCTGGACCTAAGGATCTACAGGAGGAGGCAGGTGTGGCTGGAGGAAATCATCCGCCTGGGAGGAGGGCCATGTTTACAGCCTGGTGGAGGAGACTTGCATTGGCTCCCTGAATCCTCATGCTGGCCACAAAGGGAGGGTTTTTTTCCCCCAGCTGGACAGAGGGACAGATGGGGAAACTGAGACACAAAGAATTCTGGCACCTGCTCAAGTGGCACAGCAGTAGGACTGAGACTCCTGTCAGTCAGAGCCCTTTCCTCGGGGTCGGGCTCGGAGGTGTTTTGTCCTGGGGGTTGCTGTCTCAGGGGTGCTGAAGAGCAGGGGTGAGGAAGAAGCGAGACTGCCCCTGAGAGGCAGGGATGGGGGCGGGGGCACAGTCAAGGGCTGGGAGAGGACTGGGCCAGGTTTTGGGGGCTTACCCTTGGGCGTCCAGCCTCCTCTGGGCAGGGATGGGGAGCCAGTAGGCAGTGTGAGTCAGATGTGTATTTGGAAGCTCTTTCTCTGAGCCAAGAATGAACTGGAAGGACAGTGATGGAGGCAGGGAGTAGTAGCTATTATCATTAATAGCAGTAGTGATAACCAGCATTTATTGAGCATCGAATGCATACCAGGCTCTACAGCCTCTTAGAGGCACTGCCACATTTAATCCTCATGAGAGCCCCATAGGGACAATACTGTCATCATGTCCATTTTGCAGAGATGTGCAGTGATTTGCCCAAAGCCTCCTGCTCTGGCAGGATGGCCATATTTCCCTGTTTGCCCAGGATGGGCCCAGCATAATTATTTTATTTTATTTTTTTAAAGATTTATTTATTTATTTGACAGAGAGAGTGGGGAGAGGGGCAGAGGGAGAGAGAGAATTTCAAGCAGACTCCACGCGGAGCACGGAGCTTGACACGGGGCCCGATCCCACGACCCTGAGACCATGACCTGAGCTGAAATCAAGAGTTGGACACTTGACCACCTGGGCACCCCTAAGATTTTATTTTTAAGCAATCCCTATACCTAACATGGGGCTTGAACTTAGAACCTTGAGATCAAGAGGCGCAGGCCCCACCGACTGAGCCAACCCGGCGCCCCTCAGCATAATTATTAATAGTTCTTCCTTTTACTCTCAACGGTGACCTAGTTAGACAATAAATTACTTGTCATTCTCGCCAGAGGATCACCAGAACAGCCGGCAAAGGAAGCAATTTAGTGCCGTGTCAAAGGCCTTGAACCCAAAACTTGGCCCATGGGCTTCCCAGCCATTGTGTGACTGGAGGCAAGGCACTTGGCCTCTCTAATCCTCAAGTTTCTTGTCTATAAAATGGGTACAATTCCACGGCAGATATTTGCTACTTGCCAGCCCCAGAGATGGCTGGGAAAGCAGTCTTAGTGGGCATGCTTACAGCCTGCCACACACTTCCCCCATGCTCTCCAGCTCCGCGCTGGGGGCAGAGTGCCAGTGGCTGAGAACCTTCCTACTGTGTGCCAGGCACTTTGTCTCCTCCAGCTCATGGCGAGGCAGTCTGTGAGTCAGGAATTCTCTGCCCATTTTACAGATAGGTAAACTGAGGCTAAGAGCGGCCCTCTCCCTTCATTCAAAGCCTCTCTCCATGTAGGCTGTGTTCCTGTTCCTTGCTCCACTCCTGATTTAAGGATCCAACTCAGTTTTTCTCTCTGGAAAATGGGTGGAATGGAGGGGTCTTGGCACCCTTATGAAGGATGCAGGATGGGCAGTCCCCATTTCCTGTGCTTTTTTCCTCCACCCATTTCTCATGGTCCCTTTCCTTTCCCTGTGGAGGGGCTGTCTGTGTCCAGGAGTGCAGGGGTTAACCCTGGGGAGCTGTAATCACCATGTAGAATGCAGAACGAATGCTTCCCAGCCAGGGATTGGGAGCTGCTAGCTGGGACTGGCTGCCTAGAATTCAGGAGCCCCTAGTTCCTCCTCTGTTCTGGAGGAACAGGGGCCCTTGGGCCTAATCACAGAGCTCAGCTGCCCCCTCAACTCACCCCTGCAGACTGGGTGGGCTGAAGCTTAGGGCTTATGGGCAGGAGGCAGTTTCTGGGCAGGGAGTCCTCTGTGGAGCTAGAGCAGGGTGCAGCTAGAGAGGGGCACTTCCGCCTTGGGGACTCAAGAATGCCCGTGGCTACCCACCCGGCTCCAGTGAGGTTTGGAGTGGGAGCCTTGAGCTGAGTGAGTTGGCTTGGCCACATCTATCAGCCCTCATCCCAGGCTCTCCCGAGGGAGCCCTGCGTGTACCCTTTCCATCCCAAAGTCTGGCTGGGCTTTTGGTCCATTGATTGGTCTTCCCAGTACTCTCTCTCCTGAGTGGCCAGTGGTCCCTCCACCTATGGATGCGATTACCATTCTATCCTCCTACAGACTACTTACACTTCTATCTATCCATCTACCTCCCCCTCCACGCTTCCATTTGTCTACCTGCTTACCTACTCTCCACACCGATCCAATCACCTAACCACTTACCCACTCCTCACTTGACCCCCTTGCCAACACCCCTGTCCATTCATTCATCCATCCCCCCACCCATCTGTCCAACTACTCACCCATGCATCCTTCCGCCCCCATCCATTTATACACCTATATATCCTGCCCGTGCAGCATCCCTTGGTCCACTGCCCACACCCACACCCATCTACCCACTCACCTGTCCTTCCATGCATTCACTCATTCTTTTTCCTGTCCATCCTGTGAAGCTCTTACCTCGACTCACACCCGGCCTCTGCTGACCAACATGGGTCTCTGAGCTGCTTTGAAATGTCACCTCCTCCTGGAGGTCTTCCTTCAGAGCGTCTGTATTGGTACCTGTTGGCCTGCGAGGTCTCCCCGGAGATGGTGATGTTGGTATTCCTGGCAATTTGGGGAATGCATGGTCACAGCCAGCATCGGAAGGGGGTCCTTGTCCCCTGAACTGGACTGCCCCCACCATAAGGGCAGGTGTCCTTCTCCTGGGACCACTCCAGGGAGAGTCCCCATGGGCCAGATTCCTGGCAGGGGCTCAGATGCACCTAGGTGTTGCAGGGAAAGGGGACAGCACTGGGTTCTTGAGGAAGTTTGTGAGGCAGATTAGGTCGTCAGCTAGGGCAGACTGGCAATGGGGCCAAGGGGGCTATCCACCATGCTCTCACCAGTACGGCCCCAGCGTGTATTTGCAAGTCGGACAAACAAGAGTCCAGATCTCGGCTTTGCCTCTCACTAGCAGAGTGACCTTGGACGAGCCACTTTCTTGCCTGGTCCTCACTTGTGTTGTCTGTGATGAGCCATGACGTTCACTGTCTGACCTGTCAAGAAGGATAACTACTGTTATTCCTATTGTTACCATTTTCCTTTCCCCCAAAGACGATTTCATTTAACACATTTTAAGCAAGTTCCTGCTGTGGGTCAGGCTCCAGGCAGGGGTACCTTGTGAAGAGGCAGCAGTGAGTAAGGAGTGTAATTCCTACTCTCCAGAGACTTCTGGTCTGGAAGGGAAGACATAGGCCAAGATATTGGTGAGGATGAAGGGTCAAAACAGTGGTAGAAGAGGCCAAGGAGGGCGCCTGGGTGGCTCAGTTGGTTAAGCGACTGCCTTCAGCTCAGGTCATGATCCTGGAGTCCCGGGATCGAGTCCCACATGGGGCTCCCTGCTCAGCAGGGAGTCTGCTTCTCCCTCTGACCCTCTTCCCTCTCGTGCTTTCTATCTCTCATTCTCTCTCTCTGAAATAAATAAATAAAATCTTTAAAAAAAAAAAAAAAAGAAGAGGCCAAGGAGCCAGAGGACTGACTGAGGAGGTCCAGGGAGGCTTCCTGGAGGAGGTGGTATTTGAGCTTGGGGAATTATTGCCCCTAGGCGAGCTGGGGTGAGAACAGGGCTCAGGAGGGTAGAGAATGAGCTAGGAAGGGTCTACTATGGAGGATGGGAGAGAGGCCTTGAATGCCAGGCCCTCTGTGGCCTGAGCTAGCCTGGGCCGCTGCTCTGTGCCCAGCACCGGCTGCCCTCGGGAGTGGGGTGCTTTGAGATCCTGGTTGGGCTTTCCTCATAACAGACCAGACGGCAAGCTAGACAGTTAAGGCTCAGACAGAGCACAGACTTGGCAGGGCTCCCAGGAAGGCTTCTTGGAGGAGGTGGTATGGGGTTCTATACAGACGTGTGAAGCTGTGCAAAGCAGAAGGCATGTGAGCCAGGCTGAGTACAGTAAGTGTGTGTGTCTGGCATGAGTGTGTGCCCCATGGGGAGTCGGCTGGAGTGACCACTGAGTGATGAGGGACATCGGGGCCCTGCCGGGGGCTGGTGGGTGGCCTGAGGGCCAGGTGATGGCAGATTAGTCCCTGGCTGTCCTGCCCAGCTGTTTCTGGGGGTGATGCCTGGGTGTGAATGGGTTGTTCGGAGCAGTGGGGTCAGGATGGGAGTTAATCCCAAGGGTATTTGGGAGGGCGTGGCCTCGAGGCCCAGAGGGAGAGCATGGCTCCCTGACTGCCGGCAGGCAGCTGTCAGGGCCGGAAACGCCTCTGGAATTCCAGGCTCTGGGAAAAGGGCTGGCCATGTGCAAGAGTTTTCTCAGCTGGACCCTTCCAGGCCAACTCTGCTCTGGTTCCTTATTCACTGCTCTGCAGGGAAATGGGGGCGGGGAAGCCCCCCCCCCCGCCCCCCGCCGCCTCCCGCCAGGCTCCCTTTCTCTTGGAGAACAGGACAAGAAGTTGGACGGGGGCTAGGAAGGATGTAGGGTCAGTTCCTCCAGCCCCACCCCTGATGAGGACAGTCAGATGGATGGAGGGAGGCGGGAGTGGGGGTCTGAGGTGCGCGTAGTTGCAGGAGGTGGGGAGGGACAGCTGAAGGGTCCGGGCCCGGTGACCCTGTTGTCCCAGGGGTGATGGAGCCAGGTTCTCCAGAGCTGGGCCAGGCGTCCAGGAGCCTGGATGGAAGGGCAGTGAGGAGGGGTCCTCCAGGAGATCTTTGTTCTCAACGTGGGGGGGGTGTGTGGAGAGAGGAGGGGTAAGGGGGGACAGGAAAAGTATTTGAGGCACAGAAACAATGGTCTATTCTCTGCCGTCCAGCCTGGCCTGAGAGATAGGCCCGTGGGCTGGAGGCCAGCGCTGCCTTGGCCGGACCATCTCCAGCATCACGGCCCCCCCGCCTTGCCCAGCCCCCAGCCCTTGGGGCTTCGTGTGACCCCATCTAGATGGGGCTGGGGGCTCCTTTCTCACCCCTTCCTGGATGCATGGGCCCATCTGTTTTCTTCTGACAAAAGCTGGCCCTCTTGGGTCGATGAAGGGCTTTAACATACGTGGTCTCTTACAGAGGAGGGGAAGCAACTTCCTCCTGGCACCTGCCTGTTCCTGGTGAAGCTGGGGCTCGAACCCGGCACTCCTGGCTCTGAGGCTTGCGTTCACCCAATGATCCTCCTTCCCCACCACTGCTTCTCAGCTCCTGGTTTCTTCCTCCCTCTCCTAGACTGATGGCAAGAGGAAGATTATCAGAAGCCAGGGGAACACTAATGACGCACCCTCTAAGTGTCAGGCTCGCACTTGAGCTACTTGGGCTTGCTCGAATCCTCACACCACCATTATACAGACGAGGACACTGAGGCCAAGGAGGTAAAGTTACTTCTTCCACTTCTGACAGCTCGGAAGTGGTCCCACGGGATTCAAGCCCAGGCCTGTGGAGTCCCCAGTGCCCTGCTGCCTTCAGGGCAAAGGCTCTGAGGAGGCCAGGGGACCCTGTTCCTTCAGTCTCAATGTCTGGAAAGGAACCTCATGTGCTACACATGCATCGCCCTGGGGCCGGACTTGCTCAGAAGCATCCCTGACTGCTGGGTGTTGCCTCTACCTTTTTGGTGGCTGGGAGCTCACCCCACGAGGACAGCTCTGCCAGTCAAGGATTTCTCCCCGAAATGGAGCCGAAATCGACTCCCCATAACCCCTGCTCACCATTCCTCCTTCCGCCTCCTGGTGTTGCACACAGAGGCCCCCAGGTGTTCCGCCTTTCCGAATGTCTGCCCAGGAGTCAGAAGATCTGGCTCCCATTAATCCCAGCCGTGGATCTTGGGCCAGTTCCTTTGCCTCCTGGTGCCTCAGTTTTCTCATCTGTAAAATGGGAATAATAATGCCTGTGATCAAGAAAGATGGCTGGGAAAGGAGCTTTGCCCACACAGGCTGAGGGTATGGGTCACGATGATTGCAGATGTTCAGGCTTCTTGTACTTTTCTGCATTGTTCCATGGACTCAGTTGTCACACCACAGCAAGAGCTCCTTAAGCACCTACATGGCATGGGCAACAGGGCACAGCTCTAGCTTTTGGACTCAGGAACGCCCCCTCCAGCTTGCAGAGAGGAGACACAGTGGCTTGTTGTTTTAGCTTGCGGGTTTTATGTGCAGAATAACCTTTATTAATTCACAAAGACTCCAACAACAGCCTCAAGGTTAAGTAGAGGGTCTCACGGGTGAAAAAATGGACCCAGAGAGGTGGAGCAACCTACCTGAAGTCTCACAGCACCTCTCTGCAGGGGGATGGACCAACTGATTCTCACCAGGCCATCCCCCTGTCGGGGCTGCGTGGGTTAACGGGGTTGGCTGGTGCCCAGCCCAGGAGGAGGGTGGGTGGCCCTGGAGAGTCAGGGGCGGGGTATGGGCAGCCCCCTCTAGGTCTCTGACTCCACCTCACTGGGCAGCCTGAGCCCCTGCCAGTCTCTTGTTGACTCAGCCAGCGTCTCTTCTGCCAAGGCCTGCTGGCCAGAGCTCCCACGGGGAGGGTCAGGCCACATTCTTCTCTGGCGAGAGCCTGCAGGAAGGCTAGTATCTCCTGGTGGAGTCTGTGTGCTGGTTTGTGGGTGCCAACATAGATGCTGGGGTAAGGTGGGGAAATGCTTTTGGAGGGTGGTCCCAAGGGACTACTGTGTGGTGAATGGGCTCGCCTGGGCACCAGGCCACTTGGGCACATGGCTCAGTGTTGCCCTTAATGACTTAGGTGATCTCAGCAAGCCACCGCCAGGATCTCGTGCCCACCCCCGGTCTCGGTTTCCCTGTCCATCAAATGGAGCCAGTGATAATAAGCCCCGCCTGCCCTACCTCATAGCTAATGGGAGGATCAAAGGAGAAAACGGGTTGGGCCAGAGTGCGCACCCTTTGTAGTCCAAGGGCCCACGCACATCGGCCGGCCAGCCAGCCTGGCATTCTCTAGGTGGAGTAAATGAAGGGGAAGGGATGCAGGGACAGCCGTCAGCGGTGGCCTGAGTCTGCTGGACATTCCTGTCTCCTCCCTAGACTTGACATAATGACAATAACAAGAAGGTTTGGAAGGCCAAGTGCACAGCGCCCCAGAGTTTATAGATTCCTTCCCTACCCATTATCTGAGGCTCTCCCCTCCACCCCTGCCTCATGGCCTTTGCACCACTTCTTCCCCTGCCTGGAATACTCTTCCCCAAGGTGAGTGAAAGGTAGTCTCCTTCTCAGCCCCAGTTCACCTCCTCCGAAGTCGGCTAGACCACCCATTTAAATGAACTTCTGCCCCACCCCTGGCTTCACCGACACTCTCCCTCCCGTGTCTCTGCTCCATGTCTTTTTCTTTTTTTTTAAGATTTTATTTATTTGACAGAGAGAGACACAGCGAGAGAGAGAACACAAGCAGGGGGAGTGGGAGAGGGAGAAGCAGCTTCCCGCTGAGCAGGGAGCCCGATGCGGGGCTCGATTCCAGGACCCTGGGACCGTGACCTGAGCCGAAGGCAGACGCTTAACGACTGAGCCACTCAGGTGCCCCTCTGCTCCATGTCTTAAGAGACTACCATGACCTTGCTCATACAGCGCCCCATCCCTCCCTCCCCACCCCACCCCTGCCCCAAGACATTAAGCTCCATGAGGGCAGCAACCACCACTGCCTTCTGTGGTAGTTCTCACTGTCCCATCTTACTAGAGGAGCCTGAGTCTCGAGAGGCCAAATGACTTGCCCAAGGCCACGTGGCCTGGGAGGAGCTAGGGTCCATTTCCTGAATGGCTCCACAACCGTACCACCTGCATCCTTGTGAGGCCCCACCTGTCACCCCCATGGGGTCGAGCCTGTTGGTCGTTCCTTACACACAGTAGGTGCCGTGCACATATCTGTTTGGTGGACTGTGGGGACACGACGGTTTGCTGGACAGAAGAATGTGCCACTGGATTGAACGTGCCCGTCGGGTTGCTGCCCTAGGGGGCCTCCGGGCTAACACCTTGGGCGCCGCATGGGGGCGTCCCAGGGGCCTCCCTACCTGCCCAGCAGGCTGGCTGGCCTCGCTGGCCTCCCAGAATTGTCTTGGCAGCTGCAGGGTGGCCGGATGCCCCACCCCCAGTGCCTCTGGGCCCTGAGCCCAGGCCGCAGGCGGATCTGTGGTTGGCACTGCTCCTTCGGTTTGGGGTGGGAACACCACAGGGATTTTAAAAATAAAGGGCCTTGAGACGGTGGCCTGGCCCAGCCAGCCGTGGGGTGGGGGCCAGACAGGGACAACGGGACGCTGAGTCTTGGGGGCTGTCCGTCCCGGGGGAGCAGCCAGGCCAGGGGAGCCCCTTTCTCCAGCCCCCCCAAGTAGTGCTGCTCCCCCAAGAATACTCCCTCCTCGCCTGTCCTAAACATAGGTGTCACATGCTTACTGAGCACCTACTATGTGCTAGGCTTCAGTGCGAGTGGGGCAGGGAGGCCCAGCCTCTGTCTCCCCTAACTCTGCTGCTCTCTCCAGGGTGGCCCCTCTCCTCCCCCGCCAGCCGCAGGCCATGTTATTTCTTGAGCACCTACTACGTGCCAGGCTCGTTCTGGCCTCTCCCCTCTCAGCCTCCGTGCTTGTCTCTGCTGCCGTCACTCCCTCAGGCTTCTCCCCATCTCAGGCCATTTCTGTCTCCCTTTCTCTCCTCTGGCCCAGCTAACAGGAAGCAGCCGGAGAGGTCAAGGGCCGCTGGGCCTCCAGAGCCCAGCGTCTACACACACAGGGGCCTGTCTGCAGCGGTGGGGGGACTTCCTGTTTATGAGAATCACAAGGACCCCTGGGGCGGTGCCTTGGACAGGACTCCGGGGCAGCCCCTCTAGCCCAGACCTCCGTCCCTCCCGGAGAGGCCCCGTGCGCTAGCTCAGACCCAGGCCGCTGCCCTCCCCCCACACTGGGGAACGCGAGAAGGGAGGAGGAGTGAAGAGTCTTTGGAATGGCCAGGAATGTGGGAGTCGAATGTCCAGAATGTCCGCAGGAAGCATCCCTGGCTCCAGGGCCCAGCCCCGACCAGTCTGGGCGCCCCGCCCCATTTTCTCCCCCGCCCCCACCCCAGGGCCCCTCCCTTGCTTGGATAGGGGAGGGCTGTGGGAGCCGGGAGGGAGGAGGCCAAACCCCATCCTGCCTCCCTGGGGCCACAAGACTTCAGCTCTGGCTTGACCGGGCTCTGGCAGCCACAGTCTCTCATCTGTGGGCAAGGGCCACGAGCCAGCAGCTCCGTCAGCCTCGTTCCTGCACCGTCTCTGGAGGATGGGGCAGGGGCTGCCTGGAGGTTTGGGACCACCGGAGAGACCACGGACCAAGGTTTGGGACCACCGGAGAGACCACGGACCACACCTCAAGGAGTCCCTCCGTGTTCCAAGCCCCAGGCCCAAGCAGAGGTGTGGGGGGCGGGGTGTGCAGATGGAGGGGTGGGGTTGGCCAAAGTTGCCCCTCAGGAAGCAAACAGCTCTGCCCTCCTCCCCCTCCAGGCAGTCCCTGCCAATCTGTCCTGTGGTTGCCCAACAGGTATTGACCAAGGGCTTGGGGGTCATGGCCATTGGAAGAGGCAGGGCGGGGAGACTGGCTCTGTCCCTCTTCCCCTACCTTGCCTAGAAGGAGGTGAGTGACACCTATCCTCTGTCTCTGCCCCCCCCACCCCCAGCTTAAAGTACTGGAGATAGATCCTTAGGTCACAGCATCATCGGGGTTCGAGGCAGTCATTCCCTAGAGGGCGGTGGGAACACCAAGAAGCCAGCTAACCCAGGGTGCCTGGGTGGCTCAGTTGGTTAAGCGACTGCTTTTGGCTCAGGTCATGATCCTGGAGTCCTGGGATCGAGTCCCGCATCGGGCTCCCTGCTCAGCAGGGAGTCTGCTTCTCCCTCTGACCCTCTTCCCTCTCGTGCTCTGTCTCTCTCATTCTCTCTCTCTCTCAAATAAATAAAAATAAAAAATATTTAAAAAAAAGAAGCCAGCTAACCCAGAGTAGCAGTGAAGGAGGGCTTCCTGGAGGAGGCTGCCCTCTCAACATGGAGGCTTACAATCAAGAAAGGGTGGGCCTGGCCCGGGAAACAGCCTGGTCAAAGGCACTGCACTTCTAGAGAAAATGCTGGCGACGTGATGGGGCTGGAGAAAGGAGCAGGTGAGGGAGTGAGGAGCGGATGGGGTGGGGGAATGCCTCAGAGCCTGGACTTGCCTTGGCTCTGGAGCGCCCTCTTTTGCCCTGGGCTAGGATGCAGAGGGGAGTCCAGTAAAGGAGCCAGTGGGATTTGGTGTGGCTTCGTGGCCATGGTGAAGGGAAGGTCCTGGGGACTGGGACTGGGACCTTGGCCTCTAGCTCTGCAAAGCGACCTGAGAAGCCTGCGGGTTCCTGAGAGACCTGCCCCAGAGCATCAGGGCATTTCCCGGAGGAGCTGGGGCTGCTGGCCCAGGCCATACTGGGACCGCGAATAGAGTCCTGGCTCTGCCAAGTTCCAGCGATGTGACTTTGGTCAAGTCACTACCTTCCCTGGCCTCAGTTTCTGCCTCTGTAAAATGGGGCTAAAGAGAGAACCTGCCTCAGAGGGCTGTTGATGGATGGAATGAATTTAGCAAACACTGGAGCTGGTGAGTGCTTATACCAGTTTACAAGTAGTAGTGTTACTAATTGGGAAAAAGAGAAAGTTGGTTTTCCCCCAAGGACCTGTTGACAGGTGGGTGAAAGGTATGTTACCAGAAGAATCTTCAAAAGAAGACTTGAGTTTCCAAGTCTTTTGAGATCCCCAGACTTGCCTGATTCAAGGAACCCTGGGGGCCTTTATTAAAAATATCAGCTTCCCACCCCCAGACTCTTACCTGGCAGGTCTGGGGTGGGACAGGCCTCAGGATTTATAAGGAGGCCCCAGGCCTGAGCTTTCTACCAGACAGGTATGGGGAACATTCCTCTCTGATGACAAGGATTCACTCCAAATGCTTTGTCCTTGGGAAAAGATTCCTTTGAAATACGCTTTAAAAAACAGCCACTGTTTATAGAGTATACGTTGCCTTTCTAGGTCCTGTCTGTGTCAACTCATATGATCCTTACAACAATCCTGTGACCTGTAGGTACTTAGAGTGGCTTCCCATTTTACTGACAGGGAGACTGAGTCCTGTAGAAGCTAAGAAACTTGTCCAAGTTTGCAAGAACCCTGTGACTTACCAGAGTCGACTTAGAATTTGAACCTGGACTTGGGCTCTTAACTATTGGGTTATAGTCCCCCACCTCCGCCTCCAGCCCCTGGAACACTTGATGATGGTCTCGGTAGTTTCTACTTCCTGAGCTGGTTTCCCTACTGCTAAAATGGGGGTGCTGCACCTGGGTGTCATTAATGAGTCGCCAGGCCAGGGACGGGAAGAGGGTTTGCAAGCTGTTCAGGCTGTGGGTTCTTTGGGACCTGGGTGTGGCTGAGTAGGGGTGGGGAGTGGGGACAGTCTCGGAGCTGCTCAAAGTCACTGGCACCCAAGGCTAGGCCCTTTCCACCTCGTGTGGCCAAGACTACAGAGGTTTGTGGGGTTATATAGTGACGGCAGGGCTGGGGGTGGCAGGAGTAGGGGAGGCGGGCAGGGGAGCCTGGTTTCTCCCTTCCTGCCTGACACCCCAACAGGCCCTGGCTGGTGGTTGCTAGTGATTCACCAGGTTTTAAGCTCTAGTTTCGT
The DNA here is from genome assembly GCF_009762305.2 of Zalophus californianus. Lineage (NCBI taxonomy): Eukaryota > Metazoa > Chordata > Mammalia > Carnivora > Otariidae > Zalophus > Zalophus californianus. The sequence goes on from NC_045603.1 coordinate 10,737,830, forward strand.
CTGTAATCAGGAATCGGGCCACTAGAGAGCCTGGGGCATTTTCTGGAGAGCCCAGGGCCCTCCCAGAAACCTGGTGGGCCGAGGGGGGGGTGTTGGAGGAGGGAGGGAGAAGGCAAAAAGTCTGGCTCCAGATGATTTGCATAATTTATTCTTGTCTTTGAGTAGGGTGAGACATTCCCAGGGCCTGACATCCCTGGAAACCATTGTGACTCGCTCATTCATTCTTGTTTATGGAACCCCTTCCACTGTGCCAGTTACCACAGACCGAGGGAAGTAAAGAGAAGCTTTTCAGGTGCTTCCTGGTGGGGAGACCACCGTGTGATCGGGTCACTTCTGCTCACTGGAGGGGTGTGTTGACAAAGTTCAGAATCCACAGAGGAGCCAGCAATGAATTTGGGGCTTGGGGCTGCGGTGTGGATAAGGGGAGACTTCAACAGTTTGTTCAACTGCGGCCCCCACAGGAGGAATGACAGTGTGGGCTGCGCTCAGATCCTTCTGCCACTTCTGAACCGTTCTTCTTCCATCTGGGCCTCAGTTTGCCCACCTGGGACCCTGGGATCATGACCTGAGCCCAAGGCAGACACAACTGACTGAGCCACCCAGGCGCCCCATTCTCCTGGGGTTGTTATGAGAACTCACAGGGTAAAGCACTTAGAGCAGTACCTGGTGTGTGGTCAGCCTGAAGATGTTTTAGCTGTTGTCACTGCAGAATGGTGGGTTCTACAGGACAGGCCACTTGAGACATGGGTTGGAGCATGCCTGGCACGGGAGGGGGCGTTCCAGGGGAAGGGCACTGCCTATGCCAAGGTCCAGAGGTATGTAGCACATGGGTACATTAGACATCGCTGGGGTGCAGTGAGAGGTGGGAAGGGGTATTTGAAGTACTTCATTCCTTTGGACATCATCCTTAGGGCAGCAGGGAGCTATGGAAGGCTTTTGAGCAGAGGAGTGACAAGTTAGATCTGAGCAGCAAGAGTGTCCATAGACTGGAGGACCCACCTGGAGCAAGAAGACCAGTGAGGAGTGGCACAAGGGTCCTGGGAAGAGATGGAGAGGATGTTTAGGGAGGGCTTTGAAGGGTGTATAGGAGTTGTACAGGGGACCTAGAGGGAGGGGCACCCCAGACAGCGGGCCACCGAAAGCAAAAGCGTAAGAGGGGTGAAAGAGCGCATGTTTGGAAAACAGTGGGTATGGTGGAGTTTGGATTTTGGGAGCAAATAGTGGGGTCAGGAGCTGGGGGGCCTCGGGTGCCATCCATAGGCTACGAGGGGTGGGAGTCAGTGGGCTGAGCAGTAGGAAGAGAATTTAAACATCTGTATTGGTTTCCTGGGGCCGTTATAGCGACTGACCACAAACTAGGTGGCTTAGAACAGAAATTTATTTCCTCACGGTTCTGGAGGCCAGAAGCCTGAAATCAAGGTTGGGGCAGGGCTCCCCTGGAAGGCTCTAGGGGAGAGTCCTTTCTTGCTTCTTCCAGCTCTGGGGCTTCCTTGGCTTGTGGCTGCCATCACTTCTACCTCTGCTGCTACCCCATGCCCTTCTCCAGGTCAGCGTCCTCCCTCACAAGACGCCTGTCATTGGTTTAGGGTCCACCTGGATAATCCAAGATGATCGCATCTCTAGAGCCTCATCTTAATTACATCTGCAAAGACTCTTTTTCTAAATAAGGTCATATTCACAGGTTCCAGGTGGACCTATCTTTTAGGGGCCCACCACTCACATACGACAAGTGCCAGGGGAGCCTGTTTCCCCTTTTCCCTCCTTCCTGGGCTGCCAGCCCCTTCAGTCCCACCTCCTTGAACAGGGACGCCCTCCGTCTTTCACCCTTCCATCTCCAGGGCCCAGAAGTGTGAGTTCGCGTGTGCCCAGGCAGCTTCCCCCCACGTGTCCCTCTCTCCAGGAGCCAACGCCCTCAGGGGCTGGGACCTCGCGGTACCCGCGGGGGGAGGGCGCCACCGTGTGTCCGTTTTGGAGCAGCGCGCGCGGAGGCTGCAGCCGGTCCCTCCCTGCGGACGGCGTTGGGACGGCCACTTACAGAGCTCCCGCGGCCCGCCAGCTATTCCACCCACGTACATCGGTTCTGCTGACATCAGAACGAAGTGGGGGGTATTGTCCCCACTTTTCAGACTAGCAGAGCCCGGCTCAGAGGTCACACAACCTTCCACCCCCATCTGACTCCAAAGCCCCACCACCTATCCACTAGCCATAGTCGAACCTGGGGGCAGGAGGGCAGGCCACGCAGACTTGGGCCGCTGTCTTGCCCCCGGGTTTCCTCTTCTGTAAAGGGGAGGGGGTGCACGTGAGCCATCCCACCCCCACCCCAACCCGGAGCCCCTTGCTCTGATCCCAACAGAAACCCAAATGAGGGGGCGCCTGGGTGGCTCCGTCTGTTAAGCGGCTGCCTTGGGCTCAGGTCATGATCTCAGGGTCTTGGGATCGAGCCCCGCCTAGGGCTCCCTGCTCCGCGGTGGGCCTACCTCTCGCTCTCTCCACTCATGCTCTCTCTCTCTCTCTCGATCTCTCTCAAATAATAAATAAATAAAATCTTAAAAAAAAGAAAAAAGAGAAAGAGGAAAGAAACCCAAATGAGGTAACTGTGGACCTTGCTACTTCCCAGTACTTCCCAAATATTGGTCTTTTAGACATTTTTTTAGGTGTTTATTGTCTTTCTGTAAACCTTTTCATATGGGTGAACTATTTAATAGTTTTGAAAATATACTTACTGGATAAAACTTCATGAAGGCCTCCAGATCCCCCTCTGAAAGACAGTAAGCTGAGGGCAGTTTCTTCCACATTCTTCAAGGGATGATGTACGCATATGCATATATACATGCCCGTATATTCACACACACCCCAGTTTTTTTTATTTTTTTATTTTTTTAATTTTACATTTCTGATTTTTTTAAAGATTTTTATTTATTTATTTGAGAGAGCGAGAATGAGAGATAGAGCGCACATGAGAGGGGGGAGGGTTGGAGGGAGAAGCAGACTCCCCGCTGAGCGGGGAGCCCGATGCCGGACTCGATCCGGGGACTCCAGGATCATGACCTGAGCCGAAGGCAGTCACTTAACCGACTGAGTCACCCAGGCACCCACCCCAGTTTTTTTTAAACGAATGGTGGCATGCAATGTACATTCTGCGTTTACTGTTGTCACTTAATTACATTTTTGCATTTGACCCATGCTACAATGTATAATTTGCTTTTGTGGGTACAATTTTCTATTGAAATATAACTCTACTTATATATACATATAAAACTTGTAAGTGTATACAGACTGAACACGACATGTAGCCAGCACCCAGATAAAGACATGCCTCGTGCTCTCTCTCTAATAAATAAAACCTTTAAAAAATAATAAAAATAATAATTACAAAAAAGACATTGAACACCACCAGCCCCTCATGAACCCTTTTTGTGCCCCCTTCCAACTCCCCACAAAGGGAACCACTGTCCTGACCTGTTAAATCTTGACCTATTTTTGTTCTCTGTGTAAATAGAATCATATCCTCTTTCGTCTGCAGCTTCTCTTGCTCAGTATCACATTTGTGGGACCCCCTCCGTGTTGCCTAATTGTACATTATTTGCTCACATTGTTGTGTGGTCCACACTTTATTTTATATATTCTGCTATTTTTCTCTCTCTTTCTCTTTTTAAGAAGGTTCCACGCCCAATGTGGAGCCCAACATGGGACTTGAGCTCACGACCCTGAGATCAAGACCTGAGCTGAGATCAAGAGTCGGAGGCTTAACCAACTGAGCCACCCAGGCGCCCCTATTTTATCTGTTCTACTATTGACGGACATTTGGAGAGTTGCGGATGTTCTGTTTTAGCAGAAGGTGCCCTAAAGATTTCCGAGGTGATGGTAGCAAGCAATTTACGTTCTCACCAGTTCTGATTACTCAACATCCTCCCTGACTTGCATTTTCAACCTTTTTCGTTGTGGCCATTCTGGTAGGTGTACGGTGATATTGCACTGTGGTTTCAGTTTGCATTTCCCTGATTGCTAATGAGGTTGAGCCCCCTTTCATGCATTTACTGGCCATCTGGGTACGCTCTTTTATCTAAGTCTTTTGCCCATGTTTCTATTGGGGTGTCTACCTTTCTGATATTGATGTGTAGGAGCTCTTTATATATATGTATATATATAAAGTAGAAACTTTTTGTTGTATACGTGTATTGTAAATATCCTCTCCCACTTTGTGGGTTGTCTTTTAACTCTTCTAAAGTGTACTTTTTGTTGAACATATTTCTTTTTTTTTAAAGATTGTATTTATTTATTTGAGAGAGAGAGAGAGAGCATGGTGGGAGGGGCAGAGGCAGAGGGAGAAGCAGACTCCCTGCTGAGCAGGAACCTGACATGGGGCTCCATCCAGGACCCTGGGATCATGACCTGAGCCGAAGACAGACCCTTAACCGACTAAGCCACCCAGGCACCCCTGTTGAACATATTTCTTAATTTAATATTGGCCACTTACATACATATGCTTTTTTTTTAAATGGTTAGTGCTTTTGTTTTTGGTTTAAGAAAACTTTGCCTGTTCCAAGGTCATGAAGATGTTCTCTTGTATTTTCTTCTAAGGCTTTATTGTTTTAATCTTCCACATTTAGGTATGGAATTTATTTCTGTTTATGGTGTGAGGTAGGGGTTGTGGTAGGCTGAGAAATGGGCTCCCAAAGATGTGCCCATCCCAACCCCTGCAGTGTGTTTGCAGATGTGATTAAGTTAAGGATTTTGAGACAGGGAGATTATCCTGGATTATCTAGTTGGGTCCTAAATACAACCACATGTATCCTTTTTTTTTTAAAGTTTTATTTATTTATTTTTGCAAGAGAGAGAGTGAGCATGCAAGCGAGCACGAGTGGGGGTGGGAGGGGCAAAGGGAGAAGCAGAACGCCCCGCTAAGCAGGGAACCCAATGTGGGACTCAATCGCGGGACCCCAAGATATTGACCTGAGCCGAAGGCAGACGCTTAACCTACTGAGCTACCCAGGTGCCCCAACGACATGTATCCTTATAAGAGGAGGGCAGAGGGAGATTTCTCACACACACACACACACACACACACACACACACACACACACACACACAAATACGTGCACGCACACATTTTCCCCAGTTCTGCCCAATTGACCCAGTACTATTTACTGAAAAGATCATCCTTCTGGGGCGCCTGGGTGGCTCAGTCATTAGGCGTCTGCCTTTGGCTCAGGTCATGGTCCCAGGGTCCTGGGATTGAGCCCCACATCAGGCTCCCTGCTCAGTGGGAGGCCTGCTTCTCCCTCTCCCACTCCCCCTGCTTGTGTTCCCTCTCTCACTGTGTCTCTCTCTGTCAAATAAATAAATAAAATCTTAAAAATAAAAAAGACTCTATTTCTCCCAAGGAGCATCAGTTGATGGCCATCTAGGTTGTTTCCACGTTTGGGCTGTTCTGAATAATGCTGTGATGGACATCATGTGTAAGTCTTTGTGTGGCAGATATTTTCAATTCTCTTGGGTATTTTATACCTAGGGGTGAAAATTTCTGGGTCATCTGGGAACTCTATATTTAACCTTTTGAAGACTTGCTAAACTCTTTTCCGAAGTGGCTGCACCTTTTCTTCCCCTGCGTTCCTATCAGCAATGGGAGAGGGTTCTCATTTCTCCACATCCTGGCCAACACTTGCTACTGTTTGTCACTTTGATTAAGTTATCCTCATGGGTGTGAAATGGAATCTTATTGTGGTTTCTATTTGTATTTCCCTGATGCTCAATCATATTTTGTATTTTCAGTGTAGGGGTCTTGCACACTGTTTGATTTTCGGGTATCCCCCGTTTTTCCAAAGTTCATGTCTCGCCGCTTCGTTTTTACAGAAGACTTCCATTAGCACCTGTTTTTACGAGCCAAAAGAAATCTGAAGATTTTCAGTTTTACCAGAAAAGGCCCAAAGCAAAAATACCATTCAGCATTGGTTTTGCAAGGAGCCATTAGGGAAGCATTCACCCCCCAAGTGGCAAGAGTCGCCCCTCCAAGCTCCTTCCCTGGGACTGTGCTCAGTACCCAGCTGCTAGAGCTTGGAACTCTGAGCGTCTGTGCTTTATCTAGATTTATTTTGTGCATCTGTTAGCAAGATGTGTCCTCAGGTATCAGAAAAGCCTAAGAGAGGTTATTTTTTGGGGGGGTCTTAGAGCACTCAAACATGTTTCCGTAGAAACCAATGGTAATTGTTCTTTAGAGGATTTCGGCTTACAAAAGTTCTCACAGTAACACTCCACTTGTGCATAGTGGGGGAAACCTGTATTCCTAGGAAGTTGATGTTTTTGATGTTCCTACAGATGGAGCATAGATTTTATTTTTTAGAGCAGTTTTAGGTTCACAGCAAAACTGAGTGGAAAGTTCAGAGGGTTTCCACATATCCCTTGCAAACATAGCTCCCCCCACGATCAACAGCCTGTTTTATCAATCAATGAAACTACATTGGCAGATTATTGCCTAAAGTCCATAGTTTACATTAGGTTCACTCTTGGTGTTGTACGTTTTGTGGGCTTGGATGAATTTGAAATGACATGTATCCACCACTATAGTACCATACAGAATAGTCCCACTGTCCTAAAAATCCTCTGTGCTCCGTCTATTCATCCCTCCCCTCCCATCCCTGGAAACCACTGATCTTTTTGCCGTCTCCATAGTTTTGCTTTTTTTCCAGAATGTCACAGAGTTAGAATCATACTATATGTAGTCTTTCCATATTGGCTTCTCTCAGTAATATACATTCGAGGTTCTTCCATGTTTTTCATGGCTTGATAGCTCATTTCTTCTTGGTGCTGAAGAATATTCCATTGCCTGGGTATGCCACAGTTTTATTCATTCACCTGATGGACATTTTGGTTGCTTCTGAGTTTTGGCAGTTGTGAATAAAGTTGCCACAAATATCCATGTGTAGGTTTTTGTGTGACCTTAAGTTTTCAACTCCTCTGGGTAAAGACCAAGGAGTGTGATAGCTGGATCGTATAGGAAGAGTATGTTTAATTTTGTTAGAAATTGCCAAACTGTCTTCCAAAGTGGCTGTACCATCTTGCATTCCCACCAGCTGTGGATGAGCATTCCTGTTGTTCCACAGCCTCCTCAGCATTTGGTGTTGTCAGTATTTTGGATTTTGGCCATTCTAATTGGTGTGTAATCTCATGATTGTTTTAATGTACAATTCCCTAATGACATATGATGAGCATCCTTTTAAAAAAATAATTTTACTTCTTAAGTTTATTTATTTATTTTTTAGTAATCTCTACACCCAGCGTGGGGCTTGAACTCACGATCCCCAGATCAAGAGTCGCATGCTCCACCAACTGAGCCAGCCGGGCTCCCCAGTTCTGTTAAGTTTTGCTTGTATTTTGAAGCTCTGCCATTTGGTGCATACACATTTGGGATGATTGATATCTTCCTGATTGAAATGTCCCTTTTGTTTCTAGTAATGCTTCTTTTTTTTTTGATTTTTTTTTATTTATTTATTCACGAGAGACAGAGAGAGAGAGAGGCAGAGGGAGAAGCAGGCTCCCAAGGAGCAGGGAGCCCGATGCAGGACTCGATCCCAGGACCCTGGGATCATGACCTGAGCCGAAGGCAGACGCTCAACCATCTGAGCCACCCAGGCGCCCTCTAGTAATGCTTCTTATCTTAAAGTCTACTCTGGGACACCTGCAGCAGACTCGATTGTTTATCGTTTGTGTGGTATGTTTTTCTTTTTTAAAAAGATTTATTTATGAGACGGAGAGAGAGGGCATGAGCAGGGGGAAGGGCAGAGGGAGAGGGAGAGGGAGAAACTCAAGAAGACTCTGCTGAGCGCGGAGCCTGACGCGGGGCTCGATTTTTTGACCCTGAAATCATGACCTGAGCTGAAACCAAGAGTCAGACGCTCAAACAGCGGAGCCACCCAGGTGCCCTGTGTGGTATGTCTTTCTATCCTTTTAAACCTTTCTGCGTCCTTATATTTAAATCTTGTCTCTTGTAAGTACCAAATAGTTGGGTTGGTTATTTGTATCTAGTTGCACAATCTTACCTTTCACTTGGAGTAAAATAAAAAAAACTGCATGTTTCAATTTAATCAGAATGAATGGACCCTTTGAGGTTGAAGATGGATTCCCTCTCTGCTTTCTCTCACCTCCCCCTCCTTCCCACTTCTCTGTTATTATTGCTTAGATTATTTTTGCTTTGTTGGAGTTTATAACATTTACATTTTGTGGGTTTTTTCCCCCACTCTTCTTCCCTTGTTTAGTTTTAATTCTACAGTGACGTGGATTTCGTGCTCACCTCTGTCCCCGTGGCTTCCCCATTTCTGAGATCATTGCTTTAGTGTTGTCTCCTAGGTGGGTGCCTGTCCTTACCAAGAACTGTTCTAGGAAGGGCTCAGACATGCCTTATGTTTATTATTTCTCATCGCACCATACAGAATCACCCCAATAAAGGCAGCAACACATAACACAGAGCAAAACCAAGTCCAGCAATGACACCACGTTCCATAGCGTTCGCTTTCACTTCACATCGCCTTTCATTTGTCTTAGAAACGGTGGCTGGGAGGGAGACCTCACTCGAAAAAGTGGTTTCCACTTCACCTCCAAGAAGTTGGCTAAAATTAAACTTATCTCAGCATGGGCTGCTGAGGATATGGAAGGCACCCAGAGCTGGCGGGAGGGTAAAATGGTGCTGGCGTGGGCAAGGCTGACAGCCTGGTAGATCACCAAGGCCCAACACGGGTGACCCCGTGACCGGGCCAGCCCACTCTTGAGGATGAATCCAACAGAAACGCCCGGATATGTTTATCAGAATGCTCCTGAATGTTCACAGCAGCGGTGAACCCCAACAGGAACTACCCAGATGCCCACCCCACAGTACAGTCACATAAGAGAGCACCACTCAGGACTGAGAACGGACAATCTACAAACACACGTACCTGTCATGAAAGAATTTCACTAACACAGGGTGCATGAAAAGACTCCAGAGACAAAAGAGCACACGCTGCATGAGTCCTTTCATGTGAAGAACAAAATTGCTGAAACTCAGTCCATGGGGATCGAGGACAGAAGAGTAATTGCCTCTGGAGGGGGTCTTGACTTGGCATGGGGAACACTCAGTACCTTGATTGCGGGGGTGGTTGCCGGGGTGTACACATAAGTAGAGATCGACTGAGCTCACGCTTAAGATCTGTGTACCTTACTGTGTTTTATACCTGAGTAAAAATGTTTGCCAAGCTTTAAATGAAGGCTTGAGGCAGAAGGTCACCTCCACCCAGGACACGGAGACTGAATCTACAGTATATGGGCTTCCTGACTGACACCTTGATCCAGCTCCAGTCATCTGCAGTGATGGAATAAATTTCCCTCAAATGTCTAGCAGAACGTTGCCACTCCTCCATCTAGAGAGGCCATTTATGCCCTGTCCCCGTCCCCCTCTCCCAAAACCTGGGCAAGCTTATGACTGCTTTGACCAGTGGAGGGTGACAGAAGTGACCCTGGCTGACTGCCAGGGCTAGGTCATAAAGTGGGATGGCTTCCCCTAACTCTCTTTCTGACGTGTGTCTTTGAAACCATCGTGTAAGGAAGATGGCTGTCCCAATGCCACCATGCCCTGGAGACAGACCGTGCAGTGAGCCCACAGAAAGAGAGAGGTACCTGAGGAGCCCCAGCTGTCCAGCATGCACTGCCCTTTCATGTGTCCCAACGGATGCCATGTGAACAGAGACCAGCTACCCCGCTGCAGAGTCACAAAGCCAAATAAACTGGTGGTTGTGTTTCACGCCTCTGTGTTTGGGCTGGGTCGATATGCACCAATAGGCAACAAGAACACCTAGTAACTTCCTTCCCCAGGGCTTCCTCTGGGCCCTCTCCGCTCCACTCACTCCAGCTGCACCCAGGTACACTCGGTTCCCTCCTGCAGGAGCAAGCAAGCTCCCGGTCTGTATGCAGAAATCTCTTCCAATCTCCCAGGCTCAGCTTCTGCCCTGCCTCCTGCAGGAAGCCTGCCTGTCTGCAGTGTTGGGCAGTGCTGACAAGCAAGCTGATGGTGATAATGGGGGAGGCAGGAGTATATGGGAAATCTCTGTACCTTCCCGTCAGTTTTACTGTGAACCTGAAACTGCTCTAAAAAAATAAAGCCTATTAAAAAGAAAAAAGAAAGCAAGTTGACTCAAAAGTAGATTGTGTCTGCATTAAATTCCCAGATCTCCCACTTCCCAGCTGGGTCCCCTTGGGCAAGTTACTTAGCTTGGAGCCTCAGTTTCCTTGTCCATGAAATGGGGTGGTAATAGTGACTACTTCCCAGGTCTGTCGTGTGGATCATCTGTGGAAAGCCCTCAGAATGACCCCAGCACACAAGAAGAATTCTACAGTGTTGGTGAGTGTTATTATTGCCCCAGGCCCTGGGGTCCTGTCATTTCTGAGCTCTGGGAGCTTACTCAGTGTGTCAGATGCACGGAACCCTAATATGTATTATTCATTTGCTCATTCATTTCTTCTCCCCGTATTGCTGCCATACCAGCTGTGTACCCGGCACCGAGCGAGGCTCTACAGATGCAGGGATGCGGAGGTGGACACCACATTAGCCCTTAGGGGCTTACATCCTATTAGGGATGGATGTGGACAGATGCATTGAAGAACTGACAGATTTTCATGAGAGCCCTAACGGGCAAAAGTAGGAGGAAGAGACAGAGGAATAATGGCAGGATCTTTCCACAGGGCAGACAGGGAAACCTCTCTGAGGAGGGAACATGTGAGCCGAGAACTCAAGGGTATAGAGGAGCCAGTCATGAGAAAAAGGGAGGGAGGAGCATTCCAGACAAACTAGGGCAGAGGTTTCTTTGGGGTTCAAGTGTGCTGGCACTGAAGCCAGGATGAACGTGGAGGTGGGGTGGCAGGATCTGCTGGTCGTGGGCCTTCCCAGCAGACAGAGCCCTCGCAGATTGCAACAGCCAGTACTATACTGAACACTTATTACACGCAGGGCACTGTGTGTGTTAACTCCCTTCATCCTCAGAATAGCCCTATCTGATTGGTACTATTAACCTCCCCATTTTACAGATAAGGAGACTGAGGCACCAGGAAAGGGCTTTGAATGCAGGCAGTCTGGCTCCAGAGCCTGTGCCATGCTGCAGTTTCATTTTGTTCAGACCTACCCCACTGCATGGGTGGGAGAAATTAAGTCAAGAAAGGAGGATCCAGCTCCCCAAAGTCCAGTAACAAATGAGGAGCAGAGTAGGGATTTCAATCTGGTTTCCTTGTCCACACGGAGACTGCTCATTCTCGCAAAAGCTTGGTGAAGTCAACAGTTTCCTGGTTGGGACCGGGCGGTCTGCCCATAACCTTACCTGATGGGCCTCCTCTCTGGGCTTGCGTGACATGTAATGAATTCAGAATCCAGCACAGGGTCAGAGCTCCCTCTGCAAAGCCAGTGGGATGATTATTCACCAGCCTTCTGGGCAGGACCGCCCACTCACCTCATCTCTACCCCTGGGGGTTCTGAGTCATGGGGACTTTGGTGAGCGGGACTGATGGCTTGGAATGGTGCAAGTTTGAGCAAGTGAGAGGAATGAAGGGCCCTTTGGGAACACAAAGTGAGATTTCCCACCTCTGGGCCTTTGCACTGGCTCTTCTTTCTGCTGGACCGCCCTTCTCTGTCTTGCCTTTTCCTGAGTTTTAGTTTTTAATGCCCCTGGGCAGAGTTGAGGATTCCCTAGTCCTACCGCTGCAAGCAATTTACTCTAAGGTGGTTAGTCCGGGGCACCAAACAGTGCTGTTCCAAGAGACTGGGAAGGCGACTGCGTTGGCAGGTGGCAGGAGGCTCATAAAGGGCCGGGCAGACCCCCACCCCTCCAGGCTTAGCACAGCACCAACAATATTGCCCATGTGGCTCCTCGTATTTTAGCTGTTTCCTCATCTGGAAAATGGGGCTAATAGGAGAAGTCCCACAGACCCCAACAAATGGGTTTGTTGATTTAAGGGGCTATATATTCTGGAAAACAATTGTACATAATAAGTTCCATACATAATAAGCGCTCAAAACTGTTGGCTATTGTCATTGAGCGCCAACTCTGTACCGAGCACTTTACATAAAGTCATTTATTTAATGGGTTTATTGTCTCCGCTCTCAGGCCCACCCAGCACGGTGACCTCAGGAAAGGGGCAGGGCTAGGATTTGGCTCCTCCTGATTCCCCCTCCCAGCAGGCACCCCAGGCAATTTCTAATGCGCGGAGAGACTGTATCGCGAGCACCAGTAGTTACGGTTGTAGACTTTATCATGGTGAGTGACCAAGAGTTTCCCAAGGGGGAAGGAGAAGTATGGATGCAGCGCTTCTCAAACTTACTTGGTTTTGACCACAGAACTACTCCCAAGCATTTCTGAATTCAGCCCCTCCTCTGGAGGAACACCCTTTGGGAAACATGGGGCCCCTGGCTTTCAATGAGACTTCATGTAGGGTGGGTGTTAGCAGTGGCGCCCTTGCAGTTCAGACTCCCATCTCTGAGAAGGTGGCCGTGACCTCTGTCCTTTGTTGCCCACGCGGGGGCTGCCAGGTGCCAGAGCTGGCAGTCCATTTGGGGGCAACGAGCCCCAAGAGGACAAGCCCTTGGTCACTTGCCCAGGTCAGGAGCAGGCCAGAGGCCCGGCTGAGATGAGGATGACGTGCTCCCAGGCACTGCTCCCACACCGAGGGCGCCAGTGGCCCCACGGCCCAGCAGGGCCCTGGAAGTGCTTTAGACCCGGGAGGCCTCTGGGGGCGGCCTCCGGGGTTCCGTAAGCACCGGAGCCCTGGCCCCTCGCTTCACGGTCACGGAGCAGATAGGACTGCGATTGCGTGTGTGGCTCTGCACAGAGCCCGTGCGCTGTGTGCGTGGTCGTGCGGGACCCCCGTGCTGTGGGAGCTCTGTGCGAGTACGCCGAGTGCCGGCGGGACGCGCGTGCCGGGGTGCGCTGCGTGCGGGCGGGCCGCGGGCGGGTGTGGCCGCCGTGCGGGCTGCGCGTCTGGGCAGCCGGCGCCGCGTGCCCCGGGGAAGGTGTGTCCCGGCGCGGGCGGGGGTGCTGAGCGTGCGTGGTCGGTCCCCGCCCCGCCGGGAGGCCGGACAGGTGTGGGCGGGCCGCCGGGACCCCGCGGGGCCGGGGCCGGGAGCGCCGGCGGGAAACAGGAAGCGGGGGGGGGGGGCGGTGAGGCGCGCGGCCGGAGGGCCGGGAGGCAGGGCGTGCGGGCGGACGTGCGGGTGGCTGGCGGGGCCGGACGCTCGGCCCGGGCCGGGGCGGCGATGTGGGGGGATCCGGGCAGCCCTGGCGGCCGCGGGGACGGGGGCGGAGCCCGGAGCGCCGCGGACACCGCCCCCCTGCGCCGGCGGAGCCGCCGCCCGAGCGCGGACCCGGGAGCCCGAGGCGACTGCGGCGTGCGGGGTGAGTCCCGGGGGCGCGGGGCGCGAGCGCCCGGCGGGGACGCGGGGAGGGGGCTCCGGGGACGACGGGCGGCTGCTCCCGCGGGCGACGTCCCGAGGTGGGGGGGGGATCGGCCGGCGCACCCCGCCCCCGGGCGACCCAGCTGACCCCCGCGCGCCTCTGGCCCGCAGACCCCGAGGACGCGACCATGCCGGGCGGGGCCGAGGCTGGGGAGGCCGAGGAGGAGACTGGGGCCGGCTCCGGGTCCGAGGCGGAGGAGGACGCTTTGTGGGAGCGGATCGAGGGCGTCCGGCACCGGCTGACTCGCGCCCTCAACCCGGCCAAGCTGACGCCCTATCTGCGCCAGTGCCGGGTCATCGACGAGCAGGACGAGGAGGAGGTGCTGAGCACCTACCGCTTCCCGTGCCGTGTCAACCGCACCGGTGAGCCGCGGGGGGCGCGCGGGGTCGAGCCTTCCCGGGGCTGACTGCCCCTACCCCGCCCCGCCCCGCCCCGCCCCCGAGCGCAGCGCACCCGAGCCTTGGCGCTCGAGGCCAGGGGTTCTGGTACCCACCATCCTGCCTCCTGAACCACCATTACGATCCAGCGGGTGTGTGCTGCCCACTCGGGCATCTGGGGTTTATCTATCTTGGACTTTCCTCCCACTTCCTGGGCCCACTTTAGAGCAGGGAGGTGGGTGTGGTTGCCAGTGCAGTCTAGATCTGGGACCTCCGGGCATCTTTCCTGTGCCTTTTGATCTCCTGGGTTCTCTCTGCCCTCTACCTCTGTGTACCACACATTCCTTGGGGAGCCGTTTTTCCTTAAGTGCTCAAGAGACATCAAACTTTGTGAGGGTGCCCGTTCCCACAGAGTGTGTCTTTGAACTAGAGTTAGCTAGCAAAGGGATGAGGGTCTAATGGTGGAATTTCAGGCATTGACCGGTGGGGGGAATAATAGTATTTTACTTTGCGTTTGGGGTAGGGGGATTCCTGTGTGCACTTAAAAGGCAGGAAGTATTTGCTGGCCCCGGATCTGTGTGTGTGTGTGTGTGTGTGTGTGTGTGTGTGTGTGTGTGTGGTGGGGGGTGGGCAGGCTGGGGGTTGGGAAGCCGTTGAAACACAGGTGCGTGGCAGGAGGGTCCTGGCTTTCTTGGCTCGGGCAGACAGGCTCTGCCCACTGATGTGTTGAGACAGGCCCCTGTGTGTGTCACTGGCTCAAAAATCTGGGGAAATAAAGTCTGGGGAACGTGGGCCCTGGAGCATGGAGAGGGAAAGGGGGAGGAAGTGGCTCGGCACTGGGGGAAGCCCTGCCCTTGACCCTGGGGCACCCCCTGCCACTCCCCAGGGCGCCTGATGGACATCTTGCGCTGCCGTGGCAAGAGGGGTTATGAGGCCTTCCTGGAATCGCTGGAGTTCTACTACCCCGAGCACTACACACTGCTCACGGGCCAGGAACCTGCCCAGCGCTGCTCCATGATCCTTGGTGAGTGAGTCCGCAGTGGGTGCTGGTGCCTGGGGCACCCATGCAGAGGTTCCTTACCCCATCCCTGTTGTGGAGGCACTTCCGCTATCACTGTTGAACAGATAGGGAAACTGAGGCATGGAGAGACCAGAAGCAGTTTGCCCAAGTTGGGATTCTGATCCATTTTGTCTGAGTTTAGAGCCTGCCCACTTAACATGGCTCTTTCCCCCTAAAATTGTTTTCGGATGCACACATGTCAGACATACATGGGTTTATAGTTTCCTGTGTAAATAATTCAGACACCCCGGGTAACTTTAGAATAAAAAGAAAAGATCTTTACTTCTTCCTTCAGCTCTGTTCTGCTGGTGACAGTTTGGTGAGTCTCTTCTTTTCTTTGCATTTGCACACACACACACACACACATGTTCACTTTTCCTGAGAACTGATTTTAGCGATTCTTGCACATCTGGTGCATTATCTGAAATGACTGCACATGTTCCTTAGTGATATTGTGCCATAAGTCATTTAAGCGACCCCCTGTTCATGGACATCTAGGTTGTTTCTGGTTTTGTAACATGTACCAGTGATGCCGGGAACATCTTTGTATGTGTATATTTGTGCAAATGGGTGTCTCAGGAGGAGAGGTTCTGGGAAGTAAAATTTCTCAAAGATTGTACGTATTTTAAGTGTTAAATCAGTGTTCATCCCACCAGCAGGGTATGAGTGCCCATTTTGCTGTATCCTCATGAATCCCGGGGACCATTTAAAAATGTTTTTGGCAGTCTCATATGTCAAAGATATCTCGTTTTAAATTTGTACTTCATTGAGAAGTCATTCACAGCTTACTAGTTAGTAAACCTTGGGCAAATGACTTGACCTTTCGGGGTTCCAATTTTTTTGTCTTTCAAGTGGTTGTAACAATAGTATCTACCTTATACTGTTGTCATGAGGTTAAGTAAATTATTATATTTACTTAGCACAAAGAATGGAGCCAAATGTTCATGGTTACTATTATTGTCATTGTTACGATTTTTATTGCTGGTGAGCTGGAGTATTTTTTCCTTTGTTTATTAACCAGTTTTGTCTTGGACCTTGCCTATTAGTTTTTGCCCATATATTTTTTGGTTTGTGTTTTCTTATTGATTCGTAGGAGCTCTTTTTATATTGTGGCTCTGAATCTTTTGTTATCTTTGTTATATTTTCTCCTGCTCCACTTGTTACATTTGAACTTTTTTGTCACAGCTTTCATTGTTCAGAAGTTTCAGAAATTTTTATATGGATTTGTCCGTTTTTTCTCTTATAGCTCTTTTTTTTTTTAAAGATTTATTTATTTATTTATTTGAGAGAGAGAGAATGAGAGATAGAGAGCACGAGAGGGAAGAGGGTCAGAGGGAGAAGCAGACTCCCTGCCGAACAGGGAGCCCGATGTGGGACTCGATCCCGGGACTCCAGGATCATGACCTGGGCCGAAGGCAGTCACTTAACCAACTGAGCCACCCAGGCGCCCAGCTCTTATTGATTTGTAGAAGCTGTTTATATATAGTGGCTCTGAGTCATCTGTTACGTTTGTTATACTTTCTCCTGTTCTGCTGTCTATCTTTTAACTTCTTTTGTTACATCTTTTCTTACATTGTTCAGAAGTTAAAAAAAATTTTATATGGATTTGTCCATCTTTTCTCTTATAGGTTCTAGATTTTGTACCTTAATTAGGAAGGCCGCCTCTACTCCAGAATGCTAAAACAACATTCCAGAATTTCTGTCTAGTGTTTTCACAGTTTGGGTTTTTCGGTGCAGGCTGCTATCCCCCTGGATTTCATCGGCTTGACCTGACGTTTCTCTCCCCTGTCCCTGGCAGATGAGGAGGGGCCAGAAGGCCTGACCCAGTTCCTGATGACGGAGGTGCGACGGCTGCGGGAGGCTCGCAAGAGCCAGCTGCAGCGGGAGCAGCAACTGCAGGCTCGGGGCCGGGTGCTGGAGGAGGAGCGGGCGGGGCTGGAGCAGCGGCTGCGGGAGCAACAGCAGGCTCAGGAGCGCTGCCAGCGCCTCAGGGAGGACTGGGAGGCGGGCAGCCTGGAGCTGCTGCGCCTCAAGGACGAGAACTA
Source organism: Zalophus californianus (assembly GCF_009762305.2). Lineage (NCBI taxonomy): Eukaryota > Metazoa > Chordata > Mammalia > Carnivora > Otariidae > Zalophus > Zalophus californianus. The sequence goes on from NC_045603.1 coordinate 10,754,775, forward strand.
CATGATCGCCATGCGCCTGGCCCAGCTCAGCGAGGAGAAGAACTCTGCAGTGCTGCGCAGCCGGGACCTGCAGCTGGCGGTAGGCCCCAGGGAGGGGCGGGTGGGGAAGAGTGGGGAAGTAACCTTTGTGAAAACTGACCGTCATGGGGTAGCCGGCCTGTGTCCCAGAGCCACCGTCTCCCAGCTGTTGGACCATGGGGCAGGTCCCGTCCCCATCCTGTGCCTCAGTTTCCTCACCTGTAACACAGGGGGGTTGGTAGCCCTGATGTTGTTGAGTTACGAGGGTGGTTCTCAACGGGGGAAGCATTTGGCTGTGTTTGGAAACGTGTTTGATGCTCCCAGCGAGGAGTGTGCTCTGGGCCTCTGGGGGGGGAGCCCCAGGATGCCGCTGGGCAGCCTGCAGAGCACAGGGCAGCCCCCACGGCCCAGAATTACCTAGCCCAAGAGGTTGGTAAGGGCCGAGGTGAAGAAGCAGCCTTGGTTAGTGAGGATTCTAGTTTAAGACCCAGAGTTTGAGACACATGAGTGCCTGGCACCATTAGCACTCAGACCTGGATGGTCATCAGCAGCTGTCATTAAGTGCGACCGCGCTCCACCACCACCCCGGTTATACACGTCATGTCGTGTGATTCCCGCTGAGGCACCAAGCACCAGGTTTCATTTTGAAACATAGGCACTGAAGCCGGGATTGTGGAGGCACTTGCTCAAGGGCACAGAACTGGGAAGCGGCACAGCCTGGCTTGGCACCAGGTCTGCCCGGCACCCACGCTGGCCTCCGCTGCGTGATGCTCTTCTGCCCGCTCCCATCCAGGGGCGGCTGGCCTGCTCCTTCCCGGTGGTGAGTGTGCCTGCACCTCGTCCAGGCCGAGAAGCCGAGCCCGCCTTCTGGGTTCCTTCCTGGGACTCAGTATGGGGGTAAAGCTGGTGTCTTCCCGCTGCAGGGACTTGTCCAAAGGGCTTAGTGAGCGAATGCTTGTCCAGGGTTTAGCAGTGCCAGTGGCACCCAGGAGGCTCTCTCCAACGATACAGTACGAGGTCCATGGGGGGGGCTGCTGCCTGTGTGATTTGAAGCCCCCTGTTGCTGCGGTGCTGCGGGTGCGGTGGGTTCCCGGGGACGATGGGTGGCCCGTGGGAGGCCGTAGGTGCTGGTGCGTCGGTGCGCCGGAGCCTGTGGCTGTGCGTGCTGGCGGGTTGACGTTTGGGGAGGAGAGAGTCCTGATCGGGGACATGGAGGCCACTCGTTGAAGACTGCCAGGCGTGCTGAAGAGTGTAGGTGGCTGATGGGAGGGTGTGAGGCTGTCCTCGGAGCATCTGCTCGGTGTTTGGCATGAGATGGGGCTGTCTGAGGCCTGTAGTCTGGCGGCAGACTGAGCAAAGGTGGTCCTGGCAAAAGGCTTCCCTCCCTGTGCCTCAGTTGCCTTCTGGTCCTTGCAGGAGGTCACGGACGAGGCTGCTGGAACCGCGGTCCCACACCTCCCGCCTCAGGCATGGTCCTCTGTTTGCCCTGCACCGGCTCCCTGACTTCAGCAGCTCCACCGGGAGAGGCCGGTGGGGGGACACACTGTGAGCGCCCCCGTTTCTGGATGAGGAAACTGGCTCGGGGAGGTTGGTTAGAGCACTTTCCTGGGAGCCCAGGAGTGAAGGATTTCTGACTTTGCTGTCAGCACTGCTGGGGCCAGACTAGGGTCCCCCCTTCTTTGCCGTGTCTGCTTTTCCTGAGACGGATGTGGGGTGTGCTGTGAGGTTTTCCTGGAAGAAAGGGGTCAGCTACTCAGAGGGGGCAGTGGGACAGCCACCAGCCCCGGGGTGTCAGGAGGGGCATGGCTTGTTTTGTCTTTGGGATGGGTGTAGCTGTGAGTTGGGTCCCCTGAAGTGGCAGATGTGTGTATATGCCCGGGGGGATGTTCTCTGTGTGTGTGTGTGTGTACAGCTGTCTGGGGTCTCCTGGGGTGGGGTAGGGGGATGAAGAAGAGGTGTTGGAGGTGCCTCTGTGTGTCTGCAGATTAGCAGCAGGTGCATGTTCATATGCCCACCTCGGGTTGAGGTCATCTGCCCCTGGGCAGAGAGTGACCGCATTTCCCCGGTTTAGGGGGTAGAGGGCAAGGGATGAACTTTAACCAGTAGATAAGATTTTCTTTGAACGTAGCTAGCGTAAATTTGCCTTAACTTTTCGGAGCTTTCCTGCCACAGAATTAACCAGAGGTGTTGCAGGAAATGAACAGAGTAGCTGATGGCACCTGTCTTGGCTGCTTGGGTCCCCTACCCCCATGGGCAGGTGTGTGGTGGCTGAGATTTAATACCGTGTTTTATAAGGTGCAAATTTAATGAGCTCTTATTTCTGAGCAACGTAAACTTCAGGACCGAACACTGTAATTTTGTGCTCAGTGAGTTTGTACGCCAGGATTAGAGGCATCCGCGTTTCCTGGTGTTCGGGGGAAGACTCCCAAGTGGCCTGTCCTCTGAGCTCATCGGGGGCGCCTGCTGGCCACAGGGCAGGCCGGAGGCCGTAGTGTGTGGGGGCAGTTCATTGGAGAGGGTGTGACCACACTTGCCCTTGTAACTAGCTTTCTCTGGCGGTTCACAAAGCATGTTTTGTGAGGGGAAAGGAATGTGAGAGTCATGAATTTCTTTCTGAGTCCTTTGTGGAGGAGGAGTGGAGCTGCCTGACCCAGCATCCAGACCCGCGAGCGTGTGTGTGTGTGTGTGTGTGTGTGTGTGTGTGTGTGTGTGTGTGTGTGTGTGGGGCCACGCCTGGCTCTGAGGGATGCAGGGCTACCAGCCATTTCCAAGAGAGGCCAGGGCGCTCCTAGGACACCAGATGTTGGCACGCCTACGCAGAGCACCAGAGGTCATTGTGTCCTTGTCCCAACAGTGACTTCATTTTGTGGCTGACACCTGCTGCTAGTCTTGTCACTGTCCGGCCACCTCAGACCCCACATGGGAAATAACCCTGGCCGGGTGCACTCCTCATCCAGCAAGCAGACTGTGTCACCGTCGGCCAGGCCACCACGCAGCTGCCCACCTACCACGCCACCCCCCCTGCCCCGGGCCAGCTTCCGGCGGCCCACACTCAGCTGGTGACAGGTTGGGGTTCTGGGATTTTAGTGAAGGCTGTGAAGACAGCCACCGTCCCACCCCTGGCAGTCCAAAAGCCAGCCTCTGACAGTTTGAAGGCCTCTACCCGTCCACTGTCATGCTGAGTCCGAGGCAGAGCTGGGCCCAGACGCCAGCTCTCCCTGTTCCTGGCGCAGCCCAGCTCTCCTGTCGCGCCGGCCCGTGGATCACCGGCGCTCCGTGTTGGAGCTGTGGGACAGACGAGCCTGTGGGGATGTGCTACACCCGCCCCCAAGTCCTTGAAGCACAGTCCCCTGGGACTCCCCAGCCTGTCCCTTCTTCATAGACCAGTCCGGGGAGGACTCCTGTTCAGGGAACCCTGGAGGCAGGGGGAGTTGAGAGGGTGATATCTCTCCCTGTGCCCTGGCCGGTGGCCCCTCCCCGGGCTGCGTCCCTCCTGGGGCTGATCCTTGTGTTGGGCCCTAGGTGGACCAGCTGAAGCTCAAGGTGAGCCGGCTGGAGGAGGAGTGCACCCTGCTGCGGAGGGCCCGGGGGCCGCTCCCCGGGGCCGAGGACAAGGAGCCGGACAGCGTGGACCTGGTCTCTGAGCTGCGCGCCGAGAACCAGCGGCTGACCGCGTCCCTGCAGGAGCTTCAGGAAGGCCTGCAGCAGGTACGAGGGGCAGTGAGGGGGAGTGTGTGTGGGGAGGTCAGACCACCAGCTGCTCACTCATCCCCCTGAGGCCCGGAGGATGAGGATTCTGGAGTGGAGATGGAATCCTGGCGGGCGTCTTGTCTTAAGCCCTGAGTGGAGGGTCCTTAGTTAGCGCTCAGCTCTCCCTGGGTGTTTGGTCTGGGACCTGGGGGTGGCCCCAGGAAGTCTCTGAACTTCCCGAAACGGTGCACCTGATTTCGTGTGAGCACTTTTCTGGGGAGAGGCCTGTAGCTTTCCTCAGATTGGTAGAGGAGTCTTTGACCCTGGAAAGGTTCAGATCCCTGAGTCTGGGTGGCCCTGGGGCTTGCTGGGTGTCCCGTGGCTGGTCCGTGGCGGGTCAGTGGCAGTGTGGGCCTGCCGCCTGGGGGATGGGAGCCGGGGCTCCGTTGTATTTCACAGGGTTGGGGTGCCCGGCTGGGGTGTGGGTGTGTGGGCTGGATCTCGGGCCCATGGTCTACCCACCTGCGCCAGGCTCAGCCCCTGTGAAGACCCCTTGTCAGAGGGGTGGGGACAGGCTTTGGAAATAGCACTCGTCAGCTGCCCTGGGCGGTGGCTGGGGGCCAGAGCAAGAGTGAGTGGGCTTGGTTCTCGTTTAGGAATAAAATCCGGGCCAACTTGTGTAAGCACGCCCTCAGCCACTTACTTCATTTCCACCCCAGTTGCTCCCTGGAGGGTGTGCAGGGCTGTGGGCCGCACCCACTCTACAGACGGGGAAACGGAGGTCCAGAGAGATTGAGGCCCTCGGCCAAGGTGGCAGAGCGAGTGGGGCGGAGCTGAGGGCCATGTGTCCCTCTCCCTCCTGCCTCAGTCACGGCGGGCCCTGGGCGAGAGGCTGAGGCGGCCTCTGAACTGTGCTCCTCAGGAAGCGAGCAGGCTGGGGGCCCCAGGCTCAGAACGCATCCTCCTGGACATCCTGGAGCATGACTGGCGGGAGGCTCAGGACAGCAGGCAGGAGCTGTGCCAGAAGCTGCATGCCGTCCAGGGGGAGCTGCAGTGGGCTGAGGAGCTGCGGGACAAGGTAGCGTCTCCCTCGCGCCCCACCCCACCATCCTGCCTTGTCCCGGCCCCGTCCGGGCCTTGTTCCCGCGTTCCTTCTTGCTAACAGCCTGGCTCCTAGGGAGGGGAGGTACTGCAGCCCACCTACTCTGAGCGTCTGCTGTGTGCCAGGCACTGTGCTAAGAAACCTGCGTTCGTTTGTTCTCGAATGTTGAGACATTGCAGGCAACAAAATAAAGGTTTCTGTTGCTGTAGAGGGTAAATTCTCATAGGGGAGACCAACAGTACTCTGTGCACATAATCCTAAGTCAGTTACTTCACATAGCAGAGGGCAAGTGCTGGGCAAGAAGCAGAGCAGCAGGTCAGATCCCAGTTTAAATGGGGAGGCCAGGGTGGCCTGGGAGGGTGTCATTGTTAGAATTATCCCCCTTTTACACGGTAGGCCCCTGAGGCCCAGGGAGGGGAAGTCAGTCTGTGGCCCAGGCCACCCAGCTGGGGAGGTGGGCCCTTGTGCTTGAGGCTCAGGCCTCTCTTCCTGGACCCGCTGAGCATCTGCTGGTGAGCTTGCCCCGGTGCCCGGCCCCGTGGTCTGACGCGGGTGCTCGTCCCGGCCGGCTCCACCCCGCCCGGCCTGCAGTACCTGCAGGAGATGGAGGACCTGCGGCTGAAGCATCGCACGCTGCAGAAGGACTGCGACCTCTACAAGCACCGAATGGCCACGGTCCTGGCCCAGCTGGAGGAGATCGAGAAGGAGCGGGACCAGGTGAGGCCAGCCGCTGGTTCTCCTACTCAGGAGGACGGGGAGAAGCGGGACTAGGGTTGTAGATGGAGACTTTCCCGGGGCTCGGACTGGTCTGGGAGGGGCAAGGAGGCCCGCAGAAGCACAGACTCTGGCCTTTAAGCACTCGAGATCCATCAGCCCCGCCCCCTGAACACACCTGCCTCACCTGAGCTCCGCGTTCAGGAAAGCTGGTCCTGGCACCTGTCAATTCCGAATCCCTTCTTCCCTTCATGTCAAGGACAAGGCCAACACGGGGAGGCACTTGCAAATATTTGCCGGCGAAGAAATTCGCTGGAGTTCTGACTCCTGGGCCCTGGGTCTCATGGTCTTCATCTCCTGTGGCCACAGGGCGGGCCATCTCCTCCTGGTCCCCTGCCTTCCTTGTGGAGGGCTCCCCATGCAGAGGGCAGGGCAGGAGGTTTTGTCCTTGCACCAAGTTCGAATCCCACTAGAGCGAGCCTCAGGGACCACTGGTGGGCATGGTGAAAGTGCAGGTGACCTGGTGGTCTGGGGTGGGCCCAGGACCCTGCACTGCCTCTGGCCCCCATGCCCCCTGAGGCATTGGGGGGCAGGTCCCGGCCATTGTCCCAGCTCCCAGGGACTCTGGTCTTCATGGTGGGGACAAGTGCTTTGGGTGCGGTGTGCTGGGTTTGAATCCCAGCTGCTCCGCTAGCCCGGGATGCTGTGAGTGAAGCCCCAGGCACACAGTAGGTTTCCCAGAAGAGGCTTAAGTTGCTCTTGGGAGACGGCAAGGGCCTGGACTCGGCACCTCCACCACCTGAGTTTGAATCCCAGCTCTGTCCCTGCTGGCTGGGCCGTCTGTAAAATGAGAATAAAAAGAACGTCCACCTTGGAAAGTTTGTGTGAAGGTTAAATGAGCTCATATTTAGCACAGGGCACCCAGGAAGGGCTTACTACCTGTTAGCTGCTGGTCTTGTTGACCCCCACCCCATCCCAGAGGGTAGAGGGCAGGACAGTTGGGCCAGTGTGGCCCCTTCACCCTCGCTGCCCGCTCTCCCCAGGCCATCCAGAGCCGTGACCGGATCCAGCTGCAGTACTCCCAGAGCCTCATCGAGAAGGACCAGTACCGCAAGCAGGTGCGGGGCCTGGAGGCTGAGCGGGATGAGCTGCTGACCACGCTCACCAGCCTGGAGGGCGCCAAGGCCCTGCTGGAGGCACAGCTGCAACGGGTCCAGGGCGGCCCCTGCCTCAAGGTGAGCGGGGTCAGGGGTACAGGGGTTCTGGTGGGAATGCTGGGGTCCCGGCAAGACCTCTTGGCCGGGGTTGGGAACATGCAGGACCCGGTGGGAGACATCAGCCCCGGGGGTGGGACTCCGCAGGACCCAGTGGGAACCGTCGGCTGGGCTCAGGAAGATGCAGGTTCCGGGAGGAAATACGTGGGTCCTGGCTGGAGCCCTCCCCCTGGGTCAAGAACCTGCTGGTCTGGGACGGAGCCCTTGGGCAGGACGGAGAATACGCAGGTCTGGTGGAGCTTTCCGCTGGGGTGGGTTGGTGCATCCGGGGACGGGAAAGGGACACGTGTGTCTCCAAGTCTCTGGGGTTGCTCCTGGGGCACCAGGAATAGTGAAGTTTGTTTTTGCATATGCTTGGAGAAGCCCGGCTGCAGGAAGGCCTGAAAGCCCCTCAGAGACCAGCTAGCCCAATTCCCTCATTGTATAGGGCCCAGAGAGTGTCAGGGGCTTGCTCAAGGTCACACAGCCAGCCAGCGCCCCTCTCAACCAGATATTAGTCCTTGGACCTCTGTCAGGAACTCTGCCTTTTCCTATCTTGGGTTTGCTTGAAGATGATCCCTTGGCCCTGCATTTGATGCATGAAGCCTGGAGGAATAGAACAAAGGAAGCATGAATCTGTCTCCTCTCACTTAAAATTCTCAGTGGCTTTTTTGTTTTTAGGTAAAGACAAAGCCCCTTATCAGGCCCTAGAGACCTGAAAGGTGGGCCCCTTCCTCCTTCGAACCTTGTTCTCTGGGTCACAATCTTTTAATTCCTGGATTGTGTCACAGTCCTGCCCCAGGGCCTTTGTGCATACCATTCCATCTGCCTGGACCATCCTCCCCAACTTTATCTGCTTAACGCCTACTTATCCTTGAGTCCTCAGTTCAAACCACACTTTCTCTAGAAAGCACTCCGTTGCCCCCAGGTAGGTTGGGCCCTTTGAGTGCCTTCCCCACACTGGGCACCTTCCTTCTCTGCTCTCTTGGCAGTGTGGGGTTATTTCCTTAATCAGCTTGCTTGTTTACAGTCAGTCTGCTCTAGGCTGTGAGCTCGGTGAGGGCAGGGATCCAGCTGTCTCATTCCCTGCTCTGTCCCTGCTCCTCCGGGCATCCAGTAAATGCCTGTGGCTCACCCTTGCCCCTTGCCCCGCCCTGCTCACCTCCCCTCTCCCCTTCCTCTCCCAGGCTTGTGCCTCCTCCCATTCCCTGTGCTCCAACCTCAGCAGCACCTGGAGCCTCAGTGAGTTCCCCCCGCTGCTGGGAGGCCCGGAAGCAGCTGGGGAGGCGGCCATTATGGGGGGATCCGAGCCCCACACCTCGGTAAGACACCTGCCCTCCCCGAGTGTGGTGGGGGCGGGGTACGGGTGCTAATAGTGTTCGTGTGACGTAATTACTAATATGTGGAGTGCTGTCCAGTTTGTCGACAGTCCCATTTCACATGTGAGGACGTTGAGGCCCCCAAGTGCCTTAATTAAGCTCGCCCAGAGCCAGCTCAGTGCTGGGCCTGAGTGCCAGGAGACTTGGGACCCCCACTGTACTCTTGCAGAGCCCACACCTCCGCCCTGGGCCCTACTTGTCTGTCACCTGTGGAATGGGCACAAAGTAGGGGTGTTGAGGTGTGGGAGATGCCGTGGAGGTGACCCAGACCCTGTTGTGGCCTGTTGGCAGGAGGAGGCGACAGACAGCGAGAAGGAGATCAATCGGCTCTCCATAATGCCCTTCCCCCCAAGCGCTGGCTCCATCCTCCGCCGGCAGCGTGAGGAGGACCCTGCACCCCCGAAGAGGTAAACAGGATGGGGAGAAAGCAGTGGAGGCTCAGGGACGTGCTGCTGCTGTTTCTCCAAACAGCCATCTCCCGGAATCCCTAGCACCAGCGTCGGGGCTGGGCCAGCACCTCCCTTGATGGCTCTTCAATGGCTGGGGCGCTGGGGACTCAGGTCCCAGGAGTCACAGCCGTGACCCAGGTCAGAGGCTAAGACAAGGCCAGAGGGCGGAGTGGGCTTCATCCCTGGGGAGCACCCTGGCAGGAGAGCCCCTGGAGGGCAAGCCTCAATGATCCTAAACCCCGGGGGATGTCTAGGTGGTTCAGGACTAGGGGACATGGAGAATGTTCCAAGCGGTCAGGGGCCTCAGGCAAGAAAGCCAGGCCCCACGTTCAGAGCGGCAAACGGGGTCCGGAAAAACCAGGCTGTGTCTGCTGGTGGCAAGACCAAGGGCAGGGGCTGGTATATGTCCCCCGTCACAGCTTTTTCCGGGCAAGTTGCCCTTGATTTGTTCCCTTACGGACGTTGGGCACAGGAGGCCGTGATCAACACGGACTTGATTGATCTGATGAGCGCGTCCCCTGTGACTAGGGTGTGTGATGAGGAAGGCACCTGGGAGTCACGAATGACAAAGGCAGAAAGTAGGGGTGAGGCGAGGGGTAAGGTGAGAGGTCAGGAGAGGCTTCCAGGAAAGGGTGGCATTTCAGGACAGGCCAGGGGGCATTCTAGGTGGAAGGACGTGGGACGGAGGTCAGGATCTTAGCTCCTTGCCCTGTGAGTTGAGGGTTGCTCATTGGCACACTTGCCCTGTGCTTGGGACCCCCGCCTTGGCTGTAGCCTCTGTGTGCTTGGGGGCTGCAGGACCTCTTGGTGGCCAGGGTGCAGGAGGAGTGGAGTGGGGCAGAGTGCTCCCTGTGCCTCAGCTCCTGCCTCCCCCCCACCCCCAGGTCCTTCAGCAGCATGTCCGACATCACAGGTAATGACCCTCTGGGACTCCGTGGGGAGGGCTCAACTGTGGGGGGTGGCTTTCCAGCCCACCTGAGGCCTGAACTGCTGGCTCTGCCCTTGGCTCCCCTTCCTGAGGCCCCCCTGTGCCCTGGCCAGGCAGGGGAGGCTGTGCTCAGGAAGACCCTGGGTGGGGAGTCGGGCCATGCCGCTCCCCCTGAGCCCAGGCCTGCTCCTCTCTCCCATGCCTGGCTGTGCTATACGGGCTCCTTGGTCCCAGGCCGCCCTCCACTCTCTCCAGGGTCACCCTGGCCCAGCCCTGAGCCCTGCGGGTCCAGTGTCCTTCTGGGGCCTCAAACCTGCTAAGGTCCTGGGCAGTCCCTGGGCTCCAGGGGCTCACCCCCTTCTCACAGGCCCTGGTTTCTTGGTCTGGCACCCCAGAACCTCACTTCCTCCCCCCCACCCCACCCCTGCCCAGGGAGTGTTACGCTTAAGCCCTGGTCTCCTGGCCTCTCCTCGTCTTCATCCTCCGATAGCGTGTGGCCTTTGGGGAAGCCCGACGGCCCCCTGGCCAGAGGCTGTGGCCTGGATCTCCTCAACAGGTACTGTGGCTGCCTGGGGTGGGTGGGGGGGCGGAGGGACAGGGTCGGGTGGGAGTGCAGTGGGGGGGCCAGGGGGGTGGGAGGGTCAGGCTCCTGGAGCAGGGCAGGGGTGGGGTGGGAGGGAATAACAGCTCAGCCTCGGCCTCATGCACCTTTAGAATAGTCAGGCTTTTAGAGACCTGGGATTCAAATCCTGTCGCTGCTGCTCATCATCTGGGTGACTTGGGCTGGTCACTTCTTTATCTGGGTCTCCGTTTCCTCTGCCGAAGGCGGCCAGTGATCTCTTCGGCATGGGGGTGGTTTGGGGGTTTAGGACTCGTGTCAGGAAAGTAGCCTGCTTTGCCAGGCATGTTAATAGGTACTCAGTAAATGGTAATTGTTACTCATTTCCCCGGCTCTGAGCTCCCAGCAGAGCTTCGTGCTGTGGGTGGGGTGGGGCCACCATGGGAGCCCTGCAGCTGGGCTGGCCACAACCCGTGACAAGAGTCACGAAACAGATGGGCTCAGCATGCACTGCAGGCGAAGTGCTCTGTCAGTGTTGACTGGAGAGTGACCTCCCTGGTCAGGCTCGCTGGTGGGTCTCGGGAGGGCGGGCGAGAGAGGAGGCCGTGCTGAGAATGTGGCCTTGGAACTCAGGTAGGGAGGGCAGCTGGGGAAGAGCAGAGGGCAGAGGCTGTCCAGGCAGAGCCCGGAGCTTGGCTCTGACTGGAGTGGGAGGGGGAGGGGGCCGGGCAGGCTCAGTGAGTCAGGCTGGCGGTGTGAGTCAGGCGGGAAAGTGTGGACTTTGGCTTCTACACTCTGCTCCGGAAAACGCGGCAAGGTTTGGCTGTTACGGCTGCTTCACATTATTCTCTCCATTCGGGGAGGTGGGTGTTGTTAGGATCATCCCTGTTTATTATAGAGGAGAAAATCGAGGCTCAGAGAGGTTAAGCCACTTGCCTGAGGTCGCACAGCTGGGAAGCGCCAGGGCCGGGGTCCCCAGTGACCCGGTCGGATTTGGGTTTGGGAAAGGGCGTACGAGGCACGGAACGTCAGAGCTGGACGCGTGGGGGTGCGGGATGCAGAGGATGGGCCACACAAGAAATTGGGGCAGAGCAGGAACAGGGGCCTGAGCAGCTTGGCCAGGCCCTGGTCCAGGCCCCTGCCCCCACTCTTGCCCTCCGGCAGCAGGCCCAGTACGACATTGTTTCTCCCTGTGCAGGACGTGCCTCTGGGGGAAGGGGCGGAGGCGCCTCCCTTCCTGCCTGCTTCCCTTCCTCCAGCGCGGCCTGCAGCAGGGGTCCTGGCTGCTGTCCACGGGGCACCAGGGCAGGAGGTTCTGGCCCAGCCCCCGCCCGGGGCCTGGGATCCCAGGGGCCCCCTCTGCAGTTCCTGGGGAGGAGTGGGGCGAGAGAACGCACTGGGGTGGTGGACTGAAAGACGTGGATAGATTGGGGGGCAGCGGGGATCCCGGACTGGTGTGTGGGCTGCTGCCTGCGTGCGTGCGTGTCCCGGGCCGGTGTTACCGTGCAGAGCACAGTGGGCAAGAACAGACACTGGGGCTCTGTCACCTGCTACAGAGGGATATTGGGCAAGTCACTGTATTTCCCACGGCCTTGGTTTCCAGCTCTGTAAAATGGGGTTGTCGTGGGGTTCCAGGGTCCCCATTAGAGTGTTTGGAGCAGTGCCTGGCTCAGAGCGAGTGGTAATGGTAGCTCTCTGCTCTTGTGATCGGTGCTGCTCAGTTCCCACAAAAGCCCTGCAAGGCTGGTGCGTTTAGCCCCATTATACAGATGACAACACTGAGGCCCAGGGGGAGTCAGGAATTTGTCTCAAGGCCACTCGGTGGTGGAGTTGGGGATTCCGTGGTACCTTCCTTCCGGCTAAGCTATTTTCACCTCATGCTTGTGGTCTGTGCACACTGTGTGCTGGGCCTTTGCAGCCTCCCGGTCTCCCCTGCCCTTCTGGGCTCCCAGAGCCCTGGGGCAGGGCAGGGGATGCTGGAACAGTGGGTGTGCTGGGGCAGGCTGGAGGCTGGATGGACACCCAGGCAGGCGGGGAGATAGGAAGAGCCAGAGAGTGTAAGTGGGGTGCTGAGGGGGGCAAGCGCTGGGCGAGGGTTGCTGGGTGAATGTCAGGGTGGGTCTCCCTGGCAGGCCCCTGCCCCCACCCACACTGGTCACATGGATGCCACATCTCTGGCACCAGCTGCCCTTGCCCAGAGAGATTATCGCTCTCCTCCACCACCCACTGGCTGGGCAACCGTTGTCAAGTTATAACTTCCCCGTGCCTCAGTTTCCCTCTTCTCTAACATGGAGGCTCACAGATGGTTCCCATGGGGCTGTCAGGAGGGTTAAATGAGGTAAGTTATGTGACAGGCTTGAGTCTGAGCTTCCTAGGTCCCTGGCCTGGAACAGAGCAGTCATGTGCCCGGCCTAGAGGTCTTCCCACAGTGCACTGGGGCGGGGGAGCACTCATCCGGGTAACTCGGCCCATCACTGCTCAGAGTGGGCAGAGTGAAGGACTGGCCCCGTTTCCCTCTGTGACCCGACTCCTCACTGGACATGGGGGGGGAGGGGCTGGGAGTTGGGGACCCCATCCTTCCCACCACTCACAGGGAGGGTTGGGGTCAGTCAGGTTGTGTTGCTAGAGACCCAGGAGTCCAGAGGTTGGAGCAGGCAGCCCCGCGCCCCCCGCCATGCACTTGTCTGCTGAGACCTGGTGCTGAGAGGGACCCAATTGGACCTGGCCCCAGGGAGCCCCCAGGTGGACACTCCCCCCTTCCCCAGGGGGGCCATGGAGGCACAGAGAAGTCACATGGTCCCTCAGGGAGTTGGGCAAGGGTGTCCTGCCTCAGGGCAGTGCCTGAGCTGTGTTGGCCTGGGGTTTCAGGGATTGCAGGGCGGGGGATGGGGGTGGTGTGCCAGGGCAGAGGGTGGGGGGCGAGCAAGTGGGACGGGGAAGGGCTGAGTGCAGGCTGGTGGCTGGGCTCTTGACTGGGGAAGCCATGATGCTCGGTTCTCTGTGGGTCTGGAACAGGTGGGGAAAGTGGGGGCCACACCTAAGAACAGTAGATGTCCAGTTTTGATTGGGCACGCAGTGTTACCTGGCCACGTTCGAAGAGCACTCCACGTTTAATTGAGTCCCATGATGAGGTGGGTGGATGCTGCTGGGGCTGCGGAGGACCAGAGGCTGAGCAGCCAGGCCGTCTGGCCCCAGAGCCCCTGCCGGTGCCACTTTCCTCAGACTCCCCTGATGGCATCCCACAGCGACAGACACCCAGTACACATGCCCGAAAAGGATCGTGAGACAATAGTTAGATTTACTCGAAGCGCGGCTGGCTTACATTTTCCATTCCATTCCAATCAGAAACAGCGCTGGCCATGACCTTGTGAATTTCACAACCCTCCTGGGGCCAGGCCTGCAGCTGGGTGTTCCTTGGAGCCCTCTGGTTTCCATTCTACCCGCATGATCTTTACATTTGTCTGACCGTCATACCTGTGGTGGGAGAAGATGCCATTACTGTCCTGGCTTTATGGATGTGGTGACAGAATCAAGCAGCCAGCTCGCTCGTCCAAATCCGGGGCCCAGTTAATGCTGGGTGTGGAGCGGGACTGTGTTTCTCCAGCCGTGGGGCAACCTAGCCTGGCCCAGCCTCCGGCCTCCCATCTCTGGCAGGGCTACCTCCATGCAGCCAGGACAGTCCCGGGCCGAAGGAGCCCATGAAGGCAGCGCGGATGCCTCTGCCCACCCCCCCCCACCCCGTCCAGCTGCAGCCCCTCGTGTTTGGCTGTTTTGACTGAGGGCGGAGAAGCCGAGAAAGGCTTGGGGGGTGGGGGGCCGTCAAAGTTCCCTGCTCCCCACTGGTGCTGATTGGGTTAAAGTCCCTGTAGCCTTGCTAATCCCATGCTGGCAGCAGGGGTCAGTGTGGCTGCGTGGGCTGCAGTTGTGGGGGGGTGATGGGGAGGCGGGGGACACTCTGGCCTTTCCTCTTCCCTGATGCTCTGGCCTGGCTGGGGGGAGAGTCAGGGAAGGGAATCTCAGGCAACTGTCTCTGAGCTGGCCCCTGGGCCTTAGCAGTTCTCTCCAGGGGCAGGAAGAATCATGCTGCCAACATGGGGATCTGGGTGACTCTGTCTTAACTGCCAGTGGTTTCCACTGCCCACGAGGAAGGCCAGACGCCTTCGTTCTGTGCCCTCTGCGGGCTGGCTCCAGCTAGCCCTTTCTGGGAGCTGTCTCCCATGATGTTAAATTAGCTAATTAGGACAAGGAGCTTAGCATGGCGTCTGGCACATGGGGAGCACTCAGTAAGTGTTCGCTGTTGCTATTATTACTGTTGTTACTGAATCCTTCCCCACATCCTGTATTCTGTCCTCCGCACCTCTGCCCCTGCCAGCCCTTCAGGAACACCACCTCCTCTCTGTCTATTCCCGAAGTGCCTCTCCTCTCCACCACGGTGTAGCCCCGCGGCCTCTTCCTCTGGGAAGCTGCTCCCCTCTGTGCTCCCACGGCTGGCTGTAACCGTCTCTGGTCTGTGTTATGTTCTAATGGTGACCTTCCTCCCTCAACTGTGAGCATAACAAGCTTTTATTAGTTGTCTGCTGTGTGCCAGTCATGGTGTTTGGTGCTAGGGACCCGGAGCTGAGCATGATAGCAGGCTGGTTCCGAGGGGGTTTTCTTGGCCAGGTGCAGATGGTGCGGCCCTACGGGAAAAGCTCTGCCTCACATGTGCAGGGGGCTGGGAGGGAGAGGTCGCTTTGGAACTGAGCTTTGCAGGATGAGCGGAATTCACCAGGCAGAGAAGAGGGGGAAGGGCGTTCCAGCAGCGCGGCAGGTGCAGTGGCCCCAGGGGTGGGAGTCATGGCACACTGGGGGGATTGCTGTGATGGTTCTCCCAAGAAGGTTGAACCACGTGGAAATACTGACTGAACTCTAATTCCCCTCTCCCTTCTCTCTTCCCAGGTCTCTGGCTATCCGGGTGTCTTGCCGGAGCCCCCCGGGGGGGCCCGAGTCCCAGGACAAGGGCGCAGATGGCCTGTCGTTCCTTGGGGACAGCTGGTCTGGGGCCATGGTGCGGAGGGTGCTCTCTGGGCCAGGGTCTGCCAGGGCGGAGTCCAGAGAGGTATGATCCTGCCCTTCTGAGTTGGGGGTGGAGCCAATGCATTAGCTGGGGCTGGAGCCCTCTGATTGGTGGATCTGGGTCACTGGGCGGTGTTTCTGGGGGTTGACCAAAGCAGAGGCAGGCTCAGAGATGACACTCGGGTTGCCCTACCTCAACCAGCGGTACATTAAATCTGATCAGGCAGGTGGGCTGGGAGGTGGGGCAAACTGACAGCACCTCGACAGATCTCCACCCTTAAACATGGGAGAGACCAGGATGTGGCAGCCTGGTTCGGGAGTCCTGTTGGTGGGAGAAGGGCCTGATTGGGACTGGCATCCTGGCAGGTGGGGGCATCTGAATTATGGGACACGCCATCCCCACCCCAATCTTCCTCCAGCCCCAGGGCTGTGTTGCCCTGGGAAGCTCACTTCTTTCCCTGCCTGCCTGGGTTTTCTCCCAGCCAAGGGCCGAGGCTGCTGGCCTGGAGGGGGCAGGTGTGGAAGGTGAGGTCCAGCAGAGAACATTGCCCTGGAGCCAGGTGTCCACGTTCCCCTTCCTGATGGACTTCAAGGGTAAGTCTGGTCCGGGGCGGGGAGGAACTGGGGACTCCGGGTCCTAGAGGGATGGAGCTGAGAGCCCAAAAGAGCTTGTCCAGCCCATTGTGTAGGTGGGACAACCAAGGCACGAGAGAGAGAGAGACAAGACACTTCGCTGCCGGACTCTCGGCAGTGCCCTTCCCTCCCGCACTGCGGTCCCCTTGCTGGTTGTCCATCTCCTCCTCAGTAAGGAGCTTACTGTGAAAGGAGCACTAGACAGGAGTCCAGAGACCTGGGTTCAAGTCCTGGTTCTGTTCCTAGTGGGCTTTGTGGCCTTGGGCAGGTGCCTGCCCTCTCTGGGCCTCAGGCTCTGACTTTAAGAAGGAGAAGGTAGGGTTTTGGCAGCCCAGGCCTTGAAAGGGGCATGTCTGTGGCCCGAGGCTGCTCCCTGACTTTGTCGTCCTCTTGCCTGCCCTGCTGCCCCTGCCCTTCCCACATTCAGCCTGTCAGTCCTTCCATGAGGCCCTCGACGCCTGGACAAAGGGGCTGAGCACCGAGCCCTTCTATATCCGAGCCAACCTTACCCTGCCGGAGCGAGCAGACCCTCACGCCCTGTGTGTGAAAGCCCAGGAGATCCTGCGTCTGGTGGACCCGGTGTACAAGCGGCGGCAGGAGTGGTTTTGCACCCGGGTCGACCCCCTGACGCTGTGGGACCTGGACCGGGGCACTGTGCCCAATTACCAGAGGTGATGCAGACCTGGGAGTCTGGGCACAGGTGCCACAGGGAGCCCAGAGCAGGCTGGGAGACTTTTCCCCTCTTCCTGCAACCCCTCACAATCCTCTGGGACAGGATGAGGGGCGCTGGAGGGGGCCTCCCTTTCTCCCTACAAATGCATGACGTGTGTCCCCCACCTCTACCCCACAGAGCCCAGCAGCTCCTAGAAGTTCAGGAGAAAGGCCTGCCCTCCAGCCGCCACCGAGGGTCCCGAAGTAATGTAAGCGGTACTGGGTGGGCTGGCAAGGGCCTGGGGCGAGGGACTGCCAGGGGTCGGCTCCCAAAGGGAGAGGCCGGGTTCCATTCTCTGGAAGCCCTGCGGGGAGAAGGGGAGGGAAGCCCCCACCTCGCTCCTTCTCCTGGACGTGGTTGATGGTCTACTGCATGCCGGGCAAACAGAACAACGGCGGGGCTTGCTGGCCAGGGGTGTTGAGAGGGTTAAAGGAGGTGGCAGGTGCCCGGTGCTCAGGAGCTGGCCTGGCCACCATAAGCACTTGACAGAGCAGCAGTCTCTCCTTTTTCCAGTCCCCGGATAAGGGCTGGGCTGGGTGAACCTCCCTGTGTCAACACGGGCAAAGTGAGGCTCGGAGAAGTAAAAATAACTCAAGAGGCCATGGTGCTTAAGGGGATGAGAACTCGGGCTCTGGAGCCAGGCTGCCCAGGCTCGAATCCCAGCTCTGCCACGTGCCTTGCCACCTTGGACCAGCACCTGACCCTCCCTTGAGGCTCTGTTTCCTCCTTTGTGAAATGGAGGAGTTACGTTGCCTGCCTCGCGGGCTTCAGTGAGCTCATGACATCTGGGGCTTAGTGAGAGTCTGTCACATTGTAGCCACTTGACACCTGGTAGGTAGCTGTTGGTGTGATTGGTGCTGTCTTTATTGTTGTTCTTTTCTTCTTACACCAGGTCACATTGCTAATTCATTGGAAGGGGTCCCAAAGTTTGTCTCTTGTGTGACATTAGCTTCCTCGGGTCCCTGGGCCTCGGTTTCCCCATCTGTAAAGTCCGGGGGGGTAGACCTCAGGCGCCTCTAACTGGTACTGACAAGCTTGCTTCCCTGGGCCCATAGGGATGGTTGCCCTCGCCTGCCTGTGGTGGGGGGCTCTGCACTGGGCTGGGTGAGGGCAGGAGAAGGCCTGGTGGGGAGGGGACCCTTCTGCTGACCCAAGCTCTTCCACAGATCCCGGACAGCAGGGGCAGCCCGGCCCCCTCTGCCAGGGGTCCCGTCCAGCCTCTCCTCCCTGAGGGTGGGATGGAACTGGGCTCTCAGGGCCTCCTCTTTCTCTGCCCCCTCCCCAGCTGAAGAAGCGAGCCCTGGACCAACTCCGGTTGGTGAAGCCCAAACAGGGGGGAAGCTCCGCGGCGGCTTCTCCAGAGCAGCTGTTGCTGGAGCCCTGCTCAGGTGAGCGCACTGTGGCCAAGGCATGTCCTGTGCTGGTCACGGCGTCCACGAGTGTGCACGTGTGGGGGGCCTGGGAACTTGGTGGTCCCTTTGGCTCCTCCAGCGGGGAACAGGGCGTCCAGGGATCTGAGAGGCTCCCCGTGGGGGGCACATGGGCCACCAGGGTGGAGGGAGCCAGTCAGAGGAGGCACACGTGTGCAAGTGTGATTGTGGGTCTGTATGATTTTGGGGCACACATGAGCACAGCTCTGTTCTTGTCTGGCAGAGCGGGTGTCGCTGCGCTTCTCACATGTGTGTGCTGGCGGGCACCACGAAGAGCCCAGAGTGGGTTTCTGGAGGCAGAAGGGGAGGCCTTGGGTTGGATCAGGGAGAAGGGCTTGGGGGAGCCCAGATGAGGGGTAGCAATCCTGAGAGGCAAGAAGATGGTGGTTAGGGAAGACTTCCTGGAAGGGAAATTGGGGTAGGGTTTTCAGGGATGAAGAGGAGTTTGTTCCAGGCACAAGGCACAGCCGTGCAAAGGCACCGAGGTATAGCTGTGTGTGATGTGTGTGCAGGCCATTGAATACAGCAAGTGCCTATCAAACGCCAGGTCTGTCACGAATTGTGCTTGGTCCAGGGGACACCGTGGCACTTCCCCTTGGAGCACACTGCCTAGTGGGGGTGGGTGCAGCTGCCTGCCAGTCAGATAATTCTACCTGCAAACGTGATTACAAAGTGCGGCACGTGTACTAGAGGAGAACTGGGTGTGTTGGGGCGCATGCCGGAGACCCTGCATGGCTGGGGACCAGGGAAGGTATAACCGGGGCTCTGAAGGGAGAGTTGGGGTTATGTGGGCCGGGAGATGCTGGAGTGCGGCTAGGCCTCCCCAAGTCATGCAGAAGCCCTGTGATTGGAGGCAGTCGATCCATGCGTTGGGGCACGGGACTCGCCGCCTCTCTAGGCTCTGGCAGGGCTGGGTCACCCATGTGGAGGATGTGGCCTTCTTCCCGAGGGTCGTGGAAAGTCACTGGCACATTGAAAGCAGGGGAGTAACTCGATCTGACTTTCGTTTTAAAGCCTCTTTCTGACCGCTGAGAGGAGAATGGTCTGGAGCGGACAAGGGTGAGGTGGGGGATAGGGTTCGACGCTGCTGTAGAGGCGCCAGCCAGGAGGGGGCAGCTCTGGGGTGTGTGCGTGTGTGTGTGTGTACGTACGTACGCGTACACGCACGCACGCACACACAGCCAGGAGGGGGCAGCTCTGGGGTGTGTGCGTGTGTGTGTGTGTGTGTGTGTGTGTGTGTGTGTACGTACGTACACTCGCACGCACACACCCCCAGGAGGAGCAATAGTAAGACTTAGGAAGGGAAAAGAGATGGGGGGCTTGAGAAGAGGTGATGGGGTTTTGAGTATCGAGGGGGCTGGCCACCCTCGGAATGGGGAGCTGGGGACTCTACCTGCACCCTCATCTCTTCTGTACCCCACCCCACTGCAGAGCCTGAGCGAAGCCTCAAACCCTACAGCCTGGTGCGCCCACTGCTGGTGTCCGCTCTGCGGCCCGTGGTGCTCTTGCCCGAGTGTCTGGCACCCCGGCTCATCCGCAACCTGCTTGACCTGCCCAACTCCCGGCTGGACTTCCAAGTGTGCCCAGCAGGTGAGCCTGTGCCCGGGGAGGGGAGGGATGGGGAGGGCTGGGTGGCACCCCGGGGCAGCCCAGCCCACTGGCCCTTCCTCCCTGCGTCTCACTTCTCTGCAGAAAGCCTCTCTGGGGAGGAACAGTGCTCATCCTCAGCACCTGGAGCCCCCAAGGCCCAGCCTGCCACCCCTGGGCTGGGCAGCAGGCTCCGTGCCATCCAGGAGTCTGTCGGGAAGGTAGGTACTGGGGTGGGGGGCTGCCTTTCTGGGCCAGAGGGCTAGAGTCTGAGGGGCGCTGGGCAAGCCCCTGCCCTTCCACGGGCCTGTTTCCTCACCTGCAAGTGGGAGCGCTGGGCCAACCAAACGTGGGTCACCTTTGAGGTGTTTGGTCCGTCTCACCCGTCCATCCCGTCTCAGATTCGCCGCTACCTTGGGGGGCTGGCTAGGGGCTGCCAGGCATGGGGGTGGTGGTGGGGTTTGCTCCATCCTATCAATGGCGAAGCTGAGGTCCGGAGCGGGGATGTGACTTACTTCCCCAGGCCTCCCGCCTTCCCTTGCAGCTCTTTCCTTGTTGCCAAGGCCCTTCTGGAGAGGGATGCAGGCCCCCATGGGGGCCTGTGCCGTGGGGCCCAGTGGGGGCAGGGAGGTTGGTGTCTCCGGGCCGGAGTAAAATGTAGCCTTGGTCTCCTGAGAAGAAGCACTGCCTGCTGGAGCTGGGTGCACGAGGCGTGCGGGAGCTGGTCCAGAACGAGATCTACCCCATCGTCATACACGTGGAGGTGACAGAGAAGAACGTCCGGGAAGTCAGGTAAGGAAGGGTGGGGGTGGGTGGGACCAGCCTTTCCTCCTCTTTGGATGTCCCTGTCTCTGTGTCTTTTTGTCTCTCTGCATCTGTCCGTGCTCTCTCTGGCTCTCCATATCCTGGTGTGTCTCTGTGTCCCTGTCTGTCCTGGGCCCCTGCTCTGACCGCTGCCCGCCCGCTCTCTCGGCAGGGGTCTGCTGGGCCGGCCCGGCTGCCGGGACTCGGAGCTGCTGCGGCAGTGCCATCGCTCGGAGCAGGTGCTCTGGGGGCTGCCCTGCTCCTGGGTGCAGGTGCCTGCGCATGCATGGGGCCACTCGGAGGGGCTGGCCAAGGTGGTGCGCGGCCGCATCCTGCAGGAGCAGGCCCGCCTCGTGTGGGTGGAGCGCGGCAGCTGTGCCGGGGGCGTCGGCGGCAGCAGCAGCGAGGCCTGAGGGGCCCCTTCTGGTGCCTGCGGCTTTCTCACACACCTCCGAAGCCCCCGCTGCGGACCCCGGTGTCTGCAGTGGGAGCTGGGTCCTCCTCATCCTGAGCCTTCCTAGACCCTTGGCCTCCCAGACGTGGGGCCCCCAGCTCTGGGCTCTCCCCCGAGTGAATTTCCAGGAGCCCTCGGGGCGGAGCTCCCACCGCCCCCGTACTTGCTGCTCTGGGCCTTCAGTGCGCCCCTTGTCTCCGTGATTCCAGTTGTGGGCCCCACGCACGTGTCTGTGACCTGTTCTCCTTGCCCCCAGGAGCATCTGAGCTCTCACTCCGGTGCACTGGTTTACACACCCAGGTTCTCACGGCAGGCACATGAGGTCTCCTGGGTCCTCGTTCCCTTCTGTTCAAGGAAGCCCCGAGCCCGCCCGGCATGCCCCTCCCCCGCACCCCGCTCACGTTTCTTGTGTATACCTCCACGTGTGGGCACCGTGGTTTCCCTGGCCCACCGGGCCCCTCGCGTCTTCTCGTCACATGTATGTCTGTGGTTCTCTCCTGTGTAAATGTCACACCCCGTCCCGTGACACTTGGGCACTAACCCTCGTGTGTGCCCGGGGAGTACACCGAGGACCATGTTCTCACAGCGCCGTCTCCCTGCAGTGACCCGCCTCTCAGAGGTACAGTGGGGGGAAGGCCGGCTGCTCCGTCACCAGAATGTACGGCCTGTTGATTTTTAACGGGCCTTTTTCACTCAGATTCTACACATTATGGAACATTAAACAGTTTGTCATAGAAGCTGGTGGCCTTTTGCTTGCTCGCCTTCCGGGCCCCGGACCCCCTCTCCACTCCCCCGGCTCGTCCCCCCACCCCCAGATCAGGCTGATACCACCTCTCAGGCCCCCGCTTGCCCATGGGAAGGGTCAGATTTCGTTTCTGACTCATCCCAGAGCCGCCCGCCATCTGCTGGCATCACCTTACCTGCCCCTGAATGACCAAAGAAAGGGCCCCACAGATGGGCCCCCTCCACGCTCAGCCCTGCCTGTGTCTAATCCTCAGAGGAGCGTCCCCTGGAGAGGAGACACTGAGGATAGCAGGGTATGGTCTTGGCTTAAGGAGCCCAGCTGCTGAGTCCAGGAGACCACGAGCAAACCCTCTGTGCGCAATCAGGTCCTGAGACCATTCCACCGGCAAGAGGATGGTCCAGGCAGGATTACCACGGGGGTTGCTGCTTCAGCTTAGGGTCTGGGATTCCTTCAAGAAGTATTTATTGGACCTATGTGCCTAAGTGCTGTCCTTGGTCATCCTATGGCTGCCCTCTGTCCTAGTGATGAACTTGGGTCAGCCCCTGGAGGTTGGGGTGGGGGAATGGGTTACTAGGTGGAGGGAATCCCCGGAGTGAAGTCTCAGAGACAGAAAATGGGTTGAATTTGGCCACCTGTGGAGTGGTAGGAAATGAAGCTGGGAAGTCCCAAGTTCAGGGGTGGGGGCTGCCTATATCTTAGTGTCTTTTGAGGTCTGGCTCAGACACCATCTCCAGGAAGGCTGCTTGATTCTGCCAGGCCTTGGGACTTTTCAGTCATGCCTTGTGGCAGGATGGTGGGTCTCTGAGGGTGGCCGTGAGCTCCCTGGGTGTGGAGACCAAGTAATGCTCATTTGGGTAAACGGACCTCCCCATTTTCTTGCTGCATGCCTGGCCCAGTGCTTGGTCTATGGACATGAGTCTGGGTTACATTGCGGGACCTCAGTGAGGCAGTTGGCTTTGTTTGGTCCCATGGTAGGTTTCCCTTTACTGGGCAGAGAAGCCCACTAACCCCTTAATTCTCACCATGTCTTAATTTTGTCTCCATTTGTTAAATGATGAAATTAAAATTCAGAGAGGTGAAGTAACTTGACCAAAGCCACATAGCTGGTAAGTAGCCCAGTCAGGATTTGAACCCTGGTCTGTGGTGTGAAGCCTGGGATCGTCCCTCGGAGATGCCGTTCTGAGAAGATGGGCCATGAAGGGCCTTGGCGTGGGGCTGGCCCACAGGAGGGTGATTCAAAAGGGTTGGTTCTCCTTTCCTCTCACCCCAAACGCCTACTACAGGCTTGGGCCCCAGCGGGCCCAGTCCAATTCACCAGCCATCTGGTATTTTCTTGTGTTTAATGAATATTTCTTGGGTGTGCCAGGCACTGTTCTAGGCAGTGGAGATTCAGTGAATAAAAAAGAACCCCCTGCCCTGATATATTCATGAGAAAGACAGACAGTAGATAAGTAAAATACATAGGGTGTTGGAAGATAAAAAGGGCTATGGAGAGAACACGGCAGAAAAAGGGACCTGGAAAGGACAGGTCTGGGGGGGCTAGGAAGGAGGGGGGAGATGATAGTGCAACTTTTTAAAAGTGGCCTGGGAAGTCCTTGTGGAGAACATGACGTTTGTGTAGGTCTGAAGGAGGTGAGGGAGTGATATGTGCAGACCTTTAGGGAAAGGCCCAGGCAGAAACAGCATGTGCAAAGGTCCTGAGGTGGGTGTGTGCCTGGACTGGCCACAAGCCCAGTGG
Organism: Zalophus californianus; assembly: GCF_009762305.2. Taxonomy (NCBI): domain Eukaryota; kingdom Metazoa; phylum Chordata; class Mammalia; order Carnivora; family Otariidae; genus Zalophus; species Zalophus californianus. Next base: position 10,778,025 of record NC_045603.1, read on the forward strand.
GTCTGGAGTGGAGGGAGCAAGGGGAGAGTAGTAGGAGGCGGGGTTGGAGGGAATGGGGAGCCAGTTCACACAGGACCTGTTGGCTGCGGCATGATCTTGGGCTTTTGTTCTGAAGGAGATGGGAGATGCAGGGCTCTAACAGGAAGGATGAGATGTGAATGACCTTGTGTCCAACCAGATGGAGGCGGTGGCTGGATAGAATGCCCTCTGTCCCTGGCCTGGCTAGGAGAGAGGCAGCAATAAAGACTGCTGAGTGAGATGGGGTGCGGTCGGCTACAGCAGGACAGGCACCCTTTGGGGCCTCCTGGGGGCCAGGTGAGACCCAGAGACCTGGGTTCGATTGGCTCTGTGGCTGAGCTGCTGGGTCATCTTCGATGGTTCTGTGCCTTATGTGCTCAGCTATCAACGGGACTAGCAATCCTCCCGCTGTTGTGAAGAGCCAAGGAGCTGAGCAAACTACTGTGGGCGCCCTGGAGGTTGGGAGGGGGGCATCCTTGAGCTGAGCCTTAACGTCCAAGTAGGATGTAGCTGGGTGAAAGGAACATGGGTGACGGTGGGGAGGATGGGGGAGGGCATCCAGGAGGAGGTACAGTGTGAGCAAAAGCTGGGAGGCTGGAGAGCAGGACACCGTAAAACAATGGGTGTTGAATGAGCTAACCTGACAGTCCCTGGGGAGTGGGGAGGCTGGGCGGCCCCTCCCTTCCATGGGGGCATGGAGGGTTTGTTGTTGTCCCCACCCCCACTGCAGCAGCTGGCCGGCCCCCGGGGCTGTCCCTTTGGCAGAGCCTTTTCCAGCCACCTCTGGGGCTCCCCGGGCCGGCCCCGCCCCTCGGGCTGCGCTGGAGGCAGGGGCGGGGCCAGGCGTCCCGGAGCCGGGCGGGAGCGCGCCGGGAGCAGGTGGAGGGCTGGCGGCGGCGGCGGCGGCGGCGAGGCTCGGCCTCCCCGGCCAAAGCACCGGCTCCCACCTCTCCCCTCCTCGCCTGCCTCCCCCACCCCCCGATGCCTACCAGACTTTTGCCTGGGCCGGGGCCCCTGCCGAACCAGCCTCGCCTTCCTGTCGGGTGGGGATTCGGGGGCTGAGCTGTCTGGGGTCCCAGGGCCAATGCAGTGCCGCCTCGTCCGGGGCCTGGCGGGAGCCCTCCTCACCGTTCTGTGCATGGGGCTCGTCTCCCTACGGTACCACTCGAGCCTGTTTCCACAGAGCATGCGGGAGACCCCCGGACTGAGCCCGCCAAGCCCTCTGTCCCCCGAGCTGCGGCTGCACGATGTCTTCATTGCAGTCAAGACGACCCGAGCCTTCCACCGCTCCCGCCTGGAGCTGCTGCTCGACACGTGGGTCTCCAGGACCAGGGAACAGGTGACAAGTGGGCGACTGCGGGCCCCAGGAGTGGGCCCTGGCCTGAGGGACTCCTGGAGGCCTTTCTGTTGGGCTGGGGTCCCTGGCGGCCTCCAGGGAGAAGCTGCCCGCCCACCTGCCCAGTCTGGGCTTGTCTTCCCCCTCCTCCTTCCTCTGGGGACCAGCGGCTCCTGCCGCCCGGCCTGGGCCCCTCGCTGGCCCTGGAGCCAGGTGCTCCTGAGGCCCCCTGCTCCATGTCTTTCAGGGGCCAGGCGGGGCCCCTGCCCTAGGCTCCTCAGTCCCTCCTGGCTCTTCTAGCACAGTCTTTGCTCCTGCCCACCTTGGCCCAGACTGGCGATGGGGACAGCGGGGAGGTGCAGGGTGGCCAGGGTAGAGGCGTCTGCGGGGTCCTGACTCGGACGTGTGCCCAGGCCAGGCTGCCGCCAGCCCAGGCCTGTTGTCCCGCTGCTTGGGCTGCTCGGGCTGCTCGGGTGGAGACCAGGGGCTGAGCCGCTGAGAAGGCAAAGGTCTTGGGGGGGCCTGTTCGGGGAGAGGGGTGGGATGGGGGGGCATCAGAATTCCTGGCAGCCCCCCCGACGCCGCTGCTACCCGGGGTGTGCCCAGCGCAGCGGCGCCTCATCTCCTGTGCTCCTTTCCTGTGGGGCAGTTTCGGATGGAGGGGGGAGGTCCACTGTGACGGTGGTGACCAAGCGATGGCGGGGAGAGGTTAGAGGTCTGCCCAGCACGCATGTGCGTGTGTGTGTGTGTGTGTGTGTGTGTGTGTGTGTGTGTGTGTGTGCGCGCGCGCTCCTGCAGGGAGCCAGAGTGTCCTCGTTAGACGGGCTATGACAAGAGGTGTGTGGATGATGGGGCCGTATGGCTTATGTCTTTCTGGGGACAAGCAGAGTCCCTCTGGCTCTTGCCCTCCACAGACCCAGTGCCCTCCCCAAGCAAAGTCAGTGATTTAGGGGTGTTGGGAACCATCTCTGGGGGAGGTGAAGGGTTAGCTTTACCCACACGCGCACACACACACACACACAGTCCCTACTGTGGTGACGGGCTCAGTGGGAGGAAGTGACTGGGCTTTTGGAGGGGACTGCGGGCTCCTGGGAGGCCAAGGAGCAGGGGAGGGGATGTCTGCAGGAGCCCAGGGCCTTCTGGGGAGGGGCACCCCCACTCCCCGATTTCCTGACCATGATGTCTTAGCACCCTATTTAACCCTTTCTCCAGGGGGACCCCAGCACCCAGGTTCTTCCCTGGACCCCCCACACACAGCTTCTCATCTTGGGGAGATTCTGGTTCCTCCTGCGGAAGCCACTGAGCCTGGCCCTGCCCACAGACCTTCCTGTTTATGGTGCTGCGTCTGTGTACCCGGGAGCCTGCCTCACGTGGTCTGAGGCCCCTTCCTGCCTTGTCTTGATCACCATGGTGGTGCCCTTGCCCCGGATGAGGAAACTGAGGCCAGAGGGAGGAAGTGCTTGTCAACGTCACTCCGAAGGCTTGGGGGTGCAGAGCCCAGTGGGACCCAGCCCCTTCCTCCTGGCTGGGGCCCTTCTTTCTCTGCTGAGACCCAGGATCCCAGAGCTGCCTTGTCGCTGGGCCACAGGAGAGGGTCCTGGGGCCCCCAGCCTGAGTGGGCCTGGCAGGACCAGGTCAGCAAAGGCGAGGAAGCAACCACCCACTGTGTGCCTCAAGCTCAATCCCACATGCCCACTGCTCAGCACCCAAGGGGCTGCCCATCAGATGCCTCACTCTGTTTAACCCCCACAGCAGCCCCGAGTGGGAGGTATCGATAGGCCTGTTTTATAGGCGAGGAAACTGAGCACAGTGAAGCTGAGGTAGGAGATGAATTCACTCAGTTGCGTGACACCCCTCCACCCCCAGCACAAGGGGCAGAGTCGAGAAACCTTGTCCTTTATGTAGGGTTGAGGAAAGGAAGGATGCTTACATCGAGGAAGAGGAGGGGAGGCAGGGAGACACATGCTTACCGCACACTGCATCTGGGGCTCATTTGTCTCAACCCTTTGGCGCATCTCTTTCTGTGACCTTGGCTGAGACCCTCCCCCTTTCAGCCCTCAGTTTCCCCATCTGCACAGGACAGGAGGGTCTCTGAGCCTCTCTTAGCTCTGCCCTCAGCAGTGGGCCTGAGCTAGTTAACTCCAGGGCCAGGCGCCCGCCCCAGCTGGTTAAGGGCGGCCGGGTGGCAGGTGGGCCTTTGTGGTGGCAGGCTGGGGCTCGTGTAGCCTTTGTCCCAGGCAGAGGGGGTGGGCTAGGGGAGGCTCCGTGGGGAGCCTTTCCCTTCCCCACAGACCCCTCGAGGGCGGTGGGTGGGGGGTAAGGGCTGCAGAGCCTGCCCCACATCTTCCTTCCTTTTCACCAGATGGCCCCCAGTCCCCTCTCGCCTGACCCCAGCGGGCTGCCTATCCTTTTGTTTTCCTGTGAGGTTTTAACCATTGTCAGAGTCTCCTGCTTAAACAAATTAAATGCAACCCTTGGCTCAGAGGAAACTCTGCCCACCGCTCTGTGCCAATCTCAGGGTTCCCAGGGACTGGAACACCGGCCTCATGCGCCCTGCCCAGCCCCCAGCCCTGCAGCGGGACCCCCTCCCTCCCCCTTCCCCTACTGATTCGGGGCTTATTCATCCATCAGCAAACATGCCCTGGCCCATTTGGCCCATGCTCCAAACTCCAGAGAGTTCCACTATCTGGTGGATGTTTGGTGGTAAAAGTTTCCCAGGGAGCAGGGCAAGAAAGGCCTGATTTACTTCCCTGGCTCCCTGGGGGCTGTGTTGAAAACAGACTTGGGGTGGGGACAGGACAGCAGAGAGACCAGGGCAAGGGTGACTGTAGCAAAGCAGGCAGAAGATGACCAGGGAGGGGCTGGGCCACCAGTGGCCGTGGAGGCTGCTGTGGAGAGGTCGCATCCTGGGTGATTTGAAGGTTGGGTGGGTGTGGGGTGTGAAAGAGAGGAGGCGTGGTGACCCCAGCGTGTTGGGTCCCAGCAAGATGGGGAGCACCGAGAGGAGCATAGGTCCAGGAGGAGCTGGGGCACTGAGTCTGAGGCACCCGGGGAGAAGTTGTGGCTGCCGTGGGGTTTGATGGCTTCTTGCTGAAAGCCGAGGGGCTGGAGAGCATCACTGAGGCGGTGGGTGGGACAGAGAAGAGGGCCAGCATCGGGCCACCAACACTTTCTGCAGCGACATCCAGGGACCTCCAGTGTTAGCTAAATCTGAAGGTGGGAGACACACCCCAGGGAGGGGGGCTCAGAAAGTGGGTGCTGCCCAGGTCTCCTGGACAGGGAGATAAATCAGACCAGGCCTGTGCCCTTCAGGATGTCACTGTCTGGTGGGAGAGACCAAAGGATAGATTTTCATTACCAAGGGGCTGTTGTTACTTACCATCAGCAGGAACAGGTGGCTGAGGGGCACGTGGGAGGGGTGTCAGGGAAGGCTTCCTGGAGGAAGTGATGACTGAACTAGGAGTTAGGAGGCAAGAAATGGGCACAGCCTGTGCAAAGGCTCAGAGGGGTGTGCATGTGTGTGGCACATTTGGGGAACTGAAAGACCTTTGGATTTAAGAGAAGGGGTGGGGCAGGAAGTGGTGGGATAGGCTGCATCAGGCACAGGGGCTGGGTGGCCCCTCATGGCCACACTTAGGAGGCTGGCCTTTATCCTGAGGGCAGTAGGGAGCCACAGAAGGTGCTAGGCGGGGTGGTGGGTATGGGTATTATCTGATTCTGGTCCTGACAGGAAAAGAGATCTGAAGGTCTTGCCCTAATCCGTTGAAAGATAATGGCTCAGAAGGCCCATGGTTGTGGACTCTTGGGGAGACAGGACTCATTCCCTTGTGCCCCTTCCTGTGCCCAACCCTGGCTTCTGGTCTCTGGAGCCTCAGTTTCCCCCGAGATAAGAAGCGGAGCCTGGCTTCGCTGCCACCTCTTTCTTCTTCTTTCTCACATTATCTCACTTTACTGTCACAGCTACTGCTCGCCCCCATTTTCCGGCCAGGTAAACTGAGGCTCAAAGCAGGGGCTGATCTGATCTGAAGGGCTAGTTCCTGGAAACCAGGGAGAAGTTTGTGGCTGAGCAGGGAGGGGCATGCCGTTGGAGGCCCTGAGTCTGGAAGGAGGACAGGGCCAGCCCCAGGGTGGCCCGAGTGAGGGATGGGGATGTTGAGGGCCTTTCAACAGGTGGGGTGCTTTCTTCTTGGTCCTCCCTTGGAAAGAATTCAAAATTGTCCAGGCCCTGGACAGGGCCACCTAAGGGTCAGAGGAGGCTCTCGCTGTGCTTGGCGGACAAGAGGACCTGCTCAGGCAGGGAAAGGTGCATGTGCTGGGCAGGGTGTGGAATGGGGGTTAGACGGGTCCCCGGCTGTGGGTCTGTCTTGCCACAAGCTGCTTCTCATTCGTCTCTCATTCAGTTTGTGTTCAATTTATCTAGGGCTTGAGTGGCCTCTACCTGCCTGGGGCGTGGTGAGGAGAGATCCAGGGCCTGTGGGTCCGAATCCCAGCTCAGCAGTTGCCAACTGTACAACCATGGCCTGTCCCTTAGCCTCAGTCTTGCCATCTGCGAGGGGGACAGATTATGACACCTGTCTTGAGGTTCAGTGAGGTCATCAGGGACCAGGAATTGTGCAAGCCGCTGGTGGGCTGCTTCTGCAATCTGGGAGAGCTGGGGTTGGATCATGATGTAAAATTTCTGAGATGCGTAAGGATCCTGCACCTGCCCAGGGAGTCTGTGTGGCTGTGAAAGCCATGGCCATCTCCCCAAGCAGGTGTGCTGTCCCAGGGTCTGGGTCTTGCCACGCAGAGTCTGTCCCCTGACAAAGTGTCTCAGGTTGTGTACGTGTGGTGATGGAGGGGCCAAGGGGGACTGCAGTGTGTGTATGTGTGTGGGATAGAAGAGGGTGTGACTCTGGGAGGGTCCCCATGGGCGCTGGTCTGCAAGGGTACTTGTGCAAGTGACGTGGTCGCTGGTGTGTGGTGTGAGGCTGTGTTGTGTGTCTTGTCAGGGGAGTAGCTGAGAAAGTCGTGGTGTCTGAAAGGAGTGTGTGATGATGTTGGGAGGGGGTGTGTCTGTCACTGCCGGAGGATGGAGCTCTGACAGGTGCTTCAGCAGGGGCGTGCCTGCGGGCTGTCCTTGGTCGACTCCGGTCCTGACTCCTCTTTCTCCTTAGACGTTTGTCTTCACCGACAGCTCAGATGAAGGCCTCCAGGAGAGACTGGGTAAGTCCAGGTGGGGCCCCTCAGCTGTTTCCAGGGAAAGCTGGGGCGGCTGTCCCCTGGCCTGGGGTCCCCAAGAAACAGGGCTGCCCTCTCTTGGCATGTGGGGATTCCCCTTTGCCCAGGAGGGGAGCAGGCTTCTTCCTTGGAAGCGGGTGTGGGTGTGAGGAGGGGCTGTTCTGGACGGTACCCTGGACTCGTGGGTCCCAGCCCAGCCTCCTGTTCATTAGCTCTGGGGTCCTGGGGAGTCAGCCCTCCCTGGTCAGTTTCCCCATGTGTAAAATGGGAATGGGTGGGCCGCTCCAGGCTGAAGTCTTGCTCTGCATTCTCATGGTGTGCCGGGCTGTGGGGAGGACCTGGGTAGGGTCCCCTGACTTGTCCCCGCTTCTCCAGGGTCCCACCTTGTGGTCACCAACTGCTCTGCTGAGCACAGCCACCCCGCCCTGTCCTGCAAGATGGCTGCTGAGTTTGACACCTTCTTGGCCCGTGGGCTGTGGTGAGTGCCCCTGGGTCTCTGGGGCCAGGTGTGACCTTTGCCTCAGGCTAGTTCCTGAATAGGGTGTTGTGTCAAAAAATGAAGTCGGCTGGGTCCTGTGAATTTAATCATGTAAGGGCCTCCTGGGGTCTGTCTCTGGGCAGATGGCCTGGGTTCAAGTCTTGCCATATCCTGACTGTGTGACCTTGGGCAAGTGTCTTAACCTTTCTGAACCTCGGTCCCCACCTGTTAAGTGGGCACACTCTCCTTGGGAGCTCACACAAGATGCTATCAGGCTCAGAGCATGGGCCTTCAGTGTTAGCTACTCTCACTGCCAAATTTTGTTGACTGATTATGGGGGGCATGGGGGAGTCTGGCTAGCTGGTGGCCCTTGGGAACCCTCCTCCAAGCTTACCATCCCCCTTCTGTCCTCACAGGTGGTTCTGCCACGTGGATGACGACAACTATGTGAACCCAAGGGCACTGCTGAAGCTGCTAAAAGCCTTCCCACAGACTCACGATGTCTACGTAGGCCGGCCCAGCCTGAACCGGCCTATCCGCGCTTCTGAGCCGAGGCCCCACAACCGCACGGTGGGTCCCTTCCTTCCTCCTTCGTGCATTGGCCGTGGGTGTTGGCTGTGGCCAGGCCGGGGGGCGGGGCCGGGCCGGGGCCAGGGCCCTTGCGGAGTCAGGTGGGTTTTCCCACTTTCTCATTTGGTCTCCTTGCTGTGTGTTTGGGTTGGTGACTTTGCCATCGATCTTGTCTTCTCCTCTGAATTGGGGAGACTGAGATAATGCAGGTGAGGCGCAGACTCTGGCACACAGGAGGGCCTCAGTCACTGAGGAGCAGGGGCTCATTCTGGTCACACAGTGACAGGGGTGTGTGGGGTAGGGGGTGTGTGTGTGTTGCGGGGGGTTGAGCTGAGGCTGCCTGACTCCATGGCAGGGCTCCTAGCCCCTGGTATTGTCATGTAGTTGTACAGGCTGTTCAAATGCCCGATACTGCTGGGCTGCGCGGTAAATTGCGCTGCCCCCCAGCCCCTGAGCACTCCCCTCCCCTCTGCACCCCTCCTTTCTCCAGACTTCACTGACCAGCAACTAAAGAGGTGACACCTGGGCACAATGGGGTCCCTAGCACCAGCTTCATTCAGCTCCAGACCTAGATGGCTGCTAATGAGGGTTGTGAGATTTAGGAAACAAATAAACCAAAAATCAGGATAATAGTTAAATTGAACTTGCAGATAAACACGGAAGAATTCTGTAGTGTAAGTATGGAGCATGGTTCTCTCCTGGTCCCCAGGACCCACCAGGCTTCTGGTGTTGGTGTGACCCAGGCCCCTAGGGGGCTCCCTTGGCCCCAGGGAAAAGGCTAGTCAGGGGGCGCCCCCTCCCTAGAGGCGGCACGTGGCGCAGGAGCTGGGCCTGCAGTGGGGCTCTCTGCCTCCCTGGCTCACCATCTGCTTCGTTAGGGAGACCAAGAGCAGGAAGCACACAACCTTAATTATCAGTGGCTAATCGGCCTCTGAGCCCTAATTAAATCCTCCTGGGCCCTGGGGGTGTGTGTGTGAGTTGACTGCAGGTGAGCGAGGGGTGCCCCAGGCCCCCACACCACCACATGCTTGGCGGTAGGGGTTGAGCACGCGGCTCTGGAGCCCGGCTTTCGGGCTTCACACGCCATCTGCCACCTCCTGGCTTCCTGACTTTTGCTCAAGTCACCCCACCTTTCTGTGCCGTAGTTTCCTCGTCTGCAAAATGGGTGATAACCATCCCCACCTAATAGGGTGGTTGTGAGCAAAAAAGGGAACAATTCAATGAGGTCACCTACCCAAGTGCTTGGAATGGGACCTGGCACGTGATGACACTAGTAAGTGTCAGCGATTGGTACCCAACCCAGCTACACCTGCGTCCCCCGGCCTCCTACTCACTGGGCAGGTTCAGCACCTGTTGAGTACACGCAGGCCCTGACCCCACAACGTGCACTAACACCCTCCTTGCACACACTCCATCGGCAGGATCCTTAGACTCTGCCCCAAAGTGTCCCAGCCTGTTTGGATTCTGGGATAGCCCCCGGGTTGTGTGGTTGGGGGAGGGGAACAGCAAAAGGGGGCAAGAGTTCTGGCTCAGGCTCAGTCCCAGCTCTGGGACCCCAGGCTGGTGACCACCCTTCTCTGCACCTCGTCACCTCGTCTGTGGCCCAGGATGCCGTATAGCAGTGCTCAGGGTCATAGGCACTTCTACTGTTAATGCCGTCGCTCCTTTAATTATCTGGGAACAGAAGCCCTGGGCCTGTAGGTCATTAAACGAGCATTCACTGGGCACCTCCTATGTGTCAGGTCCTTAAGAACCCGTTCATTCTGCTTCGAGGCCTGACCTCTAGCTAAGAGGGAGGCATTTCTAGAAGCAGCTCATGGAGATCTTTAGGAGGAGGACACAGGGCTGGCCGCACTGGAGCAGAAGTGCTCACAGGTGACAAATCTGAGGCCCAGAGAGGAGCAGAGACTTTCTCAAGGTCACACAGCTGGGAGGAGTGGAGGAGGCTGAGGCCCCAGAGTCAGGCTTCCCAGTTTCCTGCCCTGGATTCTTCTTACTGTTGCATCATGGGAGATAACCCAACCCCATGCACCGTGCATCAATTAAGCACCAACTATGTACTTGGGAGAAGGTAACTGTAGGGAACTCGTTGGTCAAGATATAGTACAGCTGAAAGGGAGCAGGGTTTGCCAAAAGCCTTAGAGAAATTCATGAGCTGTGACTTCACGAGGCCTCACTGACGAGGCAGGGGCAGAAAGTGATTTAAACCCCAAGGGAGGTTATTGGTTCCTGAGATTGAGATGTCAAGGGGTTTGCTGGCCTTGGGGACGTCATTCTCTCTCTACTCTGCGAGAGGCCGCGATCTTTCTTTGTGCAGAGTTTTCTCAGTCCCAGGACCTGGAAGTGGTGAGGCCAGTACAGGTGGCTTGGCACCGGGGGCTTTGGGACTACCGCTCCCAAGACTGGTGACTCTGTAGAAAGCAGCTCTTCCCCCTAGGTAGCATAGGGAGCTCAGGGAAGAACTCGGATTGGCTGGCCTGAGTCATTTCCCGTCACTGAGCCAATCACTGGCTCAGGGGGTGTGGCCTTGTGATCCACCCTTCCTGCCCACCTCTTGTGGCCCAGGGCAGCAGATGCTGTATTTGGCAGCCCACCCCTGCCCCCGAACCACCTGGGGTGAGGTAGAGGCATTCCGCTGGGGAAAGGGGTAAGGTGTGCTGGGCGGACAAATAGGATACATATTCTCTTTAACTGAAATCCAGCCAGACTGGGGTCTAATTGGTGACTTTTAATTAATTTATTAATTAACTTAATTAATTAATAATTAATTAGCCATGTGACTTTGGGCCTCGGTTTTCTTGTCTATAAAATGGGCATAATAATGTCAGGCTGTCGCAAGACTTTAGTGAAATGTGAAATGAAAAGGTTTTGAATCATGCTGGTTGGGGGGTGAGGGAGGGCCCGGGCGTTGCCCCCACCCCCAGGCTCACCCTGCTCCTTGGCCCTCCCCACCTCTCCCGCCAGAGGCTGGTACAGTTCTGGTTTGCCACCGGGGGTGCTGGCTTCTGCATCAATCGCAAACTGGCTTTGAAGATGGCCCCATGGGCCAGGTAAGCAAAGCCCCACTGGCGGGTGGGGGAGAGTAGGGCCTGGTATGTGTGGGGGGCTTTGCAGCAGGAAGGGCTTAAGAGTGAGCTCAGGAGAAACTGCCTCTCATTCATGCTGTGTCACAGAGTTACACAGTTAGTGGTGAGCAAGCCACCTGCCATCCTGCCCTCAGGGCACTCTGCCACACACAGGCAAGTTGTATAATCTCTGGGAGCTTCAGTGACCCCATCTGTAAAATGGACCTGATAATATGATCGCTAATGGTTGGTGTGAGGGTGAAATGGGAAAATGTTTGGGCTGGTACCCGGTCCCCAGTGTCACAGGGGAGGTGAAGGCCAAGTGTAGAGGCATTCAGAGGAAGGAAGTAGGGACTTCTGCCTAGGGACAGAAGGAAGGCTTCCTGGAAGGGGTGACCTTTGAACTGGGATAGCCTTAGAGGTCCCTGAGTGAAGGGGTTCCTTGGGGTGGTGGAAGCCCCCAGTATGGGATGAGGGTACTGGTATTCTAGAGAGGAAGTGGCAAAGGCCTGGGCTCTCGAGATCTGCCTGGAACAGGATGTTGTTATTAGCAGCAACATCCGTGTCGCTACCTTGTGTTGGGGGCTGACTCTGAGTCAGGGCTGCACTTTACCGGGGAAGAAGGTGTGTCAGCCTTGTTTCCACAGCTAAGGAGACCGAGGCGTGAGAGGTTGGGCAAGTGACTGGTCCAAGGTCACCCAGATCCGAGGTCACTCAGCTGCTGGCTTTGGCTCCAAGGCCTGTCTGCTTTGCCCCTATACCACCCTGGCGTGCTCTGACCTGGACAGGAGGGGTCCTCCCCGGGGGACCTTGGGCCCCAGTTGGGAGTGGTAGTGCTGTCCTAGGACATGTCCACAGCAGGTGTGTACACGTGACCAGGGGTCCTCCCTGTGCCCAGTGCCCCCATCCGGGCTTCTGCCCACCTTTATGGTATATTTGTGTGAATTGGAAAAGGTACCCCCCTTGGGCAGGTGCAACCCTCGGGCACAGCCTGGGGTGGGAAGGGAAGGCTAGGTTTCTGCACCCACTGAGCCCCTCAGGGAGGCGTTCTGTGCAGCGGCGCGGCCTGCCCAAACTGGCCCCCAGGGATGTTCATGGGGCATGCAGTCCGGTGATGCCCTTCCCTGGGACACTGCCCCTTTCCTCCTCCACATCTGGCTGACTCCAACACATCCTGTAAGACTCTATTTAAAGCCTGCCATTGTCATGATTAAATAAAAAGCAAAACAAAAGACTGCCACCTCCTCTGGGAAGCCCACCTTACCCTCCCTGTGTCTCCCAGGCCTCATGCTTCCCTCTGACTTAGTGCCAGTCCTACTCTGAAATGACCTGTTCACTGTCTCCCCTCAGAATGAGGGCTGCTGTCGAGGGCAGGACGCTTTTTCTTCTCATCTCTGTATCTGCAGCCCTAGCCCGGTACCTGGCTCCGGGTAGCTCCTCGAGGCTCAGCAATGGATGAATGAGTGAATGAATGTAAAGAGAGGAAGGGATACATTTATAAAGGGCTACTTCTTGCCATTCTTCCACTTAATCTTCACAATAGCCCAGTGAGGGCACGGCCATTCTCATGCCCATTTCACAGAAGAGGATGCTGAGGCTCCCCGGGTTTGTGGCCTGCCCAAAGTCACCCAGTGCACAAGAGGCTCTGCTCTGCCCATGGACCCCGGTGGAGGGAGGGCCTTCTGGGAGGCAGGGGGAGCTCTGCGCCAGTGGCCACAGCATGGCTCTGTCTCTCAGCGGCTCCCGCTTCGTGGAAACGTCTGCCCTCATCCGATTGCCTGATGACTGCACTGTGGGCTACATTGTCGAGTGCAAGCTAGGTGGCCGCCTGCAGCCCAGCCCCCTCTTCCACTCCCACCTGGAGACCCTGCAGCTGCTGGGGGCTGCCCAGCTCCCAGAGCAGGTGAGCTGGCCCCGGGGCAGTGGGGGAAGGATGTGTGGGGGGAGGGCTGTCCCATACTGATGGGGAAACTGAGGCTCAAGGTGGGAAAGGACCCTCAGACGGGCCCACAGTGACTCAGCCCTCTCCACCTCCAACCCGCAAGGGTTAGCGTTTGTGATGCTCAAATTCTTTGGTCTGGTCCCCGAACACCAGCTGGAACGACCTGCACAGACCAGGTGAAGCTTGCCTTCAGGTTCAGACCACTCCCCTCCCTACCTGCTCTGCTCCCTCTTGTCTCTCTGTTCCTTCTTCCGTTTTCCATCCCCCCGCCACGTCCCTCCAAAGGGTTCAGGCCTGCCCTTTCCAACTCTGCCTGTCAGCTGTCCTGCCTTCACCAAAGCTTACCTGTCTGCTGCCCCCCTGCTTTCTTTCTAACCCAGATGTTGCTGAGAAAGAGCAGGTGCTTAGTGGGAAACCTCAGGCATAATGTCTGGCTCGGGGAGGGGCACCCCATTCTACCACCTGGCAAACAATGATTCCGCGGAGTTCCAGCTGGCTCTGCCTTGCACACAGAGCCCTCCTACTCATGGGTGGTCAGTTCCGTAGGGATCCTGGCTGGGAGGGCCCTCGGGATCCTTCACCCATCAGTGCGAGTCAGAACACTTTGGCAGCAAGGGACACAAATGCAACACAGACCAGTCGAACAAACAAGGACACGTATGGGCTCATGAGCTTGAGAAGCTGGGGGCCGCCTTGCTGGTTCTGGCTAAGTCTGCGTGCTCAGACTGTCCCCACTCTGGTCTGTCTTCCCTGACATTGGGCTTACCCACAGGCAGGCAAGATGGCAGCTCCAGGTTTCCACCCCACCCACAGGAGGAGAGCTCCTCCTTCTGCCACATTCCAGGGCTGGTGCTCATTGCTTGGAAGGCCTGCTTGTGTCACATGACCCGTTTCCTACCAGGGCCAAGCGTTAGTGTTGATTCGCCAGGCCTGGAACTGGGGTGTAGGGTTGGCCCCAATAAGACCGCAAGGCTTGAAGCCAGGAAAAGGGGGCAGATTTTGGGCAGCCAAAACCACGTACCCTAATGGCTGGATTTTCAGAATACCCACCACACAAGGCACCGTGCTGGGGTGGCTTTATTTGCTTTAACTCTGTTTCCTTCCAGCATTTGCATGAGGTCAGCACTAACATTCCCATTCTGTAGGTGGGGAAACTGAGGCCCAGAGAGCTGAACATAGCACAGCTAACATAAGGCAGAGGGGGGATTTGAACCCTGCCCAGGTGGCCCCTAAGTCCACAGTCTTTAACTACTGTGGTCCCCTGCCTCTTGACGAGGGGCGTTATCCCATGTCCTCATTGTATGTGGAGTAACCCAAGGCTCTGGGTAGAGAGGGAGTGTGAAGACCCCATGGTGAGTCTCAAGAAACCTCTGTCCAGGCATGGACTTTACTGGAACAGTGCCTTCCCCTCTTGAGACTCAGTTTCGTAGTCTATAGGCAAGGGACTCGTTCCATCCTCTCAGGTGAGGTGGATAGCTGGGGAAGCAAATAGGGTCTGGGCACGATGGTGCCCTACGAGCTTGAAGCGCCTTGCGGAGTGGGGTGGGCTCCTCAGTGAGTGCTCAGGGTGGAATTTCAGGGGCCAAGGCAGGCTCTCTGTGCCCCTCAGAATGTCTTATGGATCTTCCCTGCTTCTGGCCCAATACCGCCCCCTTGTGGGGTCCCCAGCGGGACACCCCGCCAACCTTCACTTTCTTCTCTGCTTTTCTCTGCCCAGGTCACCCTCAGCTATGGCGTCTTTGAGGGGAAGCTCAATGTCATTAAGCTACAAGGCCCCTTCTCCCCTAAGGAGGACCCTTCCAGGTGAGTCTGGGGGCTCAAACTGCAGGATTGGAGGAGGGGTTGAGTCCAGGCATAGGGGAACCTGGAGGGAAGGTAAGCCCTGGAGGCTGACAGCGCAGAGCCAGGAGTGGAGGGAGGGGATTTCAGTCTCTGCTCTGCCCCAGGATTGCTGTGTGACCTTGGGCAAATACCTTGCTTTCTCTGGGCCTCAGCCTCCCCATTTGTAACACAAGGAGCTGGGTGTCATGGATCTGAAGGGCTCTCCCAGCCCTGATCCTCTGCGGTTCTTCAGGAGCCCCTGGAACACTGGAATGTCTTCACTGGGCAAAGGAGATGCTCTAAGGGCAGAACTTCAGGCCCCGATGGGAAATTTTTATTTGAGCTTTTGTAGGCTCTCTGTGTCTCTGATACTCTTCAGTGGTTCTTTTCAGTAGGTAGATGGTTGGAAAGGAGGCTAAAATGGCGCCCAGGCACCTTCCGGTTCTGTCCCTACACAGGCCACAGGGAGGCTGAGGCTGTTCCGCTCAGGCCTGGCTGCTGTAGAGCATCTAGGTGCACAGCCTGTGACACGCTGTGGTGGGAGGACAGGCCCGCCCGAAGGAAGTAGCGGCAGCCATTGTGGCTGAGATGCAGGAAGAGAGGGGGCAGGGGACTCCCCAAGGCCTTGGGGGCTCTGTCGGGCCTTCGGATTTATCTGGAGTACGGAACCCTTGGGGGAACTAGGACTCCTGGCTCTGAAGTCCCGCAGAGCTGTCTGTCGGGGGCAGAGAGCTCACGACTGTTTAAGGGGCCCTGGGGCCAGGGCTGTGTTGAACAAGTTAGACATTACAAGGAGACAGAGTTTGGCTCAATATAGGAAAAAAAATTCACATTTCTGAGATGAAAGGAATCGCCTTCTCTTGGAGTGAGCTCCTCATCAGTGGAAGGGCACAAGTTATGGCTAGACTACCAAGAGGTTTAAGAGTGGATGGGAAATTCTCTTTGAGCCCGAAGATTCTAGAATCCAAAGGTTCCTGCCTAATAGGGCTGGAGCCGACTGGGGACTCAGATACATGTGATCAGATAGTCTGGCCTCAGCTGGGGTCTCTTTGTGGCATCTCTGGCCTTTGAAGTCTCTCTGAACCGGTGGTTTTCATGAGGGGCCACCCCCCTGGGGACATCTGGCAACGTCCGGAACCATTTTTGATTGTGACGACTCAGGGGGGTTCTCCTGGCTTCTCGTGGGTAGAGACCAGGGGTGCTGCTAAACATTGGACAATGCACGGGACACCCGAAGGCAAAGACTTATCTGGCCGTAAGTTTTAAGAGTGCTGAGGGGGAGAAATCCGGCTCCAAACCGTCTCTGTGACATGTGCTCTCCCAGGAACCTGTGGAGTGAGCGTGGGAGTCAGGTGACCATTTGTCCATTTCTGGTCTCTCCACAGGTTCCGTTCCCTCCATTGTCTCCTCTACCCAGATACTCCTTGGTGCCCACAGCTGATGGCCAGATGAACCCTGAACGGCCAGGCAAAGTTTGGGCTGAGGCTTCTGGCTGTCCTTGGCCTCCCCAGGCAGCCCTGGGGACTCGTGGCAAGTGCTCTTTGGTAGGGAGTCCCTGGCAGGGCCTCTGAGGGGTGGGTCAGCCCAGGATTGGATGGTGGCTGGCGGTGAAGGCGTCCTAAGCCCCTGGGAGGTGGGTTGGACAACCCAGAGAACAGGTACACCAGGCGAGGGCCAGAGAGGCCCGAGGGGCTGGGCTTCTATGGGCCTTGGGTGGCTGAATTGAACAAGCATGGAGGGCCCTTGAACTGGGTTGGGGCTCAGGGGTCCTAACCCTCCAGAGAATTACATGGGCCCTCGGGTGGGGTCTGGCCTCCACCCCCAGCTCTGGTCTCTGTCATTCCCCTGGGGTCAAGCACTGGGCCACCCACTCCTGGCTCCCTTGGCTTGTTCCCCAACCCCTGAGGGGACCTAGGTGGAATAAGGGCAGAGCCCGGGGTCTGTGGCAGGGGCTGTCATTGCTGACCAGTGTCTAGCTCCTTGCTCCGACCCCTTGCCAACAGATCCCATTTTGCTTGGAGTATCAGCGTGCCCAGACCCTGATGGTGGATCATGATGGATCCCAGCCCTTGGTGACGATCCTTTTGCTCACTTTCCCAGCCTCCCTTGCTCAGTCTGTTAGTGCGAATTAAACAAAGCCAATAGAGAGGCTTCTGGGGAAGACTTGGCAGTCCCGTACCCCATACCTTTAGGCTGCGAATGTGGATGTGATGTCTGGATCTGGGGTGGTTGTCTTGTTATCATGAAGGAAAGGCCATGACAATCAGGCACACCTGTCCCTTTTGGCATCTGGTTCTGTGAGAAAATTAAACCCTTACTTGTTTCAACTTCTCTTGGTCCAGTTTTCCGTTACATGCAGTCAGTGTGTTCCTGGCTGGGGCGGGCTCTTAGATCGGCCTGTCACAGTGGTGATGGGTGGTGTTGATTTGGGTCCCGAGCTAGATACCCCTGCTCTGCCTTTGCTGGCTGGATGCATGACCTTGAAGCATCCACTCCGTCTCTCTGGCCTGTATGCCCATTTTATAGAGGAGGGAAGGAACCCCTTCTCTGTGGGTTGATATCTGGGTGAAATGATAGAGCGTTCGTGAAGGGCTCGGCACAGTCTGGCATGGAGAAGGAAGGGTTCCGTGAGCAGTGACTGTTCTAGCGAGTGCTTGAGTCAACGGTGAGCCGGGGTGTGTGAGGGTGTGCGTGACTGTGTGGGGTGGTGTGTCCCCTTTCTACACAGATCTGTGCATAAGGACACGTGCGGTGGATGTGTGTGTTGGTGCTCACGTCACACACATGTGTGTACAATGTATCCACGTGTGACTGGGTGTGTGCCATGTGGTGCTAGTGGGCTGGGAGCTACTTCTCCTTTTCTCTGCCCTTGGAGCCTGGGTTGGGGGTAGCCAGAGAATTGGGAGAGGCAGAGTGGAGACACAGCCGAGGGAGTCAGCCTCTGGTGTGTCAGAGAAAGGGGCAGTTTGACAGCCGGGGTAGGAGATGAATCAATGCAAACATGCTTAGGATCGCAGGTCCCAAAGAGGCTGCCTGACTGAATGAAAACAGTCATGGTAGAAGTTCAGGAATGCTGGTGCTGAGGTTGGGGAGGCTTGGGGATGGGATGCCTCTTCTCTCCTTGCATCCTTCCCAGTGATGTGGGAACTTTTGGCCACCATGGGGCTCTGGGATGGGGATAGGAGGGAGGACAGAGGAGAGCTCCCGAGGGATAAGCCAGGCAGCCAAGGCTGGGGGCTCCTTGGAGTGCACCCCCTCCGGCCCTTGGATACCCCAGCTAATGATACCCCACCTTGTCCCTCATGCAACTCTGTCTGGCACAGCCTGAACCATAGAGCACCAGAGCCTCAGCCCTGGTTTTCCATGGAGGAGCTTGAGGCCCAGAGAGGGACCACCATGTGCTTGTGGTCACACAGCAGGTCAAGTGCAGAGTCGGGCTGCTTGGGCTCTTGCAAAGCCTCCTTTCTTTCTGGGCTAAGCTAATGCTGGGTTTGTGGGCCATGAACGGAGTAGGGGTGGCCCTGGCCCTGCAGCCCTGGTGGGGGTGGACTGGGTGTGCTCCACAGCTGTTGTCCTCTCCACCCCGTACCCGGAAGGCTGCCGGCCGGCCTGCTTTTAGAAGCAACAGCAGGAGATTTGCGGGTTGTTCCCAGATCCTGGGGGTCGGGTGGAGGGAACAGGACTCGGGCCATCTGCTGCCTCCATTGTCCCAGAATAGCTGTGGTAGGGAGGGGGAGCAGAGTCAGCAAGGATCAGAATTGGGATGGAGGAAGCGGGGGGGAGGGGGGGTGTCTGGATTTAACCCTTTGCGGGTCTGTATGGGAGAGTAGAAAGCTGCCTGCACTGTGGACTGATGTGACCCACGTGGGCCCCACAGGCAGGGCCGGCCATAGGGGAGAGGGACAAGGTTGGACCACCCTGTACTGGTCTTCAGGTGCCCCTTGGGCAGGTATTATTCCCATTTGATAGATTAGGAGACTGAGGCACAGAGAGGGAGAAGGCCCATGGTCCAGGTCACAGGGCTTAGAGGTGCCAGAACCAAGGCTTGAGGCCACCTGGCTCTGCAGTGGTCACCTCAGTGTGGGACGACTCTGGAGGGTCGGGAGAGCTCTACTGTCCTTTCTACTCTGGCTCTATGCTCTTGGGCAGGTTACTCCACCATTCACCGGCCGCACCAGTAAAATAGACACAGTGACTTCTGTGTTGTGTGCTGTGCTGTTTTGAGATGCTGCACAGAAAGCTCTTGGCACAGGTACTACCTGTCCAATAAACAACAGCTCCCTGGCCTCTCTCTTCTGTTAAAAGGGGGGGCAGATAGGGTGCTGGACTGGCCATCCCCTCCACTCCCCGGGGTCTGGACCACTGTCCGCCTCACCTGTGTCCCCACAGCCGCTTCCTTGCTCACTACTGGTGGGTACACTGGCCTCCTTGTTTCCCCTGGTGGATACCCAGCTGGTTTCACCCAGGTGGGTAATCAGCCTGGGGACACTGATCATTTTTAGTATCACCCCAAAAGGGAAAACCTGACCTTCAGTGCTCTTGATGGGATGCAATAGGAAGGACACAGCACCACCCAGGAAGTCTGCTTGCCCAAGTAATTGGCCCTACACTGGCCACACTTCTAGATCTAAATACCAGGATCCAGGAAATGGGGGGACAGTGGAACATGTCCAATGACACTGTGAGGGTTCAGCCCAGCATGTCAACAGGGAGCTCATTCTACAGGACGAAGGACGTGGTTTCTTCAACAAGCACGACGGCAATCACAAGGCAGGAAGGAAGGACCGTTAGAGGTTATAAGAGATTGGAGAGGCATAGCAAGCAAATGCAACACATGGACCTTGTTTAGACCCTGGTTTGAATAAATGGGCAAGAAAGGGCATTGTTGAGAAAAGTGAGGAAATTTGAACATGGACTTTATCTTAGACGGTATTTTTTTTAAAGATTTTATTTATTTATTTGACAGAGACACAGCGAGAGAGGGAACACAAGCAGGGGGAGTGGGAGAGGGAGAAGCAGGCTTCCCGCTGAGCAGGGAGCCCGATGCGGGTCTCGATCCCAGGACCCTGGGATCATGACCTGAGCTGAAGGCAGACGCTTAACGACTGAGCCACCCAGGCGCCCTGTATTAGATGGTATTAAGAAATTTTTCATTTGGGGGCGCCTGAGTGGCTCCGTCGGTTATGTGTCTGCCTCGCCCTCTCTCTCTGCCCTGCTCATGCTCTCTCTCTCTGTCTCTCAAATAAATAAATAAGATCTTAAAAAAATAAATTGTTAATTTTCTTAGGTGTGATAATGATATTGAGGTTCCTTTTTTAAAGTTTATTTATTTATTTAATAATGTGTCTATACCCAAGGTGGGGCTTGAACTCATGACCCCGAGATCAAGAATTGCATGCTCTTCTGACTGAGCCAGCCAGGCAGCCCTGGGTTCTTTTTTAATAAGAAACGTTCTCATATGTAAGAGATACATTCTGAAATACTTATGGGTGAAATGATATAATGTCTGGAATTTTGACATTGAGGGGAGGAATGAAATAATAGCAAAATAGGGGTGGTTGTGGAAGCTGGGTGTTGGGCACATGGGGATTCATTACGTTATTCCCTTTAGGGTGTGTTTGAACATTTCCATAATAAAAAGTAAAATAAAGAGGGTCTGTGGATATTCCATTTGTTGGCTCTGGCCTTCCCCCTTTTCTTTCTCCCTCCCCTGCCCCCTCCTCCATGCCCCACATTCAGGCCCAGATAACATCTGTTCTCATCAGACGCTGCAGTCTGGTTCCACTTCCTGTTCTCCCCAAACAGCCAGAGAAAGGAGAGGCAGACCTTGACTGGAAGCTGGCCCTGCCTGAGTGACTTTTGGCCTCTTGCCTGGTTTCCCCAAAACCTACCCTGATTCTTTTGGTTCTGAGCACTTGTTCCAGCTGCTTTGTAACCCAGTGGCACTCTTCCTGCGCACAGTCATTGGACACATTCCTCCGCCCACTTACCACTCCCCCTAGTCATCTGTCCAATAAGAATGTACTGCTCACCTCCTCTGGGTGGGGGAGGCATCCCCGTGTGAGAGGTTACACAGATGCAAGACCTAGCCTCAAGAGGGAGCTCAAATCCCAGTCCGGACATATTGAAAACATGGCGTATCTTGTAACGATGATGAAACAAGACCATGGGGCAAAAGGAGGAAGGACTAAAATCTGGGGGGCTTACAGGGCAGTACAGATCAGGAAGACTTGATGTATGAGTTGATGGATCTGGGTCTTGAGCTGTGAGAAGATCAGAAGGAGCAGCATGTGTGACACACTGCCTTGCAGATAGGACTAGGGAGACGCTAAGGAAAGGTACAAATACTGGTTATGGTTATGGGTACTACTGTTTTCAGGTACCTACTTATCTCATCTTGCAGGATAAAGGCGTACCTAGCACGGTGTCCACATAAAACAGAGGGAGTACTTTTCCTCCTTGCCTCCCGACATCTCCTCCCGAATGACTCTCTAAATTTCTCCCAGAGCAGAGGCTCTGCTAGATGCGTTTCTGTGCCTCCCAGTATCTAGCACAGTGCTGGACACATAGCAGGCACTTCATGAATACCAATGACCATTTAATTGAATGAGTCAATTTTAGGCCAGTACCAAGATGGCTGCATTAAAATCTTGGGTGTTTGGTACAAAGGGATTCCAGGGCCCCATCTTAGATCCTTAGAATCCAAGTCTCCAAATAAGGGGCTAGGGAGTCTGTATATTCCCCTGGTTTCCCAGGAGGCTATGAATTGCCACTGGGTTAGAGGACGGAGTGGGGGCTGAGGTGAGTTCAGCACCATGGACAGAACCCTCCCTGCCGCCTCTATCTCCAGAGCAGAGGCTTCCTGGCTCTGAGACCTTAACCATGGCACAGACTAGCTGCATGGCCTTGTGCAGGCTGCACAGCTACCAGAGCCTCAGTTTCCTAATCTGAGAAACGGGAGTGATGACATCCTCCAACTCATTCCGGGGCATTTGGGCACAGGGCACCCAGCCCAGTACCCATGATAGAGCTCGAGCACCACTAATTTGCTCACAGACTCCGAATTTATGCCAGGCATGATACCATGAACCAGGTGGTTGAGAGGTGGCACCCAAGGATCCTATCCTAGGGGTGGAGGGCAGCGGTGGCACTTCCTCTCTTCTTGCTGGGCCCCCGCTGGACTCCATTTTCAGCCTCCCTTGCAGTGAGGGCGGCCATGTGGCTGAATTCTGACTGATGACTGTGCTGTACTTGTAACCTCCCCCACCCCCCACGAGAGGCTCTCTCTCTGTCCTCATCGCTGGCTGGTGGTGGGGACTGTGGGTTAGGGGAGGGTAGAGCATGGAGATGGGCAGAACCCTGGTCCCAGAATCTCCCCATGGAAGTCTGTCCGCCAAATGGCTGCACTGAATTGTCAGAAGAGCCAGAAACAAACTTGTGTTGGGTTGAGCTCCTGGGTTTGGGATGCTTGTTACAGTGCTTACTGGATGCTGACTAAGACAGGGAGATACAACAAACAGGTGAACAAGCGAGCAGGAGTTCCAGAACATGATGGTGTGATGAGGGACACACACAGGGAGGAAACAGTGGAGGATCTTTGGGGGCACACATTATCCCTTTGTTTTTAACTTCTTCTAAGTTCAGCTAATAAACCTTTTGCCCCTCAGTGGTCCGGGTCTGAAATTTTCTTGCTTTGGACAGGTAACTTCCACCTCAAGCTTCTCAAAACCCTATCTCGCATGATATGTATATCACTCATATTCCTCTCCCACCTTCTGGATTTTATTTCAAGGACCTGCTGGCCAGGTTTATCTTTCATTTGGCCCTGCTGGGTTGGAAACCCGTCCCTTCATGCTATGCACCCCCAGTGAACTTTGTCCTTCCCACCCATATCCTCGCCTTCTGGGGTAAAGATCCGAGCCTGGGTATGTTCCCAGCCAGCTATGTCTCCAGCCCACTGACCCCCCCCCCAGCTTTGTTTAGTATTCAGGTGAAAGTATCTTTGCACCTTTAATGACTTTATAGAGGCAGGATACAGACCATGAGAGAGGAAACACTCAATTTACCAGTTGGTTTGCAAGATTTATGTAGTCTAAATCTGTTTTATTTGTATCTGATTATTCTAAAATTAAATCAAAATAAACTTGAATACATAAGTAATATGTTTACTGTTCCATTTACTCAATGCTGCTAGCAGACTGCCCCAAAACTTAGTAGCTGAAAACAGAACACCACTTATTTTCCTCACGAATCTGCAGTTTGGGCAGGATTCACAGGACAGTTTGTCTCTGCTCCACTGGGTATCAACTGGGGTGGCTCTGAGCTGGGGCTATGGTCATCTGAAGGCTCTCTCACGGGTCTGATACCTGGGTGAGGAAGACTCAAATTTCAGGCATTGTTCTCTATCTCTAGGAGGTCTCTCTGGCATGACTTTTCTGGGTAGCTGGACTTCTTACGTGTTGACTCAGGGCTCTCAGCCAGGGGAGCTAGGTAGAAGCTGGATTGCCTCTTCTGACCTGGCCTATGAGAGGATGAGCATCACTTCATTAGAAGCCAGTAACCAAGGCTGACCCCTAATCGAAGAGGACGAATTAGACTCCCCATACTCCTTTTAAAAAGTACATTATTAATTTAAAAAATTGTGTTAAAACATATATAACAAAATTTGGCATATTAACCATTTTAAATGAACAACTTAGTGACATTAATCATATTCACAATGTTGTGCAACCATCACCAAAACTTTTTAAAAAGATTTATTTATTTATTTATTTATTCATTCATTCATTTATTTGAGAGAGAGAGAGGGAGAGGGAGAGAGCACGAGCAGGTGGAGGGGCAGAGAGAGAGAATCTCAAGCAGACTCCCTGCTGAGGGTGAAGGCCAATGTGGGGCTTGATCCCAAAATCGATGAGATCATGACCTGAACTGAAACCTGATGCTTAACCACTGAGCCACCCAGGTGCCCCAGCAAAACTTTCTCCTAATGTTTAAGTATAATGCTCTCAAGGTTCCTCCATGCTGCAGGATGTAGCAGAACTTTCTTCCTTTTTACAGCTTCAGACTATTCCCTCATCTGTGTACGTTGTTTTGTTTATCCATTCATCCATTCATGGACACTCGGGTTGAATCCGTTTTTTGGCTCTTGTGAATAATGCTGCTGTGAACACAGCAGGTATACAAATATCTGTTTGCATCCCTGATTTCAGTTCCTTTGGGAATATGCTCAGGGTGGAATTGCTGGATCATATGGTAATTCTATGTTTAATCTTTTGGAGGAATGGCCATCCGTTCCCACAGCAGCTGCACCACATTTTACATTCCCACCAACAGTTCACAAGTGTTTCATTTTCTCTACACCCTCCCCACACTTGTTATTTTTCTTTCTTTCTTTTAAAAGAATAGTAGTCCTCCAAGTGGGTGTGAGGTGGTAGCTCACTGTGGTTTTGATCTCCTTTTCCCTAATGGTTAGTGATGCTGTACATCTTCTCACCTGCTTATTGGCCACTTGTACATCCTCTTTGGAGAAATATCTTCTCAAGTTCTTTGCCCCGTTTTTAATCAGGTTATTTTCTGTTGTTGATGGGTCCTCATTCTTTTTTTACAGCCATGTAGTGTTTCAAAGACTTGCTCTCCGGTGTTTTATTAACCCGTCCTCTACTGATGGATATTCAGGTTGTTTCCAGTCACATGCTCTTCAAAAAAAAGCTACAGTGATTTTTCTTGTACATATGTTATGCTCACGTGCTGAGTATTTTGGAGGATAATTTCCCAGCAGTAGGACTGGTGAATTAGAGAGAAGGTGCATTTATCATTTAGGTGGCTACTCTCCAGTTGCCCTTGAGAGAGGATGTACTGATTTATATTCCCTGTAACCCATGTAGGAGAACAAGGCGCAGCTTTAAAACTAACACATATGTTTTCGGAATTGTGCCAAAGATTTCTTCTTCCTTGGGGATGCTAATCTGACATTTCCTAATACCGATTAAAACATTGGCCCAAGGCTCCACTCTGTTAAGGGATTTGCAACTTAATTGCATTTGTTCATAAAATGGAATTAATATCAAATAACTCGCCATCAACAGGACTAATTTTTGACCCTGGGCTATGACAAATCTATTTGCATTTTATGTTTTACAGATCCGTTCAAAGTTTAAAAAAAAAGCCACTATCTGAATAGCATTAAACTGATATAAAAAATCAGACTCAAACCTCAATGCGTATGCCAATCTTTGCAAATAATACAGAATTTATTTCTATCAATTCTTTCCCAGAGGTATAGCCATGAAAATTCACAACTAGAAGTTCTCTTCTCTTATTAATAGTATCTAACAAGATAACAACTCACATCAGATATTAACTCAACCTGCACTTTCTAGACTACATGTAGATTTAGAAGCAAACAGAACCTCTTTACAAAGCCCACACCAAACCACTTGCTCCTTCAACTTCTACTCAAGAAAGTAACTGAAAATTGTTAGGAGCAAACCAGGATCCAATTAAAACAGATAAACAGATTATAACTACATTAACCACTTTATGTCAATACATGTTCATAAGTAACTAGTCACAGTTTTCAATAAGGGAAAATTGTTTGAAGGGGAGAAAATTCCAATAAATGAAGAACTAACTTGTAAATAAACTCAGGACAGAAAATCCTATATGTTCTGAGCAGCAATTAATGTAATACTTATATTAACTGATAGTAAAGACATGTGGTAAATAAAACATGATATGCAGCATGGATAAATGGGAAATATTTAACCAGTATGTTAAAATCAGAGTAAATGCACATCAACTTTATACCTTGTGTTACTTTGTTTACGTAAATATAAGCTCACTTCTCTTTCCCTGCGTATCTTCAGGTTCATTAATTTCAGCTATTCACCCAGCGTGGGGATCCCAGGGCACCAAGCATGGCTTGCTTCCTCCGATGATGGCAGTTTCACAGGGTGCTCCTTATTCAGTGCCCAAACTGAGTGTGTCAAGGACACAGGGGCTTCCTCCTCAGCCACCTGACAGAGACACATACCTGCCCAGAGATGTTTTTTAAAGCTCCCCAGGTGATTCCAACATACAGCCACGTTTGGGACCTACTGCTGTCTAAAGACCATCCACAGTCTGCCTGATCATCTCTTTACTCACTCATTTAGTACACTAGCATTTATCACACACCTTCTTTGCTAGGTCTTGAGGATACCCACGTGTTATTTACCCTCTGTTTTTCCTTACATTGACTCTTTTGTACCTAAAGACATTTATTTTATTTATTTTTTTTAAAGATTTATTTATTTGAGAGAAAGAGAGAAGCAGAGGGAGAGGGAGAGAGAATCCCAAGTAACTCCATGCAGAGTGTGGAGCCCGACGTGGGGCTCAATCTCACAACACCGAGATCACAACCTGAGCTGAAACCAAGTGTTGGATGTTTAACCGACTGTGCCACCCAGGCGCCTCAAGACATTTATTTTAAAAAGACATTTTATATGATCAATTGGATGGGCCAGATATATTTTAAGTAACACACATAAAAATAAGTATATCAGGGGCATCTGGGTGGTGCAGTCGGTTAAGCATCCGACTCCTGGTTTCAGCTCAGGTCATGATGTCAGGGTGGTGGGATCAAGCCCTGGGTCGGGCTCTGCACTCAGTGCAGAGTCTGGTTGAGATTCTCTCTCCCTCTCCCTCTGTCCCTCCCACTCATAATCTCTCTCTAAAATAAATAAATCTTAAAAAATGAGTATATCATTTTTAAACAAGTTAATATTATCTAAAAAGAAACTTATGTATTGTTAGTGATATTCACACCACCTTTTAGGAGATCATGAATTCATTTATTCATTATTCAGACATTCACTCATTCTTTTATTCATCTGTCCCACATTTCCTGAGCTCCTCTGATGGACCCTGCGCGATACTGGGCATCCTTCCTGCCCTCTTGCTTGACTATGCCTGGTGTCCACCCGCCACCCAGGAGCCTCCATGCTCCCAGGAACGAAGCCATTCTCAACGTCTTCAGGCCTCAGGACTTTGTGCTTCTTCCACAGATGCCCACTCTTCCCTTCGCCAAGACAGGCAGTCCTGGAGGTGTGTGTGGAGTGGGGCTAGCTACACCCCTGGGTGGGATCCCAGTGGGCAGGGCAGACTATCACCACCAGGGGGCACTCCTGCACCACTGCTGGCTTCTTGCCAGGGCAGGCTCAGGGCAAGGTGGGTCGGACAGGAAGGTGAGGATGCCTGGGGAGCTGCTGTGGGGGACCAGGCCAGGCTTGGGAAGAGCCTCATCAGAGAAGGAACATGAAAATGGGCCCGCTGCACTCGGATTCTGAGAAAACCTCCCCTCAGTACGCAGCATATCTACCAGGCTCAGCAGAACATGACCAACTGGCTACAGCAGGCATCAGTGAAATGATTCTGCCATTTGGTGAAGGGCAAGGTCGCCCCACATGCAGATCCAAGTGCACCATGAGCACCAGACAGCATGCCTGTGTTCCTCAGTCTTTTGCTGATTATTTTCAGGGAGAGGAGAGGAGCAGAAAACAGGATGGAAGGCCATTGCGGACCTCACCTGGGGGCGGGGGCCACCCTCGTCCCCAACTTCAGTCAGGAGCACTGGTCCTGTGGACTGGACCCTCTGAAACAGTTCTTCCCCAGTCCCCTGGGCCACAGTTTTCCCTTCTATAGAATGGGACCGAAATCATTTCCGACCCGTCTGCCTCTCTTGAGTGCATTGAGGAGAAAGCCTCCACAAACAGCAGAGAGCAGGTTGAAACAAAAACAAGAGAAGCTAAAACGGAACTTGGCTCCCCCCTCCTGCCCCTCCCTGTTATGGAATTTGTGCAAATCTGTCATCTGTGTGAGTGAGTCTGTGCTTCACCAAGCCTTGCTGGAGCTGGTAATTAGGTGCGGTGGTGGCTCCTGCCTTGCCCTCTGATGACTTTTCTCTAATTGCTCTAATCTCTGTTTTCATGTGCTCACTGGAAAATGAGAAGAGCCTCCAGCGGCTCCCCAAGGAGGGGAAGTGAAGGGTGTGCCCTCGGCAAGGGGAGGGGAAGGCTGCCGCCCTGCCCCTCGGTGCGTAGCCCTGTGCTGCGGGCTGTGGGGACAATGGCAGACACGGTTCCCTGTTCCTGGGTTCTTAGAGTTCCAGGGCTAGGAGGGACGTTAATGGGGGAAGTACGGGAGGGTGACAAGTTTCCTGGGTGGCCCGGAGTGCTGGGAAGGGGAATGGGGGGGGCGGAGAAGAGGACCTGATTGGGCTTGGCTCCTGGGAAGACTTGGGGGCTCCTGTGGACGAGGGGAGCTGAGAGCCTCGGGGGGAGGGTGGAGTGCCTGGCTAGGGGCAGGAATGGGGGGCTCTGGGTGGGGGCAGAGAGACCCTGGTGGTGGGGAAGGACCTGGTGTGAGTGTCCTCTGTGCAGCTCCCTTGTTTCTGGGAGCACAGGGCTATAGCTTTCTCCAAGACAGGACGATTCCGTGTGGCTTCGCCGGATTTGTCATACCTTTGGGAGGACAGTTCAGTGTGTATCCGTGTTTAGTATGTTGCCTCCGACTGTGTGTCTGTGCATGTGTTGGGGGGGGGGAGGGAGGGAGAGAGGGAGGGTGGTTGTGTGTACCACAGGTAACTGTGGGCTCTGATGAATTCAGCTTCCAGCCCTGAAGAGTCTCCTTGCAGAGCCTCTGGGAACCCCACCCTGGGACAGAGGTGGCTGGTGCAGCTGGGGGCGGGGGCGGGCTAGCCTACATAGCCGCTTAAGCCCTGACTGCTGGGATAAAGCGATTATTGGTGTGTGGTGCATGCGTGCGTGCGTGTGTGTGTGTGTGTGTGTGTGTGTGTGTGTGTGTGTGTAGGTGGGTGAGACTGAGCTCACAGCCTTTAGCGGCTGTAGGTTTCTCAACTGCCCTGAGAAGATCCAAAAATTTGCCTGTGGCTTTTCCCTCCCTTTCCCTGCTGAGATTCACTCCCCGCTGCTGACCTGGATACGTGCATTTACTCCCATTTACTCCAAGATGCTATGTTCCTAAATTGCTTCTCCTCCTAGGGCCTCTCCAGCTCTAATGGTGGGATTTCAGTCAGTGTTGGAGGGGAGATAGTTTGGGATATAGGGAGCTCCCCGGCATTGCCTTCCTGGCGCTGCCATGGACAAATTGAGATTTCTGACCTTGTGTTTGACAACTGATTCACCTGTAATCACACTTATTTTTCCTTGCATAAACTGAAGCAAGAGGAAAAGCGTTGGGTTGCACCTCCTGTGCCAGGAGGCTCTTCATAGGGTTAATTCTAATAAGAGCAGTCAGTGTGAAGTCAGGGGATGAAATGTTCCAGAACTGGTGAGTAAATTCAGTTTCCTGTAACACACATGCCTAAAGAAAGAAAGTTCTCAGCACGAACATGACGACTGTGGCTGACAATCAACAGCCCCTCCTGTGTGCGTACCAGGCACCACTGCAAGTTCCTCCCAGGTCAGCCTCTGGAATCCTCACCCGATGGTGCCCATTTTACAGATGAAGAAACTAAGGCACAAGGAGGGCCACAGTTCATGGAGCAGGGATTTGAACCCTGGCTGTCTGGTGCCCTTGCTGAGCCCCCAGCCGCTGTGCCATGCATTGTAGGACAGCAGTATAGGGTGGTCAGAGCATGGCTGAACGGTGCCCCTTCTTTTTTTTTTTTTTAAGATTTTATTTATTTATCTGACAGAAAGAGAGAGAGAGAGCACAAGAAGGGGGAGCAGCAGAGGAAGAAGCAGGCTCCCCACTGAGCAGGGAGTTGGACGCAGGGCTCGATCCCAGGACCCTGGGATCATGATCCGAGCGGAAGGCAGATGCATGACCGATGGAGCCACCCAGGCGCCCCAACAGTGCCCTTCTTGCAGGAGAACCACAAACCTTAGTTTCACTAGGGAACATCTTGCCAACTACCCCATTTCACGTGGCAAAGACGGAGGAGAACAAGCTCAGAGGAGAGTTTTACTGTACCTGGCTGGTGTTCTGTTGGTTTGTTTGCTCTTTGTGATTTGTCAATATTCTGGCTTCTGCTTTATCTCTACAACAGGCTTGCTGTCCAGGTCAGCACTCCGCCGGCTCGACAGCACTTGTGTGATGAGCTCTAGCTGCAGTGATCCGCACAGAGTGCCCCGGATGCCGGGCTGCAGGGCCTGCTCCAGGTCAGGCCAAGGCTGATCCACAGTGTCTGGGAGCTGGGGTTTGACCACTGGTCTTTGGGGCATCATGGCTATCTGAGAGGGGTGCAGGGTGTCTGCGGGTGTGAGAGGTTGGGTTGCACAAAAATTGCAACCTCAGGAGGCTTTCGTGTATCAGGTCAGGATTGCTTCCCACTGCGGATAACAGAGACTGGAAGTAATGGTGGCTTGAACCAGATTGAAGCTTATTTCTCTTTCACACAAAGGATGTCAGGAGGTAGGAGAGTCCAGGGCTGGTGGGGGGGGGGGGGCTCAACAGGGTCATCAGGGACCCAGGCTCCTTTTTTCTCTTAATCCCACCAACTTTAGCATGTGGCTTCCATCCTCAAAGTTACCTCATGTTCCAATGTGGCTGCTGGATCTCCATCATCACATCTGCTTCCTGGGGTGGTGGGTATAGACCGGCCGAGTGTTTCCCTCTGTCCCAACCTAACAATTTATGCTTGCCCTCATTTGCCTTGCCTCACTGCAGGGGAGGCTGGGAAATGGAATCTTTCAGCTGGGCACATTGCCATATGAGTTTTTTACTAAGGAAAATGGAAGACAGGACATAATGAGGGTACTCTGCAGTCTCTGTCCCAGAGTATTGTCGCATCCTCCTATGCACCCTGAAGTGAAGGCTGTTGCTTTTCCAGGTGCTGTGACTGTTTCGGACCAAACAGCTGGAGAGGGTTAGGGGAAGGAGCCCTAGCAGCAAGTGCCAGCACCCAGGCCCTGCAAGGGCTTGCTAGTTTGGGGTTTTATCTCCCCTTAGTGTCCTGTAGTAGTTCCAACCTTGCGGGAGGGGCTCTGTTGGACAACCACGGTGGGGTTGCGGGGCGGGGAGAGGAGAAGGCTGCCAAGTAGGGGACTCTGTGCCTTGCAGGTATGTTCTAGAAGGAACCGTGATGACAGTGGTGATGGTATAGCTTGGCACTGGGTTGGAGGTCTGGGTGGTCCACCCAGGAGGGCAGGATAGGGGTAGCTTGGAGTCTTGAGGATGTGGGTGGCCAGCAGACGGTAGCCTGTCAAGGAAGACCTCTTGACGCTCCTGTAGGGCCAGCCCCAGATGGCCTAAAGTTCCACCGAAAAAGTTTATGTACACACCCCCCTCATTCTGCCAGGCCCTGAGAGGGGGTCACAAGGGTTGTGACAATCCAAGGGAACATTTCATTGCCAAAGGCATCTTTGCCTCCATGTCACACTGATCCTCTCCACAGACTGGTGAGGTTGGGGGAGATTCTTTCATTTTTACAGATAGGGAAACTGAGGCTGAGAGTGGGTAAAAGATGGGCTCAAAGTCACACTGTGGCAGAGCTGGGTTGGGCCCTGGGTCCTTTGAGTCCCAAAGGGGAGGGGGGATGGTCTGAGTAAATGTTCTGAATGTAGTGTCTTTTCATTTCTTTTTTACTTTAACTTAAAAAAAAATTGAGGTATAATTTACACACAGGAAAGGAAAGTGTAGATTTTAAGTGTACAGTTCAATGAATTTTACCTGTTTGTCAAACATTCCCAGCACCCCAGAAGGCTCCTTATGTCCCTTCCTAGTCACCAGCCTCTCCTCTCCTAAAGGGCAACCACGATCCTGACCTCTATCACTAGAGATTGGTTTTGCCTGTTCTTACACTTCATACAAACAGAGTCATGCAGTGTGTTCTTTTTCTTTTGGCTTCTTGGACTTAGCATAATGCCTGTAAGAGTCATCTGGGTTGTGGCATGTATGTCTGTAGTTGAGTCTTTTTTATTGCTGAGTCGTATTCCACTGTGGGCTATGCCACCATTTGTCTATTCATTTGTCTGTTGATGGACATTTGGGTTGTTTCCTGTTTGGAGCTGTAATGAGTAAAGCTGCAGTGAGCATTCATGTTCACATCTTTGTGTAGACATATGCTTTCACTTCTCTGGGGCAAATACCTAGTTGTGGAATGGCTGGGTCAGAGAATAGATACATGTTTAACTTTGTAAGAAACTGTCGAACAGCTTGAACCATTACCACTCCCATGTGTACCCTTCCTATATTTGATATTTTCAGTCTTCTCAATTGTGGCCATTCCTGTGGGTGTGAATGATAACTTGTTGTGGTTTTAATCTGCATATCTCTGATGGTTGATAATGTTGACTGTCTTTTCATGTGCATATTGGTCATTTTGATATTTTCTTTCATGAAACGCCAGTTTGTATCTTTTGCCTGTTTAAAAAAAAAGTGGGGTTCTTTCCTTATTAATTTGCGGTTCTTTATGTATGCTGGATAGTAGTCCTTTGTCAGATACATGTATTGAGATATCGTCTCTGCATCTGTGAATTGGCTTTTCTTCCTTTTAATGGTGTCTTTTGATGAATATAACTCTTCATTGTAATGAAGCACAGTGTATCATTTTTCTTTTATGTTGTTTTGTGTTGCATTTAAGAAAGCTTTGCCTCCCCAAGTGGAGTCATTTTAACACATTACTCCACGTGGCCTCATGCCATCTGTCTGCTCTCTCTGCCGCCTCATCTCCTATTAGAAGCGCCTCTCAGAAGCAGGGGGTGAGGAAAGCAGAGATGGGATGAAAGACCTCTGATAAAATGCGGGGTTAAAAGCCTGGATTACTCGCCTCCCCAGGACATGAGATTTGTGTCCCTCACCCCCTTCCTTCCCCTGTCCGGATTTGGGTTTAGGCTGTGCTGCAAGATTAAAACCAAAGAGATTAAAAGATTACCTCTGGCAGGGAAGGCAAATTCTTCCTCTTTGCTCCCTGAGTCAGTGGGGAAGGTCGGAGAGGAGGTGGGGTGCTAGTGACAGAACCACTCCACCTCTAGGGAGTGGTTTCTTCTTCCTCCTCCTCTGGGGAGGCCTGGCTCGGGCCACCCCCACCAGGTGTGGCCTTGGGCACACACGCACCTCTCTGGGTCTCAGTTCCCAAGTTGAAGAGCAGGTGTGGGAGCTGAGCTGGGTAGGGAGCACCAACGTGAGCTTTAGTGGGTTCTCAAAGCCTGGTGATGTGTTAGGAATGCAAACTTCAGGCCCCTCCCAGACCTGCTGAGGAAGAAACTCTGGGGAGTGGGGAGGAGGGGCAGCAACCTGGGTTTTAAAAGCCCTCCAGGGCATTCTGATGCGCACACTAAGGCCTGGGTACCGGCACCTTTAATTATGGTAACAATGGCTAATTTTTAGAGCATCTAAATGTGCTCATCAGTGACTCTTCTAAAGAGTATGTACCCACTCATCCTGTGATAGAGGTACTATTACTCACTCCACTTTACCCCAGAGGGAACTGAGACACAGAGAGGTGAAGCAGCTTGCCCAGGGTCACACAGCTACTAAGCGGCTGAGCCTGGATTTAGACTTGGGGAGCCTGGCTCCAGGCGCTGAGCTGCCAACCACTGTTCATATGGTTTTGAATTCCCAGCGCTGTGCATCCTGGACCTGCACCGAAGTCCACAGTCTTTATCAGCTGCTCCAAGGAGTGGTTGCTCCAAAGGGCTGACTGCCCTGGGGACCCCTGGCTCTCAAGGTTCTTTCCCTGCCTCTCCCCAGGGTCCGCTGAGTCTGCTTTGACCCCGCAGGGCAGCTTCCCACTTCCTCTTCCTGCTTCCTGGGGAGCTGGCGGCTGGGAAACCCCTGGGCTGAGGTTGGGGGAAGCGGATGTTGTGAGCTGACCCCAGCTGCACTGTCAACCAGACCCAGAGACAGAGGCCTACAGCACGCTGGGTGAAACTCGCTCGTGTCTTGGGTCATTTCCTCGTTCAGTATTTAGTGATCCCAACCAGAGAGAAGTCAGAGCCTGCAGAAAGCCAGAGGCAGATAGAAGGGGCCGAGGGGAAGAGGAAACCTGTCCATTCATTTTATGATTCTTCCTACAAGTCCCCTCCTGCACTAGGGATGGTCGAAAATACCAACCCTGATGCTGGAAAGTGATCAAGGAACAGCCAAGGCCCAGATGCGGAGGCTGATTTATGGGGGCTGTGCTGGGGAGCTGGAGTGAGCGTGCCGGGTGGGAGGGGGCAATCCATCACTGCTTCCTAGGGGAGCAGAAAGTCCCCCCGCCTGCCTGGCCCCTACGGGGGGTGAGCCTGCCTTGCCCTCCACCATATCACCAAGGCCCCTGCTCTCAGGGGGAGGTGGCATTGCCTAGGAGCTTGGGGGGCCCTAGCACTCCCCCCACTTTTCTGCCCCAGTTTTCTTGGGTCTAGAGCCCCTTTGAACCTTTGGGTGGGGGCAAGGGCAGTTGGGAGGGGAGGAAGGACCCCCCCCCAGATAGAACGCTGGTCAAGTCCCTTCTCTGTGACTCAGCTTTCTCCTCTGTAAATGAGGGCCTCAGCCCAGCCGGGCCAGCCGCACAGGGTGGTCGTGGCGGTGAAGGGGTATGGCCGGGAGCTGCCAAGCTCTGTCCCACCTGAGACAAGCAGGAGGTCGGAGCGAGGAACTTGCCTCCGACGGCTGTGCTCCCAGGCGTGTGCTGGGCTCTGCGTGGGGAGATGTGTGTCGGGCACACAGGGGCGGCTGCAGTCCAGGGCCCGTGCAGGCAGGCGTGTCCACCTGTGCAGCTACATGATGGATCCAAAGCTGCGGGTACATGCGTGGTGCATGCGTGTGTGTGCACACGTGCATGTGCAGGCATGCGCGTGTGCAACCACACCGATGGCCCGAGCTGCCTGTGATCCCTTTACTCCTGCCAGCTGGGGAGGACCCCTCTGGGGTGGTGGTGGGGGCGTGGCTGGGTGCTTATGCCCAGGCCCCATCCAGCTGGTTATTTATTGATTAATTCTGCTGCCAGCTGATGGATGCCAAGCCGGTGCCAGGCGCAGGCCCTGGGCTGATTTACATAATTAAAAACCATCAGTAACAGAGCCAGGCCTCACCCGCCAACTGCTTCCTCTGGCATGACAACAAGCTGAGCCTCCCTCCTCCACCCCCACCCTTGCCTCTGCACCCCAGGTCTTCCTCGCCTCCCTGACCCCCTCCCTCTCCCGGCCCGCCCCGGGTCAGCCTCCCGGCCTGGGCCACTCCATATCAGCCCCTGTCCAGTCTGGGATGGAGAGATTGTAGTGTTCTGGGATTCTCGAGTCACTGACTCCAAGATTCTATTAGTCCATGGTTGTAAGGTTCTTTGATGGAGAGTCTCAGATTATAAGATTCAACTGTGATCCTCCAAGTATGTGATTTTTCAAGAGTCTATTACTCTATGTGACAAAGGGGAAAAATGTTTGCTCTCAGCAGTCCTGCCTGCTCTCGAGGAGGTGGGGCTGCTCTCGGGAGAGCCTGGCTTTTCGCAGAGGCCACCATGGTGGGTGGGTTATGTCCATCACTGCTTTACAGAAGGAAGGAGCCATTTGTCACAGCCGAAGGCTCGGGGCAGGGGCGGGTGCTGGGGAGTCTGGGCAGAAGGAAGGAGGACCCAAGGACGCCTCGGGGAGGGGCAGGGAGATATCCCTGGTGGAGGCCTCCCCTCTAAGAGGGACTTCAGAAAATTCTGGATTCTGCGGAGCATGTGATGTCAACCCCCTTGCTGGTATTGCTTCCAGTGTCTTCAGAAAAGGCTCTTGCATCTAGAGAGGCAGTTTGGGGTGACCAACATGGGCTCCTCCACATCCCAGCTGTGTGATCTTGGGAAGCTACTCAGCCTCTCTGAGCTACAGTTACCTTCTCACCTGTGAAATGGGGCTTGTTGTAAGGATGAAGTGTTAATCTGCGCGGTGCGCTTAGTAGTCAGCCAGCATATGGTGAACCCCTCATGAATGGTGGCTGTTATTGTGTGGGAGTCGGTGTTTTGGGGAGACCTTCAGTGGGCTCGTTAGACTTGGTGAAAGCAGAGACTCGCTGGGGTCTCTACACAGGAGGGTTAGGTCTGCTTGTTTCCGTAGGCTGGCTCCCAGTGAGGCAGGTGCTCAGAGGATGTTTGTGGAATGAATGATTTTCTCTTTTCTCAGCCCTTCCCGAACATGGCACTGGCCTCAACCAGCCCTCAGCCGCTTCCCCTCCAGCTACCCTTCCTCCAAAGCTGTTTGGGGAAGACACAGCTGACTGACCCCACACCCAACACCGCGGTCTGAAGGTGCACCCACAGACCTTATCCCACAGTGCCCCACATCTTAGTCTGAGCGTGACAGGACCTCAGCATCTCAGTTTTCTGATCCAGAACTGCAGAACTGAAGACCCACAGAGCAGTCTTGCACCCACCCATGACATCTTGGGCTACATCATGGCACAGGTGAACCACCAATCTTAGGTAATTAAGAAACGATTTGTCATAATTAAAAAAAAATCTAAATAAAATATGTTTAAAATTAATGGTAGAACGTAGGATGGTACAGCCGTTGTGGAAAACAGTTTGGCAGTTCCTCCAGAAGAGAAATATTGAGGGGCACCTGCGTGGCTCAATCTATGAAGCATCTGACTCTTGGTTTCCGCTCAGGTTGGGATCTCACTCACTGGTCTTGGGATCGAGCCCCGCCTGGGGCTCCGACCTGGGCAGGGAGTCTGCTTGAGGATTCTTTTCCCTCTGCCCCTCCCTGCTACTCATAGATGGTCTCTAAAATGAATGAATAAATCTTTTTTTAAAAGATTTTATTTATTTATTTGAGAGAGAGAGAATGAGAGATAGAGAGCACGAGAGGGAAGAGGGTCAGAGGGAGAAGCAGACTCCCTGCTGAGCAGGGAGCCCGATGTGGGACTCGATCCCGGGACTCCAGGATCATGACCTGAGCCGAAGGCAGTCGCTTAACCAACTGAGCCACCCAGGTGCCCCATGAATGAATAAATCTTAAAAAAAAAAAAAAAAAAAAGATTCTCTCTCTCCCTCTTTCTGCCCCTCCCCCTTGTGCTCAAAAGCTCTCTCTCTTAAAAAAAAAAAAAAAAAGTAAGCATAGAATTACCATGGGATCTTAGCAATTCCACTCCTGGGTATAAACTCAAAAGATTTTGAAAGAACTCTGAAAGCGGAGCCTCAAACACACCCCAAAATTCACAGCTGCATTATTCACAAGAGCCCAAAGGTGGAAGGAGCCCAAATGTCCATCAACTGATGAATGGATAAACCAAATACAGAACATATATAAACATATGAAAAGTGTAAAACAAACATATACAATGGCAGATTATTCAACCTTAAAGAAAGGAATAAAGTTCTGATCCATGTTACCACACGGATGAACCTTGAAGGCATAATGCCAAGTGAAAGAAACCAGACACAAAATGGCAAATTCTGGAGGATTCCATTTAAGGTGAGGCACCTGGAATAGTCAAATCCATAGAGACAGAAAATGGAATGACCGTTAACCGGGGGCTGGGGACAGAGGAATGAGGCGTTAGTGTTAAATGGGCACAGGGGTTCAGTTGGGGAGGGTGAGCAAGTCCTTGAGATGGACGGGGGTGCTGGTCGCATAAGGATATGAATGTGCTTGATGCCACTGAATCATACACTTAAAAATGGTTAAATTTCGTTATGTTTATTTTGCTACAATTAAAAAGTGACTTTCTTGCACTGGAAGAGGTCATTATGTTTGTCATCCCCTGTCTTTTCTATTTTTTATTTTGATTTTCCAGGCCCCCCTGTTCCGGGCACATAGTAGGCCCTCCAACATGACTTGCCAAGTGTGTGAAAGAGCCGGGCCTCCCCATCTAGCCCGATGACAAGCTAGCTCATCCAGCAGCTCAAGGCTCCCAACCAGGCAGCTGCTTCTCTTGATTTCACCAGAGCAGACAACCCATCGCTCAGCCACAGATTGGTGGGGACGGGGACAGGTGCCTGATGGTGGTCAGGTGGTCCTGGGCTTTGAGGATTGGACACAGCCCCTGAGCTGATGAAGAAGCGATTTCACACAGAGGCCTCTTTATGGTGCCGTCAGAAGGGAAGATGCCATGCTCGGCACACTCCGGAGCTGGAATGCTGTCAGGCCCAAAGGCCCAGACCCCGCTTTGGTTGCGTTTCACGCCGGGAGACATTTCTTCTTATGCGGCAGCAGCTCTTGGATGTGGCTTTTTTTTTTTTTTAAGATTTTATTTATTTATTTGTCAGAGAGAGAGACAGCACAAGCAGGGGGAGCAGCGGAGGGAGAGGGAGAAGCAGGCCCCCCATTGAGCAGGGAGCCGGACGCGGGGCTCGATCCCAGAACCCTAGGATCATGACCTGATTGGAAGGCAGATGCGTAACCGACTGAGCCACCCAGGCGTCCCTTGGATATGGCTTTTAATTTGCTCATTGCTGCGTCATCGATTTCTCCCCCTGAGCAGTGGAGAGAATTGCCAAGTACTGGGACCGTCAACGGCTGTTGGGGGAACCAAGAAATTTGCCCCCCAGTCAGTCTTTCAAAAACCCTGATATCTTTTTATCAAACGTGAACATTTGATAGAGTCTCATTATTCCAGGTGCAACTGTATAGACAAGTCAGGTTTCTTAAAATCAAAGGAATGGTTTTCATTGGCATTATTGTATCACAGAGAAAGACTGTGAATCTTGGCCCTCATTAAAAAAAAAAAAAACCAACTTGTTGTGCACCTTCATTCAACAGCGAGAGTGGCTCAGGTTGGAAAAGCAGACTTTTGTTCAGCCCATCTCTTTTGACAGCTGGCTAAAAAGACGTCCACTCAGTGGCCTTGGCTTGATTGCACTTATAATAGTCTCAATTTCTCTTGGCACTGAATGAAGATCTGGAAACACATTGTTGTCTGCTAGCTGCTCACGGTGAATAAGCTTTGACCACTGGCATCCCAAGCAAGTGCCTCCATCCACATAACAGTGCCCTTCCTAGCAGCCCACACGGCAACGGAGAGTCGGTCCTGATCTCTGTGGCCCTTTCCGGTCTACGTCGTGGCTCACAAGTAATCATCAACTTAACCAAAGAACGTCCTCCTCTGCAGCACCAATGTTGAGTGATGGACAGGACCAAATACATCGTGGAGGACATTTCCTTCATATATGTACAGATCAGGCTGCGTCTGTTGGAAAAATTCCAACCACCAATGTTTTAGTAAATAAAGATGCATTCCTGAGAATATAGATCTGCTATAAGAAAAGCTTGAATGACAGAGATTTAAGTAAGATAGACGTTTACTTCTCTCGGATATAACAGTCTGAGCATGATGTGACCAGCGCTGATCGGTTGCAGGTTTTCATTGTATTACCTGCCTCCCTCAACTTGTAGCTGGCTCCACTGTCTGGTTTAAGATGGCCGTTCCCGCTCCTGCCATTGCAGCCACATTCCAGCCTGTGGGAAGGGCAGAGAGACAAAGGAGAGGTATGCACTTTTCCTTTAGAGGGCATGAATAGGAAATTGCACTCCTTGTCTCTGCTCTCATTTCATTGGCTAGAATCCAGACATATGGCCACACCCATCTGCATAGTAAGCTGGGAAATGTAGTCTTTATCTGGGCAGCTATGTACTCAGCAAAAAAATTTTTTTTCTTTTCTTTCTTTCTTTCTTTTTTTTAGAGAGAGGGCACGTGGGAGTGCACATGTGAGCGGTGAGGGGGCGGGGTGGGGGAGGGGCAGAGGCAGAGGGAGAGGATCTTAAGCAGGCTCCATGCCCATCGCAGAGCCCAGCATGGGGCTCGATCTCATGATCCTGAGATCGTGACCTGAGCCAAAATCAAGAGTCGGACACTCCACTGACCGAGCCACTCAGGTGCCCCCAGATTTCTATTTCCGCAGAAGAAAAAGAGAGTAGATATTAGGGGACAACTAGAAGTCTCTTCATTCATCCAGTGAATGGTGTTGAGCCCCCACAGCAGTGATGGTTGAGCAGTGAACAAGAAAACGAACATCCTGGTTCTAATGGAGTTGACACTCGAATGGGAGGAGAGCACGAGGAGAGGGTTTCAAGGAGGAAGGAGCAGTCTGCTGTGTCCAATGTGGTTGTTTCCCTCACCCGACAAGGAGCCTGGAGGTGGGACAAGATGACTACCACAGCAGGCTCCAGCATTATGTCAGTGTTCCAGGCGGGGAGAAGGTGGAAGAAAGGCCCACCAGTTGTGTCTGACTTCTTTTAAAAGGAAAAAAAAAAAAGCTTTCTTGGAAACCCACCAGCTGCTTTCTGCTTCAATCTCATTGGTCAGAACGAGGTTGCATGCCTACCCCTAGCTGCAAGGGAGGCTGGGAAATCAGGATCAGAATTCTCAGGATGGGCTGAGTGCTGGGCACATTGCCCATCAAATGCAGCCGGGTTCAGCTAAGAGCAGGAAGGAGGCTTGCTGCGCGTGTCAAGGTCTGAGCTGCCCTGTGCACCAGTGGTTTTGTGCATCTGTACGGGGAGGTACCTGCCAGCGCATCTGTGGGATAACCACCCACCTTCTACATTGTTGGTCGCTGATTTTACGGACCACCCCCACACTCCCAATAGTGTTATCGGATAAGAGAGAAAATAATTTTGCCAGCCGCTAAACCTGTCCGCTCTGACTTGTCACTCACCGTGTGGCTGGCTCTGTAACTGTCTCAACAATAGAATAGCTTCTACCTGGCTTCTCTACGAGGCAAGCACCTTTGAATAATGCCTCTGGGCTTCTGGTCCCTTCTCCGCCTTTAGGGATGGAAGTCATCAATTTTGTACTGGAAAGCTTTATTTTGTGCTTGTTCTAGAAACACTCCAGTGGTTTCCCAGAGTGATGGCTCGATTGTTTTGTTGGGGGGAAAGATGTGCAAACTTCAGAGGCTCCTCGCCGCCGCCAGACGAGCCGACATGAGAGACCCCACGCTGGTCGTAGGTATGACGTGACTTCGGTTTCAGCTATTTAGGTTGTCCTTTCTATTTTTACTTTTCCTCTTTCCCTGTGCAAAATCCTACCTCTCCCAACCAGCATATTCCACAGGCGCATCAAAATCCTCTTCACAGTGGATGTTTATGCCTTTTTCTGAAATGTAAATTTACATTAATATTCTCATCCCTACTTTAGTGGTTCAACAAGCCATTTTTGTCTTACCAATCCATTTTCGTTATTCAGGGCGATAACCCGACAGCAAATGCATTTAAGGGCTTCCTATGTGCCCGGCACTATTCTGAGTGCTTTATATACGTTGTGACAGTTTGAAAACATAGTCCCAATTTTGGGGGACACTTCTATTAAGAAGTGGCATCTATGTCCCTTCCCCTTTAATCTGTGCTGGCATTAGTGACTCACTTATCACCAGTGGAAAGTAGGGGAAGTGATGACTTGTGATTTCCAAGGCCAGGTACGAAAAGGCCGTGTAGCTTCTGCCTGGTTCTCCCGAGACGCTTGTTCTGGAAAAAGCCCGGCTCCCTGATCCTGCCATGATGGAGGTAAGCACTTTGGTCACCAGCTCCAGCAGAGCTAGCTGCCAACCTAGGGCACACACCAGGCGCCAGTTCTGTGAGTGAGCCATCTTGTACATGCTGCAAGCCCAGCTGGGCCATCAGATGATGGCAGCCCCAGAATGTATCTGACTGCACCCCCACGAGAACCCCAAGTGTGAGGTGCTCCGCTGAGCCCTTCCCGGATTCCTGACCCATAAAACTATGAGCAGAATCAAATGGTTGTGGGCTTTTTTCCCCATCACTAGAATTTTTAAGCCAGAACAGGAACCCAAGACATAGAACTAATTTAGTTCTCGAATTTTCAGATAAAGACATTTAACCCCAGAGAGCTTAAGCAAGTTGCACACGTTTTCACGGCAGAGGGAAGAGATGTGTGCCGGCAGGCTGATTCTAATAGTCTGCCACTTGACAACAAGGGGGTGGGGAAGCAAAGTTAACAAACGAGTAGTAACGCACAAAATGCAAAAATGTGTGCCAGGCAGGCTGACAGCACCCTGTTGAGGGAAGGTTGGTCCCTTTGGACCCACCATCCCCGACTGATATACTTTGGAAAACACATACCACTTTTAAGAACCCAGCGATTTCTACAAAAATCGCCATTAATTTTACATTTCAAATTTGCACAATGTAAGTGGATGAAATTCTTCCACCTGTTATTTTCTCCTCTAAAACTTCCACGCTGCCTAGGGGCGTCAGGGTTTTGAGACCGCAAGAGGGAAACCCTGACCCCTCGCCTCTTGGCATCTCAGGTGTGGGAGCTGGGAAGCTTCCTGACAAAAAAATATTAAAGCCATAAAATGAAAGGACATCAAATTTAACTGTTGGAAGCACCTTGGCTTTCATCTCCTCCAACCTTCCACCCAGGGCAAGACAAGGACAAGCCACGTGAGAGCAAAGCAGCTGCTCGGTAGGATGGCCCCAGTGGTGCCCGTAGGCAGCTGGGGATGAATGGCCAAGGAACCGTAGAGAAAATATGGCTGTCAGATCGCAGGGTCCGGGTGGTCACCGAGGGCTGGGAACTGGCTCACCTTCATGGGCATGTGACCTGTGCTGTCACCCCTGCCTTGAAGGACCCCACACTTTAATGGCCTGCCTCACTATCTTGAAAGCCTTAATCATTTTTGAAAAAGGGGGCCCGCAAAGTATGTAGCTGGGCCAGGATGGAGAGGTCTGAGAGCTGGCGCAGGAATGAGCATTTCAGGGGAGCAGGGCAGGCAAAGCCTCGGAGCCAGGAAGCCCGGAATCAGCTCGAGAAGCGGTCACTTGCCCAAGACCACTTGTCAGGCAGTGATAGCACAAGAAACTGAACCCAGTCTTGTTGGATTTCACGGCACCTGGTCTGAAACACTTTGCTCTCCTGTCTCCTGGGACAGACCTCTCACCAGAGCTGCCTTCTCGACTATTCCTACAATCTCAGCCTTCTCTTCCAGGGAGCCTTCCTGGATTGCTCTGGCCTAGTCACACTTGCCATTCCCTCCTTCCTTCATACTTCCTACCTAGCTGAGCCATGGTCCTTGTGTCAGCCTGTGTCCTTTCCCTGTCCCTCCTGGCTAGAGTCTACTGTGGCTTCCAGGCTCCAGGCCAGTCCGGACAGGGCCTCGCACCTGCAAGAAGAATTTTTGGGCTCCGGCTTCTTGCTGGAAACCTCACATGTAGATTCCATGGTGCAGTCTTTCTCACCTTCCCATCCCTAGGGCTGGGCTCCTGCCTCAGTTTTCCCGTCTAAAACGCCAAGGAACTGTGGGATAATGGGAGTCAGACAGGCCTGGTTCATATTTTGTCTTGCTAATCACTCTAAAGCAAGCAGCTCAGCTTCTGCAAGCCTCAGTTTCTCCATGTGTCAAATGGGAGTAAATCCCCACCTTACCCAAGTGCTCAAGGTTGGCAACACCAGTCATGTGGATGTCACCTACCCCCTGATACACAGCAAGGGCAAGGGCATCACAGCTCTGTGCTCTTCTCCCGGTCCTGGGACCCATGATGTGAGAAAACATCAGATAAGCCCCAAGGGACAGGCTACAGAGTACGTGACCGGTACCCTTCAAAACTGCCAAGGTCATGAAAAGCAAGAGAAGAAGTAGAACCCGTCGTAGAGCGGAGGAGACGAAGAGGACGGAATGAGTGAATGTGATGTGGTCTCCGGGACGGGATGCCGGAACAGAAAAAGGACGTTAGTGGACAAACGGGCGAATCTAAGTCGAGTCTGGAGTTTAGTTAATAGTAATGTACCAATGCTAATTTCTTAGTTCTGACAAACATACCGTGGTTATGTAAGACGTCAACATCGCGAGAAGCTGGGCTAAGGGTACACGGCCAAACGCTCCTGCACTACCTTTGCCTTTTTTCTCGAAACCTAAAATTATTCCAAAATAAGATGTTGATTAAAAACCAAACAAAACCTGCACTGCTGTTATTGCTTTTGTCTGCCCAGGGTCCCTCCCCCTGTGACAAGAGTGGGGATACCTGACCCAGGCTGGGCCATTAATTTGCCATCATCCTGGCCACAGTGATTGGTCCAGGGGGTAAGCATGTGACCCAGGCTGGGCCAATCAGAGCCCTTCCCTAGAATTGTTCAGCTTGGAACGGGAGGAAAAGCTCTCTCAGTCTCCCCGTCAGCCTGGGAGGCTGTCAGCCCGGGGTTGTGGGTACTCCTGGTTCCATTGCAGAGGGACTATGGCCCGAAAGAACTAAGCCAGGGAGAGAGAGAGAGACAGAGAGAGAGAATGAATGCTGATGGCATTCAAGATGGCCTCCTTCTCCTTCCCAGTTTTCCTCAGGCACAGCGTTCC
The DNA here is from genome assembly GCF_009762305.2 of Zalophus californianus. Taxonomy (NCBI): domain Eukaryota; kingdom Metazoa; phylum Chordata; class Mammalia; order Carnivora; family Otariidae; genus Zalophus; species Zalophus californianus. Next base: position 10,821,687 of record NC_045603.1, read on the forward strand.
CAGCCTGCCCCGTTCTGGGAGCCAATATATCTTCTTTTGAGTTTAAGTCAATTCAAACTGGGCCTGAGTTGGGTTTCTGTCACTTGCAACCAATGAGCCCTGATTAATACCTTCCTCTCAAGTTGCTGTGAGGATTTGACGGGTTGTATATAACGGCAGGAAGGGAGGCCCCCTATACATGGTGAAGGATGTTGGTATCTTCTCCAAGGAGTCTGGGACCTGCCCCGCTTGAACTCCAGCCTGCTTGGCTGTGGCCCTGACACCTGCCTCACTCCGCTCCTGGTTCGCACACAGCCCCCTGACTTCACAGGTCCTCCCACCTCCAGGCCCTGTGTGGGGACCCCTCCTCCTGGTGCTGGGAGCTGAGTGTGCTGCTCATTGGGCTCTGCTCTGGGAAAGGCACCAGAGGGGAGGGAGAGGGAACTGGGCCGCTGGCAGAAAATTTCCTCCGCAGAAGTAGGGGGGAAAGCCCCACATCGGTCTGGCCGGACCCAGTGAAACCAAGAGGTAGCTGGTGTTGGGAACGTGGACGCTTGTCTAGTGCTTGTTCTGAGGATAAAATGATGGAGCTGTGGGGACCTGGTTCCACGGGCTCCAAGCAAGAGGTGCCGGGACGGGGAGAGCAGGAGATTTGAGAGAAGCTTGAGGGAAACCACGGGCAGAACAATCAGAAGGATTTGCGCGCGTGAGCAAGGGCAGAAGTCGCTCTTTTATCTGAGGTCTGGGCTGTGGGCCAGGAAGGGAGAGACACCATCCGGGAAATCCAGGGGATGTAGACAGGGCATGCCGCCACCTTTCCTGGGCACCCAAGCTTGGGCTGGGGAGGACCTTGCAGAGCCTGAGGAGGGACGAGACAGGGTCCTGGGTTGCCTTCCTGGGTCTCAGTTGCCCCCTGCTGCTCTGGCCATGTCACGCGTCTGTGCCTCGTTCCTTCTGGGTGCGCTGCCTGCCTGCCCCTCCGCACCTGTCAGGCTGGTAGGGAGCTGGGGCATCTCTTCCTGTGCCCGCTCTCCTTCTGCCCAGGGCCCCCACCCCTGGCCCCCAGGGCAGAGCTGAATTCACTCACCTTCCCATTCTCCCAGACATTTGCTTTCCTCCTCGGATGACTCTTCGTTCCTTCTTTCCTTCCTTCATTTGTTCCCTCAGGCACGAACTGGATCATTTTATTCCACAAACGTTTTGGGAGTGCTAACTGCATGATGGCTTCTGATCGAACAGAGGAGAAGAGGATGGACCCCGCCTTTGCTGGTGTGGCAGAGACGGGGAGGGATGGGGCTGGGTTTAGGGTACACTTTGGAGGCAGAGCTCATAGGGGTCGTGGATGGCTCCGGTTTGTGGGGAGCCCCGGGCGCCATCAAGGTGGCACCGGGGTTGGGGTCTGAGTAACTTGGTAGCAGGCATACACCCTCCATTCCCCACAGAACCTCGGGAGCACACAGCTACTCTCCTGCCCACAGGGACCTTCAGACACCCAGATTTTAGACCGAGAGCACATTGAGTATAAAGGCTGAGAATGGGACGACCAGCCTCAAATACCCCAAGCGTCCTGGGCTACAGCATGGCTCCCTCAGCAGGAAAACCTGGGCGGATCATGGCATTGCTCCTTCCCTCTGGGCAGCCTTGGTTAAATTGCTTAGCATCTCTGAGCTTCATCAGTGAAATGGGCATAAGAGCAGTAAGTACCTCCTAAGATAGCTGTCATTGCTCGCTGAGAACTTAATTCATGGGAAACACTTGGCATCGAGCCTGAAAGAAATAGTAAACGCCCCAATTTCGAGCTATTATTATGATTCTGGGTAGAATGTGGCCAGGTTGCAGAAAACTCCAGATGCTAGAGTAAGGAGTGGCACTTTATCCCATGGAGTCAGAGCCGGGAAGTTTTTGAACAGAGAAAGAACAGGAGGAAACCAGCCAACCAGCGTCTCCCCGGTCCCTGAAGCATCCTGAGTCTTGGGGCCGGCAGCAGGAAAACGGTGGCGAGCCAGGCCACGAGGCTGGTGGCCTCCAGCCTCCCAGGGGCCTCCGGCTGCCCCAGTTCTGGACCCAGGCAGTAGAATGGAGTCTACCCCCACCCCAGCATCCCTCTGGGCAGAGCCAGATAGATGGTTTAATAACGCACGCAGGCTGCCTGGCTGACCTTGTGGCCGCTGAGCCAGCAGAGACTCACGCCACTCCCCTGCTCTGGCTGCAGGACCGAGGCCTGAGGTGCCGGCAGAGTCCCTGGACGGCAGAATTCTGAGGCCCCATGTAAGGGTGCTTAGACCGGAATGGCAGACACCTTGGCCGCATGGGGCTCAGCAGCCTCTGGCTAGTGGGCAGCAAAAATCCGGTAGATGCACAGTGCCTGGACCCCCCCTTATCCCCTTCTGGATCTCCCTGGGGGGTGTCTCAGAAGTGACTCCTGGCTCTGAAGGCTGCGAGAGGTGGTCTGTCACATGCATGCAGACCCTACCTGTGTTGGAGCAGCCTCAGCCTCTCAGCCTGACCCTTGTGCCACTGGGTGGGGCCGCTCATGAGGGCCCTCCCACCCAGAGCACTCCCCTCTGTGCCTGGTGAGTGCCTGGGCACCTGGGGCACAGACCAAGTCGGACAAGGCCAGATCTGGGAGTTGCTCACCTTCCAGTGGAGACACCAGGTAGATCAATGGGGGTGGGGGTGGGGTGGGGATCTCATTCCTTTCTTGTCCCAGGGTACCCTCCAGGTCTGCTTTACTGAGACTGGTGGGGAGGCAGGCTGGCCAAGCTCACCACCCAGGAATCTCAGCTCCAAGCCAGGCAGGCAGGATGCCATCAGCACCCTTAATGAACTTCCCTGGGGGCCCTCCCATAACTCGATCTGTGGGTCAAAGGGTATCCCCGTGGACACTTCAAAATATCCCCTAGAGTGTGGCCTTGGCCTCTGAGCCTCACAGGCACCCTCTCCTGGGGGATGCACACCCAGCCAGCCTCTAGTGTAGCCTCATCAGGGACTTTATGTACATTCTTCCTGCCCCATTAGCCTTGAGCTGCCCTTGATTCGTAGATATGAGGACTAGAGACTCTCGGAATCATAGAATCCTATGGAATTAGGTTCTCCAGCTCCAGTATCTATACTCCTAATTCTGTTTTCGCCTCTGCTAGTCTGGATGCAGAACACAGAACTTTCTCAATTTCCCCCCAATATAATTGATTGACCTCAAGCCCATTGGCTCCCAAGATGGCTCCCGAGGATACCTTCCTCCCGGAATTCATATCCTGTGTCCTTCTTTTCGATGGTGAGGGGGGCGGACCTGTGTAATCAATAGGAAATTGCAAACATTGAGGATGTGTGACTTCGGAGGATAGGTCATACAAGACCCCGTGGCTTCCTCTTTGCTCTTGCTCTGGGGGAAGCAGCCGCCATGCTGGGAGGATGCTCATGCAATCCTGTTGAGAGGTCCATGGGACACAAACCGAGGCCTCCTGCCCACTGCCTGGCACCAACCTCCTCAAGCCCCAGCCCAGCCTCCGGATGAGTGCGGCCCCAGCAGCAGCCTGACTCAATCTTAGGAGATTTCTCAAGCAAGAATCACCCACTCCCAAATTCCTGACTGCAGTAACAGCACAATAATAACTGTTTTTTTTTTTAATTCTGATATAAGCCACTGAGTTTTGAGGTAATGTGTTAACACAGCCACAGATGGCTAATATGATAAACATGTAGACTTCTCTATTTTTTTTGTCAGTAAATAGTGTCACACCTTTCATAATGCTAAAAGGAAACAGCCGATGACCTAGAAGTCGATAACCATCAAAAAATCTCTTTCACAGCCAAATACAATGAATTCAGATAAACAAGAGTACAGAGTTTGAAAATAGCAAACACTCACTAAAGTAAATTGCTGCAAAATATCCATGAGCAAAATAATTCTGGGTGAAAACGTGAGAGGAAAGAATTAATGCAATATGATTAATATGTAGGTGATTGTAAATTAATACTGACCATACAAAGAAGAGCATGTAGACATCTCTAGAGGAAGCAGGGCAGGGAAGGCGTTTGGGGAGGCTGAAGTGGGGAGGGGGGATTATATTGCACACTCCACGGCAAAATGACTTAAAAATCCTTTTTGGAAATGTGTGTGTTCTCCAAAATCCATTCATGACCAAGCCTCCTCTGGGGATTTTGCTGCATGCCTCCTCTCCTGACCAGTAATCTCCTCTCCCCCCACCACCCACTTTCTCTCAACCCCCAGCTCCGCATCCTCTCATCCTTATTAGGACTGGGAATTTGCCCCCTGCCTTCAACCTTGCATACCCTGACCTGTCACAGTGCCTAGCAAAACAAAACCCTCCCAACGTAAAGGGCCTCCCTTCCCGAGAAGCTCAGTCTCCACGTCTTTATATTCCATCGGGATGGCTCCATGGTGGGCAAGGTGCAGAGATTTTAGGAAGGGGAGCTTCAGTTTTCCCTTCTGGGTCCTGTGTCTCATCACTAGGTCTTGTCTCAAGTGATTGTAGCCTTGGTTCCAGCATCGGAGACACAGCGGAAAATCTGCTTTTTGGTTTGGATCTCAAACAGGAATGTGATGCCTCATACATACTCTGCTATCTGTGTGTTTCACTAAAAGCATCGCTTAACCTAATTTTCTTAATCAACTCAAAATGCCATGTAGACCAAGTGAAAAACAATTCATCTAAGTACAAAGGGTGGATCTTGCTGTTCACCTTAAACAGCACGGGCAGCTTTTAGCATTCCTGTGTTCTTCTGGCTCTTACCGCTTCACTCTCTGAGCCCCGCAGAAAGGAAGAGCTTCCAGAAAAAATGTCCTCATGGCGATGTGGCCAGGGCTGTGGGCTCATTTGGATGTGGTCAACTCAGGGACAAGGGGCACTCAGTGGTGGGCTGTTAGAGGCAGCTCCCAGGCACCGCTGGGAGATTCCAGAACAGACAGGGTCTGGGGTCCAGGATGGGGGTCCAGGCAGCTGGAAACACCTGTCTGTCATCGGGCACTAAGGCTTCTGGGATGGTTCTGCTTCGGTGGTTTTTCCTGTCCACGTGTCACTCCTCTGATAGCTCAACTAGCCCAGCAGGCGGGTTGGGGGGCATCTGGATTCGCATTCCACCAAGACCCCACATGGCGGTGGGGAGAGGGGCCATTGCGGTGTTGGTGGGAAGGGAGCTAGACGCTGGGTTCCCAGAACAAAAGCCCCCTAATGTCCACTTCGGTGGCTTATTAGTGAGAATAATGTATGAAAATCGCTCTGCACAGTGCTTGGTCCTGAGTGAGCCACCATACACAGTAGCTACTATGATGGAGGTGATGGGTGAGGAGTAAGTCGGGGGAGGACACGTGTGAGAATGAATAATAGTACGATAGGATGCATGCTGTCATTCAGACCTACACAGAGTGTTCCAGGAACCAGTGGAGGAAGAAGCAACTTGGCCAGCTCAGCTTAGGGGTAGTCAGGGGAGGCTTCACAGAGGAGGTGGCCTTTGAGCAGTACCTGATGAAAGACTGGAAGTAGAGAGGGGAGAGGGAATATGAGAAGAGGGAAGGCATCCAGGCTGAGAGAACAGCAGCATCAAAAACACAAATGGTATGGAGATTATGGGGTGAGAGTTTCATGGCATGTTCTGGAAGGGGCAGGGATTGGAGTCGCTGGGACCCAGAGCATGTGTGGGGTGATACGAGAGGATGCTGGAGGGGTAAGTAAAGGCCCAACTGCCAAGGGCCTTACTTGGGCAAGTTAAGGAGTTGGGGTTTGATTCCCTAGCAGAGAGGGCATACCACTGGTGCCCATGGCTGCACCCAAGGCAGACAACACCAATTGATCATGACACTGCCTGCAATGGGAGAATCCAGGCAGCTGTTGCCAATCATCTGGCATCGTCATGAGAAATGAAACCTACTGCCTCCCTGCGTAGGGGCTATTGGAGGGTGAGGAGGAAGGTTGTCGCAGGTGTCCAGGTGTCCAGGTGAAAGACAGCAAGGCCTGACCGAGGACAGTGACTATAGGGATGGACATATTGCTGCCCACGTGTGTCTCAACCTTACCTGTCCATCTAGAGAGATTCTAGGCAGTCTCCTTATCACCCCTGCTCCCTAGGCCTGGCCAGGGTGCTGGGGGAGCTGTGTGTGTGTGTGTGTGTGTATGTGTGTGTGTGTGTGAGAGAGAGAGCTCCCTACGGGCTCTATTTTAGCGAGGAGGTCGCTGTCCTTCTGGACCTGCACTATCCAACATGGTAGCCACTAGCCACATACAGCTATTTAAACCTAAATTAATAAAAATTAAAAATTCAGTTCCTCGGCCACACTAGCCACAATTTCAAGCACTCCACCGCCACATGTGGTTAGTGACATTGGACAGTGCAGGTAGAACATTCCCACCATCACATGGCTCTCTAAATAAATAAATAAATAAATAAATCTTTAAAAAATTTTTTTAAAAGGGGCACCCGTGTGACTCAGTCAGTTGAGCGGCCGACTCTTGATTTCTGTTCAGGTCATGATCTCAGGGTCATGTGATCAAGCCCTGCGCAGGGGCAGGTTCCACACTCAGTGGGGAGTCGGCTTGTCCCTCTCCCTCTGCTCTTCCCCCTGCTTGTGTGCACTCTCTCTCTAATAAATAAATAATCTTAAAAAAATAAAACATTTCCACCATCACAGAAAATTCTATTGGACAGTGCTCATCTAGAGAATGCCCAATCGGGTGTCCCAATAGTGTGGTCCACCATGACCCTCGGTGAGCCCAGGCCAACTCTCTCTTCTATTTAGTGGCAGTGACTAAGTTAAGAGTTTGAAAGTCTTTCCAGTCTATGTCTGCCTACTAAGGACAGTCTCCAGGGAGAGATTCTTAGAACATTTTAGAGCTCAAAAGCACCCCAGAGCTAAACCAGCTAGACCTGGAGGTCCCAAGGTAAGGGAGTGCTCATGTAGTGAGCCCAGCATTGTGTTGGGGACAGGGCTGCTTTTGTTATTCTCATTTCACCAAAGGGAAACTGAGGCTCAGAGAGGGGTGTGACCTGTCCCTTGGCAGATGGCTGGGAAAGTCATCCAAGCAGAACCAGAAGAGGCTGTTTGGCCACCCACTGCTTGGTATGTCTTGAGATCATGGCTTAGTTCCTTGGGCCGGAGCGGATTAGGTGGGCCTCACCAGTGCCCACCTCTGAAGAGGATCTGCTCTCAAGAGCCGCACGGAGGTAATACTGGGGTGGGGGGGGCGGGGTGGGGAGCTCTCTGCAGTTGCGCACTCTATCCGCCAGAGGGCGCAGGAGTCGCTGTGTCTCCTCCTGAGGTGAGCGGGCCGGTGGGGGAAGGTTCCTCTCGCAAGGACTTTGGCCTGGGACCCTGCTTCTTGCCCCAGCTCTGTACGGGGAACATGCAATGTGTTCCGAACAGCCCTTGCCCTGTAGGAGGGCTCAGTTCAGAGGGCAGAGACAGCGTAATGACTTGTAGGATCTGCAGTGAGGGGCCTTGAAGGGTGGGTAGGAGTGTGCTAAGCAGCCTGGGGTGCAGTTGTGGAGGGCAGAGGTGCAACCCTGTTGTCTGTCTCCTACTTGGGGAGATAAAGGTGGCCTGCGTTCCAGGTCTTCTCTGTCCTCCCAGTCTCATCCTGGACCTGCTTTCCTGGTCCCCGTTGACAGGAGGGAGGAATTTCTGAGCAGACGTTCTTGTTGCACCAGTGATGCCCAGCTCTGTGGAGATTCCTGCACACACACACACCAGGCTGTTTCACGCCTCTGTGCCTTTGCACAGGCTGTTCCCACAGCCTGATACATCCCTCTCCACCTTCTTCAGCTGACCAACTCTTACTCATCCGTCAAGATTCAGCTCGGGCCGTGGCTCCTTCCCGGGAGTCGCTGCCGTTCCTGGCCTGGATGGGATGCTCCTGCGGCGAGTTCCTGCGGCCCGGATCTCACGTTCTGCTGTGTACCACCTGAGGACAGGCACTGGATGGATGCCTGTCCTCAGTGATGGAGACGCGGAGCGTGTGGGTTTGCGGATCGTGGGGGCCGAGAGAAGGCGCGCGTTCCTTCGTGTGCACGGGACACAAGCCGAGTCTCCCCACCAGGTGCTTGTGTGCCCAAGTGCAGGAGTAGAGGCCCGGATGCCAGAGCTTTCTTTCTGCATCTCCTACCTCCTCCCCCTAGCTTCTACCCTTTTGCGGGTGGCACAGGTGTGTGGGGGTGCTGGCCAGGGAGGGGCTAGGGCCGAAGAAGCGTCTCCGGGGGCGGGGGGGTGAAGGGTAGTGAGCCGCTGCTGAGAGCCCCTGCACAAGGGTCGAGATCTGGAGTCTAACACTGTCTCTGAGGTCAAGTTCGCTGTGTGACCTTGGGCGAGTCACTCCTCTCCCCCGAGCCTCAGTTGGCTCGCCTGTAAAATGGGAACGCAGTAGCCGCACTTCTCGGGTTGCCCGCGGTGGAGCACGGGCGGCGGGCGGCGGGGACGAGGTGAGGAAGGGGTCCCGTGGAGGTGGAGTCGGGGGGTGGGGCGGGGGGGGGGGGGGAGGCCGCGGGCGTCCCCGGGCGGGCGCTGGGGGGCGCTGCGCACCTCAGGCGGCCCGCCCCGCGGCAAGTTTGCCTCCAGCTGTTGAATGCGCTCGCGACGGCGGCGGCGGGACCCGGAGCCCAAGGGGTGAGCGGGGCTGGGGGCCGGGGTGGGGCCGGGGGGGGCGGGCGCCCGGCCAGGGCCGGGGGCTCCGGGGTCCGCGCGGCCGCCGCCGCCTCCCGGGCGCTGCAGCTGCGGCGTTGGAGCCGGGCGCGGCCCCCGCCCCGCGGCCGTGTGTCTGTGCGTGCGCGTGTGGCGGTGGCAGGAGCCAGCCTCGAGAGGGGGCGGGCGGGGTCTCGCTGCGGACAGGCCTGCGGAGGGAGCCGGGCGCCGGGGCGGGCCCGGGCGGACGGACAGACCGCCGGCCGCGGCCCCTGACGCACGCTGCGCCCCGGCCCCCTCCCGGGAGGCGGGCCCCGCCGAGGCAGAGGCGCGGCGACGGGGAGGCGGGGGTGGCGGTGTCTGCGCGCACACGCTCGCTCGCAGACACACACACACACGCACACGCGGGCCACGCCACAGACACACGACACGCACCGAGCCCTGGCCGGGCGCCGCGCGCACTCGCACCCGCGCTCACACTCACACTCACACTCGCGCGCAGGCCCCGCAGCCGCCGCCGCCGCCGGAAGCGGCGCTCGGCCCGGATCCCGGCTGGGCTGGAGGTAAGTCAATCCCTCCGGATCCGAGCGCCCGCGGCCGGCGGAGGCGGTGGGAGTGAGGGCTGGAACCCGGAGGGCACCCCCCTCCGCCGGTGGGGGTGGGGCTTGCCGGGGGACACATCCTGGGGCGTGGGGGGGGGAGGATGAGACAGGGAAAGCCACCCCCAGGGGCTCCGGGGTCTGGGGATCGCTGTGAGACCCCCGGGGGACCACCCAGTGCGGGGGGTACTGGTGGTGGTGGGCGGAGGCGTGGTGTGAGGACGCGGAGGACGGTCGGTGAGGTGAGCATTTTTGGGGGGTGGTGCGGAGGCTCGATGGTGGACGGCTGTACCAGTCAGTGCCACACCGCACCTCTCTGCCCCCATCCTGGCGAATCGGGGACTCTAGCCCCCTCTCTCCCCGAGTGCTGCCGGGGTCGAGGAATTCATCTTCCTAGCTGGTAAGGGGGGGTTTGATTGGTGCTGCTCCAGGGGGAGGGGGGCAGGGTGGGGCTTTACCCCCTTTACCCGCAGGAGGGCGATGGATTTGCTAAGAGGACCAGATGCGGGGAATGGGGTCCCCTAGGTGGGTGGGGATCCTTGCAAAGGCTTTGCCCCCTTCTCCGTGGTGCTGGTGTGGGGCAAGCAGGGAGACAGCCCGGGGAAGCAGCAGAAATCGGCATAGACTGCAGCTCTGGCAGGGAGGGCCACTGCCGGGCTGCGTGCGTGCGTGTGTGTGTGTGTGTGTGTGTGTGTGTGTGTGTGTGTTTGCATGTGTGGACTCCAGCAACTGGCAGAAGATGGGGGCAGGGGGGTGGGCGTGTTGGCTGGGGGGTGGTGGTGTGTGCACGTGGGGAGGGACGTGTGTGCCCTGTGTGTGCACACAGTGCTGTGTGCACGCATGGACCCTGCTCGCTCTGTCTGAACACACACACACACGTACACACGCGCACACATGCACACACACACACACTGTGGCCCAGCAGGATTTTCTTGGAATGTTTGGAGAGGACAGAGCTGGTCTGCATGTCTGTGTGTGCACTCGGGGAGCGTGTGTCCAGGACAGAGGCAGCCACAGTGTGTCAGGCATGCCCAAGGAGAGAGGTTAGAAGGGGATGGTGGCGCTGGCCCTCGGCTGAGCTCGGGAGGAACATGGGACTTGAGGGCACTTTCTGTCGCTGTGCGCTCCGTGCTTTGCCCCTTTCCCCGAACCCTTCCTAGCCCAGTGGCAACCTCTGGAGGGCACTGCCTCCATCCCCCTGCCCCCCCTGCCCAGACACAGGTGTTGGACTGGAGTATGTGTGTGTGTGTGTCCGGGTTGCGGATGTCGCTGTCAGCAGGCCAGGCTGTCGGAGGAGGAGAGAAGCAGGCGGGGGGGCGGGGGGGCGGTGCTGGCAACACCTGGAGGAATGTGGTAGAAGCTGACAGCCCTGGGCTGCCCGATTTAGTCATTGAGGGACATTTTCATACAAGGAGCCGCATCACGGGTGCGGGGCGGGGAGGATTTGCCTGTGTACATGTGTGTCCATGGCTCACACACCTGCGCCCGTGGCCTGGGGGGCACCTGTGGGACAGATTGTGTCTAGGCCAGCGGCAGGGCACATGGGCCTGCGCATGTGTGTAAACGTGTGTCCTGTGAGGAATGCACACACACGCACATGCACACTCAGGCCCTGTCTGTGAACGCCTGTCCGGAGTGACTCGAGCTGTGTACGTGGGTGGCGACCTCTGGGCCATCTGCCCCTGAGCAGCAAGAAAGACGAGTAATTGAAGGGGGAGGGGTCTCTGGGAGAAGTGTGCGTAACGTCAGCATTTGTCTGTGGGTGTGACGTCAGTGAGAAGCTCTGGGTGTGACATCAGCTCCAGGCTGCCAGTGACGTCACTGGGACAGCAGGGTGAGGGGTCACCCTCAGCAGCCGGAGTGTGTGATGTCAAGTGGGAGGGCGTGTGGCTGAGTGTGGTTCTGTGCCCTGTGTTGTGAGCCGTGAGAGGGGGAGGAGGATGGAGCCCCTGAGTGAGTGGTCCCTCTCCAGATGCCCCAAGTGGGTGTGGGGCCCCTCTCCTGAAGGCCTCTCCTCTGCCCCCCATCTTTCAGTGGGATGCCTCTTCCCCTCCCCCGACAGTCCCTGTTCTCCACCAGCCCCAGCCAGGTCATGGAGATACGTGTTTGTGAGCGAGGCTGTGTGAGCAAATTTATGTGACAGCACAGCCAGGGGGACAGGGCCCGCTGGTTCCAGCCCCATGTGGCCACTCTGTGCTTTGTGATTTAGGCCTTCCTGTCACCTCTCCGGGCCTCAGTGTCTCATGTGTAACCTGGGGCAGGGGTGGTTGGAAAGGTGAGGGGTGTCACGGGAGACGGTGAGCCTCCGGGGTGCCGGGTGCCTGGCCCATGTGGGGGCTCTGTCTACCACGTCCCTGGCCTCCTGTCCTCCAGCTCGGAGTCGAACTTTGTAAAGAACTTCTTTCTGCCTCCTCGGATCCTCAGAGCTGTCCTGTGGGGCGGGCCGGCCGGCTGCTATCATGTGACACTTGACAGATGAGCAAACTGAGGTCCGAATGGTAAAGCAAGCTGTCTGTTGATTGATTCCTTAGCAAGCATTTGCCCCCATCTGCCTTCCCCAGCTCGGTGGGTGCGTGCTGGGAGACACACTGGATGGGCAGGTCCCTTCCTGCAGGCACTTTCATTGTTTTTATGGCAGGACAGGGAGCTCTGTGCGGTGGAGGTGGGGAGTCCCCAAGGCGGAGGGTCCACTGGCCACTGTAAGAGGCTGCCTCGACCCCCAGTCCTTCCACCCTACAAGCTTCAGCGATAGGCAGGGTGACAGAAATGGGTGCTTCCGGCTGCTGAGCCTTTTCTAGCACGCTCCATGCCCGCTCCCCAGTGTGGCTTCCTTGTTCCCTGAAGTCTGCGGGACGTGTGCTTTGGAAGCAGAACCAGTTCCAGTGACACCTCGGCTGAGCGGCTGTGTGTGACAACAGGGGTCAGCCCTGCTCTCCTCTGTCTGCGAGGCAGCGGCTGCTGTCTTGCAGGCTCAGTGAGCAAGTGTGAAAGTGTGGCATCCACGCACAGGGCCGGGAGATACCCATCACGGTTACCCTCCCCCATTCCAGCTACAGTGCCCCCCGGGCCCAGCTCTGTCCCCCCACAGTTGGTGGCGGTGCCCTGGGCCATGCAGAGCAGAAAGCCAGGAAGCAGGGTCGCCTGGAAGCCCGAGCCTCCTTAACCGGCAGTCCAGAAGGTTAACTCAATCCTCTGCCTCTCACTGCCCCGTCCAATCCCCTATTAAATTAACCTTCTCATGGCTCAGCACCTGGGGCAGAGTCACTGCCATTATTACCGGAGGCCCTTATTCCTCAGGGGGTGGTGGTGGGGTTCTGGGGGTTGGAATAATAGAGCCCCTCCCCCTCTTCTCTGCAGACAGTCCCCAGGGAGGCCGCAGAGAGGCCCTGAGGGCTAGGGAGCCACCCGGGCAAGCCGAGGCTGCTTGGTGACACTGGCAGCAATAATTACAGTGATAGTAATAATAATAATAATGCTATGAGCTAATATTCACTGAGCCCAAGAGCCAGGCCCGGGGTGAAGCTCTTTGTAAGTGTTTAATCCCCACAGAACCTTCTGCAGCACAGCTATTCTTATTCCTCATTTCCCACACAAGACACAGAGAGGTTGCAGACCAGCTCAGGGCCACACAGCAGCGGAACCGGGACCAGAAGCCCCACAACAGCACCACGAATCGGTGCACTCCTCTGCCAGGGGACCTTTGCGTCTTCGGGTGTCCCTGAGTGAGGGGCCTCTCTGGGCCTTGCCTTGTTCATCTGTCAGCAGGAGAAGCAGTGGGTGTGACGCTGGCTGCAGGGACAGAGGGGCACAAAGGGTCTCAGGCCTGGTCCACATTCCTTCTGTGCTCCCTGTCCCCCAGCGTGACCTGTGACATTCCCGAAGCCAGCAGCACGCTCTCTTGTTGTCCCCCAGCACCGAGCACAGCGCCGGCACCCAGCGGGTCCTCTGGGGGGGGGGCGCCCCTGGGTGATGGAGGGGACACTGCTCCCAGGTCAGTATCTTCCCCAGGCTCGGAGGCTGTCACGGCCTCAGCTGCAGTCCCCCTGGGCCACTCTACCGTCCTCTCCCTCCTGTCTCGCTCGCGGAAAGATTAGGGCCCCAGGGTCCAAATTCTGTCTCTTTTTAATGGTGTGTGTCTTGGGCGAGTAAGTTCCCTTCCAGAAGGCCCTGCTTCCTCAATATAAAGTGGGGATAACGATGCCGGGTTCCTAACTTTTCCAGTGTGGTTACATAAGAGAATGTCAAGTGCGGAGCATTGTGTCTGGCACATAGTAGGTGCCAATTAGATGAGTTCCCTCCCCCTTCCCATCTGTCTCCCTTATTCATTCCTGGTTCTCTGGAGTGGGTCCTGGGCTGTGTATGTGTGTGTGTGTGTGTGTGTGTGTGTGTGTGTGTGTGTGTGTGTGTGTCCCTCCCTCTCCTTTCAGTTTCTACGTTCACCCCCTGAAATACATAGAAACTGTTTCAGGAGCCGGGCTAGGGGGCCCCGCAGAGGTGTGAGTGGGGCCTGGGAGCTGCCTGTCCCCACAGCTGGAAGGTGCAGAGGGGCTGGGAGGGGGCAGGGCATATCTGTGTGTGTACCTGTGCGTGTATGTGACCGTGTGTATATGTGTGATGCTGCATGGGCCTCTGCACGCTGGTCCTCACCTCTCCCAGGGGGGAAGGTGGGGAGCAGTTCTGAAGGGCTGCCTGACCAGCCTGCTCAGGGCCCAGACCCAAGACTCAGGCCTGATTCAGTTTCCCTCCTTGGCCGATCTTTGTCCTCTGTCTCTGAAATTCTCCTGGGATGGCGGAGAGACACAAGTGATGGGGTTGGCAGCCCACCTCCCTTGCTTTCTGCGCTTCTCACTACCAGGGTCAGGGCAGGGGAGGGTGTTCATGGTTCTGCTTGTTTAGCTGTTTCCTGTCTGTCTCTCCTACTAGTACATCAGCTCCACACAGGTGCAGACTAGTAGGCCCTCAAAAATGACCTGTGCAAGTTCTTCTTATCTACGTACTATTGAGGATGGACTGACGCATTTTGCAGTCAGTACACACACACACACACACACACACACGCGCGCGCGCGCGCACGCGTGCGCGCCCACAAGCATATCTCACCCTGCTGGGCCCGGGGCTCAGGCAGGAACGCACACAGAGGAGTCACATGGAACATCTGGAAGAGAGATGGGACACGTGAAACATCTGCCAAGTGCCCAGCGTGGGGCCTACACACAGTAGGGCCTGGGTCACAGGGGGGTTCTTGGTTGTCTGTGGACCTGACCCTGATGGGCTGGCCGAGCAGGCTGCAGGGCAGGTGCTGAGCCAGCCTGGGGAGCAGGATGGGAGAGGCGGGGCCCACTTCTGCTCAGGGCAAGGCCGGATTCCCGTGACCGCACACCTGCTGTGTGCCAGGCGCAGGGCTCAACGCCGGCTATTATCTTGTTTAATCTTGGCTGGAGGAGGGTGAAAGAGGGCCAGCCAGCGTCTGGGTGGGGGCAGGCCGGGTGGAGAGACGGTGGGAGCCAAGGTCTGGAGGTCGGAAAGCGTGGGGTGGATTTTGGGAAGATGAGCCTGGAATGCAGCTGGGGATCCATTACACGGGACAGGAAACTTTGGGCTAAGAAAGGGAGCGTTATCCTTTTTGTCAGGGAGCGCCAGAGTCTCTGGGTGTTTGTTAAAAAATGCAGATTCTTGGGCCTCGTTGGCTGAGATTTTGATTCAGGAGGGTTGATGTGGGGCCCAGGAACCTGCATTTTTAATGCACCTCCAGACTATTAATTCACCCATGTTTGCTGGTTGGAGGGCAGCTGAGGGGGCTGCATCTTCCGGATTTCCCACACAGGTGGGGAGACAGCAAAGGCATCGGCCTTTTTCAGAGAAGCCTGGGCTCAGAGAAGTGTGGCCCCTTGTCTGCGGCAAGACCAGGCCAATACTGACTAATAATCTCCACGGTCACCGACTGCTGTTCTAAGCTTGTTCAGTGGCCCTCCTTAAACCCTCAAAACAACCCTCTGCTTCATTCCTGCTGCCCAGACGAGGAAACAGAGGCAGAGTCTGCGGTCACGGGTTCAAGTTCGCACAGCTGGTAAAGGCATGAAGTGCCGTGGGGATGAAGTGAGACTGGAGAGGGCCGGCCTGGCATCTTGGAGAGACCATGCCCTCCCTGTCCCTTCCTTTGGTGCCAGGGTGCAGGTGGAGCTGAGCCTGGAGTTGTGCATGCGAGCAGAGGCCAGGGGCTGCCAGGCGGTGGAGGTGGGAGCAGAGAAGCCGGAGGAGGACGGAGAGCCGGGAAGGCCTCCCGGAGGCGGCAGCGCAGAGTTGCGTAGCTGTGGCCCGAGGCCGGTCATCTGGAGGGCGCTCTGGCGGAGGCAGGTCCCGATCCCGCGGGCGGTGAGGTGTATCCATCCCCGGTGCGCGTCCCGGACGGGCCCCCAGGGCGCACCCGCGCGCAGCCATCCCTGCCCTCCCACCCCAGCGGGGCACGTGCACGCCGGCGGGTTGGGCGGGAGCGCGCTCACGGAACCCCCTCGCCCCCCGCCCCGCCCCGCGCCCGGGTCCGCCAGCCTCCCGCCCCGCGCCCGCGCCGTGGCCCGCAGCCCGCCGGGTTTCTGCCTTACTTCCCTGTGCTTAGAATTTGCAGCCGCATGCCTTGCCGCTCGCAGCCAATTTCACGGCCTCTGGACTCGGCACGGTGCGCGGGATCGTAAACCCGCGGGGGCCAGGCAGGGGCTGGCGGCAGGCCGCGGCGCGTGCCCCGGGAAGGGGGCGGAGGGGCGGCCCGAGCGAGGGCCTGCGACTTGTTGGCGACGGGGTGTGTGTGTCAGATGGGTATGGACGGGCTGGGAGGGCGGCGCCGCGGGTGTGCAGGCGTGGCCCGGCGTGTGCTGGAGGGGGGTCTGGGAGTGGTTCCCCGTGCGTTGGTGTGCCGGGGGCCCGTGCGCGTTGGCGTGGGAGGCCGTGTAGGGGCCCCCGTGCCTGTGGGCATGTTTGTCTGGGTGTGTATGGCGAAGCCCGAGTGCGTGTGGGGGGCCGTCCACGGTGAGTGGGCGCCAGTGCGTTTCCATGGGTGTGTTGAGGGGCGTGTGTGCCGTGGCCGCGGGCATGGTGGCACAAGTGTGAGTCGGCGTGTTCAGGTGCGCACCGCTCTATCGGGGTTCTGTGGACAGCTGTGGACAGCGCCTCTGGGTCTCTGTGCACGCGGCCGTCGGAGGGGCTGTGGAACTCGGGTGTTAGTTGCTGCCTGAGTGTCCTGGGGGGTGCTGGTGTGCGTGAGGGTGTTTGCTGGCCACCGGGCTCAGGGTCCAGTGTGGAGGAGGGATTCCTGGGGACCTGGGCCTGGGAGCCCTTTCCAGGCGCCAGCTGGTGCGTCCTTGTCCTCTGCTTTGGAGCGGGGCAGCACAGGGCCCCAGGGCGCACTTCTGTTCGCTGGCCGCCGGCTGCCAGCACTAGGAGGGTCTACGTATGTTTATGAATGGCAGTGTGGAGGGGGCCAAGGCCTCCTGCCTGTGCGGGAGGGCTGGGAGGACCGTCTGGGCTGGTGGGGGGTGCGGGCCAGGCAGGGAGAGGGGCCTCTGGGGGAAGAGAGTGAGTGTATGCGTGTGCATGTGTACACACAGATGGAGGAAGGTGGGGTGGAGGCACGTCTGTCTGGAAGTGTGTGTGTCTGTGCCGGTGGAGGTCAATAGGTGCATTACTCTTAGGGTGTGTGAGTGCATATGGCGGCATTACACCCAGCAGGGCACGCGCTGTGGGCACACTGGGAGAAGGCGTGTGTGTGCCCAAGAGTCATCAACGGGAGATGATAAGCTGGGCGGGGTGGGGGGGTGGGGGGCGGGGCGGGGGGGCGGTGCTTGTTCCCTGCAGCAGAGGGGCTGGGGCCCAGTTGTAGAAGGAGTAGGTCGGGTTGTTGTTGGGGTGACCAATAGGAGGGTGGTGTGGTTGCCCATGTGGGAAGGGAGGAGCTGTGTATGTGAGCACCTGCCCACAGGGAGTGGGAGGGTGTGGGGGGCGTCCCCACCTGGGTATGCTGTGCATGTTCGTGACTGAGTGGGGTGTCTGGCTGGGATGTGGGAAGAACCTCCAGGCCCTGGGGCCCTGCGGAGGTCAGGAACATGGGTTAGGCTGGGGTGGGGTGGTAGGAATGGGGTCCCTTCAGCACCCAGAAAATCCACCCATCGTTGTTTGCCCCTCCTCCAGGAACCAGGGAGGGATTGAAAGAAGTCCTGTGGTCCCAGCCCCTTCCCTCCTCTCACTCCTGAGCCCAGTGGGGTAGGATGGGGACCCAGCCTTCCATCTCTCTTCCCCATCATCTTTCTGATTCCATCTCCCAGCCTCCCTCCCCCCCCACCTCCCCACCTCCATCTCCTTCATCTCCCAGCTTCCGTCTCTCCACTTCCCAGCCTCCATCTCCCTCACCTCTCTGCCTCCATCTTCCTTATTTCCCAGCCTCTATCTCTCCACCTCCTAGCCTCCATCTCCCTGTCTCCATCTCCCTGTCTCCATCTCCCCCAGCTCCCAGCCTCCACCTCCCAGCCTCCATCTCCTCACCTCCATCTCCCCCACCTCCTAGCCTCCATCTCCCTGTCTCCATCTCCCCCAGCTCCCAGCCTCCACCTCCCAGCCTCCATCTCCTCACTTCCATCTCCCCCACCTCCTAGCCTCCATCTCCCTGTCTCCATCTCCCCCAGCTCCCAGCCTCCATCTCCCCACCTCCATCTCCCTGTCTCCATCTCCCGCAGTTCCCAGCCTCCACCTCCCAGCCTCCATCTCCTCACCTCCATCTCCCCCACCTCCTAGCCTCCATCTCCCTGTCTCCATCTCCCCCGGCTCCCAGCCTCCATCTCTCCACCTCCATCTCCCCACCTCCATCTCCCTCACCTCTCTGCCTCCATCTTCCTCATTTCCCAGCCTCTATCTCTCCACCTCCCAGCCTCCATCTCCCCACCTCCATCTCTCCACCTCCCAGCCTCCATCTCCCCCATCTCTCTCCATCTTCTGCCTCTATCTCCCTCCATCCCTCCCCTCTCTCTGCCTCCTCCCTCTCTCTCACACTGATATTCATTTGTGGTATATTCGGTTGCCATGGGAAACCTAAGAAAGAAGTGAGTGTACCCTTCAAGACTTCAGCATTTTCCCTCCTCCCTCCCTCCTGCTGCCCCCCTCCCCCTCCTTCTCTCCTCCTCTCCTCTCCCTCCCTCCCCTTTCTCCCCCTCGCTTCCTCGCAGAAGCAGAGGACCTGGGTGAGAAGCTGCTGCCGCCGGAGCTGGACCAGGACCCGAGACCCCATTGCTCTTGCTGCTGCTGCTGCCGGCTGCCGCCGAGGGGGGCCTCCCTGAGACCAGGCCAGGGATAGAGCCTTGTGGGCCGGAGGGCCCCCTTAGCCCTCAGACATCGGTAAGGACAGGGTCCTTCTGACCGTGTGCGAGTGTGAGCAGGGCTCACATGACCTGGCCTTGCGAACTGTGGCGTAGCTGGGCCTGTCTCCCGTCCGGCCCTCCCTGCCTTGCTGGGGGGCGGGGGGGGGGGGGGCCCGCCCCCAGCTGTGGGCGTCCCCACCTGCCCCTCCCCAGCTTCCCTTCCTCAGGGCCTATGAGGCAGCTGGCTGAGTGGCAGGCCTTTCTGGAGGCCGGTACAGGCCCACCGTGGTGGGTGGGAGGGAGTCGCACTGCTGCCCCTTGGCCCGGCGGGGCCTGCCTGCACCCCAGTGGGGTCGGGGTGTCTGTGCCCAGCCTGGGAGAGCACGGTCTCCTCTCCTCCCTGAGGTGCGGTGGGGGGGGGGGCTTCCCACTGTAGAAAGGGGCAGACCGAGGGGCTGGGAGTGAGCTGGGAGCAGAGACACGTGGGGCAGAATCAATAGCGGGTCTGGTCTCGGGCGTCTGGAATTCCGTCGGGAGGGCGGTCAGAAAGCTGGAGGCCTCAGACAGGCTGGAGCTCTTCCGTCTGGGCTGGGGCTGGTGGCTGCCCCCGAGGGGAGAGACTGTCACTGTCACCACGGCTGTGTTGGTGGTGGCCACGTGGAGGGAGCTGTGGTCCGGGCGGGTACCGAGTGGTTGCCTTGGCGAGGGAGCCGCCTCTGTGGCATTGTGGTCTCCATGGAGAGAGGAGGAGACGGAGGGAGGAGGCTGGCGGTCTGGGCACCGTGTTGGTGGTTGCTAAGGAGAGCGAGATGCCGTCTCTAGGACGAGGTGGTCCCCACGTGGAGGGGCTGTGGCTGCCGAGGTGTGGAGGGCCCCGGGGAAGGGCCGGTGCTGGGTGCGCCGCTAGAGGGGCCGCGCAGGGAGCGAGGGGGGTGGGGGGGAGTCCGTGGAGGGGGGCTGGGGGGACAGGGAGGAACTGCGGCCCTGGGCTTGGTTCTTTGGGGAGGACGGAGGCACAGTGGGTGGGTCTGAGCTGTGCCCTTCACTTCCAGGCTCATCCTGCTCTTCCCTCCCACTTCTGCGGCCAGGCGTCCCCACCTCTGCCTCCTGGAGCCTTCCTCCTCCTCAGGGCCTTTGAGTGGACAAGTCCCCCCCATCCGGATGCATGTTCTCGCCTTGTCCCCAAGTGCCTTGGTCCCCGTCCCTCAGGTTTGCTGTGCTCCAGGATACCCGGCATTGATACCTGCCTTTGAGGCATCAGATAGGGGAGGTAACTTGCCCCAGGTCGCACAGCAGGCACGTGCGCAGGGGGGCTGGGATTGGACCCCTGGGCACCTGTCTCCCCAAATGTCCAAACTCACCTGCCCTGACTCCTCCTCCCCTGGGAGCCTGCCCCTCCGAGAGTCATCTCTCTCTCCCCTCAGTCCCCAGGTACTTCTCCGAAGCAAGCATTTCACTTTGATAATTCGAGTAGGAAGCAGCATGGGACGGCAGAGTTCTGGGTTTGAGTCCTGACTCCGGCACTTACCGCTGTAGGGTCTGGGGCCTCAGTTTTCCAATCTCTAAAATGGAGATGACACACATGCATCTTGGGCTTGCTGGTCTCTGGGGATTGCGATGCCCCTGGTGTGGTTCCTGGCGCATCGTGGACCCTCTGTAAGCGTTAGCCACTGCCACCGTCATAATTCCTTTCAAAAATGATCTAAAAATGATTTTCTGACGTGCCTAGGGAGGACAGAGGTGATGTCTCACTGGAGGTCTGCCACCCTGCGCCCTTCCCTGTGACCCTTAAGCCCCGGAGGCGATGACCTGACAGCAGGAAGTGGGGCTGGAGAGGAGAAGGGTCACACGGCACCTTGGTTGCTGAGCCAGCATAGAACCAGGTGTTGCTGGCTCCGCGTTCCATGCTACCTGCCTACCTGTTCCAGGGGCCCGTGTGCGCGCTTTACTCACGTGGGCCTTGGCTCCCCAGCCACTGCCTGAGCCCCCTGCCCCCTGGCTTCCTTCACGGGGCCCGAGCGTCCCTTCACGGGCCTGGGGCACGGCATGTCAGGCGAGTGGCTGGTGGTGTCCTGGGAGTAACGGATTCAGGGCAAGTCCTTCCCACCACCACAGACCTGAATTCAGAGTCTCCCTCTGCCACTTTCTAGGTGGGTGGCCCTGGGCATGTTGCTTAGCTTTTTGGGGGCCTCAACTTTTTTCTTTGTACGATGCATGTGATAGGGACGCGGCTTCACCTTGCCTGCGAGCAGCGGGGGACAACAGTAAAGCCCAAGGTTTGCCGCCTGGGAGGGGCTCCCTGGAGCGGCAGGTGCTCTTTCGAACCGTGAGCCCTTCCTCACCGTTCCAGTGACCTGCGGGAAGTGGGGGGAGACATGTCCGGCATGGCCCCAGATGGCAGAAGGGGGACCAACCAGGCACAGACCTCCGTTCATTCCAAGAGACTTTCTGGTGGTCAGCGCCGTCTTGGGATCGCCTTAGGGGGGAGAGGCAGTGAGCGCTCTGTGACCCGCGAGGCCACACAAGGCTGGCAGGACCTCGGGTTGGGGATGACAAGACCTCGGGCTGTGGGGTCTTGGGAGCCTCAGCTTCCCTACCTGCAAAATGGGAGGAATAAGAATGAATCCACGTGTGTGGAAGAGACAGGCTTCCCTCGAAGCTGCCTGGCATCCTGTTTTCCAGAAGAGGAAAGCAAGGTGCAAGGAGCTCATGGGGTTTATAGCAGCAACACCACCAGCTCCTCTTTCTGGAGCTTCTGCTGTGTGCTGGGCGCTTCCCCTGGGCTCCCATTGCACTGAATTCCTCGGCCTTTGTACGGAGGCGGGGTGGGGGGGTGGGGGGGTGGTTGTGGCCCCTCCTGTGCTCAACACTGCTCCCCAGTGGGCTGGCCCCTGTCCCTGTTCTGGTGCTGTGTCGCCTCCCCAGGGAGGCCCTTCCTGAGCGCTCTGTCTGTGACCCTGGGCCTCTTCCCTCTCTTTGTTCCTTTAGCCCCTAACACAACCGGATGCTATTTTGTTGGGTTTTTTTGTTGTTTTTTTGCTTATTTATTATTCACCCTTCCACCAGCGTCCGGTGTCAGCGTATGAGGGCAGGAGCTTTCTTGATCTTGTTCCCCGCTCTATCCCAAGTGCCTTGAACGGGGCCTGGCACAGAGCAGGCGTTCAGTAAGTAGGTGGTGACTGCATGGATGGCTAACCCTGCCGGCCACCATGGGACGCCAGTCTTGTCATGCCCATCTCACCCACAAGAGCAGCGAGGCTGGGGAGGGAGACCTGGTCACCTGGCCCCGGATATACAGCGGGAAGTGCGTGGCAGAGCTGGCCTCCGAGCCGCGATTGTGTGGACTCTGGGTCAAGGGCTTTTTCTGCTGCTCTATACCACCTTCACCACCTTGCTGGGGGCCTGGCCTTTCGAGCTAGGGAGTTTGGACTTCACTCTGACCGCAGAGGCAACATAGCAGAAAGACTCTAAAGTGGAGAAGGCTCCTGCCCTAAGGAAGAGCTTTTGGTAGCGGCCTGAGTTGTCAAAAGCCATCAGCTCAGTGCTTGCTAGTTGTGTGCCTCTAGGCAAATTACTTAACCACTCTGTGTCTCAGTTTACTTGTTTGTAAAATGGAGATGACGTCTTGGCTTATCTAGATGGCCTTCTGGGAGGCAGTGGGTTTGGAGCTTCGATTTGCAGGCTTGACTCCAAGGCCCTTTCCCTGGGGTAGAAAAACAGCCTCTGCTCAATTACCCCTGATTCAGTCCTGCGAGGCCTGGGAGGCCCCACCGCTCATTCCTGAGGGGACTTGAGCTTCTGACTTCTGAATAGGAGATGTTTAAAGTCCTTGGAAAAGGCCATTTTCTGCCCTGGCAGCCTGGGCTCTCGCCCTGCCCGTCCTACCCCCCAAGAAGAGAAGATCGAAGAAAGAAGAAAACTGGTTTTCTTTGAGCACTTAGTGCATGCCGGGGACATTCCTGTCTGCGTCCGCATTCACGGTCACAGCAGCCCAGGCAGAGTAGGGCTTCTTATGCCCATTTTACAGATGACCTGCCTCAGGTGTGGGGAATTTCTCTATAGGGCAAGAGCAGGGATTTGGACCTGGGCTCAGAGGCTCCTGCCTGCACTGTGTCGGGCAGGGGAGGCACGACGGAGGCGTCTGGGGTTGGTCTGCTCTGGGGTGACACAGGGCGTGGGCTGCTGATCCTAGCCTCACCAGGACCTAGCTTAGAGAGCCCTGGCCCTGATTTTGGAGGCTGGACCTCGAGAGAGGCTGTGGCGTGGACAGCCTGCTTCCCCCCCGGCCCCAGCCCGGCTCCCACCACCCCCTCCACCCCCAGCCTCCTGCTGGCAGCGACATTAGCCCAGGGAATAGATCTGGCCTTGTGTGCGGTCCCAGTGGTTCACTCAAGACCCCATTTGTTTGGGGAGGAGAAAGGGGGGTCTGTGGTGCCCAACAGAGGTGGGATTCATGGACAGGGCCCGGGGGAGGGAGGTAGGCTGCCTGGTACAGGCCAGGCCTGGGGGAGTGCCAGGAGGGAGAGGGAGAGGAGGAGAGGTCCCGCTTGTACCGTCGGGCAGAGGGTTGTACTCTGAGTGGGGGGCTGTGTGGGTGGAGGCGCAGGAGGAGGGAGGTGGGAGTCTCACCCTCATTACTGCCTCTGGTGAAGGAGGGGGAGCATGGTGGCCCTGCCCTCAGGGAGTCCCTAGTCTTCCAGGGCTGGGGCGGATTCTAGACCATCAGTATCCTTGTCTGAGGGAGCCATAGCCGTGACTTCAGGGAGTCCCCCGTCTCCCAGGAGCCCTAGTCTGAGGGCAGAGGCTCAGTCTGCTTCATGAGTGTAGGAAGAAAGCACAGTCCCTCTGAGTGGAGGCTCCCTGAGTTCTGGGAAGACTTCCTGGAAGAGGCAGTCCCTAAGGAAGGGGTTAGATTTAGGGCAGGGGCTCCAGGAGGATGTGTTCTGTGGTTGGAAGCAAGGCACAGTGTGTTCCATCCTGATCCTGAATGGTCCTGAGTCTCTGTTTGCTCTTCGGTGAAATGGGGACATTACCTGCTTAGTGCTGGGCTCCTGCAGGGGATGGAAAGAGACAGGGTTGCGGAGAGGACTGTTTACACGTAGCAGGCCCATAGGGCTGCTGGGGGCGGCATGGTTGGTAAGGCCCAAGGCATTCTAGAAGTTGCTAAAGATCCATCCCCTCTTCCCTTGCCTCCACACTGGGTCAAGTTCAACCATCCTAGCGTCAAGGTTTACAAACACAGGAGAGAGGGCAGACTCTGTGCTGAGCCATGAGGGGGAGCCAAGGGCCATAGTTCTCCTTCCTGCCTCTGACTTGCTGTGTAACCCTGGCTCATCCGACACCCTCTTTGGGCCTCAGGCTAAGACCCAGCTCCTCTTCCCGAGGATACCATCTGAGGTCTGTGGGGAGACAGAGACCGTCCTCTCCCTGCTCAAGGCTGCACTTTAAGGATGGAGGTGGGAGCTCGCCAAGGATCCCGAGCATCCTGGGAAGAGATGGGCCACGGAGGGGTTGGCAGAGGAGAGCAGGCACCCCAGATGATGGCAGCTTGGGAGCCCTTGAGCTAAGCAGAGACTGGAGGAAGGAGGCCCTTCTTGCCTCTGTCCGACACTGCAGGGTGTTGACTTGGGGGTCGGTGGGTCAGAGCAGAGAAAGTCCTGGGGCTGTTAGATGGGGTGACACAGTGGTCAAGCCTGTGGGCCCAGGCCTGGCTTCAGCTCCCCATTCTACCCTAACAAGTTGCTACGCCTCTGCAAAATGGGAATTAAAATAGTACCCACCTCTGAGGATTGTTAGTATAAAGAGCTTGGCCCTACTCCTGGCATACAGTGAGTGCTCAATACATGCTGACTCTGCTTGTTGTTGGGGTTCCTGGTGGCAGGAGCAGGTAGGCAGGACTTCAGCGGCCCTCCCAGCCACCCCCTCTCAGGCTGTTGGGGATACGCTGTGGCCTGCGGAGTCCTGAGGCCTGCGGTGCCGGGTTAGGAAATGTTGGGGTGTCTGCCTGTCCGGCCCCTCCCGCTCTCCCCAGTACCTGCCGGACAAGGTGTGGACGTTGCTGCTGTGTTTTGGAGCAGATGGCCTGGGCTCCCTGCCAGCTCATTCATCTCCTTGCTGGCTGCATGGTTCTGGGCAGGTCATCTCCAAACCTGAGGTTCTTCATCTGCAAAATGGGATCAAGGTTCTTCATGAGGATTAAGTGAGACGAAGCAGGCGGGCAGCATCATTCACTCCTCTACAGGCATGCGTGACATGTGGCACTTATGGCCCTTGTCACTGCCCTGCTCCTCCCCTCTCTGATCCGTTGGCCTTGGTGGCTGCAGAGGGGGAGGGGGCTTTGGGAATGGGGTTCCTGGCTTGGCTGAGACGGCAACTGACCCGGATACTCCGTTCTGGATTCTGCATTCAGGGGGAGCTCCAGGGAGGAGGAACGGGGCTGTCCTCAGAGACCGTCTGGGCCCGTGGGGCAGCTTGCGGACAGTGAGGGGCCGGGAGAGAGGTGGGAGCTGGGCCTCGGCAGGGCATCAGGACCAGGGAGTGCTGGACGGTCAGACCCCGCAGGGTCTCCATCCCTTTGCCCTGCCTTCCTGGGCAGGCTGACACCCAGAGAGGCACTGGCCCAGGGTCGGTGAGTGGCTGGGCTGAGGGTAGAACCTGGGTAGAACCCAGAACTTTCCTCTTCTGGGGCCCCTGGGCCGCTTCTGAGCAGATCGCCCCAGGGCCCGAGCGGAGCTTTCTTGGCCCTGCCTCTCTCTCTCACTCCATCTGTGTCTCCCCGTCTCCTCTCTGTCTCTCATCTTTCCACTCTGCCCATCTCTGGGCAGCTTTTATGTCCCTTCCTTGGGCCGCGCAAGGAAGGTGGCTGGCTGGCTGGGTGGGTGTGTGCACGTGCGCAACTGGGTGATTTTTGTGTGTTCGTTGAGTGTGGCAGTGTGCAAAGGGGAATGTGTGAGTGTATACACCGCTTTCTTTCTTTCTTTTTAAAAATATTTTATTTATTTATTTGACAGAGACAGCGAGAGAGGGAACACAAGCAGGGGGAGTGGCAGAGGGAGAAGAAGGCTCTCACTGAGCAGGGAGCCCAATGTGGGACTCGATCCCAGGACCCCGGATCATGATTTGAGCTGAAGGCAGACACTTAACTGACTGAGCCACCCAGGTGTCCCTATAACACCCACTTTCTAACTAAGGAACTGACCCTGTGCTCTCTGAGTAGAAAATGGAGGGACAAGCTGGTGCCCCTGCTCCATCACTGGTGGGGCCCTTCCCCGTGTTTCTGGGCCCCCGCAAATACACGTGCACCATCTGTTCTTACTCCCATGGGATTCACCTCGCAGCCTCTACCCCTTCACGTGGCCCCTGACTCTACACGCTGGGCCTCTCCCCTTGGGGACAGAGCAGGGGCCTGCCTTGGTCTGCCTTAGCAGAGGGTTCCCTTGCAACTGTTGGCTGAGGGCTTCAGGGAGGACCCCCAGTTGTGGGTGGGATTCCTGCCGGTGGAGCTCCCTGGGACCTGGGCTGCCCCTGGGGCAGAATGCTGAGGACTGGGAATGCTGTAGCAGCTGCGGGGAGGCCATAGTGCCCTTTGCCACCCCCTGCTTACTGTGGCCCAGGACCGTTGGCCGTGGGCCCTTGGCACCAAGGGGAGCTGCTTTGGCACCTGGTGGCCCAGGGCCCCTGGGTGGCCGTAGGAGTGCCTGGGCCTTCTGGAGCTGGGGGTGGGGCAGAGAAGGTGGCTCAGGGGCTCGCTCCCAGCCTCTGCTTACCTCCCGGGGCCCGAGCCAGGGTCAGTCCTGGGACATCTTCGTTCTCTTGGCTGAGCTGAAGCCACCTCAGTGCTGTGGGGAGAGAGTGCTGGGCAAGGAGTCCTAGACCCAGACTTTGAATCTCAGCTGTACCCCTTGCCCTCTGGGGGACCCAATTCTCCAGCTGTCCATAGAGTCAAAGGGAATCATTTATTCTTTTTTTTTTTTTAAGATTTTATTTATCTTTTGACAGAGAGAGAGAGACAGCGAGAGAGGGAACACAAGCAGGGGGAATGGGAGAGGGAGAAGCAGGCTTCCCGCTGAGCAGGGAGCCCGATGTGGGGCTCGATCCCGGGACCCTGGGATCATAACCTGAGCCGAAGGCAGACGCTTAATGACTGAGCCACCCAGACGCCTGGGAATCATTTATTCTTTTGATTTAACAAAGCCCAAGGAATGCTTACTACGTGCCAGGTACTGTTCAAAGAACTTTACAGAAATTAAATCCTCACAACAATCCAACAAGATGTCATGATCCCCGTTTTATAGATGGAGACACTGAAGTGCAGAGAGGTTAAGGATCCTGCCCATGGTCCCGGAGTGAGTCAGTGGTGAGACTGGGACTTGAACCTCGGCCTTCTGGCTCCCGGGGGCCCGCCTCCTAAGCAGCTTGCTGTGGGAGCCCTTGAGAGCCCGCCGAGAGCAGTGCCCCAGCAGGGTCTGGGCCAGCCTGGTCCCCTAGTCTGAGCCTTAACGGTGGTCCAGGAAGGCGGTCCTAGGGCACGGTAGGTGTGGCAGCTTGGGACCAGGCTGGATTTGAGTTTCCAGCTCATCACTTACCAAGCAAGTCACTTGACCTAGCTGAGTCTCAGTTTCTCCATTTGTCAAACAGGGTAACAGTACTTACCTGGCAGGGCTGTTGTGGGGACACCGGGTATGCTGCAGGATCTCAGGACGTGGTAGCCAGCTGTGAGGGTTCCATGAGGGGAGAGGGAGGCAGTTTCAGGGCTGGCTTGTGCCAGCAGAGGTGAGTGTGCGGCCTTGGGAGCCTTGACTGGGAGAGGATGAGCCTCCGGGGGGCGCACGGGTAGCCCCTCTCATCGCTGGGCGCACCTGTCCATCTGGTGCGTCTACTGTGCTTCTGGACTCAGGGCTGGGACAGTCAGCTGTGTGTGTGTGTGTGTGTGTGTGTGTGTGTGTGTGTGTGTGTGTGTGTGTGTGTGTGTGTGTGTGTTGGGGGCATACCACTGCCCCTGTTGTCACCCACATACACGTACCCACGATGGGGAGACAACCAAGTATCCTCGCTTGTGAGGGCTGGGATACACCCTGGAGACCACCTCACTCTGCTCCCTCCATTGTTGCAGATGGGGAAACTGGGGCCTAGACAGGGGAAGGGGTTTGCCCTGGGGCCCATAGTGAGTTCCAGTTATCTGAAGCTTCATTGCTGGGCAGGAAGTTTTCTAAGAAATACAGTGACGAGCCCTGCCTTCGGTGGCCCGTCCTGGTTAGCCTGGCCCATCTCCACGGGGTCAGTGCCTTGCAGGAGGCTTCTCTCCATCCCACGCTGTGTTGATTGGAACAGGGGACACTGAACAGTACAAGCCACGGGCACAGAAACCTTGCCCAGCATGGAGCCTGGTGTGTGCATAACAGGTGCTGCCATGGTAGGTCCTGAATACACATTCACCGACTAAGTGACCCTAACAATCAGCCCTTCCTCCTCTCTCGTGGTAAAGTCTGAATTTCAGCGGGGCAGGGACTTACCCAGAGGAGAGCAGGGAATTGAGCCCAGATGTCCTGGCTCCTGGTCCCAAGCCCTCTGTTTTGTGCGCTCATGGAGGCGTGTAGCACACACGCACACACACACACATAAGCACAAAGACACACACTCAATACGCTTACTCTAGGCCATGATCCAAAAGCTGCACTCTGATCATTGCTCAATTTTCTAGCTTAAAAGTATCCATCTGTCCATCTCTCTGCCAAGGCCGTGGGCTGGACACCTAATGGGACGCCTGTTCTGGGGCCTCCCCCAAGTCTGTGGCTGCCCCCAGGATGGGGCAGGAGTCCTGGAAGGGGGCTCTGGGAGGGTAGGACCTGCCCCTGGCATGTTCCCTGCTGTGTCCCCTCCTTCTAGCCACATCCACCGAGTCCCACACTGAAATCATTGCCCAAGCATCCTGAATCTGCCCCCCCCCCCGCCATTTCTGGGCCAGCTCAGGCTTTGGGGGAAGGGGGTGTCATTCCTGGGGACCAGCCTCCCCCGCCTCCCCCAGGAAGCCTGCCCTAATGCCCGGGAGGATGGTAATTAGCATGAGGCAGGCTGATTAGCTCAGAAATTAAGTCTTTGTTTCCCTCGCTCCCCAGTTTCCCTAATTGAGCAGATGCGGAGTGGGGGGAGGGGAGGGGCTGCGGGTTGGTCACGGGGCTGGGTGGGGTCCCATGTGGCTGTGTGCTTGATGCAGGAGGTGGTGGGGGTGACGGGTGGGGGTGGATAGGGGCACGGTTGGGGTCCGGTGGGTCCGGTAGGTCCGGTGGTGGGGCTGGTGGAGGAATGCCGGGGAGGGGGGGTTGCACCTGGGGTGGGCCTCCAGGCTGCAGCCCTCTGGGGATGTGCTTGCTTGGCTGGTCGGTGGGCATCACTCCCAGGACCCCACTGGAGTGCTTGTGGGCCATCATTCTTTCCTTCAGGTCTTCTCATCCGATCAGTAATCACAACTGCTGTCCTTTATCTAGCACCTGCTGTATGCAGTCCCTGGGCTGAACACCTTTTGTGTATCTCCTTATTTAGTCCTCAGTGGTGCAGGGATAGGACCCCTCATTTTTTAGGGCAGGAACTTAAGGCTCAGAGAGGTGAGGTGACGTGTCCAAGGTCACACAGCTCAGGGCGGCTAGGGCAGGGTTCAGACCCAGGCAGTCTCACATGGCCCTATCCTGGGCTGAGATGGCCACTTTGGCTGGGCGGGGGGGAGGGCCCTGTGATCAGATGGTGGCCAGTCCAGGTCCTGGATGCGAGGGTAAATGAGACCTTTGCCCTTCTCATCTGTTATGGGGGGGGGGGAATCATCGAATTTGCTTTCTCAGGTTATTGGGGGGAATGTTAGCAAAGATGGTAATGATGACCACAGTGATGATTTAATTAGTGCTTGCTGTATGCCGGGCAGGTGACACATGCTCACGTGTTTTCACATTTCACGATCACAATCCCACGAGCCAGGGGCAGATACCCTCCTTATCTCCATTTCACATTCCCAGAAGCTGAGGTTGGAGGGGAGGCGAGGGGCCGCTCCCGGTCCCCTAATTAGTAAGCAGGGATCCAGGGTTCAGCCCCGGACCATCCTCCTTGATCACCAGTCCAGATGGTCTCTAACACCTGTGCACCATGAGGTGCGCGGTTCACGCTGGGTGCTCAACAAAGGTTAGTGTCTTGCCCCTTCTCCCAGAAGGAGCGGGTTCCCTGAGATCCCACGCCTCTGGGGGACCCAGGGGGGAAGCCCTCCTCATAACAACCTGTGAGATAGGCATTGCTTTTATTTCCATTTTAGGGACGGGGAAGTTTAGGCTTGCTCGGGATCTCACGCCTGGTGAGGTAGAGGGGTCCAGATTTGAACCCAGGAGGTCTGGCTCCGAGTGCTGCCTTGTGGAGGGCATGTCTGTCCCGGGGATGTGAGCTTCCCAGCCTGATCGACAGCCAGCCTCGGCTCTTGGGGGTGGCGCTCTACTTCCCCGGCTCCTCCCAGCAGCTATGCATAAGGGAGGGAGGTACTCAGGCTTCCATCCTCCACTGTGCCCTGCCTCTGGCTGGTAGGCATTGGGTAAGGCCGCCTGCTGATTGGACACGTCCTTTGTGGGGTCCCTCTCCCCCCGTAAAACTCAGTTTGTTCCATCTTGGACTCCTCTCATCCAGCATCCTGACTCAGTTGCTCCTTCCCTGAGCCTTTTTGTTCTGGGGTGGGCACTACCGTCTTTCAGCTGCCCCCCTGAGCCCCGGGAGTCATCCCTGAACACCATGCTCAGCCTCTTGTCTGCGTCCTGAAGGGGACCCGTGTGTCGTCGGGCCCTGCTTTCACATCCTCCCATCACCTGGTCACCTTGTCACCATCACAGCAGCTCCTCAAAGGCTGCTGCCTCCCCCCCAGTTCGTTCTGCACCCTTCCATTGGCAGGACTCCCTAGCGTGTCCCTGGCTCCCCATTCTCCTTGGGCCAAGATCCAGAATCCTTACCCTGGCATTTGAGACCTGCAGGGACTTGGCCCAGCCTCGGCGCTCCTGCCTGGAGGCACCCTCTCCTCTCACATGCCATGATCCAGTCCTCCTGGCCTCATTCCAGTTCCTCACACTGCCACCCTCTGGATCCTGCATAGGTGGTTCCATCACCAGGATCTCCCTCCACAAAGCCTTCCCTGATCCCAGGATAATGAGGTCCCCAGGTGCACTGGGGATGTCCCTTTAATTCTCCCAAGAGCCTTTTGAGGGGAGTGGTGTTGACCATTTTGCAGATGGGGAAGCTGAGGCTCAGAAAGTGAAGCTGGCATCTGATCCCAGGGCTCTCTCACTGGAGCTCGTGTTCTCTGTGTGTGTACGTGTGTGCGCTCATGTGTGCACACCACAGGCCTGCTGTCTGTTGTCTATACCAGGCGGTGTTTGGGCTGGGATGAGCCACCCCTCTTGGGAGAAGGGGGGGGGTCTAGGATGGTCTCTGGGGACCAAGCCTGCCTCTTCCTTTGCGGGGTGGGGATGCTAGTGTGCACGTGGGCGGGACCTCAGGCTCTCTCCAGCCCCAGACCACAGCCTCCCAGCTCCAACAAGTAATTTCCCCTCGCTTCAAAACGAACACCAGCGAGCCCAAACTGCCCATCCCACCAAGGCACAGATGGAGCTCCAATCGGAATTAATTAGTTCGGTTGCCAAGGCAACCGGTCCCAGGATCCAGTCTTACCTCTGGGGGGAGACAGCCCCCTACCTGCCAGGCCCCACCCCCGCCTTTCATGGCCCCGCCCCCACACCCCAGGCCCCACCTCTCCTGCAGCAGCTGCGAGTGCCTTGGGGACTTTTTTGAAATCAGGAGGTGGTGGGTGGGAACGTCCAAGAGCTGGGTTTGAGTTTGCATTTGGCCACGCTTGGCTTGGTGGGAGCTTGGGCAAGACCTGCAAAGCTGGGAGCCGAGCTTGGTTCAGTAGGAATGGACAATGGCTGGATCTCTCTGGGGAGGGGCATCTAGGGGGCCACTTGAGACTGGTGAGAGAGGAAGAATGACCGAATGACTGTGGCCTGAACTTGAGATCCCACTGAGGTGTGCCACCATGAGAACCGTTAGGAGTGGCCAACCTCTGTGGTCCACAGCAGTTATAGGACGGCCTCCCAGGCCCCAGGCTCTGGACTCTGTCTTCCTCCTCCATCCCCACTGGGTTCCTCTCATCCTCTGCCTCATCTGGGCTCCCGTAGCCAACTTTGGGTTCTCCATCCTTGCTTCTTGGTCTGCCCATCAGTCCACCTGCTCTTTCTTCCCAAGTAGCCTTGGGCAAATTACTTAGCTTCTCTGTGCTTCTGCTTTCTTGTCTGAAAAATGGGCATAACAGCACCCGTCTAGTAGATTCTATACCCATCTAGCCCCCAGCATGGTGTCTAGTCTATGGTACCACTCGATTGTTCCTTGTGCCACCGTTGGATGTAGGCCAGGAGGTGCCCAGTGAGAGAGGCTCTGGGGAAGACAGAGGGGACAGAAGCCCCACCACCCTCTTGGGAAAGTTGAGGCACATGCAGAAATGACCACACTGACCGGTGTGGACGACCTTCACCTCACCGTCCATCTCTCTCAGAACAGCTCACTGTGTTGGAGCCAGCCGTATTGCCGATGGGCAAGGCAAGGCCTGGAGAGGGTATCTGGCGCAGCGGGCTCTCTGGCATAGGTCTGGGCCCTATTTTCTGGATCTTGCTGGCTGGTGCTGGCTGGAGGGTAGCACAAGACAGGACTTGGAAGGCCAGTCTCCCTTTCTGGAACCATAAGGAATCCATTCCTCCTCCTGCTTGAGCCTCAGTTTCCATTTCTGTGAGATGGGGGAGCATGGGGATGTAGCTGGTGGTAACTCTGACTGAAGAAAGTTGGGGCCACGGCTTTTTATGCTTTGTGATGTCAGAAGAGGGACTAACGTGGATGGACAAGAGTTGGAGTTTCTGGCCTAGGCCATTCCTGGGCGCGCACTCAAGGGAGAGGGTATAGAGGGGCCCTGAGGGGAATGGGCCAGCTCTAGCCCCGTCCCCCGTCCTTGGAGCCTCTGATGCTGAGCTCTGCGGGGGTGGGGGGAGTGGGTGGCACATAAGAGGGCCGCCCTGGCCTGGCACACCCATCACCAGGTTGGGATGAGCCTCAGGGCAGGCCTTGGCTCCTGCTCTGCCACCCACCTGGTCCCGAACACACTGAGCTCATGGAGGCCAAGCCCGTCTCCTGCCACCTGGCTAGTGGGCCATTTGCTCCTCTGTGTGCCAGGCGTCTCTCGAGCTGGCACAGTGGGGCTCAGACTGGTGTCTGGCCCCACAGCCCCTCCCCCAGGGACTGTGGGCCCGTCGTTGGCCCTCCGTGAGCCTGTTTCCTCATCTGTCCCCTGGCCTAATGATGTGTTCGCTGAGATCACCAGTTGGAAAAGCTCTGGAGAGGCCTAAAGCAGGGGTGGCAAACTCAGGTGCCCACAGGGCCAGGTCACTTAAAGGTCGGAATCTGGGCCTAGTGAGACAATAGGGCATGGTGGGGCCTGTGGTAACTGCCAGTGCTCAGGCTCTGCCTGATGGTATGAAGCTCGGGGGTTTTTTATCACCAGGTGAGCCGGCCAACAAAAACTGATCTGTGGGCCGCGTTTGGAGCTGCCGGCTTGCCCCAGAAGGCAAACTCTACAAATGGATTAACTGGGGGGTATTTAGCTCTCCTTTACATAATAACAAGGGCTAACATTTATCGAGGGTTTGTTCATGCCAGGGGCGAACTAAGCACTTTACTGGCATTATCTTGTTTGATCCTCACACCAGCCCAGAGGGCAGGCAGGGTGCACTTGTGATTCGTACTTTGTGGATGAGGCAATTATATCAGAGAGGTTCAGTCAGAGCCCAGGGTCACACAGCTGTAGGGGCCCTGCTCCCCGGAGCGGGGGGGCCTTCTGATTCCTCTGTGGAGGTTTCTCCTTCTAACCCAGAGGGCACAGGGGAGGAAGGGCAGACCCACTTGGCAGGGAAACCCCCAGACCTGCGGCTTTCACTTCCCTCGCAAGGGGAGGCTGGGGGAGCGGGGAGAAACAAAATTAAGCAACTGAAGGGTGTTGTGGAGCTGAGGAAGAATAACTTATTTTTTATGAGCTTGTTAACATTTGTGAAGTTAAGTAAGCAGAAATTTATGCCCTTCATTTGCATGCATTAAAGGGAGGGCTGCCTGGGCCCCGCGTAGTTACCAGGAAACCTCACGCTTCCCAGGGCCGCCGCCCCCCTGGCTCGCGTGAAGCGGTGCCCACATCTGGAAGGTTTGTTTTGGCTGTGTGTGGGGATTTCTTCCTGACAGCCCACTGTGTGCTTGTCCTAGCCTGCGGCAGCTGGGACTCTCCTTGCTATGTCTGAGAACGGCCCACCTGGCTGCCTGCAGAGCAGCTTGGCCCTTAGGTCAGAGGCTGAATGTTCTAGACCCTGTTTCCTGCCTCCATGGGGGGCCTCAGAAGGTGCTGGACGCCCAAAGACCACCCGTTTTGCTGCCCAAGAACTGTGAGGCCTGAGACCTGTTGCTTCCGCTCTCCCAGTCTCCATGTCCTCATCTGTAAAATGGGGACGGTGGTGACACATACCTCACGGGATCGTGTCCTGCTCATGACACGGCTCATCTGAGAAGACATTGGCTTGTGGGGTGGCATGTCCTATTTGCTAGTTGACCTGGCTCCTTGGGGACTCTTTGTTTCCGGTGGCCCTGAGAGCTAGATGGTCCTTCCTCCGGGAGGCCTGACTGGACACCCCTACCTGGCCTTGGCAGCCTCACTACTCCCCCACGTCCCCCCTGCAATTACTGGTCTCCTATAATTACTACTCCCTTCGAGCTGTGAGCTTCCTCGGGGCAGCGTCTTTCCTGATCCCTGCGCATGCCTCGTGCCTGCCCCAGGGCATGAGAGATGGTGTTAAATGAAGGAGCGAATGAACGCTAGTGTCTCGGCCTTAGTTTTCACACGTTTGGAATTAGAAGTCCCTTCCAGGTTTGTTGTGATTTATGGTTTTCTTTTCTTTTAGATTTATTTACTTATTTACTTAGTTGAGAGGGAGGGGGAGAGGCGGGGAGAGAATCTCCAGCCGACTCCCTGCTGAGCACGGAGCCCGACTTGGGGTTCGATCTCACGACCCTGAGATTATGGCCTGAGCCAAAGTCAAGAGTCAGACGCTCAACTGACTGAGCCACCCAGGCGCCCCTGGTTTATGGTTTTAAAAGCACTTTCGGGCTAATGCCCTCATTTGATCTCTACCTTTGGGTCTTCCCTGTAAGAAGGCAGGGCAAGTTACAGATGGGGAGACAAAGGTGCAGGTGCAAGTGGGGGGATTTGAATCCAGCATCCCTTCATTTGTTGGTTCAAGGGAACTTCTGAACTCCTGCTCTGGGCTAGGTAGTAGGGGTCTTGGGGGGAATCCGGTGGGATTTTGCTCTCCAGGGACTTAGAGGCTGCCCTCCGATAGGTAGGTACAGGGCGGGTGGGAGGAAGCTGACAAGGCCTTGGGGCATCACAAAGGTGTCTGGGCCTTGAAGGCTGGAGGAAGTGGCTGTCCCCGCTGTTGTCCCTGGGCCTGTGACCATGGGGGTGGCTGTCTGCACACTGTGGGGGTCTGTCTCTGGATAGAATTTACGGTCAGCCTGGAACTAGGGGCAGGGGTGGGGGGAAGGGGAGCTAAGGGGCCTGAGGGCTGGTGGGATGGGGGTAGATGTGGGAGGGGTGGTCAGCTTCTCTGAATGGGGTTGTTCCATTTAGGGGGGCTCCCTGGGGGGCAGTTGAGACTGCAGAGTAGGGGCAGATCAGCACCTTGGGGGGCTGGGCCGGGCCCAGGGAGTGAGCAGAGGGGCGAGGAAATGAGGTTGGGAAGGCTGTGGGTTTTATTCTGACCGGATGGAAGTCGGCAGCCAGGTGAGGGGCGCGGCAGGGAGGAAGGTGCCGCCCCCTGCTATAGTTCAGGTGTGCAGCTGGAGGCTGGTGCAGGTGCGGAGACGGGGCAGATTCACACTGGTCCTTGTCGGCTCATGAACTTGTCCCCTCTGCCTCCTGGAGCTCAGGGAAGGCACAGGAGGGAAGTGCATTTATTCAGCAGACAGTTCTCAAGCATCTGGTATGAGCCAAGCACTGTGCAAGGCGCTGAGAGTCTGGGGGCCAATGAGAATGGTCCCTGCCGTCACAGACCTAGTCTGCTAAGGGGGAGGGCAGACTAGGGTGAGTGATGCCCCAGTGGGCTGGAGGGCTTCCTGTAGGAGGTGGCTGTGAAAGCTGCATGAGAAGTAGCCTCCATGAGGTGGGGGCGGGGCAGAAGGGGTTGTGGGAATTTCAAGGGGAAAGCCCAAGAGGTGTGAAAAGATTCCATGAGTTCAGAGGAGGGTGAGAGGCTCGTGTGCTATGGTCTGGGGTTTGGGAAGGAAGATTCGGGAGTCTGGGGCGCAGGCAGGGCTCAGGAGCTCCTTTCGGGCCAGGAGAAGGGGTCTGGGCTGTGCGTCTTCCAGCAGCGCGGGGCACGCTGGGCACCTGGAAACCAGGTGTGTGGATGATGCGTCCCAGGACGGGACACAGAGTGAGAAGAGCTGAGGCACTGGGGAGGGGACTTCTGGGCGCTGCTGCTCTGGGGTCAGGTGAGAGGCTGGTGGTGGGGTCAAGGCTGGAGGAGGGATCCAGGGAGGAGCCAAGGAGGCCCAGTGTATGTGTGGGCACCTGCATGTCTCCTCTCTCTCTCTCTCTCATGCGGCCGGAAGTGGTCTGTTCTGACGGTGTCTTGGTTACAGGATGGTGTCGGGGGGCAGATTTGCAGAGACAGGGCCAAGCCAGATCACGAGAGGTCTTGAGGCCGGAATCAGGACGAGGGAGGCAATCAGAGGCTTCTGAGCAGGGCAGTGACCCCCGAGCCTGTTGTGCTTCCGGAAGTTTCCTCCGACAGCCGGAGGCAGGGTAGTCTGGGTGGCCCCGTTAGGAGCCTGCACCTGTCTGGGGGACTTTCATGAGCGGCAGTGGAGACAAAAGCGAGGAGGGAGGGCGGCAGAGCACAGGGGAGGCTCAGCGGAAGAGGCGGCATCTGATCGGGGCTGTAGAGGGCGAGAGAGCTCTGCTCTGTGGAGGTTGGAGAGGACGCAGCGGGTGGTGGGAGAGGAGGCCCGTCTCTTCAGGATGCCTCTGAAGGATGAAAGGCTAGGTCTGAGCCGGGAAGGAACATCATTAGTGAGCCCCCACCCCATGCAAATCTTTCTGTCCCCAGCGCCGTGCACCCGGCTCCGCACTTGCCGCTGCTTGGCTTTAGGCGGGTCCTTTGAACCCAGCACCTCCGTTTTGTTGCCTGTAAAGTGGGGAGACTGTTAGAACCTGCCTCTTGTGGAGTCTTTCTGAGGAGTAGGTGAGCAAATCTGCCTACAGCCTGGGCCTCGGAGATGCTCTGTAGTTAAGTAAATTGGCTGAGGTTTTACAATCTCATTGAGAAGCACACCTGCAGGGGGCGGCCTCGAAACCCAGGGACAGGTGAGGAATGGGCTCCGAGGAGGGTTCAGGCCTAGGCCACACGGCTGGGAGGGGTACAGAGCAAGGACACCCCACACTTGGCTCATACTTTCCTCCGTGGCTGCAGCCTCCCAGGAGTGGGCTGGCCTGTAAAATGCCCAGCCCAGCATGCTTCAGGAACATTCCCTCCCTTCCTTCTGTTTTGAAAGCCCCAGGGATCCAGCACAAGGACAAGTGGGCAGGAGTCTCTGATCCCTCGGTGGGCTGGCCCCACCAGGCGGGAGAGCTCAGGTCAGCTGCTCGTTCTCAGAGCCTCAGCTTTCTCATCTGTTAACGCGGGCCCCACGTGCCCCATAAAGTCAGTTCTGTCAGGCCCCTGGAGGGCTTCTTTCCCTGCTTCTCTGCCCCTGCCTCTGCCCCTGCTGGACCACGCTGCCTTGAGTGGCCTGGGGCCGGGGTAGACACAGGAGCCGCAGGGTTGGTAGAGGCCCTAATGGTCATAACAAGAGTGGTAAGGAGCTGGGAGGCCGTCTTGTCACCAGTAAGTAATAATGAGCACACCTCAGGGATGGGGACAGAGACCAGCTGGGAATGGCGCACCTCTGGGGGGCGCCGTGCTGGTCTTTTGCTTTTTCAGCCCCCACACCCCAGGCACCTCCTCTGTGCCAGTCTCCCTGCTGGCAGTGGGGACACAGAGGGGACATGGTGCTGTCTTGGCTCTGGAAGGGAGACGGTGACTGTTTAGGGGGACGCTGCTTGGCGCTGGTGAGCACGGGGTTTCTGTGGAGTGGTGAAGTCAGACCTAGGGATCAGGGCAGGCTTCCTGGAGGAGGCAATGCCAGAGCTGGAGACGGTAGGGGTTCACAGTGTGGGGGCGAGTGCAGGGAGAAGGGGGGTGCCTGTGCCAGGGTGGGGTGGGGTGGGTGGGGAACGTGAGGAGGGCCAAGTCTGGAGCAGGAGGTGGGGAACGTACAGCCCACCTCACAGAAGCTCCTCACGGCAGCAAGGAGCTTGGCCTCTAACCCTGGGCCTTCAGGGAGTCCTGGAAAGATTGTGAGCAGGAGAGGCAGCGTCAGCATTGCCCTCTGGAAGACTCTTTCGGGCTGCTGTGTGGAGGCTCGAGAAGGCCACGGCGGGCGGCTGGGCGGTGATGATGGTGGCCCGTCCTGGTGAGGTGGGGAGCGAAGGACAAACGTGGGACATTTTGAGGACAGAAGTGGCAGATCATCTACCGGGGAAGGGAGGGAGGGGGCAGTTGAGGATAATGCCGGGGTCTGTGGCCTGAGCAAGCAGGTGGGTGGTGGTGACCTTGACCAGGAGGAGACACGTGGGCAGGCGTGGGCTTGTTCCAGAAGCTGACCTGGCCCGGCCAGTCTGGGGCATCTGAGGGCACGTGGGAGGAGAGGGCAGCTGTGGGTAGATCGGGGACAGAGCCTGGAGGAGCAGTCTCCTTTCTGGGGCTGGGGCAGGAGGGCACCCCCGGAAGGAGAGGCCTCAGTCTCCCCATGTGTCCCACGGCGGGGGCCTGGACGTGCTAGGGAAGCTGCCAGCTTTGACCTTCTGTGAAGTCCCCCAGAAGATCACAAAGTGGAAGGAGCAAGTTTCACTGGGGGGCGGTCCCCACACACAGTGGCTTTGCGCCTGGATCCAAGTGCGCTCATGGAATTCACTTGGGCAGAATTAACTGAGCACCTTCTGTGTGCCGGCTCCTGGGTTGGGGGCGGGGACAGAGCAGGACGGGGGCCCTGGTCCCACCCTCCGGGCTCACGCTGCGGGTGTGGCAAGAAGGCATCCAGAAGACCAGGGCTGTTACCTCCTTTTACAGCCCCAGTCTGTGAAAATTCAGGTTTTTTCTATGAGAAATTAGAGGCTGGTTATTTATTTTACAAAATAATTGGGAGGAGGGTTTCCTTAGACAGCAGTAATCTCCAGTGTGCGTGTGTGTCGGATCTCTGTTTGCCTGAGTCCCCTGCTGGTCCGTGAGTTCCTTGCTCATCTTTGTTTCTTCACCATATGTGCCAGGAATTCCAGGCCAGGCAAACAGTAGGCGCTGAGTAGATGTAGAATGTCTAGTTGGCAGAGTGCAGCCCCCTGCGGGGATCCCCAGCCTCCTTGGGGGGGGGGGCAGCAGGTCCTCCGAGGTGCCAAGCCCTCCCAGTTAATAATCAGCCTCGGCGTCTGGGGAGCAGCGAGCCGCAGCCTTGGCCTCTCTTTGGGCTGCCTGTTGGATCTGCAGTATGCTTGGTGGCGAGGGGCAGGGCCTTGCACCCCGCTTGTCCCCGAACCCTGAATGAACGCCCTGCCCCATCCCACCCTGGGTACC
Source organism: Zalophus californianus (assembly GCF_009762305.2). Classification (NCBI taxonomy): domain Eukaryota; kingdom Metazoa; phylum Chordata; class Mammalia; order Carnivora; family Otariidae; genus Zalophus; species Zalophus californianus. The sequence continues at coordinate 10,861,000 of NC_045603.1, forward strand.
CCACCCCTGCAGAAGGGAGCCCAGTTTGCCAGCCCAGGGCCTGGGCTGCTCTAGGCCCACAGGTGCATGGATAACATGCTTCTGCTCTGTGTGTCTCGTCCGCCCCCTTCCCAGATGAAGAAGTTGGGTCCCGACAGGGAGGGCCTGGCTCAAGTCCTTGCCGCCAGGGAGCTGGGATGGAGATGGAGCCAGCAAAGGGGACGCCTCCCACCCCGCGCGCCTCTGGGCCTGGGAGGATTGGAGCCAAGCTGGAGGGGCAGAATGGCTGCATGGCCGCAACTTTGCCTCAGGCTCTTCCCCTTCTTAGCTGTGTGCCCTTGGGCAACCGGCTTCACCACTCTGGGCCTCAGGTTTCTCATCTCTCAAATGGGTATAATTAACAGGGCCCGTCTCACAGGGCTGGGCAGAGGGTTGACTGAGTTCATTCCTGTAAAAGGCTCATTCGGGTCTGGCCCGTAGTTAGTGCTCAGACACAGGCAGCCCGGCTTGAGCGCCACTTACTGGCAGTGACCTGGGAGGCCACTTTGTCTTTCTGAGCCTCGTTTTCCTCATTCGAGAAAGGGGTCTGATGAGCTTAATCCTCTCATCCTGTTAGGTGTGTGTTGGGGGGGGTGTTGTGTGTGCACACAGACCAAGAGTGGTGAGGTCTTTGTGGTCTACCAGGCTCCCTGTTGGCATTGACCACAGCCCTGTGGGTTTGCTGTCTTCACCGAGGTGTTCGTTCAGACCACAGGATTACTGTGCTGCGTGTGGCAGGGCTGGAGCCCCAGCGGAGAACACACTGTGGTGCCGGGGGGAGGGGGTGGGGGGGAACTGACACCTGCCACAGTCTAGGATGGGGAGAGTTCCTGTGGGGGAGGGGAGAGCTGCCTTGGAGGAACGCTGGAGGAAAGCCCGGCCCAGCCTCATGGCTGCTTTGACCTTCAGGAGGATTTATAGCTTCAGCCTGGGAACCCTGGAAGCTTCTGGAAGTGTTTTAAGAGAGGGTCTCTCCGTGGGTCCACGATAGTTGGCATTTCGAGAGGCTCTCTGGCAGCTGAGCAGAGGGGAGGCGAGGAACGCAGGGGACGCTGGAGACCCTGGGAGGCAGCTGTTGCTGTCTGAATAAGAGATGTACAGGTGTGTGGCCTGGACAGCTTGTCGGATGGATCGGAAGTGAGGGATGGACAAGGCAGAGGCCAGAGTCAGATGTGATTCAGATGATGGGACTGAGCGCCGAGAAGTTTGGTAACAGGCCCACAGTTCACAGCCGGCGGGTCAGGGAGCGAAGCCTCAGGCCCGGGGCTTGTAGGAGGCAGCCGTACCCAGAGGCGCCCCTGGCGTGGAGGCGGAAGGCAGGTCAGAGCCAGCAGGCAGCATCCTCACTGCTTCATTCTCGGGGCTCTGCTCAGCGCCAGGCGTAATGGAGATAGATCTGGGCACCTGCCTGGGAATGGGGGGTCCGGTCTGTGTTGCCCACCGCTCCGTGAGGCAGGGATCGGCAGGTGGAGGCACCAGTCAGGGGAGGATGGAGCCGGCGCGAGTGGTCGCCGAGCATCCCGCCTTCAGGTGGCGGTGCGATGGTGAGGAGCTCCGGACTCCAAGTGAGAGAGAGCCAGGTTTATAGCTGGCACCAACATTCCCCGGAGAGCTGGCCTTGGCCCCACCGGCCTCAGTGTTCCCATCTGTAAAGTGGAGATTGTTTTAAGATGGGTGGGATGATGCAGGGTGTAGCACGAGGCCTGGGGCACGGCCTTTCGGATCTGGGACACGTCATGGCCTGCCAAGCCAGCTCAGTGCAGGGGCAGACCATATGCTTGAGATGTTGGGCAGTGCCTGGACCTAAAGCCCACCGGCTACGAGCATAGGCCCAGGCCCAGGTGGGAGGGGAGGCCACTGGTGGGGGAGGACCAGGAAAACCATAGTGCGGACAGGCTCCTGTTTCGTGGAGACCAGAGAGTTACGTGAGTCATGGGAGCCCGAGAGAGGCACAGAAGTGCGGGCAAGTGACAGAAGAGTCTGCGGAAGGATGGGATGGGGCCAACTTTGATGAGCCTGGGTGGTGCTTAGAGACTGTCCTTTGCCTGGTTTTTACCAGGCAGCCATGCAGGCGGCCCAGAGAGGGTGAGGGCCAGGCTGAAGGTCACACAGCAGCTGGTACTGGGAGCAGACCTGCTGGCTTGGGGGCCCGGGCCCCTCCCCACTCTGTGAAGGAGGGATGTGATCATTTATCAGGGGAGTTTAATAATGAATGAAGTCGAAGTGTCTTTAATGCAGGCAGCAGGCCCGAAGTAATAAGGGGCCCTGTATTAATTCGGAAGTTAATGAATATGCAGGTGTGTCTGAATGATTAATGGGGTTCCCAAGGCTTTGGAGAGGAGTGCGTGAGCTGCTGATGGAAATATGAATATTGCATACATCTGGGAAGTCAGATAAACTGGGGAACAGGTGGTCATTCATGCACCAGGGAGGACTCGAGCAGCCACAAAGGCTGAATTTATAGATGCTCACGGGCAGATGTACCGTGTCATGGCTAAGTGCACTCATGTTTGACTGTGTCATCTTGAGTAAGTCACTTAACCTCTCTGAGCGTCAATTTCCTCACCTGCAGAAGGGACATAAAAATAGTACCTGGTCCCTAGGCCCTGAGCATAGGGGCAGGCACTGTGCAAACATCTCATAAAAACTCGCGTAGCCTTTTTAGAAAGGAAGGCAGAGATGCCTGAGAAAGGCCAAGGGAAGAATAAAAGTAACAGTTAAATTCCCTTGAATATGGACAGCACTTTATAGTTTGTAAGGGGGGGTCTGTCTCTCATAGGTCTGCCCCTTGGCTCCACGCAGCAGTGGCGTGGGGCAGAGGAGATGTGTCCCGGGGAAGCTGAGGTTCAGAGAGGGCTGGTCACTGCCCAGGTCACCAGTCAGCAGGTGCAGAGTCGGGCCTGGGCCCAGGTCCTCCAGCCCTTGACCATGAATCTCGGAACAGGTGCAGGGTCCCACGGGCCTTCCGACTATTTGTTGGGCCTGGGGCCGGGGGTCCCGCACCACCTCTCAGAGCTTTAGTGTCTCTGCCTGGCTTGTGAGGGTCTGTCTGCCTCTTGGGGCTGTTTCGAGGCATTGCTGAGAAAATGGGACACTGACCCTTTGCCTCTGGGGAGTCTCAGGCCCTGCAAACGACGTCTCTTATTGTTTGGAACAGCTGTCCTGGGAGTCTGCCTGCACCAGCCCCGTCTCATATTGGGGGGCTATGGGTGCTGGGCCACTTTGTAGCTTTGTGTCCTCGGGCACACTCCAGAGCCTCTCTCTGCCTCCGTCTCTTGATCCTTCTAGTGGGCATCACAGCGTGGCTGTTGTGTATTAAGTGTGCGGGCCTGGCACACAATTGTGCTGGACGCAGTGAGCACCCTCCCCCCCCCCGCCTTCCACCTCCCCTGGGCCCACATCACAGCCTTGCGCGTGGGTACACTTTTTATGCCCCCATGGCACCTTATTCATCCTTTGAGCCTGTGAACATTTACGGAGAGCCTCCCGGGTGCCCTACTAGACCCTGGGTTTGCAGGGTGAGTGAGACCGCCCTCCCTGTCCCTGTCCTTGACAAGGTCATGGCCCAGGCAGAAGGCAGGTGTGAAACCGGTGTCCCGTGATGCAAGCCGAGATGGGGCATGGGAGCCAGAGGATGGCCGCTACGCAGGCGGGGGCGGGGGCGGGGGAGACGTGCTCATTTATCTTGCGGGCTTCCCCGCTAGGCCTCTCACCCAAGGCTGTGTTTTGGCTATGGGTCCTCAGCTCCTAGGGGGAGGTACTCGCAGGGTGGCAGGTGGAGTGAACGAGGGAGTGAGTGAATGGGTGGCTGCAGTCTAGGCCCCTGCCCCGCCGCGCCTGGGCTCTAGGCCAGGCCGTCCAAGGTGTGCCCAGGGGGAGGCTGTCTTGTGGCCTCCTCTTTTCCTTCCCACGTCTCCGGTCTGGGCCCTGAAAGCCCCCCCCACTGCCCCAACCGGCCTGGCTGGGCCACAGTAATGTAGGCTGTTGGGTAAAGAACCCGAGCTGTCCTGGTCACCATGTAGCCTGTGTTGACAAGAGGAGGAAACTGAGATCCAAGGGTCGGGGGCAGGGCTGTGGGGCAGGACTGGGGTTAGAGCTCCCACTGGGCCGCTCCCGGTGCCCTCTGCTGTGCCGGGCCTGGCTGGGTATTTATAGTCTCTGCCGATCTATATTAACACTGGGGCCTGCAAAAGAGGCCTTTGCATCTGAGGACGGCTTTGAGTCCCCTGGGGGCTGTGGAATCAGAGCTCGCCCCCATGGAAGGGGGAGAACGTGGCTTCTCATCTTTCCCTTCGTGGCCCTGGGGATCATGCTGGGCCTTTTGCCTGGAGAATCTTTGTCAGCCGGGGCCTGGGCTCGGGCCCCCCTTTGGTGGGTTCGAAGTCTTTGTCTGGGGCTGGTTCTACCCCACTGCCCTCCAGGTCTGCAGGGAGACCGTGTATACAGCATGGGCCCCAGGGCATGGGCCGCGTGGCCTCGGGCAAGGCACCCCCCTCTGAGCCTCAGTCTCCCCATCTGTAGAATTGGGCTTAAGTCTCACCCAGCTTTGCGTGTCAGGCACAGAGCACTCGATGCTTGTGAGCTGGGAGTCAGTGTTTATGCTCCTCCCGTCTCTTCTGTTTCTCGTCCCACACGGTCCTCGGAACCTGTAGGGGACTGGAGTGTCCTCTCCGTTGGACAGCTGAAGCCACTGAGGCCCCGGGGTGGCCTGATTTTGTCAGGGCCGTGCTGCCTATTGGGGCACAATTTGGACTCCTCTAAGCCCGAATGTTCTAGCTTCCCAGCCCCCCTCTGCTTCTCAGGGCCCGTGGGGTCCTCGGGGCAGGCTGGACTCCTCACCCCACCAGCTTGGTTCCCACCCCCGTTGCCACGGGGGACAGCTCCACTAACTCTATGCTTTTCTTACAGAGCAGAGACGACTGGCCGCCCTGAGCGCAATTCAATTCAACAGACATTTACTGAGTGCCTACTATGCGCCAGGCCTTAGGCTGGGCACTGGGGTGGGGGAGCAGAGAGAAAGATGGGGTCCCGTCCTCAGGTAGCTCTGGGCTGGGGGGGGCGGGGCTCGGAGAAGACTGGCAAGGGCTGAACGGCTCGGCACCAGGAGAGAGGCCGCATGCAGGGCTGGAAGCTGCAGAGATACCTGGGTTCAAGTGCATCCCTGGAGAGCTGCTGTCCCTTGTCTGTGCCTCAGTTTATAGTCCCTTGTCTGTAAAGCGGGGGGGGGGGGAGAGGTGAGGTGGGGTGAGACAATCTCTAGGATCCTTCCAGGATTCCATGGGATGGAATCAAGGGATGGGGGCAGGGCAGGGAGATCGCTACTCTCCCTGCACAGAGGAAATCTGAAGGCTTTTGGGTGGAAGAGGCATGAGGTCTGGGCTACAAGGGGTGGGGAAGGGTGGGAATGGCACCCCAGGCTCAGGAACAGCATGAGCAAAGGCCCAGAGGACATGTAGATGGGCATCCCCACAGCTGCCCAGGTTCTGAAGGGATGTCATGGGGTATGAGCTGGGCGGGGGAGGGGCCCAAGGGCGACATGTTGGGGTGTGAGCTCTATTCTGTGGGCTGTTGAGGGTGAAGAGTCAGGAGCAAATGGTCCTGCTTTGTCCTGCCCCTTCTCCTCTCCTGTCCCCCGGGGGTACACTTCACGATCACGTTTCCATAGAACCTTGTGGCCACGGCAGCGTCCGCACCGTGCTGGGCACTTTGCATGTTAGTCCCCTTTGCAACCCTATGAAGTGGGCATTCATGGGCCCAATTCACAGATGAGGCTGAGAGAGGGAGGCTTCTCGCCCAGTGTCCTGATCTGATCCCCCAAACCCCCTGCATTTCTCTCAAGGGCTCTCCCTGAGGAATTTCTCTGTCCCATGTGACATCTCCCATCCTAGGACCCCCACCCCCCAAGCTCTGAGAAGTGCCCGCCAGGGGCAACACAGTCGGGTTTGACGTGAGGGTGGGAAGACCCCCAGATGTTATTAGCAGGATGGGCATTCTCCAAGACCAGAGCTTCTGCCCCCTGCAGCCACCCTCTGAGATGGGGGTGAGGCAGGGTTCCTTCCCACTTTACAGATGAGCAGGCTGAGGCCCTGGGAGTCCTGGGGCTAGTTGAAAGTCAAACTCAAGGAAGTGACAGCCTGAGCAGGGAGCCCCATCTCCTATCGTCCAGCTGAGGCTGGAGGGAGATTCAGTTTCCCTGAGATCCGTGCAGAAAGTGACCCCTCCAGCCCTCTCCAGGAAGTGGAAAAGACTGGCATTGGAGTCCAGACCTGGGTTCAAATCCTGCTTTTCGTCTTGCACAAACGGTGTGATCTTGAGCAAGTCGTTAATTACTCTGAGCCTCGGTGTCCTTATCTATAAAGGGAGAGAGCAGGCCTCCTTCGTTCAGTCATTAATAGATATTTATTGAACACCTACTGGGTGCCCGGTGCTGGGCTTTAATGGAGAATCTGGCCTTCCCTCAGAAAACTCAGTCCAGGAGTCAAAAGAATAGTTCCGATTCTGGTGGTAATGGAGAAAACCCTGGAGGCTGCGGACCCCACAGGAGGAACCCTAACCCGACTGGTTTACTTGGCTGAGGAGGCAGGAGGGCACGAGAGGAGAGCAGGAACCGGCTCCGCAGGACCCCAGGGGCTGGCTTCCGAGGTCTGCTGTTGGAATCTTACCAGATCAGTAGGGACCCAGTGAAGACTTTTGAGGAGGGGAGTGCCACACTCAGATTTATCCTTCAGGAGGCTCGTCCTCTTGCCGGGTGGAGGATGGGTTGAAGGAGGCCATGAGATTGGAGACAGACCAGTGAGGATGCTGACTGAGAAATTCATTTTGGGCCAGGAAGGAGGCGGAGGCAGCCAGTGCACCTGGCCTTCCAGGTGTGCAGGGGCTGGGCCGCTGCGGGCTTCTGGCTGGCTCAGGGCAGGAGCAGGAGTGGGGAGTGGGTGGGCATTGGGTTGGGGGTGGTTGGGCCTGGTCAGCACCTAAGGGATAACAGAAGCCTTGGGAGGGGCCGAGATGCTGGGTGGGGGCGGGGAGCAGGCTTGGGGCGCTGCCGAGGGCCAGGACCTGGACCCCAGGGGAGGCCACTGCAGAGGAGCCCAAGGGGGAGGGCACGGGAGGTAGGAGAAGTGAGGTGTAGGGACTTTGGGTTGCCCTGCCCCGGAGAGGGAGGGCAGAAGTCACATGTGTCAGGCCCTTTGCCCAGTGCCAGGCCCACGGGAGGGGCCCAGGAGGGTCAGTTCCCACAAGTCTTTGACCAGCAAGCAGAACCTAGTCGGTCCCCTGGCCATGCCATCCCGAGGAGGAAGGTGTCTGGGAAGGAGGAGAAGGGAAGAGCATTTGCATGCATAACAAGGCTGAAGTGAGGGAGAGAGAAAGCAGGAGCAGGAGATGAAAAGAAATTACCATACGCCAGGATCTTGTTATTCAACCCAATTTTCAAAGGACCACAGCTGTCCCACTGAGATAATCCGTTAATTATAACAGCCATTGTGCTTAGGCAATGGGAGAGAAACCGAGGCTGGGGAGCAGGCAGAAGGCGGGGGTGGGTGCAGGCCTTTGGGGGGCTGGGCCTGTGAGCGGGGGGACAGGGGCAGGCAAAGAGGGGTGTGTTGCCCTTGAGACTGAGAGGAAGACACTGTTGGGGGGCCAGGCCTCCTCCCTTCCTGGCCGCCATCGGTAGGGCAGTGGGTGGTGAGGACCCGCTGTGTGCTGGGCACTGTGTCTCCTCCCCCACCCCCCCCCCCAGCCAGGCCACCATAACCATACCAATGGCAGCTGACTTTATTGAGCACTTACTATGGGCCAGACTCTGCTCCGTAGCTGTTGTCTCACCACCCTCTGAGGTAGTGCCCTTCTAGTCTCATTTTACAGAGGAGGAGACTGAGACTCAGAGGGCATGCTGTGGGTTCTGTGGCAGAGCCCGGATCCGAGCTGAATGTGGCCCGCCCTTCCAGGAGAACATGAGGGGGCACTGTTCTCCGTGGCTTGCCCTTGAGTTTCAGGACCAAGGAATTGTAGCAAGGTATAGGACTCTTGAGGCTCAGCCTCATCATCAGAGACCCCCAAGATGACAGACCCATGCCGTTGGGAGGGTGGCTTGGTGGCCACGCGCCCTGGGCCATGGTTTCTGCACAGCCAGCAGTCATGGGGTGCCCCCCCCGGCATTTCCGGGGCTTTTCCAGCATGGACAGAGCATCCTTGTTCTCCGATGCCACAGCTGCAGGCCCCTGGGTGCTCCCCCACCCGCTCCAGAGAAGCTAGTCCCAGGGCCAGGAGAGGGACCCCTTGCCTCTGCCCGCCTCACACTTGGGAGGGGCTGCGCCCCTGGCTGGCTACAGGCCCTGGGTGCTGGGGTCTGCGACAGGCAGTCGGCAGGTGGGCAGCAGTCCCAGGTGAGCAGAGTGAGGGGAACTCGAAGTCGGGGTGGGGAGAGGGGTGGGAGCAAGGGGCCATTCCAGAAACTCCAGAGCCCTTTGCTGCAGGCCCTACTCTGGGGGTGATCTTAAAGCTGTCCCCAGGATGTGGCTTCTGCAGCCGAGGCCTCGGGCCTCCTGGTGTCTGTCCACAGCAGCCTTGCCTGGCAGTGTTCTATGGGGTAGGAATTGTGTTTGGAGCGAATAAACCTCAAACCTCAACAGGAACCCCAAACCTGACCCAGGAACCCAGGCAGCATCATTGGAGAGCTGGTCCCCTAGGATGACAAGCACATCTGGGAGATTATATGGGTGCTCCCCTGGTTTGGGGTCCCCACCCCAGTGGGCCTGCTTGGAGATAAGTGGGGGGTTTGCTGTTGGGTCAGGGCACTTCAAGTCCTCTAGGACTGGGGACTCACGGAGACCAAGACTAAGTAGACTTTTAGGACCAAGGGATTATAGGTAGGTAGAGAACTCTTGAGCCCCAGACTCTTTATCAGAGGCACACCAAGATGACAGACCCATGCTGTTAGAGTGTCCCAGAGCTGGAAAACTCAGAGCCACAGAACAGGGAGGACAGGGGTCAGAGGGAGGCAGGGACAAAGGCACTCTCGGGCCCCAGACCAGGAGGCTCTGGGATCCCCCCACCCCAAGGCTGGGATTCTAACTGTTCCCACGCTGAGGTTCCCTCTGTGGCTGGTCTCATAATCTCCAGTGCTCCAGGGTCAGCGGGCAACCTCAGCTAGAGAGGCAGGGAGGAGGGCGGGCATTTGGTCTGTCCTTGCAGGGATGCAGATCCCAGGCAACCAGGCCTTCTAGGTTGTTCCGTGGATTCCAGAAATGGGGATTTTTGAAATGAAGTAGCCCCGAGTTTTCACTATTGGCAACTAATTTCAAAAAGTGTTTTTAAAGCACTGTCCAGATGAAACAGGATCCCACAGCATCTCTTGACCCAGAGCCTGGTGCCATGGAGGATCAAAGCCACTGTGTAGGAGTCGTGAGACCTCTGTTTCCTCCTCTGTAAAGTGGGAATGATAACGGTACTGGCTTCTAAGGTTGTGCCGAGGATAAGTGAGCTAACATGAGAGGTGCTTAGGCCCAGCCCGGGAAGGAGCCAGGACTCTGTTTCCGCCTTGCCCCAGGCTGCCCATCCCTCCCCCGCCAGGCTGCCTCCCAGCGGGCCGCACTCGGTGCCACAGGAGACTCCCCTTCTTCCAGTGGGCTCCTGATGTGTCACCCCGCCCTGGGACCGCGCCCTGAGGGTGTTGGAAGGCAGGGAATGTTCACCCCTTGGGGCCCTGGAGGAGGAGCAGGCCGAGGAGGCAGAGCTGGGAGGGCAGGCCTAGCCGGTGCCTGGTACATAGTAGGTGCTCCATAAATGTTTATTGAATGAATGAATGGAGGCCATGCAGGCAGAGGCAGCCGCGCGTGTGCAGGCACTGGTGAAAGAGCGGGTCCAGTGGAGACTGGTGAGTAGCACCCGGGGTTGCAGCTGAGCGGGGCCTGGGGTTTGCTGGAGCCAAGGCCAAGAGGCCAGCAGGGACCAGGTGGGGGGGTCAGGGACTAGGTGGGGGGGTCAGGGGCCAGGTGGGGGGGTCAGGGGCCAGGTGGGGGGTCAGGGACCTGGTGGGGGGGTCAGGGGCCAGGTGGGGGGTCAGGGGCCAGGTGGGGGAGGCAGGGGTCAGGTGGGGGAGGTGGGGACCAGGTGCAGAGGTCAGACAGGGAGGCAGGGACCAAGGGAGGGGGTCAGGGGTCAGGTTGGGGGATGGGTCAGGTAGGGGGCAGGGTGCAGGTGGGTATGTCAGGGGAGGGCAGGGATCAGTTCGAGGAGGCAGGGGTCAGCTGGGGAAGGCAGTCCTCTGAATAGCCTGGAGGATTTTGGGAAAGCCAGAGATAACCCTTGGGGTGGGACCAGGAGGCGAACTTTTATAATACAGGTCACCCTTGGCTTTGGGCAGGAGCATCACATGCTCCCCCCAGTGCCTGGAGGTGGGTGGGGTGGGTGCTGGGCTGCTCGGGACTGGGAAGTGGGTGCCAAAGAGTGGGCCGTGTAAGCTGGGCCATCTGTGAAGAGCTCTCCTCAGCACCGGTGTCGGGTCTCTCTGGTCAGCTGCTGGGTAGTTTTTCAAGACCAAAGCCTTTTGGTAAAAACCTTTCCATCTTCCTGCTTATCTCCTTCCGCCGAGGCCTGGACATGGCGCAGGTGCTAATGACGGATGCGACAGCCCCGGGAGCAGTTGGGTTCATGGGCGATGACTCAGTGGGCAGTTTACAGAGGGCTTTGGGTGGGGGGTCCTGCTAAACCAGAGAGACACCAGTGCACAGCTATTCTCCCCCTGCACAGACGAGGAAACTGAGGCCCAGGGGGTAAGGTGCTGACCTGGCCACGGTCACACGGTGAGCAAGCGGGCAGTGTGTTGTGACAGCCGAGAACCCTGCATGTGAGCCTGAGCCCCCTCCCTGGCCCAGGGTACTGGGCTTGGAGGCCAGTACTTGTAACGTTGAGGCCGTACAAACCCAATTAAACGCCCCCCCCCCCGCCCCGCCCGCCCCGGTAGCTCTCAGTCCTTGCTGCCCGTATAGTGTTGTGGCGTTCTCATTAAGCCCTTCTAGGTAAGCTGGAAGCTCGGTGAAGGCAGGGCATGTGTCTGCTTCGGTGCCAGGCCCCTAGTAGGTGTGCGGTGAATACGTACCAGTGAGTCAGGAATGCGGGTGAGCGTGCAGCTGGTCCCCAGGGGTGAGCAGCCAGCCTGCTCCCCGTGCCCCCCATGACACAGATACGGAGGCAGCCGTGGTCTGCCCGCCCAGCCCTGGATGGCACAGAGCCGGGAGTGGGTGCCAGAGGTATCACGGGGCAGAAGCAGCTCCCCCAAGATGCGGAGCACCTGCCCGCAGGCTGAGCCTAACGGGACACGATTGAACAGGGGTGGACGGAGCCGGGCACCTCGGGCGCAGCCCAGACTCCTACTGTCCAGCGCTGCCTGAGGACGGGCAGGGCACTGGGGCTCCCCGGCGGGATGTGTGAAGGGGCCCGGGGGTTTGGCTGACATCTAGGACGAGGTGAGGACACAACGCTGGTATGCACACTCCCGTTGCTCTAACAGAAGTGTGGTGCCAGAGCAAGGGAGGCAGAGGGCCCTGGTGCCCATAGTGGCTCAGACCATGTTGGCAGGTTGCTGGGCTCCAGGTGACACATTTTAGGGGGGGACCTTGACAGCAAGCATGACCTGGGGCAGCTGGACCAAAGAGCTGGGGACTTGAAACCATGGCGGAGGAAGAGGAGTAGAGGACGTGAGGCTGTGTAGCCTGGAGAAGCGATTGTAGGGGAGTGAGGTAACTGATGAGAAATTTTGGTGGGCCCTTTAAGGGGGGGTGGCTATTGGCCTCATTCTCAGTGGCTCCAGAGAGCACTTGCACCAATGAACAGAGGTACAAGGAGTCAGAGTGGGCTCTGTAATATTAGAAGAAATTTATAACAATCAGAGCTGTTCAGGAAGGGTATAAATAGCCTCAAGATGGGCACTGAGATCCCTGTCATGAGGGGTATGCAAGTTGGGCAATGTTACCTCTGCAGGAATTCCAGAAAGTCTGGTAGTTCTAAGAGCTCAGGCAGGCCCAGGTTCCCCGCTGTGTGGTCTTAGGCAGATCACTGCCCCTCTCTGAGCCTGTTTCCTCATCTATAAATGAGAAGCATAAGGGGAGTCATGAGGCTAACAGGAAGGCTCAGTGCATTTCCTGTACCCGATGAGCACCCCATCAGTGGGGTCCCTCCCTCCGATATGTAACATCCTGACTCAGTGGAGTCAGGGACCCCAGGATCTCCCTCTGCCCTCCGTCCCCATCCCTAGCCCAGAGCGCTCATTCCACACATTGTGTTCTGAGCACCTGCTGCATGTCTGACCTTGTTCCAGGCATGGAGGTTAATTATAGTTGTGAACAAAATAAAGCCTGCTTTGATTTCATGATGAGGGTGGGAGTGGGGAGGGCGGCTGATAATAAAGAACTAAATGATGTCTGGTATTGTTGAGTGCCCTGAAGGGACCAAAGCCAGGTTTGAGTGACCAGTGAGTTATCTCAGATTTGGTGTCAGGGAAGGTGGGCTTAAGGGGAGCAGTTGAGTAGAGACCTGAATGAAGCGGAGTAGTGGCCTGTGCAGACCATTGGAGGAGCATTCTGGGCAGTGAGAATAGCATGTGCAAAGGCCCTGAGGTAGGAATGTGCCTGGGGGGTTTGAGGAGCATAGCTGGCCTGGAATAAGTACTTCATAATGATGGAGAAATTGAAGTTTCTCTCAGCTTGTGGACACTTTCCTGATAGGGAGGAAGGTGCCTACACAAGGGGTAGGAAAGCCCCTGGGCAGCCCCTGTATGTCCAGTCCTTGCCATGGGCCCAGCTCTTTAGAGGAAGCTGGGGAAGAGAGAGCCTCAGTTTTCTCATCTGTAAAAGGAAGCTAATAGCACCAGTCATGCAGGATTGCTATAAGATTCAAGGACTGTACAATGTAGGTCAAAGAGATAGTTATGACTATCTTACAGGAGAGGAGACAGAAGCCCAGAGAGGTTAATTAATGTGCCGTATGTCGCACAGCTCAGCATTCAATCCCAGGATCCTTTGCCTTCAGCATCTGTACTTCTTACTCTCTGCCCTGCAGCTGGGGCTCATTTTACCTGAAATCCAAATGGTTTACCTACCAAACGGTAGTTCCGTGGTGAAGGGTATAATTATCCCATTTTACAGACGAGGAACTGAGGCCCAGAGTGGCCTGCCCCGGGGAACCCTGGTGAGGTGGAGGCAGCGACAAGATTCAGTGTCCAGCCCCCAGAGGTGGCAGGCTTTGTCCCAGGGGGCAGAGGGGTAGTAGCCCATCTCTGGGACCCCTGGCCTGGTGCTGTCTTTCAGCAGACAGAGGTGAGGTGGCTGCCTGCCCCATGAGTGCTGGCTGGGTCCCAGGAGTCCTCAGTCCTCCTAATCCTGGATAATGGCATTGACCCAGACAGTGACAATGGCACCTCAGGGGACCTTGGCCAACCTGGCCCAGGGAAGAGCCCAGGCCAGGGCTTATCAGCTGCTGCAAATGAGATTTCCCCAGTCAACCCTCACGTCCCTGCTCCTGGGAAGTGGGAACATGGACCGCACCCCTTCCCCCACCTGTTCCCCAGCTCCCACCAACGTCCCCTCCACCAGTGTCTCCACGGGAGCCTCCTGCCCTGTACGGTATATTTGTCTCCACCACGGCCTGGGGTGTCAGGGGAGCCCTGGGAGATAGCTAGGTGGCACTCACCATGCCCTGCAGGTGGAGAAACAGGTTCAGAGCTGGCCAGGCCTGTGTCTCGCCTTCCCTGCTGACCATGGCTCCCCCATCTCCGGCCCACCCCGCTCAGCCGCAGACCTCACCCTGTGCCAGACAATATGCTATGCATCTGAGCAGTGTCCCGGGTTAGCTGAGGGGGGCAGTAAGCTCCCAGAAGGCATGCGAGGTTGGCAGATCAAGATCCGCCATTGCCACCCTGGGCCGGAGCCTGACCTGCCACCAGCGGCATGTGACCCTTCCCGGGTCCTGGCGTCCGCTTCCCCTCTGGGAAAGGCTGGGACTGGGTTGAGCAAGGGCCCCTCGTCCTTCCAGCTCTGAAGCTCTTGGCTTCGGATTCCACGGAGGCGCCCCGAGCCTCGTGGCACCTGGAGGAGAAGGGCGCAGAAGACAGCTGGATCAACCAGTGGCTTCTGGGGGAGGGTTGCTGAGGCCCAGAGACGGGGTGGGGGTGGAATTTGTTGAGAGTGACTCACATTTTGTGGCTCTGGACTGAGACCCCACCTGAGCTGTGCCCCTCAGACCTGGCAGGGCTTGCTGACCCTCCTTCCTCCTCACCATCCAAGGGTGTCCCCATGACAGGAGACATCGGTAGCCCCAGCTAGACTGGGGGCCCACCCCAAGATCCCTCTGTGGTCTGCTGCACCCCCCAACTTCGCCACGTTCCTTTTCTGTGCTGGCAGTAGAGAGGGGGGCCTGCCCCTGCTTCGGCCAGAGGTCCCTTGTTCCTGCCACACCTGTGTGCCCCCGGGCGGGGGTGGTGCAGGCCCAGTGCGTGGGTCGGGGAGGGGAGGCTGGGCCAGGCTCCCCCAGGTTTAACACCCCTGGCGCAGGACAGCAAAGGTCTCTGCTTCCGGCTGCTTGCCTCTCCCTCCGAGCTGGTCACCCGCTGCATTTCGGCCCCAGCTGGGTGGGCAGCAGGCTCCGTGCCCTCCATCATCTCCCTGAGCTTCTCTGCGGATCGGTTCCGGTCTCAGATGCTCACTCTCCATTCATCTCCATCCTCTGTCTTTCCCGGCTTGGCTGTCTCCATATTTTGCTTTCCTGTCCTGCTCAGTGTTGGCCTCCTGTTTGCAGCTCCCTCACTCCTTCCTTTCCCTCTGCCATCTCCCCCCGCCCGCCCCAGGAGTGGGGGGGTAGGGCCCTGCTCCTCCTGCTAGCATGTGTGCTGGGGGATCACCAGGACCATGCGGGCCCCCAGCCCCAGGTGGGAGCCAGCAGCCCTCCCCCACACCTTGAGTGGGTGTGCAGCCGGGCAGGAGGCCAAGTGCTGCTCTCAGGCCTCGAGGGGTGGTGGGCAGGCAGCCCAGGGACCGGGACCAAGTGGCTGACGCACACACGGGAAGGGGTGATGGGGAGCCTCCTCCCCTTTGGTCTGAGTCATGGGAGGGGTGGGAGGGTGAGGGGGGCTGGGCCCGGGCCCTGGCCCAGGCCACATCCTGGAGACCAAGAGGAGCAGGAGAGAGGGCAACGGGCAGGGTCACCTTGAGGGCTCAGCTGCACAGAGCTCAGAGTAGCTGGGTGGGGGCTTCTGTCTCCCCTAGACTGGGGAGGGAAGAGGCGAGATAGGAGTAGCCCCGGTCCCTAAGCCTGGAACCCTTCTCCTAGTCCCCTCCCTGCCACCAACCCCCCCCCCCCCCGCCCCGCCTCTTTACATCCCCTCAGCATGGCCTTGGATTTCCAGAGGCCATTTCCAGGTCAGCTTTGCCCTGCACCCCCTGAGCCTGGCTGGGGGTGCTGGCTTGAACAGCTCAGATCTGAAGATGATGGGTGGGGAACGGCGGTGGGGGGGCGCTCTGTATGGCTGAAGTTGCACATGTACGCACATACATCTACGTGTGGAACACATGTGCTGAAACATGTTGACGCATAAGCAGGTATTTGCCCATGTCCCCAAGATGCCCCTACACGCACCCCTTCCCACACTCCACACACAAGTGAGTTCACCTTCACCCAAGAACACTCCCGTTGGGGGCTACGTGTGCACGTGTCCTGGGTGCTTGCTTGGGCGCGTGTGTGCACACACTGCCGCCTGCACATCCGTCTACTTGAATGCGTCTGCTTGCACACCCCTGTGCTGGCGTTCTGAGCCAGCACGCACCTGCACGTGTACCTGCATACAAATGTGGTCCCCAGACGTTCCCAGCCGGAGGGGTGGGGTGCAGACAGGGGGCTCTCTGACAGGGAGAGCTTGGCCACTCAGCCTCCTCCAGTACAACCTTGTGGCCTGTGGCAGGGGAGGAAACTGAGGCCCTAAGGAGCCAGCAGCCATGCCAGATGGGAGCGTCCCTGCCTGCTTTGTGCCCCCCTCATCGTTCCCCCCACCCCCTCAATCCCTGTCCCACCCCTCAGCCCAGACCAGCCCTGCAGGGGACTGGGAGGTATGAGTCTGCCTCACCTAAGAGGTCCTGATCATCACAGCTTCTGTCGCTGTGTCCGCCTTTACTCCGAGAGGTCATCGAATGCCCTGTTCACCTGCCACCTCCTCAACAGAAACTGCTGCCTGGACTTCTTTGGGGCTGTTTCCCTCCCTGCTTCCCTTTCCTCTGTTCAGCCCTCTGGGGCTCAGGGCTGTAAATTGCTTTTGCTTTAACAGCAAAGGTTTAATACGGTTCTTTTTTTTTTTTTTTTTTTTTCCCCCATCTCAACGCACTCTCTCTCCTGGAGTTTCCCAGGAGGAGGAGCATGAGGTAGAGGTGGCTCTTGTGAACAGTCTCCGGCTTTCTTTGTCCAAGGGTGGATTTCTCTGGCCCAGTCTTCATACCCCTGGCCACTGCCCTGGGCGAGGGGAGGGCGCACTGGGCTCTTCCTGCAAATCGAGAGAGCCTTGCGTGGGCGCTGGAGCTTGCTGCCTGGCTTGCTGGGTGATTGGGGCAAGTATCCCCTGGTCCGGGGCTCAGTCCCCACCTGGAAGGTGAGGGTGTGCTGGCTGTGAGCCCTGTGCCACCAACACTGCTCTTCTCCATCTCGGGCGTGGGCAGTGTGGCTCACCATACTTCTTCCCCATCAGACGGCTGGGCAGGGACCTGGTCCCCACTTACCATATGACAGCACACGCAGAGACGCTTCGCTCCCTCTGGCTAATTGGGCTGCATGGAAGGGGCTCCAGGCCTCCTGACTCCTGGTGCCTGGGAGCCTTGATCCTGGCCCAGGCTGTGCTGTGTGACTAGGGGCAAGTCCCTGCCCCCCTCTGGACCTCTGACTCTCCAGCCACAGAGGGGATGCGGGGCTTTGGCGACACTCTTTGGGATGCCGCCAGCTTTTCCGCCTGCCTGAGGCCTGGACTACAGGATCGAGGCCCTCTAATGGAAAACACTTTGGGGAAGTGATATTGGGGCATGTGTCTGGCTTCCCAGACTCGCCCTCTCTCCCGTGGCTCTGCTCCCGCTTGTAGAAGGAGTTCTCCCCATGACCTCCCCCTGCGGGAGACCCCCGGCTTGGGGGGGCTCACAGCCTTGCTGCTTTGCTCCCCCTCCCCCATGGAAGCTGAGACAAGGGAATTATTTTTGGAACAAGAGCGGTTACACAACAAATGAATTATTTATCTTTGGGCATGGAGGGGAGGAGGCATCTTACTGGGCTTCTTAATTCTTTTCCTGGATTGGAAGGTGCCTGCCTTGCTACATGGTCATGTGTATACGGGCCCATTTGCCCAACAGAAGACTGTCCGTGGGCACGCTGTGGTGTTCCGGCTCATGGGAGGGCATGTGGGTCTTTGTGCCGGCAGGTGGACGAGTGTGGACAGGAGTGCTGGGGAGTGTGTGTGTGTGTGTGTGTGTGTGTGTGTGTGTGTGTGTGTGTGTGTGTTGTGTGCACACACGCACGTGCACCCGACCTGTCACTGTCCAGTCTCCCATCTCTGCCCACCGTCCTCAGATTCTGTCCCCCTGCCCCTACTCCTTGTTTCTTCCGTCTCCTTCCTTCCCGACCTCTTGGCCGCCCCCTCTCACCACCCACCACCCTCCCTTCTTTTACGTAACAGGGACCCCAGCGTGCTGCTGGCACCAGGACCCCCAGTGGGAGGGGGTAGTGAGGGGACAGGGGCGCGAGCTGGAGCTTTAGTGGGGCTGCTCTGAGCTTTCACTGATCTGTCATCCCCTCTCGGTGCTGCCTTTCAGGAGCCAGGTGACAGATGGGTCTCTTCCTTCCTGCCCCATCTCTCGCGCTCCCTCCTCGGAGCTTCGCTCTGCAGCCTCCCGTGGGAATCGTGGGAATCGTCTGAAGTTCTGAGCCCAGAACCGGAGGAGGAGGAAGAGGAGGAGGAGGAGGAGGGAGAGGAAGTCGAGTCTCGGAGAGCCTGTGCACCTTCCCAGAAACAGGCAGTGGGGGTGTGTTCCGGTGTGTGTCCCGGTCCCGGTGGCCCACGCCTGCCGCTAGCGCCCCGGAGGACCCCCCCACCCCCCGCAGTTGGCACTGGCCGTGTCTGCTTCTCCCGGGGCCCCTGTGCTGGGGGTCGCCCCCAAGATGGTGGCGGCCCCAGGGAGGACTGTGCCGCCAGCCCCAGCCTCCTGCTGCTAGGTCCCCCCACGCCCCGGCCCCCCTGCCCCTCTGAAGCCCGGCCTTCCCCGGGCGGGGGGGGGGCCGCGGCCGGCGCCATGCTGCGCCTGGGGCTGTGCGCCGCCGCCCTGCTGTGTGTGTGCCGGCCCGGTGCCGTGCGCGCCGACTGCTGGCTCATCGAGGGCGACAAGGGGTACGTGTGGCTGGCCATCTGCAGCCAGAACCAGCCGCCCTACGAGACCATCCCGCAGCACATCAACAGCACTGTGCACGACCTGCGGCTCAACGAGAACAAGCTCAAGGCTGTGCTCTACTCCTCGCTCAACCGCTTCGGGAACCTCACCGACCTCAACCTCACCAAGAACGAGATCTCTTACATCGAGGATGGCGCCTTCCTGGGCCAGTCGAGCCTGCAGGTGCTGCAGCTGGGCTACAACAAGCTCAGCAACCTGACCGAGGGCATGCTGCGCGGCATGGGCCGCCTGCAGTTCCTCTTCGTGCAGCACAACCTCATCGAGGTGGTGACGCCCGCCGCCTTCTCCGAGTGCCCGAGCCTCATCAGCATCGACCTGTCCTCCAACCGCCTCAGCCGCCTGGATGGCGCCACCTTCGCCAGCCTGGCCAGCCTCATGGTGTGCGAGCTGGCCGGCAACCCCTTCAACTGTGAGTGCGACCTCTTCGGCTTCCTGGCCTGGCTGGTGGTCTTCAACAACGTCACCAAGAACTACGACCGCCTGCAGTGCGAGTCCCCGCGCGAGTTCGCCGGTTACCCGCTGCTGGTGCCCCGGCCCTACCACAGCCTCAACGCCATCACCGTGCTCCAGGCCAAGTGCCGCAATGGCTCGCTGCCCGCCCGGCCCGCCAGCCACCCCACGCCCTACTCCACCGATGCCCAGCGGGAGCCCGACGAGAACTCGGGCTTCAACCCCGACGAGATCCTCTCGGTGGAGCCGCCGGCCTCGTCCACCACGGATGCGTCGGCGGGGCCCGCCATCAAGCTGCACCACGTCACCTTCACCTCGGCCACCCTGGTGGTCATCATCCCGCACCCCTACAGCAAGATGTACGTCCTGGTCCAGTACAACAACAGCTACTTCTCCGACGTCATGACGCTCAAGAACAAGAAGGAGATCGTCACACTGGACAAGCTGCGGGCGCACACCGAGTACACCTTCTGTGTGACCTCGCTGCGCAACAGCCGCCGCTTCAACCACACCTGCCTGACCTTCACCACGCGGGACCCCGTCCCTGGCGACCTGGCGCCCAGCACCTCCACCACCACCCACTACATCATGACCATCCTGGGCTGCCTCTTCGGCATGGTTGTCGTGCTGGGCGCGGTCTACTACTGCTTGCGTAAGCGGCGCGTGCAGGAGGAGAAGCAGAAGTCCGTCAAGGTCAAGAAAACCATTCTGGAGATGCGCTATGGGGCAGACGTGGATGCCGGCGCTGTGGTCCACGCCGCCCAGAAGCTGGGCGAACCCCCCGTGCTGCCCGTGTCCTGCATGTCCTCCATCCCCTCCATGATCGGGGAGAAGCTGCCCACCTCCAAGGGGCTGGAGGCCGGGCTGGACACACCCAAGGTGGCCACCAAGGGCAACTATATCGAGGTGCGCACGGGCGCGGGCGGGGATGGCCTGGCCCGGCCGGAGGATGACCTCCCGGACCTGGAGAACGGCCAGGGCTCGGCCGCTGAGATCTCCACCATCGCCAAGGAGGTGGACAAGGTCAACCAGATCATTAACAATTGCATCGATGCCCTCAAGCTGGACTCGGCCTCCTTCCTTGGGGGGGGTGGCGGCGGCGGGGACCCCGAGCTGGCCTTCGAGTGCCAGTCCCTCCCCGCGGCCGCCGCCGCCTCCTCAGCCGCCGCCCCGGGGGCGCTGGAGCGCCCCAGCTTCCTCTCACCCCCCTACAAGGAGAGCTCCCACCACCCCCTCCAGCGCCAGCTGAGCGCCGACGCCGCCGTGGCCCGCAAGACCTGCAGCGTGTCGTCCAGCGGCTCCATCAAGAGCGCCAAGGTCTTCAGCCTGGACGTGTCCGACCACCCGGCTGCCGCGGGGCTGGCCAAGGGCGACTCCAAGTACATCGAGAAGGGCAGCCCCCTCAACAGCCCGCTGGACCGGCTGCCGCTGGTGCCGGCGGGCGGCGGCGGCGGCGGCGGCGTGCACCACCTGGAGGTGCAGCCCGCCTACCACTGCAGCGAGCACCGGCACAGCTTCCCCGCCCTGTACTACGAGGACGGCGCCGACAGCCTGAGCCAGCGCGCGTCCCTCCTCAAGCCGCTGACCCGCTCCAAGCGGGACTCCACCTACTCGCAGCTCTCGCCCAGACACTACTACTCAGGTTACTCGTCCAGCCCTGAGTACTCATCCGAGAGCACGCACAAGATCTGGGAGCGCTTCCGGCCCTACAAGAAGCACCACCGGGAGGAGGTGTACATGGCTGCCGGCCACGCCCTGCGCAAGAAGGTCCAGTTCGCCAAGGACGAGGACCTGCACGACATCCTCGATTACTGGAAGGGGGTCTCGGCCCAGCAGAAGCTGTGACCCTCTCCTTCCCGGTGAGGCCAGAGCGGGGGAGGGCTGGGGGCACCCCCCCCGCCCCTCGCCCCGGGGAAGGGCCCGGCGGCCGGGCAGGGGGAGGGGGCGGCGCCGGGGGGCGGCGGCCGAGGAGCGGACGCACACGCACACCCGCACGCACGCACCCATGCACACACCTGACCACCACCTGACTGTGAACAGCCACCACCCGACAACAACGGACAGGAAAACAAAGACACGTTCTCCTTAAAGTTTACACACTGATACCGAAACCAGTCGTCTTTACTGTGCTGCCCAGGGACTCTGCTGGGGTGTGCGGGGGGGTTGGGGGTCTGGGGGGCGGGGCGCAGGCTGGGAAGCCAGAAGGGGGTGTGGGGTCTGGGGCTCTGGGACTAGGCAGAGGAGTGTGGGGCAGAGAGAGGGTCCTCCCCCACCCCCCACTCTGGGGACAGGTCACTTGGAGATTTAGCACCAGGCAGACATTGGGCCTCATTTCCTTTCTTTTATGGCTGGGGAAACTGAGGCCCAGAGAAAGGAGATGATCACTCCAGGGCCACGTGGCAGGTTAGGCAGTTTCCCAACTTCCCAGGCCAGTGCTATCCCCCCCACCCTTCGCCCGCCACCCCCTTCCAGAGCTGTGGGTCTCCTGGGGCTGAGGGACTTGAGAAATCAGGCAGGTGCTTTTCCTTTCTAGAAAGCCCCATGGCCACGCCCCCGAGCGTGGAGCTGTGATTCATCACGCTGGGGGTCGTTCGCCCCCCCCCACCCCAACGCCAGCACCCAGGAGAGACGGGAGGTCTTGCTTGCAAGAGAGGAGCAGAGGCACGGGGCCGTTCCACCAGCCCCCTTCAAGTGTCTTCCAAGTAGCCTGGGAGCTGCTTCTGGGGTCTGAGGAGAGAGCAGGTGGGCGTGCTCCCACCGCCTCTCAGGTGCAGGCCCCCTTGCCCCAGCCCCCTAGCTTCTCTGGGCCTCTAGGACCCCTACTCATCCCAGAGGGCAGCAGTGAACTGTGATGCCTGGGAGCAGTAGGGAGGCAGGGTATAAGGGGGGGGTCTTCCTGCCTGGGCCCCCCACATCCTGGTCTCCCACCTGCCTGACCCCCATCATGGGATTTTGGGGCAGCATCTCGGCCTGCCCAGGGGGAGGAGGGCTTTCCCAGGCTTACTCACCCACCACCTCTTGGCTGCCCCTCCTTGCCCCACCCCCTGGCCAGAGGGGCTCCCATGTTTCCATGGAGATGGCCGCTTCCCCCCTTGCTGACCCCCATCCAACATCGAACAAAGCACAAACAGTGAGCATCACCCCCCTGCTGGGGGTGGGGGGGAAGCAGGCAGGTTCGTAGGGCCCCTCCCTCTCCCTGGCCAGCTTCTGTCGCCATGGCAACCCAGGGCCTGGCAGTTGGGACTGTTGGGCTCCTGGGGTTTCTCTCTCAGTGTGGGCAGCAGAGGGTGGTAAGGGAGGGCAGGCCCAGGCGGCCGCAGCCTTTTTCAACAGCTAGGGGCTTTCAGGGTCGAGTCTGGGGGGGTGCGCAAATCTGGGGTCCTGAGACTGTGGGGGCTTGAACACACTGTCAGGGTGCTGAGGGGCCCTTCACCTTTGATTAGGACGTGGGCCAGTGGGGGATGGGGACACCTGTAGCCTTGCCCACCTGCCAACGTGCTCCTTGGCTCCCCACCCACCTCAGGATGGGGAGGAGCCCACTCAGCTCCCCCCCACACCCCTGCCGGAGACCCCCAGCCTCTGGCCTGTCACCCCCTTGGGTTTCTTGAGATCCGGGGAGTGTGGCTGTGGGGTGAGGGCGGGCACTGGGGTGGGACTAAGACCTGTACTGTGTGTGGGGGGGTTGCTGACCAGGAAAGCTCGGGCCATCTCCTGGGTTGGGGGGTGGTCTAGTGACCTTCCTTCCCGGGGTAGAGACTGGGGGAGGCCTGCTGGGGGGTGCTAGGGCTCAACTGAGCACCTCTCTTACACCCACTTGGGGGACAGACCAAACCCAGGGCTCATTTGGGGGGTGACATTTGCCAAGAAAGGACTGTTCTTCTGGGGAGTAGAGAGGAGGGGGCCAGCATGGATATGCAGAGCAGACCTCCCTCAACTCCCGAAACCTGCCCCCCCAACCCCTCCTCACACCAGATTGGCAAAACTGAGAACAGCAAGCAGGCAAAGCCAGTGGTGTGAGAAAGCAGATTCCTGTTATATTTGCATGACGATTTTACTGTATTTTTCTGAGCAAACATCTGTCGTGTATGTGCCAGTTTGTCCAGACTCCCAGGCCCCCCTCCCCGCCGCCCCCCCTTGCCCACATTCCCTCTGTTGTGTTCAAGCAGCTCTTGAAACCTGGGGAGGGGCCAGCTCTGCAAAAGACCCAAAACAGGTGCCACTGAAACGCAGCCCCTGCCCCATACCCGTTTCCTTTCTCTCTGAATGTTGGACCCACGAGTGCCACCTCGCCCCGTGGGCCCCCGGTTTCGTGCCCTCGCCCTTTCCCCTCCTCCCTGCCAGGGAAGGGTAGCACCAGGGAAGGGAGTGTGGGGGGATCTCTTTGTCCCACTTGCTGTCATTTTTCAGATGAAGACGTTGGGGACCCCCGAAGAAGGAAGGGGGCTGGGCGACTTGGCTACCAGGCTGGGGGGCAGTCACACTGCTGAGTCCGGGGGGCTAAGAGCTCGGGGGTTCATGGGTGGCTTTATGGGGAGACTGGGGGTCCTGAGGGAGGAACCCATGGAAGGAGCCGGGGCCGGGGTTGGCCTGGTCTTACGGGAGATGACGCTTCCCACAGGGAGGGTTCCCGGCAGCGGGAGCCCCCCACCCTTGCCATTCCCCCATCATTCCTGGTTGAAGATGACCTATAAAAACCTCAGACCATCTTACTTCGGGAGCTTTAAGGATAGGTCTCCCTCTTAACAGCGAGGGTCTTGCCACTCCAGGAGGTAAACGACCTTCCCAACCTAGATCACACCAATCTTTGAGGCAGAATAGGATCTAACTCGGGCCTCTGGCCTCCTGGCCAGGCTGGATCTTCAGCTGCCCGGCCAGTCCCCTTGGATCTGCGAGAGGGGCCAGTGCACTGTAGCCCACCCTGGAGGTTTTCCTGCCTCTGTGTCCTGTGCCCTATTCAGGACCATTCTTCCTCGGCAGGGAGCAAAATACTCATGAAAGACGAATGAACATTTGTGTCATGGGGTCCGGCCGGCTGAGGCCCCGTGTTTGTAATGGCCATGAGCACGGTGGGCCTGGGCCATGGCCTGGGCAGACGGGGAGGGCAGGCAGCCAGGAGATAAGGGAAGGGGGCTGAAGGGGGGAAGGGGGGGCAAGCCGGCTGGAGGAGGTGTGGGTGCCGTACCCTGGACCTCCCGGGGGAGGCCTCCTTGCCTTGGGTCATGCGTGGGCTTTGCTGTCCCTATCAGAGAATCTCCAGAGGAAATTCCTGGGTGCCTGTCGCTGGAGAGTGGCATCAGGGGGGGGGCTACTCTCCTCACCTGGAGGGCTCGCCCTGCTAACCCTCTGTTGGAGCTGATGGCCTTCCAGAAGTGAAACGTGGAGGTCTGGAAGGGGGGAAAAAAACCCAAAACAAAACTTTAGTCTGATGTGAATACCTCCTCAGGGGTCCCGGCGCCTGCCCCTGCCTGCTGGAGGCCCCTTGCCTCCACACCCTTCTTAGGCTGCCTGGGTCCAGGCTGGGCGGGGTGGCGCGGGGCGGGGCGGGGGGGTTGGGGGGGTCAGTAGCAGGTAGGGCTGTCTGCAGGGTGGTGGGAGTGGAGAGACCCACTTGGGAAGAAGAGTAGGCCTGCGTAGCCCCAGAGACCAGGGAGGCAGAGGAGAGTCTGGGCCTGGCCAAGGGTCTGTTTAAGGTTTTCGATTGAATGTCGCTCACTGTCCCCACTCTTGGAAAGTTAACAGAGGGGAAACAGAAGTTCAGGAAAAGGAAGGAAAGAGATCTTCTAGGGTCTCTAAACCAGTTAGGGACAGACTGACTCCAAGAAGGGGGCCAGGCATGGGGGACAAGAGTAACATGCCCCAGTTTGTAAGGGGCCTACATACTGAGAAGGGGCAGCCACAAAGAGACAGAAGGACGCTGTGCAGAGAATTAAAACAGGGTGACGGAGGGGGGAGGGACGAGCTCAGCGGACTAACCACGAGGGCCAGACTAGAGGGAGAGGGTGACGGGTGGGTGGCTGGATGTCCCAAGGAGCCTCCTCAGGTGGCCCCACTCTGCGGCCCCCACCCCCTCCGAGGCAGCCTCCCTTTCAGCAGCGTCCTACCCCATTCCTGGCTGAGCGGGGCTCTTTCTGGGGGGAAGCACTGGGGAGGGCGGCCCCCAGGGGCTTAGAGGGGCAGGGCTGACATGGGGCTTGCCTGATCCCAGTGCTTTCTCCTCCCCACTGAGACTTCTGCTCCGCAGCGCCCTCTGCCCTCCGGCCCGGGAGCTGCCATGCTCCTTGTCCATCCTGACCCTGGGTCCTCGCACCTTTAAGACAGAACCAGTATTTACACTTTTTGCCTCCCCTGCCTGCCTCAAAGGCCTCATTGAAGGTCCCTCAGTGCTGCTGAGCAGAGGGAGGGGAAGGGGGTGTCGAATGGGGTGGGCGGGAGGCTCTGGGCCTCCTTTTGCTTCCCTTGCCCCTCGCCAAATAAGCACAGGGCTGGACAGGGGCAGGGGTCCATCCTCGCTGCCTCCTTCCCCCCCCCACCTTCGTCCCTCCCTCCCCTCCTTCCCCCCCTCCCTCCACAAGAGCCGCCAGCCCCGTGGGCCCTGCGGCTTGGCACCTGGTTTGGGTACTGCAGAGCTGGTCGCCCGGCCCTGGGCTATGAACCTGTGAACCCTAGCTGTGTGTGGACCTTTTCCTTCCTCGGGGGGCCCAAAACCTCTCCTTTTCTTCTTTCAGGGGGGTAACTTCATTTATTTTTCTCTTCCCTATATCTGCCTCTCCCTCTTCCCGATTTCCTGTTTTAAACTGAATGGCACGAAATTGTTTTCCTCAACTCGGAGATTCCTGTATGGAGAGAATCAATTTCTATATTTGCAATAAATTTCTTATTTAAAACAATGGGGCCAAGGTCTGTGTTGAATGTCAACCCCCTCCCTCCCCCCCGCCAAGTGGGAGTCCGGGCACCTCCAGTTTCCCTTTCTCACCAGAGCCCCACACGCAGGGTTGAGGAATGGGGCCCCCTGGATGGGCAGTCACCACCCACGGTGTCTGCCGGAGGGCAGGGGATGGCAGGAGACGAGAGGGTCACGGTCCCCCCACACCCCACAAGCTTGGCAGGCTGGGGGCCTGATGGCGTCTCTTCCCGAAAGCCCAGGAGGCCCTCCACCAGCTGCCCGTGTTCCCCTCCGGGTACCCTGGCCTCCATCGTCCCTGCACTCGGTCAGACCTGAGGAGACAGACAGGGTGTGGGCATTATAAGTCTCGGCTGATGCCCAGGGATTATGTCCCCTAGCCAGTGGCCAAGGACCCCGATTTCCCATAGGCCAGCTTCTAATTGCTCTGTGCCCTTGGAGAGGGGTGATGCGGGGCCCAGCGGGTCTCCTCGGGGCTACTGTCAGGCCAACTTCCCGGCAGCCTGCCGAGTCCCATCCGGTCTCCAGACAGGTCGGCTGCCCTTTTCTCTGTAGTTACAAACCACCCCTGCTCCTTCTCCGGGATCAAGAGATATGGCTTGTCTCTCTGGTCAGGCATGGGGTTCGGGTCTTCATCCAGGGAAACCCTTGCTCAGGTGGGGCCTGGCGGCCACCTACAAGCCCCAACCTCCTTGTCTCCCCAGGCCGCCCTTTGCTCGGACCCCTGCCCTCCGACTGCGGCAAACCCCTCCTCGGGGCAGCCCCTGGATTCAGCCTGCATGGCTGTGGGGTCCTTCGAGTGGCCTCCCTGACACCGAGCTGTTCTCCCGAGAGCGATGTCACACTGTGCCATTTGGCAGCCCTGGCCCATGGGTCTGTTGTGATCCCTTTCACCTCCCTGAGAGCTGGTGTGGATTGGTGGGGGGGGGGTCCTTCTGCGAAAGCCCCTGTCCGAGCCCCAACTGGCGTCCCGTCTCCTCTCAGCTGGCCTCAGGCCCCCTCCATGCTGCTGTGTCAAGATGGCTACAGTCTGGCCCTGGGTCTCCTGAGACCTCTGCTTACTGGCTCTTGTCAGGCAGCCCATAGCTCACGTCCTGTTTTTCTGAGGGAAGGTTCAGGATGAACTTGCACCGTGGGATGGGAAGAGAGAGGGGCATGTCTGCGGGAGGGGTCGGGGGGCAGAGCCTGGGGTCTCACAAACTCTGTCGTCTCGGGCCTGCAGCTGGGGCTGCCCCGGGGTCCCCCAGCCTGGCCGAGGCTCAGGGCCACCCCGCCCAGCCGCCTTCCTGTGACACTTTGCTTTAGTGTCTCCATCAGCATGGGTCTTTCCTCTTGGAGGCTTCCCATTATTCCCGAGGATATGAAGCCATGACCAAAGGCTTGAGCCTGTGGGGCGGGGGGTGGGGGGGTATCCAGGCCAGTCCAGGTCCTTCCATTCCTGCTGCCCTGAGCTCCCCAGACCCCCAAGTTCCTTCCCACAGGGGTTCGAGGGTCATCTGCAGTTACTGGGAATTTCGAAGCGTCTTCAAGGACAGCTTTGCTTTTGTGTACAGAAAGACTCCTTCTGTTATTACTCGGGTACAAATGCAAAGACCTTTAGCTTTTCATTTTGGCACAGAAGTTATTCTGTTTATAAATCTAGTAAATTTTCACGTTCATATTTAAGGGGATTTGGGTTAATTTAGGTCCTGTTTACAACATGCAATTAATCAAATGTCCTTAACTGCCCCAAACTTTATCCAGAAGTTCAGTCTACCTAATTTCCTTTTTAAATACTTCATTTATTTGAAGAACAAACAAAACCTTACATTCTGACAAATTTCTCCTTGCTCCTAGGGTGACTTTGGTTTCTTGTCGTGTACCAATCTTCTTATCACATGAGTGGTATTTTCAAGGAAAATCACAATTCTGAATTAATTCCTTCTATACAAACAATCAATTTGAATTTCACGGACATTGGTGCCTTAAAGAGCAAACAGCACAAATAACCTGAAACACTAAATACACTCAGATATCTTAACACAAACATTAATTATACAAATGTGACATGTGGGTTTTATAACTACTTCTAATCCTTCCTGGGGTGAGGAGGTGTTCTTCCAGTGACAAGACGCATGTCAGCCAGTGGGTCTGCCTTGTGGGCACTTTTGGGTAAGAGCTTCTTGCTAGCTCCCATGTACTGGAGATTCCAGCGGGGGCAGGGATCTGGACACTACAGACGGAGGAGACCCTACTTGTACAGTTTCTGGGTTGTGCCTTCTAAATTGGGGCTCGCTCAAACCAGAGGTGACCCTGTTCTTCTGTCTTCTCCAGGAAGTCTACAACCCCATCATGTCCTCCTAGCCTTGAGCTGTCAGCTCAGGACTGCTGCCTCCTCAAGATTCACGAACACTCCTCCCACGTACGGGGGCTCCCACTCTGCAAGGTGCTCCCAGGATGGCACCCTGGGCTCCACCCGGGCTTGGTTTGAAGGTGTTCACAGTTTCAAGGTTATTCTGTGACCTTCTCAGAGCTGCGGGCCAACGAACTTGCTCTTTTATTCAGTTGCTTAGCTCAGTTCCCCTCCCCTGGGGCTCCCCCCTTCCCTGACTTAGTCGCAGCAAAATCTCTTCCTCTGGAGATGTCTGCAAGATCAGCCCTTGTGCCTGAAGGGCAATGGGACGTCACTAGGTCTCAGCTGGTTCTCAGAGGCAAGTCTTGGAAGGCAAGGTCCTGGGCACCCCAGCCCCTGGTCCATGACCCCCAGGCTTGCCTGCTTCGTGTTTCTGCCGTGGGTGGTCGAGGTGTCTGTGGGACCTGGAGTCCTCCTCCTGCGGGCCACAGCCAGGGCAGCGTCAGGCCGGGCAGACCCCTGACCTGGGCTCCTGCCGGCCCCACTCCCAGCTGCCCTTTTCTCTGTAGTTACAAACCACTCCCGCTCCTTCTCCGGGATCAAGAGATGTGGCTTGTCTCTCTGGTCAGGCACGGGGTTCGGGTCTTCATCCAGGGAAACCCTTGCTCAGGTGGGGCCTGGCGGCCACCTACAAGCCCCAACCTCCTTGTCTCCCCAGGCCACCCTTTGCTCGGACCCCTGCCCTCCGACTGCGGCAAACCCCTCCTCGGGGCAGCCCCTGGATTCAGCCTGCATGGCTGTGGGGTCCTTCGAGTGGCCTCCCCGACACCGAGCTGTTCTCCCGAGAGCGATGTCACACTGTGCCATTTGGCAGCCCTGGCCCATGGGTCTGTTGTGATCCCTTTCACCTCCCTGAGAGCTGGTGTGGATTGGTGGGGGGGGGGGGGTCCTTCTGCGAAAGCCCCTGTCCGAGCCCCAACTGGCGTCCCGTCTCCTCTCAGCTGGCCTCAGGCCCCCTCCATGCTGCTGTGTCAAGATGGCTACAGTCTGGCCCTGGGTCTCCTGAGACCTCTGCTTACTGGCTCTTGTCAGGCAGCCCATAGCTCACGTCCTGTTTTCTGAGGGAAGGTTCAGGATGAACTTGCACCGTGGGATGGGAAGAGAGAGGGGCATGTCTGCGGGAGGGGTCGGGGGGCAGAGCCTGGGGTCTCACAAACTCTGCCATCTCGGGCCTGCAGCTGGGGCTGCCCCGGGGTCCCCCAGCCTGGCCGAGGCTCAGGGCCACCCCGCCCAGCCGCCTTCCCCTTGTCCTGCCTGAGGCCGCCACCTGCATCAGAAGGTGGCCTCAGGCAGGACATTATAAGATGGAGTGCTCCACGGGCGCCTGGGTGGCTCAGTTGGTTAAGCGACTGCCTTCGGCTCAGGTCATGATCCTGGAGGCCCAGGATCGAGTCCCACATCGGGCTCCCCGCTCAGCGGGGAGTCTGCTTCTCCCTCTGACCCTCTTCCCTCTCGTGCTAGCTCTCATTCTCTCTCTCTCAAATAAATAAATAAAATCTTTAAAGAAAAAAAGAGATGGAGTGCTCCATTATAAGAATGGAGCACTCCTAGCCCCTTCCTCCAGGAAAGGCCTTGAAGTCTGCTCTCGAGCAGTAGGGGACTTAAGGTGTTTTCACAGCAGCTGAGGTGTTCTCGAATTTTTAGACAATGGGGTTGGAGAATCCAGTTCTGGGTTTGGACATTTTTTTGGCCCCAGCTTACCCCATTTCCTGGATCACAGGTGCCGATCTGTAGTGTGTTGGCCCCTGTGTTTGCTGTCTTCCACACAGGTAAATGCTCAGCCCCCAGGAGCCACCTCCCCAGGGCCTTTTACCTGCAAGAAAGGAGACCTGGTGCCAGACGCAAGGCAGAGGTGAAGGTTCTGGGCTCCCACATTCACTGTGTCTTCTTCCTCCTCTTGCGGGTCACCCCTGGGGCCTGTTGCTGGCCCTGCACCAGCCTTGTCTCCAGGAACTCAGCCGCGGTGTCCTTCCTCGGGCCCCGGGCTCTAGGAGCATCCCCTCCTTCATGCTTGTCTTGGGTCCCAGGACATCCTGACGTGAATCCCAGACAGCAGGGCCTCTGGCGCTGGGGCCCCTGGTAGGTGGTTGCCTCGGGGCTGTCTGCCTCCCTTCCACTCCTCCCTGGAGAGTTCTGTGACTTGATCTGCACAGTCCACTCTCCAGGTGAGGCTTGGGGCTGCCTCTCTGGCCTGGGCTGGTTCCCCCTTCTCCTTGCCTAGGCCCGGGGGGACCCCAGCCTGCTATCTGTGGTCCTTTCTCCTCAGCACCAAGTCTGCTGTACCCAATCCTGCCCAGCTCCCCTCGAGGCTGGAAGGCCTGCTCCAAATCCTTCTTGGGTTAGAAGAGCCCTTCCCTGCATCTCTGACAGCCCGTCTCCAGTCCTCTTGGGTCTTCCGAGCTAAGCAAGATCGTGTGTGTGCGTGTGTGCGTGTGCGTGTGTGCGTGTGCGTGTGCGTGTGTATGGGATGGGGGGGTGTTACACAACGACAATGGTGGGGACAGGGGAAGTTGTAGCCTCTCAAAGTCCCTGACCTCAACATTCTTGCCTACCCCTTCCCCGACCTTCTGCTCTGGCATCCTCCAGTGCCCTTCTTTAGAGAGCTCCTGGAATCTGGAATGGTCCCGGTCCTCCACCTCGCTCCCCACCCCTTCCTCTTCTTGCTTTGGCAAAGGAGACTTCCATTTCCGAGGCACAAGAGTGGGGAATGTGTCCACTCTGGCATGGGCTCTGCCGCAGGGAGCAGAATTCTCTAGAGCTAATTGAAGCAGGGAAGGAATCACGAGAGGCGACCAGCCAGGGGTTCAAAGGACCCAGACTGGAGTTTGTGCTTTCCGGATGGACTCTCCCCCAGGCCACCCGTGAGGCGGCTGCTGCCCCGTGGGCCCTTCGGAAGTCCGGGGCTGCGGGCCCCGGGACCCCAGCAGCTGATGGACATCCTTGGAAACCGGTGACGGGCTGAAGCCACCCCTGCTGAAGCAGGGGGGAAGGCACAGAAGCAAAAGCCTGCCCTCTGCCTCATGATCTCCTCCCACACCTCTCTGAAGCCTGCAGGGCCAAACCACCTCTGACCCTCAGCTTCAGGGTGGTCTTGGCAGGTGCCAGCAAGGTCTCCTGCAGGAGGGTGGGCTGGTCCCTCCCATCTCTCCCATGGACCACGTTGCCTATAATTCCCATGGCAACCGTGTGAAGTAGGTGCTTCAGCTCTGTTGTACGTTTTGGGGGACAGGATCTGAAATAGGAATTTCCTCCAGCTGGTGCAGCACCTCAGGGGCAGGCTGGGATGGAGCCCCACCCTGCGGCGCTCCCGAGCTTTGCTTGTTTCTCTAGGTAGCTTCGTCCAGATGTCCCCTCAGGGGCAAGGGTCACAGGCCCAAGGCCAAGGTAGGGGGCACTGCAAGACCTCCCAACCTGTATGCCAGCAGAGAATGGAGGGAAAGCCAGCTTTGAGAGGCCCGGGCCTGGGACAGTCCCGAGTCTTGAACTTCTGCAAAGACATCCTAAAGCCCACCAGACCCTGTATTGTGATTCTTGCTGTTAAAATCCTGGTGACTGTCGAGCTCTCTGTTATGGATCCTTCATTTAAAGATGGGAAGACTGAAGTCCAGAAAACAGGGGATGGGGGAGAGCCTTCTCAGGTCACCGGGAGCATGGCATGACCTGGGAGGATGGAGGTCAGATCTCAGAATATTTTGACTTGGCCGCAGAGGTGGGAAGGGGAGGAGGCAGATGGGTCCAGGGTCCAGAGGGGCCCTAGCTCGGGCTACGCACATCAGAGGGCCTGCTCTGCTCCTCTAGCCCCCAGCACAACAAGTCTGCAGGGCCTCCCCGCTTTTAGACCCTTCTCAGAATACCTGGGATCCTGACATTTTCCGCCTTGTTGGCTCTAGACCTGCTTCCAGGCTCTGTCCTTCCAAGGGCGGACTGTGCCGCCCCCAGCAGGAGAAATGGCTAAGGGTAGCTGTGTGTGTGTGGGGGGGGGGTGTGGACAGAGCTTGGAGGTGTGGGTTGGGGGATTATAGGCAGCCGTACAAGATCCCTCAAATTGTGGGCTAGTGCTGAGGGAAAGAAGGGAAGGGGGTGTGCTCAAGGCCAGGAAAAGGGGGCTCCCTCTCCTGGGGCCACCACATTCGAAAGTCCAAGAATTTGAATTTCACATTTGTCATAGGTCATGGGGAAGGTATATTTGTGTCAAGACAGGAGGATGTGCTCACAGTTTTTTAAACTGATTTCTAACTGTCAAATATTTAGACTACGGGATCTGAGCTTCCCTCTGTGCTCTGGCCCAGGCCTTGCCAGCACCAGGGGCCCGCCTGGGCTCAGGGCTCATGGAGCCCACCGAGGGCGGTGTATGGTGCCGGGATGGGCCCACTGTTTGGGGGAAAAGGCTCTATGAATGGTGTCGGATGAGGAAATGGTTTTGCTTTTTTGTGTCTGGGCGGAAGCAGGTGGGCTTGCAAGTTGGTCACAGAGGAGGGAATGCCCGTGCAAGGAGGGGCAGGGTTGGAAGCAAAGATGGCCCAGCTTGGGCCTAGGACTGGGGGGCTGGATTTTGTCTCCCAGGGGAAGAGGGATGATGGAGCTGGCTCCTGAGGGAGGGAGGGGCAGGGAGAAGGGGAGATCATAAAGGCAGGTTGCATTCACCGTGTTGTCCTCATTGTGCCTTTTTCAGCTAAGTAAAAAAAAAATGAATATTTTATCTTCCCTCTTCTGCTGCTCAGCAGAATCCCGCAGCCCAAGGTTTGCCTAGTTTCTTACTCCAAGGGTCAATCCATGAGCCTTGCTCTATGTGCCATCGGGGGGCACTGGTCCTCGCTGACATCTGCAGTGGAGAAGCATAGAGGAGACACGGCCTCATCCCTTGGGAGCCGAGAGATGCCAGGGCAGGACAGTGGCCTTGGGGGCAGCACAGTGGCGAGGGCCAGGGTTGGGGTGCTGCCTGGATGTGGCCATCCCTTAACTACCTCTAAAGTTCCCTTCACATTCTTTAGGTGAGGATTAAAGGCAAAAGGTAACCCTAGTACCTAATGGGGCCTCACGTGGCTCAGTCTCTGCGGCAAATGTCATTCCTCAAAGCCCAGTCCAACTATCAAATAGCAAGGAAAGGCGACGCCGCTCTTCCCTCACTCTCTTGAAGAACATCAGGATTGCATTTAGGATTCTAGCAATCCTTTCCAGAGGCCCCTCTTTAATCTGCTTGTTTGTCTCCTGCCCAGAAACTGCTCCCGCACCTCCTCCCTCCACTTCTCTGATGTTGTGGCTGTCGCTCTGCTCCTGCTCCCTCCCCTCCCCCAGTTTTGGTCCGTGGGTTCCCCCCTTCCCAGGCCTTTCTGGCCTAAGGACCATACTGGCTTTGGAACTGAAGTCGCCGCACCAGTGTGTCGTTAACAGTTGCCAACCAACCCCTACAGTCAGTGCCAAAGCTGTCACTGTGCCAAGCCTGCTGTTGGCTGCTCTGGTGGGGGAGGGGGTGAGCGGTCCACAGCTCCTGCCCCGGAGGACCTCCCTTTAGGGACAAAGCACCTACTATGAGTTTGCACACAATGCTAACCATTTAACCCTCACAGCAGTGCCACAAGATGGGCATCATCAGGTCATCAGATCTTTGCAGTATGCTAGTGAGATACAGAGCTATTCTTCGTGTATAGACCAGGGAACCGAAGCTCAGCAAACGCTGATTAATATAGGCAAGGCCAGACTCCCACAGCTCACGCCCCTGCCTCAGGCCTGGCTGACCCCAACACCCATCAACAGATGATGACTTGTCCCAGGCCAGGCTCTGAGCCAAGGGTGGAAAGGACCACCAGGGGTGATCCTGAAAAGGGAAGGAGTATGGTGGCCCAGGTGCTGAGACTCGGAGGGCTCATTGGAACTCCAGGGCCTCAGTTTCCACCTCCGTGAAATGGAGCTAGCCACACCTACCCCAGTGAGCAGGGGAGTGCCGAGAAGCACTCCCACAGGGCTCAGCCCAGCGAGGCTGTCCAGGAATATCAAGCCGAATGCAGGAAGGTGTGAAGCAATGATGGAAGCATAGGTTTTGTCCAAAAGAAACGGGCCCCAGAGCTGGGGAGGCCGAGAAGCTGGGGGTAGGATAAAAGGAAAAGGGGAGCGCTGGGGGCGTGGAGAGGTGGGGTCTGACAGCTGCCTGGCGGGGGGCGCCCCCCGCCACCCAGCTCCTTCCTCTTCTTGCCTGCCTGCCTCTGGCCGGGTCGTGAAGTCCTACAGATTGCATCTTCGATGTTGCTGGAGTCAGTCCTCTCTGGTGGGGCCTGACTCCGGGCCTCCGGCTCGCTTGGGGCTCCTCAGCAGCCGGAGAAACGCATGCCTGCGCAAAACGTGTCTGCTCACTGCTTCTCTACTGCATGGGCTCTCCGGGGCCCCAGGGCTTCAGACACCATCCATATATCGATGACGCTGAGCTGCAAGGTCTGGCCCAGACACCCCCGGCGGCCCCCCAGACCTCCTGCTTCGACAGAAGTGGCAGTACTCAGCCGCCCCAGTCACCACCGCTGGTGGTCTTTACTGAGTTGTCCCCTCACTCACGCGTGCGGGGCCACAGACTTTACCTGGAAAGCCCTTCTCCGAGCTGACTGTTCGTTCCCTCCACGTGCACCATTCCCCCTGTGGGCCTCCCCCTGGGGTGAGGGCAGCAGCCTCCAAACTGGCCTCCCTGCCTCTGTCGTGAGCCCCAGTCCCTCCGCTTGCAGCCACCGGAGGGACCGTGGTGGGCATGCATTGCATCCGGCTGTGCCCTCATCTGGTTAAAGAAGCCCACTGCCTCCTTCAGCCAGGCCGAGCAGGCTCCTCACCCCGTCATGCTGTTCCCTCTGCTGCGGTTTCGCCACAGGATCTCCCTTTCTCCTGTCTACCTTCCTGTAAAGAACCCTCCTTTTGTTCAAGAGAGCCCCCCGCCCCAAACAACACATGGTGCCGCCGGGCTGGATAGGGCCCTGTCCCCAGCCCGGGGGCCAGGCTGGATTGGGCTGAGGCCACCGTGGTGGTCCTACCCCCCTTGCCAGTGATTGGTTTAGGAATGGCCATGTGACCCGGGTTCCCACCAAGGAGGGGAAACCCGATGATGAGGAAGTGAACGAAGGTGTAGAGAATTCTGCTAACAACTTAGGGCAAACTCAAACTTCAGTGGGCGTCCTTCCTGCTGGGGGAACTTGGTAAAAGCGCAAAGGCCCAGGCCCCCCCCCCCCCCCCCCCGCCCTTTTAACGAGCCCCGCCTCTGAATTCTTAGCATTCCAGGAGATTGTGAAGCCCTCCAGCATCAGGGGACCCCTGACTTAGAGGAAAGGAAGCCAGCATCTGGTCTGGTGCTAAGCTGTGCCCATCTGATTTTGACACAAATCCTCAGGGCCAAGCATTGTTGTTACAGATTGTTTTGGTAAGCAGGGAGTCCCCCCTATGAGGCATAACTACAACTAAGACAAGAGTGACCAATGCAATAGGAAAAGGAAGGTACCGGAAAGGTGATTCTTAGGTGGTGAAATAAAAATGGCTGAGAAACTTTCCAGAGCGGTAGAGATCACTATCTGTCCTCCAATATCCACCCTCCCTTCTTCATAGGAGCAGAATCCTTGAGTTTTGGCCGGCCACGAGTCACCTAGAATAAAGACACTCCCTAGCCTCGCATCGAGGTGAGGCCATGTGCCCAAGTTCTAGCCAGTGAGAAGTAGCAGATTCCCGGAACCTTCCTGAAAAGACAGCTGGTAGGTGCTCTTTGTCTCCTTTTCCTTTATTCTTCCTTTCTTCTGCTGGCTGGAAGACAGGACATGATGGTCGGGGCTCTGGCAGCCATCTTGGACTGTGAGATCCTGGAACAAGAGATCACACACAGCAAAGTAACAAGAGAAAGAGGCTGGGTGATGCCACCGTGGAGTAGAGCTGCTATGTCAGCCCTGGATGGCCCACCTCGAGATTTTACTTGAGCAATACATTTCTGGCTTAGGTCTCTGGTCTTTGTACCCATGCCTAATTCTAACTGATAAAATGACTATAGAGAAATGCAAAGTCAGACCATGAACTGTCTTTTTTCATTCAGGAGATTGGCAAGAATGAAAAGATGATTGTACCACTAGAGACTGTGTGGCACCGTTGTTAATAACCCACCTGGGCTAGACTCCAGCCGTGGACTCACCAGCTATGCAAGCGTGGAGCAGATCTGTCACTTCAGCGCCTTGTGCCTTTTTGGGGTGTTTCCTTACCTGAAAAAAAAAAGACTGGGGGAAAAAACAGCATTCATCTGTAGAGTCTTGGCGAGAAATAAATTCGGAGAACAGTGCCCGGTACAGGCATGCACGCAAGTATCTGCCTTTCCTGTTACCGCTGAGCTACCCTCCCGCTGTCGTGTGCGGGGGTAGATGGGCCATGTTCACACTCGGTCCAAGGGAGTGTACAATGTAGACAGCCGGTTCAGAGGGCTCTTGGCCATATCAAAACTTCAAAAAGTCCATACGGGACTCTTTTCAACGTGGCCCCTGGAACCTGGCAATCTGCCCTAGGAACCTGAAGCCCTTGGGGCCAGATGTGTTCCAGATTTTAGCCATGTGATGCATATGCCCCACTCTGGGGCATTCCCTCACGGGGTCTGGGGGTGTTTCATGCTGTGGACTCCTTGCGGTCTTCAGACCCCTCTGATTTCAGCCTCCTGCCGACAGTGCCCCCCCCCCCCCCCGCCCCGAGTGCAGCTGGGAAGTTCTGGGGCGTGAGTGCTCATAGGGGCACCCTCGCCTGATAGGGCCCAGGTGCAGGTGGGTGAGTGCTCAGCTGCCTTCAGTCCTTTCTCAGGAGGTCCCAGAGGGGTTGACTTCCCTGCTCGTTGCCCCATGACCCTCTGCAGTGACCTCAACAATGACCCTTGTTTGGGCTTTCCCCTGTTCCTCTCCCCATTCCCTGCCTCCTGCTTCCTGGCATCATCTTCCAAATAAACCACCTGCGCCCAAGTCCTTCCTCTGGCTCTGCTTTTGGGGAGCCCAGCCCAAGACCGCCCCTTAATGAAACACCCTATTTCTTCAGCAAGCTGCATCCATATTCACAGTAAGATAAGCAAAGACTTCAAATAGTCTATCAACTGGGGTTGGGTTTGCTGCCAAATAGGTAAAGAAAAGGGGTTTGGTTTTCTGAGTGTTTGGATTTCGTAGCTGTGGGTATGGGACTAGCCTCTACTCACCTGGTACACAGAGGCACAGTCTCTCCTGCTTGGTTCAGTCGGGAATGGAGAACTTCCCATTGCCATGGACTGCTCCCAGAAGGCCCCAAGGACACAGCAGTTCCCAAGACCTTGAGGTCCTGCCCCAAGGAACTGACCTCCAAGTGGGAAGAGACAGTCAATAAGCCTAGGTACAGAAGGTGATTTGGCCTCTGGCAACAATGGGAAAGGAGATCCCAAGGTGGGGAGACAAGGTTGCATTTAATGGGGTGTTCAGGGGAGGCCTGTTGCCAGAATGATGTCTGAGCAGGGACCTGACCGGTGAGGAGGAGCCCTGGACACGGATCCAGGGACAGGGAACAGCAGATGCAAAGGCCCTGAGGCAGAGTGGGGTTTGACTTGTTTGAGGAGGAGCAAGAAAGCCACGGGGGGGGGGGGCGGCGCACAAGAGCCAGCAGGAAGATGGGAGCAGGCCTGGGTTAGAGAATCTCTAGTGTCTAAGAGCAGAGGGGTGTACTGAAGGGCTTGGGGTGGGGGGAGGCGGGAGAGGGGCCCCCACGATCTGATTTGGAAGAGCCCTCTGCTTGACACTCGCGGAGTATTAGCAGCAACAGGGGGATTCAGAATGAGCTGCGTGGTGTTCGCTGTCCACGCGAACCCCCATGTCCTCTCCAACAGTATCCACGCCCTCTCGGCAGGAATGAGAACCGCCACCACCACGGGTGCTCCTGATTGGTCTAAGGGGACGGCAGCTCCTGCCAGTGATAGGTCGGGAGTGCGCACGTGACCATTCCCTGCCAAAGAAACATCAGGAAGAGTCAGCGGGGGTTCTGGGGGAGGCTTTGGGACGCAGCTGGCTTGGGGGTGACACCTTGCGAGAAGATGGGGAGCCCGCAGAAAGAGGGAAGAGGCTGCTCCTGCACCAGGAGCCCAAGGCGCTCCATGCTTCTGCCCTGCCGAACTGGGGATGTGTTGGTGGTCCATATGAGACTGAGCCAGGTTTCAGCTCCCCGCCGCGGAAACTTCCAGACGGACAGCAAGCAAAATGTCCATCGGAACGGAGGGTCCAACAAATCAGGGCCGGTTCTGTGCTACGGAATACAACAGAGCCATCGCAAAGAATGCAGGGTAACCTCGTGTCCTGAAAGGGACCCAGCCACAGGAGATGCTATTGGTTCTCAACCTGAATGATTCTGTCCCTAGGTAAGTTGCCAGGTTAAGCAAATAAGAATGCAGGGCAAGAAGTTAAATTTGAATTTCAGATAAACAATGGATACTTTTTTTAAAGTCAAAAAAAAAAAATCTCAGATGGTGACTATTAACTGGATGTCCTGTATTTTATCTGACAACTGTACTCCCAGGGGACTTTCGGCCGTGCCTGGAGCCCCTTCTGACTGTTGCTATTGGGAGGACCGACCCTGGCAGCTAGAGGCCGGGGACCCGACCCTACTGAATGCCCTCCAGTGCAGAAGACAGCCCACAACAAGGAATGATCCTACCCCAAATGTCGGTAGTGCCAAGGTTGAGAGCCTCTGTATTATATGAAAAACAACAACCCAATAGGATATGGTAGAATCCCGTGTATGTGTGTGTGTGTATGTGTTTTAAATCCAACCAAGCTATACAATCGCATAGAGAGAGGTTTGGAAGGTCCCACACCAAAGTCATGTGGGGGTAAGGAATGCCTATTTACTTCTCCATCTAAATACTTCTTCAGTGTTTTCTTCTTTTTAAAGTTAATACATTTGAAGTTACCATATACGTACACACGCACATGGATCAAAATGTGAGGTTTTCCACAAAGTGAACATGCTCATGACACAGCCCTCCAGGGGAAGACACGGTCTGTGAGCAGCCTTCCAGGAGGCCCCTCGTGTCTCCTTTGGGTCTCTGGCTGCCCTGCCCGGATCGCGGCTCTCTGGACTCCTAACCTTCGAACAGACCCATGCAGTATGTAGTCATCTGGGTCTGGCTTCCTTCCCGCAGCAGTGTGTCTGAGAGAGTCGCTCACGTTGAGTGTGCCTTCGCTTGTTCTCACGGCTGTGAAATACACCACCATTTATCCGGCCCTTCTCCTGTTCACCGGCACGTGGGTTGTTTCCAGAATGGTCCCACGAGGAATCAAGCTGGTATGATCGTCCTTCTGCAGGTCTTTGGGTGAGCATATGTGCTCACTCCTGACGGCTACTCATGGCAGCAGATATCATTCAGCCCGAGGGGGTGTGTGCGTTCAGCTTTCTGACCAGAGAGCTTCCCAAGTCCTTGCAATGATCTCCATGTCCGCCAACTGTTCGTGAAAGTTCTCGTTATGCTGCCTCCTTGCCAACCCTCCATACGGTCTAGCTATTTCATTGTAGTTCCTCTGGTGGGTGCACACACTGGTAATCCGTGTGATCCTGATAATGAAGCTCAGCACTTGCTCCCATC
This sequence comes from Zalophus californianus, assembly GCF_009762305.2. Taxonomy (NCBI): domain Eukaryota; kingdom Metazoa; phylum Chordata; class Mammalia; order Carnivora; family Otariidae; genus Zalophus; species Zalophus californianus. Next base: position 10,900,806 of record NC_045603.1, read on the forward strand.
TCTGGGGACCGCGTGGATATCCCCTTCTGTGCAATGCTCGTTCAAGTCGCTTGTCCACTTTGCTCTCAGGTTGTCTCCTTTTCTCTCCTTGATTTGTAACTGAGTCCTGTTTGCAAATATCTGTTCCCATTGTGTGGCTTGCCTTTTTCCTTGCTGCCAGGGCTGCATCCTTTTCTGGACCTTGACATCACCCAGACCCAGGTAATAGAATGGGGACTTTTGTGAAGTGACTCAAGGCCGAGGAGGTCACAGACACTCTTAGCATAATAAGGTCCCGGGGAAAGAACAGCTGGAGGTCAACCTTTGCTGTGTGAAAGGTCTGGTTGTCCTTTTATAAGTGCCACTGTTGGACTAGACCCCCTCCCAGGGCGGGGTGAGGGAAGGCACTTCCCCCAGGACCTGAGCGCCCCTCCGCCTCCCCTCCATTCCCCACCAGGGCAGTGGCAGAGCTGGACAAAAGCTGAGAAGGACCTGACAGCCCCTGCTGAAGGCTGGATGCAAGCGGAGGCAGAACTTCGGTCGGAGGAAGGAATTAGAAAGAACCAAGGTATGGAGCTGGAGTGGGGGGGGGGGCAGGGCAATGGAAGTGTGAAGGGGGCAGAGGGTCCTGGAAAGTGCTTCCCGCTGTCACGGATTGGAACCTCACCCCATGACACTCTATGTGCCAGAACCACTTCGGCCACCAGTGTCTCTTGCCTGCATCATTGCACATCCCTCGTACTGGCCTCCCAGCTTCCATTCTTGCCACCCCATCCCTAACTACCCACTTTGTGCCAGCAGCCAGAGTCTCGAGATCATTTAAAATGAACAAAAGAACACATTTCTCTTGTGCTTAAAACCTCCAGGGGCTGCTTTTTGTGCTTAGAAGGCATTGCCCGTAATTTCTAGGGTCAACCAGGCAAGAAGTGGTCTGGCTTGGACTGTGTCTTTTACTGCCCTCAGCCCCAGCTGCACTGGCCTCCTGTGGCTCAGACAACCACCTGTTCAGCCTCAGGGCCTTTGCATGTGCTGTTCCTGCCATCTAGAAGGATAGGCCCCAAACGTTTGCATATTGGCTTCTGGTTGTTCGGGTCCTTCCTCAGTGTCACCTCCCCCCTGGGGCTCTTCCCAGAGCTCTCAAATCTGACCCTGCCCCAAATCACTGTCCCCTCACTCTTAGATTTCCTTCCGTTATACTCACTCTGAAATGATTTACTTTTCTAATTAGAGGACTTGTCTGTCGGGTTCCTCGATATGTCCCCAGTGTGTACCCAGCACACAGTCCGTGCTTGATAAGGATTCTTTCCTGAAGGCTGCTGGAGTCTGGACTGATGGGAGGTCCTCTGGGATCCTGCGAAGGCCCCACTGGCTGAGGGAATGTGCGTTCTGGGGAGGACACTAAGAGGCTACTTGTTAGGGTTACTTATTACCTGGGTAAATAAACAACCATTACAAAAAGTAGCATTGATTACTAAAGAAAACCACCGAGCCGGATGAACCATCAGCGTCCTCCACCCTAGCCAGTGTCCGACACATCCGAGGTCTGAGGAGCCCGCACAGGGCCGGGCCCTTGAGATGGGGGTTGGCTTCCGATGGGAGCAGGTGGGGGGAGGCGAGAGTGCATCTTCCAGTTCCAGCCAGAGGTACCCTCCCGGGCTGCCTGGGAGGGAGGAGGGGGTGCTAGGCTTACGTGAGTGCCCCCCACCCCGCCCTGGATGACTGCCAGCTCAGAGTCAGGAAGCCTAGGGGCCCCAGGAGGGGCAGAAACACTGTCTGCTCAGGGGGCCAGGCAGGAGCAAAGATGCATGAGGCGGTCCCAAGGACAGAGGGAAGATCTGTGAGGAACCCATTCATAGTAAAAACAAAAACATAGTAAAAACAAAACAAAAGAAATAATGAGGCCAGCCACCAGAGCAGGTTTGGAGTGAACTGTTGGCAGCCTCTTGCTTTGGCCGAAAAACTGAAAGGTGTGGAGGCCATGTAGCTGGGCTTCGAGGAGAAATCTCATTTTACAGAGGGGCAAACTGAGGCCCAGAGGGGGATGGGCAGGGATGCCACTCTCTGGACTACCAGCCCAGTGCTCTTTCCTCCAAGCTTTGGATTCTGCAGATGGCCAGATAGCCAGAACTCAAGGGAGGGGATGGAGGAGCTTGGTGGGGTGCGAGGGAGTGGGGTGGGGGCACTGGCTCCCATTCGGGGAAGTGAACGGTGCCTGCAAGCCTCGGAGGAGGGGGAGCAGCAGGGGAGTGGGATCATCCCCAGCAAGCAGCCCTGCCAGCGAAGGGAGAGGTGAGGGAGGAGGGGGAGGAGGGCAGGGCTGGGGGCATTAGGATTCCAGGCAGCTGCCGACACCCAATTTTCCAGCTGGGTGCCCTAGCCTGTTCTCTGAGCACCCTGCCAGAGCCAGTCTAATTGACAGGGAGAGAGGAGGCTGCTGGTGGTGGGGGGAGCAGGGGTGGGCAAGGACAGGGGGAGGGAGGGAAGGGGAGGAGGGAGACAGAGGGAGGAGGGAGTGGAGTGGGGGGGGTAAAGGGGAGAAGGGTAGGAAGCAATGGGACCCCTGAGGCTGCAGGGGGACACGGACCCTGGCGGAAGAGGGTTGGCAGGCTGATGCAGCTGGAAGGCAATCAGTTCCACCCCGTGGTTTAAGGGAGGAGGAACTGCCCAGAGAGAAGCAGCAACTTACCTGGGGTCACACAGCCAACAGGAGACAGAAGCAGTATACCAAGGGGCAGGGGCAGGTTTCCTGACTCAGGCCACAGGAGGGAGAGAGAATCCTGGGAAGAGAGGGAGAGGCTTCTGGGGCAGTTGGAAGGGGTGAATCCCCAGGAGACTGGGGGTGACCCTGGCCTCCTCCTGGGGTCCTGGGGATGTGCTTCGGCAGCGGCTGCCTGCCTCCCGCCTCCCCTACCACGGGCCTTCTGCCTGGCGATGCCAGGAGGGCCTAGCAGGGATCATTGGCCTTCTGACACGGTGGGTGGATGGGTAGATGGCCAGGGTGGGTGCCAAGGCTGCCCCCTCCAGCTCCCCTGGTGCCGACTGGAGTAGTTAGCGCTAATGACAGGATTCGGGGCTCAGCCCTTGGGGCGGGCCATCATGGGAGGGGCTGGTGGATGGTGGGAAGAGGAGAGTGGGGAGGGGAGGGACCGCCCAGCCCCTGCAGCCCCTCAGGTGACCTGGGCCTGCCTCAGGATGTGCCCCAGCCACGCTGGGTCGGTCGTGGGCATCCATACACTCAGCTCCTGGGCCCAGGGTGTCCACGCTCCCCCTCAGCCCTCAGCTGAGGTCACCGTGTCCCGGCAGAAGCTTCTTCAGGCTGTGACTTCACGTGGCGATGACAGGAACTAAACCTCATCTATTTCTTGCCTCCACCCCGTTCCTGCTTTTTCCGTGTTTCAGCTACTTGGCCCCTTCTAGACAAGCTCGGCCCAAACAGGGATTGCGCTGGTGCATCCCGTTCTCCTTTGAGCTGCTCTCCTGGGCTGTGTCTGGGCCCCGGGCTCTGGCAGGGACGGTGGAACAGCAGTCCCCTGGCAGGGCTGTGGCCGGTGGGCGCTGCCACGCCCTCTGGGCGCCGTGTCCTTCCACTGGGGGTGCTCTTGGCTGCCGGCTGCTGCCCCCGGGGGGATCCCAGAACCCCCAGCGGTATCTCTCGGGGGGGCTCCTTAGCTCTCAACTGCCTGTCCTCCCCCCTCCTCCCGATCCCCTGTCTCAGGAAGCGCTGGCTTCCTCTGTGCCCACTGACTGGGCGAGCATCTCCTTCCTCCCTGTGCCGCGCTCAGACACACGCTTCAGACTTTTATTTAGAAACTTGAAATCTGAGCCTTAACTTCTGTGGGCATAATCACACCCTGAAGGTGGTGAGTCTGGAATGTTCCGGGCTGGAGAAAGCCGGTAGCATAAGTTGGTAGTGGTGAGAGGGGGATGTAAGCCCAGCATGGGTTGACATGTGTTCCCATGCAGAGCCTCACATGCATTGGTGACCCCCCCCCCCAATGCCAGGTGATTCTCTGGTGGATGAGGGAGAAGGGGAGGGGACCGAGGGATCCAATGCACCTGGGAGGGAGGAGGGTCCGTGAAGGGGTCTCCCCTTCCCTGGGCTTACCCTGTGCCAAGCTGGGAGTCAGGCGTGTGGGTCTAGGATGGGGTTGAGGCCGGAGGTGGAGGTGGGCAGGGCCCCTAGGGAGCTCCTCCAGAACCTCCAGGCATCCTTGAGCAGAAGTAGGCCGGTCTGCCAAACTGGGGCAGGAGCAGGGAATCTGGGCCGAGGGCCTGGTTGGTCCCCAGGGCTATGCCTCGTGCTCTGGCACCTCTCTGCTGCCCACCCCTGCTGGGGCAGTCCAGGGCAGGGCCGGCTGTCCACCCACTGGTTAGCCCCTGGCCCTCACCAGTGCATAGCCCTTCGCTGACCCTGGTTCCATCCTAAGGAACCAAGGCCCCAAGAAGGAAAGTAGCCCATCTCCAACTCCAGGACAGCTGTATGGCGGGGCTGGGATCTGGACCCTGGCCTCTGTGATGGTAGGGCTTAGCCTTTTCTAGGCCGTCACACTGCCTGTGGCCTTCAGAGGAGATGGGAGAGGGCAGGTAAGCTCTCTAGTCCTGGACTGCAGGCCCAGTAACCCTAGGCAAGGATGTTGTAGAGGGGCTTTGAATAGTAGAGATGTTGGATTTAGGGTTTCTTCTGGCCCCAGACTCAAGGAATTTGGGAGTTCTCTGCCTTAGAGTATCAGACATCATGCCTTTTCTGGGGGAACCTGCATCTTCAGAGAGGAATTTTCCAGATGCAAAGGAATGGATTGATAGTGGTAGGTCGGAGGCCTGGTGACTAGCGTGTGTGTGTGTGTGTGTGTGTGTGTGTGTGTGTGTGTGTCTGTGTACTGCCACCTACCAGTTGTGTAACATTGGGGGAGTCCCTCAGCCTCTCTGAGCTCAATGTGTTCCCGGATGACACAGGCCGCCGGCCCAGGCCCAGGCCCAGGAGCTGCCTGGTCTGTTGGGGGCCACTGGGGCAGATGGATATTGAGAACAGCTGGGCTTCAGTGGCCGGAGGTAAGGGTTGTTATGTCCATGGCTTGGGTCGTGATCTTTGTCCAGCCAGGCAATCGGAAGCCCGTGTTGAGGAATGAAGCAGAGCTGTCTGACAGTGAACCCCTGCACCTTTGGAATAAACGTGGAAGTCAACCCCTTCTAGAAGTAATGAAGGTGAGGATGGTTCCGGAGCAGGATGCCTGGGGGTTTGGGGGAGTAGAGGCAGAGAGAGCCGGGGGTAGAGGTGGTTTGGGCTGCAACGCCCCCCCTCCCACCACACAGTTGAAGGGGCTGCAGAGAGGTGGCCGAGGCCCCCTGAGGGGTGGGTGCAGGCTATTCGCCGAGTGGGGGCTGTGTGGGTGTGTGCGGGTGCCTCGTGTGTGGGCATGTGGTGTGCACCCCTGTGTTGGTACCCGTGCCTTCCCGGACACACCTGTTTTCTGCTGTCGCAGAGAGAACTGTCCACAGGCCCTGCTGTCTCTGGCCAAGGGCAGAGGAATTCTTTATTTCCACGGCCTTCCACGGTGATTGTCTCCAAACTTTTCCTTAACCATCATTTCTTCAAAATGAAAAATCAAATTGCATCTCCAAGCAGCTTGGAAATCGATTTCTTTCAAAATGAACTTTTGAAGAAGCGATTCCAAAGAGAAATAAGAGGAGGAGGGTGGGAGGGTTGGGGGCAGGGACAGAGCAGCTGCCAGGGCCTCTGAGGGCCCGAGGGGGGGCCCTGGCCAGGCTAGGGCCCCCCCTCCTCCCCCTCCCCACCCCCCTGCCCAGCCACAGCTTGGACAGTCTCCCCCACCCCTGCCGGCCCTCAGTCCTGACCCTGCACCGGGGGCCTAGCGGCCTGGCGTGGGAGACCCAGCAAGTGCCCACCTCACGTGCAGGCCTAAGCCCTTCGGGGGCAGAAACGGGGCTCCACAGTCAGCCCAGGAAGGGTGGGCTGTCGTGTTTGCCTGTAGAGGGTTCCAGTTCAGGTAGATGTGAAAGGCTCAGCACTGCACCAGCGTCGGTGCGGGGTCAAAGGAGGGGGGCAGCTCCGTGCCAAGGCGAGTCACGGCCAAGTCCAGCATTCAAGGAAGGATGGGTGGTGGTGGGGGTGGTGGTGGGGGGAGACCCTTCATGGGGGAAGAGGTGTGTGCCTCAGGGTTTGTTTGCGTCCCTACTGTGTGCCAGGGACTTTGGCATTTATTAATCCATTTTACACATGAGGAACTGAGGCTCAGAGAGGTGGAGCAACTTGCCCGAGGTCACACAGGGAGAAAACTCAGATCATCCTGGGTCCCCAGCCTGTACACCACCCAGGGTCCCCACAGAGAGCGTCTCCGGAGGGCTTCCCGGAGGAGGTGGCTAGTGAAGGTGATGGAGAGGGAACGGCAGAGAGGGTTTTCCTGGCAGGGGAAACTGCACAGTGACAGGCAGAGGGTGCACAGAGGGGGGATGGCGAGGCAGTGGCTCACATTCTGGGGGAGCAGGGAGGCGGGGTGGACAGGTAACAGGCCAATTCCGCCCCTGTGAGGGGGGAGGGGGAGGGGCTCCTGGTCTCAACAGGCAAAGGGGGTGGATGAGGAGGGCTGCCTGGCAGAGGGTACGGCGGGGGGGGGCGGGGGCGGTGATAGTGGCGCCCACAGCGAGGGCTTACTAGGGGCTAGGTGCTGTTCTAAGGGTCTCACATGAACGAATCTGTCAGCCCAGTGAGGCAGGTACCAGGACAATCCCATCTTAACAGATGCGAACGCGGAGATCCGAGAGGTTGAGTCAGAGCTCAGAGGTGGTAACGCTGGGACTCCCACGCAGGCTCGCCCCTAACCCCCCCTGCTCTGCTGGGGAGAGAGAGCAGGGGAGCAGCGGGGAGGGGGGAGGGCTGGCTGCCCCAGCGGCTGGGCTGGGTGAGGCCCCGCGGAGGAGGGCAGCGGAGGCCTGTGCGGGAGGACCCTCGAAGGCCGTCCTAAGGAGCTGGGGCTTCCCCTGAACGCTGAGGGCCTGTGGAGTCTTCCAGGAGCGGGGTGGGGGTGATGGTGTGACCAGGGCTCCCCCCCGCCACCCTCCCCGGCTCCCGGCAGAAGCACGGGCATGAGGGGCAGGAAAGAGAGGCGGCCCACAGGGAGAGGCAGAGGCAGAGTTTCCCGGGGTACGACAGGAGGCACCCTGGGCCTGTCTGTCTGTCTGCTCCCGACGCTGTTCCTCCTGGGCCCCGAGAGCCCGCAGCACTAGGGCCTTCTGTGGCGGCCTAGAGCTCCGGGGCGAGTGGGGTACGTGTGCGTGTGAGGGTGTGTGGATTTGCGTGAGTGTGAGGTGGCTGCTGGGTTTGTGGGGGGAGGGGTTGCGTGCGTGTCTCGTGGTGGTGATGGTGGCGGGTGCGGACATGGTGCAGCCAGCCCGGGGCAGGAAGGTGCCGGGAGAGGGTGATGGGGTGCTGGCTGGGCTGCCGCGCACTGCAGTGTGGGAGCTCAGTGTGGCTCTCAGAGAGCCTGGCCCGTCCCGTGGCAGGTGCTCCTCTGGTCCTCGCCCCTTCCCCGCGCTGCTCTGCCCACCCTCTGGTTAATGCCTGAGGGAAGGAGGCGGAGGCCGGAAGGAGCAGGAGGACTGGGGAGATCTGGAGGGGGCAGGGAGGGGGGCAGCAGAAGGTGGGGCCCGGAGGGTAGTGGGGCCCCGGGGGGCAGGTTGGGGGGGCCCTGGGAGAGAAGCGCTGGCAAGGCCTGGCTCCCTCCCTCCCTGTCTGGCAGCTGGGGTCAGCAGGAGTGCTGGGGGCGGGTGGCTTAGCAGCAGCGGGGCGCTGGCCAACGTGGAGGAGGAGGAGGAGAAGGAGGCAGAACCACAGGCTACCGAGGGGAGCCGTGGGGGCTCTGACAGACAGAAACCTGAGGCCGGAGACAGCCCTGGGGCGGCGGGGGGGGGGGCTTGGAGGCGGTACCTCCTCTGCGCCAGGCCCCGGGGAGCTAGTCCTCACGGGAGGCCAGACAATGGGCTGGTGGGATGCCCCGTTTCCCTGGGGGAAACTGAGGCTTAGGTGGTCCCGCAAGTGTTCAGGCAGAGGGGGGATCATAGAGCCCAGGGTTTTGTAGAGAGAGGGTGGGGAGGGGAGGGGGAAAGGGAGGTGGGGGCGAATGTGGGGTCTAGACCTTTGGGCTGGGGCTCCCTCATGCCTGGGGATTCCTGGACAGAGGGAGGGGGCTGGCCTGAGGGCGGGAGCTCTGAGATCTAGTCTCCACCTTCTGACACCTCACTGTGTGTCCTTGGCCAGTCACTGCCCCACGGTGGGTCCCAGCCTCTCTGTCTGTGAAGTGGAGGAGGCCTTGAACTGCATCGTCTGCCGTATTTCTTTCAGCTTCTGTGACTTGAACCCCACGAGGCCCACCTTGCTGACATGCACGGAGAACCGATGGGCACAGCTAAGCTCCCTACCCAGGACTGTCCCTTAGCTGCTGTGGGAGCACTCTCTCTAGCTCTCTGTGCCTCAGTTTCCCCCTGCTCTGATGGGATGGAGGGGCTTGAAATGGATCTGTCTGCCCAGGCCTGGCACAGACTAGCTGGATGAATGCCTCCTGTCTCCCCTCCCCTCCCCACACCTAGCTTCCCCAGCTCTTGAAGCCTCCGCAGGCTGGCTCTGATGAAAGGTTCATTTTCCTTTCATTGTGCAGGTGACAAATTCTGCCGCCAATAATCTCTTGTGAAAAATCAACAGTGAAGCCCAGCGGCTCCCAGGGCCCCGGAGAAATTTGAGTGGATTTCCGGAGAAGCATGGTGGAAAAAACCCAGGGACAGCTGTGGGATCTGGGGGCAGGGGGACAGGGAGGGACAGGCACACTCAACAGTGTGCGGCCGGGACTGGACCGCACCGGCACCTCGAAAGGAGGGGCTGCCCTTCTCATCACATCGGGAGCCTCTGTCCAGGCCGACCTTTCCTCTCCTCGGCTCCCACAAGGAGATGGGCCAGCCTTGTGGGCAGCAGGAACGGTCCGAGTCAGCCAGGGTGGTATGGTGGGCTTGCTCTGAGGCTGCGTGGGGTGTTGGGGGGGGAGGGTTGGGGGGGAGTGTGGGGGGCGAGGCAGGCCCTACTCGAGGGGAAGACAGAGGAAGATGGGAGGGGAAGACAGACGGAGAGAGGGGTCCCGCTCTGAAGGGCCCGAGAGCCCAGGAGAAGGTGGGCTCCCTTGGAGGACATTGGGAGCCAGGGAAGGTTCGGAGCAGGAGACAGAACTGTGTCACCTGATCCAGTGTGCCACCTGTCTTCTCTGCCCTCCTTTGGGATGGGGGCCTTCAGTCAGCCTCCAGGGACTCAAGCCCAAATCCTCTGTTGGGGGAGGGTGGGGAGTGCCGGGGAGTGGTAGGGCAGAGGGCGGGAGGCTGGGGGAAGACCCACCTAACACAGATGGAGCACCACCCTCGTGCCAGATTATCTCAGGGCTCCCTGCAAGGCGACGCAAGCTGTAAGTGGCTTTGTCTGACCGCAGAGCGCCAGCAGGAAGGGGACCCTTGCAGTGACCTGTCTGTGGGGGGAGCTCTCCTAAATGGTCTCATTTGTGCCTCTTCCTCCTCCCTGTGAGGGGCTCTGTCCTCACAGGCCCACTTTACAGATCAGAAAACCGAGGTTTTGTTTTGTTTTTTTTCCAGAAAACCGAGGGTTTCAGAATTGTCAAGGGTTAGTGGCCATCAAAGAAGCCCATATTTCTGGCTTCCAGACCAGTGTTTGGCACAGAGAAGGTGTTTGATGAATGGATGGGAGCCAGGATTTGACCCCTCCCACTCTCTGGACTCCAGAATGGGTGCTCTCCAGATGGCACCATAGAGCTTTCTCTGAGCTGGTGCTATTGTCAGAGAGCATGACAAGCCCAGAAATAGAACCATCTGGGAAATGTTCAACCATCTTGGAAACATAGCCCAGAGAGGGAAAGTGATTTGTCTGAGGCCACACCGTGGCAGAGCAAGGACCAAGACCCAGGTCCTCAGACTTGCCCCCCAACCCTGGGCCCAGGCTGGTGGGCACTGTGGACTCGACCCTGAGCTGGGCAGGAAGTGTGGGCGCTGTGGCAAGCGCTCCCTGGCTCTGAACCTGGGCCCAGGATGGGCAGGGAGAGAGGGCGAGGGCCATGGTCACCAGCCACAGTGTTGATGCAGCAGGCTGCAAAGTGGACTGTTGTGTAGTGAGCTGGGGCCGAGCCTCGTCCAGCTGCTGGGGGGCCCCCCTCCGTGGCAGCCAGACCCCCGAGAGGAAGGCCTGGCCCACTTCTGCCCTCCCTCTCTGCCTCCCTGCACCCCTTGGGACCCACTCAGCCCCAGATTCCCATTTCTATCATTGCCCCGTGGCCACTTGTAAGGACAGTGGGTCTCCTCCCTCATGATCCTTCTTGCTCATTCTTTCCCTCCATCCGTCCTGATGTCTCAGACGTCAGCTTCAGACTGATGTGGTTTCGGAGGCAGGCATCTCTCAGCTGTGTGACCTTCGTGAAGCCGCATCCATTTGCCCGTGGCCTTGCCCGGGGCCTCACTTTCTCATCCGTACAATGGGTTTAGTACCCGTGGTGTCGGCCTCTCAAGGGTTTCCGTGTCCAAAGAGGCCCCTGAGCATCAAGCAGGTGCTCTCTCTGTGGTAGCCGCCAGACGGTGATGGGGATTTGTGGTAGAAATCATTGGACTCCAGGCGCCTCACCACCCACTTGCCACCTGACAGCCGCCTTCCGGCTCTCCATCACGGCGGGGGAGGCCAGGAAAACTCCCCACTCCCTGCTATTTCTCCTCTCAAGCCTCCTGGGAGGTTAATAGCAGCTTCTCACCGGGATAGTTGGCTTTTTTTCCCAGTCTCCTCTGCCCGTTTCTTCTCTGGGAGGATATTCTCAGGCTAGTCTCGGTGAGGAAGGGAAGGAGGGGAAGCATTTGCCCATTGAGGGGACCCTTAGGGATGGGAGGGGGGCTGGTCCAGGCAGGACTTGGATCGGGCAGTGCCTGTTTCCAGAACAGTCCCCAGGCGCCGGGCCGGGTTTAAGTGTGGCAGAAAAGACTCCGGAGTGGGCTTGCACGGTTCACTTCCCTAGCCCAGGTTATTTGACTGTGGGGGTGTCTGAGCCTGTTGGGGCCCGAAATGAACCTGGTGGTTCCTCCTCAGGAGGGACCCTCCCCTTTCCCTTCCTCAGGAGGAAGGGAAAGAGCTTTGGCAAACTGCAGATGGAGAGTGGGGGCCAGGCGACACGCTGGGTGTTGGGGCTGGCCGGAGAGCCCCTGGGATCCACCCCCCCTCCCCCGGCTCATCCCTGGGGCCTGGGGCTCCTCCTGCGGGTATGCGCCCCAGCCAGCCTTGGCGGGTAGGGGCCGGCCACTTTGTGTGTGTGTGTAGTTTTTAAAAACTGTGGTAACATAACATAATGTGAAATGTTAACCGGTTTTAAGCAAACAATTCGGGGGCTCTAAGTGCATTCACACTGTTGTGCAACCATCACTACCGTCCATCTCCAGAACCTTCTCATCTTCCAAAGAGAAACTCTGCCCATTAGACAATCACTCCCTTCTCCCTCCCCGCGCCCCCGCTCCCCCAGGACCTCCTTCTACTTTCTGTCTCTCTGGATTTGCCACTGCTGGGCATCTCACAAAAGTGGAATTAAATATTCATCCTTTTGTATTTGGATTATCTCTTTCAACATACGAGGAAACTGAGGCCCGGAGAGACCACGGGGCTTGCCCAAGCTGCGGGCCCTAGCCCCCATCCCTCCATCTTGTCTCTTCTGTTTCCACATATCTGTGAGTCTCCCAGTTTGCCTGTCACACCTCCAGAGTCCCGTTTCCTGGAGGAAGAGAGAGGAGCTAAGAGCCCCTGGGTTGAGAGACTCTAAATGTGGCGCCCACATCTTCAGGGGGCCACCTGGCTCTGCCTAGGGGAGGCCTGGCAGCCCCAGGCTTGATGGGGAACATGCCAGAGACCGCTAGGCCCCTTGGAGGTGCCAGTGTTTCTCTCTTGATGCTCACCCGGTGACCAGACAGACCTTGCCCATCGCCTCCGGTTGTGCTCACCTCACCCCTCCCCAGGGCTCTCTGGATAAGGGAGGGGACAGGCTAGAAGGGCCACCTGAGGCAAAGAAGAGCCTGATCCAGGGGTGGCCCACACTTCCTGACACAGTTCCCATGTCGTCGTCCCAGGCCTTCCAGGCTCAGGGTGTGTGTGTTTGGAGAGGGCCAGAGTGGCTGGGAAGCTTATAGTTACTGGGAAACACATTTATTATGCTCTCAGTGTGTGGGGGGACATAAGCAAGTCAGGTGTCTGGTGAGGGAAGGGAAGGTAGAAAGAGTTCCCCCATACCCTCCTCACCTTCTTAGTCCAAGACTTAAGACCCTATGTGATCTGGCCCAGCCCACGTGTCCATCAGCAAATTCCACAGATGCCTTCGTTCACTCAGCAAGTATTGACTGAGGAGGGCTATGCCCAGGCACGGTGTCAGATGCTGGGGTCACTGCCACAGCTGTGCCGAAGGCGAACCTGCCCTGTTTGCCTGGAGTTCCCGAGCTTGTGATCCTGTAACAACACCTAACATTAAACAAACAATCCAATGACGTGGGGCCACAGGCAGTGCACAGGGAGCTCCGAGGCCTCGTGAGGGACCTGAGAGCAAGCTGGACTCAGAATGGGAGCTCGAAGAAGGCTTCCTCAAGAGGCTGTGGGGCAGAGGGATGGATGGACCAGCCGGGCAAAGAGCTTCAGGAAGAGTGTCCCAGGCAGAAGGAACAGCACATGAAATGGCCCAGGGGTGAGCTTGGGGACCGCGGAGGAGGCGAGAGAGCAGCAACCTTGTTGAGTGAGTGGAGGGTGGGGGCTGTGGGGCTGGGGCCTGCACACTGAGGGCTCACCACAGGGGACTTCATACCCAGGTGATCAGAAGTGTTAGTAGGGGACAAGGAGGAGAGATACCCTAGGCCGGGGGATGGAGTTGGGGTCGGGTGGTGTTACCGGAGTCCAAGGACCATGGAACCAGGTCGGCAGCTGGGGCCTTGGAGGAACGGGAGCCATGGGCAAGCAGTCAGAGAGGGGAGAGCCCTTGGGCACCTCCCTTCCTCTCTCCCTCCAGGCTCCCGGTAGGGCCTCTGGTTGGCTGACTCCAGCTGAAAGGCAGGTGATATGGAAGCTCAGGAACCGTGGCCTGGGTGGCCTTGGGCAAGTCTGCCCATCTCTCTGAGCCTCAGTTCCTTCATCTGTTAAAGGGACCAATCCCACGGACCGTGCAGGTCTTTAGTAAAGGCTGGAGGTAAAGGCAAGGGGGCCGTTTCTCTGCTGGGCACTGATAGCACAGAGTATGGCCGGGACCCTGCTTGGCTCTCTTCTGCCCGAAGGTTGACCTGCAGGCCCCACGGCCTGTCATTCCTCGGATCCGTCAGTGCTCACCATGTCCCCGTGGTCCTGGAGCCTCAGAGCTGTGTCAGACCCCAGCCTCTACGCCCCCAGCTCAGGGCCGGCCGATGGTTGCAGACTGCACAGGGCTGCTCCCACAGGTGCAGGTGAGCACCATCAGCTTCCAAAATGGGGGTGCGATGGTGGGGTTGCACCTTCCGAAAGACCTCCTCGCGGTAGGAGGCTGTGCCTTGAAGGCCTGGGAGCGTATCCCAGGCAGAGAAAGCACACAGCACATTCCAGGAAGCAGGAATAAGCTGGTCCGTGTGTGAACCTCAGAGGCAGCACCACAGGTGATGCAAGGGAGCCCAGTGGCGCCAGGTCTGATGGGCCTTGAACCCCAAGTGGAGTCGTTTGACTTGATCCTCAAGGCAATGATGAGAGAGAGAGAGAGACAGACTGGGCAGCTCTGCACTGGGAAAGACCTGTTAAGATCCAGCCCAGCATCAGGTCCCTTAACACCTGCCTTGTGGGTGGCGGCCTGGAGGGAGTGAGGCTCAAGACAAGGAGACTAGCGAGGGGGGTCTTTCTAGGGGGTCCCAAGGTCGAGTCCCCTGGGTTCCCAGCCAGCCCCACCCCCACTGCACTGGCTTTCTGGGGCTGCCAGGCTGATCCCTCTCCCTTGCCCCAGAGCCCTGGGAGATGCTGTTGCCTGGATTCTGGAAAGCTCCCCAGTCCTGGGCCAGCCCCGCCCTGTGCCCTGCATTGAGGCCATACTGCCACATCCGAGACCGGACTCCGACGGATTACTTGTTGCCAGCTTGGTTCATTCTTGCTTAGATCGGGAAAGGGAGAGCTGGAGGAGGCTGGGGAGGAGATGCGAGGAGGAGCCTGTCAGTGAGGAGGGGGAGGGCAGTCGGGGGCTCTGCAGGGTGCAGTGTGATGGGGTCCTCCCAGTGCTGTGACGGGTGTGTGTGTGGAGCTGCGGGTTTATGTCTTGGAAGGGAGGGCACGGGGAAACCTAGCAGTTCACTGGGGCTAAGCCTGCTGCTTTTACTTTCTCCTCCCACCCTTTCATGACCCATCAAAGGTTAAATAGGGACCCTACCACCACCTCCAAGCTCCAAGGGGGGTTATCGCTGAAGTCAGGCTGGGCATCCCTAGCCAAGGGGAATCCTGTGGGCTGGTGGGCGGCACAACTGGTCCTCTCCCTTCCCCTGGCTACACTGCAGCCTAGCTCCACTGTCACACATCCTCAGCTCCCTCCCGGGAGATAGGCTGGAGGTGGGTGGCAAGGTGCTTCAGCGCAGGGAGGGGCTTCTGGGAGCAGAAGATGAGGGGAGGGAGACTGAAGAGGCAGGGAGCTGAGGAGACTGGGAGAAGGTGGGGGAGGTAAGGGGGGCAGAAATTGAGAGCAGGCAAGGGAGAGCTGGCAAACCAGCGGTGACAAAATAGGGGTGGTTGCCTGAGTCCTGTGTGTGTCTGTCTGCTTCATACACATTATCTCATTTAATCCCAACATCTCCAGATACTGGTATTATTTCCAGAGTTTAGTTTTGTAAATGTTTGCGTTTTATTTAATCTGTTCATTGGAATTGCTAATGCATTCATGCATTTCAATATTTAAAAGACAAGTGTGCAACATCAGGTCTGCGTCTCCTGGTCCCTTCCTCCAGGGACCAGGCTCCCCTCCCTGGAGTCCCACAGCTTCGCCAGCAACTTTGATTCTGTGCCAGGGTATCTGCGCAGAGACATGCAAACACATGCATAGGAAAACAAATATGTACACAGACATTTCCCCCCCTTTTTAACCCATTAAAGGGCCACATTCCATCACCAGGCTCTTCTGAGTTTTTCCCCGCTTAAATCTATTTTATACCGGAGGCCAGCACTAAGGCTCAGGGAGGTTAAGACAGTCGTCTAGGGTCGCACAGCAGGGCTGGCGAGGTGGGCAGCGACCACGGCACACTAGGGGCAGAGGGGAGAGGATCGGTTTGGGGTGGGGGAGAAGGGGAGGAGCTCTCCTGGCGGAGGCAGCGGAGACAAGACAGGGCTGGGGTGGGGGGGGGGACAGCGGAGAGCGGAGGCGCCAGCCTGGGCGGGCGCGGGAGGCGGAGGAGGCGCTGGGGCAGGCGAGGCTCCGTCTCCTGCGGTCTCCGCTGCGGCGGGGGCGGGAGGAAGCGGGTGGGGGCGCCGTCCTGGATGTCCTCCTCTGCCCCCTTCCAAATCCTGCACTTGGGGCCGTCAGGTCCCCCCCCTTCCCAGCCTCCGGATTAGGTCTGGGAACCCGGCGGAAAGCAACCTGGTTCTGGTCCTGCTCCGGCCGTCCGACCTAGGACAAGCCACCTGCGACATGGGTCGGCGGGCGCAGGCAAGGGAAGTGGACGAGGTGACAGATGAGCCTCGTCCTTGGACGTTCCGGGGCTACTCTCCTTATAGGTCCCGCCCGTCCCCTATTTGGTGTCCCCCTCCACCCCTGTCCCAGTGCACTCGCGCCCCTTCCCCCACTGCCCAGGCTCGGAGGAGAGGTGGTCCCCGAGCGTTGGGGGCCGGGCAGACTGTCCCCCTTCCCGGCGGATCTACGTCTGATGCAGCAGGTCCATGCGGGGAGCGCCCAGGCGGGGTGGCCGCAGGTAGCGTCCCCATCGCTGAGCTTTGGTGAAGGCCCCCTTCGGCGCCAGCTACTGAGCGCTGAGCCCGGGGTACGTGCCGCCGGGGCCTAGAGCGTGGCCTCCACTGCTGCACAGCGGAGTTCGAGTCCCAGAGCCGGAGCTATCTGCTTGGTTTCTGTGAGATACCTCCCCGAGCCTCTCTTGGCTCCTCTGTAGGGGTTGGGGGTGCGGTGGGGAAGGAAGATAAGATCTTAGCATGTCTGAGAGGGTAGAAAAGAGTAATCCATGGTGATTGCTTAGCTCAGCGCCTGACTTAGTGAATGCCCAATAAATGTCTGCCAGGATGATGATGGGATGGTGATGGTGATGGTGATGGTGTTAGGGATTCCAGATGGCCTGGCTGGAGGATTCTGGAGCCAGAATGGACCTTAGAGAGACTGCATGTAAATCCCCAGCCCCCTCTACATTCGGGAATAAAGGAGTAACTTGTTCAAGTCTAAAACCAACACTGGGAAGGGAATGTGGTTCCCAAGTGGAAATTTGAGGGTCCTTGACCCCCCAGTGCTCAGCAACACTTCCTCTCCCTGACAATGGGTGCTGCAGCTGAGCTCCCCTTCACTCTTCGTCTTTACTCCCTTCCTTGGAATATCTAAACTGGAAGGGCAGTTGGGTCATCTGGCCTAACCCTCTGGCTCACTGTGTGACCTTGAGCTAGACACTCACCTTCTCTGGGCCCGCTTTCATCCCTGATAAGTGAGGGAGTTGGGCTAACCTAGCAGTTCCCAAACCCTAGCCATGCATTAGAGTCTGAGAGCTTTTAATAAACTGTCAGCGGCTAGACCCCTTTTGCAGACCTGGTGAGCCAGCTCCTCTGGGATCTGAACTGGGGAATCAGTACCCAGCCGAGTCCTGGTCCTGGGAGGCACAGACCAAAGGGCCTTTGAGCTCTTGACCCTGAGCCCCTCTGCAGCCCCCTCTGGGACAGATAAGGACCCTGAGACCCAGAAAGGGAAGGTCATCTGCCTCCTTCTCAGTCTCTTCTCCCACTGGGACCAGACTGACCTGGGGGAAGTTGGCGGTGGCAGGTGCCACCTGCCTGTGGCTGACCGTCCTGTTCCCCCTTGTGCCATCCTTGGTCTAACCTCATGGCCAGGGGCCCTGCCTCACTTTTCTGAGCCCACAATTGTAAGAATCTCATGGGTGCTCCTTGAACACTTCAGGTCCCCGCAGGGCCCCCTCCTGCAGGGGCACCTGGGAAGGACAGCAGTGGAGGCCCTGGTAGGTGGCGGCAGGAAGTAGGCTCATCTGTCTTCCTTCTCCAAGAGCTTGTGTTCTGGTCCTGGCTCCTCTTAGGAGGGATGGTTTGGGAGAGGAACTGATTTAAATGTACTTTTCGTTTTGGGAAATTAAAGTCCTCAATTTGAGAGCATGGCGACAATTAGTGTTTAATCATGGGAGGGTAGAGCACAGGGAAACGTTCCCAATGCATGGCTGGGTGGGCTGATTATCAGCCCTGCTTCCCCTCCTGTGGGGGCTGAGGCTCATCCTGCCCCTTCCCCAGGACAGATTAAAGGTATAATTTGATGAATCAATTTGTTTCCTGGAGGAGGGAAGAGGGAAAAGGGAAGCAGAGATATGATAATACCGGGAACCGAGTTGCTCCACCCTGTCCTACAGGAGTCATTAGGAAGAGGTGCAGGGAAAAGAGGCAGATCCAATCAAGGAAGCCCCAGGGTCTTCCTTCAGGTAGCATGCTGACAGAGTGGCCTTTGAGGCCTGGAAGAGCTGAGTTCAAATCCTGGTTCTAGCATTTATCAGGTGTGTGACCTTGAGAAATCCACTTAACCTCTCTGTGCCTCTATTTCCTTCCTGGTCTCTAAGAGAGGCACAACCCAGCAGGGTGGCTGGGCCATTGGTAGATGTGTCTCCTGTGGTTTCTGGCACATAGTAGGTGCTCAGTGAAGGTGACAGGAGAGAGAACACTGGCTTTGGGAGGGAGGAAATGAAGCTGAGACAGGGGGAGGGGAGGCCCACAGATCCTGGCTAAGCGTTCCAGGTGGGCCTAGCACTAATGGACACTGTGAGTGGCAGGTGCAGATCTAGTGGGAAAGTGGGAGCTGGCCGTGACGGGGCCAGGAGCTCTGGCCACCTCTTTCCTGCTCCCACTCCTCTGGCCAGGAAGGAAGGGGTGGAGATGGGGGGCTCCGGGAGGTGGCATGCGCCCAGCTTCCCTTCACGACTTCCCTCAGCTTTCCCTTCTGCCCAGTGGGCTAATGATCCCCACCTCCCAGGTCTGTTCTGAACCCTGAGGGCAGTAATGTACCGGGGGCGGGGGGGGGGGGAAATTGTAAAAATCAGGAGGTCAGCTAGACTGGTCCCTCTCCCCACCTCCAAGAAAATGTTCTTTCTTTGGGACCCCAGAATCTTGGGGATGCAGGCAGGTGCCTGCGGATTATGCCAGGTAACCCCTTGTCCGCCCCCCACCCCCTCAGCCTGGCCTGAACGGGTGGGTGGGTGGCTCTGGCGCTACCAAGAAGTGCCTGCCTCTGATTGGAGAGCTGGTTTCCATGGTGACCGATTGATTGCCCGACTTGCAGAGACTCAAGGGGAATGAGCAATGGGCCTTTCTCCCAAGCTGGACAGCTCAGGGTTTGGGCTGGGAAGCCCAGGCAGGCGAGACACCTATGACTCCTGTCAGATCTGAGGGCCCCTCGGCTCAGCCTGGGAGCCATGGTTGGGTACCTGCTCTGTGTGTGTCCTGAGTGAGCTACGATGCAATGGGAGGGGGAGGGGACGTGAGCTGGCAGTTAGGAAGCACCAACTGTATGAAAACGAAGCTCCTGGGACTCAAACCTGGCCCAGTAGAGTCCCAAGCTCATCAGCTTAACCACCAGGCTATGACGCTTCCCCATGATGTTTGTGAGGACTCAGCCCGTTGATGGGGACATGCACCCCAGCATGCACCCTGGACCACCAGAATGGAACCGGTGGCGTTGAGCCCTGAGGGCGAGGGAGGGACTAGTCACTGCTGGGGAAGGTCAGGGCCGGAGTGTACAAGGGCTGAGGGCTGCGAGAGTCCGTGAATACGGACATGAGGGATGAGTTGGGGCTGAGAGGACCCCGTTCGGAATGGGGAAATAAAAGCATCCCTGGTGGGGGCACCAGCCTTCACAAAAGGAAGGTGTGGGATGAGCAGGGCATGTGGCAGGGGTCCGATTCTCATTCCGTGGCAGTGGGCTGTCTGGTTTGTTAGCCCCCAAACCCTGGCCCCCATCTTACTCCTTCCCACTCCCCTCCCTCCTGCGCTCTCTCTGGGTGGGCAGATAGGCTGGTTGAACCCTGACTGCCCCCTTTGCTGGGGTCTGGATGCTTCCTTGGTGCCCCCTGCCACGCCCTATCTCCATCCTAAACCCAGGCCCCCCCCCTCCCGCCCCCCGCTCTAGTCCGAAGATTCCTGCCCCAGCCTGGCTCCTCCCCAGTGCCGGCCTCCACCCTGCACTGCCCTGGCCCCTCTCCTATCATCATCTTCTGCCTCATCTTCACCCAGGACTCTCAGCCCAGCCACTGTTCCTCTCCTATCTCCGCCTGCATTCTGCCTGCCCCTCTCCCCTTCCAGCCCTGCCTTCATCCCGAGCCTTGTCCCGGCCTCGGCTTTGCAGATGGGCTCGCTTAGGTACAGGCCTCATTGGCATTCTGGCCACAGCAGCATCCGTCACTGGCTGCAGGCGCGGTCGGGGTGAGGGAGAGAACGGCCCGCTGTGGCAGGTGTTATTCTCCATTTCACTTCAAGAGGTGAACCAATGTCTCTGTGGTAGACATGGACAGGCTTCACCCTGGACCCAAGTCCTCCTCATCAGAGCCCCCGCTCACAGTCTTTGGCTGTGGGGTTGGGGAATGTGAGAGTAGTTGGCCCCTGACTTCAGGCGACCCTGGTCCCCGAAGCCCCATGAGATCTCCAAGGACTGTCAGGGCTCCCATAGGCACAAAAAGGGGTGAGTGAGGCGAGGGAGGAAAGGGGGGAAGGAGTTGCAAGAGCAGATGGAGACTGGGACACTTTAGGGAGGACAGGCCTGGGGGATGCAGTTGGGGACAAGGCCGGGCAGTGGGTCAGAGGCACTTTATATAGGGCTTGGGGACTTGGAGACCCGGCGGGGTGGCTGGCCCTGGGGAGCCACTGGTTGTTGAGCAAGAGACAACTTGCTCAATATCATCTGTATTGATTCCTCTCTTCCTTCGTTGGTTCATTTATTTTTTTATTTTTATTCTTTAAAGATTTTATTTATTTATTTGCGAGAGAGAGAGAGAGAGAGAGAGAGAGAGAGAAACAGCATGAGAAGGGAGAGGGTCAGAGGGAGAAGGGGGCTCCCTGCTGAGCTGGGAGCCTGATGCGGGACTCGATCCCAGGACCCTGGGATCATGACCTGAGCCGAAGGCAGACGCTTAACGACTGAGCCACCCAGGCGCCCCTTCATTGGTTCATTTATAAAACAGGTACTAGGGTGCCTTCTCTGGCCATGCCTTTGCTGGGACTGGTGATACAGAAATACCAGTCACACTCTTGGTCCTCAAGAGGCTCCAAGGCTCACCAGGAGAATGCATATTCATGCCTTCATATCCATGTATATTCATAATGGCCCCGAAGCCCCACTGGTGCGAGGAGAGCTTTGGTATACTGGGGGCAGTGGAGGTGGGTGAGAGATCTGGAAAAGTTCCATAGAGTCAGGGTCTGAACTGAGTCTTGGGGGGGCCAGTAGAGGATGCCAGACCCACTGGACTGGAGATAAAAAAGAAGATTCTAGGCAGACGGGAATAGCATGAGCCACCGCCTGCAGGCTTGATCCAACCTCTTGGATTCAGGCGATGGCTAGCTAGTTTGGGTGTTCAGTAAGACTGCACTGGGGAGCATGGCCTGAATGGAGAGGGCAGTGAGGAGCTGGGAGCAGGGGTGTCGGGAGGCGTGACAGAGGCAGGTCACACGACACAGGCAGGTCACCCCATTTAGGGTAGAAGACAAAATACAGAGAACTCCAGGGGGACAGAGAGACCTGGCAGGCGATGATGAAGGTCAGAACAGAGGGGATGCATGCAAGGAAAAGACAGCCAAGTATGCACCCATCCATCCATCTAGAAAATGTTTGCTGAGCACCTATTGCATGTCAGGGACTGTGCTGGGCACCGGAGGTGGAACCAGTGGGGCTTGCTCACTGATCGGGTAGGTGGCTGGGGTGTCAGCTGGTGAGCGTGGAATGAAGACAAAGGACAGTAGAATTAGGAGGTGGGCGATGGACACTTTGAGCTCAAGGAGCATTCCTCCAGACACTGTGATTGGGGACGGGGGAGGTGGCGAGGAGCAGGGCTGGAAGAAAATAAATGTATTTCCGATGGGGGAGTAGAAAGGACTAATTGCGTGTATGGTGCTTTGCTGGTCTTTTCATTTAATAGTGTTCCCATTTGTCCGGATGAGGAAACTGAGCCCCAGAGACTTCATCACTTGTCCCCTTAGTGTAGGGGTGGGCAAACATTTTCTGGAAAGTGCTAGGTAGGAAGTATTTCCAGCTTTGGGGACCATACCTCTCTGTCAACCAGACTCAAGTCTGCCATTGTGGTGGAAAAGGCAGCCGTATTCAGTAGCAAAAGTGAATGAGTACGGACGGCTGTGTTCTAATAAAACTGCATGAGTGTTGGGATTTGAATTTCTTATAATTTTCACGTGTCAGGAAATCGTCTTCTTCTTTTGCTGTATTTTTTTTTAATATTCAAAAATGTAAAAACCATGCTTAGTTCCAGGTTGTCCCAAAACAGCTGTTGGCCTGTGGGCTTAGTTTGGCCACCCCTGGTTGGGAGGTGGTAGAGCTGGGTTTCCAACTTGGATCTGCAAGTCCGTGGACCTCCTGCTCCAAGTGCTGTGCCCACCTCCGCCTCCTTCCCATGGGCTCTGCTCAGTCTGTCCCGTGGTCCAGTCATCCGGGATGCCCATGGGCACTCTGCTCCCAGGCAGCTAGTCTTGGGGGGGAGGCAGGGTGAGTAGGTCATGAGTTCTGGGAGGGGGTCCCTGCCCCACCAGCTGGGAAGACCCGAAACCTCTCCGGGCCTCAGTTTCCGCATCTGTAAAGTGGGGCTTAGCAGAGAACCCACTGTTAGGCTCACTGTGAGGCCACCGTGAGAGTAGGCCTGGAAACGTGCCTCTTCCCTTGGTGGCCTCAGTTTCCCTCCTCCGCCCCTGGTCTCCAAGCCTGGTCTCCTCTGCTCCGCACCTCTGCCTCTGCCTCCCCCATCGGCAGCCCCGTCCTTCACGCCGAGAACAACACCCCAGGTGTCTCCCAGCTGCCTCCAGCGCCAAAGGGTTCTCGAAAACTTTTAAAAATGAGGCTCCCTCGGGGCCGGCAGGGCGGTCAGGAGGGGGCGCCCCCGGGGGAGCTTCCCCGGCGGCTGGTGGCAGTGGCTGCTCCTGGCCTTTCAAAGGAAGATCTGTGGCGGATTATTATGGAAATCAGGCCCGAGCAGCGTGCCCGTTGGCGCGGGAGCCGGGAGCCCGGGGTGAGCGCCTGCTGGTGGCTGGGGGAGGTGGGCTGGGGTGTCCCCAGTCCTCACCACGGCCCTGCCCCAAGTGTAAGCGTGCCCTATCCTCGCCCTGGGCGGGGGTGGGGGGTGGTGCGAGGGAGCCTCGGTGGCGCTGTTCCCTCGCAGGGCTGATGGGCAGAGTTGCAGCTGGAGGGTCTGGGCTTTGAGGCGCTGGGGACTGGGGCCTGCGGTGCTGGTTATTTTCAGTCCAAAGGGAGGAAAAGGCTGTGGGGCCACCGCCCTCCCTGTGGGAGTAGAATGGGGCATAACAAGTCCCTCTTATTCAGGGTGCACTTTGCACCCAGCACCCCACTCTGCTCAGCGCACTGTGGCTGTTAACCTATTTAAAATTTTTCCATTGATGTGGCCGTTATCACTCCCATTTTATAGACGAGAAGATAGAGACCCGAAGAGGCAAAACTCATAGGGCAAAGACCTGAGAAATCTGAACCTGAGGCTGCTACCACCTGTGGTCAGTTCTCACACCCTTGGTCCTCCTGTCTCCAGCTGGAGGATGGGCCACTTGAACTTCCAGGGGCGCCTTCCCGCCCTGAACTCCCCACGCCTCTTCAGAGGGGGACTCTGCAGATGGGGAGACAGACGCTCTGCCTATGTGTGGGGCAGAGCTGAGGGTGAGGGGTCAGTAGTGCTGAGATCCCCAGTTCCTGCCTATGCCCTGTGCCCTGTGCCATGACCAGAGGGTTTGAGGTGAGCCGGGAGGACACGCTCCTCTCCCCCTGCCAACCGTAGGTGCACAAAATCCCATCATTCCCCCAAATCCAATTCCTTTATATGTTTCACATTCTGGAGAAGGGAGACCATCTCGGCTTAAAAGTGTTGGGGAAATAAAACTAGGAAAGTCAGATGGATTTGGCCACTCCGTAAGCCAGAAAAATGACCCTAGTTAGAAAGGCAGGCAACAGCCTTGGAAAAATCATTGTAGCAAACAAGAGCTGCTAACGAGGCCAAGAAACCCACAGGTACACGGGCAAAGGGCAGGAGCCGACAATTCACACCAGCAAGGAAACACAGGGGCTTAACCATCCCATGGAAAGAAATCCATTCCCACTCAGAGACATGAAAGGCATGCAAACTTTAATAAGTGTAATTCCATTCAAATTAACCAATATTTTAAAACATGAAGTTATTTATTTATTTATTTATTTTTTAAAAGATTTTATTTATTTGACAGACACAGCGAGAGAGGGAACACAAGCAGGGGGAGTGGGAGAGGGAGAAGCAGGCTTCTGCGGAGCAGGGAGCCCGATGCGGGGCTCGATCTCAGGACCCTGGGATCATGACCTGAGCCGAAGGCAGACGCTTAACCATCTGAGCCACCCAGGCGCCCAACATGAAGTTATTTAATACACCGCTGAATCAAACTCTCTTTAACTGAACTCTAGTGTCACGCCTTCCAGAGCTCTGCAGATGTTAGCTGCTCTCAGTCCTTACAATGGCCCCAATTCACAGAGGAGGAAACTGAGGGTAAGAGCGGTTAATTATGTAATTTGCCCCTGGTTACACAGCTGCAGAGTAACTGAGCAGAATCCCGTCACACTGCCAAGCAGGGGCGTTTAGCCCTAGGCCAGTGGTTCTCAAAGGGCGGTCCCAGGTCCGAGGCATCAGTATTACCTGGGGACTTTGTACAAATGCTGGTGTCCAGGCCTCACCTCAGAGTTACTGGATCAGACTCTGGGGGTGGGGCCCAGCTCTCTGCATTTTAACAAGTCCTCCAGGTGATTCTGATGCTAAGATTCAAGAATTAGTGCTCTAGGCTCCGGGCTCCAGGTGAGCATTCAGCAGTGGATTCTTGCTCCTATTACAAAAGATAAGTTAGACTGGCCCAACCCTTTTGAAATAGCCAGTAAATGGCCAGTAATTGCACTCCTGAGAAGCCCTATGGACAAGGTTTTAATCCTGATGCTATTTTATTTATTTTTTAAAAAGATTTTATTTATTTATTTGAGAGAGAGAGAGCACATGAGGGGGGGGGAGGGTCAGAGGGAGAAGCAGACTCCCCGCTGAGCAGGGAGCCCGATGCGGGATTCGATCCCGGGACTCCAGGATCATGACCCGAGCCGAAGGCAGTCGCTTAACCAACTGAGCCACCCAGGCGATTTTAGACAATGTATTTATATATGTGCAAAACTGGAAACAATGTAAGTCTCCAACAATAGGGGATTAGGGGAGAAAAACTTGGACTCATCTACTAGATGGTCTTTGGTCATTGAGAAGTGAGTTTGTGAAGAATGGACAACATGGCACAGTGAGGGTAAACGACGTGTTCTGGTTTGCCCAGGATGTTCTCAGTTTTAGCTCTGACAGTCCTGTATTCTAGGAAACCCACTGGCCCCGAGAAATGAGGACAGTTGGCCATCCTAGTTGTAACTGGGACTAGTTCTGCAGTCCAAGTATTTCTGTTCTCTCTTCTCAAAGGGCAGGTGGCAGGATGGTCTTTCTCTTTCCTCTTGAAGTTAGGTGGCTAAGTGACTTGTTTTGGCCCATGAAATGTGAGCCAAAGTGATGCGTCATATCCAGACAATGCTCCTGACAGCCTGTGTGGGGATGACACCTCCTCAGCCCGGGGTTCCTGAGTGACTGATAAGCAGAGGTCCCTGGCCACCAACCCCGCGCCCCCGCACTGGGCAGACAGTGTGAGCCAGGCATAAACTCTTGTGTGTGAAGCCACTGATATTTTCGGGTTATTTGTTACCATGGCATAACCTAGCCTGTCCTGACTGCTACACGTGGGGGAATATGAATTCCACGGTGTTAGGAAGACACATGTTACAGACTTGTATATGCCACAGCATTGCACAGATGTAACACATAAAGCTTACAGGTGTGCTGGGAATAATCAGAAGTTTTTATATTAATCAGCTAGAGGAATTCTTGAGCTTTTTTCTTCCTGATCATTGCATGATCCAACTTTTCTATAATGAGCATGTTTTATTATTTTTTTAATAGGGGACATTTTATTCAAAAAATACTTTCTTTGGGTCAGAGCAGGGTCCTCTCTGGGCTCTTATTCATTAAATGAAAATCTGGAGGAGGAAGAGAGGGGAATTAAGCTTTCGCTTCAAAGGATCAAAGGGACTGTTAAGGTCAAGGAGTTAATCCTCTCTGGCATCTGCAAACTCCCTGCTGGCTCCCAGGTCCTCTTGGCCTCAACCGCCCAGTGGAAACAAGTTGAGCAGATGCTACTTCCTGGCCCTGTGACTCTGGGCAAGTCACAACCTCACTGAGGCTCCACGTCCTCATCTGTTAGTTGGGAATAACCCTGTCAACCTCTCGGGCTACTAAGAGAAGCAAACGAGAGAAAGCATGCTCAATACATGTTGGTACCTTCTGCCTGCCTCTGTCTTCCTCGTGGAGCTTCCGTGGTGGGGCGCCCCTTGGACATGTCCCTTAAGCTCTGTGAGCCTCAGTTTCCTCATGAGAAAGGAGAAGGATGATGTTACAGGCCTCCCTGGCATCCCTGGATGAGGCTGGAAGTCCCTGTGCAGAAGCTGAGAGATGGGGAGAAGGAGAGGGCTTGGGGAGTTTGGAGTCCAGCGGCAGAACTAAAGCTTATACCCTCCCTTGAGACTTCCAGCCGCCAACCACAAGACCTGTACACCAAAAGCCAAAACTGTGAGCACTTAAGATCAGGACAAAAGCAGGCGCTGGGTCTCCTTTGGAGGTTTGGGGCTAGCACACCTGTTTTCTGACATCTCCGGAGTCTTGAAGGGGCTGGGGTGGTTAGGTAGGACTTCCTGTAGGAGGAGGGCTTCAGCTGGTCTTGGAAGGATGGTATGGGCAGCCCCAGGCACCTGTGGGGGTACCCTTGCTCTTGGCCTTGTAAGGAACCCCTATCAAGAATATAAGAGTGGCAGCTAACATCTGTGGAGGGTATATTGTGGATTTGGCTCCCTGTCCTTGTGATTAGCCCACACACTAGCACTGGGGCAGGACTTGGGGAAACTCATGAAGGGGAAGAGTTCCAGGGCATTGGGTGGTGGTAGAGGCCCGGGGCCCAATGTGTTCTGGATAGAACCTCAGCCCTTTGCTTCTCTAGGATTTAGCAGCCATAGGTCACATCCCTTCTGGCCCACAGGGCCACCTGGATGTCCCCAGGTGGACTCCTGTGGATGTGACCAGTCTTTTGGGTGAGCACATGTCTCGGGGTACCTGGGGCAGCCTGGTTTACTCCTCCTGTGCCGGCATCCCCTCTAACCCAGCATTCTAGTATTCTCTGATGGGTCCCACTTTGGATGCTGATTTTGTGGCCGCTCTAAATCTACATGGTCTCAAACCGGGCAGCCTTGGTTCCATGCTGGCGCAGGCCCTCCTGTCTGGGCCATGTGGCCCTGGGAAGTGGGGATCTGTAAGGTGGGGACGACGGTGCTCATGCAGAGAGCGCTGGGAGGTGGGCAGTCAGTGTGTTGGCAGAGGTCCCAGCGCTGTAGCTAGTGTTCCGTGAGCGGTGGCCCCGGCCATGAGCTACCGATGCTCGGCATGGTGGGGTGGCTGGGTGTCTGGGCCAAATCTGGAGCATCGGGTCTTTGTGGGCTGCTTTTGAGCGCCAACTAAGAACTCATAGGAGGATATAAAGGGAGACCTCTGTAAATACTGCCCTCGAGGGCAAAGGTGATGGAGGCCTTAGCTCCTGCTTTGCGCGGTGGGTGCAGGAGATGCCTGTCAAGCCTCTTGGCTCTCTCCGCCCCCCCATACCCATGTTGCTCCTATCCAACTTCTGCCTGTCCCTTACCCCTTTCCTCCAGCTCCCATGCTGCCCTGCGCCTCCTTAATCCATCCCCACAAGCAGCCTCTGGCCACTCTCGAAGTGAGCTCCTCCCTGGCTCCCGGGCTCCAGGGTCTGTGGGTCCCCTCTATGCCCACTGGGCACTTCGCTGCTCTCCAAGGGGCCACGCCACTGTGCTGGGGCTCTGCGCATTTCCCTGGGCAGTCCCTGCAATCAGGACCGTCCCCTCCCCACTGTCTGGCAGGTGTCCCACCCTATCCCTACCGGCCCTTCTCTCCTGTCCCTCACTGCAGGCCCCAGTGCTTTGCCCCTCAAGGAGGTCATTTGTTCCTCTTTTCTCTTCCCCGCCTCTGGCCTCAGCCTCTGACGCATCCATGTTTCTCCCGGAGTCCAGTGCTGGCCTGGAACCAGGTATCAGAAGAGCATGTTCTCCCCCAAGGAGGCCCGGTGGAATCTGGCTTTTCTCCTGGAGGGAAGTTGGATTTTAGGAAGAGGAGGCTGTGCTCACAGCTGCCTAGAAGAAGCCAAATGGGGTGGCGGGGGGGTGAGGGGTTGGGGGTGGGAAGGGCTGTTGGTGGAGATTGGTCCTCTCTGGTGACTGTGGGTCCAGAGAGGGTCTGCCACTTGTCTGAGATCATGCAGAAATTTGGGGCAAGGCCAGGACTTTGACCTAGATGTGTCTTACTTCTTCAGCCATTCTGGGGAGGTCTGGCAGGGTGGGGGGCGTGCAGGCTGGAGGAATGGCTGGGTCTCTGCTGCCTCCGAGCATTGGGGGAGGTGGGCCTTTCATCGAGGGGAAGGAGGGGTTCGAAGCTTGCAGCTAGGGTGGGAGGAGACCTGTCTTTGATTCTTTGGTGCTCATACTTTTTGGACCCCTGGGGAATGCCTGAGTCATCGCTGAGCCAGCAAACAGATTTAGCTTCTTTCATTGTCCCTAATAAATCAATTTCTCCAGGTCTCTCACACCTGCTGCTCGACTCCTGGCTGCCCGCACCCCATCATCTCCTGCCTGCTGGCATCTGGGCCAGTGCTCCCACTCCCCAGGCACGGGGCAGACGCCCCCCCCCTTGCCTCCTGGAGCCCCCTTGCTCTTTCCTCCTCCATCCCAGGGCATCCTGTGCCAAGCCTGTCCTCCCTTGTTCTGGGATGGCCTCTGTTCAGCAGCCACGTTCCTGGATCCCCAGTCAGAGCATCATGACAAGGGGCACCGTGGTCTCAGAGACTGGAGGCATTATTGTGCCTGCAGCTCAGCCCCTGCCAGGGCCCAGCCTCCCTCAAACTCTTGGCCTGCTGAGACTTGTGTTTGGGGCCCAAGGGAATCCCAGAAGTACCTGGCCTTGTCATGCTTCCTTGTCCTAGCTCCTCCTGGCCCCATTGGCTGGAAGAGCCTCCACTTAATCTTTCACGGGCACCTCTTCCAAGAAGGCTTCCCAGATCTTCAACTCTCCTGACCCCACGACTCTTTCCTCCTCCTATGGCCCCAGCCTGTTTTGTACCATGAAAACATGTGCATGGTTTCCTTTGTAATGAGAATGATAGCACTTAACATAACTCTGAGTAGGTACCCAACACCGTTCTATTTTGAACATACTGAATTATTCCCATTTTATAGATGGGAAATCTGAAGCTCAGATCGCTTAGGAAACGTGCTTAAGACACAGGGTAGAGTTAAGCCTTGAACCCAGGCCCTCCGGGTGGCTCTCACTACTGCCCCCCTGTGGCTCTTCACAGTGAGTGGCTCTCATGGCACCTTTTTTATCCACTCCGCCATTCCTCCCTGCCCCCCCACCCCGCCCCAATGGACCCTCCAAACAGTCTCAATTCACCCCAGGGCAGGGGCTGTGTTGGGGCCATGTCTGGGACCCCCTTGCACAGGGAAGTCCGCATTAAAGGTCGTGTCGGGGAAGTCACCTGGCTCAATCCTTCAAGGAGGAAGATCGCATCTAGAGGGGGTAGGCCGCTAGTGCAGGGTCCCAGGGCCAGAAAGTGAGAGAGCCAGGGTGTCTGGCTCCTGGGCTGAGCAGGGGGCCCTGTGCTTGGCAGGAGGGGAGAGCGCAGGCCCGTGCTCATCGGTGCCTGTGAAGGCTGCTTGAGCCTGCAGATCCTCTGCTTCCCCTTCTGGGATGCCCAGACCCAAGCTCTACTCTAGGCAGCTTCGCCTCCCGCAAAGGGCAGCTCTCAGGCCTCCCGGCTGCCTACACGGTGGCAACTCTCATTCATGTGTGGTGGGAGCCCCCTGCTGCCCACAACGAGGAGTGGCGGGCTGGCGGGGAGGTGGGCAGAGGGCCACCCTGGGGAGCGGCGAGGGGCCTGGGCCAGCAAGTCCAGCCCACTGGTCCTTCCCGACTGTGATGTGGCCCTGGCTGTCCGCCTCTTTGGCCAATCCCCCAACCCGCAGCCGCACCAACTTTCTCCTAGTTCCCTGTGTCTCTACACACCTGCACCCGCTGAGGCTGAGGCCCAGAGGGCCTTTTCAGTGGGTTTCATCCTAAGCAAGAATTATTGAGCACTGAGTAGGGACAGGCTGGCCTGGGAGGAGTTCGCAGTTGGTGTGTGCGTGCGTGCGTGTGTGTGTGCGTGTGTGTGTGTGTGTCGGGGGTGGGTGCAGCAGACACGAGGTAAGCTCACTGCAAGATCAGGTGTGTGTCTTTCCCCCGACCTGGCTGCCAACAAACACTCATGCACAGCTCCTTTGAGAAGCCTCTCTGCCCAGCCCAGCCCTCCACTGGCCCCCGTGCCCCCGGGCCATAACAGCGCGGGTTGGTCTAGGCTGTCCCTGCCCCTTCGCACCTGTTTTCCCCAGCAGCCCCCAGCTCCCTTTGAGGGCCACGGCTTTATCTCCATCATCTTTGGATGCCTGGTTCCGTGCATGGAGCCTGGTACGCTGTAGGCGCTGGGGCCGGAGCAAAGAACGTATGGAGAGACTGATCGATCAGTTTGGCACCTTCAGTCCTCAAGGAGCAGCTCAATGGTGGAATCTCAGGCAGGGGCCCGGGGGAGGGCGTGGAGGCCACTTCATCGCCCTACATCCAGAGGGTGCTGCCTAGAACCCTGGAATTCAGGATTGCCAGATTGTAAACCCCATGTGGGCTTGTCCCCCCAGTGCCTGGACCACTGTAGCTACTTAAACATTGTGGAAAGTACCAAGAAGTGAAGGTTACTGAATTCCAGCTTGGGAACCCTCCTCCCCCTCCCCAGTGACTGCTGGGGTCAGCCTGTACTTGCGTCCTTCCGGAGCCAGGCTGGACACCTGCCTTCCGAGGCAGCCGCTCACTCTCTCTTCGGCCAGCACTGCCTGTTGGGAAATTCTTTTGCCTTTCCCTGGCCTTGACAGGGCCACTTCTCCCCTGCCCCTGCTCTGAGGGGACCTCCATCGTAAATCCAGCCTCCGGGGACATCTGCCTGGGTGGCAGCCACGTTGCCCTGAGGATGAGGGTCCAGGGCCCTCTGAAGGCCCACTCTTCTCTGTCTGGTCCTCCTGCCTTCAGCTGGGAAAGGAACGAGAGGGAAGGGCCTGAAGGGGGGGGGCGTCAGGGACAGCAGGTGTGGTCAGAGAGAGGACAGACCCCACTCCCGAGATGTATCATGAGCTTTATTCTGTCTTCTGAGTGATTTCCAGGACAGCCACTCATGCCTGCAAAACACTGCTTCCACCCTCTCAACGACGGGGGAGGAAGCTGAGGGCCAGAGAGGGAAAGGGGGGCGGGGGGGCGAAGGCCACACAGCCAGCGTGTGCCAGTTGCGGGAGAGGACCTAGGAGCCCATGACCCTCAGCCCGGTGCTCCTTCCGTGACTGCTGTCCCTTCAGGGGCCGAAGGAGGTGGCGGTGGTGGCATCCAGTTCCCAGGCTGACGTGGGGTCTGTGGAAGTCCTCAGATGTCCGCCAAGGCCCCCTGCAGATGCCCATCCCAGACGCTCTTGAGTACCGTGTCATTACCAGGCACTCACACACCTCTGGAGACGGGGATCCCACCCCTCACAAGACAGCTACTTTCTCCATGACCCCATGAAAGGTGTGCATGTGTCAGTGGGGTTGGAGGGGAGGAGAGACTGCCCCCCCTCCCCTGGGGAGCCCACCTCGCTCTGGCTCGCCCACTCAGGCTGGTGGTGGGGCAGACGCAACCGCATCTCCTGTTTCCTGCCAGGGAACTGCCCTCCAGGGACTCCCCCAGGGCCCGTGTGAGGGGCTGAGAAGGGCTTCTGAGAAGGAGCCTGTTCAAGGAATCCTCCTCCAGGCTGGGGCCTCCCTGAAGGCAGAGCTGCTTGCGTGTGTGCTGGGAAGTCAGCTCAACCCTTGATGTGCTACCGCGGGTCTCAGGATGCCCGGACCCTGCTGGGGCAGCCCCTCAGCACCACAGGACCCCTGGTCAGCGGTCAGCAGAGAGGCTAGGACTGAGGCTCTGCCACCAGCTTCTATGTCATTCAGTGGCATGGGCGCCGCCTCCAGGCCGCCCTCCTGGTCACCACGGTTCCCAAAGCTCTCTCTCCTTGGCTTCGCAGTTGTGCCACCAGCCCTGCGGGCATACATCTGTCAGGGATGCTCTCTGCCATTTTCTTGAGGAGTGCCACCTGCCCCTCCTCCAAAATGGACATCCTTGCAATTGGAGCCCACTCTGCTCTTGGCTTCCCTGCAGCCTTCGGTCGGAACCCCAGCAGCTCAGGCATCAAGTGCAGACATCTCCAGCCAGAAGCTCCTTAGGTGGATCCAGTACAATCTTGTCCTTCTACCGAAAGGGAGCGGTCCGTGAGGAGGGAGGTGGCAGTTGGGGCACCGCTGGGACCCGCACTGGCGCTGTTACCGTTGCTGGGGGTGAGGGGGCACAGACACCGAAGGCACCAAGACGTTTCTATCCAAACCCCACAGTTTTCCAAGAACCAGAGGAGCGTGACTTGGCAGAGGACACACGGCGATTTGGAGACGGAGTGGGATGGCGTCTGCAGGCGCTGGGCTCCTAGTCCAGTGCTCCTGGCGTCGCCCGGCGGTCCTGTCTGTGGGTCTGAGCTGTGTGTGTGGGTCCCTCAGGCAGGGACGGCCAAGCCCCAGCCGAAGACAGGGGAGGAGCTGGCTGAGAACCCCCTGAGCAGAAGGAGGAGGCATTACCATGGCCAAGGGCGGGAAGCACTCAGGACCCCCACGCTCCTCCACCCTCGAGGGCCGACAGCATTTCAGAGTCCAGATGTTTCACAGAAGAGGAGACTGAGGCCCAAAGGGAGGACAGGGTGCTGGGTTCTGGGGCTGCTTTCCTCGCTCCTTGCTGCAGTGACGTGGGGGCAGGGGGCGGGGGCCTTTCCGGGCAGTGGCTGGGTGCCGAGGGCCAGGGGCCCTAAGTGCCACCTCTGAGCCCGTGAGGCTTCCCACTCACCCTCCTGAGCCCTGCCCCGCCCCCACTCCTGGTAGCTCAAAGTCATGGGGGCGGGGGCAATGTCTATGGGCCAGAAAAGGGTGCCCTGGGGTGGGACGTAAGTCTCCAGGTACCTCAGGTCATGGGGTTCCCGTGACGCCTGGACCCCCCCCGGCACCACCTCCCGGGAAGCTCAGTGCTTGTTGGCAATCTTCTTCTTCCGAGCAGAGACCAGGTCATAGAAGGGGACGCGGGTGATGCTGGCTCTGAAATGAGAGCAGGTGAAAAGATCGCAGGGCTGGGCTGGCTGCCAAGGGGCTCCCAGCTCCCAGGGTTTGTAGCAGGGGTGTGGGTCTCCCAGGGAGGGGACGGCCTGCCGGGTTGCAGGAGAAAGGCCAGATGGCCCCACCAAGGACCAGGTTATGGTGAGTCAGCCTTGCCCGGAGTCCCACAGGCTGGGCGGGAGAGGGTGAGGCCGAGAGCGCACAGCCTTGGGAATTCTGCCCCCCTCCCCCAGTTTTCCGGACCCCTCTTCAGCCTCCCGGAAGGAGGTGGCAGGAGCCCAGATGGAGCCAGCAGGCCTGCTTGTCCCCCCCTGGCTGTGTGCGGGGCAGGTCCCTCCCCCGGGGCGGCGGGGGGCTTGGGGCCTCATCTGTAAAATGGAGGTCAGAGTGGGTTTGGCCTGGCCACTTCACAGGCCTGCTGCACCGCTTGAGGGGAAAGAACCCACAAATCCCTGGGATACAGCCCCTCCCGGCCCGGCGACCACCCGGTGTCTTCCTCTGGCTGACAGGACCCACCATCCCCCAGATCTCCCCATTGGCTCCTGCCCCTCACCTGACTCCCTCCACTGCCCATCCTGGCACCTCAAAATCAGCCCCTACGCCATGGCCTTCTTCACCTGGCCACACCCCTTCGCTGTTTACCAGTCTCCCCGGTGCCCCCAGGAGAAACCCCCACACTAGTTGCCATGGTGACTAAGGACTTGGTCTCCCACTGCCCGGTCCCTGCAGAGCCAGGCCCCCCGCACTGCCCGGCACCAGGCCCCCCCAGGACACCAGGCTGCTGTCCAGGGAGGCCCTGCACTGACCTGCCCTCTCGTCTTTGCCGTTACTGGTCCTTCCCCCTAGAGAGCCCTTCCCTTCCTCTCTACCAGGTCTTTCCAGGGCCCCTTTGGATCCTGGTGCCAACGAGAGCGCCATTCAAGAGCACTGACCACGGGCCAGGCACTGGGCAGAGAGCATCTCGCAGGATCGTCCCACCAGCCCATGAAGTTGGGGCCTCGCTCCCGTGTCCTGGGGCCTGGCTACAGAATCTGGGCAGCAAGGATTTGCATGCCAGAGACAGAAGGGAGATTCCGGATTTAGCCCCTTTTGCGGACAAGGAGACAAGGCCCAGGGAAAAGCAGGGGCCTCCGGGAGGGACAGGAGGCCCAGCCGGCCCTTACCGGATGGCCTCAATCCACTGGTCGCGCTCGTCGGCGCTGGACGCAGAGATGCGGTAAGACTCGTGCTTGCCCTCCACCACCTTGCCCTCGCCGTCCGTCTTACATGCCTTGATCTTCTGGCCCCGGCAGCTGGGGTTGTACAGCTCGAGGCAGAACTGCGGGGAGGTGGCTGGGTGAGGGCTGGGCAGGGGTGGGAGGAGAGGGCAGCCGGGCCGGGCTTTCCTGGGCATTCAGAGAGGACTAGCCACTTGGGGCTGGGACCGACAGCAGGACACACACCACCCCGGGCCGGCTTCCCATGCGGGGCCAAGGGGAAGGAGCTGCTCCTCCTCACGTTGAGAACCTACTATGTGCAAGGCTTGACCTAAATCCACCATCTCCCCTAAAACCCCCAGCTGACTGCCGGGGAAACTGAGGCTCAGAAAGGAGCAGAGACTTACTCAAGGTCATTGGCCAGTGTCAGAGCAGGCTCTGAGAGACAATGAGACCATGCCCTTTTGATGCCATTGACCTGCCCCCAGGACCCACGGCCTCGGGAGGGAAACTGAGGCAACCCGAAGCCCCACCGAGGGCCTCCTGGAGGGCCCAGGCCAGCCGCCCCCTCGCCTCCCTCTCCATTTCAGAAATTCCCCCAGCGGCTGGGGCTCTCAGGACCCCACCGCGCCACCTACTGGCTTCTTGGGGTCGTCCACCTTCTGCACGGAGAGGTTCTCCAGAGGTATGATTCCCCGTGGCTCCTTGTCCTGCAGAAGGGGCCGGAGAAGGCCAGGATCAGCAAATGCAGCCTTGACACCCAGGGCAGGGAGTGAACTTGTGGGGCTCCCCAAACCCATAGAGGAGTGCACTCATCTCCCCAGACTCTGTCCAGCCTTGGAGGGGGAGGGGAGCAGCGGAAGGGGAGGGGAGCAGCGAATGGGGAGCCGGGGCAGGGAGTTAGGAGGCTGCACTGTAAGCTTGGCCCCGCCCCTCCCCCCTCCTTGCCCCTCAGTCCCCCCCACCCCGCCCCGTGAAATGGGTGCGCAGGGGAGCTGAATGATCTCAAAGGGGCCCCAGGCTCTGTGAGTGGACTGATTAGCACCAGTCTGGGAGTGGGGAGAGGGACAGGGGCAGGCTCAGGAGCCCCCTGCTCACAGTGGTGAATTCGAAGTAGTAGAGACAGTTGTCGGTCAGGATGAACCAGCGGCGTTTCCACGTCTTCACGCGGCCCCCTGCGAGAGGCCAATGGCGCAGTCAGCCAGACTTCCTCTCCCTGGGCCACTGACACTTCCTTCCGTGAGAGTGGGGCCTGGAGAGCTTTCCTCTGCCCCTTCCCCTCAAGCCTCCTAACCCCCAGCCCACCACAGTTTCCCCCAGACCCATCACTTTGTCCCTCAAACACCCTATTGGCACTCATCACCCCAGGCTACCCCTGGCCGCTTGAGCTGGCATTCGAGGCTCCTCCAAGATCAGGTCCCAGGACCAGCGGCCGCCCTTCCCCCTCATTTCAACTCTTGGCCGGCTCACTG
The DNA here is from genome assembly GCF_009762305.2 of Zalophus californianus. Classification (NCBI taxonomy): domain Eukaryota; kingdom Metazoa; phylum Chordata; class Mammalia; order Carnivora; family Otariidae; genus Zalophus; species Zalophus californianus. The sequence continues at coordinate 10,936,335 of NC_045603.1, forward strand.
CCTGGCACCGTGCTAAGTATTTCGTCTTTCGCTTGCCAGACAATGTTCTAGATGTTTTTAGAAAATATTTGCTTATTAATCCCTAGAACTGCCTATGAGGAGGGGACTGTTATTAACCCCATTTTACAGATGAAGAGACCAAGGCACAGGGAGGCGCGGTCGTCTGCTCAAGGTCCTGCAGCAGAGCTCAGATTCGAGCCTGCTGTCCCTAGCCCCAGAGCCCAAGTGCTTGGCCATTTTGCCACACATTGAACCCTCCCAGTGCTCGCGATCCCCATTCCACAGCCATGGAAACCGAGGCCGAGGAACCTGACCACTGGCACGTGCAGGGAGGAGCTGAGATCTGTGACTTAAGAGTCTCCCTGGGGCTGGGAACTGTCCATCGGGCAAGGAAGGAGTCGCCATGGTCTGCAGAAGGGCTGGCATCCGGGCATGGGGCCGTGGAGGGCTTGGGCGGGCATCCCCAGCCCAGGTCTCTGTTGCAACACGAGGTGTCTGTCCTTACCTGTCTCCAAACGCCACCATCCCTCGCTGGGCTGCCTCCGCTGGGGAGGCATCCAGGAGTGCTGGGCCCTGCAGTTCCCCTGCCAGATTTGGCAACCCAGCCCCCACCCGTGGCTCCCCTCTGCAGGCTGGAGGTCCTCCCAGCCCCCTTGTCATGCTGAAGGGAAGCTCCCCTGAGCCATATCCTGTACCATTTCCTCCCCCATCCTTCAGGGACACCCAACCTTTTGCCCACCCACTTGTTGGCTGTGTGGCCTCAGACAGGTACCCTAACCTCTCTGGGCCAGGCTTCCTCAGAAGCCCTCAGGAAGAGAGAGAGGCCTGTAGTTGAAGGGTCTGGGGGCCTCTCATCTCCTCTTCCGGCTCGTCCTCCCCTCCCCCACTGTCCCCTTCCTGCCCAGGACAGACAGATGGAGGGATGGGGCAGGCGGATGGCTGGGCGGCAGGGGGGGTGGGGGTGGTGGTGGGGGGAAGGGGGGCGGTGTTGCCTGACTCCACCCCTGAGGCTGCATGTCAACGTGTGCATGTGTGGCGTGTGCCTGCACATGTCTGAGTGCATCTGCCACGTGCCCGAGGGTGCGCCTCACCCAGTTTGAGCAGCCAGCCCTCGCGGTCAGGGTTGAAGAAGGTATGAGTGAGGTCATTGCCGTCATCCTCCGGGATGGAGAAGGGTTCGCTCTTGATACTGTCGAAGAGGTTCTGTCCCCAGAGAAGGGAGGGGAAGACCGGGCTGTGATGGCCATCCCAGTCCAGAGCCTGGACCCTGCTGGGTCCGTGGGGCCTGGAAACGCTCCCTGCTTCCCCCAGGCCGCTGGGGTCCCCAACCTCACCACATGCCAGGTCCCCCCGCTCTGTGGCCAGAGTAGTGCACACATGTGGAGGCCGCTCCTCAGAGAGACTGTGCCCAGCTGCCTCGCCCATGCCCGTCTGCTTGCTGGGCTGGGTCTCCCCCACTGGGTGGGGCGCCCCCCAGGGCAGCCCTGGGTGTCACAACCCCCAGGACTCCCCCAGGGCCTGGCCTCAAACAGGTTGGCAACTCTTTACCGACCAGTCGGTTGATGGTGCCCCCCTTTCCTCTCCCCCACCCCGGCCCCCATTGCTAGAATTCCAGCCCCCGTTGCTAGAATTCCAGAAGAGCACTGGCTTTGGCGTCAGGCTATCTGGGTTAAAATCTCAGCTTAGTCACTCGATGACTGTGTGACCATGGGCATGTTCCTCAACCTATTTGAGCTGCTGGTCCTCATCAGCAGAAATAGAAAGACGCTGACCCCTCAGAGTTCTGGGGTGGGGTGGGGGCGGTAAATGGACTACACAGGGGTCAGAGCCCCTCCCTGCCGTACGTCTAGGGGAAGGTGAAGAGGAGGGAGGGAGGAGTACAGCTTCTGCCTTCACCCAGCCACCCAGCAACCCTCTTACAGGTCAGCTGAGGGAGTCAGAGATCATCACCCCAGTGTCTGAGAGTGTTGCCGACAAGGACACTCAGCTGGGACCTGTACACCCCCACACAAGTTCGCCTGTGTGTGCACACACATAAACGCTCAGACATACCCACATACACACCGGGGTATAGCAGCCAGAGTCAGGGCCTCCTTAGGTAACATCCATGAGGGGAGGGGGGCCCCTCTTTTGCTTAGCTGCAGTAGCAGAGACTTCCAGGTATACCCTGGGTAGGGGGACACGGAGGAGCGACCAGGGAGTTGGGGATTGACTGCCTGCGTCGAGAGGCCCAGCCCAAGGACAGGCTCAACATGGGATGCTGAACTTGGCTCTCAAGGGCAGAGACCTGTTCCAGGTGGGCTGTGGTCACAGGGGTGGGAGTTGCCAGAAAGCAGATTTCAGTTTTCCATGCAGGACCTTCTAGCAGTTAGAGCTGCTAGCATATGGATGGAGCAACCTGGTATGATAATGAGATCCCGGTCACTGGAGGTATGCAAGCCAGGGCGGAGACCTCCCTGTGGGGGAGTTGTGGATGTCCACAGTGGATCATCCCGGTGTGTTTTGAACCCCCTGCCACAGGGCCCTGTGTTCTGTGATCAACCCGCTCATGTTTCCGTGTGTTTGGAGAAACATTCTCAACTGTTTCAGCTTATTAAAACCAGATCCAATGCTGGATCTCCATCTCGAAGATAATTAACTCCCTTCCTTCTGTTGCCTTTGTGTATACTGCTGTACCGATGGTTCCCTTGAGATTTGAAATGAAAAATTTCACAAGTACTGTTGGATTCCCCTAAGGTTTTAGAAATGATGTTTGTTGGTTTTTAAAAGGTCTTTGCTGACCCGATAGCTCCAGGGCTCGGGTGGGGTGTTGGTTACAATCCCACCAGAAGCAGCTTTTCCTGGGCTTGATGGAGGTGGCTTCGGATGTACTCCAGAGTCCCCGGCTCAGCCTGGCTGTGCTGGGGTGGGTGTAGGGAGAAGCAGGGACCACAGGCCCTTTTTTGGAACCCCCACACCCCTAGTGCAGCTGGGAAGCTCTGTTGCCCTTCCTGGCCAGGCCCAGCCCTGGGAATTCCCTGGTGGTGCTGGCTGATCGAACAAAGGCCAGTGGCAGAAAGGCCTTGTCAGCAAAGCTGTCAGCACAGACAAACGTTTGGGAGGCCCAGGACGCAAGCAGGGGTCCAGACAGGGGGGCCTCATCCTCCGCGGTACCCACAAGGGGTCTCCTGGCAGCTTCTGCGGGTGGCCTATCAGCTTACACGTTCTGCTCCCCACAAAGGAAATGGCTCGGTTCATCTACCATTCCTGCACCTTGTAAACACCAGCCCTCCCCCGTAAGTAAACACCCCTGCGTGGGGGGGCGGGGAGGGGGGGCAGCTGGTGGCCACCAAACCTGGCTGGGTAGACGCCAGCTTCCAGCGGTTCTGCTGGTCTTGTCTCCGTCTCTCTCCGCCCCCGGTTTTCCTCTGGGGGCTCCCCTGCCCAGACACTCTCTGTCCAGGTTGCTGAGGGGGGTTCACACCCACCGCTCCCCTGCCCCAGGCTCCAGGAAGGAGCGAATGACTCCCATCTGGCCAATCAGAACATTTCCTCCTGCTGGCCATGGTGTGTGGTTCAGGGAGGACATGTGACCCAAGCCAGCCAATAAGCCTTAGTTCTGGGACTTTAGTTTTAGCTGCTGAGAATGAACCCGAAAGCTGCCTGGGTGGTCTCTGCCGCAGCTTGAAGAGAGCCTGTTTAGGAGGGAAGCCAACATGGAGGAAAAGGTTGCCGAGAGATGGAGAGACCAGATCAAGTCCTGACCTCACTGAGCACCTGGATCTAGCTGAGCCTGAAGCCGGGAGATCTGAAGCCAAATCAATCCCTGATCTTTTCCATTACACGTGTTGAGATTCCTTTAGCCAGGAAGCAACCGGTAACTGGGAAACACAGCCAAGTCCTCCATTCCCAAATCCTGCCTTCTGCTCTCTGCTGAAGGAAGGGCCCTGGAGTCAGACAGGCATGGGTTCGAATCTGATGTCCTCACAAACTATGAGACCCCTGACCAGCTCCCGCTCTAGGAGGTCGGTTTCCTTTGCTGTGAACTAGGAAGGGTGCCCACTGCCTAAGGGTGTCAGGAGGAGTTAATGAGAACATAGAGTGCCCAGAACTGGGCCTGGTATGTGGTCAGTTCTGATGGAGATGTTTGGACAAAAACTCAGGAGGTCCAGGGCTGCCCACAGCAGTAGATGCCCTGCACTGGGAGACTGTTCCCCTGCCTGAGCCTCAGTTTCTCCACCTATAACACCAGAGGCTGGAGAGCCCTCCTTCTTGGCCTCTTTCCTTTTTCTGCTCTTCCACCTGAGCACCCTCTCTGGGCAGCTCTCTCAAGGTGAGTGGCCCTCTTCTTGGCATTCCTTGGGTGCCTGTCAAGTGCCAGGAGCTTGAAGTGCATTAACTCGGCTTCTCAGGAGAACCACCTGAGGGCACCATCATCTGCCCACTTTGCGGGTGAAGAAACTGAGGCTCACACTCAAGGTCACATAACCATAAAGGGCAGAGCTGGGATTTGATCTCCTATCCTCTGAGTGCACACCCTGTACCTTTGCCCTGAGTCTCTTAGGCATATCTGCCTCATCCCTATCAGGATAGCCAGGGCAAGACGGGCTCAACCCGCCTGTCCCCTGCCTCCCATAGTGCACCTCTCTGAAGCCTTGCCCAGCTTAAAAGCATTATGTGTCCTCAGCAGGGCCCAAGCTCCAGTACCACGATGGGGAATCTTTCCACAAAGTGACAAACTTTGAATATCTGAAGGTGCTTAAAGGTGAGGTCTTGCTTTACATATAGGGATGATGAGGCCCAGAGAGAAGGCAGGCAGATGCCCCCCAAACCACACAGCACCCAGGCTCCCCCCCGCCCAGACTTCTGCAATAAAAGCCTCCAACAGCAAGGACCAGGATTGTGTGGTTCTCTTTGCACCTTGGGAGGGGGATAATAAACCCTTCCCAGACCTCCCAGGCAGAGTGTGACCTTAATTGAGATACTAGACCCTAAAGCCCCAGGAGGAGAAAGTTACAATCTCTACACAAATGTAGCGCATTGTTATTAACAAAAGGCTTGAATTGGGAAACATGCCCAAGGAGGGAGGTGTTCAAGAAGGCTCACCGGGGAGGTTGGGGGGCTGAGGCAATAATGCTGGTGTGCCATTAACTCATTATCTGCCAGACCAGGTGTGCCCAGCCTCCTGTCACGGGCACCACAACAAGAGGACTTACCGATTCCCAAATGCATTTTAGATTTTGGGCATCTTGCTAGGTGCTGGGGTTTTAAAATTATTATTAGTTATTCCTCATAGTGACCTAAGCCACCATTTAGACCCTGTGCTCTGTACCTGGCAGGGGCTATGCCCTTTACATTTTTACAAATTGCTACTCCCAGCAGCTCAGTGACGCAGGCATCATTATCCTGGTTGAGAGAATGGTGGCTTGGAGAGGGGGGTGAGTCATTCCCCAAGGTCACCGACAGGCAAACGGGGCAGACGGGGAATTGACTCGAGCTCTAACCAGCTCTCAAGGCCTCATTCTGTGCTGTGGTCCCCCCCCCTTACCCCTGTCCCCCCCCTTACCCCCATGATAAACTTTCTCCTCTGGAGACCGAGGAGGGTGGTGGGCTAAGGGCGTGGCAGTTCTCAAACAGGGAGGGGCACCCGAGTCCTTCCAGACCCAGGCTTCCCCCCAGACCTGGCGGGGTGCTAAGCTGGGAGGGTGGGGTTCTCACCCTCTCCTCACCTCCTGCCAGGCTGTCACCGGGAGGCGACGGGAGCTTTATTGAGTTCTGGGGCATCTTTAGTGCCGGAAATGAACTGTCAATTCATTTTTGCCGCACCAGGTTCTGCGGCTCACTCCTGTGTTTACAAAACGGCTCCAGCTCCGTGTTGCCCATAGTTACCAGGCAAACCCCTGAGGCCATCATTCGAAGCCTCCTTCCCCACCTTGCCGCCTGTCCCTATCTGTGCATATCCACACCCCCAGCCAGCCACTGCGGACCCTTCTCCCTTTCCCAGCCAGGCGAGGCCTGGGTTCTGGCAGTTTCCCCTTTCTGGACTGTCTTTTCTCTGTTTCCCTCTGTGAAAACTCCCATTCAGTCTTCAAGGCCCGGTTCAAAGTCTTCTCCTCTCTGAAGTCTTCCAGGATGACCCCCTTCCTCTGCCCCCAGGAGAGCGACAGTCATGTCCTCTGTGTCTCTGTAGCTATGTTCCCGTAGTCAGTACAGCATGGATCACATGGGGCTCTAATTCACATAGGCATCATCTTCCCACCAGACCCTGAACTTGGCCTGGGTGGTTGATTCATCCCCGGGTGCCCCGTGCCGGGCACAGGGCCTGGTGCAGTGTGGCAGGAGTGGGGGCTGTTTGCGGAAGAGATGGGGAGGCCCGCAAGCTGCCTTGTGGAAGACCTCAGTTTCCCCCTCTCTGGAGGAGGGAAGGCTTTTAGCAGAGTCTGAGGATTTTCAGCCCTGACATGCAGAGACTCTAAGAATCTGGGATTCCAAGCAACACACCCAAGTTGTGTGAGGTGCCCTTTCTGGAAAGTGCGAATGATGGGTGCCCAGCGTCCCCCAAAGGATGAAGTCTGGGAGGACCTCCCGGGTGGTCTATAGAAGACATCCCCCTTAAGATGGGGGCCACTTGGGAGTGCCCATGTCAGGACCGACCCGTTTGGTGGTGGCCCAATTCAAGACAGTCACCAACCTGGGTGGTCCATCTCAGAGCCCCCTGTTGGAGTGGTCTATCTCAGAGGAGCCCCTCTTGGGCTGTCCACCTAACGACGGGCCCTGCCCGGATGCCTGGGGACCAGGAGGGTCGGGCCGCGTCCCTCTTACCCGCAGCTGCTCCTCAGGCAGGTCACCGCCGCCATTGATACCGCGGTTCATGGACACAAAGCGCTCGAAGGGCGGCCTGTCCCGGACATTGGGGTTGTGGAGGCTGGTGTTGAGCATGATGATGGAGAAGGACAGGACGTAGCAGGTGTCTGCGAGATGGGACAGCAGTCACAGTCCTGGCCCTGGTCACTCTCTCCTCCTGTGCCCTGACTGCTTCGAGGGGCCAAGCATCACCCGTCTCAACACCCCAAAGGTCCATGCTGTCCTAGCTTGGCATTCGAGGCCCGGCCTCCTCCCCGCTCTTACAGGCCTCCCTGCTCCAAAGAAACTTCAGCTGCCGCGCTCCTGAGCCGCTCCCATGCCTGCCCACCCCTGCACTTTGGCTCCTGCTGGGCCCCCTGCCAGGCACGCCATCCCCTTCCCTTTGCTACCCATCTGAACCCTCCCCTTTTAGCTTGAGCTCAAGCCTCTCCCCGAGCTCTTCCAGCCTCCCTCCCTGCCCACTCTGTTCTCTGCCTCCTCAGAACTCGGAGAACACTTATTGTTGGCTATACTGTTCAAGGCTTAGTCACGTGCTGCTTGGCAATCTTGCTGGCGTTGTGGGGCTCCTGGGGCCCAAGCTCCTGTTCCATTCTTCAGACTTTCATGGGCTTGGGGGCGAGGCTGGGCTGAGCATTTGGGAGGGAGGTCATTGCTCCTCTGGGGCATTTTTGGGCCCTGGGTCCAGAGCCAGAGAAGTCCAGCTGTGTCCCCAACTCCCTGGTGGACCTTGGGAATGTACCTGACCTCCTCGGCTTCTCCACCATCTGTGACATCAGGAAGTTTAACCTGAAGTATCTTCATGCTCTAGAACATCAATGATTCTACCCCTGAAAACAGTGGCACCCAACAGAACCACCTAATAGCTGTCCATCCCCATTACAACCCGGTGAGGCAAGTGCCCTTACTAACCCCATTGTACAGAGCAGGACACTGAGGCACAAGGAGGTTCAGTTACATGCCCAAGGTCACAAAATGACGCAGTTAGACTGTGATTCAAATCTGGTGCTTTAAAATTCCGTCCTTTCTATAAGTATTTATTGTGTACCCATGAAATGCTGTGGACTGGGGATTCATTGGTGAATAAATTTGATATGGTCCCTACCCCTGTGGGGTATTTAGACTCGTAGAGGTGACAGATGATAAAGAAACACACCCCCAATTTATAGGCAACTACAAGAGAGGGCAGATGCTCCATGGGACCTGACTATGGTCACACCGCCACGGACAAGCCACGGTGCTTCTCGGAGTCTGTGTTAGATGCAGAGAGGAGAACACTGCTGACCTCAGAGCGGATGAAAGGATTACCTGACTTTGCACAGGTAGCGCTCAAGAAATGGGATTCGTTACTGGTGCTGTGGTAACTTCAGGTACAGAGAAGCCAGGACAAGCCTGCCGCGATGACGTCTTGTCCACCCTGCTGGGGGCGGGGCGGTGTCTGCAGTACTGATCTTTGCTGGTATCTTTCTACACCCCTATGCCCCCGACCTCCTGCCCAGCATGTTTCCTGCTTCTGGCCTTTGCCCAGATGAAAACTCCTGTCCGAAAGGTCATTTCTCCACCTTGACCTCCTGGAGAACTCCTATTCATCCTTTAAAGCCCCGTTCAGACCCCACTGCCTCTGGGAAGCCGTCCTGGATAGGCTGACTCTGCCGTCGCTGTCCTCAGCCAGGGGGGCTGTGCATTATTTCCTGCCTCCTCTCCCAAGGACCGGGCCCTGAGGCAGCCCTGCCTGACAAGCGCCCAGCAGAGGGACTGGCCCAGCGTTGGCACTCAGAGAAGTCTGGGCTCCCAGGGTCTGGGTGCTCGGGGGGGGGGGGGATCTGAGAGGGTGGGGCGGGCATGTGCCCGCAGTTCCGGAGTGGTCCCACGTCCCACAGCCCCACGTCCCCTCCCACACACGCACCTGTGGACTGGAAGACGCCTGGGTTGCAGAGGCAGTATCGGATGGCAAACGTCTCCATCATCCGGTCGATCTTCTGGGCCTCGCCTGGCAGCCGGAAACTCCACAGGAACTGTCTGAGGGCAGGAATGGGGCAGTGGGTGGGGATCCCGGTGGCATGGGGTGGGGGGACCCTGGATAAGCTGCTCTGTGTCTCTTAGCCTTAGTCTTTATCCTGTACATGGGAGAGTCTGGCCTGTCCTCCAGGTGCTCGAGGAGGAGCCTTTTCTTTCAAAGTGGAGTGTGTGCATCCCCCTCCCCATCTGGGCCCAGAACCCTTTGAGGTCCCCTCCACCTCAGCCCAGGGGGGGCCTCTGTCTGCCCTGGGATCTGACTGGGGACCCCTGGGCAGGTGCCTTCCCCTGGCTGGGCTTCCTGTTCTGTGAACCTAAGCCCTTCCAGAGCTTCAAACTTAGTTCCCCAAGGGCAAGGGCTGTCTGTACTGCTCCTCTCACACCTCCCGCTGGCTTCACCCCGGCCTGGGTGCCGAGGGACTGCTCAGTAACGAGCAGAAGAAGGAAGGATTGAATATTGGAGACTCCTGACCACGTACCCCTCTCCCTTAAAGAGCGCGGGAATTGGTGGGAAGGCCACATTGCTTGGATGGTAGTGGCTTCTTCCTTCTCTGCCTTGCAAACTCCTAATCATCCTTCAAAGCCCAGATCAAGTGCCCCCATTCGGGAGTGATTTTCCAGGCATTACTCATAGCAGCAAGACTTACTAAGCCAATTCGAAGTACTTTCTGTTTAGTTGGTACAGCCCTATGAATTTGGTACTGTTATTATTATTAATTTCTTTATTTTTAAATATTTAATTACTTTATTTATTTATTTGAGAGACAGCAAGAGATAGAGAGTGTGAGAGAGAGCATGAGCAGGAGGAGGCACAGAGGCAGGGGGAGAAGCAGACTCCCCGCTGAGCACGTCGCCGGACATGGGTCCCGACTCCAGAACCCTGAGATCATGACCTGAGCCTAAGGCAGACCCTTAACTAACTGAGGCCCCCAGGTGCCCCTGTTATTAATATTTTTTAAAGATTTATTTATTTATTTGACAGAGGGGGTGAGTGGGGGGTGGGGCAGAGAGGGAAAGAACGTCAAGCAGACTTCCCGCTAAGCGCAAACCCGACGTGGGGTTCCATCCCAGGATCCTGAGATCATGCCCTGAACTGACACCAAGAGTTGGATGCCCAACCTCCTGCGCCATCCAGGCGCCCCAATTGGTCCTATTATTATTCCCATTTTGCAGATGAAGGAACTGAGGCACAGAGACTTGCCCCAGGGATGAGTCGCAGAGCTGGGATATGAACCAGGCAGTCTGGCTCCAGAGTTTAATACGTAATAATAAAGGGAATACTTACTGCGCTGTATTAATAAAATAAATAAAACACTAATCTCAAAAGTAGTGGGAATAGCAGAAGTAGTAGTAACACTCGTCACGATAATTAAATACGGCTGTAATAATGTAAGACCACGAGGAGCAGTGGCTGCAGGAAAGTGATCAGGCATCAGAGACCAAGGGGTGATGCTGTGTTTGTGCCATGAGTGTGGCTCCTGATCCCCCCTCCCCACCCCAGGCTGGGCCACCCCTGGGGGCCGGGCTGTGCTCTCCGGACCACTCACCTGAGGGCCTGCACGAGGTTGAGGTTGGCAAATTCGTGGCAGTCCACGAAGGCGTGGAGGACCTGCAGGTTGAAGGGATCCCTGGAGAGGGCAGGAAGGAGGGCACATGCACTTGGGAACTTGCTGGCACCCACCTCCTGGAGGGGGCTGAGGTGGGGGCGGGGAGGGGAGCCGCGTCCCCCTTCCGGACCCAGCCACCTTCTGGTCTGCTCACCTCTGTCTGAGCTCACGTCATCCCCCACACACCTTCACGGTGTGTTCACCCAGGAGGGGAGCCCTGGCTTTGGAGCAGCCTGCCCTGCATCAAGTCCTTCCTCTGTCACTTCCTGCCTGGATGACCCTACTCAAGCCGCTGGACCTCCCCAAGACCCCGTGTCCTCATCTGTAAAATGGAGAGAACCACGCCTACGCCTATTTCTTCCCACATCCCAGCTCATATCTGGAAGCACTGCCCTTTTCTGCCACCTGCAACCTCTGCTCTCTTAGGAGAAGGAATGTGTTCACCAGGGAGCCTGGGAGAAGAGTCGCTGGTCTAGCTCCCCTCTTGTCACTTACCGCCCACCTGGCACCCCCAACAGCCAGAGGGGTCCTTTCTCACCACTCCTCTGCCCAGAACCCTCCCATGTCACCTACTACTTCTTCCCTCCCTTGGTCTCTTCTAATCTCACCAGCCTGCTGTTCCTTGAGCACGCTTCTGCCCCAGGACCTTTGCATGTGCAGTTCCCTTTTTTGGCATGTTCTTCCCCCAGATGTCTTCACTGCTCACCCCCTTTAAGTGTCAAGCATCACTTCCTCCACGAGACCCTTCCTATCTGTAATACTTAAAGTCACAGCCCTTGACCCGTGGTCCCTAGTGGTTCTCATTTCCCTTCCCTACTTTATTTGCATTCCAAAGAACTTGCAATTTTCTAACATATTTTACATATTTTGGGATCTGTCTTTTGCACTAGAATGTATCTCCCTGAGGGCAGGAGTTTTGTTTGTCTTGTTCACTAGGATAAATTCAGGGATTAGATACTGCCTGACACATGGTAGATACTAAAAAATATCTATTTGTTAAACAAATGAGTGAATGAAGGAAGGAAGGAAGCCAGGCTTTGGTTCAGAAGGTGGAGGGGAGTGATCAATTAGCCCTCTCAAGCCCAAGAGTTGTGATTTCCCTAACATAATTCATTCCCTCATGTACCTGCACACATACACACACACACACACCTGTGCATACCTGCACACCCTCATTCCCTATCTCCCTAAGGCCACGCCCCACCTTACCTCTCCCCCAGGTAGGTGCCAATGGCCGTCTTGTTGAGGCCCTCCCCCTTGTACAGGAACTGGGCGATGTCCTGGACGTCGGGGGTCAGCAATTTGTGCTCAGTGAGATACTGGATGCCCTGGAGGGGGTACATAGAGCCCACGATCAGCCCTCACACAGCTGCTGGCCTGAGAGGAGGATGGGAGGGGGCCTCCATGGCCAGAGTGCGGGACAGGTGGTGGGGCACTGTGGCCTGGCATTCTGACATAGGCACAGACTGTTTTGGGAAGTTCTGTCTTCCTTAAGAGAAGCTGAATTTGTAAGGTGGTGAGTCCCCCATCACTGGAGGCATGCAAAGAGAGATAGCATTCCTGCAATGAACCAGGTTCACGCCATGATCTCCCCAGGTCCCCTTCAGTCTGAACTCTTGGATTATATGCTTCAATGATTCTGTGAATTTATAACTTTAAGATTCAGTGATTCAGACATTTCTTTTGTCCCCTTAAAACTCATATATTTAAAAATAGTGTTTCATTTTTTTCTCACAAATAATCTATGTCCATTGTATAAAAATAAGAAAAAACCCAGCTAAATCCAAAGGAGAGGAAATGGCCGAATCCCACCACTCAGAGGGAGACAGTGTCCAACGTGGCGCCTTTCCTTCCCTTTCTACATGAAACTGCTTTTCTGATCTGACGATATCACACATACCTCTCGCCCCCCACCAGCCCCAGCACTCAGAATCTGTCCAATTTTGGGAGTTTGAGGGGTCGGTCTCTGGTTTTCTGTGAGGGCTCCTTTGTGTCCCTGTTTGTCTTGGGGAAGAGGTTGCTGGAAGATGGGGGGCAGGTGGGGGGAGGCTCTCAGTGACAGGCAGAGGGTCCTGAGACCCCTCAGTGGCCCTTCTCTGGTGCTCTGGTGGGAGTATGAGTTAGTGTGCGTGTGTGTGTGCATGCGTTTTGTGTGCGTGTGCGTGTGCGTGTGTGTGTGTGTTCCGCGTGGATGGGGCCGGGGTACGATCCTCGAGGCTGCGGGAGGTGAACGGGTGTGTGACACTGTGATGGGGAAGAGGCAGCCTTCTCAGCCAGGGCAGTAAATTTCCAGGGACCCCTTGGCTGCCCTGACCCCACCTCCGTGTGTCAGCTTGTCGCTTCCTCCCGTCTTTGTTCAAGCAGGAAGGGAACCGGCTGCCACCTAGCTGGCTGAGAGGTGGGGCTGGGGTTGCTCGGAGGCAGGGGGAGAGGCGGGGGGGCGGTGTAGGAGGTGCGGGGGGAGGGGCAAGCCCTGGGTGCTCCATGCCAGGGGCCCCAGCCTGGCTCCCCCTGGCAGAGGCTGGAAGACACTTCTGGAGACTAAGCCCAAGGATCTAAGGGCCCCACTGTCCAAAGACCTACTCACAAAGGAGGAAGCAGAGGCTCAGCCAGCGGACTCCAAGTCCGTGAGCTTCACGCAATGTCCCCACATCCTCCTGGCTCCCACCTCATGCTATGCTATGGGGTGACAGAGCCCTTCAGCTTTGACGGGCTGTGGGACACTGGACAGGTACTGAGCTCTGCTGGGCCTCAGTTTCCTCATTTGTAAGGAGGGTAATTGTCAGTTGAGGGGAACCAGAGGCCATTGTGAAGGTGTCCAGCCTGGAGCTCCCCCAGCCCCAGGACCACTTGAGCCCCCCACAACTGCCTACCTTCATGGGGTCCATATTGAACTTCTTACGCCCGATGCATAGCTCCTTCTCCTTCTGTGCTAATCGGCTGTAGACACAAAGATGTCAGGCTGGACTGCCCCGGGACCCCAGGGCACCCTCTCCAAGCCCCAGGGATGCTTTGCTCAGCTAGAACCAATATTCCCCAAGAGCCTCCAAGTGGGGTCCTCACACCCTGCATCGGAATCACCTGGGAGAGCATGAGAAATGCAGGATCTGGGCCCCTCCCGGAGCTACTAAATCAGACTCTTCTGATGGGCCCAGTGCCAGCATTTTAACCAGCTCTGGAGCCATGGCCTTGGGAACCCAGAGGTGCTCCAGGGAGAGCATTTAGAGGGGCCTGTGCAGGACAACAGGGAGGCTGGGGGCGACGGCACAGGCTCTGGAGCTGGACTCCTGGCACAAATCCCACTCCACTGCTTTGTTGGCTGAGCTACATTAAGGTGAATCACTTTATCTCTCTGGGACTCAGTTTTCTCCTCTGTAAAATGGGGATGACACCATCACCTGCCTCACAGCATTGTGGAGAGGTGAAAACGTTCAAAATAGCTTGGTGATAGGTGCTCTGTAAATGTGTGTTATTGTTGGAGCTGGAACAGGGCATCTGGAGACCCAGGGCAGCCACGTGTGTGCCCATGCTTGCCTGTGTGATTTGTGTGTGGGTCTAGAAAGGTGACCAGAGACCAAGGGGTGGCAGGGGCAGGGTGGTGATTTCCTGAGACACAGTTGTAGGAGTCAGTGTCTGAGGCCTTAGGGGATTATGTAGGGACCAACATTCTCTCTCTCTCTCTCTCTTTTTTTTTTTTTTGAGAGCGAGAACGAGAGAGAGCATGAGCAGTCGCGGGGGGGGGCAGGCAGAGGGAGAGGGAGAAGGAGACTCCCCACTGAGCTGGGACCCCAAACTGGGGCTCGATCCCTGGACCCTGGGATCATGACCTGAGCTGAAGGCAGACCTTAACTGACTGAGCCACCCAGGTGCTCCAGAACGAAGATTCTTATTCTCCACAAGTGGGGAAACTGAGGCCCAGGGAGGGGACCAGCCCCAGGTCACAGAGCCAGTGGGGGTCTTCCCACGGGAGGGGCAGGTGGATGACACCCTATGGGTGCAGTGAGGTGGGCCAGCCTTGGCCTTGCCACGGCCCGGTTCTGGTCCCTGTGAGGCTCTTGGCTCCTGGTCCTCCTCCTTGGGGCTGAACTCCCCTTCTCCCGGCCCATCCCATGATGCTCGTGGCCAGCGACTGATCAGGGGCTGGGTCAGGGTGGGTTGGGAGAGACTTTGGGCGGAGGGGTTGAGGGTGGGGGTGTCTCTTAAAAGAGGGGGCCGCTGGAAGTAAGGACCAGACCAGACCACGCGGTGGAGTCTAGGGTCCTGCCTGTTCCTATCTCACCTCCACTGCCGCCTCCTCCAGGCCGACCCGTGGCTTCACCAGGGCCCCAGGCCCAGGCATGGCCCCTTGCTCCCTCATGCTCATTCCTGGGGTGTGACATCCTTGGGAAGCCACCGTGGCAGCTTCTCAGTGTCCCCTGGCCCGGCCCCTCACCTCTCCTCCGCGGTCTCGAAGCAGTCAATCTGGGCAAACACATCTGCGATCTCATCTTTCAGCTTCTGTGGGGTGGCAGGGGGCACGACAGGGTGGGAAAGTCAGGGATGGAGGCTGGGACGGAAAGAGATTCCCGAACACCCTCCCCCACACCCACTTGCACCCGTGGGCGTGACCTCCGACCCCACGGAGCTGCCACTGAGTGCCCCTACCCCTGACAGATCGCTTTCCCAGATGTTTCTCATTCTCACAATCCAAAGTCAACCTATTGCCTGTTGATACCCAATTCCCGAAGGGCTCCTGTCTTGGGGGAGGCAGTCCCCAAGTCCCCACCCTTCCCCCCATTTTATTTCCAGCCTTCCTTCTCCCCTCTGTAGCTGTGGTGTGTCCTGTCTTTTAGACACTCCTCTCTGGCTTCCATCCCCCATGCAATGACTCTGCAACTCGTCCTTGACTCCGTGCCGACTATGGGCCAGGAGTTATGGGTACACCAGGGTACCAGAGAGTGCAGGCCCTCTTCTCAGGGTTGTAATCCCAACGGAATTTACAGAAGAGGGCGCTGAGGTGCAGAGAGGTGACGTGATACGTCCGAGGTCTGATTCCAAGTCCGTGCTTTCCCCACTCCCCTCCAGCCTTTTCCATCTTGACCCTGCAGGTGGTGCCCAGGGGAAGAGGACCCCCTAATTATGCCAACCACAACCCCTGGGCAGATAGCAGAGTGGCGGCTTGTCCAGCACCCTTCTGCGGAGCAGCAACATGAGTCCCTGGCAAGAGTCCCTAGAGCCCAGCCCAGCCCTTCCTCACCTTTCCCTGCAATCTGTGGCATAAGCATGGTCCCCAGGCTTGTCCGAGAACCCAGGGGCAGCATGGGGGCCTGGAGACTAGACCTGAGCCCAGTCAGTGTCTGCCCATGTGATGATCTTGGCCAAGTCACTGAGAGACTTCCCCATGATTCACTTGCAAGTATTAATTGAGCACTTACTATGCTTTGACTATTGAGTTGGGGTATGATGGTGGGAGAGAGAAACCCAAACCTTTGTGGAGCTCCCAGTTGGGTGGGGTTGGGATCATGGGGTCATGGGCAAATGAAATGACGGTGCAGAAAATGATCTGAGTAGCTACACTGTGGTGAGCACGGCGTAAGGGATAGGCTTGTCCAATCACCATGTCACACACCCGAAACTAATGGAACAGTGTGTCAACTCTACTCAAATTAAAAAAAAAAAGAAAATGATCTGAATCATGGTACAGGAGGAGCCTGGCACATGGTAGGTCTCGAGAAAATACTTGCTGAGTGAATGATTCTGTATCTTCAACTTTCTTAGGTAGATGTGTGTGGGGTGGGGGTGGGGTCCCAGCAACCCCAGCCGGGTGGTCTGGGCCAGGGCAGTCTCTAGGAGGCAGCATTCGAGCTGACAGTGAAGTCACGAGAATGAGGTGCCATGAGGAGAGCTTGGGAGAGTCCCAGGCTATGGGAACTGTGAGTGCAAAGGCCCAGGGGCAGGACGGAGCCTGGCACATTCCAGGAACAGAAACAGGGCCTGCCTCACAGGTGGCTAAAAATCAGATGAGTGAATGTTTGAGCAACTGGTGCATTGGCGAGTGCCGGGCATATACTGGTGTTATCTTGATTATGTAGGGGCTGAAACTGAGGCCCAGCGTGGAGGTGAGGCCTGATGGGGGCCACACGGATGGGAGTAGAGCCTGCCGTGCTGTGAAGTGTAGAGAGCACTGGGTGGGGCTCTATACACAGTAGGTGCTTAGCCGATTGCCCCCCTTCCCTCCCCCACGCTCCTGGCTCTCTCTGGGTCCTGGCAGCTGGGCCTGGGAGTCCCCGTGGGATTCTGGTCTCCCCACTCCTGGGGGCCGGGGCCAAGGCCACATGTGGGCTGGAGCCTGGCCCCGCTGTCCAACCAGCCTCGGTCAGGAGTGGGGAGGTGTGTGAGCATGTAGGAGTGTTTGCTTCTGGGTGGGTGTGCTTGGAAGGTGTGTCAGCATGAATGTGTGTGTAGACATGCGCACGCACGTTTGTGAGTGTGAGTGTGCACACACCTGGATGTCTTCCAGAAGCTGCTTCCGGTGCCACTTGATCCGCTGCAGCTCCTCTGTCTCCCCACTGCTCAGCTCCGCTGGGTCTGGAGAGAGAAGAACCAGTGGTCACTGGCCCATTCACCACCCTCCCCTCCATCACTCCCCTCCAGCCACACAGGCTAGCTCTTGCTTCCGCCAGGGCCCTCTTCCTTCCAGAAACCCATGGCTTGCTTGCCCTCATCACTCAGGCTTTGGTCCAGATGTCACCTCCTCCAGGAGGCCTTCCCTGACTACCCTCTCTAAAGCAGGCCCTTCCTCTACCTTCCCTTCCTACCCAGCTTTGTACCCTTTTGGTACAGACTCCTTGAAACCATTTTGTTTATTCGCATCTTTTCTGTTCTACTCATTATACTCCTAGCACCATGAGAGCAGACACATCAACAATTTTGCTCACTGCTGCATCCTCAGCCCCTAGAAAGAACCTGACGTATAGCAGGTACTCAGAATACTTGCTGGAGGCATTTGTCCTTCCTTGGAACTTTCATTTACTCTTTCCCTGGATCCCGTGTTTATCATTTATCCACACTTATTTGCACAACCAGGAAGTGGTGTATCATTTTGTCTCACATGCCATTGGCCAGAAGTAGTCACATGACCACACCTAGCTGCAAGGGAAGCTGGGAAATGAGCCTTTAGTATGGTGGTCCTGATACCCTTATTATGTAAGATGGGGAGACTGGGTTTTGGGGGACAATTCACAGTCCCTGCTCTAGACATTGAGGCTCAGAGAGATGAGGTGACCTGCTCAGGGTTGCACAGGGACAAGCCGCTGAGCCAGAGTGAGACTTGGATTGGGCTGGCTACAAAGCCTGGGTTCCTTCCTCATCACCTGGAAATGAATGAAGGGAGACATGTGTGTGCTGGTATTCTGTGCAAGGTGCCACACTGGGGTCAGCGACCCACCTCTAACCCATTGTGCATCCTGTTCCATCCACAATGCTCACCTGGTCAAAATCCCCATGGACTCCATATTACTTTTTTTTTTTTAAGATTTTATTTATTTATTTGAGAGAGAGAGAGAATGAGAGACAGAGAGCACGAGAGGGAAGAGGGTCAGAGGGAGAAGCAGACTCCCTGCCGAGCAGGGAGCCCGACGCAGGACTCGATCCCGGGACTCCAGGATCATGATCTGAGCCGAAGGCAGTCGCCTAACCGACTGAGCCACCCAGGCGCCCCTGGACTCCATATTACTTAAGAGAGAAAAGTTCTCATCCTGGCCCTGGCCTCCCCAGCCAGCCTTATTTCCCACTCTTCTCATTAAGAGCCTGACAGTCCCCTTACCAGCTCCTCACTGTCCCCAAACTGTCTCTGTCTTATTTCCCCACGTTTGCTCATGCAGATCCTCCACACTGGCATGCTTGTCTGCCTGTCTATACACTCCCTGACTCTTTAAGTCATAGCTTTAGGGAATACCTGGTCACATTTCTTTAAGGTTTTCTAAGGACAGACATTATCCCTCTCAAATGAAAGCAGAGAGAATATTTTTTTAAGTTTTATTTAAATTCAATTAATTAACATTACTAGTGTATTATTAGTTTCAGAGGTGGAGTTCAGTGATTCATCAGTTGTATATAACACCCAGTGCTCATTACATCACACGCCCTCCTTAATGCCCATCACCCAGTTACCCCAACTCCCAATCCCCTCCCCTTCAGCAGTCCTCAGTTTGTTTCCTATGGTTAAGAGTCTTTTATGGTTTGTCTCCCTCTCTGATTTCGTCTTGTTTTATTTCCCCCTCCCTTCCTCTATGTTCCTCTGTTTTGTTTCTTAAATTCCACATATGAGTGAAATCATATAATTGTCTTTCTCTGATTGAGTTATTTCACTTAGCATAATACCTTCTAGTTCTATCCACATCGTTGCAAATGGCAAGACTTCATTTTTTGGATGGCTGAGTAATATTCCATTGTATATATATCCCACATCTTTATCCATTTATCTGTCAATGGACATCTGGGCTATTTCCATAGTTTGGCAAAAGAGAGAACTTTTTCTTTTAAAAGATTTTATTTATTTACTTGACAGAGAGAAACACAGCGAGAGAGGGAACACAAGCAGGGGGAGTGTAACGGGGAGAAGCAGGCCTCCCGCAGAGCAGGGAGCCCGATGCGGGGCTCAATCCCAGGACCTTGGGATCATGACCTGAGTCGAAGGCAGACGCTTAATGACTGAGCCACCCAGGCGCCCCAAGCAGAGAGAATATTAAGGGCTCCCTTTCCCTACGTCTCCCTCCCATTGACTGTGCAGCCATCTTGGACTCTGAGATGGAACTGAGTATTGAGATGGGGAGGCACCAAGCAAGTACTCAATAAATGGTAGGTGTCCAACAGATGTATAATAGGTGCTATGTTGTGCCATCAATTCTCCTCTTCAGGACCAAGGCCCCCATTCTCTCGGGGGCTGGGGGTGGGATTGGGGGGTAGCCTGCTGCTGTCACAGCTGAGTTCTTCCCTAGGAACCTAACTCGGCCAAATAGAGCTGCCCCACCCAAGGATATGCCCCTCCCAAAGGACAGCCCCTGCATAAAAAGCCACGACCTTTTGCCTACTTTCTGGACCTGAACCAGTATTGACATAGACTCTGCCAACTGAGAAGAAGCTAGGTCCCCAGAAGGAAGGGTCCTGCAACGCTGGGGCAACTATATATGATAATGATATACTGATAATGTCTGCCCTGCTCAAGTGGTCAGGATGGGTCTGTGTGACCCACAGAGTCATAAAGCCATCTGAGCACAAGAGTGATCCTTCATAGTGGCTCCCTCAGGAACAGCTGTGAACAAAGGGTTCCAGTAAGCCCCATGGACAGGTCACCCAGGCCCCTGTGTCATCCACTGTGGTTGCATCGGGTCCCTTAGCTCACACTATGTCTGCATGGGTAGGTCCCTTGTGATCTCTCTGGCAAAGGAGCAAAACACCTGAACTTGGTTCCAGAACGGGCGGCTTAGTGTTTGGGGACAAGTAAAAACTGGATAGCTGTGGAACTACAGCCCTCCTCAAAGGTGCCCCGGAGAAACAGTGGTGAGAAATCCTCCCAGTGGGGAGAACTGGGCCAGAGCACCTGGCCATCCATTTCATGGGCAAAGAGCAGGGGCACGAAGTGAGAATACACATGCATATAGGGTGTGAAAATTAATAAAAGGAAATCTCTGTTAGAATGGAGTCAGGGGGCCCACAGGGAGAGCTCTCACACCCTCCTCAATTGCAGACCCGAGAGAAGGAGACACACCTTGCAAGAGGGAGGCTCTTCTCCTCCCTCAGCAACAGCCCAGCGGATGAGAAAGTCACAACTCAGCCAATGAAAAGCCACTACACATCGAGCTCCCAGTTAACTCCAACTTTCCAACTCCCCTCTGCTCTAGGAAAGAGCCTCCTCTCCTGTGTTCTGTGGACTTGCCAAGGGTTTGACCATAGCTTGCTTGTCCTGGATTGCACTTCTATACTGTTCTGCAACAAACCCGTCTTTGCTCGTAAAATAACTGGGAGTTTTATTTTTTAAGGTTAACAATGACCAGGACAGCATGGCTTGACATCTTGGTCCGAGGCTGGAAAGAAGGAAGATTGGAAGATTGGGAACAGAGAGGTCTAAGGAAGAGCAAGTGGATGGTCCCCTAGGAGTGGACATGGAGCGTGAAGATTTATTTTTAAGATTTTATTTATTGATTTGAGAGAGAGAGAGAGAGAGAGAGAGAAGGAGTGCAAGTGGTGGGGGGAAGGGCAGAGAGAGAGGGAGAGAGAATCTCAAGCAGACTCCCCACTGAGTATGGAGTATGGAACCTAATGCGGGGCTCAATCCCCCAACTCTGAGATCATGACCTGAGCAGAAATCCAGAGTCGGATGCTCACTGGACTGAGCCACCCAGGCACCCCGAGGGTGAAGATTTTTGTGAAGCACACTAATGCGCCCCAGCAACCATCCACCAGAGGAGAGGACCTGCACCACCAAGCAGACAGAATGACTGGCCGGTGACGTCATCCTGTCTCTGACCCGCCAGCCCAGTGCTGGTACAACTCTCTGAGGATGAAGCCGCCATGGGGTCTGGGCGGAGGATGCATGTGGAGCCACTCAGCTAGGCTTCCCCAGCTCCTGCGACTGCTGAATATCCCAACTGCCACAATAGAGACCCATTGTTTCCCAGGAAGGCCACCAGCAACTTGGTGGCAAGTTGATTATATCAGATCCCTTCTACTCTTAAAGGCCAGTGATTTATCTTGACTGGAAGCCACACATGTTCTGGACACACAGTGGCCCTTCCTTCACATGGAGCCTTGGCCGGGGCCCCTGTCTTGAGGCTTTCAGAGTGCTTGATCGGCCCACTCACTATGAGTACCGCCCAACATCACACTGGACCAAGGGACTCTCTTTCTTCTTTTTGTTTTTTAAGATTTTATTTATTTGACAGAGAGAGAGAGAGAGCACAAGTAGGCAGAGCGGCAGGCAGAGGGGGAGGGAGAAGCAGGCTCTCTGCTGAGCAGGGAGCCCGACGCGGGACTCGATCCCAGGATCCTGGGATCATGATCTGAGCCGAAGGCAGACGCTTAATGACTGAGCCACCCAGGCGGCCCTCAAGGGACCCTATTTACAGTGAAGCCGGTGTGGGAGAATATGGCCCTGGCCCTGCTGGTCCTCTCTGGCACTTCGCCACCAGAGGCTGCCAGCCTGACAGAGCAGAGGCAGAGCTTCGTGAAGGTGCAGCAGAGATACTAGCTTGGAGCCGACATCCTGCTTGGACCGGGCACCGTCTACCGGGATGCAGTATACACCCTAAACCAACGACGGTTAGTGGTGCTCTGTCCCCAACAGGTCACCGACACAGATCCAGGCACACGGAGGAGGAGTGACTCCGTGTACCCTCCTCCTGGTGACCCCCATTTGGGAGTTTTCCTTTCTGTCCCTGCCACTCTGAGCTCGGCAGGCCTAGAGAGCCTGGCTTCCAGACAGAAGGGGGAGGTGGTACTTATACCAGGGGACAAAGCAAGAGGCCCGTTAACCTTCAGCTCAAAAACCCCTACTTTATGCCAGTAGCTCTGTATAAATTGTGCCTTTTAATCCTTACAGCTCCTGGAAGTGGCCAGGACCCCAGGAGACATGTCGACACGCAGTGCTCTCTCCCTCTCTCTCTCCCTCAAGTCTCCCCACCCCCATGCCCTGTTCATCTCCTTTGTTCCCATGCCTCCCCTCCCCCACGCAGACCACAGGCTCGGCCCTGGATGACTGCAGGGCATCCTTGTGTCTCCCTGCCTCCATGCGGCACCTCCAATCCAGTCTCCCACGGCGTCCCCGTGTCCTGGGGACAAGACCCCGAATCTGCCTGGGCCCACCAGTCCCACAGGCACAGCCCCATCCTCAGCTCACACTGCGCCATCCTTGCGCCGGCCCTCGGCCTCCTGGACGTCCTCCGCTTGCTCCCACGTGGGCCCTCCCCACGTCTGTAATGCCTTTCCTTCTCCCCTTGGCCTGGTAGCTCCCATTCATCTTCTCCCCTCTCAGGTGCCCTCTGGTGCAGTGTCTGGGGACACTCTCCCTCACGTCCCTCCTGTCTCCGCAGCGGTTCCAGGATCTGCTCAAAAAACAAGCTATCTGCTGGGGGCGGGACGCTGCTGGGGCCCCTACTATGTGCCAGGTCCTGTGGGCTCCAGGCTCTCGCCGTCTTCTATCCCACTGGATCCCGATGACAGCTCCCAGAGGAAGGTCTGTCTGATCTCATTCTATACACGAGGCACCCGGGGCTCAGAGAGGTCCAGTGACCTGCCTGAGGTGACACAGCTGGAGAGTGGTGACACCCAGGCCCAGCTAGGACTCCGAGGCCACCGCCCTGATGGGGATCTTCTGATGCCAGATATTTTCATGCAAATCATCAAAGCCCCATCAGACACTAGCCCTGGTGGTCCTGACATGGAAATGCTGACCATGACGATGTGTTTGAGAATGAAGGCCAGATGCGGAATGATGCCCACAGTCGGTTCCTCTTTCCCTTTCTGGGGAGTGAGAGAGAAAACCAAGCCAACTTCCTCGAGCTGGGGAGACTGAGGCACAGGTGTGGGTGGAGAGTGTTCTTGGGACAGTGGGATGGTATGGGGGTGGGGAGGGGGGTGTTTTGCCTTCTTTCTTCACAGAGCTTCTTTTGGGGTTTGACAGGCATGCTAATGGATCCCCCCTGTCCCCTTCTGGCAGGATTCTGACCCCAACAGGATTCTGACCCCTGTGCTGTCCCGAAGGTCATGGGAAGCACCCCACCTTCCAACCCTTCACCTCCGTGTTTCAAGAGGGGATTTCCCCCCATTTCAGAGCTGAGGGCACAGATGTTTCGGGAAGGGTGACAAGGACACAGAGTGAGAGCCTGGTGATGCTGGAGTTTCAAACACCAGAGCAGCTCATGGGAGGCACATTTTGATAACAATAGACATAAAACTACAAACAAATAATAAAAGGAGAAGGACCAAAGCCACCACCATGAACTCTGTTGACTCCTCCCTTGGCTCTGAGTTTCCCACCTCACAAGGGCTCCCCGTGGACGACGGGCCCCACCCACGCTGAAGGCTGAGGCTGCCCAGGCCAGCTGGGGGTGCCCTCGTGCCCACCCTGACCTGTTCCGCAGCTCCTCCTGACTTCCCCTTTGTCCTTCCTCTTTCCCATCGTATTTTTAGAAATCGTTCTGCTTGCAGCCCTGCTTCCAGAACAGCTGGCCTTGCTTCCCCTTTCCAGGGCAGGAGGAGGGCGCGATCCTGGGGCCCCGAGGGCAGAGGGAGGCATCTGGGAGTCTCAGCACGAGGGGCACTGGGGCAGAGGGGGTGTCTGGCGGAGCTGCTCCCCGGCCCAGCCCCCAGGGCTCTGTGGGTGTTGTGTGGCTTCCTCCCCACCCCCAGAGCCAAGCTGTATCTATTTTTGACTGCGCCCAGCCTCCCTGCACCAGCCCAAAGGTGCTATCTTTTGTCACATAGGGGCTTTGCTGCCTGGACCTCTAGCCTTCCCGGCAGGCCTTGGGGGAGGGGGCCTGATCTGCTTCTGGGCAGAACACACGGCAGGAGGGGAGGCTGTCCTGGGGGACCTTGGCCACCATCCTGTCTACAGTACAGATGGGGAGCCGGAGCCCACAGAAGGAAAAGGCCCATCACAGCCAAGGGTGGGTTGGTGCCGAGCTGGGACCTGAGCCAGGTGGGGCTGACTCCCAGTCCCTACTTACTCTCCCAGCCCGGGCCGGGAGGATGGTGCCCACTGACAGATGATGAATCTGAGCTCAGAGAGGGGAAGTCACCTGGCTGTGGAGGAGCTTTGATTAAGACCCACTCTGGGTAATGGAGGATGACCTTCCTTCCTTCCCTCCGACTCCTCCAGGAAGTCTTCCCGGCTCTCCCCCTCCCAGGCAGAAGGAGTCGCTTCCTCATCAGCCCTGGGTCATTGTGCTGCAGGATCTGTCTCCCCCTCCCCCACATACTGGACCAGCAGCTCCCCCACGGCTGGGCCCACAGCCAGGTCACTGCTGTCCCCAACACGGCCCAGCATAGGACCTGCACACAGGAGGACTGTTGATAGCATGAATGAATGAATGAATGAATGGACCAATCCATGGAGATCTCAGACCTCCCAACACACCACCTGCATTGACTTTACTCAGGCCACTTTTCCCCAGGGCCAGCCTAAACAGAGCAGCACCCCAGCTTCTGGCCTCCCGTCTCCCACAGCCCAGGCTAACCCGTGGCTCTCCTTGCAGGCTCTTGTCCCTGCTCGGGCCCCCTGACATCAAGCAAGTCAGCCCTCTCCTCTAGTTCACCTCTGGGAGCCTCCGTTTCCTCATTGTGGAGACAACCACCCTGTTCTGAAGGACTCAGTCTGTGAAGCCCCAAAAGAACAAAGTAAGAAGGGTGGGAAGCCAGGCAGTGTGTGCGGACATGGCCCCCCTCCCTCCTGTCGCCTCCTATCTGCTGAGTGACCTTGAGCCTGGCGCTGCTCCTCGCTGGGTCCCCTCTTGTCTTCTAGGCACCACCTAAGACATACTCCTGGAGCCCGCCCAGTTTGTGAGCCACCTGCCACCAAAAGCCCAAAGGCTGTTGAAAGGGATGGGTGGTTCTCTAACTGGGTTCCCCAGAGCCTGCCGGGCCCAGGAGGCCTGGGCGGCGGGGTCAGACCGCTCCGTGTTAGGTTTTGTTTGAAGAAAGGGTTCTATTGCTCACAGGGTGGATGTCATCTGAACCTGGGGACCTGGACAGCTCCTGGTCGCGCTCGGCTTCTGGACTTCCAGGCCATGCTGGGATGGTCTGAGCACAGGGCACAGAGGCTTTGTCCCACTTCTCCGTGCCTTGCAGCAACGCAGCACCATCCTGTTCTCTCCCCTCCCAACTGTGCAGACTGTGCCTCCCCTCTTTCCCCACCGGACATATGGTCCCGCTCATTGGGGAGGGTCTCGGCCCTGGTTCTCTGCTGCTCCTCCCTGGCCCCCCTCCACCGGCACTCGAGGCGGTGGCCTCAGCCTCCCCAAAGGCAGTCCTCACACCCCATCCCCAAAGGCCAAACGGGAGCTGCAGGGCCCTTGTGCCGCCCAGACAGCCATTGTCACCAATATCATCATCTTCAACTCGAGCAACCTTTCTTGCACTGACGGTTCCTTGTCCCGGGAATATTCCTTCCCCAGAAACCCATACGGATCACTCCCTCCCTCCTCCAGGCCTCTGCCCAAATGGTGTCTCCTCCTGAGGCCTTCTCGACCACCTTCTCCCATCATCCTTACCTACTTGGCTATTCTTCCTCCTGCTTGTCACCTCCTGACATATTACATTAATACCTTTACTGTCTGTCTCCCCCTCTAGAGCGTGAGCTCAGGCGGGCAGGAACAGGGCCTGCTTTGTTCACTGGACTCCCAGCTCCTGGAGCACAGCCTGGCACCCAGCCTGAGCTCATAAACATTTGTTGCTTCCTTCTGCATGTCCTACCTGTCTTAGATCTATTTTTGTATCGATTCCTTCCAGGATCCTGCGAAAGCAGGCACTATTATTGTCCCCATCTTACAGAAAGGAAACTGAGGCCCAGAGAGGTTGGCCCCAGGTGCTTACCTGGGTGGCACAGGTCCATTCTGAGGCCCTGGGGAAGGGTGGCCTGTACCGCCTTTGCCTGCTGACCCAGCTGCTGCTGGAGCTGGCGGGGCAGAGATGTGTCACCTCGGCTACAGCAGGCCGCTTCCGGGTGGCCCCGCCCAGCCCCGTGTGGGGAGGAAGTCAGTCAGTCTGCTGGGATCTGGTGTGGAGGCTCTTGACACAGCAGCACTTCCTAAAACCAGCAGTTTCGTGTCGCAGGGACTCTTTGCATTTTTGGGTGCGGGCATGGGAGATTTAGAGACAACAGAGACAAAGGGAGGGGTTGGGAGATAAAAAGGGAAAGTGAGACGCACCGACGTGCGCGCGCGCATGTGCGCATGCGCACACAGCGAATGGTGGTCGCTGGGGGCCACAGTTTTCTCCAGCGGACAGTGGGCCATTTACTTAGCAACCTCCTCAGATATAAGCTGAAGTGTCACCTCTGGACAGCTGGGCCCCAGAGATTCTACCCTACAAGCTCTCTTTTGTCTACTCTCCCTTGGGAAAAGGAAAAGGGATTCAGTGCTATAAGAAAGGCTTTGCTTTTCCTCCATGACATATCTGGGTTTTTTCCTATCTAGTGACCAATTGGCAATCATATGTTTAGTTTCTCTTTTCCCTCAGGCTGCTAGGAAACTCAGAGTCAAATCTGAGGCTCCTTTACAGCTGCCCTACTGTAGCATATGGACTTTGGGACCAGGCTCAACTGTGTGACTCTCAGCTCTGCCGCTTGGGACTGGTGAGAACTCAGGCAAGGCCACTTATCTGCAATGAGCCTCAGTTTACTTACCTATAAGAGGGGAATGATAATCCTTACCTCAGGGTTACAGAAAAGATGGTGGGAGAGAATGTGCGTAAGATGCTTGGGATAGTGGGTCCTCAATGAGCACTATCTCCTTTCCCTCTTGGTTTCGATTTTCTTTCTGGTTAAAATTCCCAATTTTATTGCTTGTGAATTTTCTGCAGGCTGATCCAATTTCTTTGTGGAAAAAAGTGTTGTGTAAAGAAATATCTATAAAATAAATGCTCACGCGGTGTAACTTTTTGTGGCACCCATCGATTTCTTCATCTGTTTCCCTACCAGGCTAGAGGCCCCATGAGGACAAGGTCACCTCCGTGTCTCCATGTCTGGTAAGAGCAATGAAGGAAGGAAGGAAGGAAGGAAGGAAGGAAGGAAAGGAACATAGGGGAGATAGTGTGGTTGATGCCAAAGTTGGCTACATTTTCCACCCTTCCCTGTGTGCACCCCCCTTTGCAAGGCTACCCTGCTACTCCTCCCATCAAGAGGTGGAGTCTATTTCTCTGCCCCTTGAATCTGGGCTGGGCTGTGTCTTTCTCTGGCCACCTGCCTGCCCAGCTTCCATGGGAACTAGCCTGGGCTAGCCTGCTGGGGAATGGGAGGCCATGCAGAGAAAGGCTCAGCCATCCTGACTGCCACCTGGTTGCAGCCTCATGAGTGAAACTGGGCAACAATGGGAGAAGGACCATTAAGTGGAGTCCCACCCTCATGGCTGTCCCATAGCACTGTGAGAAATAACAAATGTTTGCTGTTTTGAGCTACCAAATTTTGGGGTGGTTTGTTACGCAGCGAAAGCTCACTGATACAGGTGAAATCCAACACCTTCATTTCATTGAAGTGGAAACCGAGGCTCATTTCTGGGACACGCTTTGACCAAGTTGGAACTTGAGTTAGTGGCCAGCTCAGGGCCAGACCTGCCAGTCTTGTGCTCTCAGCACTCTTGGAACCAGCCCCCCTGTTGCCCGCGGGCCCATGCCTAACTCAAGGTCACTCTCTAGGAAACTTGTTGAAATGGTCTCCATAGTAAACTAGATTTTTCTCTACACATTGGGGTCTGAGGCATGAAAACCCATTTCCTGGGTCACTTCAAAAACAGAAATGGGGAGGAAGGTGTCATTCCCCATGCAGAAAAGTTAACACATCAGGATTGGGACTGTGATCCTTTACAAGGCCTGCTTGCAGGTTTGGCTTTTGGCTGGTGTCTGGGAACTTGGGTTTCTATTGTTCTCTGATGAGAGTGGCTCACTGAGCCTAAGCTGTACAAATACCGTGGGTTATGCTGAACACCTACTTTTGTTTTGGGTGTCTGCAAGTTTCGTATATGCTGGGCAGAGGGTGCCTACATGCCTGGCCCCCAATAAAAACTCTGGGTGCTGAGTCTCTATTGAGCTTCCTGGGTTGACAGCACCTCACATGCGTTTGCACACTTTGCTACTGGAGGATTTAGTGCCTCCTGGCTGGCCCCACTGGGAGAGGACTCTTGGGTACTCACACCTGGTTTCCTATGGACCTCACCCCAGGCACTTTCTCTGGGTTTGCTTTGTACCCCTTTGCTGTCATAGATCAGAGCTGTAGGTAAGACTATGTGCTAAGTTCTGTGAGTCCTCCAGGTGAATCACCGAACCTGAGGATGGTCTTGGGGACCCCTGAAACATGCCCTAATGCTGCAGCCAGGCCCAATGGATGGACCTTGCCTGGGACCACAAGCTGGCATCTGGGGCTTCCCGTTCTGTCTGAAGGGCTGGTTAAATGGTTCAGTTATTATGACTAACTTGTTCTTTAAGACTCAACTCAAATGCCACTTTCTCTGTGAAGCCTTCTGTGATTGCACCTCCTTTCCCTCTGCTCCTCCAGCCTTGAAGGGACCCTCTCATTGTGGGTGGCAATGGGTTTGGTAGATTTAATTAGAGGGGAACCGTGGGGACCTGGAATCAAATCCCAAATCAGCACTGGCTAGTTGTGTAAATTTCTCTCATCTGAGCCTTTTTTTTTTTTTTTTGTCATCTGCAAAATGGGGACAGATAAAATTAGGTTTCTTTATATGACACAGAAAACCCAAATAACAGTGGTTTAAAGAAATTAGAGGTATATTTATCTCTTATGAGAAAGAAGCCTGAGGTAGGTAATATAGGACTGTTCTCATAGAAGCCTGGGAATCAGGGATCCAGGCTCCCTCTAACTTTTTGCTTCTATCCTCAAGATCTCCTCATGGCCCAAAGTGGTTGCCTGATGGTACCTGAATTTCGGGTAGGAAGAAAGATGAAGATGGGAAGGGCTTCCTTTAAAGGCCTCTTCCTGAGGCTCTTTCTGGCGTGAGGTCAGCCCTTTTCCCTGAAATGGGTGTCTGCTTCCTCCATATGAACTGCATGGAGGTCCATAGTTGGCTGTGGAACAACACACAGCAGTCTGCAGACATGGGATCTGGGAGGTCTTTAGACAGCCTCCACCACCACCATTTATGGAGTGCTCACTACATGCCAGGCACTATGCTAAGTGCTTACACATCCTTTCATTTAATCTTTTCCACAACCCAACAAAGTGTATTACTATCCCTGCTTTATAGATGTGGAAACTGAGTTCAGAGAGGTTAAGTTACTTGCTCAAGGTCACACAGCCAGGAAGAGGCAAGCTCAGATTCAAGCTCTGCGCTGACTTCATTCCCACTCTGAACTTATGCAAGCATCACTTTCAAACATTTAGAAAGAAGTTTAATAGCTTGCCAACCTCTTGGGGGAGAGGTAGGAAAGGTCTGGCACTTGAATCCAACTGTAGTAAAACCATGTAGGTGATGCTTTCTGTTGCCCACAAGCTCAGAATTCCTCACCTGTTGGACATAGCTGACTTGAAGGCAAGAAAGCTGGAAAGAGCTTAGGGATGGTCTAATTCAATGACCTCATTTACATGTGTGATAACTGAGACCTGGAGAGAGAGGGTCTTAACAGAGTGAGTAAGGGGCAGAACTGAGACCTGGAGAGAGAGGGTCTTAACAGAGTGAGTAAGGGCTCAAGGGCTCTGCCCTTGAGCCCATTTGGGCTGTAGAGTCAGAGTAAACCTTCCATCCATCCATCCATCCATCCAGTAGATGTATGTACATTCACTATGTGCCATGTGCTGTTCTTGGCACTGGCACAAGACAGACAAAAATCTTGGCCCACGTGGGGTACATGGTTGAGTCACCTGGACTGGGTAGGACATGGCAGGTAGTGGGCAGGGTGTGTCCGGGATGAATCATCTCTGAAGTCCCTCCCTTTCATAATTTTCTCTAATTTCTCATTTTTTTCTCTTGACTAGGTATTGGCCTGGCAGAAGAAGCACCCCTGAATCTTAGGACTGCTGAGGCTCTGGCCTATGATACTCCAGCTGCAAGTGGGGCTTCAGAGGGGGCTTTCCAAACGTGCCTGATATCCCCCTGACCTGTCATTCCTTGTCCAGTTTGGCCGCAAGACTTACTGGGAGCCTTTAGCACAGGGGGACAGGAGGAAGCTGGGCCTGGGAGACAGTCCATGGCTCAGTAAGTCAAAGGCAGGGATGGGGGTCAAGGGCAGCAGAGAACACTTTGGTGTCCAAGTTCATGTCAAGAAATTGCCCCTGATGAGATAATTGCACACATGTGGAAAAGGATGAGCCCATGAAGATTCTTCCCAGCATCCCATTGGTAACGGGGGCATTTGGGAAGAGTCAAACGCTCATCAGGGACTGAATGGTTAATAAATTATGCTGAGTCCAGATGATGGGCCAGTGTGAGTCATTGAAGAGAATAATGAGGATGTAGAATTCAAGCATCTTTTGGTTTTCAGTATAGCTTAAGCGGGAATTTACTGGCTCAGTTCCTGGAGAGTGGAGGATGTGGTTGACCTTGGGGATATGGAAATCAGAGACTTAAGATGTCTTTCTCTCTCTCATTCTCCTGCCCATTCTCTCAGTCTGTCTGAGCGGTTTCTTTCTTAGTTGGGTTTTCTCCATAGTGCAGCCAGTCCAGCCACAGACAGCACCAGGCTCACATCAGATCACCTTTGACTTTGGAAAGACGGCCTACCAAAAAAAAAAAAAAAAAAAAAAAAAAAAAATCTTAGGGAAAGACTCTGATTGGCTAGGCCTGGGTCACATGCCTATCTCTGGACCAATCCCTGCAATATCATAGGAGGAACGCCATGATTGGTCAGGACTGGGTCACATGCCCTGGCTCCTCGTCGGGAGGGAGGTGAGAGGGGAAGGGACAGGCCCGCGAGAACAGCCAGGAGAAGGGCAGTCCCTTAAAGGAAGGAAAACTGGGTGGAAAAAGCAACAAATGTCCACTCTGGCTGGTTTTTTTTTTTTTTTTTTTTGGTAAGTTTTGACTTTTTAGTTTCTCTTGTTTTTATGATACAGATGATCCTAGACTGTATGGATTGGTATGGAATATTATCCTCAACCTCCGGCTGAGTGTGTGCACGGGGGTCGGAGGCAGACTCTGGAGACAGACTGCCCCGGTTCCAATCCCGACTTTGCCACTTTCTCACCGTGGTCTTGGGCAATTGATCCCCAGTTACCTCATCTGTAAAACGGGCATAATAATAGTGCCTACTTCATATCATTACTTTGAGAATTAAACAAGTTAACCCATGTCAAGCACATTTGAGTGGTGGTTGGTGTGTTGTAGGTTTTTGATAAATGTTAGCTGTTGTAGATGCCTAGAGAGAGGTTGTCAGCCTGACTGGGGTCAGGCAGGTAAGCGAAATGAGGACACAACAGGGAATGGTGGGGCTTGTGGCAAAACGGGGAGGCTTGTCCCATGTGAAGTGGGCAGCTGGTCCTCAGGGCCAGCAGACTGTTGCCTTGAAAAGACAAGAGCTTGGGATGGTCAGATCTCCGTTTTTCAAGGATCACTGGATTTATAAATTTGTGTGTGATATTAATAAGCAATTAGTTTTTTTTTTTAAATTACAAAATGCTGAGCTGGGGAACAAGGTGAAAGTCAACAAAATGGTTGTCTCTGGCTCATGGCTTACTTATTTGATGCCTGGGCTACCAACACATGATGGAAAGATATTCACCAAAATGTTAATTAACAGATAGTCTCTGGGTTGTGGGATTTAAGGTGGTTTGAACTTTCTGTGCATTTTCTATGTTCGTCTGAGACTTGGGCTCAGATCCCAGCTCTACCCGTGTGGCCTTCCCCTGTGAGTCGGCTTCCTTATGGGCAAAGAGAAGATAGGAATGCCTCCTTCTTTTGTGTGGAGGAAATTGCAAAAGCAAAACGTGTAAAGGTCGTGGCCCAGTATTCAGGGTACAGGTGTGTATGGGATATAGGGCCAGCCAGTATCTAGCTGTGCCACCCGGCTCGGACGTCTGAGAACGTGGGCCCTCCCCAAATGTTTGACTCTGAGCGTGGGACTTGCAAAGTGGAATTTCGAGGGGAGGGGAGTTGTTAGGTGAGAGTCATCATTTCACACTGAGTTCCTGAGTGTGACCCCAAGTGCTGGGTGCTAGGGACAGAAAACTCAGCAGCTACCACCAACACTCAGTGGTAAGACTGTGGCTGGAGGGGCTCCGACCCATTCGGTGAGGACTTCCCAGAGCAGGGATGCCCGTCCAGAGTCTTGGATACTTGTACAAGAAAGGAAAGACTCCTGTAGAAGGTCGATTAGGAGTGTGTGCTTCAGCGAAGGTGGGGGTGGGACGTGTTCCAGGTTGAAGGAACAGCATGAATAAAGGCTCAGAGGCTTGAGATGGGGTGGAGGGCAGGATTGGGAGGAATCCAGACCCGGCCCAAGTTCTGCCTCAGGTTTCCCCCTCCCCCGACTCCTCCTCCCAGTCCTCCACCCTCCACTCAGCTGCTCCCTGACTCCCACTTCCCCTTTCCAACACAGGCGGCAGGAGTTTCGGGTTGAGACTGTAGTTTCTGCTGGGGACCGGAATACAGACATTTGCACATCAAGCATATGTATACATGCATGTCACGTGCACACGGGAGGTGGCCCTGGGCTCTTCCTCCTCGAAAGCTCACTTCAGTGGGGCCTGGGAGAGGCAGAAGCCTCCAGTGGGCCTCGGTGGCTGTGCTGTGGGGTAGGATGGGGCCGAGGTCTGGGGTTAGCCAGAAGCAGCATCTCCCTAGGCTGGGCCTCCCTCCAGGTTGCCAGATGGCTTGGGCAGTTTCAGGTGTCTGTACCTGTTTGGCCACACCCGCCAGGGCTCTGCTCATCCCATTTGGTCCGGGCAGGTCCGTGCTCACACCTGGATGCAAGGCATCCTGGGAAACGGAGCACCTGGCATTTGCAGCATGTCGGTGGGAGATGGGCTTCCCCAGCCAGGGAGGCAGGATGGAAGGGGCTGCTGGTGGGAACCAAGGTGTTAGCCTGTGGAGCCCTGGCGGGAAATGCTACCACAGGGACGGGGGACGGGGAGGAGGGAGCAGGTGGAGGCCCAGGAGGAAACCAGGCATGTCTGAGACCCCGAGTTGAGGGCCTTTGAAGAAGTGGTCAGCAGTGCCTCTGGTGGGTGTTGGGGAAGTGAAGGTCTCTGGGCACTCAGCAGCTCGGGGTGAGAGGTGGTGAGGCAGGGTCCACAAGCAGGGGTAGCTGAGGAAGTGGAGGCAGAGAGGTCGGGTATCAAGAAAAGATCAAGAGGTGGGGTCCACTGGAGCAGGGGTGGGGGTGGGCAGGGTGTTTTTAAGGAGTGACTCTACTGGAGTCAAGCCACCAGATACCCAGGCATCTGTGGCTGGAAGGGTCACTGGCAGGAGGGGTGGAGGGCCCAGGAGTGGTGGGTCATCCTGAGGGGAAAGGCCGGAAGATTCCCCTGGCCCAAGGGCATCTCCAGTGTCTTCCTTCCAGACCAACACAGAAGCTCAGAGGCGCTGCCGCAAACACACAGGGATTCCAGTCCAGAGTTTGGTTGTGACTTGTGTGTTCTTGTGGTTAAGGTTGAGTCATATTTCTGGGACATCAGTTCTAGTTATTTGGGAGGCCACGCCTCTAGAGTTTTTGTCAGTCCTTCAAAGATTGAAATCTGATACTTGAGGATTTAAACTTATGGCAGGTTCAGTCTGCCGTGGAGTCTCATTCTTTTGGCTCAAAATTGTGGTTATAGACTTTGACAAAGTGCTCCGTTGACACATGTTCTCATGGGTCCCCTTTCGGCCATTTTGGTGTCATCTCTGGGCAGGGCTGGGGCTCCCTGGGACCTCCAGCTTTGAAAGCCAACTGATCACATTATTCTTCTGCAGGGGCTTCCCACTGCCCTCCGGATGGCATTGAGACTCCATAACATGACCCAGGAGACCCTCTGGAAGCTGATGGCTGCCTGCTGCCCCATGCTACAGCACTACGGACCATCCTTCTTTGTCTTGGTCAGACCGTGTTCTCTTATGCCCCAGGGTCTTTGTATATGCCACTCCTTCCACCTGACTTACTCTTTCTCCTCACCATCTCTGGCCAGCTCCTACCCATGCTTTAGGTCTTTGCTTAAACTGTGCTTTCTCTGGGCATTGTGTCCTAACCCGAGTGTTCATGGCTCCTGCACAGCCTGCCAGAATCATAGCACCCATCTAACTGCTCACTCAAAATCAGTTTTCATCACTAGAGCATAAGCTCTCTGAAGGATGAGGCTGGGTCTATCTGATAGGCCTGTGGTGCTAAGTAAGTTTTGTTGAATGAATACTAGCTGGGGTGGGGGCCAGGGATCTCCCACATGAGCTCTAAGGGTCTGTGGATCCCTGACTCATGATGGCCCGCAGTAGTCAAGTGCCATCTAACTAAGGCAGCTTGCTGCCCAGCAGGTCAGAGTCTGAGCATCTTCACCGCCGCTAACCTGTGTCAGGTGGTAACGCTTCCTCCCATAGTGACCCTGGGAAAAAGCAAGAGCGGAGTCTATCAGCAGTTTCCAGCCATTTTCCAGCATTGAGCTCGGGTCTTCACCCTCGCTCTGAGGTTGGCCATCTGCGTGTTGGCAGGGTAACTCTGTGAATCAGAACCGATAGTTATCCAGAAGCTGGGTGAAATAGACCAGCGTGTGAGCTTGTGACCCCTGAATCCCAGAACATTCTGCTGGAAGGTCCTCAGGGGCGTCTGAGGTCTCTCCCCCAGTGAAGAGAAAACCGTGGCAGGGGCGGGAGGCTGGGGGCCTGAGCACCCTGAGGCTTGTTTTCATTCTGTTTTCCTACCACCCTTTCGATCCCCTCAGCTGCCCCTCAGGCTCTGTGTGCTGGGGAGGAGGCCACATCTGGTTTCTCTGTGTGGCCCCAGGTCCACAGGGTCCTGAGACAGGTCTGGCATAGACGGGGTGTGCACCTTGCCCAAAGTCAGCACCAGGGGGTGTGGGACAAAGGACTCCTGACTCCCACCTGCTAGAACCTTCTATTTGAACCTGAATTTTGAGGCCAGGACATGGGGCCTCGCAGGTGGGGGTCCCACTGGGTGTGAGGGGTTTCATGAAGGAATCCCCTAAAGGTAGCCAGCACTGGGCCCAGCCTTGGGGCAGTGGGAGGGCCTGGCCTGGGTCCTCAGCTTCTGGGAGCCTGGGTGGGGAGGAGAAACCAGACGGGGGTGGGGTGGTGGGGGGCGGTAGACAGGGGGAGGGTGAGCGGGTAGGGGGACTGGAGGGTCTGTCCCCTTGGTCACCCCCTTCCTGGGATTTCCTCGGGGACCAAAGGCAGCTCGCGGGCTCTGCCCTGTGGTGGCCGGAGGGATGCCACTCAGAGAAGTCACAGCCTGGGACTGGGTGGGGCTTGGTCTTGGGGTGGTGACCGTGGCCAGGACTGAGCAGAGCCCGGCAGCCCTGCCTTCCCTTTCCCTCTCTACTCCATCCCTCCTGACCCTCCATTGCTGGCCTTAGGGTGGCGGTGGGGGTGAAGTGGTGGTGGTGGGGGGGCGACAGGGAGGTGCTGGGTTGGTAGGTGGGCCCTGACCAAGGGGAGGCGGGTGAGGTCATGCAAGGGCTGGTTCAGATCTTATCTTTACTTAAGTGGTGGGTGGTTTTGTCCACCATGATTTATGGCTTTGATTTTGATTTATAAAGAGATCACAAAATATTATTTATCTTATCTGCGAAGTTTTGGCCTCCCCCTAGATTCTGCGCCTGAGGTGATGGGGGTGTCATGCCTCACCCTCACCCAGCCCTGCTGGGGGGAGGGGGCAGGTAGGGAGTGGCTGGGCTGCAGCTGGAGTTCTGGAACCCCCCCGACTGTTCCCTTGTCCCCCCTCCACCTTCATCACCTGCCTATCCCTTCATCACCTGTCCATCTTCCATCTGTCCATAGTTAAGAACCTGCATTCTGCATTTAGACGGTCCGAGTTTGCATCTTGGCTGCCCATCCTGGGTGAGCTGTGAAAATTAAAAATTTTGCGTGTCAAAACCCACCATGAACAGAATAAAAAGGCAACCCACAGAATGTGAGAAAATATTTACAAATCATATATCTGATAAGAGATTAACATCCAGAACATACAGAGAACTCTGTGGATAATGCTGCTGTGGACACGGGTGTACAGATATCTCTCCAAGACCCTGATAAGAGATTAACATCCAGAACATACAGAGAACTCCCAAAACTTCTAAAATAAAAAAGCAGGGGCACCTGGGTAGCTTCATTAAGTGTCTGACTCTTGATCTCAGCTCAGGTCTCGATTTCAGGGTCGATCTCAGGGTCGTGAGTTCAAGCCTCACGTTGGGCTCCATGCTGGGCATGGAGCCTACTTAAACAAAATGAAACAAAACAAAACAAAAACGAAGCCTGATTCAAAAATGGGCAAAGGACTTGAATAGAGGTTTCTCCAGAGAAGACATACCAATTGCTAATGAGCACGTGAAAGGATGCTCAACATCGCTCATCATTAGGGAGAAGCCGATCCAAACTCCAATGAGATACCACCTCACACCCGTTAGGATAACTTTTATTAAACAAACAAACCAAAAACAAGTGTTGGTGAGGACGTGGAGAAATTGCAACCTGTGGGCACTGTTGGCAGGAAGGTAAAATGGCGGAACTGCTGTGGGAAACAGTATGGTGGCTCCTCAGATAATGAAAAATAGAATCACCAGATGATCCGGCAATTCCACTTCTGGGGATACACCCCAAAGAATGGAAAGCAGGGTCTTGGAGAGATATCTGTACACCCGTGTCCACAGCAGCATTATCCACAGTAGTTAAAATGTAGAGACAACCCCTGTGCCCCTCACAGATGAACGGATAAGCAAATGTGCTGCCTCCTTACACTGGAATATTATTCAGGCTTAAAAAGGAAGGAAATTCTTCCATCCGCTACAACATGGATGAACCTTGAGTTCCTTATGCTCAGTGAAGTAAGCCACAAAACGACAAACACTCCATGGTTCCGCTTATATGAGGTATTTAGAGTAGTCAAAGTCATAGAGGCAGAATATAGGAAGGTGGGTGCCAGGGGCTGGGGGATGAGGGAGTGAGAAGTTAGTGTTTAATGACCGAGTTCTGGTCTGACAAGGTGGAAAGAGCTTTGGGGACTGATGATGGTGCTGGTCGTACAACATTATGACTATCGAATACCACCAAATTATCTGCATAAAACGGGTAAGATGCGAAACTTGATGTCACGTGATTTTATGGCTATGGTAAATATTAAAATTGGCTCCCTCAACAGATCTGGAGCTCCATAGCAAGATCCAGTTTGGAGAAATGTATCTGGGTGTCATCAACATGCAGGTGACAGCGAAGTCATAAGACTGCATGTGCTTGTTCATGGAAGCTTTGGACAGTTGAGTTCAGATCCCTGTAGAAACCAGCATTATGGGGTCCAAGCTGTAAGAAGGGCCCAGAGCTGAGGATGAGATCAGAAAAGTAGAAGAACAGGAAGAGACTAGTCGAGGGAAGGTGAGGGAGGGAGCTGGAGGCCTTCGTCGTTGATGCTTACCCGGCATCTGCTCTACCTTATTCGGACGTAGGTCTTTTG
This sequence comes from Zalophus californianus, assembly GCF_009762305.2. Classification (NCBI taxonomy): domain Eukaryota; kingdom Metazoa; phylum Chordata; class Mammalia; order Carnivora; family Otariidae; genus Zalophus; species Zalophus californianus. Next base: position 10,974,086 of record NC_045603.1, read on the forward strand.
GGGTCACCACACCTCCACTTCCAGTCCATGTGATTTATGAGGCTCCATCCCTAGATCCAGGAAGGGGGTGGAGAAGGCAACACAGACATCCAGCTCATAATATTCCATCTCCTGGCTGTGGTGATTGGTTCAAGAGTGGACCTGTGACCAAAGTAGGGTCAACGGGATTCAACGTGGGATTTTTGCTGGAACAACTAGGGAAACGAAACTCCTTTCCAGCTGTGATTTCCAGCCGGGAGGATGCTGCAAATCTGGAGTGCCACCAGAGGGATCCTGACAAGAAGTGAGTGGGCAGATGAAGAGCAGGAGATTGAGTCTGGATGATATCCTATGAGCTTCTGGATCCACCAATGCCCGAAGCCTGGACCACTTGATTACATAAGCCAATGAATTCCCTTTACGGCTGTGACAAATATTAAAAATTGACTCCCTCAACACCTATTTCCAGTTTGTCTCCCAATTTCCTTCCTCTGCTATAGAGTCTGGAAAGCTAAATCATTTCCCAGTGTCCTTTGTGGCCAAGGTGGCCATGTGATTCTGGCCAATGAGGAAGTCCCTGGGGAGGGTGTCCCTTCCTGAATAGAAGGAAATTCTCATTAGGAGAATGCCATTTAGGCCCCCCTTCTCCTCCCCTTTCTTGCCACTTGGCATGGGGGTATGAGGCCGGGAGCTGCAGCTGTCATCTTGCAGCGAAGACAGCAAGTATGAGATTCAGGACAAGCGCTAGAGGTGTTGGGGCCAAAAAACAGGATGAGCCTGGCATCACAGGGATGCGGCTCCAGGCCTGGGCTGCCTCTTCCTGACATCTCGAGAGGCGATAGACCCCTGCGCATTCTGAGAGAGTCAGCTGATACCCAGAGATACCCAAAGGAGCCCAAAGCAATGCAAGGTGAGCATTTCAAAAGTACTTAAAAGGGGGTCGGTAGCCCCTAGGCGGGTGATGCAGAGAATCTGGGAGAATGGGGCCCCGAGATGGAGCTGTGGGTCGGCTCACTTGCCTTCTGCTCTTCCCCCTCCCCTGTGCTTCCGTGAACCACGGAGCCTGGAGAGCTCAGAACGCCACTTCTCCCAGACCCCTTGCAGCTGCGGTTCTGGCCGCGCATTCGATTCCGCCGCGGGAGATGGGGCCGGGGGCTGCCTACCTGCCACTCTAGGCAGCTGCACGTGCTGAGGAGATGCTGTAGCAGACGAAGACGGTGGTCAGTGGAGGGGGTGGAGGTGCCTCCAGCCGGAGGAAGGAAGGTGGAGGAGGTGGAAGAGAACAAGGACCATCTCAGGACGGGTTTGGTGGGGGTGGGAAGCTGGGGTCATCTGAAGGAGGGGTTGGTGGTTCCAGAATGTGGTCAGGGAAGGGGTGTGTGTCAAGGAAAGCACTACGGAGCTCAGCAAGGGCATGGCTGAGCCCCCGGGGTCTTGCTGAGGCTGAAGTGGCGTCCACAGGGGTGGACGGGGTGGGTCAAGAGGTCTAGGCTCCTGGGCGGGGACCAGCCGGGTGTGTGGGAAGGACAAAGAAGGAAGATGTCAAGGGTGTTCTGGGTAGCTTGTGCAGGACGAGGGATCTAAGAATGGGCTGTTGGCTGGGGGTGCAGGGGGCGGGAGGCCTGGGCAAGTGGCCAAAGAGAGGACTGCGCAGCCGGCGAGGTTGGGTTGAGGGCAGGGCCGGGAAAGCTTGGAGGGGACACAGATATGCCCCAGATAGGCATGTGTGGTAGAAGGGATTTTCCTGCCTCCTACCCCTCCCAGTTCCTCTGTCTGGTATTAGGAGGCTGGCAGTGGGAGGGAGCTTCTGGTCATGCAGCTCAAGGCAGAGAAGGAGGCCGCCCCGTGGTCCTTTGGGTGGTCCTGCCTGTCTTCAGCGGGACTCCTCCCCTGGGTGACCTCCTGCCGCTTTGAGTATCTCTACCTCTGGACAACTCCATGCTTATGTCTACCCTGGATCTTTCCCCTTGCTCCAGACTCATCATGCAACACACTCGGCATGCGTGTCTTTGTCTGACAGTCTTCTCAACCGAAATATCCAGAATGGAAGCCTTGATTCCTGACCCTGCAAACCCTCTCCTTCCAGTCACTGCTTTCTGGTTAAAGGGCACGTCCGTCTTCAGGGTTGCTAGGAATGAAACTGGCGTCATCCTTGACTGCATCAGCAGATCCTGTAGACCCCACAGAATATATCCCAGGTCCGGCCACTTCTCCTATCCTCCACCATCACCTCCCTGGTCCCGGCCTCCGTCCCTCTCGCCTGGAGCCCTCAGGGAGGGGCAGGCTCTTCCAGCTTCTGCCCTTGTCCCACTAGGGGCTATTCCTCACGTGGCCGCCAGGGGGCGCCTTCGCGATGCGGATGGGGTTTCCCTGCTCGCGGACGGAAGGCAAAGTGGTCACTGGTGCCTCCAGGCCCTTCCGCTGCTCTGCGTGTGTACGCTTCACTGAGTCCCACCGCCTTCCTGCTGCCCCTGAAAACAGTGTGAGCTCCTTCCCGCCTTTGCCCTCGGCGGGTCCTTCCGCCCGCAGTACCCTTCCCCCATCCTTGCAGAGCTCAGTCTGGCTTCTAATCACCTTGTTTTCTTCCCTTCTCGGTCTTTCTCTTCTCCCCGGCCTCCCTTGTTAGCTTTCCGTGGCACTTTCCACCACGTGTATTCTCATTATCTGTATTAACTTGTGTATCGTCTGTGTCCCTAGCAGCAAGTGAACTCCCTGGGGCAGGGACTTGGCTTTGCCCACTGCCAGGTCCTCAGGGCCTAGCACCCAGGACTAGCTTGTTACATATATGCTGCATGCTGCATAGTGCATGTCATCCTAGGACGGCCCAGGGGACTTGTCGGCAGGAAGCCATCCTCCCCCTCCCTGCCTCCTCCCCTCCCCGGGATCGAAAGTGTCTTCCCCTCCCTGCTCAGCATCAGCGTCCTCTTGGCCCACCCAACAGTGGAGCCAGCAGAAAGGCAGGAGCAAAGGGGTCAAATGACCTGGGGGTCCATGGAGGAGGAAGGGGACTTTGAGAGTCAAAACCCAAGACCCGCCCTTTGGACAAGATAGGGAGGTTGCTGTGCATGGAGTGGAGAAGTTGCCCCAAGACTCCTTGCCTCGGTCTGTCTAGAGCAAAGGTGTGTCCGTACCTTGGCTTGTTCGGTGCCCTTGTGTGCATGCCTGAGGGCTGCCAGGCAGGCTGGGGTTGGGGGTCTCTGCTCTTACCCTTCCATGAGAAGGCTAAGGGATGGGGAAGTAAGCAGAGGGTCCTGGGGGTCCAGGGGGAACACCCAGTGCTGAGTCTTGGAGAAGAAATAAGATCTGGTCAGGCAGAAGGGGAGGACAGGGATTTGGGGCAGAGGGAACGGCAGGTGCAAGGCCAGACTGAGTGTGGCTCTGAACCTTCCAGGAGTCTGGCCTGGGCGTGGTCGAGGGGTGGGGACGAGCACGGGGACCCTCCCTCCCTGAACGAGAGTGAGCCTCACCAAGGGCGAACAGGATCCCATTCACAGTTGGGAAAGCTCATGGCCCTCCTCTTGTAGCCCCCAGCACCGACACCTACCTACCTGCATCCTTTTTTTTTTTAAGTTTTTTTTTTTTTAATTTATTTGACAGAGAGATAGTGAGAGCAGGAACACAAGCAGGGGGAGTGGGAGAGGGAGAAGCTGGCTTCCCGCTGAGCAGGGAGCCCGATGTGGGACTCGATCCCAGGACCCTGGGATCATGACCTGAGCCGAAGGCAGACGCTTAACGACTGAGCCACCCAGGCGCCCCATCCTACCTGCATTCTTAATTAGAGCTGCCGGGTGGGAAGTGGGAGCCCAAGTGGAGAAATAATAGGAGGGGGAACCACGGGGCCCTGACGGGGCCTGGTGCTGGGGCTGAGCGAAGGGAACGCTGCCCCATCCAGGAATATTCAAACGCATGAACGAACGGGTAGCAGCTGACCACAGCTTTTCAGTCAGCGGGGAGAAAATACACTGTTAGGGTAAATGGTGCTGGTCGATGGGTAGCCACCTGGAAAAAAAGCAAAGTAGCATCTGCTCTGCGCGATGTAGCAACTAACCAAATGTAAAAAGTTAAACCTTAACACTGCAAGCAGAAACACTGTAGGAGAACGCTTTTATTAAATGTGATTTCAGAGGGGCCGAGACCTTTCTAAGAATCACAAATGAACAGAACAATATCAATATGAAAGTGTCTTCATGGCTCAAACCGCCATTAGCTGAAGCCAGTGATGGAACTGGGAAAACACGACTTGTGTGATGACCAAAGAGCTAATTTCCCTAATATGGAAATCAATGAAAAGCCCGGACACCAAATAAGAAAATGGGGTATGAAAACATAGTTCACAGAAAAGAGAAATACAAATGGCTTTTAACCGCCTGGAAAAATGCTCACTGGTACTAAAAGAAGTGCAAATCAACACTCCATCACAATAGCACTGCCTCCAGGAACATTAGAAATAAGAAAGTCATCTGAATGACTGTTGGTGAGAACGTGGGAGATGAGCTTTCCTGCACCGCTGGTGGGAAGGTGAATGGGTACAACACCCCGCGAGGGTATGTGGCACAAAGGAAACCCCTGTCACCCAGCAGCCTTCCCAAAGGGCAGGGCCTTCAGACGCTAGCGCCCGCAGAATGGCGCAGGTGCACTGTTGTACGTGGGCGCGCTGTGGGAGAAGCCAAAGGCGGAGGAGAAACCCACCTGCCCTTTCATAGGAACTAATCAGAATAATTCTGGCACGCCTAAGCAACGGAATCCAGCTTCGAAAATGAGGAAGGAAGCTCTTTCCGAATGAATACGGAACAAACTTCAAGGTAAACAGTCAATGAAAGCCAGCAAAGTGCAGGACACTGGGTATCGTCAGCTCCTTTTGGGGTCAGAGAAAGGAACTGAAGAATGCTGTTTTTTCTGCTGGAAGGTCCCTGGAAGGACACACAAGAAATTGGCAATGGAGGTGACCTTCTAGGAAGGACTGGGTGGCTGGGCGGTGGGTCAGAAGGCTGACTTATAATAAGCTCTTCTGCATACGTATAAGTGAATGTATTACTCATTCAGAGGTAATGTGAAAATATTAAAATATAACCAAAAAACTTAAAAAAAAGGTGTGCTGTCTAGGTCCCAGGTTAGGGGAGCGGGATGGTTGTGTTGTACTGGGAGGAGGGATGGGGGGATGCTGAGTTGGAGGAGCTGGTGGGCATCTGGGGTCGGGTGAGGGCATCTTCAGCAGGTCTCCAGGGTGGCGATGGTGGCCCTGGAGTGGCTGCGATGGTCCCCAGGGTGTGAAGAGCAAGGCCAAGACAGCGTCCTAGGAGCAGGTATATGAAATGGAGGAGCAGGGTGCCCCTGCACAGGATCCAGAAGGAGTTGCTCTGTCCACCCATCAATGGGAGGAGGGTGGCCTGGGTGTGCTCCCTGCGGTCTGGGGCAGGGGACAGTGGGAGCCTGGCTGTGCTGGGTCTCTGGGTGTGTCTGGGGCAGAAGGAAAGCCCCTGATGAAGAGAGGGGTCTGCACTCACATCTAGGGCCTCATGGGGGTCTCCTAGGAGAAAATCCCCTCCCTGAACCTGGAATTTGCCCCACGGAGCCCTTGGGCCCAAATATGGTCCCTCTACCAGGAGGGAGACGACTAGAACGGACAGCTGGCCCAGGAAGTTGGGTTAGGGGCAGGAGTGGGGGGAGGGAGGGGATGGGAAACAATCATCAGCTCTGTCTGAATCCACCCTCTGGTAATTTGAGCCCAGTCACTCTGGGAGGACCCTGCCAGGCTGGGGACCAGACTCCAGCCACTGGGGGCTGCTAGAACTAGCCACCCATCTTCGGCCACCTCTCTTGGTTGTGATGCTGAACGTGAAGTTGACCCAAAGCAGAGTGGACCTCCACCCAAATGGGTTCCCAGCATGCCTCCAGGGGGCCTGCCAGAGACGCCCACCTCCCAGGGGTTTCCTCATTTTTTTTTTTTCCTCGGAACTCAGATTTATTGATTTCCACCGTATGGACTTTAAAAATGGTATGAAGCTGACTGCCAGAAAAGGGAACTGGTGATTTTAAGTTAAAAATTAAGCTAATGGTGAAAGTATATCCCCTCTGGCTTCAGTCACCACATCGCCTTAGAGTGGATATAGGTTTTTTTGTTTGTTTTTGAACAAAGTCCCAGAACTCTGAAATCCAGGGATGCTGTAGGCCTCTCCCAGCAATGTCCTTCGCTTTGGGTCAGTGTCCTGGGCCAGAGGTGAAAGTGCTTTCAAAAATACTGCCACTTCCCCAGCACAGTATCTGTGATTGCATCCACATATTGAGTTGGGACCCAGTACACCCAGTAGTAAGAGGCTTCCGTGGGGCCCAACTGAAACGCCATCATGTGGTAGTCTTCATGTCCTTCGATAGGTTCACTGACCACATTTTTAATGGAGCCCATGGGCAATTTCTCAGTCCGCTCTTTAGTGCCGATCCACAGCTGATCTTGTTCCAGCCTGAAGGTGAGTCTCACTTTGCCTCCGGATTTGTTGTACATGCCGGACAAGGGTACTGTTGGTAGGCGCTCCTGGGCACCCTTAACAGATGGCATCACATCTTTGGGTTTTCCTTTATCCAACACTTTCCTGTGTTGTTTCTGCCGGTAGAGTGGTTCCTTCTTGTTCGCTTCAGCCTTTGCATCCTGCTGGGCAGCATCTTTGGGTGTGTTTACGGCTAAAACATCATTTATCGTGGAGCCGACCACCATGATCTTGGCTCCGCTGCTCGCTTTTATTTCTCTCAACGTCTTATCCTCAGGGACGAGTCCCTTATACATGACTTTCTGCATGGCAGGAGGGAGACCTGTAATCGAGTGAATCTTCTGTTTTAGTTCGGAGCCTGTGCTATCGAGGGGGAACTTCACGTCGTGTTTAGTCTCATTCCAGATGCTCTTCAAGTCCACCGGCTCCCTGCCCACGCCGCCGCCCGCATCCTCGCCGTTGCTGACCGAGGCGTGGGCCGCAGGGTCCCCAGGGGGCTGGGCCGGCGCCGGCTGCAGGCTACCTCGCGCCGCGCAAGAGTCCTCGGCCGCCGCCCCCCGCCGGGGCTTCGGCCTCCACGCAGTTCAGGGGCCGCGCGGGGGCCTCGGTCGCCACAGTCTCGGCCTCCGTGTCCATGCCAGGTTCCTCCGTGCCCTCCGGGGCTCCGGCCGCCGCCATGATGGTTGTGTACAACACCCACCACTCCCGCAGAGGCCCTCCTCATTTTTTTTAAAAGCTCTTATTTCTATAATAATTTTTAAGTGCTGACTTAAAATATAATAAATATGATAAAGTCTTTAAAAATGCTGGCTGCTATTTTAATAAAAGGTTTCACATTTTTAGTAAGATGAAATAATTCTGAAGTTGTATGCATGTGATGATATAGCCTAAGGGTTTATAAAGCAAAAATAAAAAGGAAGAGAATTACAGGGAGAATTGACAAAGTCACCGTCACGGTGGAAGAGTGGACATACCTTTCTAGTAGCTGATGGATCAAGCAAGACAAATGAGAACAATTTGTAATGACAGAAAAGATTTGAGCACTGCAATTAACACCTTTGGTTTCTTAGACATATAGAGAACATTGAATATCTACACATCTATGGAAAAATGAGCCTCATAGTAGCTCATACATAAAGCAAGTCTCAACAAATTTAAAAGCATTAGTGTGATGCAGTCCATGTTCTTTGGCCACAATACCACTAAGAAAACTTAGCAAAAAGACAATTCCTTCCCTGAATTTGAAAAGGAACACACTTTCAAATAACTCATTGATCAAAAAGAAAATCAGGATGAAAATCTTAAGATACATAGAACTAAAACATAATAAAATGTTACATATCAAAGTTGTAGGTTGTGACAGATTGTATGTCTTTTTTACCACCATTAAGAAAAGATGGTAGGTTGCAGCTAAAGTATCTGAGGAAAATTTACAGCCTTAAAAAACTGTTATTAGGAACACAAGGCTGAAAATCCATGAACTAAGCATTCAAAATTGAGAAGGAAAATAAGAATAATGCAATAAACCCAAAGGAAAAAAATAAAGGAAAAATAAAGGTAAGAACAGAAATTAGTTAGGTGTGAAAAAATTGTATAATAGGATTAAAAAGGCCAAAAGTTGGTTCTTTGAAAAGCTTAGTAAAACTAACAAATCTGGGGAGCAATTCGGAACAAAGGTCGGAAACAAAAATAGTCAATATGGAATGAAAAGAAGAAATATAACAGAAATTAAAAAGGAGACACTAAAAGTTTATAAGATAATACTATGACTAGCTTTCTAGCAATAAATTTGAGAACCCGAACAAAATAGAAAGCTCTATAAACTATTTCTAGAAAAATATATAAAAGATGGTTCCAGAAGTAATAGAAATTCCAAATAGTCCTGTATCCACTAAAGAAATTGATTTAGGGCGCCTGGGTGACTCAGTTGGTTAAGCGACTGCCTTCGGCTCAGGTCATGATCCCGGAGTCCCGGGATCGAGTCCCACATCGGGCTCCCTGCTCAGCAGGGAGTCTGCTTCTCCCTCTGAACCTCTTCCCTCTCATGCTCTCTATCTCTCATCCTCTCTCTCTCTCAAATAAGTAAATAAAATCTTAAAAAAAAGAAGAATCCATAAACTTAAAAAAAAAAGAAATTGATTTAGTAATTTAGAGCTACTACTTTCTTCTCTCACATAATTCTAAAACCAGGCCCAGATGGCTTTATTAATGTCATAAAACATTCACGGTAGAGATAATTTCATATTATCCAAACTCCTCTAAAATTAGAAAAAGAGATAATGTCAGGGGCCCCTGGGTGACTCAGTGGGTTAAGTGGCTGACTCTTGATTTCGGCTCAGATCATGATCTTGGGGTCCTGGAATCTAGCCCCACTTGGGGCTCCTCCCTCAGCAGGGAGTCAGCTTGAGGATTTCTTTCCCCCTCCCTCTGCCCCTCCCCCATAAATAAATAAATGATTTTTTTTAAAGAAAAAGAGATAACGTCACCAACTCATCTACTGAAACTAGCACAACCTTGATTACCCCTTTCCCTCCCCACCAAAAGACAAAACGAGAAAGGAAGGAACATGACTGGCCAATTGCACTGTTGAACACGGGACCCTCCCCGCCCGCATGTTGGCAAGTTGAAGTCAACTATATACACAAGACAATCATCTGGACAGCATTCCTTAGGGTGTAGTTTAAGCTGTGATAACAAAAAGCCGCCAAAACACAGGGCTTGAAAGAAGACACAGTGTATTTCTGTCTCAAGTCCAGAGGGAGCGGTCTTGATCTACCACCCCCCACCCATCCAGGATTGCATCAGCATTTCTATTTCCTAGCCAGTGGGGAGAGGGGCAAAAAAGATGGACGGGACAAATGGTTTAAGCCTTCGAGGAGATGATGGCTCAGAAGTTGCCCACATTAATTCCATGCGCACCCTTTCCCTCCACACTTAATCACAAGGCCACACCTCACTGGGAGGGACACTGAGAAATTTGGTTGAGCTGGGTGAGCGCATGGCAGGGTGCAAGTCCTTGAGCTCTGTTACTAAAAAGAGAAGGCTAGTGAGGGACGGTCAGCAGCATTCCCCAGAGAGGCTAAGTTGGATTTATGCAGGAATGCATGGGTAGTTGAACACCAGCAAAATGGATTAGTGTTGTTCACATCTCCATAGACACAGAAAAAAAGCATTCAATAAAATTAAACCCTTATGATAAAAACAGAACAAAACTGCTGTTACTAACAATAACAGGGAAACTTCTTTAATGGATAAGAATATCTGCCAAGAGCCTACATCATCTTTAATGGTGAAATGCTCAAAGCACTCTTTTAAAAATCAGAAATAAAACAAAGATGCCCGTCATCACGGAATCTATTCCACACTGTGGTAAAGGCTCCAGACACCCCAAGAAATTAATATTATAAAACTTGGGAAGGAAGAAGTAAAACTGTCATTTTCCACAAATGAAGGCTATCTACGAAGATAGTCTTAGACTTGCTGGTAGCAAAATCTCTAGATAAATTATAATAAGAATTTCCATCCATATGGCCATATATATAAGCCCAATATGCAAAATTTGACATTTTTCCGGCATAGAAGCAACCAACAGAAAATGCAATTTTAAAAGGTGTTCGTTACAATGACACTGAAAGTAATAAGGTATCAAGGAATAAATCTGATGAGAAAATGTGCATGACCTTTCTGGGGGGAAATTATAAAACTTTATTGAAAGATATAAAGAGGAACTATAACATGTTAATGGGTAGGAAGACTGAATATTACAGAGATGTCAATTTTCCCCAAATTCCTCTATACATTGAACGGAATTCTAATTAGAATCCTGACATAGTTCCCAGAACTTGACAAGCTTATTCTCAAATTTATACGAAAGAGCAAATGGTCAGGGATAACCATTTTGAAAAAGTTCAAGAGAGGAGAATTTTTACCCTGCCAGATATAGAGAACTGGCATAGGATTTCGGTAATTTAGGCAGCGTTGTGCTGGCTTCATGGACTCACACCCGGGCAGACACCTGCCAGGAGACAGGTGGGCGGGCTCACTGGGGAAAGGCCGGGGTGGGGGGGGGGGGCGCCTCACTGCTTTGTGCCAGAGCAGTCGGTGATGGAATCGACAAAATTAACTCGGTATCTCCCCATATCCTAAAATCCATCCCAAATGTGTAAAGCTTTGAACATGAAAAGCAAAACTTTAAAAACTTTATTATTTTTTTAAAGATATTATTTATTTTAGAGAGAGAGAGAGAGAGAGAGAGAGAGAGAGGTCGAGGGGGGAGGGGCAGAGGGAGAAGGAGATTTCCCGCTGAGCAGGGAGCCCCACGTGGGGCTCGATCCCTGGACCCTGGGATCATGACCTGAGCCGAAGGCAGACGCCTAATGACTGAGCCACCTGGGCGCCCCAAAACTTTAAAAGTTTTAGAAGAAAACATAGGAGAACATCTTTATGAAATGGGGGGTGTAGGGAAGGATTTCTTATGACTTACTCCAAAAGCAACATCACCAGGGAAGAAGTTTACATGAAGCTACATTCAAATAAAAACTATTAAAAGTCACAACTGATGAGAAGACACCCCAAAGACTGGAAAAAAGATATGTAATGCATTTAGCAATTTAAGTTTGGAAATCAGAGTATATAGAGTATACAAAAAATACCTTCCCCAAATAAATATAAAAGTATAGAGGAATGGACCAAAAAAATATGAAGAGGTAATTTAGGGAACAGCAAACACACACATCCAATAAATACTTGCAAAGATGCTCGATGACACCAGAAGTAAGTGAATATAAATTAAAACTACAATGAGAGGGGCCCCTGGGTGGCTCAGTTGGTTAAGCGTCTGCCTTCGGCTCAGGTCATGATCCCGGGGTCCTGGGATCGAGCCCCTTGTCGGGCTCCCTGCTCAGCGGGGAGTCTGCCTCTCCCCCTCCCCTCTGTCTGCTGCTTTCCCTGCTTGTGCTCTCTCTCTGTCAAATAAATCAATAAATAAAATCTTTAAAAATAAATAAATAAATAAATAAATAATCTAAAAAAGCCCCCCAGAACCCCACAATGAGATGCCGGTTCACATCCATGAGGTTGACCGAAGTATAAAGCCTACAAGGCCAAGCGTGGGCGAGGATGTGGACCCTGAGCGCTGCTGAAGCATGACTCCTCACTCTGTTGGAAGCCAAGATGTACATGGCCTCCAGGTCTGGGGCTCCATGTCTAGAGAGACCTCACCCACCACCTCCGGGAGTCCACATGCATCATAGCAGAGCTGTTTGTAAAAAGCCAGCCTTCCAAAGCTCACACAGATCCATTCACAGGAGACTGGATAAATACATTCTGATACATTCATATCATGGAAGATTAGATCCCAGCAAAAATAATCAAACCGGAAGTAGAAGTTTAAACATTTACCAGCACATTACTGGGTGGAGGCTGTGCCTCTCAAATCCTCAGGCTTGGGGTGAGGAGGAGGGAGTGCCCTGATCTGCATGGCCTCGGAATAAGAACAAGGACCTCTGTGAGGACCATCTAGGGAGGTGGACTGGGGCTGAAATGAACAAGGGTTTTGTAACAGGCCCAGGTGCCTGAGGATGGAAGAGACCGTCTCCTAAGGAAATGAGCTCCCCGTCACTGGAGGTATGTGAGCAGGGGCTGGGCGGCGGCTCTGTGGAATCAAGCGCTGGATACCAGTGGTGCAAGGGTGGGGCTGGGTAAACATGGCCTTTGGTGAGCTCTGCATTCATGCCCAGAGGCCCTGCGGTTCTGTGATTCAGTGTGGTTAAAAGAGGACAAGACTGAAAGAATAACCAAAGTGTGAGACACATCCCCGTGCTGGAGCCTGCCCATTGGTGCAAGGGGACAAGCCCGGCTCGTGCAGCAGCATGGACGTGTCTCCAAAACATGCTGCACGAAAGAAGGCTTCTGCGAAAGGTCCCATACTGGGTGATTCCACTTCGGTGAAATTCTAGAAAATGTGAAGTGATGTAGAACGACAGAAAGCACATCAGAGCTTATGTGTGTGGTGAGGGGAGGGAAGGAGCTTCCCGCACTGATGGAAATGTTCTGTAATGTTCTATATCTTGATCATGGCGAGGGGTTCATGGGTGTGTAATGGATGGAATCATGCACTTTAAATGGATCCATTTATTGTATGCAAACTATATCTCAATATGGACACTTAAAAAAGAAGGAAAAAAGGTGGAGAGGATTGGCAAGGAGGCCTCGGCTGCTGCATCTTCGCCTTGGTGTCACAAGGACTGGGCCTCAGTTTCCCCATCTGTGGAAGGAGGGAGAAGCCACATTTATTTCCAGTGTAGTGGCCACAAGTGTGTCCTCCTGGGCAAGTCAGGGAGCCTCTCTGTGCCTTGGTTTCCTCATCTGTAAAGTGGGGGAACAACAGAGCCCCCTCCAGGCATGCACTCAGAGCCATGAGTGTCGCGCTGGATGTCACAGGTGTGGCTGTTGTCCTTCTAGTCTGCGTCCACACGGATGCTGCTGTCTGGGCTGCTCACTTCCCCTCTTGTTCCTCTGCCAACCTTGGCCTTGTCCGCACAGCCTGCGGGCCGCCTGCAGATCGGGACATCCCAAGAGACTGGTTTCAGGGCACCTGCGTCACTCAGCGCAGAGCACAGGTTCTTCGGGGCCAGCTTTCTAAGCTGGGTTTTGCGTCCCCTGAAGTATCAAGCCCAATGCTAGGTATTCAAGTGATGTATCCTTGAATGCATGCAGGAGGAAGTCTGATGGCCCTAAGTCAGGGAGGATTTTGCTTGGGTTGTCTCGGAGAAGTGGCTTTCTCGGCCTGGAGGGCCACCAGGGCCCTGTATGGTTGGGCAGGCTGTTCACTGTAAAAGGAAGCCCCACCCTAGGGGGGGGTGAATGGGGGATAAAACCCATACATATACCCCTTTTGAAGTCATACCGTGTCTTCCCAAAGAGGTGCATTATTCTTTCTTTTCTTTTTTTAAAAATAAACATTTTGTTCTGGAACAATTTTAGATTTACAGAAAAGTCACAAAGATAGTAAGAGAATTCTCCTATATCCTTCACCCAGTTTTCCCTTACATCAACATCACTTACATAACCACGGGACACTTGTCAAAACTAAGAAATTAACATTGGGACAATACTGTCAACTCAATTTCAGACTTGATTTGGATTTTACCACTTTCCCCACTGATGTTCTTTTTCTGTTCCAGGATCCAATCCAGGATATCACATTGCATGTAGGTTTTGTTGTTGTTGTTTAGATCAACAGGGGTTGCCCTAGGGGCTAGCAGACCTTTTGGATGGGAAAAAGAAGGTGGGTACAGGGGAGCACCCAGAATAAAGTCCTTAGGGGGTTTGTGAGGGAGGAAGCCCAGGGTGGGTCATGGGGGGGCCACTGGCCTTCCTGACCCGGTCTGAGCACCGTGAAGTGTTTCCCACTGTCTCAGCTCAGCTTATGCAAAGGACAGAGGAAAGATATCAAAGTTTGTTGGCTGGTTTTAATTATTGACTGGCCCCATATTGGAGCTGGCCACTGTCCTGTGGTTTCCTGGTTCGTCCTAAGTGACAGTCCAGGCTGGGTGACCAGTGGCTCTGCTTATTTCTTCCCTTGGGTGTGGGGAGCAGTGGCAAAATGAACGGTAAGAGCCAGGTGAACTCGGAGCCCACGGGGAGAGGCCGTGCTGCTCAGATCCCAAATTGACTCATGGCTAAGGGGGAGCACTCACCCTCCCCATGAGCAGCAGAACTCCGGCTTTGTCCCCTCAGCAGCTGAGGTGCCAGAAGAACTTGGAGTCGCCTGGTCCTGGGTTTGATTTCAGGCTGGGTGGTCCTAGTGGGTCAGCTGCCTTCTCAGACCCTCCCATTTGACCATTGTTAAAATGTGCCACGGAGCCTCGTTCCAGGGCGCCTGGTCTCCCAAGTCTGCCTTGAGCACAGGACTGGCTCATGTGGAGCACTGCCCATCATTTCCCTTTAATTTCCTCTTCTCCCTCAGCGGGGCCCCCGCCCCTTTCCCGCTCCCCCACCCCCCTGCATCTCCCATCCTTCCCCACTCCGGGATTCCCACGCCCGCACCTGCTTGGGGGAACCTTATGTGTTGCTTGCGCAATCCCCTCACCGGGAGTGTCCTCTCTCTGGCAAGCTTTCAAGTGCTGGCTCAAATGCTCACGGGCCCCAGCTCTCCCTCCATGTAGCTCTGAGGTCCCCTCCCTGGAGATCCCCCCTGACATGTGTCAGGTCGCATCTTCCCCAGGGATCAGCTGTGCCTTTTGCACCCTAGACTCACCAGCACCTGATACTATGCCCGGCATACAGTAGGCACTCATTAAATGCTTCACTTAGAATTGAGATGAATTGAATTCCTGGAAGCCTGAAGTCTTTGGAGAACAACTCTGGCCCTGCCCCATGGGCAAGAAGTGAGGCCCCAGTCGGCAGGGTAAGCAGGTCTCCTGCGGGTGCTCCAGCCCAGCACCTGAGGGGCCCCGAGCTGTTCTGCCAGACCGCATGCTCCGCCTTCTGCAAACGGCTGTTGGGGCAGCAGCTTGGGTAAGTTCCCCTTCCGCTTCCTCCTACCTCTTGTCCTACTGAGGCTGTTCCTCTGCCGGGGCGCCTTGCCAGGCTCTCCAAACCCCTGGAGCCCGCAGAAACCCTCTCCGTGCCCTGAGCTGTCACCAGCGCTGCCTCCCAGGCCCCAGACGCCATGCAGGCCATCAAGTGTGTGGTGGTGGGAGATGGGTAGGTACCTGGCTGAACTTCCTTCCCTGGCTGAAGCTCTCTACTGGGGTATCCCTGACACCCGCCTGCCCTGCAGATGTAGGAGTCCCTGGGAGGCAGTGGGAGGAGGTTCTCCCTTCTTGTCCCGGGGCCCAGAGAGAGACCCCGAGGTGGGCAGAAGACAGCTTCACCCTCTTTGCCTACTTCACTCCGGAAGCTGCTTGGATGGCGGTGGGTAAAGGGCACAGGACTGAGGGTGGAGGTGCCTTGGGTCCCTCCCCTGCACCCTGAGAGCTGGAGCAGGTCTCTCATGGGACCTGTCTTCAACTCTGCGGATGCAGGGGCAGGGGTGGAGAACCAAGAATCTGGCCTTTGTCCTCCGGCTGACCTGGGCTCTAGTCAATGGCTTGCACTGCTGTGTGTCCTTGGGCAAGCCACAGAGCCTCTCTGAAGCTCAGTTCATCCATCTGGGAAGAGGCCACGCCCCCAGGATTGATGTGGGGTCACCTGACATAGTTTGAGGGGCTGTCCTGTGCATAGTGTGCTCAATAAATATTAACCTCCTCCCCCTCTTCCTTCGCTGACTTTCCCCTCCCCCCTCAGCCTGCCTGGTTGGGGAGGATGTGTGGGGGATGTGGGTGATGAGCAGAAGGGGGAGGGAGACATGAAGTGAAGGTGGAGGGAAGAAGGCATGGGAGGGTGATTGGGAGGGTCAGTGCGGGCTAGGCTGGGCTGAGGGGCTTTCTCAGCTGTGGGATCTCAGGGACCCCGGGTTGTCATGTCCCCGTGGGCCTCAGTGACCTCAGGTTGTCATGTCCCCGCGGGCCTCTTTCGAATGAGGTCTAAGATGCCGATCTCTGGAGCCAGCCAGCAGCAACGTCTCAGGGCACAGCCTACAGGTGCATCCTGGCGTTTCCTGTGAGTCCAACCCAGTAAACTCCAGCATTTCTAGCTGGTCAGGCCTCCGTTCCAACTCTCCCATTCTACAGAGGGGCAGCCTGAGGTTGGAGAGACTCACATCTTTCCTGGCCTGGGTCACAGTGGCCCTGACATGACAGACCGACTTTGGCTCTGACAGATCTCATGGGAGCGGGTCCATTTATCAGCCCTCAGCTGATTCCGACACACCGGCCTGGCCTTATCTGCCCGCCTGCCCAGCCCTGTTCACTTCCACTCTGTATCTGATCTGAGGAGGGGAGGGCAGAGCCAACGTTCCAGTTATTCAAAGTCACCTTGGTGGCAAGCTCTGGGAAGGGCAGAGGGGGGAAGAAGGTGGCTGGCCTCCTCAGAACAGGAAGTGACAATACAGGAGTGGGGCTGGAAGGCCCAGGGCTGCCCCTTTGGCTGCTAGCCTTCCCACCGCACCACCCGTGCCCCCTCCCA
This sequence comes from Zalophus californianus, assembly GCF_009762305.2. Taxonomy (NCBI): domain Eukaryota; kingdom Metazoa; phylum Chordata; class Mammalia; order Carnivora; family Otariidae; genus Zalophus; species Zalophus californianus. Next base: position 10,990,618 of record NC_045603.1, read on the forward strand.
GCCCAGCTGACCCGCAGGGTGGGGGAAGACAGCGCGCGTCACGGCAGTTATTAGCGCTTGCTATGTGTCAGGCACTGGACTCAGTCACACCCCCTCTATTTGGTCTTCCCACCAACCTAAAACTAGGCCCATTTTACAGGTGGGAAAACTGAGGCCTGGAGAAGTTAAGTAATTTGCCCAAGACCTCATGGGATGTGAGGCTGGGTCTCTCTGACCTCAAAACTCCATGCTCTTAACGGCTGCTCTAAAGGGAAGAGGAGGGAGGGACAGGCTTCCCCTAGTGTTGACTACTAGCCGCTAAGCTCTGCCAGACACGGTGCTGGCTTCTTCTATGGGCTTCCTCTGATTTACTACTCAGCACACTCCTAGGAGGAGGAACGCCTCGGATCCCTATGTTCTAGATGGGGAAACTGATGCCTAGGGAGGTTAAGTGCCTTGCCCAAGGCTGTGCCATGGTCGGTGGTGGAGCTGGTATCTGGAGCCCAGGCCTGTGATGGCAGAGGCCTGGTTAGGCCCCTGGGTATTGTCTGGTTCAGTGGGCTCCTGGGCTCTTAACCCTGTGTGCCACACTGGTGTCACCTGGGAAAGCTTGTTACAAATACAGATTCCCAGTTCTGCCCCGCACCCACGGATCAGAATCTCTAAGGGAGGACCCTGAAGTCTGCCCTTTAACAAACACTCCTGATGACTCTTACGACTCAGTTTTGGGACCACTGATATTGGCATTCTCAGGTGGGGAGACTGAGGCCCAGAGAGGTGGGCCTGGGTCTTCCCTGAGGGCTGGGCTTAGGGGACCCAGAAAACTCCCAGTGTCTCGGGCAGGGCCCATGACCGCTGTCCTCTCGAACCTCCTGTCTTTCAGAGCCGTGGGCAAGACCTGCCTTCTCATCAGCTACACCACCAACGCTTTCCCCGGAGAGTACATCCCCACCGTGTGAGTCCTGCGACGGGGGGGGGGCGGGGAGCCGGGAGGATGGGGAGACACGCATCACCAAGCCCACCCCCTTGTCAGGCACTTCCTGTGTGCCGGGCCCTTTGTGGGCCCCTGGGGGGGGGGTCTCTGCCTGGCAGAGCTGCCTGACGACCCCATCAGGAGGCGGTAAGCAAGGTTGAGCTGGGCAGTGAGGAGCAGTGCCCAGGCCCCCAGAGCGGGAGAGAGTGGGCGGGTGGGGCAGGACGGGCAGCCTCCGAGCTAGGCCTCGGCAGGAGAAGTGGAGGGGAGGGTGGGCTGGTGGAGGAGAAGGAGGCAGTCAAGGGCCTTGACACAGGACACCAGGACAGTGGGACAGCCGCTGTTAGGGGACAGGGCAGTGCCAGCTGGAGGCCAGTGGGAGGCCCTGCCCTCCTGCAGGTGTGGAGGCAGGGCCGTCGTTCGAGGCCATGTAGGAGTTCGTGGGTGGCAGCCTCGGGAGGGAAGGGTACCTGGGGAAGCACCGGCCCTCGGCGGCCCCATCGCTCCCAGGACAGTGTCCCCACCCCCCGCACTGCACTCAAGGCTCCGGGCGGGCTTCTCCCAACCTTCCCTTCCAGCGTCACTGTCCTTACGTTGCCTCATGTTCTGTCTGCTTGGCCCCACCAAACACTCCCTGGGCATTTCCACCTCAGGGCCTTTGCTCAAGCTGTTCCCTCTGCCTGGGGTGCCTTTCCTTTGCACGTGTCTAAGACCTCCAAGGCCCGCTCCTGGGCCCCTCCTCTGGGAGCCTTTCTCATCCAGCCCGAGGGACCTCTCACTCCCCAGAGTGACTCTATCTGATCTTTCCCATGACTCTGAGTCTCTGGAGGGCAGGGAGTCTCATCCAGTTCCTTTGGGTCACCCCGTGAGCTTAGCACGGTATCTTAGGCACACTATGATCCATGCATTGTCTTAAACACGCTGGACACGTTTTGAATTGACCTCAATGGAACTTCATGGAGAGGCCCTAGGAGGATCCACAGGGGCTACCCTCCATCTACGGAGCGCCTACTGTGTGCTGGCCCCTGCATGAGACGTCACACAGGAGTGCCCTCACTTGATCCTCACGAGAGGTGGGCATTCCACCCGGGCCGCCCACGGGGGAAGCTGAAGCTCACCGCAGCCAAGGGGCCTGACCTGCAGGACACTGACTGGCACCCCGGCCTGGGCCTGAGGAAGGCAGGCAGCAAGGACAGGGCAAAGAAACTGGGGTAGGGAGCCTGGAACACTGTTTTTTCTGCCCCCATCTTGGCTCCTAAGTCCCCAGGTGGCCTGGGGATGGTGCTGGTCCCTCTCCGCACCTGCCACGTGTGCCCCTTGGCCATCAGTCATCAAGCGTTTATCAGGCACCACCTAATGCTGAAGGAGGGCTGGCTCTAGGCCAGAGGAAAGGCAGCTTCTGCAGAAGGTCATTGTCACCAGCCGTGTACGGGCTGCCTGCCGCCTGCCTCTGCCTATCTCAGCTGGGCCGGGGCCCGTGTGCTGAAGGACCTTAGACCAATCACTTCCCCTCTCTGAGCCTTAGTTTCCCCTTTTATAAGGGCAGGGCTGGGCTGGGAAATCCCAGGCTCACTGCCGGGGCGCCTCCCCTGGGCAGGGAGCCGAAAGGCATGTTCTCTGGTGCAAAATGGTGGGAGGAACAGAGACCAGGCTAGACCCAGTTGTTCCCAACAACTTGGAGCACCCTGGCCCCTGGTGGCCCCTGGTGGCCCCTGGTGGCCTCGGGACACTGGACACCCTTGTGGGCCAGATAGAATGAACCGGGCAAGGTCTGCCTTCCCAGGACTCTGGGGAGCTGAGACAGACACTAGGGCCACCTTGAAATTCTTGACCTTTGCACGACGGATCTTGCATTTTCATTTTGCCTTGGCCCCTGCAGAGGATGTGCCGGTCCTGCATGTCACCCTCCTGTGTCGTCCGGGACCGAGATGCTCAGCTCTGGACAAGCCCTCCTTCCGGGGCTCCTGCTACAATGCCTGTTACCCCTGTTACAGGGAGGGGGAGATAAGTCACGCTGAGCCCTTGACATTGGAAGGTGGGGGCCGCTGGGGAGAGCGGAGTTGGGGGAAACAAGAGATCTCTGGTACAGAGATAAAGCTGGGGAGAGCAGCTAGGGCTCAGGGCCAGGAAGGGTTTCCTGGGGCCGGGAGGCATATGTGCCAGCTCACAACCAGATAAGCAGGCGAGCTGAGCTCAGCTCATTGCCAGGGGTGGGGGGTTAACAGCTCAGGGTCAACCCCCCCATGCCACAGATGGGATTGAAGCCCGCTGTGTGGGTGGTCTTGTGCCGGGCGTTGGGGACACCAAAACATGGCAGGAGCACCCTGCACTTGCGTGCCTGTGACATAAGGGCTCTCTCCCTTCTGCCTTTCCCTTACAGCCATTCTCAAAAGGAACCCCAGACGAGTTTTCAAAAAGGAAAATTAGATGCAGCCATGTCCAGGCCTAAACCCCTCCCATGGCTCCCCTTCACGTCTGAAACCCTCTCCTCTCCTGGCATGTGAAGCCCTGAATGACACCTGCACCCCAGCCTCATCTCCTAACTTACCCCCCCTTTACCCACTGACTCCAGACTCCTGGGCTTCCTTGCGGATCCCAGATGCACCAACCTCCCCCACTCCTCTGTCCTCCTTCCCATCACTCAGTTCTCTGCTCAGGGATCAGCTTCCTGACCCTCTGTCTCAAGTGGTCCCTCCCTCCCCCCAGGCCCCAGCCCTCCACCCCCCTGCTTGATGTTCTTTATGGTCCTTCCTGATCTGACTTTCCCTGCCGGCTCTGGGAGGACAGGGCCCTGGTCTGTCCAGTTCACGGCTATCGCACCAGCTTCTAGAACAGAGAGAGCACGTCAGTGACGCTCTGGAGTGACTGGATGCTCTGGTATGTTCTGAGGTGTCAGAACTCGGCCACCAGTGGGTGGCTCAGCTGGTGGGAAGGAAGAACACACGGTTAATTTAGGTCCAATTGGCCAGCACTCGATTTTCACCTTCAGTTCACCTCCTCCTGGCAAGTCATGCCTGGAACTGCATGGACTGGAGGAGACCCAGCGTCTTCCGCTGGGCGCTCACTGCCCCTCGCCCATACTCCTGCTGCCACGGGCGGGATTCCCTCACTGCCTCGGCTGGCTCCAGCCTCCCCTGCTCGTGCACCCTCTCCTGTCCCTTCGTGCCCTGCCCAGGACACCCCCCCCTGCCTCGCCCCACCTCCCGCAGCCACCCTCCTCTCTCACTGCTAGCTCTGTAAGCCTCCCACTGGCCCCCCCAGCTTCCCCTCTGACCCTCCTCAAAGGCTTCTCCATCCAGTGGCCAAGAGGAGCCTTTTCTAAATGCAAATACGATCACATCACCCCACCCCACCCCTGCCCGGTGAAGCCCCTCAACAGTGCCTCATTGCCCTGAGGACCGAGACCCGAGGCCCAGCAGGGGTCCACGCCCACCTGACCTGGTCACTCCTCCCTGGTCCCCATGTCACCAGCCATGCATGCCCCCTGGCCTCTGGGTTCCTTGAATACACCATCTTCCTTTGTGAGGGTGGGCTTGGGTGGGGTGATCAGGTGATGCTGGGTGCTGGGCCCCCTTCCTCCTGCCCCTAATCCCCTATTCTACTCCATTCCAGGGTCAGGGCTGGGTCTGTAGCCCTGGGAATGCAGAAAGAGGCCACACGGACTCTGGGTGAAAACACTCCATCCGTGTAACCTCGGGCAGGTCACTTCTGGTTTCTGAGTCTGTGCCCTCATGTGTAACATGGGGACAAGGGTGGCACCCGCTCGCTGGGCTCCCTGGGCCCACTGAAGTGGTCTAAGTAGGAAGGGCCTAGAACAGTCATTGACACCCCTGAGTGCTCAGCAAACATGAGCTCTCTGCCTTCCCATAGCTCAGGGAAGCCCCACGTCCAGGCTCAGACCACTGACTCTCCAGCCATGAAAGAGCCCCCATGTTTAGCCTGTGAGATTTTCTGAATTGGGGAACCAGGCTAGTCCTAGATCTGCTGCCAAATGACTGTTAGATCTTGGGCAAGTGCCTTCCTGTCTGTGGACCTGTTTCCTCATCTGGAAAAAGGGGTGAGGGCTGGCCAGGGTAGGGGTGTAAGGTTCTTCTGGTCCCAGCTGCCAGTGAGTCTCAAGTAAGGGGGACCCCCGGGGGGCATGGATCCCAGCTGCACGCGTGCAGCGATCCCTCAGGCTCTGGCGGCTGGGCCTCTGGGGATGGACCAGCGGGTATGTGTGAGGACATTGAAAATGAGACCACTCAGCTGCCCAGCATCTCCCCACGGGGTGGCTTGAATGTTCTCTGTCTCTTCGGATCCTCCTAATGGCCCCAAGAGAAGGGACTTTTTTTTTTCACCTTGAAGAAAGTGAGTTTCAGAGAAGGCAGGTGACTCACCCAGGGTCACAAAGCCAGGATGAGGCTTCACAAGGAACTCTGTTCCCTCCTGGCTCTGGGTGGCTGTCCTTGGGGAAATCAACCCCCTGCGGTTCATTTGTCCACTTGCTCACTAACAGGTGTCGCAGAAGGAGCAAGGCCCGAATCCCAACTCCTTTGCTTATGAGATGGTTGGCTTTGGAAAAGTTACTTGACATCTTGAGGCCTCGGTTTCCCCATCTGTCTGATGGGAGTAACTTGAGGTTCTTTTGTCTTAGGCTACCTGGGACTTCAAGACCTAACACAGAAAAGTCCCTAGCCTTCTGCCAAGCCCCAGATCTGGTGCTTGGTGCTGCTGCAAGATCCCAGGACCCTGTTCTTTCCCCATCGCCACGGCCCCTGAGACCCTGGGGATGGCTCCACGAGGACACATGGCTTTGGCTCAAGGAATCTTGGGAGGCTTTTTGGCATCAGAATTTCAGGCTGGACATTAGAGAGGAGAGTGTCCCAACACCCTAAGTGTGTCCCGAAGGAATGTTTCTGACCGAAGCCAAGGACAACGCAGGTGCTTCTTTTTCCATCATGCCCAGTGGTGTCTCCCTGGACAGCTCCTTCTTCCTGATGTCCCACGGCAGTGTGGGTGGCATCTCGAGTTGGTACACAGAGCACCGGCTATGTGGCATATGCTGTGCTGGCCTCAGGGCGCCGTGAGGAGCAAGCCAGGCACGGTGCCTGCTGTTGGCACAGATTGCTGGCCTGGGGCCTGGACTGGCTGGGGGCCAGGAAAGGCTTCCTGGAGGAGGTGACCTTGAGATGGGGCTAGAGGCGAGTGAGTAAGAGTCAGCTGGGCACGGGGTGGGGGGGGCGGTGGGCGGGGCGGAGGAGCAAGGGAGGAAGAAGAGTGGGAAGTCAGAGGAAGAGTGTCTGTAGGAGCTTCCAGGCAATAGGGAGCGGGTCATCTGTGGAACTGAGAGGTGACTGGAACACTCCATGGATGAATAAGCATGATGTGTTGAAAATATCCGGCTACTCGCTTTTGTGTGTGTGTGTGTGTGTGTGTGTGTGTGTGTGTGTCTTTCTCAGAACAGGTGTCTTTGGAGTCACTCTGAAGCATTAGGGCTTCTTCAGCCTGTCCCTGAGCAGCATTCTGTGAGGGCTTCCTGGAGGAAAGGGCATTCCAAGGGCTTCAGTTCAGTTTGCTTTAATTCTGATGCACTCACTGGGTGCCAGGCCTGAGCCTAGAGATGAAGCAGGCATGGGCCCTGCCCACATGGAGCCTATGGCCCCTGGCAAGACAGAGACACACTAACTGCCTGTTTAAGTCAAGATCGAGCGGTTGCCTGAGGGAGGGAACAATGGGCTCTTTCCAGGTGGGCCACAGGGAAGAAGGTGGCCTGGAGGTTGCCCCACAGAAGAGGAACTGCCTGGGCACGATTTTGAAGCGTGACTAGGAGACAAGGGTCAAAGGGGGCAGAAGGGTATTCTAGAAAGAGGCACAGACGGGAACAAAATCCCTGGAGAGTGGGTAGGAGTGCATGGTCAGGGTAAGTGGGAATGTTTGGACAAAGAGAGGTGGGGAAGGGCATTCTGGGCAGGAGCAGGTACAGGGAGGTGGGCAGCGCAGGCCTTGCCCAGGAGACGGTTTGGCTGGTGTATGAGGGGAAGAGAAGGAGAAGGAGCCTGATGGAGCGGGGCAGGGGACGCAGAGTAGGGCCTTCATGGGTGGCCTCAGTGAGGAGAGACAGAATGATGATCCTTGGCCCTCATGGGCGGGAGGTGAGGGCGTCTGTGGAAGCATAGCTGGGGCACGCGGCAGGGAATGCTAGAATCGCGCACAACTGGTTTCTCACTTAGTTTGTTCACTCACTGGCTGTGTGGCCTTGGGCAGGTCGCTATACCTCTCTGATCCCAGTCTTCCTTCCCACAGGCTGAGAAACCAGCACTTTTCTCTCAGGGGTATGTGTAGTGAGAAATACTGTTGGGTTGAATTAAAAGAAAACCTGGAAGCTCGTTTGATTGCCCTGGAGGCCTCCCTGGTGCTAGTGGGAGACTTTGGCGATCACTGTCAGCACCCCTTGCCCCAGCACCCTTCGGGCATGCGTCCTACCTGTGTGTGCTGGTGGCATTTCTTGAAATTGTCTGCGACAGCCGGCTTTCAGCGTGCACTCGGGGGTGGGCTGGAAGACCAGGGATTTAGCACCGCAGGCCATCCTTGTGCCAGTGGAATTCAGAGATGCTGGAGAGAGACCCCAGGTCGTGCCCCTCAGGGGCGCCCTGTCTTCAATGGCCCCAGTAGTAACGGCTCACTGACTGACCTTCCTTGTCTCTTCCCCACTCCCCTCCCGAGCCTGCCACTGTACCAGCTACTCGGCTCAGGGTTTGCTTCGGGGGGCACCCCACCTGCCACGGGGGTGACCGACCTCAGTCCAGCAGAGGAGGTGGGGAAAGTCGGATCAAGCCTTAGGGGGACTGGCGTGCAGCCTCACAAAATCACCTCTCAAAGGACAGGCAAGGGCAGAAAGGTGATTGGAGACAATATTTTCCTCTTGATGCTTACCTGCATTTAAAATTTTTTAATGTAATGAATCGGTAAGGAAACAAAAGAAAAGCTGAGTGCCCAGCACCATGCGGCTGCCCATGGCCACCCCTCCCTGGGTCTCGGCCTCCGCACGGAGCGATACTGACCCTACTGTCCTCCCACAGGTTCGACAACTATTCAGCCAATGTGATGGTGGACAGCAAGCCCGTGAACCTGGGGCTGTGGGACACGGCAGGGCAGGAGGACTACGACCGCCTCCGGCCACTCTCCTACCCACAGACGGTGAGCTGCCCTGCCCTCCCGCCTCCAGCCGGAGCTCAGCCTGCTGCCGCTGGGGACGGACGCCCTGGGGCCGGTGGCTGGGGACCCTGCCCATCTCAGCAATGCCCTCCTGGGAGGAGCCGGGCCTCCTCCCCGCGCCCCTGCCCGCCCTCCTTCGGTCTCCCTGCTCTCACTGTGCTCATCGCCCCAGCCCCTCTGCCTCATGGGCTCTGGCAGCCCCCTGGCTCCCCGTGGGTGGGGCAGGCAGACCCTGGATGGGGCCCCAGTAGGGAGCCCCGGACTCTGCATCCCAGGGGTGCTGGGGAGGGGAGGGAGAGATGGGGGGCAAGCCTGCATCTGTGGCTGCTAGACCCTAGCGTCCTTGGTTCTCCCTCCAGGCTGGCAAGGGAAGGGCTTCTGACCAGATGACAGGTAGTGAGCGCCTGGTGGGGAGTACGGGTTCCGTGGCAAGCCCCTGACCTCACTTTCCCCATCTGTAGAATGGAGTGGTAGTGGCACTGACTGCAGAGGGTCGCGTGACGATTCACCACTTAGGACAGGCCTTTCGGAAGGGTTGCGTAAACAAACAGCTCAGGGGCTGCCCAAGTGTGGAAGGGCCCGGGCGGGATGCCTCCAGGCCCCCTCTCATGGGTGACCGTTGCCTGCTCTGTCCCCAGGACGTCTTCCTCATCTGCTTCTCCCTTGTCAGCCCTGCCTCCTACGAGAATGTCCGGGCCAAGGTGAGCAGCACAGAGCGGGGCCCTTGGGGCCTGGGGGCCTGGGGGCCTTGGGGGCTTGGGGGCTTGGGGGCTTGGGGCAGGTGACCCCGAGGGAGGGAGGGAGGGGCCGCAGAGCGTGTGGGCAGAGGGCGTCCCCGGTGCCAACCGGCACTGGGGGTGAGACTCAGAGGGGGTTCAGAGGGGGTTGGGGTCATTAGCTGTCCCCCCCACCCCCTGTAACCGTGCCCCCTCTCTCCTCCCCGCACCTCTGCCCGCCTTTTATCTCTCACGAAATCTTGCTTCTTCTTTTCCTGCAACCACGCGCCCCCCGCCCCATACCACCTCACGCGTCTTCTCCTCACCCCCTCGCGCCCCCTCTCCTCTTCTCGCCCTTGGTGCCCCTCCTCTTCCCACGCCCCGCCCGCCTCCCAGTGGTTCCCTGAGGTGCGACACCACTGCCCCAGCACACCCATCATCCTGGTGGGCACCAAGCTGGATCTGCGGGACGACAAGGACACCATCGAGAGGCTCAAGGAGAAGAAGCTGGCTCCCATTACCTACCCGCAGGGCCTGGCCCTGGCCAAGGAGATTGGTACGGGCTCGGGCTCAGAGAGGGGAGCTGGCTGCAGGAGGACCCCGGCTCGGCCTCGCTGGGGATTCAGGGGGGCTCCCGGGCCGCTGTGCCATGTGCTGGCTGGGCGACCCCGCCTGCGTCTCCGTGCCTGGGTTTCCTCACCAGCAGAACGTGGCAATAGTGACCGTTTCCAGTGGTTGGGGGAATCAAATGAATTCACACCCGGGAGGCCCCTGGCTCAGCACCTGCGTGCAGGCAGCCCCCCGGCTGGGTCGTGGCGGTAGTAATAGTATATACACTCCCCAAGCAGATGCTGACATTAGCGCATTGGAGCTGACAAGGGGAGGGATAGAGTGACGTGTGCTGTGGTCGCGAGCAGCCAAGTCGAGCTTAGGTTTTCCAGGAAGGCTTCCTGGAGGAGGTGCTTCTGCCTTAGTTTGAAGGGTGATTTCCCTGCTGCCTCTTCCTCACCACCTTTTCCCCGGCCCGCCTCCTCAGCCCAACTGCTCTTTGCCTCCTGATCACTGGGCCGGAGAACTAAAGTGACTTCTCAAGGTCACACAGCCAGGAGGTGGCAGAACTGGGATTTGAACGCAAGACAGCAAATTGCTGGCTTGGGGGGTCTCCTTGTGGGGGCTCGAGGCTGCCGGCGCCAGGGAGGCCGTGACTGGTGGGTCTGGCCTCTCCCGTGGTGCCTGGGCCTGCTGTCCCAGGCCAAGTCCTGACCCGCCTGCAGCCGGGGGTTGGGACACTTGCCCCAGAGCCTGGCATCCCCAGCCGGGTTTGAGCACTATGAGCAGTGGCCCAGCGGCCCAGGGCACTCTGCCTTGCCACAGGGTCCTGCGGGCCCAGGGTTTGGCCCCTGAGTAGGTAGGGCCTCCCCACCCCAGGCCTGCCTCAGCCCCACCGCTCTTCCTTCCGCCGGAACTGGGAGGGCTCTGGGGACTCACATCGCTACAGGAAGAGAAACCACAGCTGCCACCTCCCCCTTCCTGTGCCTAGTCCAGCGACAGGGCCATCTTCCTCAGGGGGCCTTGAGCTGCCTCTTAAGCCTTGGGTCCTGAGCCCCGTCCTGGGGTCTTTGGCTCCTCGGCCTGCTGGCTTTCCTCACACATATGGGGGTTGTACCCTTGCATTCTCTTGTTCTCCGGCCAGCGCATCCCCCCAACTCCTTCTGCCCAGGGCTGACACTCTAGCTAGCATGTGACCCATCTCCTTCTAAAGCCTGTGCTTTGGGACAAGGAGAAGGGGGCTGGAAGCCTGGAGGCTGGTCCTGGCTCTAGCACTGATGGTGTGTGTGACCTTGGGAAAGTGGCTCCCCCTCTCTGGGCCTAATTCTCTCCGTCTGCACAAGCTGGCCCGAGTGATCCCCAAAGGTCCTTTCTCCTCTGTAAGGAGGTGGCTCGGGGTCCTGCCTTGGTCCCTAGCCGATCTCTCCGGGAGCTGATCCCAAGTGAGGGTGGGGCAGGGGCAGCGACTCTGAACTTGACTTGGACCAGCCTAGGCCAAAGGGGAGGCCCGGGAGACCTGCGGGCCTGATGAGGCGGACAACAGCTGTCTCTGGCTGAGCCTGGGGTGGCGAGTTGTGGAGTCGAGGCCCCAGCCGATAATCACTATAGTCACGGCTGGCTGACCAAGACCAAGCACTTCCTGGGCGCTGGGCCACTGGTTCAAGGCCACCCAGCCGGGCTGGGGCAGAGCCCAGATTCAAAGCCAGGCTGCCTGGCTCCATCAGTCATGGCGATCAGGGGCACCTGCCGCCTCCTAGCCTGCCCCCACGCCCTCTGCAGCTCCTCTGCCCCACCTGCCTCAGCTGGACAAGCTGTCCCAGGTCACCATGTCCTAGACTGATGGGAGGCTCAGGCACAAAGAAGGGGGCTGCCCAGAGTCCGAGGGTGGTCAGAAACAGAGCTGAAGGGAGCGCAGCATCCCTGCTCAGGACCCTTGCTCTGGATGCTGCTGGGCCAAGAAAAGCAAGAGGGAGGCAGGTTCCAGGGAGGAGGCAGTTGGTGGGTGTGGAAGAAGTGGACACTGGCTATGGTCCCTTGCAGGGAGACGGTGGCCAGATGCCCAGCGACACCCTTCTAGGCACAGAGGGTTATAAGGTGATGAGGCTCCCGGACTGAACCAAAGGGAACTCTGTCCCTCCCAGCCAGGCCCTGGGACCACTGCCCATGCTCCCTGGTGGGAGTATGCTCCCGAGTAGAGGGAAGACATCCAGCATGTGACTTTGTGCAAGTGACATGCTCTCTGAACCTCGGAGACAGTTTCCTTGTCCCTGCCCCACTTTTTCTTTCTTCCCAACCCAGGTCATCTGTGGGCTTCCTCCTTCTAGGGGCTGCCCCCTCGGAGGTCCTGGCTTCCCTCTCCCCAGCTGTGTGTCTCTGGGACCCAGGCTTCCCCTCTCTCTTGCCCTGTTTCCTCATCTCTAAGTGGGGAATCACAGTATTTCTTCACATGGTTTTTTGGAAGCACCCAGCTCAGGGCTTGGCAGGGAGCAGGTGCCCATCAGAGTTGGTCTGCTTCCTTTCCCCACCCCAGAAGAGCAGACTCCAGCATGGGGGCAAAGTTCTCCTTCCTGCCCCTCTCTTTCCCTTTCTTCCTGAAATCAGCCCCCAGCCCTCTCAAAGAAGGGGTTTTGGGGTTCCTTACCTCAGGGAAACTGTGCTGTAGTGGTCATGGGAACTCACACAGGTTCCTTCCAGAAGGTCAGGGAATGCTGGCCTTGGGAGTGGGGGCTCAGCTGGCCTTTCTGGCCATCTGGGCCCTAGGCTCCTGCCCTGAGCCGTAAGGTGGGAGAAGGCCAATCCCCTCAGTGGGGAGGGAAAGCTCTCTCATCCTGCTCCCTCACTGATAGCCCCCAGCCGCCCCGAGGGGGGAAGAGAAACATCCAGCATGTGGCTTTGGACAGATGACTCCCCACCTATGAACCTCGGTGTCCCTGTCTGTAAAATGAGGTGGTGCTAAGGAATGGTCAGATGACATTTGGAAGGTCCTGGTGCCTGGGCCACGAGCGCCTCGGGCCTCCTGGGGGAGGCATAGAGGCGGGTATGCGGCTGTTTTCTAGAAGAAACTGAGGTGTGGAGAGATTCAGTCACTGTAGCTCGAGGTCCCCCCCCACCCCCCCGCCCAGGAATGTTTCCAAATGCCTGCCTGCCTTCCACAAATTAAGGGTTCCCATGTCTAAGAAAGATACAGACCTGCCCTTGTGGGTCTTAGCCTCTCCTCTTGAGATCAAGCTCCTTGTTCCAGGCATGAGGAAGTGGAGGGGAAGGGCAGTGGTTACCCGACCCCACGGCCTGGCAGTGTGTGGCTCGGGAGAGGCTTCTGCCCAGGGCTGTCCCCTGACCTCGGCTTCTGCCCTCTTGCCATCCCCCCGCCCCCCCCCCCCCAACCGCCCCGCCAGACTCGGTAAAATACCTGGAGTGCTCGGCCCTCACCCAGCGAGGCCTGAAGACTGTCTTTGATGAGGCGATCCGGGCCGTCCTGTGCCCCCAGCCCACGCGGCCACAGAAGCGTCCCTGCAGCATCCTGTAGGGTAAGAGCGCCTCCTTCACTGCTCCGTGACCCACCCAACCACACACAGCAGGCTTGGCAGGCTCCGGCCGGGAGGGGTGTCCAGCCGCGGCTCCGTGGCCTTCCGCTTCGCTGGGAATGGCACTTAGGCCAAGACAGAAGGGGGAGTATCAGAGTGGCCTTAGTTTCCTTATTTGCCTGAGCCAGTCTGACTCGGTGGGGCCCGGGTCCCAGAAGGAAGGTGCAGGGTGTCAGAAAGTGCCAGAGCCACGGCAGGGGTGTCATGAGGCTTCCACTCTGCCAACCCTGCAGGAGGGACAAGGGATGGAAAGATGCCTTCGGCCCCTGCCCTCAGGAGAGCCCGGCGGAGCCGGGGAGATCCAACACCCACTGATAAGGGCGGAGGGGGGGGGGGGGCGGGTGGAGCTGAGACTCCTGAGGTGGAGGAGGGACCCGTGTGGGTCGGAGGCAGCCTGGAGAGCTATAGGTCAAGAAGGATGGACGGGCCTTGGTGTGGTGGGCCCGCAGGGTGGGCTGGTGGGAGGGTCAACCTGGAGAAAACATGGGAGGTGGCAATGAGCTTTGAGTGGGGAAAGCCGTGAGGGGGCAGGCGATTCTGCTCGCCCCCAGGTTCTCACCCTCTGCCTGTCTCCCTTCCAGGTTGCGCCCAGCCCTCCCAGCCAGATGGCTGTGACCCCCAGGGTGCTCACCCAAAGCCCGGCGGCACCCCAGCTGGCCCTGCTGTCCCCTCCCTGTGGTGTTTCTTAGCAGATGGCTGCAGAGCTTGGTTGCTCATCTTCTCCGGGCTGGAGGCCCCCTGGGGCTGGAAGGCTGTGAATTTGCAGGCTCCGCTCCCGATCCCTTCATGCTCCCACCTTCACAGGGGCCAGAGGGGAGTCACGCTCACATTAGTGTGGCCAATGTCCACTGCCGCACGTGGCAGCATCTATCCCTTTACCCCAGCCCCACCCGATGCCTGAATCCCCTCTGGAAATTTCGGGCCGGAGGGTTGCCAGCCACCACTCGCATACCTTCAGGGATGGGTCGCTCACTCCCTCCTGAGGCAGGCTACTCCAATATTGATGGTCTTGCTTGTCTGAAAGTTCTCCTTCTGAGGTAAAATGAATGTCTCGGACGTTTGCTCCTGGTTCTCCTTTTTGGAACAACATAAAACAGATCAAATTCTCTGCATGTCGGTGGGTACCCGCAACAGCCTGGTTCCAGCTGTCTCCTGTTGTCTCTCAAGTCTGTCTGTGCCACTCACAGGATCCTGAGCTACATTTACCTGTGGGAGTCTTGAAACTTTCAGACCCTGTCAGGCAGGACTTTTGCTATTGCAAATGGAAAACCTAATTCAACCTGCTTAAGCAGAAAATAAATCTATTGATCCAAATTTGGAAATATCATGACTTCAGGTGCAGTTTGATCAAGGGGCCTCAAAGCATGTCATCAGGGCTTGCTTTCCTGTACCTCTTTCTTTGCTCTACTTTCCGCTGTCTGGTTCATTCTCTGGCAGTTGACTCTCAGAGCATCCTTCCAGGTTCAAGGTTAGGAAAAAAAAAAAAAAAGAAAAAGAAAAGAAAGAAAGGGGGAGGGCAAGCTTCTGCCCCAGGCAAAGTTCTAATTAAGGTTTACCACTTCAACCAATCATATTTGACCGGGGCGGGGGTGGGGGGGGATGTGCTGAGCTCTGATTGACCAAGCCTGGACCACCTGCCATGCTAGAGCAAGGAGTGGAGGCAATGGCGTAAAAATCTTGCATTCTAGGATGGAGGGGTTGGTTCCCAAATGAAGACTGAGACCTTGCTGGAATTTGGCTGTGTGGGTGGGAGTCAGGCAGCCAGAACTCCCCAACCTCCACTCTTGGAGCTCACGGGAAGTGTCCCAACAGTGTAAGAAAGCAATGCCCATCAGGCAGGCACTAAGCAAAGGAGAGTTTCTTTACTAGAGAAGGTGGGGCTGTTGTAAGGAGTTAAGTTCACCCGTCAAGTCCAGCAGCGCCTGGTGTGGAGATGGTCCCACCGTAGTGTTTGTTACTTTACAGGTGCCGGCCTTTCCGGCACTTGATTACTGATTACTGGATGATTACTCTTCTCTATCCCAACTTCATCCATGCATTCAATGCATATTTATCGAGCACCTTCTCACTCTGTTCTAGGTGTGGGGTCCAGCGTGGCGCACGAGTTCCTGCCCTCGTTGGCTGACCCTCTAGAGAGGCTGCAAGGAAGGAATAAAAAGAAAGATCTAAGACCCCACCCCTGATAGCACAGAAATCCCCCAATTCCCAGCCAGCGAGATGCTTTGGGTTTCTATCTTCTGCTCCCCTAGAGCTGCCCCCCCGAGTCCTGAGGTTCGGGGACAGGGCCCTCCAGCTCACTGGCCTCCCGGGATCCCCACCCTCTTGAAAGGGGCTGGGTTCAGGGGGGAAACCCTGTGGTGCTTCTCAGTTTCAGCTCAGACAAGGCCTTTATGTTTTTAAGGTTACGTCTCCTTGGAAACCAGCCACCCCCGTGAAAAACCCACATAAGCATGACGCAAACACAGGCCCCACACCTAATACGTTTGTTGTTTAGAAGCCCTGGGGCGCCCCCTCCAGTTGGCCAGAGTCTGAGGAGAGCGTCTTTTGCTCCCTGCTCTTCTGGAGCCTCCAGATAAATCTGGGACCCCTTCTAGTGGGCCCGGGGGCCCGGTCACGCTCGCCTCCCTCTCTCCTCCCCTCCACCCTGAGACTAAACTTTTGTTTCCTCAAAGCCACTTTGACACCTCTTTCATCCAAGCCCTTGCACACCCTGGTCTGGTCCTCTTTCCTCGAATGATTTCCTCTGCTTCTCGAACTTCCTGCATGTCGAGGGTGGGGGGGGGGAAGGGGCCTCTGCCGTACGCCTCTTGCCCGGAGCCCACCCCAGTGGGCACAGTCCTCGCTTTATGCCAATAATAACATCAGCAAATAAATTCTCTTGCCACTGTGTGTTCTCACCTAGCACAAATGATCTCCTTTAATCCCTAGGGGCCTTCCAATGTCGGTTCTAGCAGCTGGGGTTTGCAGACGCACAGGAGGGCACGGGAATGGGAGCTAGAGCTCATCTCACCACGACAGACCCTCTACTTTCCCACCTTCTCCCACTACCCCCATCTTTCTTGCTAACAGATACCTAGTTTCGGGCAGAGCAGCAAGGTATCCAGCCCCAGACCAAAACACTTGTTTTCCCAGCATGCTTTGCAGCAGGGATCCCAAGGTGCACAGCACTGGCCAAAAAAACAAGTGTAAGTCAGCTGGAGAGGTGACTTCTGTGACAGTGTTTGTTTTCTTCCACAAAAAAAAAAAAATGGACACTGCCCTTTGTCCCCGTCCCTTTCCCTGAGGAATACTGATGCGATGTCTGGAGCTGCAGCAGCCATCTTACACACTTGAAACCACAAGCATGAAGATACAAGCTAACATGCTCAGAATGGAGGAGCAGAAAGATCAAAAGAGTCTGGATCCTTGACAACTTTGGTTGGCAGCTGAGCCAATGCCAATGGCTCCCTTGTTATGGGAACAAAAGGAAAATGAAACCACCCAATGTGTATGCCACTGTCGGTCAGTCCTCTGTTACCGTTAGCTGACAGCATTTGTAACTGAGGTCTTAGGTTGCTTAGCCCCGTGCTCTTTCCACTGTATCATTGCATCCAGCGGTCACTGGACATGGGGTGAGTCACTCATTTCTGTTCTGTGAAGTGGCTGAGCACCAGAAGCCCTTTAGATAGGAAAGAGAAACCTCAAGCAGAGTAGGTGAGGAGCTGGTTTTGAAACAGGAAGAACTGTTGGTTGCGGCAGAAGCTGACAACTTGGTGATGCTTCACTCTGACACCAACCACCCCCGAACACCCACCTAGTGGTGCCAGGCCTGCGCTAGGCAGCAGGGCATCAAGCTGGGCGCCTTGCAATGACAGCACTGCCTGGTGGGCCAGGAAAGCACCTGCCAGCTGAGCTACTTCATTTGGGGCTTTCGGTCTCAGAGCCTGGCTGCTCCTTGCTCCTTCCTCCAAAGCAGAGGCCTGGGGGGCCCCCTGGCGCCTCCCACTCCCCCCGCCCTGCATCCACCGGTCACCAAACCTAGAAAATCTGGCCTCTCATTGTGTGTTAAACCCACCTCTTTATCTGGACCCATGCCACTCCCTGCTCCAGGCCTTGCATTTCTTCCCTGGACGGTAGTCGTGACCACCTCGCTGGCCTCCCTGCATCCGCTGTCTCCACGGGGCAGCTCGGGGTCTCCTCCTTATTTACAAACAACTGTGCCACTCAGATGTCACGATGTACACCTCTTGCCTTAACACATGCTTGTACGGCCACGGATTCATTCAGTCACCTACTCATTTAGCAAATTGTTATTGGGACTGTGCACCAAACACAGGGTTCGAGGGTGAGTCGACTGTGGGCCCACTCCTAGGAGCTTGCAGCTCTGGGGGGACCCAGCGGAGAGCCCTGAGAAATGGCCCCTCTGCTTGGATGGCTCACCATGACCCTAGCAAGTATCTGGCACCTTGCAGATGCTGGATAAATGTGTGTTGTTTATGTAAAGGAATAAGCAGATAGAAGAATAGACTTCAATGGAGAGAGAGTCCCCGCCTTTCCAGTGACCCAGCTGAGCCCAGCCTTCCAGTCATGCTTGCTAAGGCACCTGTCATGCGCATCGGAATTCTTGCATGTGCCAGCCCAGTCAAGTCCCCGGATGACAGTGGCCCCAGCCAAAATCATGTGTGGCAGAAAAGGGCATCCAACTGAGCTCAGCCAACTCGTCAAATCATGAGAAATAATACCATGGTATACGGAAACGGTGACTTTTGTGGGGTTGAGGTCCCCTGTTATCCCTTCCTTTGATCTTTTCCCTCTCTTCCCTACCCTCTTAACTCCCCCACCAGCAGAGAAGTAGTCACCTCTGGGGACATCTCACTCCATCCGGATCTCATGAGATGTAAGAGGCAAGCAGGGTAGGCTCTGGGGAGGGAGACAGGAATCTAGGATGGTTCTTGAAGACTTCTGAAGGCCCTAAGGTAGGTGAAATGATGAGCAGTCATCCATGTAATTCGAAGTTCAGTTCAGTTCAGTTCCCATGTACTAACCCCAGGCTCCATGCCAAGCTGTGTGGGAGCTGGAGGTGCAGAGATGGTGAGATCCAGCCCTCTGCTCCCCGGGGGCTCAGGGGCTAATGAGACAGACAGATGAGCAAATCAATACCTGCCATGCGGTTGATCCACATACCACAGGAGTGTATGCAATAGAGCAAGGAAGAGATTCTGGTCTCAAGGTGCCAGCGTAGAGATGTTTCTGCCCCCCTCTCCCTTGCTGAAAAGCAGCCATGACAATAAGGAGAACACAAAACAGAAACACAAACTCTCATCTTCAAAGAAACCAGGAGACACCTGTGACCCCAAACCACAGCATACGAGTCTGGAGAGCAGATGGAGGGGTGGTAAATGATTTAACAGAGCCCAGGGAAGGCAAACCTCAGTGCCTGCTGTTCTGTGGTGGGGCGGGGTGGGGGGTTTGGAGGTGGGAGAGATGCAAACCGACTGACCTTGCAGAACCCCCAGGAGGGGGGTTGGCTCCGAAGTAGGGGATCCAGACACCACAGATGGCAAGGCAGGAGGCTGAAACCCAGTGGGTTATTTGTAAGTTTGTTTAAGGAGTGATCAGACCGCCAGGGCCTCCCCTGTGCACTATGCAGCCAGGCAACCATCCCTCCCTAGCCTGGGCAGGAAAATCCAACCAGAGATTTCTGGGCCCAAGGACACCAGCTACAGGGCAGGTGGGGGTGAGGACCCAGACTGATTATTTGGAATATAGTGGGTTTGATCATGCTTGGCAGATTATCACTCCTTCGACACCCACCTCCAGGGGTGGACCTACTTCCCCATTCCACTGATGCTAGCTTTGACCTTGTGACTTGCTGTTTGCCAGTGGGATGTTAGCATATGCATCATAAGGAGAGCCTGATGTGCTTTCACCCTTGGGCATGCTCTCTTATGCTGATGAAAGAACATCCCCTGGTAAGCCCACCGGTTCCAAGAACATAAGGGCAGAGGTGTCCAGCTGACCTGCAGCTCAAAGAAGATCTGCCTAGCTTAGCTCAGCCTAGGTCAACCCATTCCAGCTGAACTGAAGGTGTGAAGTACAAGAAATGCTTATTTTTTGTGTGGTTGTTTGTTACACAGCAATAGCTGACTGATGCAGGGGGATTCAGTGGAAGTTTGTATACTCAGCAGGGTGACCCTCAGACCCTGGCTGAGTTCAGGAATGCTAGCACCCAGGCAGACACTTATCCCAGACAGGAATCTGTGGCCAGGATCTGACCACCCCAGAGAAAAGTCTTACTGATGCTGACATTTGGTAACATCTAGGCAACCTTGACAAAAGATCCAGCTGTCCCTCCAGAGATGTTTGCTATCTTGCAAACTCTGCCTTTTGACACGGAGCTGCCAATCCGAGTTTTAATCTTTCATTCTGAAAAATGAATAGGTAACAAAAGATGAATGGACAATTGAGGAAAGCTCTATCATGAAAGGGACCCAATCAAATAAACAGAGAAAAAGGAACTAGCAAGAAATAAAGACAAGGCAGTGAGCCGAAGAAAACTTAAAAGAAACCATCACTGCTGTCCTTGGAGAGAGAAGGAAACATATTACACCCACAAATAAATACAGAAGACCATAACAAGGGAACAATCAGAAAACAGAGAAGAGCTCTTAGAAATTAGAAATGTGTTTATTAATTTTTTTTTTTGTATAGAAGGTTTGGAAGATAAAACAGAGTGAGCAACAACAACAAAAACAACTCCTAGAAGGGAGAATAAGATGGTAAAAGTAAACAACAAGAAAATTACAGGGTTAATCCAGGGGGCCGATAGTCAAATAATAGGAGTTCCAAAAGAAAATAATTGAAATATCTTGTCCAGGGGCGCCTAGGTGGCTCAGTCGGCTGAGCGTCTGACTCTTGATTTTGGCTTGGGTCATGATCTTGGGTTCGTGGGATTGAGCCCCACGTTGGGCTCTGTGCTTAGCTAGGAGTCTGCTTGTCCATCTCCCTCTGCTTCTCCCCCCACCATAAATAAATAAATAAAATCTCTAACAAAAGAAAGAAAAAAATCTTGTCCAGAACTGAAGAACACAAATCTTCAGATTGAAACAGTTCACCAAGTGCCCCCAAACACTTGGTGCTGGGACCAGATGGGGAGGGGGGTTGGTAGAGAGGGCACAACGCAAGCATTACAAAATTGCAGAAATTTAGGGATAAAGCAAAGATCCTAGAAGCTTCCAGAATAAAGGGAAAACACCTAAGGTTACACACAGTGGATCGAGAATAAGAATAGTACTGGGAAGCCAAACTATGGAGAGAGTCCAAATCTCCAGTGACTGACGAATGGATAAAGAAGAGGTAATATATATATATATAAATATATATATATATAAAATGGAATATTACTCTGCCATCAAAAAAGAATGAAATCTTGCCATTTGTAATGATGTGAATGGAGCTAGAGTGTATGCTAAGTGAAATAAGTTGGTCAGAGAAAGACAAATAACATATGATCTCACTCATATGTGGAATTTCAGAAAGAAACAGATGAACATATGGGAAGGGGTGGGAGGGAAGGGAGAGAGGAAGATAAACCATTAGAGACTCTTACAATAGAGAACAAACTGAGGGTTGATGGAGGGAGGCGGGTGGGGGGAGGGAATAGATGGTGAAGGGTATTAAAGAGGACACGTGTTGTGATAAGCACTGGGTATTGTATGTAAGTGATAAATCACTGAATTCTACTCCAGAAACCAATATTGCACTGCATGTTAACTAAGTAAAATTTAAATAAACATTTTAAAAATTAAAATTTTAAATAAAGTTTTTAAAAAATTAAAATTAAAATTAAAAAAAGAATAGTATTGGGAGCTAGACAGATGGACAGATGCCTTCCGCCATCTGAATCAAAGTGATTCTCAACCTAGAATTCTATACCCAGCCCAGCTATCAGTTGACATGCGAGGAGAATGAACAATTTTCAAACACGTGCACTTTGCTCAGGAAATTATTGGAGGATGTGAGCCCACAAGATCAGGGGGCAAACCATTAAGGAGGAAGATTCAAGACATGGGATCTAACACAGGAAAAAGCTGAAGGGAACCACTGATAGAATGGTGAAGAGACACTCTCAGGGCAGTAGCCACACACAGGCATAGAGGATAAGCCGGGACAGCAGGGAGGAGTTTAGATGCCTCCAAGCAGAAATCCTCACAGAGCTCAGACCCTGGAAACTCCCCTGCAAGGTTTTGACATAGCAGTAGGAGTGTGTGCAAATATGGAGTCCTAGAAAACTGAGATATTTAAAAAAAAAAAAAAAAAAAGCAACTAAGTAAATGAAAAAAGTGAAACAATTATGAACTCCGGGCTGGGCAAGAAAGAATATTTTGCAGTGTGTTCCTAATGAAAACACTGAACATACACTTAACTGAAAATGTTGTCTCATGGAGAGGGTGGAGAGGAAGGACCAGAGTGTGTAAGAAAGCTACAATCCTCGTCTTCCATAACAGGAAGTCAGTAGATAATGGACAAAATTGGGGGATCAAGAGACAGAAAAATAAATCTGGTATTTGGCAAGATGGAGAAAATACAAGGAGAAAAGAGCTAAGAGGATGGAATTGCTTCTGGGATCAGGGGTGGGTCAGGGCCATGGGAGGACTGCTGTTTTCTGCTCTTGTAAGTTTTTTTTACCACTTTGGTTTTTAAAATTTAGTTGCAAACAGTACTTTGCTAAAAAAAAAACCAAATAAAAAATAATTGCTTTACAGATTAAAAAAGAAGTCAGAAGAGGGAGCGTCAGAGAATGGGAAGGCTTCAGAGCAGCTGGTGCCTACACCTGCCGAGGGATTAAGAGAGCGACAAGGAAAAGCCTGTGCAAAGGGCCTGGGGCACGTGGGGTTCAGATTGAAGGCGACGGTGCTATAGAAAGAGAGGAAGGGGCGAGTGGGAAGGAAGCAGGCAGAGGCAGGTTACATGGACTCCTCAGGCCACGGTAAGGATAGCGGATGTCATTCTACAGCAACAGGTGGCCCTAGAGGGTCTCAATGAGGAAGCAAGTGGCATGACTTGTTTTTTAAAGGACTCACTCTCCCCGCTGAGGGGGCGGGGCGAGGGCAGAAGGACCAGGACAGATGAGGCGATGGTGGCTTGGCCCAGAAGGGAGGCTCAGGGGATGGAGAGCGGTGAGCAGGTCAGAAAGCAGAGAGTCTGAGGTACAAGCAATGAAGCGTGGTGCTGGGGGCCGCAAGCTCACAGCCATTTCCTCCGTTTGACCATCATAAGAACCTGGGACCAGACAGGAGGGTGGACACATTCGACCGAAGGAGGAAGTTAGCAGAGGGGTTTCACAAAGTCACGCTGCTTGACTGGGCCAGGGAGGGGCTGAGACTCAGCTGTGCGGGCTGCTGGCCCCTCCCCCACCACAGAGGAGGCCAGGGGTAGGGCTGGGGGCTCATGCTGTGTGTAGCTTCTCAGTGTCCCTGGGATTAACCAATTCTAGTCTCACCAGCCCTGTGCAGCAGGTGTTGAAGCTGAGGGTCGGAGGCTCAGAGAGGCTAAGTCACATATCCGAGGTCACACAGCCAATGAGTGGAGAAGCTGAGATTCGACCCTAGCAGGGAACAGCAGGGGCTGATGAACCTGAGGACACCTTTAATGGGGACTCCTGTGGCAGAGGCCCAGGGGCTGGGCCGGGAAGGTATTTTGGCTCGCCTTGTCTTATTTGAAGGAGAGACCTCAGCATCAGTGGCTCAGGCGCCCAGCCTACACTGTGGTTGGCTCTAGGCACTGGGGCGGTGGGGGGGGGGTGGGGGGGCGGAGACAGCATTGTCTGGGCTCTCAGGAGTGGGAGGAGCCTGGGCCCCAGCTTCTGGAAAACTGCCTGCCTGATGGCAGAGACACAGTCCCTGGTTGCAGGAAGCCCTCTAGTCTGAGGGTGGAGACATGGCCCTAGTTTGGGCGAGGTCAGGGACTGATGGGGCAGACATAGCACTGTCCTGGTTTTGAGAGGCAGTCCAGGCAGCCCCTCCAGGGTACCAGGCACACGTGACAGCGCCGAGTGCCAGGCCTGAGGTCAGAGGTTCTCATGCTCCAGGACCTCCATGCCAAGCAAGGTGGGGCCACCTCCCAGCTCCGACACCCAGCAGCCCCAGCCTCCCAGGGCTCACAGGGATGGAGTTGTACTTCCTCTTTCTGCCCTGCCACCCCCAGAAGGAGAGGCTGATCAGGGATCCCTGGGTTACTTCTGCTCGGGGAAGGCCCCTGGGTGGCAGTGGGTGTTTGACTCAGGCAACACCTGCTCCCAGCCTGGTGCCGGGGACCCCTTACCACCCCTCGGCCTCCAGCAGACATTCAGCAGATTGGTCTCCCCTCCTCTGTCACCCTGCCGCTCGCCCTCCACCCATCTTCTCTCCCATAGACACAACACTTGTGCTAGGCTGGTGCCAGGCCTGGGGACATGGTGAGGCTGGGGGCTCTGGGGAGGCCTAGCTCATCTGGGACAGGGAAGCCTCCAGGAGGAGACCACCTGAAGGAGGACTTCAGCTCACACGTAGGGGTGGGGCGGCGTGCGTGAGGGGAGTGACCAGGGCTGGGGCACAGCCTGTGCAAAGGCCCTGCCAAGAACCAACACTGTCCCCAGTGCCTGACTGGTGAGCCGTTGAAGAACAGAAATTAGGTCAAGAAACTCCTCTGCTCCCGCCTGTGAAGCTCCCGACCCACCCAGCCTGAGATAGGGCCCTCGTGGTGTGGCCTCCTGAGGCCTCCCCTGCCTCCCTCCCCTCCAGCCACCCTGCTCTCCGCCTGGGCCCTCCTCCTTAGATACTGCTTGTGCCTCTCACTGTCTCAGAGGCCTGAGCCGCCCCTCTAGAGGCAGTGAATGAATGAATGGGTGAGGCTGGGTATGCCTGGAGCTCGGGGAAGAAGGCAATGCGCCGAGCAGGATGAGGCAAGGCGAGCGGGATATAAAGCCTGGAGGGCTGCTCGGGGTGGGCCTAATTCTGAGGGGCCCTCAGGCAGGGGAGGGACAGGGCCATGGAAACCCCTTCCTCACTCCCAGGAGCTGCCTGGACCCCGCCTACTCTTCAGGAACTTGCACCGACGGGCGGACGGACAGAACACTGGGAACCCCTGGCAAGTGGAAGGACGGCGTCAAGCAACGGGGCGTCCAGAAGCCTCTGGAAGCGGGTGTGTTCCTAGTCCTACTGTGTTCTGTGGTAGCGAGAATGGTTCTGGAAGAATCTGATGCTGGGCTCTCTGAGGACCTACTCCACCCCAGCCCCGGGTGCCTAGTGACAAAGCAGGCCCAGCCCTGGCCCTGAGAAATGGCCCACGATGGGAAGGGGCCTGGATGGTGCCTGGCACGCTGCAGGTGCTCAACCAAGACACACTGCCTTCCTTCCTCCCTTCTCTGACTGGTCCCGCCTCGCCCTCTGAGCAGGGGCAAGGCCGCTCTGCAGGGAAGGTGCTTTGCGGCACACTGTTAACGTGGGGCGGGGCCGTCCCTTCTGCACTCGCTGGCTGTGTGATCCGAGTAAACTGCTTTCCCTCTCTGTGAAGCAGGGGGCGGGGCTTAATACCAAGGGGCCATTGCTAATTGAGCCCCAGGCAATTATAATGGTCACATAGAAAGAGGAGCTTAGGAATGATCCAGTCCAACCTCCTGACTATCCAGATGAGGAATCAGGCCCAGACGAGGGTCGACTCACCTGTAGTCACAAGGTCGGTCATCAGGAACTGGGGTACACATCCAGGGGCAGCCAGGGGAGTCTCAGGCCCCCGGCAGAGCACCTTAGACCATAGGCTGGCAAAGCCAGCCCACCACCTGCTTTTGTCCAGGCTGCCAACTCAGAATGGATTTTACAGATGAGCATTTGCAACGGATTTGAGGATAGGAAATACTAACTTGAACTCCAATTAAGCACAATGCCCCCCCACGCCCCACCCCTGCCCAGAGAATTCCACTCTTCTCAGTAGTAGCAGACTGGGTTATAAAACGTTGTCCTCAGTTATTATTATATTTTGAATTGTGTCCATTTATAAACAGTGGACGTTTGTTTTCTCCCATATAATATCTTTGATTCTGCCCTTGACCCCCAAAACCTGAATTATGTATTCTTTACCCCGTCCTCCCACCCCCCCCACCCTGTCCTGGGCTCTCCGGGCTCAGTCAGGACTGCTGCCCCCAGCTGGCCTTCCTCTGCTTGGTGTCCAGCTGGTGGCCAGGACCGTGGACTCCCAGCCCAGTGCTCGTCCATGTTCCCAGCCCTCCTAGCACTGCCCAATGCCTCACCTGCCTGGCCTCGGGACCCAGCTGTCGCCCTGGGGGACATGTGCCACGGGGGCCCGGGGGGCGTCCGGCTCCCCTGAGCACTGCGCTGCCCCCCGCCTTGCACGAGCCAAGGCCAGCGTGGGTGGCCAAATCTCCGCGCAAATCTCCGCGGTAACAGGGTCTGCCTCCCCCCCCCCCCGCCCCCTGCCTCCTTCCCTAACCTGCCACCCCTCCCCCCTCCCTGCACCTGCTCTCCGGCCCCTCCTGCACCCCCCCACACTCCTGCTCCCTCCTTCCCTGGCTCTCCATGTCACCATCTGTAGCACAATCCCTCTCTGTCACTCTGCCTGCCACCCCCTCCTTCTCCTTCCTCCTTCCCCGCTCTCCATCCCTGCCTCTCTCCACATCTCCCTCTCGCCCCTGCTCTCCTCTCTGCTCCTGCTTCTCTTCTCCCTGCCACGCATTTCTTATCACTCCCCCTCATTCTGGCTTTCCACCCACTCATTGTCTTCTCTCTCTCTCTCTCTCTCTCTCCACCTCCGACCGATCTCCCCTTTCCCCTCTATTTCTATTGGCTTCCGATAGTCCCTGCTCCCCTTTTCTTTTCCTTGGGAGGTTCTCTGTCCATGCGCACTTTGAGCTCTTGCCCACAGACCCCCCTCTGTGCCTCTAACCGCCCCCCCCAGGATGTGTCCTGGAGATGGGGGGGTGACGCACCAGGCACCCGTGGGAAGTCAGGGCCGGAGACCAGATGGGAGAGGCTCTGTGGGCAGCCGTGGCCGCCGCAGGCCTAGGAAGGGGCTCAGGCCGTAAGCTGTCTACAAATGGGCAGTGTGTGGGGACCCCAGCTAAGGGTGCTCTGGGCACTTGGGGCCTGGGCAGGGAGAGGGGGCAGCAGAATGGTAACCAGCCTGGCGGCAAGCAGGGGAGCCCTCACCCCATGGGCAGGTAAGGAGGCTGGGGCCTGGGTGGGGTCCCAGAGGGTGGGGTGCTGGAACCCACCCTCTGCCCAGGAGACAGTGGGAAGGCCCAGGGAGGAAGGAGGCCTCCCTGTGACCTCTTGGTGGGCTGTGGGGGGTGGGGGGCAAGTTCATCTCAGATTCTAGTGCCATGGTTCTGGGAACTGGAACCACAGAGCAGCAGAGTGTCAGACCTTGGGAAAAAACCAGATGCATCGTGTTGGTGGGCCTCCTCGGCCCCTGGGGCCAGCTTCCCTGAGCTCCCCCTCCGTGCTGGGCACTGTGTTCGGCACACTCCCATTTAATCTTACGGCAACCCTGGGACGTGGGTTTACCTGTCTTCATTGGAATAGGAGGAAACTGAGGTCCAGAGACAGGATGTGATTTGCCCAAGGTCACACAGTAATTGGGTATCATCATTCTGTGGTAGAGCCCAAGCCCCCAGCCCAGGGCTTGTGGGGTGTGTTCCTGGGGGGTCAGACCCCAGGCCTGGAATGGGAGTGAGTCCATCGGCACTGATTAACACAATCCAGATCTTTGGGGGGAAGGCCCAGGGTTGCAGAGGGCAAGCAGAATGCGGTTGGCCGGGGGGCATCAACCTGCAGGCTTCTGGGCCGTCCCAGGTCCCAGACCTGGATTCCTCTCAGCCGGGGGCCTTCAGGGGAAGCCAGCAGGGCCAGGAGGTACTGATGGTTTAGGAGTAGACAGACTGGGTTTGAATTCTGGTCTCCCACTCACCAGCTAGGGGACCTTGTGCAAGTTACTGAACTTCGCTGAGCCTCAGCTTCCTCTTCTGTAAAAATCCTCCCTCCTGGGCTTTGTGAGGATTTCATGATGTGGGTCGAAGTCTTGTGCCCAGGAGCAGTGGCCACCTCGCTCGGAGCTATACTTGCTGAACTGCTTGGTCTGTCCTCATTTCCCAGTGCCAGGCGCTGTGCCAGGTGCTGGGGCTAAAGAAGTAAGTAGCTCAGGGTTCCCGCAACCCAGAGGCAGCACTCAAGAGGGTAAGCGGATGGGGGCAGACAAATGGAAAGTGGTTGGGGGTGTCTGGCATCTCTGAGTGGCTGTCCTGAATTGCTGTGTGGCTCAGCGCAGCCCCTCATCCTCTCTGGGCCTCTGTCCCCTCTCAAACAGTCCTCTGAGGAGTCCGCCCCCCGTTTTCAGGCAAGCTTGTGCCAAAGATAAACCAGACAGGGAGGAAAAGTCCCTCCTCCCCGAGGATGAACTAGATCATGCACAGGATTCCGGCTCCTTAAAGAAAAGGCTGCACCTAAATTGCAGGTTGGCTTATGCCTACGGAAAGCTGTAATTTTCCGGCTTCTGGCGCCTGGCCTGTTCAACTTTGACAGGGAAGATGGGCCCAGATGAGGGCAGAAGCAGAGTCTTCCAGGGAGGCTGGGGCTTTGGGAAGGGCTGTGGCATCCCCCCCAGTACAAAGGCAGGGCCTGGCTGGGTATGCTGTGTTCCCAGGGCCGCGCGTGTTAACACGTGTGCATGTGTGCAGGGTACACGCGTGTGCCTGAGCAGGAGGGGGCGGTCCCCAGAGCTAGCTC
Source organism: Zalophus californianus (assembly GCF_009762305.2). Taxonomy (NCBI): domain Eukaryota; kingdom Metazoa; phylum Chordata; class Mammalia; order Carnivora; family Otariidae; genus Zalophus; species Zalophus californianus. Next base: position 11,018,372 of record NC_045603.1, read on the forward strand.
CAGGCTTCCCTGGGGGCATCTGTCCCTGCAGCCTGGAAATTAGGTTTGCCCAGCTCCCTGCTCCTCTCTCAGGAGCCTGGCACTTTCCTGCCTCCTCCAGCCCTGGGCTGTGATTGGCTGCCCCACAGGGACACCGGAAAGAGGATGCGCACACAGGGCGGCAAGGCAGACGGATGGGTGACATAGGGCTCCCAGGCTGAGGAAGCCAGAAAGAACTCCGAGGTCTCAGATTCCACAATTCCAGGCGGAAGAGGGCTGATTCTGGCATTCAGGAATTCCGATATTCTGATTCAAGGACACAGAGTCTAAAGATCTAGAACTCCATAACTCAGTTCTAAGAATCAAAAATTCTATTTTTAGGACCCTATGATTTCAGGGGTTTGAGCCCCTGATCCTAATAGTTCAAGAACCCAAAGAGCGGTGAGGGGGCCTCTGCATAGCCTGGTGGGAGAGTGGGATGCCAGCTGGGGGCCCCCCCAAGGCTCAGCCTCAGCCTGCCAGCCTGTGAAATGGAGGTGCGTGTGTGTGTGTGTGTGTGTGTGTGTGTGTGTGTGTGTGTGTGTGTGTTGGAGCATGACCTTCAGGGTCCTCCCAGGTCTGCCCCTTCCTAGCTGTGTGATCAGGGTTGTATGGCCTCACATTTGTGGAACTGGCAGCACTGTTAAGATCCTCCCTGTCCGGTAGCCCCTCCTTTAGTGCCACTGTCCCAGGCTCAGGAAGGCTGATGAGGTCCTGGGGTGATGACAGGTTGGGGGGTTCTCCCCTGGGGTTGGAGGAGCAGGGAGGGGGTGCTCTGAGCCCAACCAGCCTGGGGTGTCATCAGGAGGAGCCACGGCCAAGGGGTTCTTTGCCATTCTCTGCATTGCCAAGGCTGGTGCTCAGAGCTTATTTGGAGTCCAAGGTCCCCGGGTGGGGACAACCAGGCAGGCTCACCCACCCAGGGGTGTTTGCTCCAAGTTGGGGTGCCTCTCCTTTCCAGAAGCTTTGCATCCTAAAAGTAGTGTCTGGATAGGGCAGGCAGGTGGCAGGTCCCACTGGAGGAGATCCAGGCTCAGTGTTGGCTCAGAGTGGGGATATTGGAGGATTTCACACGGTTTTCTGTAGGGAGAGGCAGAGAATGAACAAGAGCCCAGAGACTGGTGGAAGCCAGCAGGAAAAAGGGGTGGGGAGAGGTCCAGGCCCTAGAGGAGGCTTGGCCTCTAACTGGGCCTCCTGAGAGCCAGGAAGTCCCACTGAGGGAGGCTCACAAGTTCTGAGGTGGGTGGCCTTTCTGAGCGAGTGTGGCTTGAATTTCTGCTATCAGCAATTCATGCCCCCTTTGCATTGAGAATTGTCCATTCTGGGTTCCTCTGAATCATTCAATGCTTCAAACACTGATGCAGAGCCTATACAGTGTGAACGGATGAAGAGACGGTTCAAAGCTGAGAGGGTGTCTCCACATTTAAGGGGAGCCAGTCTAGCTGGGGAACGGGAAGAGTCCTAGCTCCTTATGATACACGGGAGGCATGATAAGAAAGGGACTAAGGAAGTGAACGGGCATGCTGGTTCCCACTCTGTCATTTGGCAAACTCTTATTCATGCTTCAAGACCCATATGAAATGCCCTCTTCTCTGGGAAGCCTGCCCCACCGGTGCGGAGGGGGTGGCTCTTCTTGTACTTACTCCCAGTGTGCTGTGAGTTTCTCATCACAGGGAGAGAAGGGGCCCCATGTGCCCAGCCCCCAGGTTCACAGCTAGCCACCCCAGGCAGGGCCTTTGGGGCACCATGGGATGGGCTAGGCTTGGGAGGTCTCCAAGCATTCAGATTCCCAGGAGAGGGGACATCGTTATGCCTGTGGTTCTTAACTCCATACAGAATCTGAGGAACCTAATCAAAGCTCTGGGCTTTGCCCAAGAAAGACATGGACGCATTCACTTGCACCAGAGTTTTGGGGGTTCATGGATCCTTTGCAATTCCTCTAGAGACCCAGTTTCAAGGTTAAAGACTGTGATATGCAGCACTGGGCCTGGGACCTGCTGGTGGCTGTCTTAGTCCATTTGGGGGTGCTATAACAGAATACCACAGCCTGGGGTGGGGGCTTATAAACAACATTTATTTCTCACAGTTCTGGAGGCTGGAAGTCCAAGATCAAGGTGCCGGCAGATTCAGTGTCTGGTGATACCTGCTTCCTTGTTCATAGTCCTCTTGCTGTGTCCTCATATGGTGGGAGTGAGAGAGCTCTCTGGGGCCTTTTATAAGGCACTGATCCTATTCAGGGGGCCTCCACCCTGAAGACCTAAGCACCTTCTGAAGCCCCCCGCCTCCTAATGTCATCTCTGGGGGGTTAGCATTTTAACATACAGATTTGGGAGCAGGGGGGACACATTCAGTCTATCACAGTGGGTGATCCACTTGGGGTCAAACTCTGGCCGGGCGCACTGCAAGTCTCCAAGTTCAGTGTGATGGGGGAAGGGCATCACAGAGAAAGCCGGCACCCACCATGACGTGGCTGTGTCCTTCCTCCTCCAGGCCAATAGCTGACTGCTGACCACCCTCCCCACGGCCATGGATGCCCCTGGCTATCCTGCATCGGCGCCCACAACCTTGGAACCTGGAAACACTTCCTCGGCCTGGCTCCTGGATGCCACCCTGGGAAATGTGTCGGCAGCCCCCAGTGTGGCAGGGCTGGCCGTCAGCGGTGTTCTGATCCCACTGGTCTACCTGGTGGTGTGCGTGGTGGGCCTGCTGGGCAACTCCCTGGTCATCTACGTGGTCCTGAGGCATACGGCCAGCCTGTCGGTCACCAATGTCTACATCCTCAACCTGGCCCTGGCCGATGAGCTCTTCATGCTGGGGCTGCCCTTCCTGGCTGCCCAGAACGCCCTGTCCTACTGGCCGTTTGGCTCTCTCATGTGCCGCCTGGTCATGGCCGTGGACGGCATCAACCAGTTCACCAGCATCTTCTGCCTCACCGTCATGAGTGTGGATCGCTACCTGGCCGTGGTGCATCCCACCCGCTCTGCCCGCTGGCGAACGGCGCCCGTGGCCCGCATGGTGAGCGTGGCCGTCTGGGTGGCCTCGGCGGTGGTGGTGCTGCCCGTGGTGGTCTTCTCAGGGGTGCCCCACGGCATGAGCACCTGCCACATGCAGTGGCCTGAGCCGGCGGCCGCCTGGCGCGCCGGCTTCATCATCTACACGGCTGCACTGGGCTTCTTCGGGCCGCTGCTGATCATCTGCCTCTGCTACCTGCTCATCGTGGTCAAGGTGCGCTCGGCCGGGCGGCGGGTGCGGGCGCCCTCGTGCCAGCGGCGGCGGCACTCGGAGCGCAGGGTCACGCGCATGGTGGTGGCCGTGGTGGCGCTCTTCGTCCTCTGCTGGATGCCCTTCTACGTGCTCAACATCGTCAACGTGGTGTGCCCGCTGCCCGAGGAGCCCGCCTTCTTCGGCCTCTACTTCCTGGTGGTGGCGCTGCCCTATGCCAACAGCTGTGCCAACCCCGTCCTCTATGGCTTCCTCTCCTACCGCTTCCAGCAGGGGTTCCGCAGGGTCCTGCTGCGACCCTCCCGCCGCGTGCGCAGCCAGGAGCCTTCTGCCGGACCCCCGGGGAGGACAGTGGAGGAGGAGGAGGAGGAGGAGGAGGAGGAGGAGGAGGAGGAGGAGGAGGAGCAGCAGCAGCGGGAGGAGGGGGCAGGGAAGCAGGGGGAGGGGCAGGAGAGGAATGGCCGGGTCAGCCTCATCACGCAGCCTGGCACCAGCAGGCGGGAGCGGCCGCCCAGCGGCAAGGCCAGCAAGGACAAGCAGTTCCTCCCGCAAGAGGCCTCGGCTGGGGACAAGCCAGGCACACTGCACGTCAGCTATCTGTAGGGGCCTGCGGAGGGCCCGCGGGGCCCACGGATAGGACAGAGGCTGTGCGCGCCTAGGGCATGGCTGTCCATGGTGCCAGAGGCCCCCTGCTTGGAGGCCTGGGCTCCGATCCCAGAGCTGCTGAGACTCGCGGGGTGACCTTGCCTAGGTCTCTTTCCTTCTCTGGGCCTTGTGTTCTCTTCTGTGACTCAGGGATGGGAATAATCAGCCAGGACAAGCTCTGCTGGATGAGAAGTCCGGAGGGGCATCGCCTCTGGCTGGCCTTCCTGAGTGGGGCCCAGTTCAGGGGGCAGGTGCGGACTGGCCTTCCCCCTCAAAGAAAGAGCATCCTGGTGGACCAGCCTGAATCTTGGCCCTCGTAGCGACTGACCAAGGTCTGGATTTCCCGGGCTCAGAGTCAGGTTCGCAGGGGAGGGACTGGTGTAGAAGTAGAAGAAAGTCTTACCCAGTGCAGGGAGGGGTAGGAACTGCTCAGGCCCCACCTCAGCTCTCCCCCACTTGCTGCAAGGCCTCAGCCGTCTCTTCCCCCTCTCTGGGCCTCAGGCATCACCTGCTGAACAACCCAATAACCTCCAGGCCCTCTTGGCCCAGATGGTCAGTGCTGGGACTCCTGTGTTCCTGGCCCTGAGAGGCCGTGGATTTTCCAGGAACGTCTCCCAGGCCAGCTTCAGGGTCCCGTCCCGCTTGGGCCCACCTAAGGCCCTGTATCTCATTTTGTACTTGGAATTTTATATTCATTTTCATAAAGAGGGTCTCCAAACTGCATACATTTAGGCCACTCAAAGCCCCACTCAGCGCTTTTGAGGGCAGCTGACCAATCCCCGAAGCAGCTCACGTTGTGTCCTGTGGCTGCAGAGGGGCTTGTCTCTCCGTGTCTGAGGGCTCAGTCACCAGTGTCTACATCCTCAACCCGGCCCTGGCCGCCGAGCTCTTCGTGCTGGGGCTGCCCTTCCTGGCTGCCCAGAGCGCCCGGTCCTACTGGCCCTTCGGCTATGGGATCGCCCGCATACAGCACCATCGGCCTTCCTCCCCTCCCAGAGGCCCAGGCAGGGCCCAAGCCAGGCGGACTGGTGGGGAAAGGCAGTGTCTAACTAGCATGGTGAGGGGAAGGAGGAAGAGGAGGAGGGGAAGGATGAAGAGGGAGGGGAAAGGAAGAGAGGAAGGGGGAGAAAGAGGGTGGAGGACAGATCCGCTCCATGACCGCGCAGCCATCCTCGGTCCCTCTGGGCTGAGCTCGGTGGTAGCGCTGCTGAAAGCCCGTCGTGGATGCCTGGTCTGATCAATCTCAAGGGAAGGATGCAGTCAGGATGGGATGGCGAACGCTCTGGAAGGTACAGCGCGGGCTCCCTTGAGGGCCTGTCTGCGCTGGTAAGAGGGGCTGCGCCTTGACGGTGGCCTAGGGACAGAGCTGAGACTCAGGGCCCCGCGGGTTGGGGATCAGGCCTCCCCAATCTCTATATTCTCCGGGGCCACAGTGTGGGGCGGCCCAGGGAAGACAAGGCAAGGGGGGGCTGGCGAGGACAGGAGGGGCCGCCATGCAAGGACTCTCTCCCAGAGATAAGCCCTCAGAGCCATGGTGAGATTGGCTCTGGGGTGAGTGGCACCTCAAGCTAACTCCCTCCATCCCCCACCCTGGCAGAGGGCAGGGGGGGGGTCCTCAAGGAAAGCACGCGAACTGCAAGTTGGAAGACCTAGATCTTCAACCCACCTCAGGATCCTGGCTAGCCTTGACCTCTCTGGGGCTCAGTTTCCCCATCATAAGACGGAGGCTGTCCCAGTATGTCTACCTGCTCGGATTTGGCGGCGGGGGGGGGGGGGGGCGGGATGAGTCACGCTGGGCAAACAGGCCCGCACAATACAATGGGTAGGCGTGGGGGTATCAGATTATAAAGTGGAGGCAGCTCCCATGCCAGGCTTGGCCTACACCTGCTCCTTCATCAGGTGGCCTCTCTGTCTCTGGCCCTTGGGTGTAAGGATCATGTGGGACCCAGGTTCGGGGGCTGAGAGGAGGCAGAGGCCAAAGATGGAGAGGTGGGGTTTGGGGGGGGTGCACCCGCTTGGAGGTTCACAAAATCAGACCTTGTATGGATGTTGGAACTGGAGACCCAGTCCTCAGTCTGGGGTTCCCCTGAGGAGGATCTGGGGGTCTGAGTGAAGAAGGGCCCCCGGCATTTCAGCATTTCCTGGCTGACCCTGCCTTCCTGATTCCTGGGACAGGTGAGCCTATTCAGCAGGGGTGGCTGGAAAACCCCTGAGGAAAACCCTTTGCTTCTCCTGCCCCTAGCTCATGTCAATAAAGATGGTGACACATGACGCCAGCTGTGATCTGGGCCAGTTCCTCTGCCACGTGCTGTGTGTGTAGCTTGGTGGGCATGGATGGGTGTGTGTACGACGTCTCTCCTTCTATTCAACTCTCAGCCCTGTGTGCCCAGGTCTCTGTGTATGGCCTCCCCAAGTCTAGGTCTCCAGCGTGCATGGAAGATGCCCCACAAGCCTCAGCTTACATCCTTACAGATCTTGATCCCAAAGCAGTAGAGAGAGTCTTTTCCTGTGCCCCAACAGCAAATCTCATGGCAGAAAGCTGATTGGCTTGGCTGAGTCACGTGACAGCTCCTTGGGCCAATCACCAAGGACAAGGTGATGGAGTGCGATGATTGGTCAGGTGTGGGTCACGTGCCTATCCCCCCCCACCCCCCCCACCCCCGGCCGGAGAAAGTGGAACGCTGTGAGGGACAGTCTGGCCTGACCCAAAGGCAGGGGTGCGCTCCAGGCAGCAACCACAGACTGTGTGTACGTTTGTGAGCACGGGGTGCACGGTAGGGGCTTGGGCATCTCAGCCACATCCAGGAGTGAACGCGCGCGGGGGTGTTAACACCAAGGGTCTACTGTGCCCGAGGTGGGTGTGCATGAGGTGGGAGCAGAGGGACTGCTGGGGGCTAAGTGTCCCATGGGAGTGGTTTCCCGGCCAGGGTTCCCCCTACGGATCCCACCATGCCAGGTGTCACTGCCGGTGCCCGCTCACATTTATGCGTGTGGGTGTCCCAACATCAGCCTTGTCTCTGCGGGCAGGGACTGTGTTCCCAGGGTCAGGTAACTACGACTACTTGCAATAAATGAATGAATGGGGGACTTCCATTTCACAAACTCCAGGGGTAGTTTTCACCCCGTGACTCTAGCCTCCTTTGGATGTGTGCCACACAGTGACCCTGAATCAATGGGGGGACGGCCAGGGGGATGGGAGGAACCTGTATAGGGGTTTGGGCCTGGAATCTGTGGGTTATTGGAAGCGCAGGAGCCGCAGGGTGAGGAGAGGCCTGGGGTTGGGGGCCTAGGCAGGCAGGAAGGGGTGGTGATGACCCTCCCTGCCTGATTCCCCCTCGCCAGATCTTCAAGTTGCTCACACCCAGGGCCTTACCTTGAACTTGTCTCTCAGAGACGGTTGCCAGGCAACAGCCCATGGCCACCAGGCTCGGGACCAGGACTTCCTGCGTCAGCGTCCGCATCGGCATCAGTGTGGAGGACCTGGGAGTCTGCAGGGCCTGGGCTAGGGCAAGCCAAGGTCCCAGGCTTCAGGTTGTCCTCACCTACAAGCGGTTCTGGGAGACAGAGGCCACCACCCCGTGGGGAGGTGACAGCTGGGCTCCACAGGACTACAAACACAGAAGGAAACACTCTAAAGGTGGCAAGACCCCCAGGCTGGAATGTGAGGGCCATTCCCTGGAGTAGCGCAAGGCCACAGTCCTGCCACGGCCTTGCACTGCCCCCTGTCACTGGCAGGCCCTGGTGACATTCTTGGTGAGACCACTGGAAGGCTGGGGGGGAAATGCATCCCCTAAAAGTTATGGGACCCGAATCAGGAGGCCTGGGACAGAGGCCCACTCCGTCACAAACCTACTGTGCAGCTTTGGGCCATTTACTTCACCTCTCTGGGCGTAGCTCATGAAGTTAACAAAGATTTTCCTGAGCACGGACAGTAGACAAGGCTCTGACCCTGGACTGAAGGTGCGGTGGAGGAAGACACAGTCCCTGCGCCCTTGTTCTTGGGCAGCCACACAAGTAAATGTATGACTGTCTAGTCGGGAGGGAAGTGTGATGGGAGAGGAGTCATGGGAGGGTTCTGCGCGGGGAGCAGAGGGTCAGCCAGCCGAGTGCCTGGCAGAGGGACCTGTGTGTGCTAAGACCTGGAGGCCAGAGGAACGCAGTCAAGAAAAGGAGGAAAGGCAGAGGTAGGGCCCGGCTGAGGGGCAGAAGTTGTGTCAGACAGGACCTCGTAAGGGGTTAACTCCTGTTGCGGGTTGAGTTGTGTCTCCTTGCCAAATTCATGTTCAAGTCCTAACCTCCTGTGCCTCTGGATGTGACCTTCTTTGCAAGTCCGGTCCCTTCAGATGAAAGTAGCTAAGATGAGGTCATACTGGGGTAGGGTGGCCGCTAATCCAATGCGACTGGTGTTCTTAAGCAAAGGGGAGATTGGGACAGACAGGAGCCCAGGGAAGACGCCAGGGGATGCTTCTACAAGCCCCGGGACACCAAGCGCGGGAAGCTGGGCGGGAGGTCCTCAGAGCCTTCCAGAAGGAAACAACTGTGCTGACTCTTTGATCTCAGACTTCCAGTCTCCAGAACCAGGAGCAAATGAATTTCTGTTGCAAGCCACCTAGTTTGTGGTACTTGGTTACAGCAGCCCCCAGCGAGCGAACACAGCTCCCCATGTGCAAAACAGGGACTATGGTCCCTCCTCTCCAGGACCTCCGGGGGGGCGGGGTCTGTTGGACTGGCCTGCTCACTCTTTCATTCAGCAAGTGTTTTGGGGGGCAACTGCCAATTGCAAAAGGCTGAAGGCAGAGAAGTTGCAAGGCCTGTCTTTTAGGAGCTAAGGAAGTCACAGTAAAGAGAAGAGATAAACTAGCCAGTTCTGAAGCACATGGACCCTGGAACTGCCTGGGTTTGAATCCCGGCTCATCCATTCACTAGCTGTTTGACCTTGAGCCAGTTAATTAACCTTCCTGTGTTTTGTCTCCTCCTCTCTGAGAGGAGGATGAGAGCAGATGTCTCTATTGTTGGGAGGTTTAACTGAGTGACTATTTCTTAACAGTTTCGCACAGAGTCTGATGCGTTAGGTGCTGTGTTCAATGAACGTGAGACGCGCTTTCACGGAAGCAAGAATCCCTCCACGGGTGGGGGGTAGAAGTCTCCCCAGGAGGCGTGATGGCCCTGCTGAGTGTAAAGAGGAAACTGGAGTTTATGCACAGGGAAGGGGGCATGCAGGACGGTCCAGGCACTGAGGATAGCTCTGATACCCATTTACAGCAGAGGACAGTGAGGCCAGGGAGGGTCAAGCACCTGGCTCAGGGTCACGGCACCAGAAGCAGGACCAAGAACCCTGTTTCCCCAGCCCTTGGTCCAGTGTCTATAGTTTTTAAAAAAAAAACTATGAAACTGAGGGGCAAGGTGGCAGGAGCGATGCGGGGAGTGGAGAGAACTCTGAGGCCGCTGGTGCCAGGACTTCGGTGGCCACTGGGTGGTGGCAGATGATGTCCTCAGGGAAGACCAGACAGGCATGAGGGCAGCCCAGGCCCGGCGGGGACTCCGTGGCCTCCTAGAGGCTCAGCCACCCTCCAATGAGCCCTGCAGCCCAGCACAGGCCTGGCTGGCAGACCAGGCTGCTGTGCGCACAGGGGTGAACGAAGGGCAAACACTTGTGCGTGTGTGTGCGTGTGTGTGTGTGTGTGTGTGTGTGTGTGTGGAGGGCACCTTTTCAAAAAAAAAAAAAAATTGCCTGGGCCACATCTGGCATCTCCAGGGTCCCAGACACCTCAAGTCCTGGTTCACATATCCCAGGAACACAGCCTGGAGGCAGCCAGGAGCCGAGATCCCCTGTGGCCGGCTTGTTACAGGTGGGCAAAGGGAGGCCAGGGGTGGGACGTGGCCCCCGGGTCCTGCTATCTGCTTTAATTACCAGCAAATGTCATATTTGCACACCGATCGGCCAGTCCTGCGCTGCATTTGGTCAACACGGCCCGAAGCCTGCTTAGTTTCTCCATCTGTAAGGAGGGGTTGTCTCTGAGCTCCGGCTTCCCTCCGCTCATCAGACAGCGCAGGTCCCCCCTGCTCTCTGGCCGTAAAATAGCAGCAATCACGGGGACAACGAAGCAAACTCACAATGCCTGTTTACGTGGGGGGCAGTCAGCTGAGCTGTCAGCCACGCAATCAGGCTCCAACCCCAGCGCCACCACTTCTTAGCTCTGCGGGCCTCCGGCCTAGCCTTGGAACCGCTTGGAGCCTCAGTTTCTTCGTCCATAAAATGGGCTTCCTACCCTCACCTCACAGGACTGTCGCAGGACCTGGAGGTACCAGACTGGCTCTGGCCGGGGCCCACGCTGTGCTCTGTGTCCGGCAGGGGGCGCCGCGAGACCTCCGCCTGGTCGCGGCTCCACTCGGCCGGACTCGGCTCTCTTCGGCCACGCTCGGCTCCACTCGGTCAGACTCGGCCATGTTCGGCCGCCCCCGCCAGGCTCGGCCAGACTCGGCTCTGCTCAGTTGTCCTCGGCAGCACTTGGCAGGGTTCGGCTCTGCTCGGCCAAGTCCGGCCTTGCTTGCTGTGCCGGACTCCGCTCGGCGCCGGACGCGCAGAGGCCCCTCCCTGGCGCCGCGGCGGCTCCTCGCTGCGGCCTCGGGTTGGGCTTCCGGGGTAGAGGCCCCTAGGCCAGAGCAGAGCCGCGAGTGTCCGCGCGGCGGGGTCCGGTTTGGCTGAGCCCTGGGCCGTGCTTTTCCGGGGCATCAGCCTGGCTGGCAGCCAAAGGAGCGTGCCCGCGGCCGGCAACGGTCTTTTCCCAGTGCTCGGGCCGAAGCGGGTGGGCCTGGGGTCGGGGAGCCGCTCCCCTACTTTTGCCCAGCGAAGCGGGGAGGTTGGCTGCTGCCTCCCCGCGCGCCTTGGCGGCCTCATCATTCTGGTTCTGCCACTAGTCGGCCGTGGGGAGGGAGCCCATTGCTGCACCTGTTCCCTTTAGCCTCAGTTTCCCCCCTAACAGTTCACAGGGTTCTTCTGGGGCGGGGTGGGGGGCGGTGGGCAGACGCCCAAGACCTGCTTGCTCTTTCCTTCCCTGGGCCTCTTGGGGATTCAGTTTCCCCTTCTGTAAAGTGGAATTAAACTTGCCCAACTCGGATTAACACCCTTGGGATCAGACATGGATTGTTGAAAGCCCAAGGTGGAGAAACTGAGTCTGGAGGTGGAAGTTCACCCAGGACAACCCGGCTGGTCAGTGAAAGGGCTCCGTAGACCCAGGTCTGGGGTTCTCCGCGCAGGAGGAAGTGGGACGAACTGCTTGGGAGAGGGAGGGTCCCCTTGGACCCTCTGGCCACTTTGCGGGGAGTGGGGTTTGGAAAAAGTGCATGGGCGCCCCAGCCAGCCCCTAGCGCGTCGCAGTGGGCTCTTCATCCTTCTCCTACCCCTCTCCTACCCCCTTAGCTCCTGAAGAAGGGGATGGGACGGGTGGGGAGCATCACAAGCCGCGGGTGGAATGAAGTGGGGGCCCGGGGGGATGGGTCGCACAAGCCGCCGGGCCCGGTGGCTCTCCCCAGCAGGTGGCGCTCGCGGCTTCCTTTGTTTAGTTTCTTAATCGGCTGCTGACCCTGAGCAATTAGATCCGTAACTTGCCGTTCACAATTTGCAATGCTGACTCCAGGAATCATGTTTTCTATCTCACTTTTTGACAGGCACGCGTTTTATTTTTTTAAATACATGAGGGGTCCTGGCACTTTGTAAACGCAGACTCACTATTTTTATACCTTCTCCCCAACCCTGGTTTGTAACCTAGGTGTGGCTAGGAGCTTGGTTCTGAGAGTCTTTGAGTCCGGGCCTCATTTTCCTCATCTGTAAAATGGGGATAATACTTGTGCCTACCTCAGAGAATCGTTGAGGGATTAGATGACCTAACACACGTAAAAACCTCAGAACAGAGCCTGGTAGGGAGTAAAAGCTGTCTTTTGTGAGCAGGGACAATAGGCAGGGGGTGGGTGGGGGCAGACACAGCTCTGCCCTGGGTTTCTGGTCTTGGTGACTGAGGTTTTGGCTTTCTGCATTGGGGTTGTACCCTTGCTGATGGGGGTTATGGCAGAGTGATGAGGGGTATCCCGGGCCATCTTCTCCTCTGGACGTGCTGTCTCCTAGGTGTGCATGAGGAGAAGGGGCTCATACCCTTACCCTATTCAGAACGTAACCATGGAGAAGCACTGATGGGTGACCAGTAGAGGGTACCCCTATTGGGTACCCCACCAGACTGCTCAGGTGCTCTTGGCCTCCTCATGTCTCCCTGGCCCAGGGACACCGAGGCTCAGAAGTAGGAAAGCGTGCCCAAGGTCACCCGGCTAGAAGGAACTGGAGATGAGACATAACCCAGTTTTGTCTGCCCCAGGTTGGAGCTCTGTCTCCAAGCTATCTGGCCAGCCAGGGAGATCCTCCGAATGGCTGGGAGACCAAGGGATGTGGCGCAAATGAATGTATTTTTAGGCAGAGGGAGAGTGAGAGGAAAAATATTGAAGTATAATATATCAGAGTCTTGCTCTCTTGTCCGCCCTGCCTCCAGCCAGCTATTCTGGGCAAAGAGAACCAGGGGCCCTTTTCTGGGACATTGGCCTGGCTGGGAGCCAAAGGAGCTGGCCCTAGAACCCGGCAATTCCAGTCCCTCTCCTGGCCTCAGCCTCCTCACCTGTTAAATGGGATGAGCGGCCTTTGGCAGAGGGGCTGCTGAGTGTGGCATGGGGGCACAGTGCCGGCACAGCGTGGGATAAACTTCCTGTGTCCCCGAGCTGCGCTCCCCATCCCCCATCTGTCTTCCCTTCCCTTCTCCTTTTCCTCTGACTCTAGGCTTTCAAAGCCAAAGGGCTCAGAGGCAGCCAGGAGCTGTCTCCCCCTCTGGTGCTGCCGACTCAGCCCTTTTCCTGGGGGTAGCGGCATGGGGAGGGTGGGGAGGGTGGCTCCCCCTGGCTCCCGCCCTCTGCAGCTCGGGCTCGGGGCCCTGGGAATGCTGCCTGGGGAAGGGCCACGCAGAGGGCATGGCCAGTGTGGCCCTGGTGTTTCCTCAATGCCACAGTACTTCAATCTGCTTTTTGGGGGACCCGCCGGGACCCCTAAGTAGGCCTGTGTGGGGCAAGGGGAAGACTCCAGGTGGGCTTGGGAGGTGAGAGCCGCACCTCGAATCTGGGACAGTCTGGCTCTCATTCCAGCTTGGACTCCGGTCTGCTGTGACCTTGAGCCAAAGACTGGGGTCTGTCCTAGGTCACAGAGTCTCCGCTGGTCACGTTAAGTAATTGGGTCAGGCCATCTCTCAGGGTCCTTCCAGGCCTGACGTTCTGCTGTTTGATTATCCCCAAAACTGCTAGAAAAACCGAGGCCCAACGTGCTCGAAGACACGCAGGCCAGGGACCTTTCTATCCTCCACATTTGCCTAGTTGAGTGGGGACTAGGGTTCGGTGTCCGAAGCCCCAGACTGAAATCCGTCCCCCTCAGATCTCAACATTTCTGTACAGAGGGCAGTAATGTCACCACCTTCCTCTTCCCAGGGGACAGATTTTACCTGCCCCCTGTGGCCAGGCATGCTAATAGGACTCTAGTGGGGTGGGGACCCCACCTTTCTGTGGGGCTGTGACCCTGGGAAAGCGCAAGGCTGTGGTCGGCTTAGTTGAAATAATGGATGGGAACGCCCTTCAGGGACCAAAAGCCCCTGCAAAGAGGGGACCCGGCCCGGGGAAGTAAGTACTCAGCTAGTGCGGAAGGAGAGGGTGCTGGAGCGGGAAGGACATTGGGGACAGTCTGTGCACAGGGGGCCTCAGACCCCAGAATCCCAGGGCTGCCGCTTTGGAAAACCTCCACAGCCCAACGGAAGGAAGCTGGGCAGGACCCCCGTCCGGGTCCAGCGGCATACTTCACAGGCTGCCCCTCCTGCCAGCAGGACCCTTCTTAGGGCTCATTTCCATAGAGGGGTTGGCTCCAGAAGACCCAGGGGGTGGACCCATCAGGGGAGATTTCCAGGCAGAGGAGGGGTACTCCTGCGTCCACTGGGGAGGGGGGGTGTTGACCTGGCTGCCCAGCCCTTACCTGATACCTGAGGGGGTAATACCTGCTCATCGACATGTGCTGAGCCTCCCCTGTGCCTGGCACAAGGGGGCTGGTGACTGGAGTTCTGCAGACACCTAGGGACTGAGAGGTCAAGGGATCGGCCCAAGTCCGGAGCTAGTGGGCAGCCTTGCCCTCTCCACTCTGCATCCTGCCCCTGTGACGCAGAGCAAATAGGCCAAGCCCACCCCTCACCCAGGATTCTAGCGCTGCCTCCCCCTTCCTGAGCAACTTGGGGGGCTCCTGCCCCTTCCCTTCCCTTGATTTTCTAGGCTGCACCTCAAGGGGCCTCAGGCCCCTTCCTGCTCTGACTCTGTTGGGCCTCTGACTCAAACCAGACCCCACTGGACCACCAAAGAGTTAAGCAAAGGAAATCCCCAGCTCCCTTGGCTCCCTTCATCTCCCGCAGATCCCAGAGGCTAGAGGGGAGGGAGCAGGGAGGAGGGGAAGTGGGAAGCCAGCTCAGCCCGCTCCCTCCGCCCTCCCTCCGCCTCTCTCTCCCTCCCTTTCTCCCTCCCTCTTCTGCTCAGCCTGGGGGTCTGGGCCAGCAACAAGCAGACATGGGCCAAGGAGCCAGAGACTGCCCAGAGGCCGGGGGTCCGTGAGCCACGGTGGAGGCCGCTGGACACAGGGTGAGTGATGAAAGGTCCTGTAACTTCCCCCAGCAGGGCCCAAGGCGCTGGGGTCAGAGCCCGGAATTCCCTCCTTCCCTCTTCTCTTCCTAGACACATCTTGGGTTCTGCTCTCCCCCCCTCTGACCCTGGCCAGCCCCTCTAGCTCTCCTTCCCCGCTTCCCTCCTGCTGGCTGAGACCTAAGCCCCTGGTGAAGGGCTGCCCTGCTTTTTCGGCTGTGCCCGCCCCTGCCCCGACACTCACCACCTCCTCAGCTCAGCAGGCCCAGCCCCCTCCCACCCCAGAGAGCTCCCAGTTCCTGAGTGGAGGCAGCAGGGACCCTCCCCCAAATCACCCCAGATGGCACCATCCCCCACCCTCGATCCCTGCCTGGCCCTGGCCCCCAGGGCCAGTCCATGATCATGGCTGTGGTTATTATTACTCTTGTTCAAGGCTGCTTTGCTTCCTGCTTCCTGCGCTCCCCAGGTCACAGTTCTGTGTCTCAGAGCTTTTGACTCCCACCTGGCCTCTGCCAACAGAAACATCTTCGTCCTCCAGTGAAATTCTGCTCTTCCCAGCCTGTGCGGGTACTGGGAAAGGGCCTTGTCCGTCACAGGAAGGAATACTTTTTAATCTTATTTGTTTATTATTGAAGTGTAATTGACACACAATGTTATATTCGTTTCAGGCGCGCAACATAGTCATTCGGCAATTCTATATATTACTCAGCGCTCGCCACTGTTAAGTGTAGTCACCGTACAATGTTATTGCAATGTTATTGACTGTTCCCTCCGCTGTCCTTTGTGTTAAGAGTCTTACAAGTCTGGCACTTGCCCTGCATCCAGAGCCTCCCAAATAACCTGGGAGGTGGGCAGTGGTTTCAGCTCCTTCTAAGTGTCAAGGAGAAGCGAGGTGGCGCAGAGAGGTTAAGCTACTAGCCCGAGGTCACACAGCTTGTAAACTATCATGGGATCTTATGTCCAACCCTAAGGCCTCACCCTTTCCCATAAAGTCACATATATGGCCAGGAAAAAGGGGATTTTTGCTCTTCTCAAAAATCACGGAGATGCGACATTTACAAACACAGGGTGAGGGTGATAATCTTGGACAGAGAGGATGTTAATCTCTGAGAAGTTGATCTGCCTTATTGAGCAGAACCAGGAAAGCAGACCGGGGTGGAGCTCGGGAATGGTCACCTCTAAGGGAAGGGTGGTATCTTTGGGGACTGCCTGGCCGCCCCCCTGCTACTACCCAGCCCCCAGCAGGGTGGAGTGTGTGTGTGGGGGGGGGGTGGCTCCTGCCCTTTAAAACCCATCCCTTACCTCAGTGCTCAGTGGAGATAGAACAGCATTTTTTTAAAAATAATAATTTTAACTTCACATGTATTAACCACAGAAAACATATTTTTGAATTGTACTAAATGTTAAAGGAAGAAAAAGGAAATAAACAAAGAAACGCCAGAAGTGTAAAAACCAGTCTGGTTTCAAGAGCCGAGTTTCTGATCCTGCGATAACATGCCAGCCCCCAAACACTGCTACCACCTCAAAGGCTCTTTGCCCGGCTTCCTGCACACCCAGCCCCAGTGTCTGCTGTCCTGGCCACTTCCTGCCCCCCTCCTGGAACTCTGGAACCTCTCCTGGCCAGGGCCAAAGACCCATCTTCATAAACCCTTGAGCGTCTCCGAGCCTTTCGATTTTTCCAGACCCCCTAGTCCTGTGCTCCTTAATTCCAATTTACCCCCTTGGCAGCTGATTGGTAGGTCTGTGACGACTGACACAACCATCTTCCAATGAATTAACTCCAGAGCCTTGGGGCTTCTGTGTAAGGTTGAGCTGTGTGGGTTGTTGACTGCACAAAGGTGCTGGGGGGGAGGTGGGTTGACAACAAGCCTTACCAACCCACACACCCTTAGTGTTACATTTCTCCAAAAATGACTTCTTTTCTTTTTTTGTTTCTAATTTGTCCGCGCAGAGAGGTACCTGCTTCTGCCTTGCACATGGACACCGTATAGGCAGGCTAGTAGTGGTCTGCAGTCTGCAGTTCTGCATACCTACTCCTGAATTCTCAGAGATGCAGTAACAGCATCACTGTGCATAACCCCTTGCATTTTCTCTGGATGTTGCTTCCCGACTGCTAGAATAAATGAACTTTCCTAGATCTTTGTCAGGACCACGGTGCTCACACGCCAGCCCATGGGCTCAGCCACTTGTCCCGTCACCTGAAAAACAAGCCTGCAGAATCATTTGCGTTTGTCCCAAGGGCCCACTAACCTCATGTTGCGCCAGTGGCCTGTGCTTGCTGGAGATGGAGGGGTCCGTGGCAAGAAACCATGCCAAAGGGAGGTGGGCAGGGCGGGGTGGGGGGAGCATTTTACAGTCTTATTGGTTAGGACACGTGGGTGGCTGGAGCATCTTCCTCGCCCACCCCAGCAAAGGCTTCCCGGGACCCTCGTCTGTTCCCGGCTGTGACTCTCTTTAGAGGGGTTTCCTTCCCAGGCCTACGTGTGCTGGAAATCCCCGCAGACTGGGTTCCAAGGGACTCAGCCTGCGGGCCCTGCATGGCCACAGGTCTCTTCGTGACCTTGAAGAAATTGCTTCTCTGTGTCAGTCTCAGTCTTCTCATCTGTTAAATGGGGACGCTAACGCTCCGCCCCTTAGTTACGTCAGGCGCGCCGATGCTCTGGTGGCAGCATCCGTGCTGGGCATCTTCGCGGTGTGGATGTTCCCTTAGGTAGAATCTCCACCCCTCCTTCCTTGCTCCAGGTCACCATGGGGATAGCTGCCCTGGGCCTCCTCTGTGCAACACTCCTGCTCCCTGTCTTGGTGTTCGGGGTCCCCACCGAGGAGCCCTCCTCTGGGGAAGCTGTGGCCTCGGGTTCCCCCGGATACTGTCAACGGTGCTGTGACTCTGAGGACCCCCTGGCCCCTGCCGATGAAGCAGTGTCCTTGGCCTCTCCATCCGCCCTCCCATACCTGCTGCCTGAGGTCAGACCCTACATTAACATCACCATCCTGAAGGGTGAGTTATGCACTCTTGGCTCAGGCTAGACTGGCCTGGCTGGGGCTGGGGAGGGCATGGGGCCCTTTCCTTGGGCTGGGACCGGTGAGGTGGAGGGAGCAGGAAAAACCCAGACAGAAAACCCAGACAGACAGAAAATTGTCCCACACCCGTTCTGTCATTCATACATTTATTGAGCAGCTACTATGTGTCAGGACTGTTCTGAATTCTGAGGACGGAGCATGAGCGAACCAGACAGAAGTGCCGACTGCTGTTCTCGTGGGAGAGACAGAGAGTGAGAAATAAATATATTGCCCAAGTTAATGAGACAGAACATTCGATAGTGAGAAATGGGATGGCAATGCCAAGGTCGAGCAGGGTAAGGGGCATCAGGAGTGTAGGTGCGGGGGATAGGTTGCGTATTAAACGGGGTGGTCGTCAGTGTCAGTTCATTGAGGAGGTGAGGGAGAAGCCATGTGGATATCTGGGGAAGAGTAGTCCAAGGAGCATGAGCAGCAGGTGCAAAGGCCCTGGGGCAGGAGTGGGCCTGGTGTGTTTAAGGAGCAGGGGGCAAGAGGAGGAGCTGAAGTTGGAGATGACACAGGGGCTGGGTCAGACTTGGGTGTCCCTGAGTGGGAATGGGGAGCAGGGGAGGGTTTGAGCAGAGGGACCTGATCCCACTGAGGTTGCAAATGGATCCCTCTAATGTCTTGTGGAGAATGGCTGGCAGGGGACAAGGGTGGAAGCAGGGAGACCTATGCCACTAGGGCTGTCCAGGTGAGAGCAGGCTCCCTGTCCTCAAAAATCAGGAAGAGGCTTCTGCTGCTGGGGGCTGCAAATAGCTGGGGCTGGGGCCAGGCCCTAGACGCCCTTCACCTGGGGTTGTGCTACAACAACCCCAAGAGGTCAGTACTTGGTCATTCCTCCCATTTGGCAGAGGGGGAAACTGAGCCTCCAAGAGGGGAGGAGCTCTCCCCGGAGCACACAGCTGTCAGGAGCGAGGCCAGGATCTGTCCCTGAGGTCTCCATGGGGCCAGTCCACCCTCCAGCCAGGGGTTGGCTGGCTTCTGAGACCTCCGGCCCTCAGGTTTCATGGGGGGAGACACCTCCCTTCTTCGAGCACCCCATCTTCCCCAAGGCCTGCAGAGCCCCTGCCTGAGGCTGAGGAGCTGCCTGGCCTCTGGAGGTACTTTTCTCCACACTGTCTTCCTAAAACCCCAGGTTTAGGAGGACACCCCTGGGCCATACTTCGCTGCCTGCTGGGGTGGGTGGACACTTGGCTGTGGCAGGAGGCCCCTGGCTGGTGTCAGGAGTCCTGGGTCCCAGCCCCAGCTGCTCAGCTCCCTCACTGTGTGGCTCAGACTTGTCTCTCCGTCCCTGGCTTGCTGCCTCGTTTGTAAAAAGGAGAAGGTACCCCTTCCTAGGACCACCCTTCACCCCCCTCCCACTGGGCTGGGGCAGAGAGGCAGTTTCTTTCATAGTTGTAACAAGAGTATGGACACTTTCTAGTGAATGCATAAATTAGATTGCTCTTCTTAACTTGCTTTAAATCCCTAGTTTTGAAGCCCTTGTGACAAAATCCTAACAGACCAGGTCCTCTGAATGGACATACCACAATAAAGTCAAGTTATGCTTGCTAAAAAAAAAAAAAGCCCTGCAAACTGTAAAGTGCGGTGCACATGAGGAGATCCTTCTCCATTGAGGCCAAACCTCTGCAGAGCTGTGGACCCCCTTTTCCCCACTTCTTTCCAGGCTTGTCCTCTGTGGGTCTACGCCTTCCTTTCTGCTCCTTCCAGCAATATTGCCCTGGTCACAGGAGACCTTGGGAAAACACAGGGCCGTGCAGATCTCTCAAAGGGGAGTGGCTAATGGTGGGAGTTCAGGCAGTGTGACAGGCAGCAGGGAAATGTTTGGGATCAAGACATTTGGGTCTCAAGACATAGGGGGTCACCTGCTCCTCCGCTGTTCAAGGTCAGCCTGGAACAAAGGCTGGGGAGAGGCCTGTGTGCCTAAGGATGAGGTTAGATGCTGCCAGACCCCCGGGCAATCAGGAACGGGTTGAGTGTTACTGGGTGGACCCTCCTGCTTCATATTTGCAGTCTGTAGAGCACTCTCCCGTAGGACATTTTGTTGAGGACCCAGGGACCACCCCTGTGAGGTGGACATGATCCTCTTCAAGATAGAGAGAAAATAACCAAGACCCTGACCGTGAAATGCCCCAGTGGGACATAATACCAACCAAGGGCTGCCTGGCTCCTAACCAGGGCCTTTCCCCTCAGGTAGGCAGAGGTATTTTCCTTGGCTCCTTCTCTGGGTCAGAAACGCAAAGTGCGACCCAGCCGTCAAAATGAATGAGCTCTTGCCATTTCCAACGATGTGGATGGAACTAGAGGGTATGATGCTGAATGAAATAAGTCACTCAGAGTAAGATAAATACCATATGATTTCACTCATATGTGGAACTTAAGGAACAAAACAGATGAACATAGGGGAAGGGAAGGAAAAAAATAAAATAAGAGGAAAACAGGGAGGGAGGCAAACCATAAGAGACTCTTCACTCTAGGGAAACAAATCGAGGGTTGCTAGAGGGGAGGGGGTGGGGGGATGGGGTGACTGGGTGATGGGCATTCAGGAGGGCACGTGATGTAACGAGCACTGAGTGTTATATGCAACTGATGAATCACTAGATTCTACCCCTGAAACGAATAATACACTATATGTTAACTAAATTGAATTTAAATAAAAAATTAAAAAAAAAAAAAGGAATGCCAAGTGCATCCTGCATACCCCACATCTCCACTGGAGTCAGGCTGGGTGCAGTGACTCTTGGGGTTTGGGCCTGACTTCCCAGGGAACTTTATCACACCTTCACTGGAGGGGGTGGGGACCGGGCGGGTGGAAGACAGAGCATCCCGAGTCTTGCCTCTCCTGCTTCTCCTGAGCGCCCTGGGTGAGTCATTGAACCTTCCTGTGAGTGGAGATGGTGATGGTATCTTCTTCAGAGGGACGTTCAGGGAGGTGATGCCCGGCAGGCAGTAGGTGCTCAGTAAATGCTGGATCTTCTCTGGCCTTCCTTCTTGTGGCAGGGTGGAGCCCTCTGCAAACGCAGACGGGTACTCCCTTGGTGCAGGCCCAGGTGCCTGCCCTGACTTTCCCCTTCTTGTCCCCACAGGTGACAAAGGGGACCGAGGCCTGCTGGGCGCACCCGGGAAGCTGGGCCGGGAGGGTCCCCGGGGGGAGCGCGGCCCGCAGGGCACCAAGGGCGCCAAGGGGCAGGCAGGCAGCCCCGGCGGCCCGTGCCAGACGCGCTTCTCCGCCTTCTCGGTGGGCCGCAAGACGGCCCTCCACAGCAGCGAGGGCTTCCAGCCGCTGCTATTCGACACCGTCTTCGTCAACCCCGACGGGCACTTCGACCTGGCTTCTGGCTGTTTCGTCGCCCCGCTGCGCGGCCTCTACTTCTTCAGCCTCAACGTACACAGCTGGAACTTCAAGGAGACGTACGTGCACGTGGTGCACAACGAGGAGGCGGCCGTCATCCTGTACGCACAGCCGAGCGACCGCAGCATCATGCAGAGCCAGAGCGTGATGCTGGCCCTGGTGCCTGGGGACCGCGTCTGGGTGCGCCTCTTCAAGCGCGAGCGGGAGAACGCCGTCTACAGCGACGACGTGGACACCTACATCACCTTCAGCGGCCACCTCATCAAGCCCGAGGACGATTAGTGCCCCTAGCAGGGCGGCCCCGGCCCCGGGGCTGGGTGGGCGGCGGCGGTCCTGCAGGGCCTCGGTGTGCCCCTCCGTAACGTGGGCCCCGGGGACCTGGCATTCCGGGTGGGCTTCCTCTTCTTTCCTTACCCCCCTCACTCCTCTCTCTCTCTCCTCTCTTAAACGTACTTTAAGAAGTCCTCAAACCTAAATATTCTAGAACTTTCCCAGCCTTTGAGACCAGCACCTGTCAAACTTGAAAGTGGGTGTGAACCACCTGGGGACGGGGCTAACGTGCAGAATCTGATTCTGGTTCTGGCGTGGGCCCGGGGTTCTGCACATCTAAGAAGTTCCTGGCTGATGCTGATGCTGCTGGTCTGTGGACCCCACTTAAGTAACTAGATTCTAGAACTTTCACAACATTCTTAGACTTTCTGAACATTCTGGACTCCTCCAAACATTCTAGACTCTTCCCAACATCCTTCACTTTTCTCATCCCTCCAGGACTCCCCCACCCGCCGTGTCCTCTCGCTCCTTCCACCTTCTCTGTCACTCTCTCGTGCGCCTATGCAGCCGCAGTTCACTTATTCATTCATCAAACGCTCGCTGAGCACTCACTCTGTGTTAGGCTCTGGGGAAGCTGAGGAGAATCAGACGCAGGCCCTGCCTTTGGTGGGCGCCCAGTCCAGCCAGGGTAGGAAGACTCAGGATCAGGAAACCAGACCCAGATGAAGGCCCGGGGCTCTCCGCACAGAAGTCTGTGTCTGGGCACTCGGGCACGGTGGCCGCTCCTTACCTGCAGATCCCCAAGGTGGGCTAGAGTCCCCAAGGTGGGGGTGTTCTTCATCCTTTCCATTCTTTTCCTTCCCGCCCAATGCCCTTCATTAAAGCAAACCCCAGAAGGGCCTTGGTCAGGGCAAAGGTGCTATGAGGCGAGGATCCAGGGGCCTGGGGGTGAAGAGGGCCCTTGGGGAAGGGAGCCCAGACCCACAGCTCCCCACACGCCGGGGACGGTAACCTTCGAGGACTCCTCCCCTCTTCACACATCCCCTTCCCTGCCCTGTCAGCCCACCCTCCCAAAGGTGCCTGGGCCTCCATTCTCCCAGGCTCCCAGCCACTGTCAGACACTGTCGTCTGTCCCCAGGTGCTCTCTGACCCTCCTTGGCCCCTCTCGCCAGCCCCATGTCCCTGGCTTTCCAGGCCTGGTTAAGGTGCTGATGAGGCCCCAGTGGGAAGCTCCTGCCCAGCCTGATGCTGCTTTTACACAAGCCACTGGGCCGTGGGCCGGGCTTTGGACCCCTCAGCAGGTCTAGGGGACTGAAGCGGGCCACACTCCAGGTCAGTCGGGGCGGGCCAGCCTCCTCTGAGCCATGTTGCCAAGACAGGCCCTGGGCGAGACTGAGGCCAAGTAAGGGACATCCGGCCTTCTGTCCTTTCTCCCTCTCCCAGGGTGGGGCAGCCTGGCGGTCTCCGGCCTTCTCCCCCTAGCCCAGGGGGCCTGAACCTCTCACCAGAGGGAAATGGCCTCTACCCATTGGTGCTGATGCCGACTGCCAGGCCGAGGTGGCCCTGGCGGTGGTCTCTGGTGCTCACTCATAGCCGACAGATTCATGGCTAAGTGGCTGGGGGCTGGCAGCAGGACCTGACCAAGTGCCGTGAAGGCTGGTGCTATCTAGCCACCCCTCGCCTGACTTCGCCCCTGCCCTGCTTGTCCAGAGTGATTAAAGTGTGTGTGTCTTTTTGGCAGTTCGGGCTGGTTCTTTCTGCTCGGCTCCCTCTGCCCCCCTTGGGAGGGCGGCCAGTCCTGGTTCTGCTGGGGTCCCCGCTGCAGGGCTCCCCTCCATGTGCTCCCCACCCCATGTCGTCCCCTCCTTCACTCAAGTCTGGTAGGCCTTGAAGTTAGCGGAGCCAGCTCAGAGTTGGCTGTGCCATGCCCTGTCTGCGGCCTCAGGCCAGTCCCCACACATTTGAGCCTCCGTTTCCTTGTCTGTAAAATGGGGATGGAGATAATCTACCTCAGGGGGTAGCCACAAGGATCAGAAGAGAGGTTGCCTGGGGAGCACCGCGTTCATCCTTTGAACGACACCTGCTGAGTACCTATTGTGTGCTGGGTACCGCACTAGGCTCGGAGGCTGCAGGGTGAGCACAATCCATCACCTTGCCTCGGAGAAGGCCGTGGAGTTTACGTTCCGGTGAATCACTCGCAAGTGCTGACCACCCCCCCCCAACGCCCCGGTCCTGACCTGGGGACTCTGTCTCATATTTTGTGTTTAATATTTACGAGAGAACTGTTGGCTATTCTCTGGAGGAAAATACACAACTTCATCCCATAGTGGACTGGCTTGACAGGTTCTGACTTTCTAAGCTAGTGCGGGGGCTAGTCACATAAATGTATTTACATTTGCGGTGACCCCTGTCGGCTCCCCTGACACACTCGAGGTGGGGGGGGGCATCCTGCACCTTTGTGCATCACTACGGCTGTGCTCGGTGGCTTTCTGGGCGCCGTGTGCAGGAGCCAGCTATGACGAATGAAGCTACCAGGACGGCCCCGGGACTCAGCCCAGCCCGGGGGCCTGCTGCCCAGGTAGGGGAGACACGAGTCTCCGTTTCTCTGGAACCTATATGGAGCAAGAGGCTTCCCACTATACCTGAGTGCTCCTCACAGGTCAGAGGCTACTCGGGGGAGCGACCCCGCGGCATGCTTTTGGCCCAGGCTCTGTTCATGCGTCACTGCCCTACCCCCAGGCCTCCCGTTGTGTCCCTGGTGGTAAAGGTTGCCCCCAGTGCCAGGAGCCTCTTGTCATGGATGTTGTGAGGACAAGTGGTATTTGCTGATCTGCTAAGGCAGCAAAGTCTTTTTTTTTTTTTTTTTTGACTGCAAAGCTTTTGAAACGTCTTGCCAAGCCCCTGCAGGAGAACTGAAGTTTGTCCTTTGCAAGCTGAGGCCACAGGTCACAGACATTTCCAGGCCACATTAGTTCGGGGCTTTCAGAACACAGCTCCTCTGTGGTCTTAGCTGACCTGCTGCAGATGCTTCTAGCCTGGTTCTGAGCGGCCTCTGAGGTCTGCCTGCGCCAGTTTTTCCCACAGGAGCCCAGTTCCCGGCTGGGTGGCGTATCTCCAATGGGTGGTAAGAGCCTCTGGAGCTTTGTGATGGGGACCCTCCCAGAAGGCAACATCTCAGTGGGGGCTGGGCTAGGGCCCTGGAACACTGGAGGCCCCCAAGCCTGCCACCAGGTTTGTGGGGAAAATGTCCCCCAGGAGATCTGCAATGCTTAGTCCTGGTGACCCCAGGAGTCAGGGGGCTCCCAGCGAGCCCATGTAGCTACCTTCCCCACCCCGGCAACCCCTTTCAATTACAAATTTTGAAAATAGTATTTCCCTCTGAAAGTGTTAGCGAACAAGGAAGGGGAGAGGAGAAGCAGCAGCCCATGAAATGGAAAACAGCCTAGACTGGGCGTCAGGGGACTTCAGCTCCGCTGTGCCATCGTTTGGTCGGGGGGTGGGGTAGGGGGAATGCAGGGAATATTGCGGGGGAAGGGTGATCAGACAGAGCTGCTACAGGGAGCTGAGCTGGCTGTGTCCCCAGGGGGCCTGCTACCTGGATGGGTGGGCTGGATCCGTTCCGTGGGCTTGGGTAGGGTGTATCTGGGAGTCCTCAGCCTTCCTAGGAAGAGGATCCACACAGGCGGTCCTTCCTCTATTGCACTGGAGTATGGGGAAGAGAGTAGAGAATTCTAGAGAGGGTGATCTAGGAAAGCTTCGTAGCGGAGGGGACATTTGAGCAGGGCCTTGGAGGATAAATAGGAGTTTGAAAGACACACGGTGTGGGGAAAAGGGACAGCAGAATGAAAGAGGTGGAGGTGGGACAGTTCAGTCTACGTTCCGGGGAGTGTGAGAGGCCAGCATGCTATGTAAATGGAAAGGTGGCAGAAACAGGGCAGGATGGGATTTGAGGCTGGACAGATAGGGAGGAGCGGCCAAGACATTAAAGGCCTCGAATGTCTGGCTAAGTCAGGACTTGACCTCGTAGGTGCTGGGGAGTTGCTGGAGGGTTCTGAGCAGCGTGGTCACTGGTTAGAGCTACCTTAAGAGGCAGACTGCTCTGGTGGCCAGGTGGAACATGGATTGTACGGGGTGAGACCAGAGGCAGCTGGCCCAGGGGAGGACAGAGGGTGGACTGAAGACGTCATCCTGCAGGAGAGGGCCGTATTCCCACTCGACTTCAAAGGAGGTAAGAGGTTTAACAAGCAGAGAGGCAGGAGGAAGGCAGGCAGGTGGGGGGGGGGGGGCGCGGCCCAGCTTGGGCAAAGGGTCTACCAGGCTCTGCTGTTCCTACCAGATGTTTCTATGACAATGGGAAGAGAGCAGGCCCAGGCACCAGGAGGTAGGCCCCTGTGCCGGCTCTGCCCTGGGGAGTCCCCTGAAGGAGCCGAGGACTGGAGGGTGGCTGGGCAACTCATCTGGCCTCTCTGGACCCCCTCATTATCCTTATCTGTCACATCGGATTTGAAGTCCCTCCTCTCTTGCGCTGCTGAGGCCTGTGGGGGTCTCCGAGGCTATACCGGTGACTCTTTTCAGAACCCCAGATCAGGACCCATGGACTAACAATGGAGAGGACTGTGAAATTAGTGCCGATTGTCCCAGAAAATATAAAGTGCCAAGTGACAGGGGCCAGAGATGTTTCAGAGAAGCAGTAAGTACTCAAACACCAGAGGGTGTGGGCTCTGGAGGCTGGCCGGCGGGGGGGGGGGGGTTGGTTCTGATCCCTGGGTCTGAATTTCCTCAGGAGAGCTCTTGGCTCAGAGCAGACGCTGTTATTCTTCCTGTCCGTGTGAGCTAGGCTTGTCACCTGGTCCCTCGGAGTCTCGGTTTTGGTTCAGCACCAAACATGACGGTGTTTTGTGCATTAGCGGAGGCTGGCACAGAGTGGGGGCTCCGAGGGCTTTTGTCGGATAAATGACTCTCCCTGAGCTGGGGGCGGGGGGGGGGGGGCGAGGGGCAGCGGGAAACAAGAACCGGCGTCCTCGGCCAGGAGCTGAAATCATGCCGCTCCCTCTGCCGCTTCCCCCTGCTCCTGCCAGCCTCACCGCCCGGCCCGGGCCCAGGAGCCACATACTGCCACGCGTACGTCTGGAGGAGGGGACAACATGACCAGAACCAGATGTCAAGAACATTCTGGGTGGGGCCCCGCAAGGGGAGAGCCAGAGAGGAAGGAGGGATTTCCAAGACAAGAGTCAAGAGTGCACTGCTAAGCCCTGTGCCTGGCAGCAGCTGGGCTGCAAACCAGGAGGAGGAAGGAAGGCTGGGGGCAGGGGGTGCGCAGAACAGGGTCAGGCTGGGGTGTGAAGTTGGCCTGGAGGTGGTGGTGTGGGCGGGAGGAAGTAGTAACTGAGGTCTGGGCACACGGAGGAAACAGGGGACCTGCTGCAGGTGGGGAGCAGAGCGAGGGTGAGAGCGTGGGTGGCCGTCCCGGTCCTTCATCTGACTGACTGCTATTCACCACGGAGGATGGGGGCGCGGGGATGAATTGATGCCCCAAGTTCAGATGTACATGATCTAGAACTTGCTTGATTTCTTCCCCACTAAACTTAATTTCTATGAGGCACTTCCATTCTGCTGAAGGCGAAGAAATGCGCTTTGGGCCACACCTGGGGCTCCTCTCTCATCTCGTGTCCGAGGGGGGCTGCTCCTAAGCGCCCCATCCTGGTGGCGGGGAGAGGGCAGCTGGCCCCGCGCGTCCACATGACACCTGCTGAGTTTGTCAAAGTGCCACTGCTCTGGGCTCCTGGCTCTGTCCACATACTGGCCGAATCATGCTCTTTCCAGCAGAGCCTCCTGGGTCCTCACCCCTCTTGGGATGGCTGGGTCCACTCCACACAGGTGCTTACCTCACAAATTCTGTGTCCCTCAGAGGGCTGTCTGAGCTGGGCCCCCTCTGCCCGAATACACATGGGGCCATTTCTTCCCTGGGTTCTCAGCCGCGTCCCCAGGGTCCGGCCTGGGAGAGAGGGATGGCCCCTTGGAGTCTCAGATGCCCCACACCTGCTGGGGATCTTCTGTGTGCAGCTCCCAGGCTCAGCTGGGGAGGAGGGGCCAGGATCCACTTCATCCAGGAACCCCAAGACTGATGCATCCCTTCTTGCCCTCTGCCCGCCTCCCCCCAGGGCTATGCTGGGTCCTGGGCGGCGGGCGGGGGGTGGGGGCACTGCGTGTCTTGTCAGTGCATCCTCTCCCAAAGCTCTCGCCGGGCACACAGGCTCTCTCCTTCCTGTTTTAAAACGTAGAGAAAGAATCCTTTCCTCCTTCTGCTTTTCGCTACACATCCCTTCTGTATCAGTTAGGATGCTTTTGGGTGCGAGGAATGCTTATTGAACGGAAAGCATCAGAAAGGAAAAATAGGGGCGCCTGGGTGGCTCAGTTGGTTAAGCGTCTGCCTTCGGCTCAGGTCATGGTCTCCAGGTTCTGGGATCGAGCCCCGCATTGGGCTCCCTGCTCAGCGGGAAGTCTGCTTCTCCCCCTCTCTCTCTCCCACTGCCCCTCCTCCCTGCTCGTTCTCTCTCTCTCTCTCTCTAAAATAAATAAGTAAAATTTAAAAAAAAAAAAGAAAGGAAAAATAACCTTAAATCCCAAGATAGGGCAGCTCCAGGGCTGGTTAACCCAGCAGCTCAGCAGCATCACCAAGGACCGTGGTTTGTCCCATATTTCTGGCTTCCCTCGGGGCCACAGGATGGTGGCCACGAGATGGGGGTCCCAGGTAGCTGTCACCCCAGGGCAGGTGAAAGAGGAATCAGTCTTTCCTCCCGCAGCCTCTCCCTACTTCTCATTGGCCTGAGCGGGTCACGTGACCACACCGACAGACAGACAGACAGACAGACACACACACACACACACACACACACACACACACACGGCCCAAGAGCAAGATTGTGGGAAGCAAGATTTACCTTTGAACCTTGAGGGTATGGGCTGAACCCCCAAGCAGGATCGGGGTAGGGGGGCCATGGGGGGAGAAGGGGTCAAAAGTATGGCCGGCTCATTTTCCCCAAAGCTCTCTGGCCACGTTACCAGATGTGGGCATCTGACTGAGCCAAGATGTCTTGGTCCTAGGGAGCCTTCCCAGTCTTGGGGGGCCCCCTTGGCCCTGAGCGTCCCCTGGTTACAGCCTTGCCCATTGATTGGCCTCTGAGCTGGAGGGGCACCGCCGTCACCCCGGCCCGGAACCCTCCCCAGCCCTTCCAGGCAGAGTCGAGCTTCCTTGAGTGCATCAGAGTCTGCTGGGGACACTGCCCGGGCCCAAATGGAACCCAGAAATGAGGGCGCTCACCCGACCACTCTGTGCCTCAGTTTCCTCACCTAGAAAATGGGGAGGTTGATAACGGCATCCACCCCAGAGCGCTGTGGGAGGAGGGGATTTGGGACCTAGCCAGTGGGCAGCGCCTGAAGGAGTCCAACCCAAGCCTTTCTGACAGGTGTCCAGGGCCTGAGCTATTATTTAGCAGCGGATGGCTGCAAGGTGCGATGCATCCTCAAGTTCTTTTGGTCAGTTTCGTGACAGGGCAGGACTCCTTGCAGGAGGCTTGGAGGAGCTCATGGCCTCGAACCTCGACGGGCACAGCCAGTGGGGTGCTGGCACCTGCTGGCACCTGCTGGCGATGGCCAACTCCGTGTCTCTTCCCAGCTCTGAGGTCAGGGACATTGCCGTGTTGGTGGCAGTACTTTGGCCACCGAAACTGGCAAATGTTACAATTTTAATTTTTACAAAACAAAGCCTTCATTAAAAATGCAGCTGCCTTGGGACGCCTGGGTGGCTCATTTGTTTGGGAGTCAGACTTTTGGTTTCGGCTCAGGTCGTGATCTCAGGGTCCTGGGATCAAGCCCCGTGTTGGGCTCCGTGCTCAGCTGGGGGGAGGGTGGGGTCTGCATGGGATTCTCTCTCTCTCTCTCTCTCACTCAAATAAATAAACAAATAAAATCTTAAAAAACACACACACACACAAAAAACAACGGAGCTGCCTTGTGGTGAAAGATATTCCCCACGGCATTGACCTCCCTCACACCTACCCTTCGAATAAGACTGGAGTCCTGGGTCCCTCACACGTGAAGGGTATGGGCACGCTTGAGTGGGGTGGGGCCACAGGAAAGAGGCTCTCCAGGTGTTTGCTCCCCAGGCTCAGTGACCTCCTCTACATGGGACCCCTTACCACCCCACCAGCCCCTACCTCACCCCTGGCCCAAGCTGTCTATTTCACCCTGCCCCCTGGTGGCCAGGGTGTTTGAGGGCTCCAAGGGAGGCCCCAATCCCAGTAGGACCAGACTGAGTCCTGCTCCTGGGATCAGGGAAGCAGAGCCACAGCCAGAGCTGACGGAGCTGGGCACATTCAGGAAGGGCTCCAGTCAGGGAACCGAACCATGGTAGGTGCCAAAGTCCTGGGGCCCTGGTTTTTCCCTCCCTGAGCTTTGGTAGGGGCTCAAGCTCCCATCTTCAACACCGCTTTTTTTTTTTTTCCAACTTTTTAAAACGAACAAAAATTGAATTATCTTGCTCACAACCCGAAGGACCTCAACTCTTGTACCCCAGGCCCCCAGAAATGGAAACCATTACCTGAGAGGGAGCACTGAAGGGACAATAGGTGATTGCAATTCTGCTACCATTAACCAAGCATCTCCAGGGGGTTCTAGGGATCCAGAGGTCAGATCCCCTTGAGGGCTCCCAGTGCAGGGAAGGACGAGACCTTCAGAAAAACAAGGGAAATACGTTCACTGGGGGCTATCAAAGAAATCTGTATAAGGTGCAAGCCTTGAATAAGAGTGGGTAGCTCAAAGGAGAGAGCAACCAACTCTGTTCATACGTGTTTGGGTCTTGAAGGATGAGTAGGAGTTTGCTAGGAGGAAGGCAAAGAAGAAGGTTGCAGGTAGTGTTCCATTCTGTACGATCCAACCCATAAATCCCATAAATACTTTCCGCGAGCAAGTCAAGCCACCTCGTCTTGTGTGGAACTTACAGGCTGGTACGGGCAAGGGCTCGGGCTGGGGGTCATGGAGCACATTTCAGGGAGTCTAGCAATTGTGCACAGTCAAAAGACAGTCCATACTTTTCATCCCTCCTCCAGTTCTGCCCGGCCTCCCCCCTGCTTTGCTTTTTTCCGGATTTTCACATCACCTTCTCAGGAGGTCTATTCCAACCACCTTCTTTAAAATGGCGCTTCTGGTCCCCTCCTGCCCCTGCTCTTTCTTTTCTTGTAACGTTTGTCTTCTTCTACTTCCTGTGGCATTTACTTGGTCGTTTTCTTTATTGTTTGTGTCTCCCCCACCCCTGCTGCTGGACGGTGAGTTCTCTAAGAGCAGGACTCTTTTGTTTTCTTCACTGTTGTGTTCCAAGCCCCTAGAATTGAGCTTGGCACATAGCAGGCACTCAATAAATATTTGTTTCCTGGATGAATACGAGTTCTAGGACTTGGGGAGGTCAAGGGTGGCTGGGGAGAGGCTCTCCCTGTTTGCCCCAGCCAAGCACAGCTCTGGTTTTTGTCTTCTGCCTGTGTCTTGTTTTGAACTGGGCACACTCTATGTCTCTTATACTCGTTATGACCATTTTCTCTAAAGACAAAATTGCCTATGTAGACTGAATAATTCTTTTTTTCTGTCTTGTTAATTTATTTAGGTAAAGCCTTAAAAGGTTTAGAATGAAATCTCATGAGCTTCCTCTTATCACTCGATACTGGGATTGTCCTGAAATTTCAAGCCAGTGGTCCCTTAGTTATAACTCTTTGTGTCTCGTCCTGCCCCCGTACTGGGAGAAGGTGCTTTGAATTATGCAGATGGCAAGTCCCGTAGTGCAGGGGCATGGGGCTGCCAGCAGGGACCCAGTAAATCCCTGCTGAGTTAAAGAAAGTATGAAGAGACACCTCCTCAGTCTGATACCAAGACTTCCCCTTCATCCAGCCACGGGAACTTGAGGAGCCACGGTCGGGATTTTATTGGGAGTGCAGCAGCAAACCTTTGGAGGGTTTTAAGCAGGGAGGGACGTGACATTATCTGATTTTTGTCTTACGCGGCCACTGGCTGGGGCTGAGGGAATGGCAGGGGTACTTGGTAGGGAAGGCTGAGGATGTGAGTCTGGGCCGCAGAGGCCGGACTGTGAGTCCTTGGCCCTCAGGGGCGGTCAGGGCCAGAGGTGGGGGAGGATGCCATCACCAGGGCTAAGGGAAAGCGATGCAGGAGGAGTGGAGGGCTGTCTCAGGGACCCTAACAGTCAGGGCCTAGAGAGGGAGGTGAATCTGTTTCTGATCGGTCCTGAGTAAAGGAAGACGAGGAGCCCCTTGGGTTAAGTTCCCTGCTCTGCCTGCGGATTGAGTGGGATGAAGGGATCTGGGAGGCTGCAGGCCAGAGTTCAAGCCTCACTCTGCTGTGTGACCTAAGATTGACAGCTGCCCTCTCTGAACTCAGACTCATCATCAGTACAGGGAGGGGATGGACCCAAGAGCCTCCAGTTCCGTTGTTGGTCGTTGATCTCGGCTTTCTCCTTCTTTGGGCACCCCTCATGCTGTCTTCCTGGAATCTAGGGGCCCTGCCTGCTTCCCCATCCCATCTTGCATGGGGGGAGGGGGTCCCTGGAACTCCCGGGAAGGAAGCAGGGACTGATGTGGGCCACTCCTGGCATTTACCTTCTCTTCCTCGGGCTGCACTAACCCCGTGTAGAGGCTGGAGAGAAGCAAGCATCGCCCTCTGGTGGCAACTTCTGGGATCACAGACCCTGCGCCCTACTGAGCAATTCCTGAGTGCCTTTTCGTGTGCAATGTTCTGAGCCAGGCATGAAGGAACGGCAGTGAGGTTAAAGGGGGAAGGAATTCTCTATGTGGTGCTCTAAAATGGAGCCAACTTGTGCTACACGTGAGCTTCTTAGCCCTCCTGGGTCCTGGGGGTCCTCATCCTGGGAATCATGGTAGAGGGGGTGCTACGGTTGCACCAGGGACTAAACAGCACGATGCATGGACAGTGTGCAGCCTCGATCCCGGCCCAGGCTGCACTTACAACACAGGTGGGCTCAGTGCCTTCAAAGGAGACGCCGTCCGTCCAGGGGGCGCACTGCTGGGTGTGGACACATCAGCTTTGGGGATTCTCCAGGCAAGGTGGAGCTCAGGCGCAGAGGGTCCCCTTCCTAGTTCCGGCCCTGCAGTGCTCCAGGTAGGGAGATGGGCTGTACGGGTCCCCTGCAGATATACTGTGGAGTGACAGTGGCATTTCCGAGGAGCCAGGACTTCAAGACCATAAGGCTGGGGCCGGGGATGGGGGGTGTCCAGTGCAGTGGAGACCTTGGGCCTGTGAGGCATCTCTCGCTCCCCAGTTAGCAGCGGGGCTGGCTGGCTCTGCCTGGCTCAGGTTTGCGTGAAGGAGGCCGGCCTGTGCACAGGTGTGCTGGCTGGAACCGCGCCCCCCACCACCACCTCCCGTGCACACCAGAGCCGGACTGGGCTTGCTCCTCTGGGAAGGAGGGATCTCTTCGTCACAGGAGGAATTCAAGGGAGGCTGGGCACTCCCGGTGAAATGCTGTGTGTGGGGAGGGGAGTTGGGCCCTGGATGAGACTTGGACTTGGGAATATGTGTAAAGCTCCAGGTGTTGGCTTTGGCTGCACAGGCCTCTTTATGCTGTGCTCATCCCCACCTCCGCCTCGTTGCTCAGCTCTGTTAGCCGTTTTTCCTCCTTCGGGGCCTGGCTCAAAGCTGCCTCCTCCACGAGGCTTGCCCTGAAGAAGCAGTCGCCCAGGGAGTGTCCGAACACCTCCTGCAAACTCTGGTTACCGTTACCGCATTCACACATGTGCCCGCTTCCTGGCTCCCTAACGAGGCCCTGGGCTCCTTGAGGCCAGGCTGCCCTGAGCCCCTGTGGCCGCCGCCGTAAGTCCCAGCCCAGAGCTGGGCTGATACAGGTGCGGGACGAAGGCTCCATGCTGACTGCACGGGGTTCTTACCTTGTATGCCTGGGAAAAGCCCGGTTCCGACTCTCCCTGGAGAGCTCAGGGTCAGGGAAATGGTGGAGGGCCAGACTGGGTGCTGGAGAGCCAGGGTAGCCCAGAGAGGATGGGCACAGAACCATTGGCAGAGCCTTGCATTTCCAGGTCTCTCTCCTGCCAAAGGCAGTGGCAGCCTAGCGGTTAGGTTAGGAGCATGTCCTTGGAGCCCGACAGCCTGCGTTCAAGTCCCAGCTCTGGCACTTACCACCCGTATGGCCTTGGGCAAGATATTTAAGCTTCTGTGCCTTGGTTTTCTCTTCCATGAAATAGGTTCCCAAAGAGTACCTACCTGAAAGAGTTGTTGTCAAGATTGAATGATTAACAGGATGCCTCTCAAACTTCCAGGTGTACGCAAATCGCTTGGGGATCTAACTAAAAAGCAGATTCTGACTCAGCAGGTCTGGGGTGGGGCCTGGGACCCTGCATTTCCAACAAGCTCCTGGGGGTGCCAAACCACACTTGGTGTATTCAGGAATTAATGTCTAAAGCGCTAAGAACAGGGCCTGGCCCACGGTAAGGGCTGGGAGAAATGTTGCAGGCACAGTTACCTGGCCCCGCTCAGGGAAGCATATGGCTTCTAGATGGTTCTGCCCTCTTCATCCTGGATGCTGCTCTGTTCTCTGGAAACTTAGTGATGCTGTAGCTTCTGAAATCTTTGAGTGGGCTCTTCTGAACCCCCTCAGGGGTCTGTGCTCTGGGCCCTGTGGAGGGACAGATGTTGGGGGGGAGGGGGAGCAGGCAGAGGAGGGTCTGAGGAGAGAACAGAGAAGAGAAACAGGAAAAGGGGCTGGTGGCGAGCAGCGGCTCTCTTGGCCCGCTCACCGGGGTGTCCGGGCTTTCTCTGGTGCGAACTTCACAGCCTAAACCACACACCTTGCCGCTTCCCCCCGCCCGGCCACACCTCTGCCACCTCCACTCCTTCTACCCCGGCTTTCGGCGGGAAAGGCACAGGGGACCTCAGCCAGGTTGCCAGCAGCACTTCTGGGCTGGAACCCCAGGCCTGAAGCCATTGGCTGCATCCTCCTGATGGCAGGGCCCCAGGGCTCTTTCCTCACCCTGACCCTAACCCCCTCCTCGCCCTGTGGGCCTCTGGCCACCAGGCCTACTTTGATCCCTGAGCCCTGGCTTGGGGAGGGTTGAAGCTGGGGTTCTCAGTACTTCTGGATTGGTGGAGGAGGCTGGGGGTGGGCGACTGCAGGGGCTGGGGGCGGAGGGTGTAGAGGGAGCGTCCCGGGGGGAGGCCGGATGGCCAAGTATGGGAAGGAGCCGCCTCTCCCGGCACACCCTCGTTCATGGTCTCTGTCTTCCATCTCCCAGGCAGTGTCGGGGGGTCCCTCTCGACGACCCGTGAATAGTGCTCAGGGAACACAAACCATTCATCAGTTAGGAGTGAGCCCGGGCCCCCCAGCTGGTGCAGCTAGCTGCCTCAGGGCCAGGCCCCGAGGAACTGAGCCAGTCACAGCCCTCCCCAGGCCTCGCCCTGAGAAAGAGCGGCGTGGCCTGGGGCCCTTTACCCTCTGCTGCTTTCAGGTTGGCTCATGAGCCCCTGGAGCCCCATGAGATCAAGGTCACTGGGTCAAGCCTCACACAGGGGATGGAGGTGAGCTTCCCTCCTTTCCACTCAGGCAGCCCTGATCCTGCCTGGTTCTCTCCTAGATGGCGGGGGGCGGTGGGGGGGGTCCCTCTGGTTGGGCATGCAAAGCACCCTTGAGCCTGCAGCCACTCCTGAGAGCTGCAGAGAGCCCCACTTCCCCTGAAGGAGGCAAGGTGCCCAGGTCAGAGTCCTCCAGTTAGAGAACGCAGCTTTCAGGATCATCGGACCTGATCCCATCCCTGTGGGGCTGTTGGCTCTTGTGGCTCTTGCCGGCTCAGCGTCCGTCTGGCCCCCCGTTCCTGGGAGCAGCGCCTCACTTCTCTTTGGAAATCTACCTTCCTACATTAGATGAGGTCCTGGTCAAGCTGTCAGTCAAAGTACCCCATCATCTCCAGCCATGGGGTGGGTGTTTGACCCCATTTAGCCAACAAGACTCCTGGAATTCTAGCAGAAGGAACCTGGGAAAAAGCTGGAGGTTGGTACCCTGAAGGGGTCTTCGAAGCTCCACTCTTGCAGCTGCTCTGGAGTCTGCTCCCCCCGAGGTCTGGGTCTTCTGTTGTTTCCAGAACGTGTACACCGCTCTAGATTCTTCTGGCTAGTTCTGTTTGGCTCAAGTCAGCCACAGCTTGTTCCTGTGGCCTGTAGCCCTAGAACAGTGATTACCGCAGGGAGGGACATGTGACTCGTGAGTTGGTGGCACTTGCTGGGACTCGAACTCAGGTGTCTAGATTCCCAGCCAGCACTCATGTCCCCTGAGAGGAGCCTCTGGCCGAGGGGAACGGCAGGACCTAAATGAAGTGGAACTGAAGAGAAGAAATGAATATTCTTGTCTGTGGAGTTGGGCGGGGGAGGTTGGTGGCTTGACCACTGAGCAAAGTGTGAGGAGGCGCATGGAAACCAGACAGGTGGGCTCCCTGCGGGGAGGGGTGAGCTGGCAAGGCTTCCCGTGTCACAGACACATACCTTGGCCCTGCCCAGCACCCGTGGCAGGCGGTAGGAACTCTGCTCTGGGCTGGGGATGAGGGGTGCAGGGCCTCCTGGGGAACAAGCATTTGGTAACCGGAGCATGTGCTGACCTGGTTCAGACAAGCCGGGGTGGGTTTGTGACTCCGTGTGGTGGGAGTACCCACAATGGGGCCATGTCTAACTCACTGTGAAAGCGAAACCAGCCACCCACCAAATACAGGGGCCCCTGCTGGTTCTGAAAGCTCTGCAGCCTGTCTCTTTATTAACCAGCACCCAAAGTGGAAACCAGTCAGTGGGACAGATTCAAGGTCAGCCAGCCGACGGGGGTGTGCATGGGCCTCACTAGAACTTGAAAGTCAGCCGTTCAACCATGAAGCCAGCCAGGAAGACATGCCGCTGTAAAGCCCCTTTGCAGGGTCACCTACCCCTTGACTTCACTAGGCCGCAGGAAGTTTTTGTCTTAGGCCCTCCTGTGTTGTCCCCTTGAGACCCAGGGCTGACACCTGGCTGCAGGGCCTGCGTCACACCTTGGGCCCCCAGCCAACGCCGCAGGAGAGAGAACTGTGGGGCAGGCATACTTCTCTCGTCCTCTCACCGGATTCTCACCTCGCTGTCCCGCAAGCCGGTCAGCCATTGCCAAAGGGGGTGGTGGGGGTAGGGTGGCAATTAAGGACAACTTCAAATCTTAAATCGGTGTGCTAAGCGACTGTCCCTCCACATGCGGCAAAAGCACCTGTTGCAAGCCACAGAAACCTGGCCTAACCTTGTTTCATTAGAAAAGGGATTTATTTAGGATATTCTGAAGCTCGGGAATCTCTGGCAGGACCGGCAACTCAGGCTTGGAGGGGTGTCGCATGTGGGATAGGCCCTGTGGATCGCCCCCTTTCTGGCCTCCTGGAGTCCTTGGCCCCCTTACTGGCCTCGCGGGCTCCAGGCTCCCAAACTGAGGTCTCCAGTGGAGACTTCCCATTGGAGGAGCCTGGTCACCTGCCCACCCCCTGTTGCAAAGGAGGCTTGGAAAGTAATGCTTTGGCTGGTTGCTTGGGACACAGGGCTCCTGGAGAAGCAAACACCTCCAACACAGGAAAGGTTTGCAGAGCTGCTCTGTGACCACGATGGAAGATAAATATCCGGCCAGCAGCCGAGATGAAACGCCCCCGACAGAGGGTCCTGCATCAGCCCTGGGCCCCAGCCTCCCCGCCCCCAAATGCCCCTTCCTGTGTTGTTTTCTGAGGCAGACCTGGGCGGGGGGCGGGGGCGCGGAATATGTGCTGTGTATTTGTGAGCATTGATGGCCAATATGTGAAATGGGATGATTTCACAAGTTTTTAAACCCCAGTGTTGAGCATCTCTTGAAAAGGGGCGTTTTCGGGCAGGAGGGAGCCAACATGCCCACCTGCCTTCTTCGGCACGGACGGACGGAGTCTGGGGATGCTGCCCTGGTCTCCCCACCGGCCTCAGGCCTGCGCTCCCGCCTGGCCCCCTTGGGCATATCAGCTGTGGACTCCTGCCCAAACCCACCGTGAGGGAGATGCCCCCCTCGCATGACCGTCCTCGAGGTTGGGAGGCCAAGATGGTGGGGTGTGTTTCGGTCCATTGCTGATCGTCTAGAGCCACCATGTGGGCCATGATGTCCTGGCAATGGGATTGGGGGGGCCCCTGGAGTGTCCCTACAAAGCCCATATACCTAGAAATGCTGCCCGGGGATCCTTGTTTTCAATTTGATGGCGTGCTTGTGTGGGTACGCAGGTGGGGAAGGGTCAGGGTTAGGGCGCCCTGGGAAGAATGAGGGGGCCCGCAGCAGCACCACGCTCCCCTGAGCACCGCCCGCAGGGAACCTTATCCATGAATCCTTCTCACTGGCCCAGCACCTCTAGAGGCTTTGCGCCTGCCCAGAACATCCCTTCCTCAAGCTCAGTTCGGTCCCCTTCTTCCCAGAAGGAGACCCGCAGGTTTTCTGTATCCTCCCTGTGTCCTGTTTCGGGATCTGCCAACGGAGAGTTGCCCCTTTTCTCTCAGTGCCGCCTCATTGAGATTCTTGAGGTGGCAATGCGACTGACATGCCAGGATGCCAAGGGTCAGGGGCCAGGGGAAGGTTTTACAGTCTCTCTATGTGAGACAGGGCCAGGGCTGGCCCACCTGGCACCTGCCCCCCGCCGGAAGCTGCCATCCTTACTTCCCGGGGGTCCCCCGTTGTCTGGGGGCCCTGGGGTCCTGTTGCCGGAGCCCGGCTTGACTGGGGGCGTCATTCCAGAGCTGGGGCCGATTTTGGACCCCACCTGACTGCTTTCCTCCAAGCAGACACCGTAGGCAGTGGGGACAGCCAGGCACAGCCTCCGTAGAGAGGGGCCTTTACATTTTTTTCCGATTCCTTAATAAAAACACCAAGAAAAAAAAAAAAAAGCAAGCAAGCATAACTTCTAGATTGAGAGGAACTTCTCACGGACACATTGCAAACATCACACATTCTCTTTCCTTGGTGCAACACCTAGATTGTCTTCTGAGAAAGATCACAGATCTTGGTGAAACCTGCTGAAGAAAAAGCGAAAGGATTCTTTTCTACCTGTTTCCCACGGGAAAGGGGGAGACCATTGCAGGTGCTGGTAGAGGGTCTCGCGCTCTTCTAAATGTCCCCATTACGGGACTGTGGCCTGGCAGTCGAGAGACCAGGGTTAGGAGTCGGGATGACTGTGGACAGCATGCTTCTCTCCCCATGCTCCTTTGGCACAGGGAGGTGGTCCCACAGGCCTGGAGGCTCGAGGACATTCTCAGGTTCCTCGGAAAGGGTGAGAAATGATCAGGGGTCGTAGGAGGACTGGTATTTGGGGAGCCCTCAGAGGAGCTTTGTCTCCCACAAAGGGCCCCCTAGTTTTTATTTTGTATTTGGTTCTAAATTTTTATTTTCTTCAGTAGGTATTATGTTCCGAGGAAACAAAGTTCATATTGCACCAAAGATTATTTTTTTAAAAGATTTTATTTATTTATTTGACAGAGAGAGACACAGCGAGAGAGGGAACACAGCAGGGGGAGCGGGAGAGGGAGAAGCAGGCTCCCTGCTGAGCGGGGAGCCCGATGCGGGACTCCATCCCAGGACCCTGGGATCATGACCTAGGCCGAAGGCAGACGCTTAACGACTGAGCCACCAAAGATTATTGAGGAAAGTCCTCCCTTTCCTCACCCTCCCTCGTCTCCCAGCTCCCCTCCCTGAAAGAAACTACTGCTACCAGTCTCTAGAAACTCCTTCCAGAACAACTTAGTGCACGTACACGCTAGTTCACAGACATGCTCACACACGTACGTTCGCACGCACACGCACACTTAGCCTGATGCAGGCACGCACACACCACATTTTCACAAATACACACACTCACATACCCACACCCTCCCCCCCACAGGTGCACCTTCGCACCCAGCACACACTCACGACATGTGTGCTCACACCTACTCACCATCACACCCTCACATGCACCCTTACAAATGTACACATGCACATCCGGGCAACACACTCACACAGACAAGTTCGCCCTCATGTACATCCACACCGCCACACACTTGCACACCCTTTCTCACATTCACACACTCACACACTCGCGTTTGCCCCTTCTACACAGGTCATGGCCAACACACATTATGTTCTGAACTTGGCTTTGGGTCACTCCACCATGCACCTTGGGGACTGTTCCCGGTCAGGAACAGAAAGCTGTCTTCGGCTCCATCGCATTCCGCTGTGCGGATAGTCCTTAACTCACTCACCAGTCGTCCTCTGTTGATGCACATTCTGGCTGCTTCCAGGCTTGGCGCACACATTTCCTATGTGTGCACGCCTCTCTCTGCAGGATGAGCTTGAGACATGCCACGACTGGGTCATGGGCCGGAGCTGTTGATGGAGGTCGTCAAAACCTACCCCCCAGAGGGGTCCCCTTGGAGCACCCACCGATGAAGTGACCCAACCTTTAAAACCATGCTGACGGCAAACGTCAAATACATTACTCCCTGTGTCCTTCTAAATTTGTATCTTCTGGAATCGTCATTGTATTAGATTTGGAAACTCTGAGTCTTCCTTTTCCTCCCTTCCCTGAATCTTGACACATGCTGTATGCCAAGTGACTTCTAGACTCTGGAACTGTCTGCATGAGTCACACATAGTTCCTGCTGCCCGCCGTGACACAAGACGCAGTTGCCCATGTGTGCATAGAAGCCGCCCTGGCTGGGTGGGCTGAGTTAGTGGGGCATGAGTAGGGTGGGAATGGGTGACTGATGTTCTCCCAGCCTTGGCACTGAACGTCCCATGTCCTGAAACCCTTTTGGGCCCAGGCAGAGCGGGACAGCTAGCTCCCCTCAGGCAGTCCTGGCGAGGAAGAGGGGAGGCAGGCTTGCTTTTTGTTTGAAGATTTTATCTATTTATTTGAGAGAGAGAGAGAGCACACAAGCAGTGGGGAGCGGCAGAGGGAGAGGCAGAGGGAGAAGCAGGCTTCCCACGGAGCAGGGAGCCCCATGAGGGACTCGATCCCAGGACGTCGGGATCAGGACCTGAGACGAAGGCAGATGCTTCATCCACGGAGCCACCCAGGCGCCGCAGGAAATGACTTTCTATGTGAAAGGCACAGTTGGCACGAGACGTGAGGGGGCTTCCGCATGGGGGATAAGGAGGAGGAAGCCGGAAGACCCCATATGTGCTTGCCCCAGGGCACCTACGAAAGTGGGGTCCCCCCTCGGGAGCCGGGAGCTGCTGGGGCTGTGCCCTGAAAGCTGAGGGTGCAGGGTGGCTGGTGTGGGCAGTGGGCACTGTGAGACCCAGTGGGGAGCGACGGTGGAGGTGCGGAGGGCACGGGAGAGGCGGTTCTAGGGACCAGCCTTTGATGCACCTGGCTGTTTGGCGGCTGGCAGAGGAGGAGGCTAGGTCTGACCCCCAGAAGTCCTGAGATAAAGGTCTGGGCAGGCCTCAGTGGGCTCTGTCAGGCCCCTGCCATTAGACAAGCTTCTGGATTCCTCTTCAGGATCCCTCAGAGACTTGGATATCCTCTCTCAGACACACCCCGGGTCGAATCCTGGCTCTGCCACGTTCTGTCAGATGACCGCCGAGCCTCAGTTTCCTTGCCTGAGGATGGGAAGGAAGGGGCTGGCTCGGCAGAGAGCAGGAGGAGCTGTGCGTACAGCCCCGAGGCGCGGGGAGTTGCCAAACAGCAGCATGCCTGAGCCCCAGGAGGAGGCCAGACATGGCGGCCGGGCTGCTCCTATGGGGCTTTGAGGCTAAGACGAAGAGTCCGGATTTGATTCTGAAAGCGCTGGGAACCACTGGAGAGTTTAAAAGGGGTGCTGCAGAGGAATGACCTGATTTGGCTTTGGGAAAGATTGTTCTGGCTGCTGAGTGGAGAACAGACTGGGGGGGCAGATCAGGAGTGGAAACGGGGGGCCTGGAAGGGGGGGCTTCTGTGCACCTGGCTCAGAGGCAGGTGATGGCCGCTGGGACCAGTGTGGGGGCTGGACAGAGCATCCTGCTCCCCGCCCACTCTGCACACGCCCGGGGGGCCCAAGCCCGGCCTGCCCGCTTAGCCCTCACCTGGCTTTACCACCCAGCTCGGCACCAGTGGCACCTCTGTGTGCCAGTCGGGGTGAAGCCCACCGACTGCTGAAGCCAAACCTCCGAACCTCCCGGGCCCTTCCCTTCTCGCTCCTGTTACAGTGCAGTGTGGTTTGGCTGGGGAGTGGGGAGTGGCGCCTTCAGGTGCCTGCTAGGGCTTCACATCCTCTAGTGGATTCTTGCAGGGGAGGGGCAAGGAGCGGGGGAGACAGAGAGGGAGGGGGAGGAGGAGTGCGGAAGGAGACAGACCCAGGTAGAGGGGGAACACGGCCCGGGTTGTAGGCCCGGAAGGAGGCCGAAATCACTCCACCACACCCCACTGGCCCCTCGGCCCCACGGCTCCCCTGGACTACGAGGGGGGCTGACCTGTGGAGTCCAGCAGATGCCCAGGAGGACAGAACACAACGGGCGAGAGGGACCTGTTCCCACTTTCTCTCCCTACCACGATGTGCCCCCTCCTGCGTGTTCCTACAGCCATTAGATTTTAGGTGGAGGATGAGGGCCGGCCCCACCATCGCCACCCCTGCCTCCCCACCTCGGGGGTCCTGGCCTGAGCCCCTACGCAAAAGCTCGACCCTCTGGGCCTGGGTGAGGGCGCTTAGGCTCCCTCCCACCTTGCTGTTGGGACATCTGGGACGCTCAATAAATGCTTGCTGAATGAACGAAAGAAAGGACTAAGCAAGGAAGGGCGGAGGCGGGCACGGTTTCGGGCCGGCCAAGCAGGCAGGCGAAAGCCACCCCCACGGGCAAAGCTGCGGGCAGTGGCTACTTACGGCAAGCTGGGCCTGTGATTTTTGGCTTCGCCCGGGGATGTATTTTTTCTTGATGTGTTTCTAAAAGTTTCAACTGAATGCATTGATTTGGGGGCAGGAAATATGTTCGGGTGGTACACATGGGTCTACAGTGAAAAACATCCTTCCTACCTCCCCCTTCCTGACCTGGCTTTCCTTCCTGGGAGAAATAGCGCTCCCGGTTTCTTGAGAAGCTTCCAGAAATCTTCTAGGCTTAATAAATCTTGGCTACTCTCATCTTTGTGGTGGCTGTGTTGATTAGCTACTCCTGCAACCAGAAAGCCTTGCTCTGGGAGAGAGGAGAGGTGGGGGAGCCCACTCTGTGCGGTGGACGGTCGGAACCAGCAGGTCCTTCTGCCCGCTGGACACCGACGCCCGGGAAGGGAGGCTCACTCTGCGGGCAGGCTCTGAAGAAGGTCTCGCTCTTCTCAGGGACGCTGGCATCTTGCTTCTGCTTCTCCTCAGAAGGGAGCCTGCTGACTCTCTCCCCAGGGCTGTCAATGTTGCTCTTCCTTCCATGCAGACGGCAGGTTCTGTGGAAGTGCTTATCAGAACACCACCACCCCCCCCGCCCCCGCCGAAGCAGGGTCACCAAAATCAGGAGAAAGAGAGAAGGCAGAGCTGCTGCTTCTAGATGCTGGATGGGACTTCACTAGGTGTGCACCTTTCTAAAGAGGGGCCCCCAATTTCTCATCATTTGAGAAAATAGTCCTGAGCAGGGGGGTGGGGAGGGAAGGCTTAGGAACCACGACTTGAAAGGAAAAGGAAGGTTCTAGAATGTTCAATAAAAGGCCATCAAACGGTTTGCAGAGCCCTGGAACATGGTCCCCTCCAATGCTAAACTAAGTAAGGGGCTCCCTGGAAGGCTGGGTGAAAAGGGAGGTCTCCGAGGGTGTGAGAAGTGCTGGGGACACCTCAAAGGACATGTTTGTGTCGGGCTCCTACGGGCAGCAAGGCGCCTATTTAAGAGGCACTGGGTGTGTTCACGTGTGCGTGTGTGAGTGCACGCGCGCGTGTGTGAGTGTGTCTGCTACCGAGACACCCACACCGCCCCACCCCACCCCCCAGCGGAGGAGGGAGATCTTTATCTGGTCCCCTAGGTGCTTCAGGAGTTTCAGAGTTTCTCACCAGCTTGCTCTCTCCCCGTCCCCACCCCAGGCCTTGCCCCCTCCATCCTCTGCACAGGAAGTGGGCTGGCCCTGGGGTTTGAGTCTTTGCCGGCCTCATCAGCCAACTACTACCTGGGCTGCTGCAGTCGGAGTCGGAGCAGGGCCCTGGGGAGATGGCTGTGGACCCAGCAGTGGAGAGATCCCAAGAGCGTGCGTGGCATCCCCATGTTTCAGCCAGGTGACTTTGCCCTCACTCTGCCCCCGTCTGGTTCCCAGCGACCTGGGGGGGGGGGCTCCCTCTCGGCCCTGCCACCAGCCCAGGGCTGGAAGTGAAGGTCATGGCACAACTTTCAGCTCTCGCTTAGATGCCCCAGGAGATTCTGCTGGAAATTCCATCTCCCAGCCCTCCCGG
Organism: Zalophus californianus; assembly: GCF_009762305.2. Lineage (NCBI taxonomy): Eukaryota > Metazoa > Chordata > Mammalia > Carnivora > Otariidae > Zalophus > Zalophus californianus. The sequence goes on from NC_045603.1 coordinate 11,062,098, forward strand.
CCCCCAGCCTTGTCTTGAAATCCCTCAAGGATGAGGCAGGTCCTGATCTCATGGCTTTTGGCTTGAGAAGAACCTGGTCCCTAGTTTGGGGCTACCCCTCTTTCCCAGCCCATCCCTGGGGAAGCTGGGGGCTGCTCTGGGACGAGGGGCCTCCCAACCCAGAAGGGGTGAGGAAAGAGGCAGGAAGACTGGGGGGGGGGGAGGCCAGCTGAGCCCCAGATGGAGGGCACTGGGATGTGGGGTGGGGGGACACGCGAGCCCCCTGCTTGCGGCTGTGGAAGGGGACCCACGCTGGGGAGGGACCCACACTGGGGCGGCATCCCTGTGTAAAGTGCTCCTTAAGAGGCTGTGGGGTGGGAGCGGAGGGAGGGGGTCCCTCTGAGACTTGGCCATGAAGTAGGGTTGCCTCCTCTCCGGGAGCCCTGGGTGGGGGGGCCAGACCGGCATGTTTGAGTCCGGATTTGTCCCTCCCTTGGCCATGTGAGCGGGCAGGTCAGTACTGTCTCTAGGCACCGCTGGAGGGGATGGGACTCCATCTCTGGAGCTGCCCTCTCTCCTGGGGAATGAGGCCTCCTGCCCTGAATGGTGTTAGGAGCACCGCAGGGGTGGGGTGGGGTGGCTGAGGGGCAGAGCCACTTCTGAGGGTCCCCCTTCCTAGTCCCACAGCCGGGACTCCGAGCCCAGCTGGGGAGATGCTCTGGAGTTAAAGAGCAAGGGGCCAGCCCCCCTGCCCCGCCCGTCTGCCCACCACCCTGTGTGTGTGTGGGGGGGGGGGCCAGGAGGACCAGGGGAGATGGCACCCATCACGGCCAGCGGTCTGGCTGCCGTGCTCCTGCTTCTGGTCCTCGCCCCGCCCCCCGGCGCCCCACGGCCCACAGTGTCAGCCCCGGCGGTGGCGGGAAATCAGGCGGTACTGACCCGGTTCAACCCCCGGCTCGGCCGCACTCTGGCCTGGGCGAGAGGCTTACCAGCCTTGGTCTCCTCATCTGAGAAAAGGAGTCATAATGGTACCTACTCCCAGGGTTGCTGTGGGGACCAAGTGAGGTGATATCTGCTGAGTGCTAAGGACCCAGGCACAGAACGAGAGCCGAGTATTAGTCACCATCCCTGTCACCATCATCACCATCGTCATCGTCATTGTCCCTGTCATTATCATCTCCTCACTTGGAATCAGATGACTGGCTTTGAGTCCAGCTCCCCGGGCAGCGCTGAGCTCAGTCTCGGCATCTGTCAAAGGGGGGTGATGACAGCCACCTTCCAGGGTTGCGGGGGGGACCTCATGAGTCAGTGAGTGTGGTTGTGCAGCCGTGAAGGGCAGGGTGCGTGGGTGTGCTTGAGAACCTGGGACCTATGGTGCTTAGGACTCAGAGGTCCTGCTTGCTCTCCCTGAGGCTGGGCCCGTGGCCTTGAGCAGGTTCCTTAGCCTCCCTGGGTCTCAGTGCCCTGCTCTGCTGGAGGGTGCAGCCTCAGCGCCGGCCAGGAGCCCTCCCTGCCCCGACCGGCTCTGGAATAGCCCATGCTCCCCTCCCTGTGCCCTTTGCCATTGTGATGTACATCGCCGCACCCTTTCTGCTATGAGTGGCAGGGAACTCATTTTAGACAATGCTTCTGCTCCAGCCGGCTTGCCTCTGCTGGGGCTGTGGTTTGGCCTTGACCTTCCTGTGATCTTGCACGCCTTTGCCCCGACCCTCCTCCCCTCATCCTGAGGCTCTATACCAGGTCCTGTCCTTGGCATGGGGTTGTCTTGCTGGCTGGTGCTGGCCTGGGGTGACGCCCTCCAGGGAGAGGATAGTGCCCATGCTCCAGGGCCATGATTGAGTGAGTAGGGGGGCACAGGAGGGCTTGCTGGACCCCTTGAGGATCCCAATGCCGTGCCCTGTGCTGTGGGGGGGGGGGGTGGTTCCCAAGGAAAAAGGCAACCAGCCCCCATCCCCTACCCCCACTGGGGAGCTCCCGCTCCTGCGGGGATGGTGGGCCGGGCAAGGAGGAGCCCATAGGTACCTCTCTGGGCTCCTTTTCGAACCCAAGCCAGACACCTGACAGTTGGCCTGTGCCCTTGCTGGGCCCTGACTCCGCGACTCCAGGGCCCGGAGGCTGTTGGCCTTACCTCTGGGACCGGTGCCCGGGGCGGGGTCTGGGCAGGGCCGAAGGACATGAGGGAATAGGCCCTGGGGGTGAGTGAGCCGGGAATGAAATCCCAACTCTGCCTCTTCTGTGCACGTGACCTTGGCAGGTTAATGACTCAGAGCCTTAGCTCCTTCGTCTGTGTAAGCGGATAGATAATACAAGCACCCAGCCCCCAGGCTGCTGGGAAGAGAAGATGATCTAGTGTGCGTAAAATGCTGGGCACAGCCTGAGTGCTCAGTACACCCCACGAGTGTTGCTGGGACATAGTCAGTACATGAGTATCGAGCATGTCAACTGTCTCGGTGGTGGGGGAAGATATAGTCAGAGAAGTTACGGGAGCCCCTCCCTGCCCGGGCTCTGGGCTGTCTGCCTTGGCGCAGATTCCACATCTGCCTCTTATCAGCTGTATGACTTTGGGCAGTTTGCTTTATGTCCCTGTACCTCAGTTTCCCCATCTGAAAATGCAGATAATAAGAGTATCTCCAATAGAGTTCTTACTGCTTCATTTAAAGAGTTTAAGTCAGCCTGGCATCTAGGAGCCTCCCGATGAGGGCTTTAGGTGTGATTAAGGGGGCAGTAGGGCAGAGAAGAGGTGAGCTCTAATCCCAGCTCTGTGCTGGCCTCCCTATGTGGACCTGAGCAAATCTTTCCTTTTTCTGGGCCTCAGTTTCCCCAGCTTTTGAACAAGGAGGTGGGCTCACTCAGAGAGCCCTTTCAGCCCTGACAATGTATGGCTCCCTGAATCCCTAAAGGAAGGAGGTGTGTGGGGGACCGAGGGACCAGCAGGTGCAAAGGCCCTGAGGCTGGATGGTGTTGGCTTGGTAGAGAGCAGAACGAGGCACCCTGAGATGGGCAGGGCTCAGCCTGCCTCTCGGAGTGGTGAGGGACCTGGAGCAGGTGTTCACTTGTGCTTTCTCCCCTTCTTCCTCCCTCTAGGGCTCCCTTCCCCAGCTCCCACCCATGGATGTGATGGCAGCTCCTGGTCTGTCCTGGTGTCTGTCCCTCCCTGTCTTCCTCCTGGCCCTGGCCATCCCTCGTGGATCCACAGCAGTGAATGGTGAGGACCCTGGCATCTGGATAGCTGCGCTTTCTCTTGGGAAGGCGGCCAACACCCTTGTAGAACCCCTTTCAGGACCCCTGCTTCTCGGCAGAGTCCTGGCAGCAGGGGCAGGAGGCAGGGGAGGAGGGAGGCAAGGGCAATGGGACCAGAGATCAGGCGCCCACCTTCTCCCTTGGCCCTTCTGTCCCGTCCCCGCTGCACCCATGTGTCTCCCCACGCCAAAGGCAGACACTGGCTTTTCATGCCCGCTCTGCCTCGGCCTGCCCATGGGGCCTTGCACGTTCTGGGGCTCAGTGTTGTCCTCTCTGAAATGGATCCACTGAGTTCCTTTCTGCCCAGCAGGGTTGTCTCCCTCCTCATCTGGTAGGCGCAGGGTGCAAGGAACAGGGTGGTGGGCGAGCCCTGGGGGGGCTGTGGACACCCCGCGGCCAGCCACTCATGCCTCATCTTGTCAGCAGACACCTCCAAGCTCACATGCTTTTACAACTCAAAAGCCAACATCTCCTGTGTCTGGAGCTGGGATGGGGACCCGCAGGCCACGTCCTGCAAGATCCACGCTCATCCGGATAGACGGTTAGTGTGGGGTTGACCAGCAAAACGGCAACATCTCAGGATTGGGAAGTGGTGGTTCTTATCATCACTGGTGTTTAGACTCTCGGGATTCCTTACTGGTAGATGCCAAGATGTTGCACTTTGAGAATTTGGACTGATAGGGACCCACAGACTCTTGGTATCACAGATGTCTGGAAAGTGTAGCAGTCTGATGTTTAGATTCCTAGAACCAGGGTGGAAGTGAGCAGTGGGGGTCCAGTCTACAGGGGAGGGGCCGGGGACGAGCTAGACAGGGTAGTTTGGGGACACTGGGCTGTGAGGCTGATGGGCCAAGGTTAGAGTCGATTTAGAAGCAAGGGGGTGGTCAGAAAGGGGGCTCCCCAAGCTTTTTGCGAGACTCCTAGGGCAGCTGTGGCAACAGGGGCCTGGGGCATGGTTGAGAGCCTGGGGGCTGGGAGGGAGTCAGGGAAGGGTCTGCCATGATCTGGACATCCTGGTGGCAACAGCAAAGGTGCCTTTGGGTTTGGCCATGGCCTTGGGTAGGTGGTGATTCCACAGGGTTCCAAAGGCTCCTTCCAGCTCCATGGGAAGACTATGGAGGGCTTTAGGTGGGGGATGTCCTGAACTGCTTGTTTCTCGAAGGTCACTGTGGCTCCTGTGGGCCCAGGCTGGGGAGGGCAAGAAGAGGTGCTCGTGATGGGAGGTGAAACAGGTGGGGGAACGGGGGTCTCTACCAAGGTTGGCATAGAGCCCCGCACAGACTGGCCTTGCTGCATGGGGGGCCGTCCCGAGGGCTGGCTCTGGGGGGTCCCTCCTTTTGTCCTAAGAAGGTTCTTTTGCCTTGAAAGGCCTTGGAACAAATCCTGTGAGCTGCTGCCGGTGAGCCTGGCATTGTGGGTCTGTCACCTGATCCTTGGATCCCCAGATGTGAGTAGTGGGAGCTGAGAAGAGAGCCCCGGGGAGGCCAGGGGCAGAGGCGGGTTCTGCCAGGGGCAGAGCTGGGGCCCAGCGAGCCCAGTGGCTTTAGCTACAGACCACGGCACAGCAGCCTGCCCGGAGCAAGAGAGGCGGAAGGAAGCAGGGCAGTGTCCAAAGGCCAGAACTCAGGGCCGATTGGGGGTTGAGGGATCTGTGGTCTGAGAAGCTCGGTCATTCTGCCTCTGCTTCACCGCCTCCCCCATGCTTTGTGCGTCCTGTGACACTTCTGTACGCCTCATCAGGTGGGGGGGGCCGCCCACCAACGACAACACCGCCTCTGACTCTTCCCAAGGTCTTGGCAAATGCAGGGCAACGTGGGCTTAAAAGTGCGGATCCCAGAGCTGAAGGTCTGGGGGCTAGCCCTGGCTTCATCGTAACGCCCGCTGGGTGACATCGGGCAACTCCTGAGTCCTAGGCTGCCCTAGTCAGAATGGCAAGAATGATGGCACCTGCCTCATAGAGCTGTCCTGTGGGTTAAAGCCCTAGGCACCCCACCCAGAAGAGAGCATGCACTTGACTTTGTAGTCCGTGGATCCTTGCGACTTTGTGGGTGGGCCCCAGCACTGTCCCCTTCTTATCAGTGAGGAAACTGAGGCTCAGAGAGGCCCTGCCAGGGAGGGGAGAGAGCTGCAATTGAACCCTCTAGATGGGCTGCCTCTAGATGGGCGTGCGGCCATGTCCATGCGGGTGTGCACCAAATTATTATCTGTCACGCTCTCCTCGGCAGCGGCGGACACCAGGGCTGCCCAGACCACATTTTCCAGCCGTCATCAGGTCGTACCCATTCTTAAGGGGCAGGAGGATGTGGAGATGGGCTCACACGGCTGGAGCCAGACGGCTGTGCCTGTCCCCGTGAGCTCTGCAGAGGGTCTGCCCTCAGATCCTGGCCCCACCGTTTCCTAGCTGTGCGATGTCAGGCAAGGCCCTAGCCTCTCGGAGCTTCAGCCTTCTCAGCTGCAGGATGAGAAGAGCCACAGTGCCTGTCCCGTAGGGTGATGGGAGAGTTAAATGAGAGAACGTGTGTCCAGCACGCAGAAGAGCGCCTGGGACGGAGGAAGAGCCCAACACAATGTATTCCTGGCATCTTTACAACGACTGTGATCGTACTAATAATGATGATAATACCATCATTATCTGGAAACATCAGGCCCCCAGAGCAGCCGGACGCAAGCAGGGGCAGGGTCCTTGGGGTGGAGAGGGAGGAATTATTCCCAGCTCTGGGGACTCTGATGATCAGGTTCAAGGTTTGCTCAGGGTAGGTCCTGTGGCAAGTAGGTCAGAGGGACTGTGCCCGGGGTCCTGGAGCTGAAAACACCCTCTCGGAACCCAGAGCACAGATGTGGAGAGGACCTGAGGCCCAGGGCCGGGGCTCCGTGGGGGCAGCGGCTGCAGAGGCCTGGCTTTGAATCCGGACTCCCCTGCTGACCACATGTGTGACTTCGGGCTTCTCACCTGCATTAGGAGGATGGATTGCTATGAGAATCAGCCAGAGAAGTGCCTAAGGCACCTGAGCAGTGCCTGCCCTCAGGAGATGCTCACCGCCTGGCCATTTCCTTCCCAAAAAAGTCAGGATGTGGGAATGGGGAGAGGTAGGCTTTCACACTCAAAACTAGTACACAGGTACAGTTCCAGACCTGCCTTTTCTTGGGGGCTCATCCTGCCTGCACGTCTCTTGTGATGGGGAACGCCCTCCCTTCCAAGGCAGCTCACTTCACTTTAGATCACGGGTCAAATTCCGCTTGCTGTCTGTTTTTGTCAATAAAGTTTTATTGGTACACAGCCATGCCCGTTCCCCTACAGGGTGTCTCTGACTGCTTTTTACAGGCCAGCAACAGAACTGAGTAGTTGTGACTGAGACCGTTTGACGTGCAAAGCTAGAAATATTTACTCTCCGCACCCTCACAGAAAAAGCCTGCCGACTCCTGCCTTAGTTGGTGGGGCTTGTGAAGGCCCCCACTTTTGTTGCGGCCTTTGTCTTCCCGCGACCCTGTCCTCCCCGCCCCCCATCCCTACCATGTCCTTCCCTTGCAGGCTCAGAGCCTGACTGCAGCTGACATCGTCCGCATGAGCGTGATGTGCTACGAAGGGGAAAGGTGGAAGACATGGATGACCCAGGACTTCAAGCCCTTTGAGAACCGTGAGTGAGGAATTGGGAAGGGTCGGGGGGCTGGGGCGGGCTAGGAACCTCCTGTCCTGTCTTTCTGTCTGGGACCCTCCCCATTCCGGTCTCTCTCCATACCCACGTGTGACCTCTCACTGCCCGCTGCCCTCGGGACGTAGTCCTGGCTCCTTCCCCCGGTATTCATAGCTCCGGATCTGGCCCTGGCTTCCCAATCTAGCACCCCGCCTCTCGTGGCCTGTATTCCCATCACAACCAAAGGTCAGCTCTCTGAATTCAGCTTGCCCATCCGTGCCTCTGAGCCCTTGACTTTGCGGGTGCCGCAGCCCGGAAGGCTCTTCCCACCAGGAAAGTTCCCACTCACTCTTCAAGGCTCTGTGAGGAGTCACCTCCTCCAGGAGGCCTTCCCAGACCCTCTCAGTCCATCGTACCTCCTCTTTCAGGGTGTTTATGTTTTTTCAGGGTCCTCACTGCCTGATTCTGGGACTGTCTCCCTCACTGGGCTGTGAGCTCCCTGAGGGCAGAGCGTCTGTCATCCCTATGTCTCTACTCCAAGTACCCGGCACCAGGCCTTATCCTGGCAGGGCTCTGGGAAGGTGTTTTGAATGACTGGGTGCCCAGCCCCGTCCCCAGACCATCTCTAGGGGAGGCCATCTCTAAGGGAGAAAGGGCGAGATCTAGGCAGGGTTCTCAATGCAGCCCTGCCTTGACTGAATGTGGTCTGCCCAGCAGATCATTTCACACAGCTGAGCCTCAGTTTGCCCATCAAGAATGGGGAGAATCGGTTACCTGCCGGACCCTGGTTGCTGTAAGGAGTTTGTGAGACAGACACAGAAACCGCTTAGCACATGCTCAATAGACATTCACTCAGTGTTATTCGTGTAGTTCTACAGAGTTCCAGAATTATAAAAACTTAGGTCAGTTTAACTTCAGAATCATAAAATCTTATAATCCTATAAGGTTACTGAGATTCAATTAAATTACACGAGATGATCCAGGTAAAGCTCTCGGATCCATTCTGGATGCAGAGAACCGTGGCCTTGACTTTTTTGTCATACAGCAGATACTTAATCCGGCGCCTATGACGTGCCAGGTAATGCTCCAGGTGCCAGGGATACCTCGGAGACCACAGTCCCTGCCCTCACTGAGCTCACGGTCCGGTGGGGGAGACAGAAAATGAACAAAGAACCCCAAATAGATATTTGATATGTCAGGTGGGGCTAAGGGCTGGGCAGGGAAATAAAACAGGTGAGGGGGTAGAGAGTGGTGGGTGGCGGGGGAAGGCTTCTCCACGCAGGGTCTCTGTGGGGGAGGGCAGCCGGGAGGGAGAAATAGTAGGTGCAAAGATGAGGCGGGGTGCTTCTGAGCTTTACCCCCTCAGCAGGGTCACCCAGCATCCCCTGAGCTCACTCTCCCTTCCTCTCTCCTGCCTCAGTTCGCCTGATGGCCCCCGACTTGCTCCAAGTCACCCACGTTGGGACCCACAAATGCAACATAACCTGGAAAGTCTCTCAGTCTTCCCACTACATTGAAAGTTACCTGGAGTTTGAGGCCCGGACGAGGTCCCTGGGCCAGAGCTGGGAGGTGAGTGCACGGCCCAGCCCGGACCTGCCCGGGCTCCTCTCTGCTGTCCTGGTCGCCCTGTCCATCCTTCATGTCAGCAAAGCCACGGCAGCCCCCAGGCAGCCCCTGCCGCTCTCCTGTACTGCCTGCTCTGGCCTCCCCCGCCCTGTATGTGCCCCCGACAACCCAGGGGTTCCAGCTGGTGGCAGATGCCAGAGCAAGAGTTTACAGAGCTGAGGGGCAGGTGACTGCCCTCTGAGATTTCAGGGGCCCTGGGAAGCCACCTGTCCGTGCTTCAAACCCAGTGTGGTCCACAGCCACTGGGGTCCGCCGCTTCCCCACCCCGGATTTGCTCACTCAACACTTACTGAGTCCTTACTAGGCGCTGGGTGCTGGCTGGGTGCTGGCGCATGCTGGCCGCTGAAAAGAGAGTGGAGGGCGACCCTGACAAGCTTCCCCCTCCCCAACCCCGAGCTCTGGAAACTCACATTGGGGGGTGGGAAGGCAGTCTGCAAACAGGGAGACTGGAGACTATGGGATATTGAGAAGGGCTATCAAGGAAACGAAGTGGGACTCCACATTCGGGAGGGCCTGGGGCAGGCTACTTCAGACAGGGGGTGCCACCGAAGCCATGACATGGCCTGCGTGTCTGAAGGACGGGGGAAAAAAGCGAAAAGAGTGATCCAGGGGTGGGAGAGGTCTCTGGAAAAACGCTCTTCCTGGTTGCGTGGCAAATAGACAGACTGTAGCAGAGTTGAGCTGGAAGCTGGGAGACCACCTCCTGCCTGAGATGGGGGGAGGAGAGAGGGGAGAAGGGGAAGGGTCCAGAATCGGTTCTGGTTCGGCAGGTGAAACCAGCTGGTTGGCAGCAGGCTTTGTGTGTGGAGGATGAGTGAGGGGGAGGGGTTCAGGATGCCCTTGGGGCTTGGGGCTGAGTGGTCAGGGATCGTGGGGGGAGAGGGATGGGGGGGCGGGGAGGAGGGTGGCTGGCCGGGAGGAAGGAAGGTGTTATCTGCTCAGCCTCCCAGTCAGCCCTGCCATGGGAGGTGAGGTGGGCCGTGGAGACCCCTCTGCTCTGACAGACCCCCGCCTGTCTCTGCCCCAGGAGGCCTCCGTGCTGATCCTCAGGCAGAACCAGCAATGGATTTGCCTAGAGACACTCACTCCAGGCACCCTGTATGAACTTCAAGTGCGAGTCAGGGCCCACCTAGGCAGCCACAAAGCTTGGAGTCCCTGGAGTCAGCCCCTGGCCTTCAGGACGGCAGGTACCAAGGACAGAAGGGGTTAGGACGGAGCTCAGATGGGAGGGGACGGCTGGGGTGTGGCCTGGGGGCAGCCGGTGGGGGAGGCCTGGGAGTGGGGTACAGGGCTCAGCCCCAGTCGTGCTCACCTGCTATTATAAGCTCACTCGCTGTGACCCTGCAGAGTGAGCAGTGTGGCCGGGGGCGGGCAGCTCGCACCTGGAAGCCTCAGTTTCCTTATCTATAAAGTGGGTATTCTCCCCGGCAGGGCTGCTGTGATGAGGCACGCGATGTCCCTTGTCAGCCCTGTATAAAGCAGGTCTGCTGGGCTAGCCGGGACCTGCGAAGGCCTTGGGTCTGAGGTCAGCCTGTCCCTCAGCACCAGGGTGGCAGCAGGGGGATGCTGGAGTGATCTGGGCGAGCAGGGGCGCCGCTCTAACCCCTCTCCCTGCTTCTCCTCCCGCTCCTGAGTGGCCTCAGGGAAGCAGACTCTGCCCTTTCTTTGGTTTGGCGCCATCATCGTGGGCGTTACCACTGCCTTTGGCTTTATCATCTTGGTCTACTTGTTGGCCACCTGCCAGTACATCGGACCATGGTAAGAGCCCTCCTTTCCCGCTCCTTTGTGCTCTCATCTGACACACACACCCCCTGCCAGGTCAGGCCCCGGGCTGAGCCCCCTGCCCCGACACACCAGTGTTCCCTCCGCCCTCCCCAAAGTCCTCCTTGCCTAACACCTGGGAGGTGAGTGCATGGCACTTGTCACCCCAAAGATGGAATCCCAGAGAACCAGCCTGAGGGGAGCAGGGCGGGGCGGAGGCGGGGGAAAGCCCCAGGGAGGCCCCGCCCAGAGCATTACTCTTGGGTGTTGAGTACACATACACACATGTGTGCAAATGCCAACTCTCTCTATGTGTGTGTCCTCATGGATCTCTCTAGGTCCTGGCATTCATTAGCTTATTCCTTTATTAGTTGAGAGCGCCAGCTCAGTGCCAGGCCTGGCACCGAGTGCTGGGAATACAAGGGCAAACCACATGCATGCGGTTCCATCTTTATGGAGCTCATAGTCACGTGGGAGAAGGCAGATATTTATAAATCATACACAAATACAATGACACACCATAATGGGATGGTAAAGGAAGGTACTCGATGAATTGGAAACAGACAACGGGGAGAGGAACCTTGGCTGAGGGGTGGCTGGCAGAAGCATGCCCAAGGAAGTGATGATTCCCTTGAAATCCGAAGGAGGAGCTAACCAGGCAGGGTGGAGGGGGTGGGGAGTGCATCAGAAACAGAAGAAACAGGGTGTGCAAAGGCCTTACATGGGAAGGAGGGAGGAGCATTACAACAACTGAGAGTTCAGGGAGGCAGGTGTGGTTGGAGACCAGAAGGGGTTGCATATAGATACTGGGGAACTCAGCTTGGCAAGCAGAGCATGGGTTGGAATTCAGCACCCACTCAATACCCCCCTAAAATCAGGTGCCCTTAAGCAGTGCACAACCTGAACCACCATCCATGAGAGCCTGGACAAGAAGACACACAATCTTGGCCTCTCTCCTACCTCCCGCCTCCTCGTTCACTCGACTCCAGACATCTGGCTCGGTGTGGTCCCTGACCACTCTGGGTCCTGTGGTCCCGCACCCCCACATCCTTCTTTGGCACAGCCCTCTGCCTTTTGTTTCCAAAAAATGAATGGTCGTGTTGCACCTTTGGTTCGTGTCTGTCTCCCTGTTGGAATGTCAGTTCCTTAAGATCAGGGACCTTCTCTGTCTGCCATTCTTATGTCCCCAGGACCCAGTCCAGTACCCTCCCTCACTGGGAATTCACTTGGTATTGATCCAGCAGATGAATGTGGAGTGGCTCCGTACCCTCCCTTCAGGGCTGTGGGTGCCGGCAGGATACCGTGGCCCCCTTCCCTTCTCATCTTCCTCCTCTCCCTCCTCCTCCCCTGTTCAGGCTGAAGAAGGTTCTGAAGTGCCACATCCCAGACCCCTCGGAGTTCTTTTCCCAGCTGAAGTCAGAGCATGGAGGAGATTTCCAGGTAGGAGTCTGGGGCTGGAGGAGAGCAGCAGGCAGCTGGCTCAGGCTGGCAGGGGCGTGGCCAGAGGTGTGAGTGGGTGGGGGCACAGGAGGAGTGGGTCTGCACTTTGTGAAAGGGGACAAATACCGAAGTGAGCGGCCTCTCGGCTGGGTATGGGCCCCTTTCCCCAGCTCTGGCACCAACCTTCTCAGGCTGAAGAGTACCTCCCGTCTGAGCCAGACTGCCTGGCTTCTAATCCCGGCTCCAGCCCTTCCTGGCTGCGTGACCTTGGGCGCATTATGGAATGTCTTTGTGCTAGTTCGGGAGGGAAAGAGTGTTACTATGTGGATGGGCCCGAGATCATGCCTGGCGCACAAGGGGCCCTGGCTAGAATTGCTGTCACCGGTCTGTTGACTGAGCAGGACTTGCCACTTCTCCACACCCTCCCCCGCCCCCCGCCCCGCTTGTGCAGACTCTCTTCATGGGCAGTGGTTCCTCTCCCCCCTGCAGAAAGCCCTAAGTGGGCTCCACACCCTATCCCCCATGGTCACAAGTCCTTGAGCCGCTTCTCATCAATTGATGTGGAGTCACTGGGAAAGTGCTGGCCCAGATAATAGTAACACTCTGAGCCCCATTTAAACCTCAGTCGCCTCCCTTCCCTGAGCCCACACTTGCTTCAGGAAGGAAGTGTCGTGGGGGAAGGGGGTTGTGGTGGGCTGCTTCTATCACCTTCCCGTCCCCAGGCTCTCTAGATTTGGCGGAGGATGAGATGGGGGTGGAGGGAGATCAGCAGGAGCGCCGAGGGGCTGGAAAGCCATACTGGGCCAGAGGTGTCAAGACTTGGCTTTGGAGTTCTCTATTACGGCCGATCAGTTGCCCCTTCTGGAATTCTTTGGAAAACTCCCAAGACTGGGGAGAGCTTACCTACAGTTCTCTTGATGTGGGGGAATGTATCTCCTTAAAATTCTTCCTAAAGCCCTAAAGGTAGTGAGCGCCCCATCAACAGAGGCATTCTAGCAAGCCTTGGCTTACTATGTGTCAGAAATTTAGCAGAAGGGATTCCTGGTTGAAGGCTGGACTAGATGCATCCTTAGTCCTCTTCCAGGGTGAAATCTTTCTGATTCTATGGGACTAGGACATTTTGAGGTGGGAGTGGGCTCCATCATGGAGAGGGACAAACCACTCCATCTTCCCGTGAGTTCATCCCCCAGGTCTAGATGCTTGCTCCAGACCTAGGGTGTGGAGAGGGTTTCCCGAGGAAGCCCTGGGGAGGCACAGTGTGGTTGGGGATTGGGCCTGGCCAAGAGGGACCCCACCCTCTCCTCTGCATCTGGGGGGGAGGCCTGCTCCTCTCTCTCTCCCCCAGGACCTCTGGCTACCAGGCCACAAGGCCCACTGCCCCCCTGTCCATGGGACCCGGGCGTATGTGTGCCAGGGTGTGAGTGTGTGTGTGAAGAGGGATACATTTCTCTTCGCACCTGCCTCCCACCCCCACTTCAGGGCATTGTGGACAGAGGCCCCGGCCCAGGAAGTGGCTGACCACGCACACCTCTGAGAGGGGCCAGTGAGGCCCTGGCACACCCGTGCTGGCCACAAGCCTGGCCTCTCCTTCTTCTGGTTGCATGCCCAGCACCACCTGCCTGGCCCTGCCCCCTCCACTGCCTCTTCCAGTGCTGGACCCTCCCCCCCGCCCACCCCGCCGGACCTGCACTCTCCCTCTCTTCTCAGCCTGCTGGGCACGGGAGTGTGGGAGGAGCCCATCGGGCCTGGTCCCTGTGCCCAGGGGGACTCCAGTCCAGCTGCTGAGGGCTCCCGGGGCAGAGGGCTGTTGGGGTTCTCAACTGTAACCACCCGAGGCCCCCATCACACCCCCTGAGGGCCTGCTGTCCCTTACGCCTCTGTGGGTCGGCTGCCTTTCACCCTGGGCCAGGGACTTCTGCCTTCATTTTCTTATCTGACATCCTCCTGCTGGCCCACAGTAAGGAAGTTGGGAAACAGGGGGCTAAGTGTTGTGGAATTGAGGCTCAGAGAGGTGCAGTGAGCTGCCCAGGGTCACACAGTCAGTGAGGACCCGGGCTCTCCAGACTCCAGAGCCACTGGGAAGGGCTCTGGTGGGCACTTCCTTCTCTCTGTGGAGGGACTGTATGGCAGGTGGGGGCTGCACGGCACTGGGGAGGGGGGTGGAGAATTGCAGGACCATCTGCACCCACCAGAGATTTTGTCAGGGAGCCTGTTCCCAGCCCTGCCGCCGCTGGCTGTGTGATCAGGACCAGGCCACGTCCCCCCTCTGGGCATCTGTAAAGTGAACAAGACGGGCTCCAGGGCCCTTTCGGCTTTGACACTGGTTTGTGGACTCCCACACTTGTGCTAGCCCCCACCAGATGCACGGAGGCTTTTCCCCTCTGCCCGGTACCTAGCGTGGTGCCAGGCTCACAGCAGGCGCTCGAGAAACAGTCCCTCATCCAAACAACACATCCCCTGGGCATCTACAGGAAGCACCCTCCCTGGGCTGACCCCGAGTGTTCTCCAAGCCGGTTGTGGGGGGGGGCGGGTACAGTCAGGGAGGCCTTCCTGGAGGTAGCAGCCCTGAGTAGACTGTAGTTAGGAGTTGTTGCCGAGAGTCTGGAGGAGGCACCCCACTCACGTTCCATCTCCTCTCTCTACCGGCAGAAGTGGCTCTCCTCGCCCTTCCCCTCCTCATCCTTCAGCCCCAACACCCAGGCAGCCGAGATCTCCCCGCTGGAGGTGTTGGACGGGGACGCCAAGGCCACACAGCTCCTCCTGCAGCAGCAGCAGAAGGGGCCCTCACCCTCGACCGAGACCAGCGGCCACTCGCTGACCAGCTGCTTCACCAACCAGGGTTACTTCTTCTTCCACCTCCCCGATGCTCTGGAGATCGAGGCCTGCCAGGTGTACTTCACCTATGACCCCTGCACAGAAGAGACTGAGGAGGGCGGGCCCGGGGCGCCCGAGGGGCCTCTCCTCCCGCCCCTCCTGCCCCTGCCAGCGGAGGACGATGCTTACTGCACCTTCCCCCCGGGGGATGACCTGCTCCTCTTCTCTCTCGGTCTCCTGGGCGGCCCCGCCCCCCCCAACCCCGCCCCGGGGGGCGCTGGAGCTGGTGAAGAGAAGCTGCCCCCCTCTCGGCAGGAGGGAGCTCCCAGAGACTGGGCCCTCCAGCCCCTGGTGCCTCCCACCCCGGGAGCGCCTGACCTGGGGGATAGCCAGCCACCCCCGGAGCATGCCCTACGGGAAGGAAGAGGGGAGGTCCCAGCCCCTGGCCCTGGGGAGGGGGTCAGCTTCCCCTGGGCTAGTCTCCCTGGGCAAGGCCAGGTCAGGGCCCCTGCCTCCTGCCTGACCCTGAATACTGATGCCTACCTGTCCCTCCAAGAGCTGCAGGATCAGGACCCGGCTTACTCAGTGTAGACGGATGACCAGGCAGGTCGCTGCCCACTGTTGTGCCGGGCCCAGGTGAGGGCTTTTTGTCCTCAAGCCTTGTCCACTGCTGAGTCACCCAGTGTCTAGCTACCCCCTGGACATCTCTGCCCCAAGGCCCCCCCCCACCCCCACCCAGCCCTGCACACTCAGCTGTTGACTTCCAAAACCGTCATTGCTGCTCCCTGGTTCCGTGGCCCAAGCCAGGAACTGCAGCGGGTGGGGGCACTGGGACTCCCCTCATCTGCAGTGGGGTCCCATGGCTTTTGCCTCTAAAGCATCCCTCCTCCCCAGCCCCGCAAGGACTCTTCACGGAGAGTTTTCGGGGTTCTCCAGGGATCTTCACTGTGTCCTCCTCCCTGGGTTTCGCGCCCCAGTCCCACCCCCTCCTGCCCATCCTCCACAGGGCAGCCAGAGTGCGCTCTCTGAACCACAAATACAGCTCTGCTGCCCCTTGTTTAAACCCTGCCATGGCTCCCTGCTGCCCTCACACCACTTCTTGGCCTGGCTCTTGCTCCTCCAGCATCATGCTGGGACATTCCCTTCTGGAACCCTCCCAGTGGTCCTACTGAGCCACTAGCAGCTCCCTCACGCCCCCACACCTTTGCACATGCTGTTCCCTGTACCTGCGGTGCTCTCTCCTCCCTCATCTAGGTAGGTGACAAACCCTCTGATGCCTCAAGGGTCTGTTCTGCTTCCCTTGAAGGGAGATACCGCCTCCATTAATGTGCCCAAACTTTGAGATTCAGTGCCCGAGGGGGTTCTCAGGGTCATGGGATGGCTGGACAAAGCGGCCCTGTCACTTCACCCTGCGGTGCTCTCTCCTCCCTCATCTAGGTGACAAACCCTCTGATGCCTCAAGGGTCTGTTCTGCTTCCCTTGAAGGGAGATACCGCCTCCATTAATGTGCCCAAACTTTGAGATTCAGTGCCCGAGGGGGTTCTCAGGGTCATGGGATGGCTGGACAAAGCGGCCCTGTCACTTCACCCTTGGGATCTCTTGTGACCTCGGCATGCTTAGCTCCTGGGTGCCTGCCACTGTGGCCCAAGTACAGTCGCAAATCCCTGGGGAAAGTCGACACTGGCTGGATCTTTCCATAGCGGTTTCACAGACTCGGGAGGCCTGCTGCTGGAAAGTAAACCCCTCCTAGTGGCAGGTTCTGAGGCTGTCAGAGAGAGTCTAGGCCTTTACTGGAGGGATCCCTAATGCAGCTCAGGGGCTGGCACCCCCACACCCAGAAGAGCAGCTCGCTCACCGCACTTGACGGTGCGCTTGGCACCCTCATCGTATTCCCTGGATGAATTAATGAACTATCTGGGACCACCTTGCTTGGACTCCCTGTGCCCCGCTGCCCTCATACAGGGGGCACCATCCCCCTCTGAGGTCAAGACACAGAGAGGCGAAGCCCCATGCTCACTAGGTTCCAGAAGGCCCATTCCAGCAAGAGGCTCGTCCCCTTTCACGGCCATCCTCCCGGCAACACAAACACAGACACACACAGCTGGCCCCTTCCTTCTCGGTGCTCACCACCCCCTCTCCACTTCTCTTCCCTCTGTCCCTGGCACAGATCACACCCGTGATGTCTGCCACAACCTTCCTCTCACACTAGAAGCCCCGGCGAGGAAAGGACTGTCCCGGGTCACCGAGTTGTGAGCGCGCTGTGCCTGCACTTATAGGCCCTGCGCCTAGCTGATTGGGTGGGTACCTGACACAAGCCCACCCATAGGCCGACAAGCAGCTTATGAACTGGCTCAGAACAGAAGCTCCGCCCAATCAGGGAGGCCGGGCCTGAACTGGCCAATCAGATTTCTCTCAGTCTTGAGCATTTGAACTCAGGGAAAGAGGGAGGTCCCTGGGAGCAGGTGCCTGGGGAGAAGGCGCTCAGAGAAACCTGCGGAGGAGGTCACCCCGGTTAGCAGAGGGCATCGGGCTCTGCTACCCAGAGTCCTGCTGCCAGGGGGCCTGCTGACTGTTTGCTCAAGATTCTTGTTTTCCTTATGCCTGAAATAAACTCCCCTTTCCTGAGGGTGTCTGAGTCTTGGATCGTTACCACGGAAGAGCTTAATTACCGGGCTCCTTCCCACCTCCTGCCATACCAAGCCATGTGTTCCGAGCCAAGAGGCTCCTCAGTCCGGGCCTGAGCATCAGACCCAGCTCAGTGCCCAGACCCTTGCTCTGTGTCCCAGGGCAAACTGTGAAACCTCTCTGCGAGTCAGTTTACACTTTGAAGAGTTCTTGGGACAGTTACATTTCTCAAGCCTCGGGCATTAGTGCTATATGTATTTTCAGTGACCTTTGTGGGCCATCTCTGTTATTGTTGCCTTAAAATTTTTCTTCAAATCCATTCACTTTTTTGTTTAAATACTTTTATTTAAAAAGAAAAATCTTTGTATTGCTTCTTTAAATGGAAAAGCTGATATTCACTATAAATAAAAGGTAACTATAAAAAGTAAATACAATAAAATAAAATGTCTCAACTCATTGCCTGATGGAAATCTGCTCTCTTAGTTTAAAGGGGAGCTAAGCAAGTGTTGGGAAACTGTTGAAGACATTCCAGCCAGCACCAAACGGTGAGAAAGCAAAAAGATTGTAAAAGGAATATCTTTTTTGCTAGTAAGAATCAGGTTTATCTTATTCTGTGTCTGGGCACCATCCGACATGGTCTCATGGGAAAATAAAAATAAAATATCATAAAAATATAATTGATATGTATATTCAATATAATATAAGTTAATAATATAGACAGAATACATAATAAATATAAATGAAATGAAATAAATATAATTTTAATATAAATATATTTATTATTTAATAAATGATTATATATATTTTATGTATATAATTTATATATAAAATATATAAAGATTATATATTTTAATTAAATACTTATTATATATAATTTATACGTATAATTTGTATATATAAATTATATTAAAAATCATATATATATATAATTTTTTTTTCTTCTGTGCCTTTGACTGAATAGTTGAACCAGATCATGGATGGCAATATCTGGCATTCATAAAGGGGCACCGGTGGCAGACATCCCCTAATCAATTGCACCCACACATGGCAGACATTGCTAACCGATCATGGCTGTCCTTGTCAAGTTTGAGGACAGCTTTAGATTCTGTAGGCAGGTCCCGATTGATCATAGCTGGCGCCTGGTGACATAGCTGGACCAGAGCATCCCTCAGGTTCCTTCTACAACGGAAGGTCTTATCTTTCCAGACTGATTTTCCAGGCAGGGAAAACTGAACCTGAGGTGTTGGAGGCTGGAAAGCTGAGAGGGGCCTATGAGCAGGCACGCCCAGGGAACCCCGTTGTCCCCACTATGTCTGACAAGAGACTTGAGCTGGTGGTGAGCAGAATGAGGGGCCGCCTTGCACCCGGTAGACTGATGGGCCAGAAGCTACAGTGTGACGCGTCCAGGGTGGATTAGAATTTGTGCCTCGGGAGACGGGGTAAGGAGGGAGCAGCTGGTAGGCCAGGAAAGGGTGAAGCAGAGACAGTCCTGCCTGGGTCAGATTGCAGGGAGAGGAGCAGCACCATTTGGGAACAAGGCAGCCAAGGGCCCTGGGAGATCTGTCCTCCAGGGCAGATGGCGGTGGGGGGGGGGGCATGGGTAGAGGGTGTGGGGTGGGGAAGAGGGGTGATAAGAGAAAAGGAGGGAGAGATGAGCGGCCCTTCCAGCCTCTCAGATCTCCAGTTTCTTTTTTTTTAATTATTTATTTAAGTTCACTTTCATTAATATATAGTGTATTATTAGTTTCAGGGGTAGAATCCAGTGATTCATCAGTTGCATATAACACCCAGTGCTGATTACATCATGTGCCCTCCTTAAGGCCCATCACCCTGTTACCACATCCCCATACCCCCCTCCCCTCCAGCAACCCTCCGTTTGTTTCCCATAATTAAGAGTCTTTTATGGTTTGCCTCCCTCTCTGTTTTCATCTTATTTTATTTTTCCTTCCCTTCCCCTATGTTCATCTGTTTTGTTTCTTAAATTCCACATATGAGTGATATCATATGGTATTTGTCTTTCTCTGACTGACTTATTTCGCTCAGCATAATACCCTCCAGTTCCATCCACGTCGTTGCAAATGGCAAGATTTCGTTTTTTCTGATGGCTGAGTAATATTCCATTGTACAGATATATACACCACATCTTCTTTATCTGTTCATCTGCCGATGGACAGCTGGGCTCTTTCCACAGTTTGGCTATTGTGGACATTGCTGCTATAAACATTGGGGTGCACGTGCCCCTTTGAATCACTATGTTTGTATCCTTTGGGTAAATGCCTAGTAGTACAATTACTGGGTCGTAGAGTGGCTCTATTTTTAACTTTCTGAGGAACCCCCATACTGTTTTCCAGAGTGGCTGCACCGGCTTGTATTCCCATCAGCAGGGTAAGAGGGTTCCCTTTTCTCCACATTCTTGCCAACATCTATTATTTCCTGAGTTGTTAATTTTAGCCATTCTGACCGGTTTCTCATTGTGGTTTTGATTTGTATTTCCCTGATGATGAGCGATATTGAGTATTTTTTCATGTGTCGGTTGGCCATTTGTAGGGCTTCTTTGGAGAAATGTCTGTTCATGTCTTCTGCCCATTTCTTGACCGGGTTATTTGTTTGGACTATATGGTTTCCTCATCTCTCCAGGCATCTGGTATCCCTGCTCTCTCCCTACCTTCCAGCTCCCACTCCAAGCAACTGCCAGGTCCACAGCCACTGAGCAAATTACGGCGGAAACCGTCCATCCTAGGGTGAATAACCTATTGCTGCCCTCTTAAATATTAGCATCCTGGATGACTTCAAAAAAGATCAAGAATTACATTTAGACACTGTGCCAGGTACTTACCAAGCATTATCCTTATCACCTGAAAAGACCCAGCCAGGCAGGTGTTATGTTTCCCCATTTTGCAGATTTGGAAACTGAGGCACAGGGAAATATAAAAATGCAGCTGATGGTTGGTAGAGCCGGGATTCCAGGGCCCGTACATTTGGCCACAGAGCTTTTGGCCCTTTGCAGACACGGGGCTGCACAGGGGACGATTATATTAATGGAAAAAAATAAGCAAAATTCCATCCTAAGCTTCCTGGCAACCAATTAAAAAATGAACACAGCAGCTTGCTTGCCATGACTGCAGTTGTAGTTGAAACCATCTGCACCCTTGTGACCCGGCAGCATCGCCTTGAGCTCAGATCCCTGCTCAGCCTCCTTCTTGGTCCACCTGTCCCCCACCACCTGCCCCTCTAATCCTTCCACCTCCTCGGCCAGCTATATCCCGAACTAGCTGAAGTGTCACTGAGCCTCTCTGGCTAAAGCCCATGTAACATGTCGCTCTCCCTCCACAGTTGAGGAGATTCCTTCAGAACCCTCCCATGCAGAGTATTTCCAGTGAAGACTCTGGTTCTGCAGAGGAGGGTGTGGCTGTCCCTTTACTAGTCTGTGTCCTCCACGGTCACTCCCCCGCCCCGGGCTGAGGTCTCTGTGGCCAGCGCATGGCATGAGGCAGGCCAGGTGCACAGAGGAAGATGATGAGTCTCCCACCAGCTCCTCCCTCCCTCTGCGTCCTGGCTTCCTGGAATTGTAGACTGGGTACCTCTCCCCCGAACCTGCATCTCTCTCCCCACTCAGCACTTCCGGCCTTGCTTTCCCACAGCCCTGTGCCACCCACCCCCCCCCCCCACCCCCCAGGCCCTGTGATGGGAGTGTCGTCAAGTGTGTCATACTGTGGTGGTGGAAAATATCTCTGAGCAAGCCAGCCAAGGGGATGTCCCGGGGCTGTCACAGTGGCCAGGCCCAGGCGCTGGGACTGAGTGAAGTTTAATCAACAACCCAACCGCCTCCCCCACAACCCCCCAACAACAGTGGCCCTGAGATGGTAGGATGCAAGGGTGAGCGCCCAGGGTTCCGGTGCCCCCATCCAAACTCCCTGTTTGGCTTTGTCCTCACCTGTGATACAGAACTCTGAATCTCGGTCGTTCCTGTTTTACTGGATCGCTGAGAGATTGTGTGCGATACTAGACGTGCTCACACTTTAAAATTAGTGAAAAGCCTGCCCTTATGAGTGCTAAAGTCCTCCCGGTTTAAATCCTCGCTTCACGGAGTTCTAGCTGTGTGGCCTGGGGCAAGTCATTAACCACTCTGCCTTAGTCTTCTCATCTATAAAATGAGGGTAAGAAGAGTACCAACCTTCTCCCTCATGGCGTTGTCGTAAGGATCAAGTGAGTTAATAACACAATGCGCTTGGAACAGAGCCTGGTGCACGCTAAGTGTTCCATAAACGCAGCTTTTGAAGAGACCCAAAAGGCCTAGAATGCTCCGCGGTGGCCCTCACGGGTCCCTGTCCCCACAGCAGTCCCTCCCAGCACCCCAGCACCCGCCACAGGATGTTCGCTGAGTGAATATGCATATTGGTGGACAGGCGAAGGAAGGAAGGAAGGAAAGAAGAAAGGGAGGGAGGGAGGACAGGAGAGCTACAGGGAAGGTCTACGAACCTGGACTTGTATATAAATTGGAACCAACATGGATGGCAGACGGGACAGAGCCTATAGGCGCTGGGACCTCTCACAGCCCGACCAGGGTTACCAGCAGCCCTGACGACATGAGTTATCCAGAGGAGAGAGGCACTTGGGGGCCCTGAGCCAGTGCTGGATGCTTCCTCTGAAGGGCAGCAAGAAAGCGGCTCCTTGGAGAACCTTCTGCGCCTCCAGCCTTGGCTGGTGTGCCCTCGGATCTGGACCCTCAACCGGAACTGCCTGGAGGGGAGGAGCCTTGGCTGTAACAACATTTTGAGACCAAAAAAAAAAAAAAAAAAAAAGTACACCTATATGTTGAAACTTGGGATTCTGTGTGCCTTGGAAATTTTTATTGACTATCTGCCTGATGGCTTGTATGTATAGAGACACTGCCCGTCCTTTTATTTTATTCTTAAAATTTTATTTTGGGGCAGAGTCCGGGGAGGAGCACAGGATGGGAAACAAGTCATTTGGGTTCTGGTCCCGGGCTTGCTACAGCCTCGCCAACTGACCTCCCCCGACCAGCGTCTCTGGCTCCCAGACTGCAGGGAGGGAAGCACAGTGGAGAAGGCCAGGCTGGGTGATGCAGGAGGAGTTTCCATTCTGTGTCCCCAACCGACTGTGCCTTGAGGTGGCACCGCTCAAACCCCAAGCCCCTGATCGGAAGCCACTCCCCTGACCTTTGGCTGGGAAAGCATCAGGGGGCCCGGTCAGGGCCACGCCTCCCACAAGGGCCAGAGGCCAGGACTCAGGGCTGGGACAGAAGGGGTGAGGGGCCCAGGCGTGGTGGCATGTCAAGGAGGGAGGGACACGGACACAGAAGGGGGGCATCTGGGGGCTCCGACATCAGGGGGTCCTGGGTTTGAATCCCAGCACTTCCCCGCTCCTTGTGATGAGAACGAGTAACATCTGCCTTCTGAATCTTCACTTCCTCGTCTGTAAAATGGGGTCAAGTGGCCATTTTTCTTATTAGGGGATGAGGCCAGTCCTGTGTCTGGTTAGCTGTATCGCAAAGCCACAGAGTCTCCGGGGCCTCCATAAGGGTCCCAGAAGCCCTTGGAATCCCCCTCCGGCTGAGGGAAGTAGGGCCACGGGGGCAGTGACTCCCGAGGGGTCTCACACTTGAATCGATGACAGGCCATCTGGACGGATCTGAAACGCTAAGGAACACCCCTAAGTACCCCTGAGGGCCTGGTCCTCTGCCTGCTACTGAGAGCTCAGTCTGTCGTCTGTCCCGCTGTCTTGTCTTCCCCGGGCTGGGCGGCGTCCTTCAAGAGCAGGGATCAGGCCTGGTTTGTTTCTGTGGCCTGGGAGCCCAGCCCAGGCCAGCCCCGTGTGGGTGCCGACGCCTGCTTAATAAGTGAGCCAGCGAGTCGCCGTGCTGGGCGGAGGTGACAGAGGTGGCCTCCGGGGACCCCGCCTGGGCAGCCTCTGAAGTCTTGGTCGAGGCAACGGGAGAGCTGTGTGCAGCTCCCGGAGCTTCCTTTCCTCCCAGCCACAGGACGGCTGCCCGGGGGGCCCCAGAGGCACGGGAGGGAAAAGAGGCAGGTTAAAGCTGTGTTTCTGTGGGAGGAGAGCGACGGCGGTAGTAGCTCAGGCGTGGAGACGCAACACGCTTCAGAAGCGATGTGAGGACTCAGGGTTACATGAACCTTTGGAACGGCATCCGTGGCATTGTCAATAACCCGCCTGTTCCCACCCCTCTTCCCCTTGAACTGTGGCCCCTAAAAGATATGTTGAAGTCCTGGTACCTAGGAATGTGACCTCATTTGGAAATAAGGGTCTTTACGGATGTAAATCAGGTCATTAGGTGGGTCCTAATCCGATATTAACTGGTGTCCTTATACGAAAGAAGAGACTCCGAGACAGACACACACGGGGACAAGGCCATGTGACATCAGAGGCAGAGATTGAACGAATGTCCAGGATTGCCAGCAACCTCCAAAGCTAGGAGGAGGCAGGAGCCATCCTCCCTTGGAGCCTTCAGAGAGAGCCTGGTCCTGCCGACACCTTGATCTTGGACTTCTAGCCTCCAGAGTGGTGAGAGAATAAATTTCTGCTGTTTTAAACCACCCGATTGGCTGTACCTTGTTAGGACAGTGCTCGGGAACTAATTCATTACTTGGAGCTTAGGGCAGTTCGGTCTTCCCAAACACCTGTTCAGGCAGCATCTGGTAGGGGCACATGGAGACCGGCCCCTCAGCCCCCACCGCAGCCCCTGGGCCTGTGAGCCTGCATTTCCTCAAAGGGATTCAGAGAGAGGCTCGGCCAGCAGAAGACCTCCTCCAGGGAGGGCTAGACTCCCAACTCCACCCTCAACCCCAGCCTTGAACCCTGAGGCATGGCTGACCCACTGCACAGGCTGACTGAGAGGGGTGGCCTTCCCATTGTCTCCCAGGCTGATCCCCACTGGAACAGTAGCACAGAACCATCGCTTCCTGCGCTGGATTGAATAGTGTTACCCCCGCCCCCCCCCCCCCCCCCCCGACACACACACATTTTCATGTCCACCTGGAACTTGTGAACGTGACCTTATTTGGACACAAGCCCTTTGCAGATGGAAGCAAGTTAAGATGAGGTCATGCTGGATTAGGGTGGCCCCTCAGTCCAATAAGATTGGTGTCCTTAAAAGTAGAGGGATATTGGGCACAGAGACCCAGACACACAGGGAAGAGACCACATGAGGAGGGAGGCAGAGACTGGAAGGATGCTTCTACCAGCCAAGACACGCCAAGGGTTGCTAGCAATCCCCAAAAGCCAGGAAGAGGCAAGGAAGGAAACTTTCCTAGAGCCTCCAGAGAGAGCACAGACCTCTGACATTTGATCTTGGCCTCCAGAGCTGTGAGACAATGCATTTCTGTTGTTTTAAGCCCAGGTTATGGTAATTCCTCGTGGCAGCCCAGGCATAGGACACACCTCCCATCAGAGGGATCGGGCCAGAGCCCCTGCGCTGTGGGACCCGGGGCAAGTCAACCTCTCCTCCCAGAGCCCCAGTCTCCTTCTCTGCGGATCGGAGACATGTATTCGCCACCCCCAATCCTGGACTTGAAGCATCACTGTGAAGGGTCCAGCTCGGGGCCCGGGGCTCAAAGGACTGATCGTATTGTCATCGCGAGAGGTGACAGGAACTATCATTTGCTCACTCAGCAAGTGCGTGTCTGTCCGTCCCGTGTGCCGGGCTGGCATCCGGCAGGGTCGAGGCAGACTAAGCCTTTATCTTCATGGAGCTCCTAGTCTAAGGATGGGACAGCAGGGAGTGAGAGACCTCCGTGCCTGAGCTGCCCCCCTCATTTCCACTCCATGGCTTCAGACATGCCACTGCCCGAAGGCCCCGAGTCGTGGGCAGTTGTGAGCACCTGCTGTATGCAGGGCCCTGGGAGGGGGCGGGACCAAGAAGCGGGCATTGATCCAAAGCCATTTCATTAAGCACTGTGTTCGTTTGTGGGGCTGTGCAACAAAGATCGCAAACCAAGCGGCTCACACAACAGAAATTCATTGTCTCCCAGATTGGAGGCCGGAAGTCCAAGATCGAGGTATTGGTTCTTTCTGGGGGCTGGGAGGAAGACCCATGTCTCTTTCCTACTCTCCGGGGGTTAGCTGGCTATCTTTGGCTCTCCCTGGCCAGTGCACACATCACCCTGATCTCTGCCTTCATCTCTACCCGGAACTCCCCCTGTGTGTGTCTGTCTCCGCGTTTCCCCTTTTTCGGAGGACATCAGGCAGACCCCGACTCCACTACTCCACTATGACCTCATCTTAACTAATTATAACCCTAATTCCAAGTAAGTTCCCATCCAGAGACGCTGGAGGTTAGGATGGCCACCTATGGATTTGGAGCTGGGCATTCGGAGTGGGATGTTGAATGTCCGACCGTTTTCTTTTCAAGCCGAGAACTTTTGTAGAACATCCAGCTCCGTTGGACAGAAGTCAGATGTGTCTCCTTCATGTCCCTGTCCCCAGCGTCTGGCACAGTAGTTGGGAGTTACATTTCACCAGGGCCGAGGTCTCTGCAAATTTGGGTTAAAAATGCTGTTGTGAGAAGTAAATGCAACAGGGGTGCCTGGGTGGCGCAGTCAGTTGAGCGACCAACTCTCGGTTTCGGCTCAGGTGGTGCTCTCGGGGGTCCCAGGATCAAGCCCCACGTGGGGCTCCGCGCTCAGCACGGAGTCGGCTTGTCCCTCTCCTTCTCCTCCTCCTCCTCCTCTCTCTCTTTCTCTCTCTCTCTCTGGAATAAATAAATAAAATATTAAGAAAAAAAGAGGAAGTAAATGGAATAGCCCGCGAAGCGCTGGGCATAGGGCCTGGCCTTACGGTGATGCCCTCCACAGCATCAGCCAGGACCTGAGGGCCGTTACCATGAGGCTGCAGGGGTGTGAGACGGAGGACAGCAGGCTGCCCCCACTTCCAATTCCACTCACCCCTGGGATTAAAAGAGAGGCCTCCGGGGTACAGGGCACAACTCCTGCAATTTATATTCCCTTCCATCTTTTCCTGTCTCCAACAACCGAGCTTTATCATCCCCCGTCCGCATCTGACAAGATGGCAGCTTGGGGAGGCGACGTGCCTTGCTGGGTCACTAACAGGGGGAGGCAGGGGACTCCAGCCAAGGCCTCTAACTCTCCAGCCTCTGGCTGGATCCTGGTCACCTCAGTGTGGTGGGTCCACTGAGGCCTGTCCTTCCCGGTCCTGCTGGCTCAAGCCTGCTGTGCGCCCGGGCCTCGAAGCCTCACTGACCAGGCCTCCAGGGAGCTTCTCTGTCCCTAGAGCCCAAGGGGGCCCAGGGTTAAGGTGACATGCAGACTGCCTCGGGCATTGAAGCTTTCGTGCTGTCTCTGTGTGCACGCGTCCCTCTGCCACGGGGAAAAGGGCGTCCAGGGCACGTGGTTGTCCACTGACAGAGGGAAGCCCTGACTGGGTGGGAGGCTGTCCCCCCCGGCCCACGGCTCCCTGAGCTCTCGGGGAGTTGGCGCCATCGCCCCTTGCACCCTTGCTTTCAAACAGCCCCCTCAGCACTTTGCTGCCCCCCTCCCGTGTTAGCCCCTCCCCCCAAGGCTCTGGCCGATCAATGGCCCGGTGGCCGCCAAGTACAGAGGACCTCGATTGCGCAAGATCTTCTGCTTTACAGACTGTCCGGCTTCTAGCCTGCCCAGTCCAGGGCCTGGGCCACTTTGCCTCCTGAGGGACAGGATGCGGTACGGAGACAGGGCTCGGGTCTCTTCGCCCCCTGCCCCTGACCAAATCCCGTCCGCCTTGGAAAGCTTGCAGGGGGGTGGCGGGGCCCGGGAGGAGGGGAGGATGGAGGGAGGAGGGAATATTGCCCGGGGCGGGGGCGGCGGGGGCAAGGCTGGGGGCCTCAGTCCCAGGGTCCCCTCAGGGCAGGCCTGAGGAACAGGAGAAGTGAAGGAAGGTGTCCCCCGCCCAGGTTCCCCGGGCCAGCCCCTCTGCAGCTAGCACGCGGTACAGAAATTGTGCCCAGGGATGCCTGGGTGGCTCAGTCGGTTAAGCGGCTGCCTTCGGCCCGGGTCATGATCCCAGGGTCCTGGGATCGAGTCCCACATCGGGCTCCTTGCTCAGCAGGGAGCCTGCTTCTCCCTCTCTCTCCCTCTGCTTGTGTTCTCTCTGTCAAATAAATAAAAAATCTTAAAAAAAAAAAAAAAGAAATTGTGCCCAGACCCCCGCGCTCGGACACCCACTCTTGACGGACACACCCCAGGAGAGGATCTCTCTCTCTCTCTCTCTCTCTCTCTCCCCCCCTCACACACACACACACACACACACACACACACAGGCACATGACGCATGCACGCACGCCTGCGGCAGGCCCGTAAGAGCACTTGAAGGAGCACCCCTCACCCTTGCAGCTGTCCTCAACCCTGCCTGCTCCTCGGGGCACATGGCTACGTGGCCCAGACATGCTGGACACCCCCACTCCACACTCACACACTCCACGCTCACACACCTCCCCCTCCTCACACACATCCCTCACTCCATACTCACACCTCACACCCCTTTACGCTCCACATACACATCTCACGCTCCACACACATCATCCTACTTCACACTCACACACACCCTGGGACCCACATAACACAGCACACAGGGTTCCAGGTGGGCAACCCCCTCGTGGGGTACACACCAGGAAACCCCGGCTTACAGCACATGCTTCAGAGCCACTGGGGTCAGCCCCTCCATGTCCACTGCGGCTCCGCTCACTAGCGCTGGAATGTGAGCCACACTTGTGAGCTCAGTGGTCTGGTAGCCACGCTACAAAATATAAAGAGAAGCAGGTGTTTTGACTTTTAGTGATGTTTTTATTGAACCCAATATAGCCCCCATGCTATCATTTCGACATGTCACCATCATGAAAAATTCTTGTTGAGCTAGCTTACATTCTTTGTTTGCACTAAGTCTTTGAGACCTGGTGTATATCTTACCCACAAAGCATATCTCGGGTCAGACTGGCGGCATCCCAGGGACCCAAAAGCCACATGTGGCCAGTGGCCATCAAAATGGGGAGCACAGCTCTAGAGAATCATATAGTAATTCAAATAACTTCCATCGGATCAGAAAATAGCATCAAACCCCACCCCCATCGCACTTTCTCCTTTTCTGTCCCTGGACCACGTGGGCCTCCTGTTCTCTCTCTGGCCACTGGCCCCTCTGGTCTCACCAGTCTCGGTAAGGAGACCCTCATGAGCCCCTGCCCCACGGCACAGGCCCCTCTGCACAGCCCCCCACCTCGGTCCTCAGCCACCCCCACCTCATGCTCTAGGGGACCAGGGGCTGTAACCAGGCAGGAACGTCACCAGGCAACAGGCCTCAGGGGAGAGCTCCGATCTCCTGCACCTGCCCGCCAGCCTCTGGGGTGCCCACGGGGCGGGGTGGGGTGGGGCGGGCACTGCCTGGCTCCTGCCTCAGCCTGTTTACCTGTGCTCAGTCACAGTGCCGGCCTGAACCCGGCAGAAGGCCCATGGATCCTGGGGCCACAGGCCACAGGGGACAAGGGCCAGACACCCTGGCCATGGCTCTGGGCCATTGATCCAGCCCAGGCTGGCTGGGTGGGGGTAGGGAGACCTTGGCCTGGACAAACAGAGGCTCTGGGGCCTGCGTGCCGACCCGGCACCCACCTGCCACTCCCAAAGGTAAGCGGAGGCCTCCAGAACAGGGGACCTGGATCCAAGAATGACCCGGTGACTGTGTCCATTTGGAGAGCCAGGCCTGGCTCCCTGGGGCTGGAGCCATCTGCCCAGGTCTACAGGGCCTCATGGGCCAGAGAGTGACTGGGTAAGCAGAAGCGGAGGGGTCCACAGAGCCGGGCTTGAGGCAGGACAGGGTGCCGTGAGGCCAGGTGTGTGGAGAGGCATGGGGGCAGTGGAAGGGTTACGGGCTTTGGGTGCTGGGAGGCCTGGGTCCAGGTGGGGCTGGTGGACTCTGGAGCAGGGACTGGGCGGAGGAGAGGCGCAATTTGCCAGGCTGAGCACCGCACCCTCACTCTGCAAGATTGGACGTGCCCCCCTCCGTACCCTCACACCTCCCTGGGCTTCCTGGTGTGGGAGCCAGGCCCAGAGCCTGACGCCGGGCTGAACAGGGGATCCTTAGCTCCCAGGCTCAGAGTTGAATGCCCCTGGCTCTGCATGCATGCGTGAGTACGTGTGCGTGTGTGTGTGTGAGTGAGTGTGCACACACTCGCGCACATGCACACATGTGGAAAGTGTGAGCAATGCATCCATGAGTTTGTGGGTCACACAGATGTATGGGTACCTCAATGTGTCTCCATCTGTGCACACCTATGTATGCGTTTGTAACGTATTTGTGTTTGCGGAAGGGATTTCCATGCACACAGCCCCACACTTGGGCACACGCAAAGCAGCTTGTTGCAGGGATCTACTCCAGGCCCAGGGAGTCTCACTGGAAGCTGCCCCCCATGGCCCCAGATCAGATTTCTGGTTCTGTTCCTCCCCGCTCTGCCCTGCCTCAGATGAATGACCCCAGCAAGTCATTTTATTTCTCAGCACCTCATTTCCCCCAGCTATTAAATAGAGATAAGGAAGCAAACATCCCCGGCTTCTGGAGGCTGAAGGAGAATGTGGTTGGCGACATTGCCCAGCAAAGGGCTGGCAGGCAGGGGGAGGTCCAGGCCCGCCCCCATGAGCTCAGCTTCCAGTGGGCAGCCTGAGGACACTCCAGTGGTCAGAGAGCAGGAAGAGCAGGTGCCAGGGAGGGGGCCAGGTGCTCGGGTCAGAGAAGAAGCTTCAGCAGCACCCACCATGTCACTTGAGGCACGTCCAGTGTCTCCTTCCAGGGTCTTACCATCAGGGGGGCAGAGAATGCCCCCAAGGTGAAGCACGTGGTGATGGGGGAGGCCCAGGACGCTTCAGGGGCAGCCCAGGACGCTTCAGGAGCGGCAGTGGCTGGGCACTCTGGGAGAACTGCCAGGAAGAGGTGGGAGCTGGGCTGAGGTGTGCAGGGGTCAGCTGGGAGCTGACCAAGTCAGAGGAGGGCAGCCCAGGCAGAAGGAAGAGCGCGTGGGAAAGCCAGGTGACGCATAAGAAGTTTCAGGGTGCAAGAAACATCCACGCGCTGCTCTTCCTGCAGAGTGAGCTAAGAGCCCTTGATCCGTAGCAGGTTTCCCCCACCTTCGTTATTGATAGAACGGATAGCCGACACGTCCAGTGTCACTGGGGTGCCAAAAGGGGGAAAGAGGGAGTGGGGAGAAGGAAAGCAGGGAAAGTTGGCCAGGCCACGCGCGCCCACAGCACCCTCCAGCTGTGGGGAAGGAGCTGGGATCCCGGCAATTCAGCGGCTCGACGGCAATGATGGAGGCCGAGCTCTGCACAGGAGCAGGCCCGCCGTGGGGGGGGGGGGGGGGCAGCACACAGCCGGAGAGGAGACAGACAGAGGACACGGAAGCCTGCCATGCAATTGAGGTCGCGAGAAGTGCTACGAAGAAATTGGAGCAAAGACGTGAAGGAGGGAAAGGAGGAGGCCATGGGGCAAACTGAAGGAAAAGCGTTTCTGGCCGAGGGAAGAGCAAGCACAAAGGCCCGGAGGTGGCACGTACTTGACCTGTGGAAGGTCTGGCAAGGAGCTGGGAGTGGCTGCGGCGGCGGCGGAGGGTGGGAGAGGACAGAGAGACCAGGGCCATGTCACCTAGGCCCTTGAGGGCTGGGATCTGGGCTTTGGGCGCTGTTCTGGGTGGATGAGAGCCGTGTGGGGCCCATGAGCAGGGCACACGGTGAAAAGTCCACTCGGGTGATCGTGTGGGGAGTCTCTAGGGAGGGTGACCAGACACCTGGCTATATAGCAGCAGTCAAGGTGACAGATGATAGCGACCCGGATGATGGTGGGAGCCATAGAGGTGCCAGGAAGGGGTTGGGTTCTGGGGGCAGTTGGAAGGTAGAGCCACAGAACTTTCTGATGGGCTGGACCCTCGAAACAACGGGGGTTGGGGAGGGAGAGGTCAGCTGGGAGCTGGCCAAGTCAGGGGAGGGCAGTATAATAGTAAAAGACAAGAGCAGGGGGTCACCTTCACAGCTGTCAATTGTCACAACTGTCCATCTCCTGCTGGGCTATCAGCCCCGAGGATGGGAGTGAGGTCTCCTATCCCCCAGCGTGCCCCCCCGCATGCCCAGAGCAGAGCCTGCACCAAGCAGGTGCCTGACAAAAATGGAATGTTTCAGTAACCAAAACCAGGTCTCCATACTCGGACGAGGCTTGCAAGTCCCAGCTCCTAGCCTCCCAAGTCCCGCCTCCTGGAGGTGGCGACGTGTAGGAGAGAGCACTGCACCAGGAGTCTGGAGACCCAGGGACCCGAGCCCTTCATTCTTTCCTTTATGTAGCAGGGCCTGCCTGTCCTGGGTTCTATGGGAAAGCAGGGGTGAATAAGACACAGACCTGTCTTTCCTATGGAGGAGAGAAACAGCCAAAAGCCAGGCATACTAAGGGCGCTCAGTCGGTTGAGCATCCGACTCTTGGTTTCGGTGATCTCAGGGTCATGAGATTGAGCCCCATTGTCGGGCTCCACACTTGGCAGGGCGTCTGCTTGAGATTCTCTTTCTCTGCACCCAACCCCCATGTGTGCTCTCTTTCTTCAATAAATAAATAAATAAGCAAACAAACAAACAAATAAATCTTTAAAGAGCACACACACACACGCAAGCCAGGCATACTGTTGATCTGACCAAGGGCTGCCCAGGAGAGGAGGCAGCTTACTACCCAGGGCCTGGGGACCCATCCCCGGGCTGGTGGCCTTGCACGGGGCCTTTGGGGAAGCCCTGCAGTCCTCAGGCAGAGGGTGCGGCTGCACAAAGATGCGGTTTTGTAGGCCTGCAGGGTGATGTGCATGATGGCACTTAGCCGTCAGGGGACTCTGAGGGGAGCCATGAGGGGACTCTGAGCAGGTGGGTGGCTGGCGGTGGGCAGGGAGTGAGGGCTTGTTGGAGGAGGAGATGAGAGACAGGGAGCCCAGGGAGGAGTCTGCCCCAGGAGTCCAGGTGGGAGGTGATGGGGAGCCCAAGTGAACTGCTCCCCTACCCCACCTTGGGCTGTATTTAATCCTGGGTTTTTACACAGTGGCTTTTCTAAAAATGGGCTCCTCCAAGATGCTCACAGGCCTCCCAGATGGGTGTGAGGGGCGCTTAGGAAGGAGATGAATCCATGGAGTGAAGGCCTGGTCTGGGGGGTGAGGAGAAGAAGGGAAGGGAGGCCTACTGAACATCCTACCCTGGACTGCTCCCTCTTGGCGCCTCCTCTGGTAGACCTCTGACCTTCTCCGAGCCTCATTTTCCCCGCCAGTACCCTGACGAAGCGGGGGTCAGGGCGATACTCTGGAGACACACTGCTTGGCTTTGCAACCTGGCTCTGCTGCTAACCAACTGGGAGAACTTGGCCGAGCTGCTCAGCCTCTCTGTGCCTCAACTTCCTCATCTGTAGAATGGGGATAATAAAGGAACCTACTTCCACAAAGTCCCTGTAGGTGTACATGAGACAGTGTGTAGAAAACAGTTGAAACACACGTCCACTCTTGTCACCTCTGGGCACCCAAGTCCCCAGGGCTCTGTGAGTCATCCTGAAATAGCTCCTTGGTGATCCAGACTCAAGAGCAAACCAGGGGTGTGGCCAACTCTGGCAGAAGGGTGGACTTGGGCTGAGAGAGGGCAAGGAGCCGGCCTGTCACCTGGGTGCTCCCTGATCTAGCCCTACTCAGCTTATCAGCATGGCCCATTTCTCACCAGGGATGCTGTGGACACTTTGGGCAGCAGGCGGGGCTGTCCCCACCATTGCAGGATATGTGACCCCGTGAGAGCCAGCAGGGCCTAGCCCATGTGTACTGATGTCCTCTGGTTAGGGGTGGAGGGGGTCTCAGCACAGCTGAGAATTGCAAGCAGTCCCTCCTCCCTTGCACTGGATGGGGACACTGAGGGTCACTGTGGCTCAGTGCCAGAGACGCTTAACTGAGAACAATGCTAGGAGGAGCGACAGGGAGCAGGGAAGCAGGGAGGAGAGCCAGGAGGCCCCTTGAATCCAGGAGGACTTTGAGCTTCACTGAGGAGCCCCTTGTTCAGAAAACCCACTGTGTGAAAACCCAAGACACAGCCCAAAGGAAACCCCACCCACCCCGACACACATACACATCTGGGGATGTATGTTAAAGCCACTGTATGCATGTATGGATGCAGTAAGAGGAAACTTCTCGGTGGTCTAGAATCCTTGCTCTGCCAGTGGGTGGGTGGCTGGAGGGCCTTCTCTGTACGGCGGGGAAAACCCGCCTGAGAAGCTGAGCAACATTCAGAAGTTTCCTTGTGCGCGCGGGGTGGGGGATGGGGTCTGAAGATGCAGATGCAGACTCAGGGCACTGAGAGGGGCATCACTCAGTTATTAATAAATCCTGATTGTTCATTAACAGCTCATTTAACAGGAAGCAGCCCAGGGTGGTGGGAGGAGCAGGGAGTCAGACCCCTGGGCTTGACCCCCTGCTTTCCCGCTGTGTGTCCCTGGGCCAGTGGCTTAGCCTCTTAGTCCTCCAGAGACACGAGTAGCCGGTCTACAGACATTTGTACTCCAGGTACTCCAGTTGTGGCTATCATCTCCGTGGGGCTCGGGCCCGGAAACCTCCACCTGGCCTCTGACCATGGGGGCGCTGGTGCGGCTGCAGAGGTGGGGGTTCTGGAGCCAGATAGGGTCCGGCTCTGCTGCTTGACCTCTGGAACCAGCTGCTCTGAGGTTTGCTTTCCTCCTCTACGAGCTGCCTCGGAGCCCACTCTCAATCACCGCTTCCTGGAGTTAGGCTCTTCCTGTCCGAGACGAAGGGAAGCTGTCTTACTTCTGTGTACCTCTGATCTTTGGCAAAAGCTCCCTTGCAGATGTCAGGCCATTTCCAACCCCGGTCTGTTTCTCCACCAGGATGCCTGTGGCCGAGGCCCCCCAGGCAGCTGGGGGACAGGGCGACGGAGGTGATGGTGAGGAGGCAGAGCCGGAGAAAGCAGGGATATTCAAGGCCCCTGAGGACTCCAAGAGAAAAGTCCGGGACTACCTCCGCCTGACGCCACTGTGGCTGGTCCTCGTTGTGCTGGCCTTGGTGGGGGTCCTGCTCTGGTATTTCGTAGGTAAGCAGTGGGCCCTTCTGGGCGAGGCACCTGGCGAGGACTTGGGATGGCTGTGGGGGTGTAGCAAGACAGGCCAGAAGTCCAGGCTCAGCAATGCCTAGCAGCACACTGCGTGAGCTTGGGCAAGGCACCTCTTCTCTGAGTCCTCTTTCTGTCCCGTGAGATGGGAGAGCTACCTCACCTATGTTCCAGGCCCCGGGGCTCAGGCGAAGTGCAAGGTCCTTGCTGGCGCCAAGTGCCCCCAGCTCCCACCAGCTGGGGAAGGAATGCTCTCACAGCACCCAGCTCTTGTGAACCAACAAGCAGGAGGATTGTAAACATTGTCTCCCCTTGCCCGCAGCCCTCCTGGGCTGTCCCTGGGCTCAGAGCCAGTTGGCTCTGTGGGAGGAGGCCCAGTGGTGCCGATGGTGCCTGGCACCAGTTAGCACCTCTGCTCACTTGAGCCCCACCTGAGAACTTTTCTAAGGTGGGGACCACAGCTCTGTCACCTCTGGGTCTCCAGGGCCCCAGCATGAGTGGGGGAAAAAGGGAGGGAGAGACAGGACTCAAGTACCCAGGGGGGTGTCCTTGTGCAGAGCTGGCTTTCATATCCCAGCTTGGGCACACTTACAATCCAACTCACAATGAAACGGTGTCCAGAGCAGGCAGGTCGTGGCCCCTCCCTTGTCCCGAAGTCCGGCCTCCCCCCTCTGGTATCACAGCCCTCAACTAGTCCCCTGGAGTCTCAGGAGCCCCTGGCCCATGTTCTGGGTCCATTTGTCTCTCCTTCCATTCTTTCACTGATGCATGCATGGACTCATTCATTCATTCAATAAACACTCTTGAGCACCTGCTATGTCCTCCTCTGAAACCGATGGAGAGTGTACCTCATTCCTTCAGCTCTTGGCAATAGGAAGGAACGGATAAACCTCTGGTGCCGATGGAAACACTCCCCTACATTGTGGAAGACTCATTCCCTCATGCATTTATTCATGCATTCAGTACCAGGCACCCTCTGTGTGCCAGGCTCTGGGCCAGGCTCTGGAGAGAGGCCCTGCCCTCACCAGAAAGCCTGGCATGGGCTAGGACAGAGGAAGCCGCGGGCCTGGGGAGCCAGAGTGGAGACAATGCACCTTGCCCAGGGGATCAGAGCCTTTCCATAAATATTTGTACTGGCTAAATCTCGTGGTGGCATTTCAGGCCCCCTGAAAGGAATGGGGACCCACTATGGAGCATCATCAGGTTGATCCTAGGCCCAGCTCCGGAGGGCGTCGG
Organism: Zalophus californianus; assembly: GCF_009762305.2. NCBI lineage: Eukaryota > Metazoa > Chordata > Mammalia > Carnivora > Otariidae > Zalophus > Zalophus californianus. The sequence goes on from NC_045603.1 coordinate 11,097,574, forward strand.
GGTAGGGGATGTCTGGAATCAGCCCCTGGGCCGATGCTGTTAGGAAGCCCAGGCCTGCCTTGACTCAGAGGGGACCGCGGATCTGCTTGGAGCCTCAGAGCCAAGAGCAATGTGGGTACAAGGGGTGGAAGCTGTGCACATTTCACCACCGGCACGAAGCCAGCACCCCAAATAGCACAGGGCCACCATGGCCTCCTTAGGCAGCCAGATAATTAGTCTTCAGGGTAAACCACAGTGTCAGGCTGGAGGGCCAGGAACTCGACTGCCAATTGTCTTTCTTTGCGGAGTCTTATTTCTCCTGATTAAGCTCCAGGAGTGAATCACCCCTCAGGGAGTGGGTGCTCCATGGGGCTGAGGACCCGGGGGGGTGAGCGCTGCAAAGCCTCGGCTGGGGGAAGCCAACTCCTGAACCCCCAAAGGGATTTAGGGTAAAGGCGGCCCTTTAGGAGCTGTTTGAAGGATTCCTCCTGCCCAGGCTCAGGCTGTGCTCTGGGTACCGGGCACTGGGCAAAGAGATGCGTCTGGAAGCGGGGAGAGACAAGGGGCCCAGTCTATGGGTGCAGGAGAAGCCCCAGGTGAGGAGTCAATGACTGGCAGTCTGACCCACAAAAGGGCCCAGGAGAGGAGAGGTGGGGGCGGTGGCTGGCTTCCCCCCACCACGCGGGTAGGCCTGGGGCCCCGGGGTACATTCTACTTGTGGTGGGAGCCCTTAATACTGCCTGACTGCATTTTCCTCATACTTTCCCCCTCCTGCTCTCCTGGCTGACAGTTCATTCCCAAACCTCCCCCCTACACACACACACACACACACACACACACACACACACACACACGCACACGCACACGCACACACACACTTTGCCTCCTGCTTCAATGGACAAATGGAACCTCTCAGAAGAGAAGCCCCATGGATGTTGACCACACGCCTTTCCAGATGCACCCATGGGATCTGCCCTCCCGCCCCATCCCCACGGGTGAACCGTCCCTGCCCTTCCAAAGGCGGCTGTCCTCCAGCACAGGGGCCGGGCTCCAGCAGTGGCCCATCCCTGTACAAGCACACTCCTTGCTCCCGCACCAAATCCCGCTGGTGCCCCCCACTTCTCTGCTCCCCTTTGCAGCAAACTCCTTGAAAGAGTTGTCTCCAATTCTGCACCCCTAGTCCCTCATGCACCTTTCCCATCTGGCTCCCCTGCACCCCCCTCTCCAAGGACACTTACCAAGGTTGCCAATCGTCAGCTTGCTAGACCCGATGGCCAGTCTCCAGTCCTCATTGCCTCCCACCCATCAGCAACACTTGACCAGGCACCGCACTCCCTCCTCCTCGAAACCCTTTCCTCCCTTGGCTTCCAGGGGGCCCTGCATTTCTCTTCCCCTGGCTCATACCTGCTGCCTCTCTTCCCTGTCTTTCGCTGGTGGAGGGGCTCTCCTTCTCCCTGCTCCGCCCACTTCTTTCAGGGTCTCATCCAGTGCCCCTGGCTTTAAATGTCCTTTATACCCTGATGACTCCCAAATGTGCCTGTCCAGCCTGGGTCCCTCCCCGAGGTCCACTGTTACTGGGGCTTGCCCTCCGCCAGGAAGTCTACGAGCACCTCGGACCCCACTGGTCCAGCATGCAGCTCTGCCTCCTTTCCTCCAGACCCACCCCCCGCCCCCGTCCCAGGCAGTGGCCATTCCATCCTTCCAGGTTCTCCCCCTTACTCCTCTCTTTTACACCCCAGCCCCAGTTTGCCAGCAAACCGGGTCATCTCTAACTGCAAACTCTACCCTGCCTCCGATCGCTCACTTTTCACCACATGTGGAGGCACAGCCTGGTCCAGGCGCCGGTGCCCCTCACCTGGCCACCGGATGGGTCCCTGGATGACTGCAGGAGCCTCCTGCGGGTCTCCCGGCTTCTGCCCTTGCTTCCTTAGAGCCTGTTCTCCACACAATAGCAGAGGGATCATGTTAGAAAGCAGATCAGAGCCCCTAACCTCTCTGCTTAAACCTCCCACGGCTCCCACCTCACCCACAGTAAAACCAAAGTCCCCCGTGGTCGGCTAGACTCTGTGTGGTTGTTCTCTCCCCGTCTCATTGCTTCCTGCTCTCCTCTCCTTCACTCTTTGCTGTTTCTGAAATCCACCAGATGAGCTCTTGCCTCAGGGCCTTTGCACTTGCTGGTCCCCCCGCCTGGACCGCTCTTTCCACAAATTAACATCCACGTGACTGACATCATCACCTTCTTCCCTGGCCTGTATGGGGCAGCCCACCCTCCTCCCTGACTCCCACAGCACTTACACCTCCAATGTGTTGTATACCATGCTTGTTGTTTATTGTCTGACTTTTTCGCTAAACTACAAGTTCTTAAGGGCAAGGTTTTTTTTTTTTTTAAAGATTTTATTTATTTATTTGAGAGAGAGAGAGAATGAGAGATAGAAAGCACGAGAGGGAAGAGGGTCAGAGGGAGAAGCAGACTCCCCGCTGAGCAGGGAGCCCGATGCGGGACTCGATCCCAGGACTCCAGGATCATGACCTGAGCCGAAGGCAGTCGCTTAACCAACTGAGCCACCCAGGCGCCCAAGGGCAAGGTTTTTTTTCTTTATTGTTTTATTCATTGTTATACTGATGTATTCCTGAGTGCTTTAGACCAGTTCCTAACGTAGTAGGTTCTCAAGTCACATTTGTTGAATGAGTGCATATGTGAGTGAATAGGGGTATACGCCCAGGGCTATGAATCTAGTCTCTTCACATCAGCCAAAATAGGTCTTTACAAAGTGGAAGTCGGGTGACATCACCCCTGATCTTAAGCCTCTTGTGGTTTCCTTTTTGCATCAGGTAAAGACCCAAATCCTGCCCCGCTGAGGTCCCAGCCTCTCGTCGCCCCTCCCCTTATCTGACTGCTCCAGCCAAAGAGGTTTCAGCCCAGTCCTCACCCCATTATCCTTCTGCCGCAGGGCCTTTGCATACGCTATTCCCTCTGCCCTGAAGGTACTTCTCTCTCTCCCTTCTTCCCAATGGATGCTCCAATCCTCCCTACTCAGCTGGATGGTCACCCTGACCCAGGCCCCATTTCTTGGTCATGTTCCCTCAGGTGTACCTTGGGCTCCCCTTGAAGGCACTCCTCCCAGATGGGCCTGTGGGCTATCATGCTTATCTTACCCACCACGGGCAGCTCTGCCGCTGACTTGGGTTACTAGTGTACCCCACATGGTAGGTGCGGTCGGGACAACCTGGGGAAAGGAAGGATGCATAGAGGTGTTAACCCACACACTTGACCTTCTAGGCCATGTGGGTTTCCTGGCTTTCGCGTCATCTGTATCCTGGACTGGTGATTGCGTCAGCTTCTGACTGGGAGCCCTCAGGACATGATCCATCTATGGGCCTCTTTCCTCCCTGTCACTAAAATACACTGGGTGACAGAGACGATGATGGTGGTGGTCCCTCGGAGGCCCAAGATGCTGGAGGCTGAGTTGTAGGTCTGGGTGGCAGGAGAAGGAGTGGGGGGAGACCGGGGCCTCCCCCGGCGGCCCCCTTGGTTGACCTTGTCGGTTGCGTCCGCGCAGGGTACAAGGCGGAGGTGACGGTCAGCCAGGTGTACTCTGGCAGCCTCCGCGTGCTCAATCGCCACTTCTCCCAGGACCTCGCCCGCCGGGAGTCCAGTGCCTTCCGCAGCGAAACTGTCAAAGCCCAAAAGATGGTAGGGAAGGACGGCAGGGGTGGGAGGGGTGGGGAGGGCCCTGATCAGGCCAGTCCCTTCACAGCAGCCCCTGGCAGTAGAGTCCCATTCCAGGCACAATGGAAGGGGACGTGGCATAGGGTGCTGGGAAAGGTAGGGGGCTCTGGGGTCAAAAGCACTGGGATTAAATCGTGATTGTGCCACTTGCTAGCAGCCTAAGTGGGGGGAAGACGGGGCAGTGCAAGGACGCTGTCAGGACGCCCCCCCCCCCCGTGCCCTCCTGCCCAGGGCAGTGATTTCCGGGGAGGGGGGGGCGATGATCTCTGGCGGCCAGCACCTTCCACCCTCTGGCTGTGGGACTGCACCCTGCCCAGCAGTACAGGACGGAAGTGCCGACGAGTAGTTCTTCCTAGGAACAACCCTCGGGTGGATAAATACCCCAGCTCCCTTGGCCTTGGTGAGGGGACAGTTCTGAGGATGCCCCACCGTCTCCCGGAGCTGGTTCCATGTCGGACTCTGCCTCAGCTGCCCACAGCTCTGTCCCACTCCTTCACAGCCGTGATGGCTGTCCCCCTTCCTATCTGTCTTCCTCACCCCCCACTGGGGTTCTCCAGAATCACCTCCAAGTAAACCCCTCTCCCCATGTCCTTTCCTCGAGACTAGCTTCCGGGGGACCACCCCCCCCCCCCGGCTCTCTTCCCTCCTCTGTGAAGCGGATAAGGACAGTGCCTGTCCAGAGGGTCGTAGGGTGGATGGGCTGCCGCGCACATTATTTCTATGCTGTTCAGAGTGCTTTGCAAGCCAACAGCCCTGCCGCCCCGTCCGGTCAGCAGCACTGGACCTGAACACGTGCGCACACCGGCCAGCTGAGCTCCCGTGGCTGGTGGCTGGGGGTTGAGGAGCAGCAGACTCCGGAGCCAAGTGGGGCTTTCGAGAGTTGAGGGGTGACTTTTGACAAGAGGGAGAGAAGCCATGGGGGGTCTGGTGTAGGCCAGGGCTGGTGGAGGGGCAGTGCCCAGGTATAGGGGGAGGGGAAAAGAACGGGGGTGAGTTTCGCTTCCCTGCGTGGCCACTGCCCACCGGGTGACCAGGGGCAAACTGCTCCACCCTGCAGGTTCCTGTCAAGCAGGGCTGCCTGGAAGGGCAAAGGGCCCTCTGAGGCAGGAAGGGGGTTTCTGCAGAGGGTCAGCAGGGGGCTCTTGTTTCCCCTCCTTTCAGCTCAAGGAGCTCATCGCCAGCACCTGCCTGGGTACTTACTACAACTCCAGCTCAGTCTACTCCTTTGGGTGAGTCGCCCTGGCCCCCCAACCAGCCCTTACTAGAACCTTAGACTCAAAGAACAGGAGGGGATGCTGTAGGCTTCTGATGCAATGCCCTTGTTTTTTCAAAAATGGGGAAACTGAGGCACAGAAAGGAAACTCAGCTGCCTGTGTGCGACCTCCCTTTGCTGAGCTTGGTTTCCTCATCTGTAGAATGGGCACAATGACGTGGTAGGGATCCACGCTAGACAACGGCTGTGGCGTGCTTGGGGCTGGCGCATATTCCGCGAGGCCATGGTTGGAGCGGGAGTGGGGGGCAGCCCAGCTGTGCCATGCGTACCTGCCTCTGGTTGGTAGCACGCACCCTACCCCCTCGTGCTTCAGTCCCTCCCTGTGACACGGGGAGGTAGAGAGCACCTTGGGGGTTGTTAGGAGTTTACCATGAAGGTGGACAACTGTGCCGGGGGCGGGGGGTAGGAAGCGTGCTGTGGGTGTGAGCCATGCTTGCTGGTCTCCCGCACAGGAGAAGGCGGTTGGGCAGGGCCAGATTTCTGGTCCCTTCCTACCCCTCTCACTTCTGCCTGCCTTAGGGAGGGACCTCTCACCTGCTTCTTCTGGTTCATCCTGCAAATCCCCGAGCACCACCGGCCGATGCTGAGCCCCGAGGTGGTGCGGGAGCTGCTGGTGGAGGAGCTGCTGTCCACGGCCAACAGCTCGGCCCCTGCCCCCTACGGGGCCGAGTATGAGGTGGACCCCGAGGGCCTGGTGATCCTGGGTCAGTACTGGGGACGGGGGTGCGGGATGGTGTGGCCAGGGTGGCACAGGCTGCCTGCCGGGGCTGGATGCTGTCAGGGTGGGCCACCCAGCGACCCCCGAGCCAGGACCGAGGCCAGGCCGCGGGGGGGCGGGGAGGGGGTCGGTGCCCCGGGGTCAATCTCAGACAGGCTGGCTCTGATGGTCTCTTCTATTTTTAGTTTCATCTTTCATTTTGTTTTCTTTATTTACTTTTGGTCTTTGTTTATTTGTTCGTTCCTTTCAACAGAAGCCAGCGTGAAAGACATAGTTGCCCTGAATTCCACGCTGGGTATGCTCTTTTGTTTCTCCTCTCCACTTCCTTTTGAGTTGCTGTTTGGCTTGGCTTGGTCAAGTGTCAGGGGACCACATGGCTTCCGGTGGGAGCAGGGAGCAGTGACCTGGGGTGACTCAGGGGGTGCCATGGGGGACTTGGTGATGAGTCCCGAGACAGGCTCGGGCCTGTGGGGGGAGGGGAGTGTGTGTGTGTGTGTGTGTGTGTGTGTGTGTGTGGCCCGTGTGGGGTGTGAGAGTCAGTAGCAGGTTTAGGTGCACATAAATGTGACTACTTTTTTTTTTAATTTATTTATTTTTGAGAGAGAGAGAGAATGACACAGAGAGAGAGATACTGAGAGGGGTGAGGGTCAGAGGGAGAAGCAGACTCACTGCTAAGCAGGGAGCCCGATGTGGGACTCGATCCCGGGACTCCAGGATCATGACCTGAGCCGAAGGCAGTCGCTTAACCAACTGAGCCACCCAGGTGCCCGTGACTATTTAATCACTGAACTCAATTTGCTCATAAGCTAGTTTCCACCCATGGACTTGGTCACATTCAAGGATACTCCCTTCACATTCTCCTTCCCCTTCTCAGCCAGGCTCATCTGCCCTGTGCTACCCCAGTCCCATATTACCAGAGACACCCTGCTTTCCTCCCAGAGGTTCCACGGTCTGCCTCCTGAGCCCTGGGAAGCAGAGTACCAGCAAGGCCACCGTGCTGCACAACGCCAGGAAGCACTGTCCACATCGCAGTCTGTGTGACTGGAGAATCCTGAAGTTGTGCAGTGCACCACCTGTGCCACTGTGCTCTGTGGTCCTGAGCACAAGCTCTTACATTCTCAGATTCTTCTTATACTACCTAGAGTTTCTACCCAGAGCTGAGGCCAGGCGGAGGGCATCAGCCCCCTCTTGGGTAGGGAGGCCGAACTGAAGTCCTGGTGATACCCTCATCCTCTCATATCTTCCGGCTGGTCAGATGCTTATGTCCTTGGTGGATGGAGGTGATGAGGTCAAATTACAATTTTCAAACTGCTAAAATCATGATTCTCTAGCAAAACTGTAGTGAGCCACACATCAAAGATTTATTTCACTTATTAATGAGGGAACGAGTAGAATGGTAAATCTGGTTCAAAAGAGAATGTGAGAAACTGATCCACCTACCTACCTACCCACCTACCTACCTACCTACCTACCTACCCACCTACCTACCTACCTACCTACCTACCTACCTACCTACCTACTGTCTATCACCTTACACTAAACTACTACTCACATCCCCTGACCCTTGGTCTGGGGCAGGCCTTCCGGCTGCCCTTGCCCCTGCTGGCTGTCCATGTGTCCCCAGGTTTCTGTTAGTTGCCTCGTAATTATCTTTATTTGGCTCAGTGCACCTTTGGAGTCCCTGCCCTCCAGGAGCGTAGTATCTAATGGGGCAAGGATGACAACTCAAGTCCTTTTCCCAGGCTTCGTGAGCATTTCCCCCATGCCAGGCCCCATGCCTACTCTGGGGACACCAGATGACCATGTCCTCACCCCTGCCCTCAGAGGAGCTCTGAGCCCATGAGAGAGACAGACAAATAAACAGAATCTCATAACACCAAGTGCCAGTGCTAGGATAGAGGTCCCAGAGGCAGCAGAGAGGGGAAATTGTTCTGCCCTGGGGATGGGGATGGACACCAGGGGCCACCATCCAAAGCAAAGGAAGGGCCCTGCCTCAAGGGGGAGGGAAAAGTTGCTCCTGCCTTGCGGGGCGGGGGGGGGGGGGCAGGCAGCAGCCTCAGGCATGGGACATAGGTAGGAATCTGGCAGGTGGAGAAGAGGAAAGGGCACTCAGGGCAGAGGGAACAGCGTGAGCAAAGGCCAGGCAAGGAGAACTCACCGGGCACATGCATGTACTTTCTCCCAATGACCAGAGGTAACGGGGTCACCCCAAGATGTTTTGGATTATCAACAGAGACCAGCACATACCTCTCTAGTTCGCCTCAAAAAAAAAAAAAAAAGTAATTCTTAAAATGGCAAAAGCGAGGCATCAACTTGGAGCAAGATTTAAAGACGACAAACAACCCTAAATAGCCAGGCAGCTTTCCCCTGTCTCTTCCGTTTGCAGGAGTCACAGTTCTCCCCCTGGGGAAATCACTCCCCACTGGAGTCAGGATGGCCGGGGGTCAGGGAAAAGGTGGGGGAGGCAGCAGCACCTGGGCAAAGCCTGTTCACCTCCATTCCCTCATTGGTCCTTAGGGCACCGGGAGAAGGAGGTGGGATTAAGGACTATTGTAGGGTTCGTTTGCCAGAACCGAGTGGCTAAGCAACTGACCCAGAGTCACACAGCTGATGGGAGGTGGCACTGGGAACAGAGGGCAGGGTGTAGGAGCTCCCTGCACACCGGGCTGCCCCTCCCCCCATTCTGGGCCTGGTTCCCGCATCTCCACACCTTCACGGGCTACCGGGGCGGGAGGTTTCAAGGAGATACTTTCGCTCCAGGGGAGAAATTGCTCGCTGCTGGTTCCCGGAGCAGGACTCACTAGATCAAACACACAGTAGGTGCCCGACAAGGATGTCGGATGAGTGAGTGCGTGCAGGAGCAGTGTAGGTGGTGGGGCTCGAGTTCTGGCACCGGGCCACAAGCGCATGGATTCCACCCCAAGACGGGAGACACCGCGGGGTGGGGGTGGGGGTGGGGTTGCCGCTGGAGATCGAGGTGAGAAGTGAGGGCGGCCAATGAGACTGGCTCTGTCTGCGCCTCCGGGGCGGGGCAGCCTAAGGGCGACAGGTCTCAGGACTTGCTCCCCAGCCCCGCCTTCCGCCTCTCCCCACACCGACCCATAGAGCAGTCCCTAGGCGCACTGAGCACCTCCTTAGTGTGAGGTCCAGGTGCTATGCCGGGCACGCAAGCATGCATCATCCCCAGCATGTGACAACCCCGCGAGGCTGCTATCACGACCCGATCCTCCAGGGCAGCCAACCAAGGCCCAGGGAAGGTTAGGTGAGCCCAGGTCTGTCTGGCCCAGGTCTGTAAACGGGAACAATGATGGCAACTAGTTCACGGAGCCCTCCCGGCAGGTGTGCATCAGATGCTTAATGAGTGCAACCTGTTTCATTCTCCGTGTTTCCTCGTCCTTAGCTTGAGCTCACTTCCTCTACCCAGGGCTGCCTCTCTGCCCCTCTCTGCGCTCCCTTCTCTCTACCTAAAATGAAACGCTCACCCTTCTCCCCTTAATGCACAGCCACCTTGCTGGTCTCCCAGCCTCCTCAGAGTTGCTCCCAGCAGCCAGAGGAGTCTTTGATCCAAGCCCGGCCACGTCCCAGCCCTGCCTAACCCTCCATGGCTCCCCATGGCCGCGGGAGAAAGCACCTCCACCCCTGGGCGTGATCCGGGCCCAGCCTCCCTTCTCCAGCGTGCTCTCTGGCCTCAAACCCCGCCCTGGCCCCCGGCCCTTTGCTCACACTGTGACCCTGCCCCCCACCCCCCAGGTCTTCCCTGCCCTACAGCCCCCCCCCCCGGCCCCCCGCTCAGAGTCCTCACTTCCTGAGCTATTACCGCTGGGCTCTGTATCTGCCCTGGCAGTCCTTGGCGCTCCCAGGCAGTGACTGGACCTTTCTCCGGCACTCTCCTGGCATGGAGAACTCAGGGAGTGCTAAGTGAATGAATGAATGGACCACTGAGTGAATGTGTGGATGAGGAGACTGGAGATGGAAACCAGCAGGGAAAGAGAGGGATGGGACATAGCCCCTCTGGGCCGAGCCCCAACCGGCGGCTCTCCCTGCACCACCCCCACCCAGGTGAGGACCAGCTGGCCCCCCGGCCTCTCCTTCTGGCTAACAGGGCTCAGGGGGCCTGTCCCTCTCCCTCCTCCAGGCTGCTACCGCTACAGCTACGTGGGCCAGGGCCAGGCCCTCCGACTGAAGGGGCCCGACCACCTGGCCTCCAGCTGCCTGTGGCACCTGCAGGGCCCCAAGGACCTCATGCTCAAACTCCGGCTCGAGTGGACACTGGCCGAGTGCCGGGACCGGCTGGCTATGTACGACGTGGCCGGGCCCCTGGAGAGGAGGCTCATCACCTCGTGAGTCCTGGGAAGGTGGGTGGGAAGGGGGTGGCGATGCCGAGTCAAAAATCGCACCTCGCATTCGGAGCTGAGAGGCTGTGTGGCCCTGGTCCTCACTGTCTGCTGTGTGGCCCTGGTCCTCACTGTCTGCTGTGTGGCCCTGGTCCTCACTGTCTGCCATCTGAGAGACCGTGAGGCTAGGCCACAGAGCAGGAGGGATGGAGGCCGGAAATGGCTGTGTACCGTGGCCAGTCCCCCTTCCCTCCCCCAGCCTCGGTTTCTCCATCTGTAACAAAGCAGAGGTACTAGACGACCCCTCAGGTCAGCTCTGGGAGGCCACGTGGCTTGTCAGAATGCTTCCGAGTCTGGCAGCCCCCTGCTCTGTTGCTTCAGAGCTATGTGTCCTAAGGCAAGTGGCTTTGCCTCGCTGAGCCTCGGTTTCCTCACTCGTAAAATGGGTGCACAATCACACCCACCTTGCAGGGTTCTTGTGAGGATTTAGATCAAACCATCTGTGGGGCGCCTGGATGGCTCAGTCAGGTAAGCATCCGACGCTTGATCTCAGCTCAGATCTTGTTCTCAGGGCCGTGAGTTCAAGCCCCGTGTTGGGCTCCACACTGGGTGTGGAGCCTGCTTAAATAAATAATCAATCAATCAAACCATCTGTGCCAAGATTCTCGCACGTAGCAATGCCATCCATTATTACCACATGTTAAATGTATCCGTTAAATATCCAGTAACTGCTGCTGGTGGGGTGGGGTGGGGTGGGGGGCACCAGGCTGGGGCCTTCTCTGTCTGGCTTGGGCTGGCCCAGCCTCCAGGCAAGGGCGGGGATGGGACCTGCGTGTTCAGATCAAGGGAGGGTGAGCAAGGCGGTGGGGGGGGGCGGGACAAGGTTCTCCCCACCCCCCCCCACCCCCCTGCCGGGCCTCTCTGAATTCCTGGCTTTGAGGCTGCACACTCACTTGCAACACCCCCGACCCGATGACCTCAATCTGGGGTGTGCGTGGGCTGGGTTCCTGGAGGGCTCTGGGAAGCGCAGAGAAGCCAGACACCATCTGATTTCCAGGCCTGATGAGGGTGGGGACGCTTCCGGGCTTCCCCTGGGGCTTCTTTCAAGTACCCTCCCCCAACCCCATCCTGTTGTTAGGGAGGGGACCCAGCTCAGCCTCGTCCCTACTCGCGATGGCACCTAGGCAGCTCAGAGCCTTGGAGGTCTACAGTGACGGGTCAGACAAGATCGGGGGGTCGCCGCCCTTGTGTCCCAGAGCCACGAGAGGTCTTCAGGGGTGATACGGAGATAGAGCGGAAGGGACCTCGACCAAGTTTAACCCTACGGCTTGTTTCCTGGGCTCCACGCCCTGGGAGCCTGGGAGACATTTTAGTTACAACACGGGCTCTGCTGCGAAGGAAAGGAAAGAAAAGAAGCCCCAACATTAAAGCCTGCAGTGCCCATCGCAGGTGACCTCAGGTCCCTCAACCCTGAAAGCTCGTCTCCTTGCAGGGTGTAGACTGGCCACTCTGGGGGCACAGGGGTCCGGAGGGACGGGAGTCGGCTGGGATGGTCTGGGCAACCTCCTGGCCTCTCTCACCTGAGGAGCTGGCCTGACCCTCACAGGGCCTCCAGTTAGTCTCCTGGGCCAGAGAGGGTCGGAACCCTGTGCGTGGACACACAGCAGTCCACCCGACCCCCCTCCCAGCGCCCCCCCACCCCGCCCTGGCTACCTTCCTCTGTCCCTCCAGGGTCTACGGCTGCAGCCGCCAGGAGCCGGTGCTGGAGGTCCTGGCGTCCGGGGCCGTCATGGCGGTGGTCTGGAAGAAGGGCCTGCACAGTTACTATGACCCGTTTGTGCTCTCCGTGCAGCCCGTGGCCTTCCAGGGTGAGGGGTCGGGGGTCCCTCGGGATGCGAGGAGCGCCGTGGCAGAACCCAGGGCACAGTCTGGCCTTCACCCTCTTTGCCGTCGTTGGGGTGGGATGGGGGCAGAGGGAAGGTTCTGGAAGCTCCTCCGCTCTCCACCCTCCCATGCCCTTGGCCTCTGTCTCCTGCCCCCCGTTCTCCCATGCCCTTGGCCTCTGTCTCCTGCCCCCCGTTCTCCCATGCCCTTGGCCTCTGTCTCCTGCCCCCCGTTCTCCCATGCCCTTGGCCTCTGTCTCCTGCCCCCCCCGTTCTCCGACCCTCCCTGGCCGCGTCCCTTCTCTCCAGCATTCTCTCTCCCGCCCTCTTTCTGTTTATTGGCTGTCCCGTCCCCATCCAGGACCTGCGTCTCCTCTCTCGGCTCCTCCCCTGGCCCTCCTCCCTCTGCACCCGCTTGAGGCCGGAGGGTGGGTCTGTGGTCAGGAGGCCCCGGGAACCTCAGATTCACCCCCAGACCACCCTCTCTCATTCTGAAGGCGAGCCCCACAGACCCTTCCTGGAGATGGCACTCAGCTCAGGGAGGGCCACTCAGCATTTCCGGGAAGGGCTCTCCGGGCTGCCCCCTGGCCTCCTGTTCCCAGATCTCTGTCCCTCCTTCCCTGACCCCCTCTCTCGGGAAGAAGCCCGCCCTTCATGCCCTGGCTGTCCTTGGGCATGGATCAGCCAAGCAAACCTCGCAGGCTCCAGAGCTGGCGGAAGAAGGGGTTGCAGACAGGAGACCACAAACCACTGCCCCCACCCCTGACGATCTGCCTCTTGCCCTCCCTCCCCTGGCGTTGACCCCAGAGGTCCCCTGGCAGGGGCCGAGGTCCACAGCTGCCCTTGCAGGGTCCCGGCAGCCCTCTGGGGGTGCCTGCCGCTGAGGAGGTGCCGGAGCTGGCTCTGGCTGACTCCATGGGAGTCACTGACACAGCTCAGGAGACGGGGGAACAAGGACCCTGACTCCAGGGAGAGGTAGCAGGGCAGCTGGGAGCCCTCCTGATTCCTCACCCTCTCCCTGTGTGACCTCAGTCAGGTCCCCCCTCTTCTCTGAGCCTCATCTTGGAAAAGGGGCATGCCTCTCCCTCCCCCCAGCCCCATAACCTTGAGGCTCGCACAGTTGTGAACACATGAAGTAAAATGGTCAAGTGCAGCGCAATCCATGTCAATAAGCTACCATTTATTGAGCACTTACTACATGTCAGGCTGTTCAAACATTTTATGTCTATTTAATCTGCTTAACTGCCCTGTGAGGTATGTGCTATTATTGTCCCCATGTTACAGACAGATGGGGAAACTGAGGCCCAAGGTCACACCGCACCACTAACCTCTACTGTTTAATGGCAGGAGGGTGGTGGGGTTACAGCTGTCCCTCACCTGCTGGGAGGTGCAGTGAGCTGGGGCCGGGGGACCCTGTGTAACCGCTGTTCTCGGGGTCCAGCTTGCGAGGTGAACCTGACCCTGGAGGGCCGCCTGGAGCCGCAGGGCGTCCTCAGCACGCCTTATTTCCCCAGCTACTACTCGCCCAGCACCCACTGCTCCTGGCACCTCACGGTGAGCCCAGTACCCTGCCGCCCATCCGCCCCCTGCCCAGAGCACCCTGTGGACCTCGGGAAGCCCAGGTTGGGAGGGGATCAGTGTCCTGCCTTTGCTGATGCATCCGCAGGCTGAGCCCTGGATGCAAATCCCTCCGGGAGGGGGGGTGACAGGTGTGGCCAAGGTCTGCCCCTGTGGGCCACAGTAATGCCTGTTTGTTGAGTGACTGACCAACTTCAGCCCCCGCTGGGGCTCTGTGTCGGCGGGCCTCCTCCCTTTGTTGTCCTGGGAAGTGGGGCCACCAGCCCAGTGACAGCCCACAGTCCACTTTGGTGACCAGCTCCTCTGTCCCAGGTGCCCTCTCTGGACTACGGCTTGGCCCTCTGGTTTGACGCCTATGCTCTGCGGAGGCAGAAGTATGACCTGCCATGCACCCAGGGACAGTGGACGATCCAGAACCGGAGGTATCCCACCTGGGGCCCCCTTCCTCTCCCCAAAGTCACCCACCTTGGGACCCCCAGTCCCAGACCTCAGAGGGGCGGCCCTGGAAGAGAGCACAGGCCACAGCCCCACCCCTTGACCCATTCCCTCTCCTGGTCCCCGCCCCAGCCTCCCTTCCTGCCATCCATAGGTCTCAGCCACCTTGGATGGTGATTCTAGTTAGAGTGAAACGTTGCACTTCCTTGGGCGCTGTCACCCCACTGTCTGGTCCCCCAAATCCTTAAATGAGATGGTGCAGGAACCCCAGGACTCAGCAGGGCTACAGCACGTGCCCCTAAGCCCATCCCTGCGCCATTGGAGGCCCCTCCTCCCCTCTCCCACTCCCTGCTGTTGGCCAAAGTCAAGTGGCTTCCTGCCTAGGAAGCTGCGCAGCCAAGGCAAGGCTGCTTTTGCTCATCCGGCCATTTCCACAAGGACGGTCTCTCCCTATCACCCACACCGCCCGTGGGTTTCTTGCCCTGCTATCTGTGCTGCTTCTGGCCCCCTGGTGACAAAGTTTCTAAGGAAGAAGTGAGTCCCTCCGGGAGATGGGCCAGGACGCAGGGGGGCCAGGCCACATGGGGGGCCGTCCGTGGGTCAGCGGTGACGGCGGTTTTATCCGTAGGAGGACGACTGGTAAGTGCCCCCTGGGGCAGGGAACCGGGGGTCACTGGTGGCCCTGACAGCTGTGAGGAGTGAGGTGGGGGCGAGGGAGGTGCGGAGACCGTGCAGACGTGCGCTCCCCGGTCTGGGAAGAGGAGGGTGACCTGGGACGTTCAGGGGAGGGGATACTTACGATGGGAGGGGCTCCACGTCTAACGCTGGGTGGGAGCGTCCCCTAGCGGGAAAGAGGAAGAGTCAGGTGCCCTTGGTGATGGATGGGATGAGAGTTAGAGAGGGGAGGGCCAGTAGGAGGCATGGAGGGGAGCCGAAGGAGGCTCTCCCATGGCCCCGTTGTTGCGGGGAGAGAAGAGGGATCTCGAAGTAGCCTTGCAGAGCTGGGGTGGGGTCCCGGGATGCTGAAGAGAAGCTTTTGCATCTAATAGCAGGTTGGGCCTCTATCCTCCCTTCTAATCCCAGGATTTGGGGGGGCCCTGCAAGAGGCTGGGATTCTAATACGCAAAGTTCTTGATTTCTTGGCTTCACAGACTTTGGGTCTCCAAGATTCCAATACACTAAAATGGGAAGGTTCCCAGACTCTGGAATTCTTGGGTTCTGGGATTGGTGTCCACACTCACCAATGCGGACTTCACTTGTTGGTTGATCCTATTCAGACAAAAGGGGACAGGGATTGAAAATGCTCATTGGCGAGCCAGCGTGCCCTCCAGGACTTTGGCAATTTATTAGGGACTGTGATTGAAAGGAAAAGGAAGAAATGCCTGAGGTGTGACTTCAGGCCCATGCTATTCGGGGGGCTGATGGGAGATGGTGTGACTTCAAACCCGTGCTGTTTGGGCGGTGACAGGAGATGGTGTGACTTCAAGCCCGTGCTGTTCGGGGGGTGACGGGAGATGGTGTGACTTCATGCCCGTGCTGTTTAGGGGGTGACGGGAGATGGTGTGAGTTCAGGCCCATGCTGTTCGGGGGTGACGGGAGATGGTGTGAGTTCAGGCCTGTGCTCTTTGGGGGGGGGGTGACAGGAGATGGTGTGACTTCAGGCCCGTGTTGTTCTTGGGAGTGATGGGAGATGGTGTGAGTTCAGGCTTCTGCTGTTCAGGGGTGACGGGAGATGGTGTGACTTCAGGCCCGTTGCTGTTCGGGGGGTGACAGGAGATGGTGTGACTTCAGGCCCGTGCTGTTTGGGAAACAAAAGGCATCCCACATCCTAGTGTGTGGGTGGCATTTCTGGGCACCACAACCTTCATCCTCACGGAGCGCCCTGGGGACCCCCTTGCTAGCCGCCTGGGGCCTGCCCAGACTAAGGCTGGCTGGGCTCACCCCTCAGCATCAGGAGCCCACAGAATGACGGTAGGAGTGGCCCACATTTCACACTTGTGCGAATGATGATGATGTGTTTTCCTGTCACCCTCTTGACACCTTCCTTGAGGAAGGAACAGGAGGGCCCTGGGTCTGCCGCTCCTGCCCTTACCCCCACCCATACGGCTATTGCATTTGCCAGGAGCCAGGCTCACCAGTCTGTGACGTCAACGGCGTCATCATTCCGTTTCCCGGAAAGGGAGTCGAGGCTCAGCATGATTAGGTGGTGCCCAGTCGGGCCTGCAGTCAGAGCCTCTCCCACACCCGCCACCAGCTGGGAACAGGGAGGATGGTCCCCACCATGCTCCCTATGGAGGGTCTTCCCTCTCTCTCTGTGATACAGCCAGGAGGGGTTGGGCAAAGTATGGGCCCTGGTTCTAGGGACCTGTTGAGCTACTCTTGGGTTTTAAATGTGGGCCCCAGGTGGAGAGAGTCCTAATTAAAAGGAATGAGGCTGTGATGGTGGGATTTCAGGCACTAGACAGGTTCTAGTGGGATTGCAGGGGGCTCCCTCCCAGTGTCTCAAAGCACCCCTGGGCTATAGAAAGTAGGGGCTGGACAGGCCATCGAACCTAATCCTCACCCATTGTACAGGAGGGGAAACTGAGGCCTAAGACGCCTAAGCCTAAGGACTTGGCTTCTTTCGCTGGTCTTTTGCCTTTCAGTGGTGGGAGGGATTTCAGGGTGCAGCCAGGTGGTGGATGGGGGAGCGGTGGGGGAGGCCCGACGGGGCACGGCTCTCCCGTCCCTCTTCTCTCTCGTCCCACGCCTCCCTGTGCTTCATGGCGATTTGGAGATGTGTTCAGGGGAGTCTACGTGTAACTCTGGGTGCACTACCTTCCCCATCTATACAATAGAAGGGTTAGACCAGCCCCAGACCCCAACTTCTTATCATTTACACAGATGTCTGAAGAAAGACGTTGTGTTTATTAGTTCCTAGTGAAATGTCACTCCAGATGAGGCTGGTGAGGTGCAGAGAACTGAAGCCAGACAGATCAGGGTTGGAATCCTGGCTCCTTCCCTTCCTGCAGGCGAGGGCTCACCTCTCCCAGCCTCCGGCAGCTCATCTGAAAACTGGCCATGACACAGACCCCCGCCCCCCCCCCCCCGCCCCTGCCCCAGGCAAGACTAAATGAGATCTGGGATGGAGGACACTGGCTCCTGCAGGCGCAGACAGAGCACCGCTCTAGAAGGCACCGACCATGAGTTAATGACTGGCTCTTGATGCCAGGCCAGGCATGCACCGAGCTGAGGGCTTTGTGGTGCCATTTCCTTCATCCTCAACAACTTGGTGAGGAAACAGGCCCCATACTGCCTTCACTGACCAGTGAGGAACCCAAGGCACAGAGAGGCGAACTCATTGGCACCACCTCACCCAGATTGCAAGTGGGGGAAGCCAGAATTGAGCAAGGCAGTCAGATCCAGAGCGCGTGTGGGTACGCACACCCGTGCCTGTGTGCACAAGTCTGTGCATGTACCCATGCACACCTAAATGCTCCCCTTCGTGCAGAGACTTCCTGTGGGGCTCTGAGCAGCCGTGCTGGCTGTTCATTCTCTTGGCCGCGGCACTTCTGGACCAATCCACTGGCGTCCTGGTGGGAGGACCGACAGCTTCTGTGGCTCCCGCCAGTTTTGTTTTTTTTTTAAGATTTTTTTTTTAATTTTTATTTATTTGACACAGAGAGAGAGAGAGTTAGCAAGAGCAGGAACACAAGCAGGGGGAGTGGGAGAGGGAGAAGCAGCCTCCCCGCCGCTCCCGCCAGTTCTGAGAACGGCCTGGGAAGTCCCATCTCTATCTTCCGAGACCTTCGTGAAGGATCCGGGGTCCCCAGGTGGAGACTAATGTCCCCAGGCCTGCCCCCAGGCTGTTGCCCATGTCTGAGCACGGAAGGGAAGGCAGAGGTGTACCTCCAAACCATAAGCACCGGACAAACCATTTCCTTTAGTTACGATCTTTTTTGATAATGATCATCCAATGTAGATGCTGGGAAATTCTTTGAATGAGCATTTGTTGGAAAATTTACTTGTGTGGGTGGCAAAGATATGAGAAGTCTGGGGAACGGTGTTGATTTGCAGGCACAGGGTGTGTAGGGAGGGGGAGACGCAGTCCTTGGACCCAGAATGGCCATGGACAAGGGGCAACGGAGGGTGGGTTGGGGGAGAAGGTGACTTGCCCCGCAGGTGTCAGCGTAGTGATGAGGGAAGGCTGGTCCGGGCTCCCTCCGCTGGCTGGGCATCCTCGGGCTTGTGGCCTTGCTCCTCTGAGCCCTCTCTGCCTTTCCCCACCTCGCTGCTTCCTACCAGCTTCTCCCAGTGCCCATGGCCAAGACCTCATGCCCTTTAAGTGGCCTGGGGGTGGGGGAGGGACTTGGTCTAGTGAGACTGGCCGCCAGCTGCGTGGTTTTGCAGAACCTGCTTGGGCTGGGTGTCACCGCGGCACTGGCTTCCCCCTTTCGGGGAATCTGCCTCTTGCCCAGTTTCCTCTCCTGTGATGTCACTTTTCTTGTCATCTGCCCAATCATTTCCCCTGCCCTCCCACTGATGGGACAGGCAGAACCACTGGCTCTTAGGCCTGCTGGAGCCCCGTCCGGCCTGGCCTGCCTATGGGGTGGCTCTTCGGCTCCCCTGGGCCCGTGGAAGGCCGGCACCGCCTGCAGTCCCAGCGGCTCCTGGTCAGGCTGAGTGTCTGCCCCCGACGCTGGGTGCTGGCGGTGTGGTGGGCACAGCTCCTGCTGCTGCCCAAGATGAGCTCATAGCCTGACCGTGTCAGCGGCTTGCTTCCAGAGAAGTCATTTTCTCATCTCATTTCTGTTTCTCATTCCTTAAAACATCCTTCAAAGGAGATACTATCACCCCTGTTTTATAGACGTGAAAACTGAAGCTTGCTGACGCTGATGTGCCCAAGGTTCACACAGCTGATTCATGTGGCAAAGCTGGCCTCCAACTCAGCTCTGCGGCTCTGGGTCCAGCGCTCTGGTCACCATGTCAGATGCTGCCATTCTCCTTTCTTTAGCACTTGCCTTCTCTGACCCTCCTTCCCACTTAATCTGTCCTTAGGGAAGGGAATGCCTGTGTGTGTGCATGCATGCATCCATCCACCCCCCAGCCTTCCTTCCTTCATCCACCCATCCGTCTATCCACCCACCCACCCACCTTTCCATGCATCCATCCATCATCCATCCATCCATCCATCCATCCATCCATCCATCCATCCATCCACCTATCTTTCCTTCCTTCTATCCACCTACCCTTCCATCCACACACCCATCCCTCCATCCTTCCTTCATTCTTTCCATCCATCCATCCATCCATCCATCCATCCATCCATCCATCCATCCACCCACCTTTCCATCCATCCACCCACCAATCCACCTACCCACCCACCCATCCACTCTTTCTTGAATTTCTCCCTGTGTAGAGTTGTTAATATGCAAAAAAGTTGACAGGGTCCCTTCTTACAGTTTGGGTGAGGCAAGAAGGAAAAATCCCCAATCCAGGGGAGAAAGCAAGCCAGCCACTGTGCAAAAATGTGCCTCCAGACCATGCACTCTCAGCACTAGCTGAGAGGTGGGTTCCACAGCCTTCAGACTCTTGGTGCCTCTTAGAGAGGGCTCGTGGGGGAGGAGGTGGCATTTGGTGGATGGAGAGGAATTAGCCAGAGGATGCATACCCTCCCCCAGAAGTCTTTACAGCAGGATCCAGAAATGCAGATGCACACAGGGGCCCAGCTGGAGCCCAGCTCTGGGAGGCAGGCTGTGTGGGGGAGAACGGGAGAGGGAGGGACTAGTTAGCAGGGACTCACATGCTCTGCCTAATTTGGATGGCCTCTGATTACTTCCAGCCAGTGTTTCTGGGGCTCGTTTTTCAGAAGAAGCAAGAATCTAGTATATTATGTGAAATTAGCAGGCAACCGCACTTGAAAAAAAAATTATTTTAACACTGCACAGACCAAACAGACCATCCTTAAGTTAGGTGACTCAGCCTGAGTCACTAGATTGTAGCCTTTCCCTTGAACACTTGTGGAGAGCCTTGCCGCAGGAATACCGCCACCAGCCCCTGCCCCGGGCCTCCAGGGTGAGAACCACATGCTGCCTGGGGTGGGGGTGGGGGTCCTGGGGTACCAGGCTGAGCCACGGGCTGATTCTGGACTTCGTTCTCTCAGACGCCAGTAGAGAAAATGTCCTGTCAGCCCTCACTGGTACCTTAGAGTCCCTGGCCAAAGCTCAGGGTGACCACGCAGCCCTCAGATTCTTCTAGATTGAAATGTTCCACTCCTCTCTGACCTGGCTCTGGTTCCTTCCCTGTCTCTCCACAACCCCTCCATGACCGTGTGGGGACAGCGCCCCATGTCCCCAAATCTTCCACATGGTCAGGGGTACACTTGACGCGTTTCCCACTGCCCAGTATTTCCCGCCCCTAGCTCCCCTGCCCACTCCTCGGGGAAACTCTCAGGGGACAGTAATCCATTATAGCATTTGTTTGTCCACTTTAAAAGACAGACAGACGGCCAAAACTCCATTTCCTCAGTTTTTTAAAAGGCCAAGACGGGCCAGGCCTGCTTGGGGGTGCCCCCTAGTGGCATCTCGTCTCGTCTTGTCCCCTCACGCCCCAGGCTGGAGGAGTCCTGGTGGAGAGCAGGGCGTCTCAAAATTTTCCACCTCGGGCCCTCTTTACACTCTTTAAAATTATTAAGCACCCCAAAGGGCTTTTGTGCAGGTTATAGTATCTCTATTCACAGTATTAGACACTAAAACTAAGAAAAGTTAGAAACATTTATCAATTCATTTAAAAGAAACCCATTACAATTTTGACATAAATAACATATTTTAGAAAAAAACTAATTGTATTTCCCAAAGCCAAAAGCATTTGGCGAGAAAAATATCATCATTTGACCTTTTTGCGACTTTCTTTTAAACCGGATTAATAGACCAGAACTGGATATACACATCTCCATCTGCATTCCATCGAGTTGCCGTCTCACACGTCACGTAGTCTCTGGAAAATTCCACAGAGAGTGAAAAAGGCAAATATTACCTGAGCATTATTATGAAAATAATTTTTACTTTGGAGCCCCGGTGGTCCCCGGACTGCACTTTGAGGACTGTTGGTTGGTTTGGGGGCAAGAATATGATTCACTGTAGCCAGACAGCACGGGGAGGCTGTGCCTCAGGTCTGTGCAGGAACACGGGAAACGTGGGCACTCAGCCCCTGGGGCTCCTGTTGCAGTGAGAGCCAAGGTACCCATCTCCCCCCACCTCCCCCTGCAGCAGGCTGGCTGGGTCCTCCTAGGTCCCGAGGAGGCTGGATTCTGGCTGACCTCCGCCATTCCCTTCAGGAGCCTCCTCCGGAACACAGGATGAGAACAATTTCCGTCTCACAAGATGGACCTGCTGCAAGGACCTCCGAATCTCTGTGCAGTGAGGCCTTGCAGTGTTGCTGCCGATGAGGGAGGGGCCGGACAAGACAACCCTAAATCTTCCTCAGTTGTTTCTTGGTTAGCTCATTGACTAATTAACTGAACTATGAAGTGCTTGCCGTATTCTAGAAGTTCCGAGGGAGTGCCTGGCCCTCCCGGGAGTTAGAGGACCTGCTCTGTGGGCTGTTGCGTCCGCTGTGGGATGCTCCCATCATGCTTTGGGGCATTCCCACCTGCTCTCTTGACTTCCCCCTGCCTTCTCTGCTGGGGGCACTTTCACTTCTCACTGCCTGTTTCCTGACCCGTGCTCTGGGTGTGCTTCCCTCATCTGTAAAGGCGTTCGTTCCTATGTGCTCTGTGAGGGTGCTCCCTTCCCCGTGGGGGGCATGCCTATGAGCTGAGGACACTGACCCATCTGTTCTGTGAGGGTGTCCCACCTGCGGAGGGAGGGAATCCCAGGCTGCTGTCTGGGGAGCACCCATCCTTCTGGGGGAGTGGTTGCACCCACTTGATGGGGAAAGCGGGCCCACTTGCTCTGGGAGGCTGGGTGTGCCCAGACGTGATGTGGGATAAACCCCCTGTGCCCTCCATCCCTGGAGCTGGGAAGATCCCTAGCTGCTCTCTGGGAAGAATTTCACCCCTCTGTGGAGGTTCTCCCACCTGCTCTGTGGGAACAAGAGCATCACGTTGGGATGGGGGAGTCCAGCAGGGATGTGAGGCTCCTCCCCCTGGTTGGGGAATGGTCCCACCTTAGTGCCGCCATGACGGAGGTGACACCCCTCAGCTCTGTGCTATTGCATCGGTCTCGGTCCTGGGAGCAGAAGTGGCGTCTCCCTTGGGTCCAGGGAGTCACAGGGAGATCCCAGGGCTGTGGAGCCTTCCCAGTGGGAAGGACCGAGCCTGAATGGGGCACACTGCTGCCTCCTCCCCCACGCCGAGCACAAGGGGAGCATCCTCTCCTATCTACACAGAGTAGACCTTCCAAGGACTCTTGCCTCCACGGACACACTGAAGCTCTGTCAGATTTGGAGGCAACAGAGATGATAATTCCCCTTATCTTATAAGGGGGGGAAGTGAGGCTCAGGGAAGGACGCTGACTTGCTAGGACCTCACAGCTCCCCGGTGACTGGGGCTAGAATCCAGACTTAGCATTTTATCCTGCAGGGAATGGGGAACCATTGAAGGTTTTTGAGCAGGGGAATGACAGTCTGATTTCTAGAAGATGACTCTGGGGGTGAGCTGTCACCCAAGGGAGAAAACAAGACAGAGAAGGTGAAGGTGGGGGTGCAGCTCCCCCTTCCTCTGCGGCTGCTCTGCCCTTGCCCTGTCTGTACACGGAAGCCATCCCTTCCTTGGGGCTGGCCCGTGCGGCCCTGAGTCTGTCTGTGTCACCCCCAGGCTGTGTGGCCTGCGCACCCTGCAGCCCTATGCCGAGAGGATCCCCGTGGTGGCCACTGCCGGCATCACGGTCAACTTCACGTCCCAGATACCCCTCACCGGGCCCGGCGTGCAGGTGCACTACGGCTTGTACAACCAGTCTGATCGTGAGTAGGAGCAGCCCGGGGAGCGGGGCGGGTGCCCCTGATGCCCCTGCAGCTTCTCCCTGCCTCCTTCCCATCCCCGGTAGCACCGAGAGGCTGGACCAAAGGACTGTGTGTGTGTGTGTGTGTGTGTGTGTGTGCGCACGATACCTGCGGCTCTGTGTGTGCCCCCATAGGCAAGGCTGTCACCTGTGTTCAGCAGGCATACACACTCATACAGACCTGTGTGTGTGCTGTGTACATGGGACATGTCTGTCTACATGCACCGTGCAGATGGGTGTGTGCACATGTGGGTACATGTGTGAGCACGCAAGAGCAGCACGTCTGCACGTGTCTGCATGATGACGCGCATCCTGATGGCGCCCTCCCTTGCAGCCTGCCCTGGAGCGTTCCTCTGCTCTGTAAACGGACTATGTGTGCCCGCCTGCGATGGGGTCAAGGACTGCCCCAACGGCCTGGACGAGAGAAACTGTGGTAGGCAGCCTGCCCGACCCGTCCCTCCTCTCTCCTTGCCTTCTCTGTGCACCAAGGCGAGCCCCCCTTTTTGAATAGAGACATCCCCCCACCAAACGTGCAGCTCCTCTTATCAGCACCCAGGAAGTGGGCTCTCTCGCTGTGCTGAGATGGCAAGATGGAAGCACCGAGTCGGAAAGTGGGCTCCCCAGGGCCACCATTTGGGGAGGTAGCAGGGACAAGCTGGGGACCCAGGTCTCCTGACTCCCAGCTCACAGCTTCTCCCCACCAGGCCATCGTGCCCAGCCTTCTGTCCCAGGCAGCTGTCCAAGAAGGAACAGAGTGGATGGAGGACCAGGAACGGGAAGGCAAGCCCTGTGTGGCCAAGGAGAGTCCTGTATCTTCCTCCCTTGAGTGGGGTCCCCAACCCTCCACTTCAGGGGTTTGGACTGGAGCTGTCAACTCTTCCTGGAGTTATGCTCGCCACCGCCCAGCCCTGGCAGCAGGGGCCCTGGTGGTCTCCGAGCCAGGGCTCTCTTAGAATAATGCCTCTCCTTCTGAGTCCTGGCTTTTGGCCCCCACATTCACCATCAGGGCAGCCTTTTCTTGTCTGACCTCCCCCAACCTCCCCAGACCTCCCCCAACCCCATCCCATCCAAGTTTTAAATACCTGGGGAGAGAAGCAGGAGGGAAGGGAGATGTGCTGGGGAAGGTGCCTCATATTTGGAACTAGAGCATCTGGCTTCAGGTTCTGGCTCAGCCAAAAGGCCTTGGACAGGTCATTTCATTTCTGTTCCTACCCATGAAACAGGGGTATCTCACAAGGTTGCTGTGAGACTCAGGTGTAAAGTAGCTAAGAAAGAGACTTACGGCCCTAGCATAGAATACAACACACGTGCTACAGACAGCACGAAGTCCCAGCCCGGCTCCTCAGGCTTCCTCTCACCTGCCTCTGTGTGTCCCCACGCAGTTTGCAGAGCCACGTTTCAGTGCCAAGAAGACAGCACGTGCATCTCACTGTCCAGGGTCTGTGACAGGCAGCCTGACTGTCTCAACGGGAGTGATGAAGAGCAGTGCCAGGAAGGTAGGCTGGGGTAGGACCAGCTATCCAGAGGGAAACCAAACAATGAGCTCAGCCAGGACAGTCCAGCCGTTCTGTATGCTTCTTCAGCAAAGGTGTCTGCCCTCTTGTCCAAACACTCATCAACCCATCTGTATGGACGCTTATCTATCCATCCATCCAACCATCCATCCATCCATCCATCCATCCATCCATCCTTCCATCCATCTTATGGCCTCCCAACCACCTATCTGTGCATTGATTCATACATCCACTCATTCATCCATCCAACCGCCTGTCCACCCACCTATCTCCCTATCCACTGAGCCATCAATCTACCCATTTATTGTTCACCTAACTACCCGTGTGGCCATCATTCCATCCTCAATCCATGCATCCATGAATGCATGTATGCATGCATCCATCTGTTGATGTAACTATCTGTTTGTCTGTTGGTCCTTACATCCACTCATTTATCCATCCTTCTAGCTGTTTGTCAGTCTCCCTACTGGACCATCAATCCACCCATTTGTTGATCTGCCCAATCTCCTCTCTGTGTCCATTGTTTTATCCATTCATCCATCCATCCATCCATCCATCCACCCACTCATCCATCCGCCCACTCATCCATCCATCCGCCCACTCATCCATCCATCCATCCATCCATCCATCCATCCATCCATCCATCCATCCATCCTACACCTGCAGACAAGCCAGTGATAGTAAGCAGAGTGAAGGAGTGGGAATAATAGACACCAGCAAGGTGGTCCCTGCCCTTTGGGATTATCTGCTAGTAGGAAGACGTGATGGGTGACTGTCTCTGGCCCAATGCCTTCTGGACACGATGTCCAGTAGCATGGGAAGATTGGAGTGCAGGAGGACATCAGGCAGGGAAAGCTTCCTACAAGACGTGGGCTTTGAACTTGGCCTTGCAGAGAGGTAAAATTTAAATCAGCAGGAGGAAAGGAGAGCAGGCCAAGACCAGATGGGGGGAGCGCAGAAAGTTCTTCACTGTGAAGACAGTGAGGAGCAGGTGGGCGGCTGGGTAGGCCCAGGATCTGGAGGAAGGCCGGGCTAGGAGGGGAGCCTTAGACTGATGGGAGAGGCATAGCCCTGTTCCTGGGAGCCTACTGAAAGTGGAGACACAGCCTTACTCTCGACAGACCAGTCTGTGGAGGGGTGAAGGGACATGGCCTGCCTTTTTAAGAGACCCTACAGGAGCCTTATGCTCAAGGGATCCCTCCCCAGTCTCCTCCTGGCCCCTTCCAGGCTCTTCCTTCCCTGGGCCTTGTTTCGGAGGCTCCCTGGGGCTCAGGGACCCACCCTCCATGCCCTGCCCCCACCCCCTCTCCCCCAGTGGTGCCTTGTGGGACGTTCACCTTCCAGTGTGAGGACCACAGCTGCGTGAAGAAGCCCAACCCGCGGTGTGATGGGCTTCCCGACTGCAGGGATGGCTCCGACGAGTGGCACTGTGGTGAGCCAACGGGGCGGGGGGGGGGGGGTGCAGAGGACCCTCTCCACCTGCAGGGCCCTGAGTGTGGGAGGGAGGGAGGGGCCGCCCTGGGAAGCTGCGGGAGAGCTCACTTTGTCTCTTTCTGTCCCGCCTCTGCACCCACTCCGGGTCCTGCCTCTCCTTCATTCTCTTTCCCATCCTCCTCCATCTTTCCTCTGGCCTTCCTCTCTGCCTCCCCTTCTCCGTCTCTCTCTGTGTCCATTCCTCACTGGCTTCTGGCCATCCCTGTCCCTCCCCGTGCCCCCAGACTGTGGCCTCCAGGGCCCCTCCGGCCGCATAGTGGGCGGGGCCGTGTCTTCAGAGGGTGAGTGGCCCTGGCAGGCCAGCCTCCAGGTTCGGGGCCGACACATCTGTGGGGGGGCGCTCATCGCTGACCGCTGGGTGATAACAGCCGCCCACTGCTTCCAGGAGGACAGGTGAGCAGGGGCCGTGCGACCCGAGACCACAAGAGATGGGAGAGGGGAGGGGAGGCCTGGCAGGCAGGCAGGGACAGTGGGTCTGAGATCCAAGCAGGAGGGAAGGGTGGTGGGAAGCCCATCAGACTTGCCGTTTGAACACTTGGGTTCAGTCCTGGCTCCACCATGAACATAGTCCATGCCCCTGGAGAGGTTGCTCAACCACCTACTGCCCTGCTTTTGGAATCTTGCTTTAAGTTGGGTTAGCGATTCATTCACTCATTCATTCCTGTATTCACTCATCCATTCAGCAATATGTATCATGCTCCTACTAGGGAGCTGTGCCAGACCCTAGGGATACAGCAGAGAACAGAACTGCCCCACTTGGCCATAGGCCATGCCCCCCGCCCCCGCCAGGGGCCTGTGACCTGGTGAGTGGGGCCCAAGAAGGCTCCAAGAAGAGACATCCCACCCAGCCCCCCAAACATCTCCATCTGCATGGTGGGCTGGCAGCACCCCATCTCCTGGGCCCCGCCAGTCCTGGACTCCCCTCCGACACCTCCTTTTCTGTCCCGGGTCCACATTGTCCCCAGCCAAAGACCAGGAGCCACCACGGCACCCCACCCCCACGCCCTTTACATCCAGAGCCAGACAGCAAGTGCTCTCGGTGCGCTGGACCACTCCTCAGCCGCTGTCTGTCCACACCCCCCTAGCACCTCGGGCCAGCCCAGAGCCCGGCTCTGCTTGGCATCCCCTCCCCAGGGGCCTGGGTGCTCTTTCTGGGTGCGGTCTGACCACCTCACTCTCTCACTGCTTCCCTGGCTCCCCGCGGCCCCTTGAGGTAAAGAAAGCCCCGGGCGCTGACCCGCATGCAGGGGTCTTCACCACCCTGTCTCGGCTGATTGCCGCCTACTCAAGACCCACCCCCCCTCCCCCCGCCCCAGGGCGGACCAGCAGGTCTCCGCAAGCTCACAGCAGCCCCATCTGTAAGGTGCACAGACAAAAAGGAGAGAACCGTGTGTCACTGCCTGGCACTGTGCTGATTTTTCACACGTACAGTCTTACTGAGTTCCCCCCAGTAACCTAGGAGTAGAAGATGAGCAGACTGAGGCATAGAGAAGCACACACGTATCGAGGGAGGGATGAAGCTGGGACTGGAACCCAGGCAGGCGGACTCGGACGCCAGCACGGCTGGCTGTACCACGGCCCAGCAGTCGGCTTTCCGGAGCAGGGAAGGGACGGGTGTGACCGCCGCCGGGGTCACTGGTGGGGAAGCCGGCTAGCCTAAGGGTCTGGGATGAGAGAGGCGGCGGCTGAGTGCCCCCCCCCGCCCCCGCCACCTCCAGCATGGCCTCCCCCGCGCTGTGGACGGTGTTCCTGGGCAAGGTGTGGCAGAGCTCCCGCTGGCCCGGCGAGGTGTCCTTCAAGGTGAGCCGCCTGCTCCTGCACCCTTACCACGAGGAGGACAGCCATGACTACGACGTGGCCCTGCTGCAGCTCGACCACCCGGTGGTGCGCTCGGCCGCCGTGCACCCCGTCTGCCTGCCCGCGCGCTCCCACTTCTTCGAGCCGGGCCTGCACTGCTGGATCACGGGCTGGGGTGCCCTGCGCGAGGGCGGTGAGCCGGCCGGGCTGCCGGAGGGCAGATCAGGGGAGGTGGGGTGTGGTCCGCCTCCCGAGGCTCCCAAACCTGGAGGGGGCCGGCCAAGGGGCCTCAGGGCTCCACCCCAGGGGCCCTCTGGTGCTGGGCTCAACCCGGGTTGGATGTCGCAGAAGAAAACAAGCTTTTACTGTAGCGAGCGGCTCCTGCCTTCCGGGCCCTTCCCTCCTTCCGGAACGTGCAGTTTAAAGGGAACCGAGGGCGTGGGAGGTTACCTTGGGGGATATGTGTGAAGTGATGGGGCATATTAGGAACCCAGCAGCCCACAGGCAAGCTCCAACCTCTGCTCCTTGGGCACAGATGACTTTCTATGTGGAGGATGGATTTTAGGGAACGTGGTCTCATTTAATCCACCCAATACCCCTAAGGCTGGGGATTATGGTCCCATTTTAGCAGTTCTTCCAAGTCGCCCAGCCAGAGAGGGTTGGAACAGGGACTGGCACTGAGCACTGCCTGACCCCAGAGCCCTGCTGTTCCTGCTACTGCCCCTGAAGCAAGGGGCCTCTCCCCTTCCCGCCTAAACTGACCGTCCCTAGGGGCCACGTCTGTTCTGTGAATACCGGCAGGCCTAGGCTGGCATAACCACAGGCATGCCCTGCACCCTTAAAGAGGGTGGCTTTAAAGATGGGGACAGTGATTTACAATCTGGAGGCGGGCAGGACTGTAGAGATACTTTAAAGATGGGGAAACTGAGGCTCAGATGAGAAGTGACTTGTTCAAGGGGATGATGGAGGAGAGCAGTAAAGCAAGGATTGGTTCATTTGCTCACTCATTCAAGGACACATTTATGAGCACCTACTGTATGCCAGGACTTGAGTTGGGCACAGATGGGCTATAAGGATGAAAAGAGAACATTCTTGGGGGAGACGGTGCTTAGAGCTGACATGGGTGGGGAGGTGCAGCCCAGAGGAGGGGCCTAGCCAGGTGGAGTCAGGGAGGCTTCCGGACAAGGGGCTGGCTAAGCCAAGGCTGGGAGGACGAGTCGCCGGTGTCCAAGTGGGGGAGAGAGGTGTTCCCGTTAAGGGTACAGGGGGCAACCCAGGGAGTCTCGAGAACACCCTGCACCAGAGGGGAGCTGGGGGCAGGCAGATGTGGGCGAGGACTGGCGGGAAGGGCAGGACGGCCTCATTGGCCGTTGTACGGAGCTTGAGCCAGGAGTTTGCCTGACCTGCACTTTAAAAACCAACTGAGGGCTTCCAGAAAAACACCAGCATTGAGTCCTACCCTAGCCAAACAGGCCAGATCTCGGGGTGGGACCAGGCACAGTGCAGAATGAAGCTCCCTGGGGGCCCTCCCTGGGGGGCCCTGGCAAAGCACTGGGCTGGACAGCGGGGAGACACTGATGAATTTTAGGCCGAGAGTGTAGGGTCAGATGGGTGCTCTGGAAAAATCTCCCAGGGGCTGTCACAGAACAGGGGGGCACCGGCCAAGAGGCCTCAAGCAGGAGGGGCGGCAGGGAGGACACTAGTCCAGGTAGGCTTTGGGTGGGGACTCTGTCCCCGTGGGCCACGAGGGGGCCAAAAGAGAGTGACGGTGAGGTGAGGCGGAGGGGTAGGGGGCGGGCAGAGCAGGAAAGATGAGGGCGGGCTCCTGAGCCGCAAGGGGAAAAGTGGAAGGAAGAGCCGCTCTCATCTCTGCCTTCCACCCCCGACCCCGCTGGGCAGGCCCCACCAGCAACGGTCTGCAGAAGGTGGACGTGCAGCTGATCCCGCAGGACCTGTGCAGCGAGGCCTATCGCTACCAGGTGACACCCCGCATGCTGTGCGCTGGCTACCGAAAGGGCAAGAAGGATGCCTGTCAGGTGACACCTTGGGGGTGGGTGGCCGAGAGGAGGGCGGGCGGCGCTCACATCGTGCAAGGCCTGGCCCTCTGCTCACACCAGCCTGCTGAAGCCCCACGGCCTCCCGGCAAGGCCGGGATGGCTGTCCCAACTTTACCGATAAGGAAACTGAGGTTCGGGGAGGTGGAGGGACGTGCGCCCAGTTGCAGGCCCCAGGTCACGGGCAGGTCTAAGGCTCAAACCCAGTTCTGCCCCCTGCTCCTGAGCAAGGCGCTTTGCCCAAGGGGACACAGGAGCTAGGAATGGAAGGAGCCCACAAAAGGGAGGCAGAGAGGAGTGGGGACACACGTGTACTCTTCCACGACAGCCAGGACCCGCGGAAGGACCAGCAGGGCTGCTCTGGGCTCTCTCCACTGATCAGGAGGCAGGGGAGGCAGAAGGCTTCCCAAGAGCCTCTTGTCACCTGGAAGACTCCCAGTAGTCAGGACCCCCAGCTTACCCTGATGCAGACCTGTCTCTCCTCTCCCCGTTTCAGGGCGACTCGGGAGGTCCACTGGTGTGCAAGGAGCCCAGTGGCCGCTGGTTCCTGGCGGGGCTGGTCAGCTGGGGCCTGGGCTGTGGCCGGCCCAACTACTTTGGTGTCTACACCCGCATCACAGGGGTGATTGGCTGGATCCAGCAGGTGCTGACCTGAGGAGCTTCCCTCCCTGCAGAGCTGGGGCCCACCTCCTGGACTCAGAGAGTCCGGGGCACCCACTGGGCAGGGGAGCAAGCATTCTGGGGGCAGCAGGGGGGCCTTGTGGAGGCAGGAGGTAGCATCCCGTCGTCCCCCAACCTGCTCCCTGACATCTGCCCCAGGGAGGGCAACAGGAGAAGACCCGTCAGCTGGTGGTGGACTCCCCCTGCACCCCAGAGCCTGGATGGTCAGCAGGCCCAGCTGGAGGGGTTCACATCCAGCCCTGTTGCCTCCTGATTCTCTCTCCTCCTTCTCCTTCTGCTGCTGCTGACTTGGGGGGGGGGAGGGCGGGGAATGGTTCAGCAGTGATAATGGGGCTTCCGGGTCCCAAGAGGGGTGTCTGAGCTCCCCTCCGCCAATGCAGAGAGCAGATTCAGCCTGTGAACTTGAGGGGGTGGGGATGGGAGGCACCCCCAAGGAGGGGCCCCCACAGCCCTGGAGACAGCCAAGTGGGCCAACTGCCACCGTAAGCCAAAGGGTGGGGGGAGCCCTGGGTCTAGGGTCCTCACCCCACCCCTACCTGTCCCCTGGGCCTCCACTGCCCACTCACACCTGGAAGTGAGCTCCATTGCCCTGAGGAATAAAGCCGTTCGATCTGAGGCCCTGCTGTGGGGTTTGAATGGGGCCCGGGGCATCAACCCCACAGTCTTGACTGAGCAGACTCTGCTTCCTGCTCAGCCTGTTGGTCAAATGTCTAGAAGGCCAAGGTGGGGTCAGTGGGGGCAGGGGTGACCTCCAGGGTGGTTGCTCAGGTCCCAGGAGCAACCCCAAGATGGAGGTGATTTGGTGACCCCCTTGGATCAGAAGGATGGGTCGAGTGATAGGCTCCGTCTGCAAGCTTGGGAGGAAACTGAGGCAGAGGGGCGGAGCCATCCTCAGGATCACACCAGCGGGTTCATAGTGAAGTCTGGTGTGGAAGCCCCGCCTCCTGGTTCCCAGTCCACCCCTTCTCAGCGAGACGCTCCCTTTGCTTTCTTGGGATCCTTCATTCAGCAAGCCATCAGTCTCCCGCTACGTGCCAACCACTGCGCTGGGGCCACAGAGATGCACAGAACTCAGCTCCTGATCTCAGGAGGGGTGGGGATGACAATCCAGTGTGAAGGGGCTTTGGGGTAGTCCGGAACTCGGGAAGTCAGGGAAGGCTGCCTGGAAGAGGTGAAGACTTGAGTTGCGGCTGAAAGGTGGCCAAGGTGGGGCAGGGCATTCCAGAGAGGGGAACAGCATGTGCAAAGGCATAAGTCCCAAAAGAACAGGGCATATTGGTGAGCTGTTCTGAGTTACACAGAGGTTGAGAGAGGAGCAAACCGAGATCAGATGACAAAGAATTTGGAATTAAGGGAGGACTTGATGCTGGGTGCGCTGGGGAGCCATGGAAGAAGGCTCTAGAGCAGGGGAGAGACACATGAGTGGATTCACATCTTAGAAGGATCAGGGGCCCCGGTGTGGAGGCACACGTGCAGAGGGAGCGGGAAGTAGGGAGGCAGTGAGAAGGCCGCTGGTGAACTCCAGGAGGGAGAGGAAGGGGATCTAATGAGCCAGGCAGCGGAGATGGACTTGAAGGACCCTCAGTGTCCTCCAGGTGCCCTAGCGGCTGGGGCTTGGGTGAGGGAGGAGTCACCCACGACCACTCCCAGGGGTCTGTCCTGATCCACCGGGCCAGTGGAGGACCTGTTGCCTGGCCTGGGGCACCTGGGGAGGGAAAGGCTCTGAGGAGGTGTTAGAGCTTGGATGCCTCTGGGAGGGAGGTGTGCAGGAAGTAGGTGGGGCTTGAGGTCTGGAGGAGGGATTCCAGAGCCCCTTTGCAGAAGGTGAGTGGGAAGACTGAAGAGGCAGGGAGACAGACACTACAGATGGGGGCCCACAAGGGAGACTGAGGGGTGTGGGCAGAGCTGGAGGGGAAGCTGGGGGGTGGAACCTTAGCAAGCAAGTGGGAGCGGTCAGGGAGGGCCCCTGGTGCCCTCTGGGTGCAGCGGGGGAGGTAAGGAAGTGGGGAGTCGAGTAGTGCAGGCAAGTCTTCCTTGAAGCCTAGCTGGGAGAAGGAAGGGGAGCCTCAGGATTTGGGGGGGGGTTTCAAAGGCAGGGCTCTGGCATGCACATCCAGTCCAAGGGCCTCGTGCGTGAGATGGCTTGCCTGCTGGGCCCGCCTGTGGGGGGAGATGGAGGAGATGGAGCAGACCAAGCAGACCCTGCCGGGAGGAGGCAGGGACGGCTCTGGGTCGGGGCAGGATGTTACAGTATTCCACCCCATAGCCTCGCTGACTTCTCACAGAGGCCGGCAGATGCAGTGCTGGGCACGGGGCGCTTCGCTAAAATGCAAATTTGCGGGCCCCACCCCAGTCTTAGTCAGAATTGGGGGGGTGGGTAGGGGTGGACAATCTGTTCTTTTAACAAGCCTCACAGTGACTTTTTACAAAGTTGGACACAGAATGTGAGTCCAGCGAGCCAAATGTCTCAAGGGGAGTGGCGAGGGCCTCCCAGGCTTGAGTGGAGCAGGGGAGCCTCACCTGGCCCAGGGGAGGAGCTCTGCCTAAGGAACCCCTGCTTTGCCAGGGTGTCCCTAGCAGTGCTAAGATGCGGGGGCAGGGGAGTATGGTAGGCACTTAGCAGGACAAGTTAGGTAACGGGACTGGCCAGGCAGGGTGGGGTGGGAGGCCCTGCTGAAGCCCAGGGTCCAGCGGACTTGGAGAGAAGGTGGAGCGGGAGCCTGGGTGTTTCTATTTCCTGGGACTTGGGGCAGAAGGGTGGCAGCGATAGGGAGGGGTGGAGGGGACCATGAAAAGTCACAGGAAGCAGAAGGGGTGGCCCGGGACGGGGTTAGGATGCAGCAGAGGCCGGAGCAAAGGGCCATGGGAATGGTGGGGTGAGGCTGGGAAGTTGGGGGCCCTGCTGTCCAGATTCCAGGAGCCCCCTACCCCCTCAGCATCCCACAGCTAGCCTAGGGCTGCCCAGATGCAGGAAGAGACCTGCATGGCTCCAGGGGCTGGGCCTGGGAAGTCACCTGGTCCAACCCTTCACTTCACAGATGAGTTAACTGAGGCCCAGAGAGGGCAGCCACCTGCCAAAGTTCTCCCAGCAAGGCAGAGTTGGTGCCCTTAGTGTTGGGCCACGGGGCAGAGGATGGAGCCAGGACCTCCTTCCCCCAATACATGGGAGAGTGACCGCAGGGCAGGGTCCCCGGGCTTTTGGAAAAAGCCCCACTACCTATGAGTCATTGACCCCACCTTGAGTTCAGCCCCGTCCCTGAAAGTGGCTCAGAGGAAGAGAGGAAGGCAGCCCAGCGGCTGTTTCTTCAGGCTTTATTACATGGCGGGGTTGGACACAGCCCAGGGGATCCTAAATGCAGGAGGGGGCTCCTGCTCAGCCCCTGCTACCCCCAGACTCGCCCCTGGGCAAAGGGAGGAGTGTCCCCCTTGCCCTTATCACTAGTTCCTGAATGGCCCCCTGCCCCTGCTGAGCCCCCGCCTGCCCCCTCCTGGCCAGGGCCCTCTGTAGCCGGCAGTGCGGACGGGTGGAAGCAGCCAAGGTGAAGGCTGGGTCACCCTCCCTCTTCTCCCCACAAGGCCAACCCCCACACCCTTCGCCCCACCAATACCTGAATCTCCATCTGGGGCTGAGCAGGTCCTCCCCCTCTGAGGGAAGGGTGAAGGGAGGGCCACCCTCCAGTCTGGTGCTTTGTACACTGCCCCAGGACTTTCTGGGACCTTGCTCCTCTTTGTAACCTCACAACAACCCTGTGAGGTAGGTGCTGGCGGCGGGGAGAGCGAGCCCATTTGACAGACGAGGAGACTAAGGCTCAGGGAGGAGATGTGACTGGGTCAGGGGGGAGGGTATCGTTCATGCAGCTAGGGGACCCGGGGGAGGGACCACGGGGGCGTGGGAAACACAGCTGGACAGCGCCACACTTGGGCCACACGCAGGCGGCTCTGCCCAGGGGTCCCAGGGCCCACCTCAGGCCTTGAGAGGTCCCCAGAGGTGGGGGGAATTCAGAGCCCCACAGGTGTAGACAGAAGTGGCAGGGGGGAGGGTGTTTCCTCTGCCTGGAGCCGGGGGCCCACCCCGAGGTACAAAAATAAAGGATTTCAGTTCGGAACCCCAAGTCCCTGGAGGTGATCTGGGGCCTCACATCCGGGTGCCTCTGGCTTGTAA
This sequence comes from Zalophus californianus, assembly GCF_009762305.2. Classification (NCBI taxonomy): domain Eukaryota; kingdom Metazoa; phylum Chordata; class Mammalia; order Carnivora; family Otariidae; genus Zalophus; species Zalophus californianus. The sequence goes on from NC_045603.1 coordinate 11,132,184, forward strand.
CAGCTAGAAAATAAGAGGGGGAAGGGGGAGGGGGACGGGTGGGAGGGTGGTCAGAACACCAGGAGGGGGAAGAGAGGGTGGGGCCAGTGAGGAGGGGTGGGGCCAGTGAGAAGGGGTGGGGCCAGTGAGGAGGGTTGAGGCGAGGCCAGGGGAGGGCAGAGAGGAGATTGAAATGGAGGGAGGGGCAGGGAAGAGAGGGAGAGAGAAAGAGGTAGGTGAGTCACAGGCTCCCTTCTGAGAAGAGGGTGGGGGGCTGAGGCCCAGAGAAGGTGAATTCAGAGCCGAGGAGGGGGAGCAGGAAGGGGACCCGGCTCGCGCATCCGGGAACCCCATGCCCCACCCTGGGTTGGGTGGTGGCTGCCTCGGAGGCCAGAGTCACCACGACTCTGGCCGGGGGGTGGGGTGGGGTGGGGGGTGGGGGGGGGGGGCTGGGGGTCTGTCAAGGCCAGGTCCCTGCTGTCTCAGGCAAAAGGTCACAGACAGCAGCTGTCTGTCCCCATTTCAGGGGCAACTATGGCCTAGACAGGGACAGTGACTTGCCCAAGGTCACACAGCAGGCAGACAAGATTGAGTAGGGGCTTGGGGGCACCTGGCCAGGACTTTTCTCTGTAATACCCCGGTCCTTAGCCAGCTCTGGCTGATTCCTTGTAGGCCAAGGGAATCCAAGGCTGGCGGTCCTTCCCCCACCCCCACCCCCACTGCCCCCAAGAGCCAGGAAACCCCCGTGGCGGGGAGGCTGTGATGCCGGGTTTCCCCTCCCTCCTTCCCAGCCCGGCTCTGGAGCTCTGGTGCTGACGGACGGCTGGGAACGAGGCCTCTCCTCTCCTCTCAGAGCCTCGCACCCAAGGCCAAAAACAGGTGAGGGGAGAAAGTCGGCCGAGCTGCCAGGCTCAGGTCCAGGAACAGGAGACGCGCCCCCTCCTGGCTTCCGCCCTCCCTCCAGCTCCGCCAAGGCTACAAACCAGGGATGGCGGCTCTGGGGGGCGGGCGAGGGGCCGAGGAGGAGCCCTCACGGCCAGCGCGGCCTCGGGTCTGAGGGGTGCGCACGGGAACCTGCAAGGAGGAGAGGTGAGGAGGAGGCGAGCAGGGGAGGCTGTGGGCGGGGCGGCCCGGCCCCTCAGCGGAGCCCGGCGGCGGCGGCGGCGGCGGCGGCGGCGGCGGGGCAGGCGGGCCCGGAGGAGAGGCGGCGCCGGCGGCCGGGCCCCCCCCGCCCAGGCCGGGGCGCTCGGGGAGGCGGGGCCGGGGCGCCCGGGGGGAGGGCGCGGGAGGCCGGGCCCGGGGCGGCCCCGGGAGGGAGGTGCGAGCAGGCGGAGAGGAAACCCGGGCAGGGGCAGAGAGGGAAGAGGCAGGGTGCAGATGAGATCCAGGAGGAAGAAGAGGTGGGTGGAGATGAGGCAGGGCCTCCGGCGGGAAGCGGAGGAGGAGGAGGCGGTGGTGGGAGGGAGAAAAGGTTAGCGGGCTCCTGAGATGACAGGGCTGCAAAGAGAAGTGAGAGAAGGAAGGGTTATGCAGGTGAGGCGGCCGGCGCGCGGCGGAGCGAGAGCCCTGGCGGCCCGGCCTCCCCCCGCAGGCCCCGGCCCCCGGGGTTGTGCAGCTGGCTCCAGCGGGGCAGCGGGCGGGAGGCTCCGGCTTGGATTAGCAATCATTCCCCTCGGGGGGTGGCTGCACCTTTCTCCTGTGCATCTGCCTCCACCTGCACCTGCTCCACCTGCACCTGCACCTGCTCCTCCTGCCGCCGCTCCTCCTCCAGCTGCTGCTCGGCGCTCTGTGGACCGGCGGCGCACCCAGGGAAGAAAGAGTGGACAGCTAGCAAGGGGCCAGGGCCTGCTGGCGGCTGTCCCTCCCCCCCGGGGCCCCCCACCTCAGAGCGGGCGGGCAAGACGAAGGGAGGGCAGGGCCCTGGAGGCGGGAGAAGTTGGGGCCTCTCGTCCAGGCCCCTGGGAGCCTGGGAAGGGACTGGAGGAAGGGCAGAGAACGGGGCTCTGCTGGGGCCTCCAGGATCAGTCTGGCTGCTATCACACCGAGCAAGGCCCTCAGGGGAGGGGCGGAAGGAAGAGGGGCAGGTGGGTGTGTGGCCAGGGTCGCCTCGAGGGGCACCTGGGAAGGCGTCACTTTAGGAGGACCCAGAGTAGAAATGAGGCCAAGGAAGGCCCAGGGCAGACACCGCCCACATCGGGGATGCCCTCCACCGGCTCCCAGGGAGGCAGGAGCAGTGGGCTCACTCTCAGCACCCTTGCAAGGCGGTGCCAGCCACTGATGGGGATGGCCCTGATGGGGGTGGGGCGGGCAGGGGAAGTCACAGGCTGGGGAGGCAGACAGACAGACAGGAAGCCAGGGGCCGTAAGTCTCCAACGCACAGGGACAGGCCAGGCCCCGAGGAGGAATGGTCTCCCTTCCTCCCAGCCTGGCTTGCTGCCCTGCCCCATCGGCCCGCCCAAAGGCCCTCGAGGCCTCTGACTGGCTCTGGGTTCAGGGTGGCAGGACCTCTGCTCAGCCCTCTCCCCACGGCCCGGCTGTTGCTGCCTCAAAGGCCAGGGCCAGAAACACATGGCTGCGCCCCATGGGGTTCCTGACCCCCCTCCTGCAGAGCACCTGACGAAGGGGCCCAGGAAAGGGGCAGGATTAACAGATTTGGCTTCTCTGCCCTGGCCCAGACCAGGCTGGGGACATTTACTGGCCTCTGGGAAATAAACTGGCCATTTGGATCCCAGAAGTTCTAAGCCTGACGGCACCACAGAGAGGACATGGTCTACCCTCAGTTCTCAGAGACCACGACGGGGGGAGGGGGGGGCCGAGAGGGCTGAGGCTTGTCCAAGGTGCCCACACCCCTGGTTCCAAGAGCCCCTTTCAAACGGCATCTAGGTCCCCTCCTGCCATGCCCTAGGGATGATCCCGTTTCATTCCCCCCCCCCCCCGGCCTGGGTAGCCGGCGTGAGCAGATGGGACCATGGGTGGCATGGGATGGATGGCATTGGCTGTGACTGGGTGGTTATGTGTGTGCGGCAGGAGGGAGGAAGAAGCAGGGATGGCTAGGTGGAGGGCAGGGAGGGGAGGGAGGCGGGGGGGGGAGGGGGAGGGAAGCTGAGGTTGGGGGCTCACCTTGGTTTTGCGGCTTGACTCCGAGCTCAGCCCGTGCGGGGAGCTATAGAGCTCCTTGGACACCACGCACAGGAACTCTGCCTGGTCCTCGCTTCCATAGTTGTAGGAGGAGCTGATGTTCACCAGCTGGCGGAGCATGGGGAGAAAGATGACAGGCTGGGTTGAAGGCGGCCAGCAGGGAAGGGGGATTGACATCAGCACTGGTCAAGATACCGACTTCCGTTCTGATCTTGCTGTTCTCGTTCAGGCCCGGCCCTGAGTTTCCATAGAAAGTCAAAGTCTGCTCCCGATCCCCCACCTAGGCGTCAGGTCTGCTTCCAGGTCCAGCCAAGCCCCCCCCGCCCCGCCCCGGGGGGAGGCTGCCTTATCTTTGCTGCTCCCCACTCCTCACCACAGCCCCAGGCCTAGAGGCCATTTTCTAAAAGCAGGTGGAGGCCAGTGATGGGCAGGTTGTCCCCCTTTGTCCCAGATGTGGCTGAAGCAGCCCCAGGACCAAGTTGTAGGGTAGGGTTGGCATGATGGGGCCCCAAAGAATATTCTGTTCATTCTTGGAAGCAGAGGTAGAACCGGGTGTCCATTCCTTAGGCCAGAGGGCCGGTAAGCAGCGGCCCTGAGCTGTCAGCCCAGCCTCTGGGAGCCCGTGCAATTGCCAAAGACTCCCATAGGCTCTCAAGAGCAGCACCACCTTTGTTCTGGGGTCCCTGTGCTTAACCACAACCACAAGGCCCTGTGCATCACATTCAGCCCCCAGGGACCCTCACTGGACAGGCACTGAAAACCATCAGCCCCTCTGGCAGGCAGGGCTTGAAGAGGTGGTGGAACAGGAATTAGAACCCAGGATCCTGAGTCCTCTCTGGAGTCTTGTAGACTTCTAGACTGATAGTCTGCATGCTGCTGGCTGGCTCCAGTGTCTGAAGTCCTACCCTCGGCTAGGGACTTTATCAGTGGCCCTTCCCATCTTCACGACAGTCCTGCGAAGGGACTATTGGCACTATTGGCCCACATCACAGATTAGGAAACTGAGGCCCAGAGAGGAGATGCGACTTGCTCAAAGTCACGTGGCACATAAGTGGTGGATCCAGGCCTCTGGCTCCTGGACGGGGCCTGTTCCTCCATCCTGGGGAGCCCCGGCCTTCTCCCTTCTTCAACCTCCACAGGCAAGGAGCTATGGGGGGGTGGCGCAGAGAAAGGGCTAGCTGAACCCTTTTCCTTCACTCGGGACACATTTGCCCTTGGGTGAACTTGCTGGCTCGGTTCCTCTGGGAACCTGAGAGGTGCGCCCTGAGCTGCGTGGCAAGGGCAACACCACTTGTGTTAAGTGTCTCCTGCTGCGTGAACTGCACGTGGACTGGGGGACGATGGGTCACTATGAATCCTCGTGGGAAGCCATCGCTTGGGCTCCCCGGACGTGGCGAGGCCGTGACGCCTGTCACATGCATGCGGGGACCCTGGGAGCTGCACCTGTGCACTTGTCACAGGAGGTGCTGACCAGAGGTGGAGTCCGCTCGCTCACGCGGCTCTGGTCTCCTTGCACCCAAGCTGTCGTTTGGGGGCCAGAGACTTGCTTGTACTGCTGTGTAGACCGCCCCCACCCCGAAGAGGATGCCTAGAGACGCCCTGTGGCCCCGTGTGGCCCTTCTGAAACCTGGGTCGGCAAGACGGCTGAGGGGGCTGGGGCGGGGAACCCAAGCCTGGGGCCGCGGAAGGGAAGGACCCGCCTTGCCCGGAAGCTCAGGGGTTTCCGGTGTGGCCCCAGGGCCCCCGCGCACCTGCTCGAAGCGCCAGCCGTCGGACATGGTGGAGACCATCTGCGTGAGCTCCTCCTCCTGGCACTGCAGCACGCGGTACACGTGCTTGGGGGGGACCTGCAGGCGGAGAGGCGACGTGGAGGACACCCGCGGGAGAGGCAGATGCACCTGTCGTCCCCCAGCTCCTTCTCTCCCCACCCACACCACATACCCCGAGAAGGAGAGGAGGAGGGGCAGGGGCGGCCAGGGAAGGTGGCAGCCATGTTCTGAGTACCTCCTACGGGCCAGGCACTCGACCTGCAGGCTCACTTAATCCTTCCACAAACCCTAGGAGTTATGGGATTTTCACCGAGGCTCTGAGGGGGTCTTACACACCCACGGCCACCTAGCTTAAGTGTGGCAGCACCGGAACACGGGTGATACAAGGGGGCAGGAAGGACGACATGGAGCCTCCCCACTTCAATCTCTTGGGGCTGGGAGATGGTGCCTCACCACCTGCCCACCCGCCCGCACCCATGTCTCCCCCAGGGTGGCCAGAGAATCCCTCTGTCTCCTCCTACAGACTGGGCCCAGGGCCCAAGCTCAGAAATGTGAACCCCAGCAGCTTGTGCCCTGCCCACCAGGGGCCTACCTGACCCCACAGAATGGATCATTTACTCATCCTGCGTGGCCCCCACAGGGCCCCCGTCCCTCCACACGGACCCCATTTTGTTTGTGAGGAAGGGAAGAGTGCAGGTCTCAGCACCTCTATATTCCACAAGGGGAAATCAAGGTCCAGAGGAGCAGCGTGATGGGCCCAAGGTCACACCGTGAACAGAGCCGCATCAGGGACAGAACCCAGCGTGATGGGCCCAAGGTCACACCGTGAACAGAGCCACATCAGGGACAGAACCCAGCATGCTTCTCCCAGTCTGGGGCTTTCGCTGGGCAGCCCGGGAGCTGGACCACACCCTTTCTTTACAGGCTAGCGTGGCCTCCCCACCTCTCTCATGCCTCCCCCCGTCTCCCTCCGGCCCCGGCCTCCACTCCCACTGCCCTGCTGGTCTGCTGCTCCTGACCTGTGTGACCGGATAGTCCTTCTCCTCCATCCGGTCTTTGATGATGCGGATCAGCGGGCCAATGTTGTAGAACTCGGCTTCCTCGAGGACACCTGGCACGGATGGGGCAGCCCCCGGGTCACTCGGTGGCCCCCGTGCCCTCTCCTCCTCTCTGCTTGTCCCCTCTGGCTCCACACCCACTCCCACTCCAGCCATGGGCGGTGATGAGCATCTCTGAGTTCAGGGCTCAAGCAGGAGGGGACGTTTCCTTCCTTGGGTCCCACACTTTGTGGAAGGGGTGAGATGCTGCCCCCCAACCAGTCCTGCACCTCTGCTGTGCTGAGCCTGGGGACCTAGGGACACCCGCCAGGGCCCTCATCCGGGGGCTGCTCTAGGGTTGGCAAGAGGCAGAGGCTTGCTGGGACTGGAGCCTAGCATGCCACCACGAGAAGGACCTTGGCTGCCCCCCATTACATGCTCCCGTTTATGAAGCACATGCTCAGTGCAGGTACTGGGCTAAGCATTTTATGTTCTCTCCTGCAGTTCATTCTTAGCACTAGAAGTAGGGACCTTCACTGCCTCCACTGAACAACTGGGGAAACTGAGGGCTGGAAAGAGAAGCAGCTGTCCAAGGCGATGCGGCCAGTAAGTGGCAGAGCTGGGATCCAAATTCAAGCTCCTCTGACTTCAGAGCCCATTATAAATGCATCATCTTTGTGCCCTGCCTCTCCCCCACCCTACAGTGTGCAAAGCCCCTCCCGTGCTCATCATGAGCCCTGGGGACATGGGGAAGCAGGCATTATTGTCCCTACACAGCTGAGGGAACTGAGAGTCTCGGAGACTAAGTGAGTCACCTTGCCAGTGAAAAGGGAGTGGCCCCACGCCTTTCGACTCCCCTAAGTTCGTACAGGGCAGGGACCCCTCTGGTCCTTTCCCTGATGGGCCTCTGGGCGCCCTGAGGACAGGGCCCATGTCTGATCGACCCTGCTGTCCCAGGTGCCCACACAGCACCTGACACAGAGGAGGCGGCCGCTGAGTGTTGCTGCCTGAGGTCACCTCATGAGCCCTGCAGATGACAGACAGACGGCTAACATGGCATCACAGGTCCTCAGTGCCGGGTGCTGCGCTAAGTGGCACGCTTGTGTTAGTTCCTTTTACCCTCACAGCAGCCCGGGAAGGCGGGTGCTATTGTCACCCCATTTCACAGATGGGGGCCTGGAGGCACAGAGGCGTAAGTGACTTTCTTGGTGTCACACAGCCAGTAAATCTCTTCCCAGGTCCTCTGGCCCCTTTGGTGGGGGCCCCGGCCCCATCTGAGGTGCTGGGAGGGGCAGAACTGGGAGAAACCCAGCACCTGTAGACAGACATCAGCTGGGACTCAGATGGAGTGCTCCCCTCCCCTCCCCACGGGCCCAGCTCCCGGGGCCTGGCTATCTGTGCTCCCTGAGGAGCCGCCCGAAAGCAGCGGGGCTGGTGCCCACAGTGCGTTCTGAGGGTGAAGCCCTAGCCCACTGGGGAGCTACCTGGCCTCGAGATGACCATGTCCTAAGCAGGTCAGGAAGGAAGACCGTGGGCCCTGAGTGAGGAAGGATGGGCTGTGCTAGATGCCCACGGGGTACAAGCACTGGGCCTCAGGACACCTGTTGTCCCAGAACATGCTCTCACCACCTCTAATTTCTACACACAAGTGGAGAAAGGAGAAGTGACATGTCCAAGCTGGCCTGGCTGGGTCAGCTGACCCAGAGCCATGCCCTGGGCCCCAAGGAAGAGTTGACTTGGCCCTGACTGTAGTCCCTGCTCCTGGCTGAGGCTTTGCCAAGAGGATATTCTCTCAGGCATGGCTTCCACACCCATCTGCTGGAGCCAGAAATGGGCATCTATGGGCCTCAGCTGCCCAGGCCCCAGGGGAACCAGACCCCTGCTGGGGAGCAGGCTCCCCTCCCCCACCTCCACCCGCAACCAGCTGGGTGACAGAGGCCGCTGGATTTGGGGAAGAGTCACCTGCTCCACCCGCCTGCTGACTGCCAGAACTCACCAGGCATCTGAGCTACTGGATCACCCACAGAGAGAGAGCCAGACCTCCTCCTCCCATGCCCATCTCTTCCCCATTCACACCTGGCTTCCCAGGAGGTCAGGAGAAAAGGCATCCCCGCCCCCAACAGAGGCAGCCGGCCTCAGTGGCTCCCTCTATCTTCTACCTCTCTGTTGGCACTCAGCAAAAGCTCAGGCTGGTCAGCTCAGCAGAGCCCCGAGGCTCAGTCCAGGCAGACGCCTTGAGATTCAGCCTTTACAGGGATGAGGAGGCAGGCAACAGGGAAGTTAAATGTCCCCCCGCCCCCCAACTGGGAGAAATGGCTTTGCACCTCCGATGGAAGCCTCTGGCAGACTGCAGAGGGCAGGGCTAGGAGGCAGGTCCCAGCCAGCCCCCCGGCCCAACTCACCCTCCTCAGCCATGTCCTTGTCCAGCACCAGCTTGCCATGCCGGAGAAAGTTCAGGATGGGCCCAAAGTAGGTGGGGTCACGGTCAATGAGGTAGGCCCCAGTCTCATCCTATGGAGATGAGGGGAACAGGCCATGAGAGGAGAGTGAGGTGTCCCCCTGCCCCCCACTTAAGGCCCAGTATGGATTGGAGGGAGGGAGTGAACACAGAGTCTGCTCTTCCCTGCAACAAAGGGGCATGCTGGAGCAGAAAGGCTTTGGGGTCAGAAACACCTAGGTTCAAATCCTGCCTCTGCCTTTTCCTCACCGTGTGACCTTGGGCCAGTGACTTGGCCTCTCTGAGCCGCACTCTGCTGTCCCGTAACTAGGGGTCATTGTGAGCATCCAGTGGATTCTGAGGGGCACCCGACCCAGAGGAAGGTTCAGTGATTGTCCCTCTTAGAGGCTGTTCCCCTGAAGCCGCCCTACACTGTCTCCATCAGATCCCCAGTCATTCTGGGGATGTCGGATGTTTATAAGTTTCCAAAGGAGGCACTACCTCATTGGACAGGCACGGCCTTCAGGGAGACAGGGCGGGCATCCGGACAACTCTACAGGGGGAAAACGGAGACATCAAGGGGTGAGGGGACTTGCCCAAGGTCACAGCATCAGAGGGTCAGGGAATGAGGGAGAGGGGGCCCTAGAGGTCACCTCCAGACCAGCCTCCCCTGGTTACAGACAGGAGGCTGAGCCTGGAGCAGGGAGGGGTCCGACCCAAGGTCATGCAGGCAGTTTGCAGCAGAGCCGGGATGGGAGCCCAGAAATGGTGCCAGACAGGCCAGGGCTCCTCCCTGATGAAGCCCAGCTCAGAAGGCACCCCAGGACTTCTCCACCCAGCTCCCTGCACTCCTAGGCCACCCACACCCCAAAGGGCGGAGGAAGCAGCCTCAGCAACTCCCTTCCCCAGTGTGGGAGTCCCGTTTGGGAAGGAGGGAAGGCCCTAAAGGAGAGGGAGAGTCCCGATCCACCAGCCTCCCGGGGTGGGAGGCCAGGGCAGTGCTCAGAAGGCTCCAAATGGCCGCGGCCTGGCGTTGTCCCGTTGCCACGGCAATGGGCACATCCCTCACTCTCCCATCCACTTCCTCCTCCCTTCCTCTGGCCAGTTCTTCCTGCCTCCGACTCTTGGTAAAGAAAACCAGCCGGGTTCCCGGCCAGGCCAGCCCTGATTCGGGCGGGCAGAGGATTCCGCCCCCGCCCCCCCCCCCCCCCCGCCTCGCCCCCGACGGCCGCCCACCGCGCGGGCCTCACCCGGTCCGACTGCAGCTCTTCCCCCTGGCACAGGCGGCTGAGGAAGGACTTCTGCTCCCGGCACAGCGTCTGCCGGGTGGTCAGGAACACCGTGCCCCCCACGTTGAGCCGCACCCACTTGCCCCAGGCGCCCGCCGCGCGGCCGCCCATCCCCGCGGGCGGCGCTGCCTCCCCGGCCTCCATCCTCCCGGCTCGCCCCGGTGTCTGCATCCTCCGGGCGCGGCGGCTGGGGGCGGGCAGGTACCGCGCGCCGGGCATGCCGGGAGCTGTAGTCCGCGCCCCGGGGCGGGGAGGCCTGGGTGGCCGGGGCGGGGCGGGGGTGGAGGGGGGCTGGTCCCCAGGCTCTTGAGCCGCCCTCCCAGCCCGACCCACTCCGCGCTTCGTGGGCGGCCCGCAGACCCGGCCTCTAGAAGAAGCCCTTTGGCCAAGTCACGGTGTTTGGGGAAGGTCAGGTTCGAGGTCACTGGGACAATAGTGAGCGCTACTCCAAACCGGCACTCCTCGCTCCTGCGTGTTCTTCACATTACCGTTTTCTCTTTGTCGGGTCTGGGTTCTCAAACAGCTCATAATGGGTAGAAACTATTGCTCCCAGGATTCCGTGGCATTTACCTGTATCTGTTTTCCAAGGTGCTTTCATACTGCCCTTTGTGTCTGTCGGTGGTGGGCAGGCTGGGTTCCTGGCCACCCTAAGTTCTTTGAGAACAACATAGCTGGGCTTGAAGTTGACTGACCACCCACTATATTCCAGATGCTTTGCATGTCTGTCTCAGTCACTGAAGGTCTCGTCAGCCCTGTGAGGTTGGTATCACTATACCCATATTGTACAGATGAGGACACAGATGTGAAGTGACCTCCCTGACTCACACAGCTGGGGAGTGGCAGGCCGGCAAGAGCCCATGTGGGTTCCAGGTGACCACCAAGGCCCCTTTGCTGCTCCCCTGCCATGGGCTGTCGGTGCTCCCTGGGAAAGATGTCTAGGGAGGAAGGGTGGACAGGGCACTGGGTCAAAGTCGGGAGGACTGGGTTTTCATCCCGGCTTTTGTAGGCTGAGGTATTGGTCGAGGTCTCACTTTTCCCATCTGTAATGTGGGAGGGGGAGGAGGGGTTGGTTCTGTGGGTCCCCTTCTAAACCAGATAACTTGGAGTTGGCACTGACATCGTGGATACTGCAGGGTGGGGGAAGAGGGGCAGCTCCTCATGTCATCTGGAACCAGGTAGGGCCGGGGGCTGAAAGGGAAGCTGTCCTCCTTCACTTTCTCTCCTTGATGTTTCTGTCCTGGTCCTGGATTAAGGGGGAGAGGTCTGAGGCTCCCCTCAGTGATCCCGGTGCCCCCCTCCACCCCAGGTTCCCCACACTAGGCAGCCTGGCCGTGCGCTGAAAGTTCCGTTATGACCCAAGGCTCTGCCTTCTCCACAAAGCCCTCCCCCTTGGCAGGGAATAGGTCACAGCTGCTAGACTGTTGCTCCTGAGAACTCACCAATATGTTCTTGAGCAACTTCCTCTCTGAGCCTCGGTGTTTTTCTTTTGCAAAATGGGAATTAGAACAGTAGCTCCCCCAGAGCGTTGTTGTGCAGATTACATTAAATAAGTCTGTTAAACACCTGGCATAGTCCCTGGCTTTCAGTGTATTGGATGGGTGGACGGATGGACGGACGGATGGACGGGTGGACGGGTGGACGGACAGATGGACGGGTGGACGGACGGATGGATGGATGGATGGGTGGATGAATAAAGTGGACTATGGAGTGGCCTTGGAAGATCAGCAGCAGAACGTAGTGTGAGCCCTCAACCATTGTTAGCTGAAACAAAGCTAGAGCAGGAAATATTTCTTTATCCACTTAAAGGTTGTAGGCAGGGAGTGATGTGGTCAGATTGGCCACTTGGACCACTCCGGGGGCTGCAGGAAGGATGGTCTGAAGCACTGAGAGACCAGTTAGGAGGCCATCTGGGTCAGGACAGGGGGAGGCCCAAACCAAGGCAGTGGCAACAGGCCACGGTGGAAGAAGGTGGATTCAGTGGATACTTAGGAAGTGGAAGTAAAAGAGTCAGGTTCAAGGGGCTGTGGGAAGGAGGGAGGAGGCAGAAGAGGTAGGAGGTTCTATGAAACAGGAGACGCAGTACAGGAGGAGAGGCAGACCCGGGGAGTGAGCAGGGGGATGAAGAGGTCAGTTTGGGGCCAACCTGGGTTTGCAGTGACTGTGGGGGAAGCAACAGTTGTCTTTCCAGGTGTGATGCTCAGGAGAACTACGGTCCTGTTTCTGATTACGGACTGGCACTCTTCATGATTTTTTGCATGTGTTCTCCATTTAGAGGACAAAACCAAACATCTCCGAGACAGTTTCTCAGGATGATGGTTACCGGGGAGGGGAGCCCAACTTCAAAAGCTTGCTTGTTACACTGCCCCCTGTTGTCCCCTTCTGGGAAGAGCAGTGTTCAAATGCTTTATTTTATTTTATTTTATTTTATTATGTTATGTTACTCACCATACATTATATCATTAGTTTTTGATGTAGTGTTCCATAATTCATTGTTTGCATATAACACCCAGTGCTCCATTCGATATGTGCCCTCTTTAATACCCATCACTGGGCTAACCCATCCCCCCACCCCCTACCTTCTAGAACCCTCAGTTTGTTTCTCAGAGTCCATAGTCTCTCATGGTTTGTCTACCCCTCCGATTCCCCCCCCTTCATTTTTCCCTTCCTACTATCTTCTTCTTCTTCTTCTTTTTTAACATATAAGCTATTATTTGTTTCAGAGGTACAGGTCTGTGATTCATCAGTCTTATACATTTCACAGTGCTCACCATAGCACATACCCTCGCCAATGTCTATCACCCAGCCACCCCATCCCTCCCACCCCCCACCACTCCAGCAACCCTCAGTTTGTTTCCTGAGATTAAGAATTCCTCATATCAGCTTCCAGGACAAACAAAAACTAAAAGAATTTGCAAACATGAAACCAGCCCTACAAGAAATATTGAAAGGGGTCCTCCAAGCAAAGAGAGAGCCTAAAAGTAACATAGACCAGAAAGGAACACAGACAATATACAGTAACAGTCACCTTACAGGCAATACAATGGCACTAAATTCATATCTTTCAATAGTTACCCTGAATGTAAATGGGCTAAATGCCCCAATCAAAAGACACAGGCTATCAGATTGGATAAAAAAAAACAAGACCCATCGATATGTTGACTGCAAGAGACTCATTTTAGACCCAAAGACACCTCCAGATTGAAAGTGAGGGGTGGAAAATCATTTACCATGCTAATGGACATCAAAAGAAAGCTGGGGTGGCAATCCTTATATCAGACAAATTAGATTTTAAACCAAAGACTGTAATAAGAGATGAGGAAGGACACTATATCCTACTTAAAGGGTCTATCCAACAAGAAGATCTAACAATTGTAAATATCTATGCCCCTAACATGGGAGCAGCCAATTATATAAGCCAATTAATAACAAAATCAAAGAAACACATCGACAACAATACAATAATAGTGGGGGACTTTAACACCCCCCCTCACTGAAATGGACAGATCATCTAAGCAAAAGATCAACAAGGAAATAAAGGCTTTAAATGACACGCTGGACCAAATGGACTTCACAGACATATTCAGAACATTCCATCCCAAAGCAACGGAATACACATTCTTCTCTAGTGCCCATGGAACATTCTCCAGAATGGATCACATCCTAGGTCACAAATGAGGTCTCAACCGGTACCAAAAGATTGGGATCATTCCCTGCATATTTTCGGACCACAATGCTTTGAAACTAGAACTCAATCACAGGTGCTTCTTAATAGGGCTCTGATTTGGGCTTTTGAAAGCCAGTCAGACAGGAAGAGGGGTGATTCGGGGGCACAGGCTCCCAGACAAGAATGCCAGCCCAGGCTTTACGGCTTGCTTGCTGGGTGACCTTGGCAAAGTCACTTAACCTCTCTGCACGTCACTGAGGATAATAATAGTACGGAGCTCATGCAGTTGTGAGGACTCCATGAGCTAATAGGGGAAGGCATGTGAAGAGCACTCAGTGCACTGCCTGAGCAAAGCTTCAGTGAACATTGGCTCTGCTGGAACCAGTCCTGCCTCCCTGTCTACTGTTGGTTGGACCCGAGATCAGGGCCTGAGGCAAGGCAACCTAATGGACCTTCAGGTCCATTCCCATTGCCCAGGGATGAACCAACTCCTCCATGCCGGGGTTGGAGGGACAGGCACCGCCTCAGACCCATCCCCAAGAACCCAGCCTCCAGAGCGCAACAGCTATCATTTCCTCAGGCTAAACCCCTGGACCCACAGTGACCCAGGAGTCCCTCTGCCACCGGATGGAGCTGAAGGAACATGAAATATATCCCAAAGTCCTCACCTGAGCTCATCGCTGCAGCCTGTTTTGAACCTTCTCGTGTTAGCAGTTTCCCCCCCACCTGAGTGACTTGCTTCACATCTGCTGTCAGCTCCGTGACTAAGATGTCACCCGGCCCTGCTGGGGTTTGGGGCTCAGTCCGCCTCTTCCCACATTCAGATGTCAGAACATTCTGATTAGCCTCGACTCTGTTGTGTTTACATCCAATCCAATCCAGTCGCTGCCTTGGCCCTCAGTTCTGCCTCCTATCTAGGAATGGGGGTTGTTGGTTCTGAGTCACCTTTTCGGGTCACTTGAGGCGAGAAACAGGCGTATTCAGTCAGAAAGAGAGTGTCCTGAGCAGCCAGAAATATTCAGACAGGCTTTCAGAGGCCAGTGGTCCAGGGGGTGGACTCCATGGTTCCCTGGCTGGGAGACACCTGGCCAGTCACATAACCTCTTCAACCCCCACTTTCCACCATTTGCAATACTTACATCATAATGTTATTCGTACTTCTTAGCGCTAATACAGGCAGTACGTGTTAGCTATTAGCATTGACCACTTCCGATGTGCCACACTGGTGCTAGAAGTATCATTCCAGCCTAGGTCAGTATTATTGTGTCCATTTTATAGACAGGGCTCGGAGAGTCTGCATAACTGGCCCGCAGGCTTGGATATTCAGAAGAGAACAAATATGTCTCGATGCTTTTACCTAGAAGTCCCTCCGATTGTCAACATTCACCAAGCCTGCCCCAAGCGCTGGGCTTTAGAGTTTCAGAAATGAAGGAGGCGCACCTCTTCCCCTGGAAGAGCCCATAATTTCTGTGGGCCCCAGGGGGCGCCATTCGCACCGCGAAAGGGCAAGTCGAAGGTCTGGAGGAAGGGACGCCTTTCTCCAGTTGGCAAGAAAGTGTCGCTGGGGCTGGCGGTGACGCTGCCCTGGGCCGGGGTGCTCAGCCCGGTGCTCAGCCCTCTTCCGCCAGGGGGACCCGAGCCGGCGGGAGAGGCGGGCGGTGCGGCCTCACCGCCCGGGGGCGCGCCAGCCCGCTCGGGTCGTTGGAGAGCTCCCCATCCCCCATCCCACCCAGCTAGCCCACGCGGTCAGTCTGCACGCTCTGGTTCTCTTTCAGCTCAGCTCCGGGGAACTGAGGCCCTGACAATCGGCTCAGTCTTATCTGCCTCCTGCAGGGACCTCACTCTGCCCTGCAAACGCCCCTCTGGCTCCGGCTGATGTCCTTCTACAGCTGGAATCAGGAATCACACAGAACCAGGCATCTACTGCCCATCTCCCTGGGCCCCTAGGACCCTTGCTCCTGCTGCCCCAGGGACATTTATGAGCACTTCCATGGGCCCAGCTCCGCGCCAAGCACTTTCACAGATTATCCCTTTTAGTCCCGACGAACAGGGAGATGCGATGGTAATTGCCATTGTACAGTGGGGGTCCCCTGGGGGTGTTCTGTGTGCCCCCAGATTCTCCTGCTCCTCCACCCTCCTCTTCTCAGCTCCTCCATGGCTGGTGTGGAACAGGGATGGGAAAAGAAGGGAAAGATTTTCCTTCTGGCGCCCATGTCCTCGGGTGTGCTTTTGCTCTGGCCAGAGCTAGTTTCAAGCTGGCTAGGTTTTTCCCTGGAGGATTGTTTTGAGGGTTCTTTGGAGCCCCCCATTGCTAGGAATGCCTCCCACTGTACTTTCCTTCCTGGGCAGGGCCTCCTCTGATTGGTTGCCTGGGACACCCTACTCAAGGACCACCTCCACTGGGTCCCACTGCCCACTCCCCTTCTGCCCCAGCTCCAAGTCACTGCTCTTCCTCAGCTGGTCCCCCCAGAAGCCAAGGCTCCATGCAGACAGGGTTCACCCTGCACATCTGATTCCACCATCAAGCGGCCACCCAGGTTGGCATCCCTCCTGCAAGTTTTCCCAGACGTGGGTCCCACCCAGCCTCTGAGCACCCCTGGAATCCAGGACACCTAGGCCAAGCCCTGAAGATGGGCTCCCTGAAGCCTGGCTCACTCAGCCTTCCAGGAGGGGAGGCCCCCGCCATGCACCTTCCCCCATGGGGCGGGAGAAGTAGAGCACCCCAACAGTTCCTTGTAGAGAGAGCCCCCCTCTGCCTTCCAACTGCTCCTGCTGGCATCTCTCCCTGCTGTAGGCAGGAGGGCCCATCTCCTGAGGTTTCTAAAACTAGTTCTTAACCACCTGGGTTGAAAGAACTGCTTTAGATGGTCTAGCACCTTGTTTTAGAATGTGGGTGCAGTTAGCAGCTCTGGCTGAAACTGGATCAGAAAAGCCTGCGTTGAAAAAATAGCATTTTATGTTGAAGCAATTTCAGACTTGGAGAAAAGTTGCAAAAATAATACCAACAATTCTGGTGGAGCCTCCGCTCAGATTCACCAAATGCTCACATTTTACTACGTTGGCTCTTCCATTCTCTGAGAGCAAATCACAGAGCTAATGACCTTTCGCTTTTGAACTCTTCCGTGTGATCCACACATCAGGGCATTCTTTTAAATAACCACAGTGCAATTACCAACGTCAGGAAAGGAGCATCGGTACAATACCATTAACTGATCTGCAGATTTCTTCAAATCTCCATTTGTCTTGCTAATGTCCTTTATAGCAAAAGAAGGGGAAAAGTCCTTTAGGATCCATCCAGCAAATAACGCATTCCGTTGTCATGGCTCTTTACTCTTCTGATCTGGAACAGTTCTTCAGTCTTTCTTTGGCTCCCATTTTTGAGGTGAATGGACTGTTTATTTTGTAGAATGCCCTCGGTTTGGGTTTGTCTGATACCTCCTCATGATTACACTCGTTGTGTGCATTTTGGGCAGGAACCCCCGGAAGCAGAGCCGTGTCCTCATGCCTCTGATGAGGAGGACACGTGTCAGTTCATCCCGTTGCTGGTAAGGTCAACTGGTCATTTGTGAAGGTGGTGTCAGTTAAGTCGCTGATCTGTACAGTTCCTGTCTGGCGCTTCGAATTCATCAGTATCTTATGGGGAGATACATGGAGACTATATTAATATCCTGCTTTCCAGCAAACACTTTATCCCATCATTTATTTTAATATTCATTGAGGATTCCTGCTATCCCTATTACTATGACGATTGCCAAATTGTGATTTTTCTCTCTACGTCCATTGTTTCTTCTACATTTCTTAGTAGCATTCTGTTGTCAGATGGGAGCGGTCGGAGCAGATACCACAGTGAGTCAGGCCAAGGGCCAAGTCAAGATAGCAGAGGCTGGACATGAGTATCAGGCAGCCAGAAATTGCTTGGAGCCAGGGGAGCGAAGAGCCAGCGGGTAGTGTGAGGGTGGGTAAGCCAGAGGCCCTGTACCTCCCCAGGGGACGTCTCTAGCTCTGCTCTCGGAGGTGCCCAGAGCAGCTCTTGATAGTTGGGAGCTCTTGCCTGGCCCACGGCAGTCTCTAGCTGCTTCGGCCTGTCCCGGCCTCTCACGTCACGCCCCTTACCTCTCCCAGAATCCTGTGCAGCCACCGGCAGTGCCTTTGTAGCCCCGGCCTGTCAGAAGAGCAAGCATGGGTCTGGTACTGAATTCCTACCCTAACCCGCTCTCCACAGGTGGGAGGGAGCATTTACCTGCCCCTTTGCCCCCCAAACCCTTGGGGGAGGAGAGAAAGGGGTGCTTCCTGGAACCCTAGGGAAAGAGGTAAACCCAGGTGAACAAAATTCATTATCTAACTGCTTTCTTGCTTTCAAATTAGGAAAAGTCAACTGGGCAGCATCAAAAGCATCCCCATCCTTGGGTGAGGCTCTCCCTTTTCATTGCTCACTCCGGGGGGGCTACACAAGCACCAGAGCCCATGCCTGTCACTGGAGAAAGAAGTCCTTGGGCTCCCGTGCAGGCCCTGTGTGCTCTTATTTGACTTCGCTCTCTCAATGGGCTTGTAACTGATTTTCAAGCCTTTTGGAAATGGGGAAAGGCTGTGGGAGGGGGTGGAGTCTGGCAAGGGAAGAAGGCAAGAAGGAAGCGTGGACACAGCCAGCCTCGCTGGGGTCATAACTTCCGGAGCACCAGCCCCCGGAAGCTTCCCTGACACCCGGCTGGCCTGGGAACTCCCGCAGGCCCCTCTGCCTTGTTCCGGGCCCCACATTCTGCAGTTGGGCACATGCCTCCGGCTAATGATGAGGGCCTGTACTCATTCCCTCCAGGATTGCAATCCTAGGCCTCAACTTCCTGTGACCTCTCTAAGCTCAACCTTCCTTACCTGCAAAATGGGGGAGAAGAACACTATTTCTCAGGGTTGTCGGATTAAATGAACACAAAAACATTTAGCATCCTCCCTGGCAAGGAAAGTGCTGGAGAAATAGGAGGGATTATTATGGTCTCTGTCAGCCCTACCAGGGTATTTATGTATTGTATAGGTCAAGCATTCATTAGGACCTGTCTACCTGAGTTGCTGTGCTGGGGCCAGGAAGAGAACCATGAATAAGGTAGGTACCCTCACGGGTGTTGAGGCCGTCACAGGGAGGCAGGAGCGGAGGGTAGGACAGAATGTTAGTAATAGTAATAATGTGTGGCGGTTAAGCGTCTGCCTTTGGCTCAGGTCATGATCCCGGGGTCCTGGGATCGAGCCCGGCATCAGCCTTCCTGCTCAGTGAGGAGTCTGATCCTATGAGGTGGCTACCGGATTAGCGCCACGTCCAGATGAGGTATCTGAGGTAACTGCCACACTCACAGCCAGGAAGCGGGAGGTCTGGGTGCCTCCACTTGAAAGTGTGTTCTGCATTTCGTGGATGGGACAGGCTGCATCTTTGTATCTTGAGTGTGGGGGGGTAAGAGATCCAAAGCAGTGGGAATAGGGGTGGAGCTCCCCAGGCCTGGGTGCTGACTGGCTGTGGGTGCAGGAGGTAGAATCTGGAGACTCACTGCCAGGTCTAGGCACAGGTGACCTCTTTGGTGGTGGCCGTGTGTACTGATATGGGGAACACAGTCAGAGGGGCAGGGTTAGGGCCCCAGCAGGCAGCAGACACAGGGATCAGAATTCAGTGGGGATCTGGGTCTGGCAAGCTGCTGGTGGCCCAGATTTGAGAGTGACGGGTTCAACAAAGTGGGTAAAGCCACTGGAAGGGCCTATTCATTATCCAGAGGGCGTGTGGGCCCACCTAGAAGCAGGCAGAGACTCTGAAGAACATGACAGTCACCAGGAAGGACGGGCAGCAAGAATATTCCAGACTCGCAAGGACCTGGGACGTCACAGCAGCTGGGGCCATTTAGCTTAGGGGCAGACAGCCCCAGAAGGGATCACGGCAATGCAATGGTAAAACAAAGCCACTGGGTGCTCAGATGCCCTCAGTATACCACGTTCCACCCCCAACAGGTAATATATGTTGAAACTTTCGGTGCTTAAAATTAGAACGCTTTGGTAACCTAAAAATTCCATCTCTTCCTGAATGACTCATTCCCCCATAAATTCAGAAATAAAGCTCCATTGTGCTTATATAGCTGGGTTATTCCAGTAGGAGTGACACCTTATATTGTTTTGAACTTGACCTTACCTGACATCACCCCTAGAATTTGCTCCCCTTTCTCAGACTAGATGACCGAGGCCCCGCCCAGAAGGATCTGAAAGGCAGACCTTCTGGGGCCTTGTGCAGAACTGATTCCAAGCACCAGGACCAAATCAGTACATTGATTCATGATTCAGTCCACTGTGTGTGGGGCGGGGGCTTCGGGCCATGAACCCTCGTGGCAACGATCCAAGGAGTGAGCTCACATTCCCGTGCAGCTGGTTCAACAAGGTTGGAATTGTCCGGCTGTCCCCGACACAGAGGGGTGCTCAGCAAATATTTGCCAAGTGGACAAAAATTTCATCATCCTTGTTGTCCAGTGTGGCAAGCTCCTGCCTGGAATACACAGGGTGGGTAGGTCGGATTCTGGCAGAGGCTGGGACTCCGCACCGAGTGGTTAATCATTCTGGGAGTTCAGACTTGCAAGAGGCAGGGCGGAACCCAGTCAACTCCTCAAAGTTAAACAGCAGCTCTGGGAATCCTAGGAAGGCAAAGCTCAATTTCCGTTCTCCTGCTTCTGGGCCACTCTCTGAACCTGTCTAGACCCATCAGGAACCTTCCCAGAAGGAAAAGCCTCAGCTCTGATCCACTGGGTTCCTGGCTGGGAGGTGGACCGGGGTGGGGGAAGACAGCCTAGCCAAACCCCCTTGTTTAAATCCCATAGCTCAGAGTGTCTCCTCCTCGTGGAGCTGGGAGACACTCGGCCACCTTCCCTGAGCTTGTCACTTGTGTTTCCAAACCCTGAGCGACCCTCCGTTCTCCCCTTGATTCTGAAAATCTGGAAAACCACCAAAGCAAGACCCACTGGAGGGGCTTCCACCCTGCGATTTCTAACTCCAGTCCGGCCCCTCTCTCAAACTAGCTGTGTGCCCTCAGGCAAACCACGCAACCTCTCTTGAGCTTGTTTTTTCACTTGTACAATGAGTCTGTTGCCACTTCACGGTTGGTCCTCCCTTCTCTCTGGAAATATGATAGCACTGGCCAGTTTCACTGGAACACAATTCTGGTATTTGCTGTCCCCTCACCCCCAATGCCAGAAGTACAGGAGGCACTCAACATGCTGAATAAGTAACAGTCCCTTAAAAAAAAAATAACAAGAACACTTGATATTTACTCTGTGCCTGGCACCAAGCTCAACAGTCTCAGTGGATTCTTTCATGTAATCCCTGTAATGCTCAAGGGAAATGCAATTCCTCCCATTTTAAAGATGAAGAAACTGAGGCTCAGAGAGGCTCAGCAGTGACCAAGGTCAGGCAGCCTTGTTCAGGGGAGCTGAGACAGGAGCCAGATCAGAACGCACACGCATTTGCAGACAAACCCCTCTCCCTGAAGAGGCAGGGACGCTTCCGGGAGAGAAAATGAGGCTTATCTGAGCATCAAAGGAAGGAGACTTCTGAGCTGCTAGACGTAGCCTCCAGGGGAAGGGGCTGGGATCCCTGTCTACACTGTCCCTGACTGTTGTTATTTGCTCCTAGAGTGGTGGTTCTCAACAGAGAGCGATTTTTGCCTCCCAGGGGATATTTGGTCATGCCTGGGGATGTTCTGGTTGTCACAACTGGTTGGTGCTCCTGGCATCTAGTGAGTAGAGGCCAGAAATGCTGCTAAACATCCCACAATGCACAGGACGGCCCCGGCAACAAAGAATGATCCCGCCCCAAAAAAACCCTGAGCTAGAAAAATGGGACTCTGCAGGGGCCCCTGGGTGGCTCAGTTGGTTAAGCATCCGACTCTTTGATCTCAGCTCAGGTCATGATCTCAGGGTCCAGAGATCGATCCTTGTGTCGGGCTCCGGGCTCAGCGCAGAGTGTGCTTGTCGCTCTCCCTCCCCCCAACTTGTGCACGCTCTCTCTCTAAAAGAAATACATAAAATCTTTTTAACAATGGGACTCTGCAATGAGCTCTTGGCTAAATCTTTGTCTGAAATCCCTCATTCTTCCCATTTTACAGGTGAGGGAACAGACTCAGGGAGGTTGGGACTTACTTTAGAGTTCTCACCCAGAAAACCAGGATTCTGTCCTGTCGGCTGGCCCCCTCACGGTCATGGACTTGGGAGGTGACTCAGCGTCAGAGGACATGTGATGGGGGTCGCAGGTACAAAGAAGAGTAAATTCAGAGTCAGGAAACCTGGGTCTGGTCCAGCTCTGTGGTAAATCCATCGTATGCCCTTGGGTAAGTCACTGTCCACTCTGGTTTTATTCTTCTAGGGTTCTCCCCAGTACCAACCAGTGTTGCCTCTTTGCTACTGAGGGGTGCCTTGGGGGCTTGGAGATGGGGAGGTGTGACCCAACTTCAGGCAGGGGCCATCTGGGGCTTTCTCGGACACCATGTCCATCTCTGCACAAAGGACAAATACAGAAGGAGGACAGAGCCTCTACCCTCGGGAAGCCTGGGGACAGAGGTGTTCCTTGAGTACAAAGGATCAAACCCCCTGGGTCCCCCTGCCCCCTGGTAGCTCCAGAGGCTAGTCTCCAAGCATGGGATCCCAGAGTGGCTGAAGTCCAATCTGGCTGAACTTCACCCCTCTCTTGAACATCCTGGCTGGGCTGGGACAGGCCTCCTCATGTGGTACAGCCTCCTACCGGTTTAGACCGGTAGACTGTCTTGACATGAGATGCACAGGTGTGCACTGACCTGGGTGGGTCTTTGGGTGGCACTCTAGACATATCACAGCAAGATTCATCTTAAATAGCCTGGAAGCCAGAAGCGAGACCCCCACCTTCGTGGGGTAGAGGACAGCCTGCTAGGGGCACTCTGGTCACAGGAATGGAAGGGCTCTGGGGCTCCTGCCCTGCTCAGAAGGCAGGCACAGGATCCCCAAGACCCTCAGGCTCCACAGAGCCCCCTTTGCTGGGCATGCTGGAACCACCAGCTCCGCAGCAACACCAGGCAGCCCCCCAGTTAGAAAGATTTAGCCCTTGGCTATTTTATTTCCTCAACAGTGGAACAGAAAGGAGGTAGGGCCCCAGCTCAGCATGTGGGGCAGCTGCCTTCCCCTGCACCCACCACCACCTTCTCTCCTGCCTCCACTGGGAGCCCACAAGTCAACGGAACTCCTGGCCTCTGGGATGTCCCCTTATGTGCCACCTGACTCGCAGGAAGAAACACACACTCGGTCAAAGCAGAGTCAGAACCACCAGGCCTGCCACAGCTCCCTGGGTCCTGGCCAGCCTCAGTGGGTCTTCCCCCGGCCCTCGGAGATGACTTCCTCCGGCTGGGCGCGCATGTACCACTCCACCCAGGAGCCGTCGTAGATGGCCACGTTGGGCTTGCCGCAGAGGTAGGCCCCCAGTGCCACATGGCAGGCTGTGACACCAGAGCCACACGTGGCCACCAGCGGCTGGGACAAGTCCACCTTCTTGTCCTGGAACAGACGGTGGATCTCCTCAGGGCTCTTCTCCAGGCCCTCCTTGGTCAGGAAGTCCGTGAAGGGGATGTTCACCGTGCCGGGGATGTGGCCGGGTTCGATGCCTGCAGCAGGAGGGCAGGAAGGAAGGGACAAGTACAAGGGTGTATGAGATACGGCCACTGCAGTGTGAGAGCCTCCCAGGCAGCCACGGCGCTGAACCCTCTCTACATGCACCATCCCACTCAGTCCTCACCGCTAGGCAAGCCAGGTGCCACTTACACGCACCCCTATTTTACAGGGCATGCTGAGGTTCGGGACTGCGCAAGGCCGCGCATCTAGCAAATTGCTGGCTGGGATTGGGACCTACGACTCGGACCCCACCAGAGTCGCACTCTGCCCCCGGCTTCCTTCCCAATCACCCATGTGCTCGGGGGGCAACAAAGATAAACAAGCCCTCTGCCTGGCTAGGACTCCTTGCACTTGCAATAAAGGAACCGATCGGGCAGAGTGGCCAGTCATCACTGAGCCATTACAAGGATGAGGGGTGTTACAAAGGCCCTACGGAATGTCATGGGACACATTATAAAAAGATATTAACAGTAATAATAATCCTTGACATTACTGAGCACTTACTTTGTGCTTGGCACCATTCTGAACCCCTCCGCTGTATCTTCTCCTTTAATCCTCCCCAAAGTCTACGGGACAGAAATGATCATCCTCCCCTTTACACAGATGAGGAGACTGAGGCACACAAACTCAGGTGCCCAAGCCAGAGAGGCCCCAGAGCTGATGCTGTTCACCGCCAGGCCATGGGGGGCAGGGAAGCTTCTCTGAGAAGGCGCTGTGGGTGAGTCACGTAGAGAGGTCTGGGCAGCGGGGACCGAGAGCACCCCAGACTAGGGAAAGGGTGGGTAATCGGAGGAGGCAGGAAATCACGTGGTCTTTAGAGGGGTTAAAGGTCACTGGGCAAACGTGGGGACATGGGGGAGCTTGAAACCGCCTGGATTAAGACGTAGGGCTTTGACCTGACTACAAGGGGAAACCAGACTTCCATTTTCAAAGATCATTTCGATCACAGCATGAAGAACCTGGGCAAGGCTAGAGAGCCATTCATTAAGAGGATCATGCCCCCCAAACTTAATCATTTTGCTTTCACCATCCCCTATGAGGCTAATATTCCCACTTTCATGCCAAGGACTGAGATTTGCAACAGAATCAACCCTCACAGCCTATGATTCAAAAATCTTGGCCATTCAGACCCTAGGGTGGGGCTCTAGACTAGTGGCTTCTGCCTCAGTTTCCCCCTGCAGTGGAGTGACACTCCTCCAGGGAGCCGTTGACCCATATCGGTAATTATTGCCAGGATTTAGCATATAGACAGCGCTCCAAGTCCATGGGGAGGTGGGAGTGCATCCTGCATCCCCATGTAGGTGCAGAAACGGCTCACTGGGAGACATCACATAGAGACCAACCCAGAGCAAGGAAGAAGCAAGCCCTCCTCACAGGTTGGCCCCCGTCAAAGCAGGGCTGTCCCTGTGCCTTGAACCCCCACCAAGCAAAGCATGCTTCCCCCTACCCTGCCTGACCGATGTGACTCCTCATTGAGGGGCGCGCTTGTCCAGGTCTCAGCCCGTGCAGTGGGGACAATGACAATGAGGTGATGTCCGCCACTGACCTCGAGGCAGCCTTTGCATGCGCTGGCTCAGTCCACCTCCACAA
Source organism: Zalophus californianus (assembly GCF_009762305.2). Taxonomy (NCBI): domain Eukaryota; kingdom Metazoa; phylum Chordata; class Mammalia; order Carnivora; family Otariidae; genus Zalophus; species Zalophus californianus. The sequence continues at coordinate 11,156,734 of NC_045603.1, forward strand.
CAAGCCTGCTAGTGTGTCCTATCATCGCCCACTTTATGGGTGAGCAAGCAGGGCTGAGGTAGCATTAAGCACCTCTGTGAAGAGCTGTAACCACAGAAGCACACATTAATTCTATCACCTCCCATTTCTTAGTGCACTTTATGTATGCAAACACTGCGCTGAGCGTTTCATCCATTCATTCTCATTTGACGTTTGACCCTCACTGCGTCCCGTAGGCTCTGTTTCTGCTCTTATTTCACACGATGCAGAAGCTGCAGTTCAGAGATTAGGTTAGGTGACCTGCCAAGTGGCTCTCTGCCCCATGTTGCTCTCCCTCCCTCCCCCAAGGGCTGAGCTGAACGACCTCACGGGTTCAAGGTGGCATCCTTATCAGGTTGAACCACATAAAATTGCCACCTATGTAGGTTCAAAAAAATAGCTGGCTATCAGCGGTTTCCTATGGTTTGACCTAATGGCAACACTGCTCTGCACGGTTCCATGTGGCAGGGTCCTTCTCAATTCCCCAAATCTCTCTGGGACATTGACCCCATGCCAGCTATCGGGTGAGTCTTCAGGATGCACTAGACGCATGGCTGGTCCTTGCCGTCGGGCCATCCGAAACAATGATAGGACTGGGTAGCCCAAACTGCTCTGTAAGCCCAGAACAGAAGCCCCACCCCTGATTCGGGGGCATGGGGGATGCAATTCAGGGACAGACTCCTAGAGGAAGTGGCAAGTACCTTGCATCCTCCCCAAAGAAGGCATGAAGCGAAAAGCCTGGGTAATTACTGGTTGCTCACTGCAGTTAAATGGACTGCCTCAGTTCCCTGCTGGGCTGCCTCCTGACCTCGAGCAAGGTAGCCATCCTGAGACCTCATTTCCTCCTCTGTCCAGTGACAGCACCGACCTTTCTGGATCATTGAGAGGCTCACACCAACGTGGCCACTGACCAACCTGTTTGTGGGGACCCCTGCCCACCTGATCCAGGGCTTTCCTGCAGTCTCCTTGCCTGGGGGAACCCAGCTCATAGGCAGAGGCTCTGCCCCCACTCAAGCCCCAACCACCTCTATTCAGTTTCTCTCCAACCTGGGGCAGCAACCCCTCTCTCTCTTTAGTGCCCCCTCCAACCTGCCCCTGCAAGCCTTGGTCCCTCCAGGGGATGTTCCATTCACTCCCCCGCCCCAGACTCCTCCCCCTCCTGTCGGCCTCCGTCGTCATGAGCCGGGATGGTGTACACCCAGCCCCTTGGGTTTTTCCCAAACTGGGCCTGCCTGCCATCCCTCCAGTTCCGCAGAGACCACCCCCTTACATCCATAGAATCGGGGTGGGGCTGTTTGGCTTCTCCCCCTTATGCAGGGCGCCCTGGGTTCCCAACGAGTTTCGGGTAGTCACTGCCCCGAGCACGGGTAGGGGTGGGGATGGGGCAAGTATTATTGTCCACTCTTTAGGAATAAAGCCAGTGAAGCTTAGGGAGGGAGGCAACTAGAACCCAAATCCCGGGCCCCCATTAGGTGTCCTTTAAAGGCAGGGACAAGGCAGAGCTCAGGGCGCACGTGCGCCCGCGCCCCAGCTGACCTCCCGCCCCTTTGCGCGCATGTTTGTTACCGTCTCGGGGCTCCGCCTCGGTGCCCCGGAACCGGCCGGCGGCGCGGGCGTCCACCACCTGGAAGCGCCGGGATTCGAGGTTCTCCTTGATGTCCTCGTAGGTCTTGATGAAGGTGGGGTCCAGCGCGGCGCGAAACTCGGCGGGCTCCGGGCGGCTTTTGCCCGAGCTCAGCGGGAGGCCCAGGCGCAGCCAGTGGCGGAGGCCGCCGTCGAGCAGTGACACGGCCCGGTGGCCGAAGGCGCGGAACATCCACCAGACGCGCGGCGCCGCGTAGAGGCCCTGGTCGCTGGCGTCGTAGACCACGACGTGGGTGGCGGCGCCCACGCCCAGGCGGCCCGCGTACTCCGCGAAGTGCGCAGCGCTGGGCAGCATGTGGTCGTAGGGCGACGTGCGGTCGCTGCACTGGTCGATGTCAAAGAAGGCGGCGCCCGGGATGTGGCGCTCCTCGAACTCGCGGCGCGCGTCGCGGCCCAGCTTGGGCAGGTACCAGGAGGCATCGAGCAGCTGCAGGGGCTGCCCTGCGCGCGGGGCCCGCAGTACCTCAGCCACCCACTGCGCCGGCACGAGCGCGCGGAAGAGCTGCTGTGGGGCCATGGTGGCGGCGGTGGCGACACTGGGGCTGCAGGCCTGGGCGACAGGGAGGATGTCAGGAGGAATTGAGGAAGAGGCCGGCCGGGTGGCGGCAACCGCCTGCACCGCTGGGGCTGGCCCTAGCCGACAGGGGCGGTGGAGCCCCGGGAGGGCAGAGTCCAGGAAGCATAGAAAAGCGGCGGTGGCGAACCCAAGGGCAGACTTCGGTCACCGGGGCCTCTCTTCCTCTCCCCCCGCCAGGACATACACAGCACAGAGCAACAGAATGACCCTGACCTCTGGGAGAGGGCCCGGCGGGCCCTTTACCGCGGCTGGCTGGGGGGTGGGGTGGGGACGGGGCTCAAGGCGGCAGGCAGGTAGGGCCCAAAATTCTAGCCCTCCCTCAAGATGCAGCTCTGCTTCACTTGCCACCCACCAAAGTCCCTGGTGGAATTCATTCACTCATTCATTCATCAAACGTTTACATAAGCAGCCTCATGGGACTAGTAGCTGGGATTTACTGACTCCTGTGCGGCATTTAATCTCACAATACCTTAGAATACTGCAGGACACAGAGTAGGCTCTCAATTAATTTGTGGAACAAGTGGCCTCAAGAAGGTTGGTAATATTCTGTTTCACAGAGGGCGGGCGACACTGAGCGTCATAAAAAGCCTCCACGGCCTCTCTGTGGGGCTTTATTAGTCCTCCCCCCTCCCTCTTACCCTCTCGGGTGGCACCAGGTGACCCCACCCCCGCCCCCAGCTCCCCACCCGCCGCTCACGCCGAGGCCACGGTGCAGGCCGCCCCAAGCGGCTGTGGACAGCCATGCTTAGGGCGAACCCAGGGGCAAGGCTTCCCTGCTAGACTGCAGCCCCCTACTCCGCTCAGACCCCAGCTTGGCCAAGGTCAGCGGCTAAAGTGGTGGTGCCAGGCTTCACACTGGGCAGCCTGACCCCGGAATCCAGACGCTGGCGGGCAAGCACTATGCAGGCTCTGGGGGCCCAGCAAGGGCAGATTTTGCCCCCTGAACCTGAACTTTGTCTCTGAACCTTCATGCAGCAGGTGCAACAGTGACTGTGCCTCACCCCCTCTCCCCTCCGCTCCCCTGGGGGCCGGCAGCTGAGAGTACACCAGCCCATGACATGCCAGGTCACAGCCTTCCAGGGTCAGGATATTCTGAACATGTCGAGCCCTTGTACAAACAGCCCCTGGTCCGTTAGATGCCTTCGTGCAGGTCAGAGAAAGGTGCCCCTTCTGCCAGGGCACGCGACTGGGTGAGTGGAGTGTGAGCTGCAGGTCGGGCCCCCTTCCCCCTTCATCAGGGCACAACCTTACCATCCATAACCGGCAGACCTGCCACGGAGGGGTAGGGGTGGGTAGAGAACAGGTGCTTTGTGGGCCAGGCCACAGGCTAAGCACCGCAGCCTTTAATAGTGGACCTATGAGGATGCCTGTTTTCTGCATGAGGGGACTAGAGATGTGAGTGCCTTGCCCTTGCTCACACAGCTTGTCGGGGTGGCCTCAGGATCTGAAGCCAGAGTTCAGCTCCTGAGGCTGGACTTCTTCCCCAGCCCTGGGTCAGTGATGACCGGGGCTTAACGAGTCCACAGTGTGACACCTTGTGCCCCGGCCCCTCCCAGACTCATTGCAGTCTGGCTTTTAGAAAGTCACTCTACCCCATGGCCAGGCCCTGTGCTGGACGCTGAAAAACTCTTGATTTTGCCAGGCCCTGGGGTGAAAGGCCACAGGCTTGCTCAAAGGACAGTATAATTGAGGAAAGTCTGGAGTTCAGTGTGAACATGGAGGGGCCACTACCTTAGCCTAGGGTGGGAGCAGAAGAGGTGGGAAATCTTCCTGGAGCACCTTTTCAGGGGACCCCAGAAACTACAGCTTGAGTTTTAGGATAAGGTGGCTGCCAAGGGGTATTTGGCTAAGGGGTGATTCCAGTATCTGTGGGTTACACCACAGCTGGATAATGTTGGGGGATGCTGCAGGTCCCTTCTTGTGGAACCCATCTGTGAACCACAGTGGCTCCCCCCCATTCTTGGAGCTCCTGGTTTTTTTCCCGAGGATTCATTTAGAGTAGAAAGAAACCCGGATTGTGAGTCAGAGCCCCAGCCTCAAGTCAGTGTGAATCACTCCGCTCCTTAACTAGCTGTCTGAGGGCAGGCATGGTGGGCTCCCTGGCCATCTTCACTTCTTATATTGGAGCGTCCAACCTTCAGCTCTTACAAGGGGAGATTAAATAATGAATATCGAGGGGCCATCATAAGGCACTGCACATGGCTGGTTTTAATAATTTCTAAAAACAGCTTAATAAAAATCCCATTATTTCTGAGAAGTTATTCTCACAGGTGGACTTTCAACAATAGCAACACATCTAGAATCTTGGAATTTCAGGATTGGGTGGGACTTCAGAGGTCTGAGGTCATCCTGCCCCACCCACTCCCACTTGATTGGCAGTTGTCACAGAGGCTGAAGGAAGGAGAGGAGGGTCTAGGGGAGCAGGCTGTGTGTCACTGAAGGGCTCAGACCTGGCCCTTGGGTGCTGGCCAAGCCTGGCCCACTACAGGTACGGGTGCTCTGGGAGTGAAAGACTCCCAAGTCACAGGGGACAGCCCCAGGCCCATCTCAAGAGCATACACAACTGCACTAGGGGAATTGTGGGCCCCAGGCTGCCGTCTGGGGTGGGCCCTGTGGAAGAATTGGGCCTCAAGGACTTGCCCCAGCCTACTCCTTCCTGGTACCCGCTCTGCACCTCAGGGCAAAGCACAAAGTTTAGAAGATTTTCCAGGGAAATGCTTGTCAAAGTATGCATTTTTCCACTTCCTGTGAGAATATAATTATTTCAGAGTAAAAAGAATTTTTAAAAGAGGGATGAGAAAAGCATTCCAGACATATGTCACAGACATATGTATGCAAAAAGCTGAGCAGGAGCAGGGGTGGCCCACCAGTTTGGAGGAACGGGTTGTTCCATTTTCAGGAATTATGTGATGTGGTTGTGAAACAGCCATTGTTAAAAAATGAAATTATACAAACTTACAATTAAATAGGTTAATCAAAAACAAAGGCCTGGGGCGCCTGGGGTGGCTAAGTTGGTTAAAAACAAAAGCATTTTTTTTTTTTAAGTATGAAGCTTTGGGGGTGAGCCAGGTAAACAAAGGCAGCAGGCAGGCCACATGGGCTTCAGATCTGAGATTAACAACTGAGGGGTCTCAACCCCACTGTGAGCCCCTGGGGTAACTCACTCGGCCTGTCTCTCTGGTCTTTAAATAAGTTTCCGGCCTACTCCGCAGGGTTGTTGTGGGAAGTCGGTGAAACCCTAGGAGCAAAGTGCTCGCCGAGCAGGCCTTGGCCAAGGCTCGTTTCGTTTCACTCCAGCAAGTTCTTTGCCAGTTTCTTCTCTTGTAGCCTCTGGGTCACTCGGCCTTGCCTCCACGGCCTCTCTGTGGGGCTTTATTAGTCCTCCCCCCTCCCGCTTACCCTCTCGGGTGGCACCAGGTGACCCCACCCCCGCCCCCAGCTCCCCACCCGCCGCTCACGCCGAGGCCACGGTGCAGGCCGCCCCAAGCGGCTGTGGACAGCCATGCTCAGGGCGAACCCAGGGGCAAGCCTTCCCTGCTAGACTGCAGCCCCCTACTCCGCTCAGACCCCGCGGGGGAGCCCCGCGCCGCGCACCCCAATGATCGACCTCCCCCTAAAGAAAGGCAAGCGCGATGCCGCAGCAGTTACCCGGGTCTCGGGCTCCGGGCTTCCGGGATCGGTCATGGCCCCTGCGCAAGGCGCCCCCTCCCCGCGCCCGAAGCCGTCCCCTCCTCCCGCCACCAACCTGCGGACGGCCAAAGGGAGGAGACTCGGGCACAGCCCACCGACGCGGCCACTTGGAGCCGCTGCTGCCCGCGCCTTCCACTCGCCGGGCCAGGGGGACACCCGCGCCGCCGCGCCGCCGCGCCCCCGCCCCGCGCCGCACTGAGTCTCCCCGCAACACCCTGGAGGGTCCCCGGGGTCCGAGGGGCGCGACGCGCCGGGGGGGGGGCGGCCGGGGACGGGCGCTGGGGGGCGGCGCGGGGCGGGGATCGGCGGGGCGGCGCGCCGTACCCCCCTCCGGCGGCGGCGCGATGGTGCGGGCCGGCCGGGGAGGTGTGGGCTCGGGGTTTGAACCCGCCAACTTCTCCAGCGGTCAGGGGCGAGAGCCAGGGCGCCGGCGAGGGCGAGTGAGTGCGGCCGGGTGGGGCAGCGGCCAGGCGCCCGGGCCGCTCGGGATTGGGCCGCCGGTCTGGCCCCTGCGACCCACCCAGGGGAGGGTCCCCCTGGCGAGAGCGCGGCCGGGTGCCCAGCAGGGGCAGAGGGCACAGAACCGGGGCTGGGCGCGGGGCTTCTGGAGGCGAGCGAGCCCTACCTGGCCGCTGAGATTGGCCGCGGGCGGGCTCGCCAGAGGCGCGGGCGAGGGTGCGCGCGGGGCCCCAGCGACCCCTCCCCCAGGCGCCCACTCGCCCACCTCCCCAGCCAAAGGGGTTCTAAGCTCAACAGGTTCCCTCCCCCTCCCCCGTCCTGGGCCTCATTCCCCGCTCTTTTCTGGCAGGATCCCGAGGACGAGCACTGTAGAGCTCCCGGGCCCGGGCGCCCTCCCCGCCAGCTCCCCCTTCTGGGGCCCTCGGAGGTTCGGCCCCGCCCCCTTCTGCGCTGGGTTGGGGGGGGGGCCGGGGAGGGGCGGGGCGGCCTTTCCTCGCTGGAAGGGGCAAAGCTTTCCCACAGCCTGCCCCGGTGCCGCTGGGTTGCTGGGCTGCGGCGAACACGCCACCCTGGGGGAGTGCGGTGGGAAAAAAGCTCCTCCCAGATCCCGCCCCGCTGCACACACAGACCTCATGCCGCTCTCTTTCCTGGTTTCCACCCGCGCCAGGTGATGCGCAGAGCTGAAACCATGGTTCATCAGGTGCTCTACCGGGCGCTGGTCTCCACCAAGTGGCTGGCGGAGTCGGTTCGGGCTGGCAAGCTGGGGCCAGGCCTGCGGGTGCTGGACGCGTCCTGGTACTCGCCGGGCACCCGCGAGGCCCGCAAGGAGTACCTAGAGCGGCATGTGCCCGGCGCCTCCTTCTTTGACATAGAGGAGTGCCGCAACACGGCGTTGCCCTACGAGATGATGCTGCCCAGCGAGGCCCACTTCGCCGACTACGTGGGCCGCCTGGGCATCAGCAACCAGACGCACGTGGTGGTGTACGACGGTGACAACCTGGGCTGCTTCTATGCGCCCCGGGTCTGGTGGATGTTCCGTGTGTTTGGCCACCGCACCGTGTCAGTGCTCAATGGCGGCTTCCGGAACTGGCTGAAGGAGGGCCACCCGGTGACATCTGAGCCCTCACGCCCAGAGCCGGCCGTCTTCAAAGCCACACTGGACCGCTCCCTGCTCAAGACCTACGAGCAGGTGCTGGAGAACCTCGAGTCTAAGAGGTTCCAGCTGGTGGATTCACGGTCCCAAGGACGGTACCTGGGCACTGAGCCAGAGCCAGATGCAGTAGGTAGGTGTCCTGGTGGGTGGGTGGCCCCTGGGGAGTAACACCCCATGGAATGATGGAGAGTAAGGATGTCTGGGACCCTCTCCAGGTGGTGCCCTCAGTTCCTCCCGCCCCCCCCCCCATAGGTAGGTCCTGGTCTGCATCTGTGAAATGAGAGAACAGACCCAAAGCTAAAAGCTATTTCAGCTTTGACCCACGAGGACCTACATATGTGTTCCCATAGCCGCGTGCTAACAAGCAACCTAGCATCGTATGAGGTGGCATCAGCAGAGGTGACTGGTGACATCTCCACCCACATCCATTGCCCCAGCACGACTCCCCACCATGCCCAAAGGTATGTCCACGAGGCCACACATGCATCTTTGTACAGAGGCTCTCAAGGACGCCTAGCTTCCCAGGGCCCCCCTAGTTCCCCAGAAACCCACAGAGACATCAACAATGTCCTGCCCACAGCACCTCTTCCCTCCTTCCAGCACCCCGGGCCCCCTGACCTTTCCAAACAGCTGCAGCCTGTTTGCAGAGCTATAAAATAGCTGCCATTTCATGCTAAGCACTCAACACTGCATTATCTCATCCAAGAAGGCTTAATATCCCCATTTTAGAGAAGAGGAAACAAAGATGTGAGGACATTAAGTTACTTGCTCAGTTAAGTGGCAGAGTCGAGATATAACCCAGTGCTGGCTAGTTTCAAACCGGATGGCTCATCCTCTCCTGCAGACAAAGGGGAGGCCAGGAGGGTGCCACATTTTTGGAGGGGGGGGGGGAGACTCAGGAGAGGAAGTGCTGAGTTCTAGAACCTCCTCACACTGAACCTTAGAAGTCTCACCATCCCCTTGGCTGGGTTTCCTGCTTGGGCACCTCTCGTGGCCGGGACCTCACTGCTTTGGGGGCCTCTCCAGGCTGGCCTGAGCCCTCAGAGTGGCCGACACCTCCTGGTTCTGAGCTCTGTCCTCGGGCAGGGTCTGCAGAACCTAAGTCCTATGCAACATTTTTCCTAATTTGTTGAAAAATGGCTCTTCCTTTCTGTGCCTCTGAGGGAAAGAACTGTGTGAAAACTGTTTTGAACGCTCTTGAGCTGGAGGTCCCGAGAGGTCACCTCATCGGACAGAAGGGAGACTGAGGCACACGGAGGAAGGGGCAGGTCCAGGCCCTATGGCTAGTTAGTGGCAGAACCATGGCTCTCTCCAGGCCCCATGTTTTTCCTGCCCACCTTGCTCTCTGGCGGTCTGGGGTTGAAGATTCAGAGATTTAAGGCATGGACCTCCTGCAGCCCCCTCCTGGCCTTGGTCCAAGATGCCTTCTCTACTTGGGACTTAACACTGCCTTCGGGGGAGGAATGGTAGAATTGTTTCCCCAGCTGCCTCTCGGCTTGCCCTGAGCGAGCTGGAAATAAGTGAAGAGATGTCAGATCCCATCTCCTCACCCCTGTTTCAGGATGAGGGCACTGAGGCTCAGAGAGGGGGGTCCTTCCCCATCGCCCTGCTCCCTACTTCCTCCCACCCCCTCCAGATCCCGGGGAGCATGGATCCTTCCTCCTGTGAGGTCAGCCCCTCCTTTGTGGTGGGACCTCAATCTAATCTCTTGGCCCCTCTGGATTCCCTTATTAAAAAACGAGAAGAGGAATGCCAAGCCTTGCCCACCTGGCTGTGTACTTACTTAAATGCATTAGTGGCTGGAAGGGTATTTTGATTTGAAAGGTAAGGAACCTGCAAAGGGCAGGCCATCTAGAAAGCATGGGCGTGGCACTTCCTTCCCTCATTCACTAAAAGGCTTTGCTGGCCTCCAGCACAACAGGTGTTGGGGGCACAAAGGCGCATGGGGCTCGCTGACTTCATGGTCCCCAGCTTGGCGTGGGCTCAGCGGTCCAGATGTAACACCCAGGGGTGTTGTGGATGGCAAAATGCTGGAAGGAGCATCCCGGTGGAGGAGCTGGGAGTGGGCCTTGGACTCCCAACAGCTGCTTCCTGCTGACATGATGCAAACACCTTCCCTGGCCCCAGCTTTGTGTCCCCAGTGCCTTTGGTCCTGTTTGTAAGGGGCACAAGGTGAGAGGCAGACCTGAGCTTGCATCCTACCCTGGGCAGCCTCGGGGCAGGCCCTTTCCTCCTTAATGAAAGGAACGTGCTCACCTTACAGAGCACTGGGGGAAGCCAGCCAAGGAGGTGGGGAGGTGGCAGTGGATCCAGCCAGTGTCTTTATAAACCCTATTCACTTTTCCTCCTGCCTTGAGGGCAGTGAGGGTGATGAGGGCAGAGATTGAGCCCCTAACGGGCACTTTTATCTGCAAAATGTTTTATGCATGTTCTCTCCTTGACACCCACAGCAACCCTGCACAGGGTGGAAGGTGGGAGTTAGGACTGACCCCACTTTGCAGGTAGGAAAATGGAAAAGAGGGTTCTCTAAGGAGGCAGAGTGGCCAAGCTTTGACCCCAGTCAGCAGGCCTCAAAGTGGGGCCATTTCCCAAGGCCACTGCTGTGTAAGCAAACACAGGGCCTGGGGGGGGGGGGGAAGGTCACAGCTTCACAGTGTAGTGTTGCTTCATGGGATCCTGCGGCCCCTCTGCCTATGTCCCTCCCCTCCCTGGGGCTGGGGGCTGGTGTAGGATGGGGGCAGGAAGAGTGCTGAGCTGCCTCCCAGTGGCCAGGATTGGGAGCTGCCCACTGGGGCTGCCTGCGCTGGATTGCTTTGTGTCTTTAGGAGGAAAGCAAGAAAGAGCCAAACAGGTTTTCCTGGCCGGGAAAACCCACACATATCAGTGGCCTGAGAGACATTAACTCACCCCCCTGACTGGTAATAGTTCACAGCCTCCTCAGGAGCTGTGAGCTTCCTGGGGTAATCTGAACCCGGCCCCCAGATGCAGAGGGCAGGGAAAGACCCAAGAAAGAGGCCACCCCAGGTCGGGTGGTGGCAGGTTTAATAAGGGAACTTACTTACTTACAAGGCTTGTCTTGGGTGGCCAGCCACAAGACGAGATTTCCACACCCGCCTGCCAGATCTTGAAAGCTTATACAGAAGGCTTAACTCGGTTCAGTCCCATACACACTGTCCAGCTGGTCTCAACCCCACATCACTATCTCAAGGCCATGTCCTTGGGGCAGCCTCTGGGAGTGGGGAAGGCAAGCAGAATGCACATTCCAAGGACAGGGGAGGGGGAGAGGAACCTCCAGTTGCCCCGGTCCAGCTTATGGGTCAACTGGTGGTTATGTGCTCTCCATAACCCTCTACCCCTCCTAAGGGCTCTTGGAACCTCACATGCCCCCGCTTCTGCATTGTGCCCTGAGCGGTCAGCAAGGGGTTTCACGAGCATGGTGGCAGCTCCCTTGGTGGCTGTCTGGCTACATTGGAGGCAAATGCCATAGCAACAATAGAGGGACATACAAGAGAAAATACAGAATAAGACAATGATTCCCCCATCAGTGATAACGTTTTCCATCAAGAGCCCCGTGATCTGAACCATTGATTTATTAAGTCCCCTAGTGTGGGAGTCAGATTGTTCAGGGCCTTCCCTTGTATTCTCATGTGACTTAATAAAGATGACATAATAGACTCATCAGACACGACCATGCAGCATTGTGTTTGGATAATGGCACAGGTACCTCCTTGCAAGACAGTGATGATGTCTAAGGCACGCTGTTTTGGAGGACAGGTTTTCTCATTGAAGATCTGTTGGTGTTCAGTAAGGACAGGTTTTGTTGGCTATCATTCGAGGCTTGCTGGGTGAATTTAGTTAAGGGCTTCTGTGTGTGCTAGAACATCCTCCAGGCCGACAGAGGGGAAAAAGCAGCCAAATGATTGTACCAGTGAGAATCAGAACGTGCCCACCTGGCCTTGAGGAGAGGGAGGTTGTCAGCTTTAGGACCTCTACCTGGTTGTGCACACCATACATGTTGGCTGGGGGAGACGGCACTGTCAAGAGTGAGGAGATGGATTGGGGGCACCATGTGGCAGCCCAGCACCCCCACCTCTTCTCCTCTTCCAGTGGCGCTTATTCTGTTCCAGGTATAATGCATTTTAGCAGGTCTGCCTTAGAGCAGGACCGTGAGATCCCAGGGGAGAGGGAGCAGGTCTCCCTCACCCAGGCATGTGAAGTCACTCACCCATCCTGGTGGGACATCTCATTGCAAATTCCGGTAGATGACACCTTGCCCACATGTGATGGGGCTTGGTGTTCTCAGCGGCGTAACACGTTGATGTGTAAGGAGCAGGGCAATGGTTATCTCCCTCGATTTCCATACCCTTATAGCATTGGGTGTCTGGGCAAGGGTCCTCAGTCTGGCCTATGGGGCAACAGGCCCTACTGATTGATCATCCAAACATATGAAAGCCTGGGACACTGCTTTAGTGACCCAGCCAAGGTGGTTTTACCTGGGAGTAATTTAATCTGCTGCTTTAATATTCATTTTTCCTTTTTATCAGCCCTACTGCTGGCAGATTATAGAGGGATGGGGACGTCCCTTCTAGGTCATGTTCTTTTGCCCAGTTTTGCAATATGACCCCCAATCGCTGTCTTGTCGATGAGGGTATCTAAACACCATATTCCGTTTCTCTAATCCCCTCATGGTGGCAGCCTGGTTTGTAGTGGCCAGGGAAGGCTGGGGTTAGGCCAGATGTCGTGTCCACACAAACCAGGCATAGGAAAAACCCTCACTAAGGGGGAGGGGGCGATAGAATCAATTTGCCAATCTGTCACCAGTTGGGAATTCTGCTGAATGGCCCCAGGCTCCTTTGCCTGTTGCCTTTTGCATGTCGTTTACAACACACGGGACATGCTGTTATTGCATTAACCAAGTCAACCTATTTCAGGGGCAAGCCAACATCCTTGGCAATATGCCAACCCACCTGGGCGCAGTGGTGGCCGCTCATTCCATGCATCCAATCTGCTATATGCACTGAAGGGCCAGTCGCTAGGGATTGTACCCAGGCTAGGGCATCGGCCTCCTGACTGCCAGGGAGGGGGCCTCAGTGCCCCATGGGCTGGGATATGGAAAAGTGAGGAGTGCCTCAGGCTCTTGCAGGCAAGCCCAAATATCCCTTTGTCTATCCTGACCCGATAAGGACTCATAGTCATCCACCCCTCAGCTTCCCACTGCCCAAGCAATAGGGTTAATCTGCTTAAAGACCAGGGCTCAGGAGTGACTACGACCGCTGGCTGCTGTGGTGCCTTCCTCCCTGAGCTTCTCCATCTGGAGCGGCGCTGTGGACACTGCTAGGAGCTGGTGCTCTATGGGGGTACATGGGGGTTTTGCCCCCTTCCAGAGCTGGGACCAAAATCTTAGGGGGACTCTCTCCTATTGTCTGCCACAGTGCCTGAGCCATATCTTCCAGAGTCCCAGACTCATTTACTCAAATGGGAGCCCTGCTTGGGAGATGCCCAGAGATTTAACATTTCATTAGTATGTTTACCTTCTCAAAAGCAGCTTGCTGAAAGAAAAGTCACCCTTTCTTTCCCAGGCTGAATAAGGGACAGCAGCACTGTGCCTCAGGAAATACAAATCCTCAAAAACCCTACAATCCCTACAAAGGCTTGCATCTCTTTTGCCTTTTTACAGGTTGGATGGACTTGTGTCTTACCAGTCACACCGTCTGGGAAGATGTGTGTCTTACCCAGCCAAGCGATTCCCCAAAACTTTATTACAGTGCCTGGGTCTTGGATTTTCTGCAAGTTCACCACCATTCTTCCCTCACAGATGTTCCAGCAAAGCCTGCAGCATGTCCTGCAGCAGATAAAAGTTTTCACACGTTAATATTAGAGCATCAATGTAATGGGCGCATTTTACTGACGTGAAGAAGGAGAGTCGGCACAGTTCTGGGGCTACCATCCCGCGTAATTAATTCTTACTTAGGTCAGTGGTATGATCTTAGTTCTCAGAAACCTCTATTTGTCCGTCCGTCTTGCCCACAAATCTCCCTAAAGAGGAGACCCCTTTGCAGGAAATGCTTTTGCAAAAGCATCAGAGTAAAAGAATAGCTCTGATGAGAATTCATTCTAACGCAATTGACAAGGAAATGTGCTTATTTTTGTGATAGATATTTTAAAGTAAAAACCAAAATTATGATTGGTAACATGATACCGGGACATATAAAATTTTGGGGAATTTTATATACTCTTGGGAACCACTCTTATTAATAACTTCCATATAAATAGTTCCTAAGAAAAGATTAGCATCACTTCCTACTTGACGATGCTTCCTGTGTAATTTAACATATGAAATGTCTGATTAGTTTAATATTTCTCTCTTACAAGGAGGAAAAACAAATCTTTTGAGCTGGGCCAGGAAACTCCCCAAGTTGGTTCAAGGTCAATAAAGCTTCATTTAGAATTTGATTTGGGGGAAGTTTGTCAAAAATATCAAAAGGTTTTAAAATACATGCTCACATAGGATCATGCATCATTGTGAAACAACATTCAGTTATCCATTTAACCAAAATGACAATTTAAGCCTTCAAAGGCAAATAGAGAAATTGCATAGTTGTAAAAAAAAACAAAAAACAAAACAAAACAAAAAAACAAACCACTTAGCTCTTTTAATAGAGGAGACTCCATTTTCTTAAGTAATCAAAGACTTGGTAAAGACTGCATGAAACATGGGAATTTATTTTGATAAAACACAGAATCTTTGTTTACTAGGTAGGTACCCTAAAAGGCAAAGAAAAGCCTTTCATGATCCCATCAAGAACAGACCAATCGTCCAAGAAAACTTTATAGCAGATGAGAGAAAATTAAATTTCAGTTTTACATAAGTTCACTTTGATATATAGCTTATTTTTAAGCTAATTAAATAGAGCTCTTTTACAGATTAATTTTGGTAATACCTTCAGGAGGTAGAAAAAGGTATATTTAACATATATCCATAGACATATGTCAACATACAGATAGAGACCCCATAACTTAGCCCCCAGTGAGTAATCCTGGGGAGACTGGGGGCTAGGCTTTGGACAAGGGAACTTCTAGAACAGTGTATCCCTCCCCAACCCCCAGATTTTTTCCTACAGTCTCTGTGGGTACTGTTTTGGTCATCTCCTAGGGTGTTTACATTTCAAAGACATGATAAGATTTACAACTTTGGGTTTAGTTTTCCCCTAGGTTTGGGGGCAATTGCTATTGGAAATTTTCCTTTGTATTAGGGGTGGGAAGGAATGGGGCATCTCCCTTTCCTCCTCGACCACAACATCCTCCTCTTCATTCTGGTCTCTTGGCCAGTGAGCCACCTCTCAGCACCCTAATCAGCCTTTGTCACAAGCTCCTGTGTCTTAATCCACAGCATCTCGTGCCTTCCTTGCCTTGCAAAAAAAAGGGGTGCACTAAGGTCCCCAGCTGACTTCTGCTCTCCCGCCTTGGCTGCCAGCCTCAAAGCCAGCAAAGTAGTGGATACCTGCACACCCTTCTCTAACCTCAGCTCTTCCAACTTTCTAACTTGACTTTGAACCTCTAGCTGGGCACCAGTGTCCAGCTGAACTGCCCACAGTAGAGGCCAGTGCACTGTGACAATCATTCCGTTCATTTCTCTGGCGCAGTGCTACGCATAGTTCCTTAAACAAGCTCAATAAAGCAGCCGGAGTTTTGGGGATGCCCCTAGACTCATGCAGAGGTCCACAAGCACCTAACATATGGGTCACCCCTCCCCACATAGAGGTCACTGGCCGACGTAGGATTTCCCGCACGGATGCCTCTTTCCCAAGGCCCATTTCTTCAGCCTCCTGGCTGGCTGGCCAACTTTTAGTTACCAGCTTCCTCTGGAGCCTCCCCGGGGCAATCTGAAACCAGTCCCAGAGGCAATGCAGAGGGAGAGGCTGAAGAAAAGGGCAGGCCACTCCAGATTGGTGGCGGCAGGTTTAATAAGCAAGGGAACTTACTTACAAGGCTTGTCTTGGCCTGGCCATACCATGAGATTTCCACACCCACCTGCCAGATCTCAAAAGTTTATACAGAGGCCTTAACTGTGTCCCTTACACACTGTCCAACTGGTCTCAGACAACAGCACATCACTATCTCAAGGCCATGTCAGCGTCAAAGGCGGGGAAGCGGGGAAGGCAAGCCGAATGCACATCCCAAGGACAGGGGAGGGGGTGAGGAGCCTCCAGTTGCCCTGGTCCAGCTCATGGGTCAACCAGCGGTTGCATCCTCTCAATGACCTCCCCCACCGCTGGCCTCTTCTTGGCCAAAGCTGGAGCGCAAAGTCCCAGGCCTCTGAGCTGTTGAGGAACATGAGGGTTCATCGTATCCATTCCCCTGGCTCAGTCCCCTTTTCCAGAAAGGCTCAGGGTAGTCCAAGAACACAGGTTTTAGGGTCGGACTGATCTGATTTCACTTCACATACCTGTGTGTCCTGAGGCAAGTTTCCCCACCTCTCTGAGCCTGGGCTCCCTGTCAGAGCCAGGAGGATAATCTGGCTTTGTGAGGATTCGAGAAGACAAAGCTCTTGAGCTAATCCACCGTCTGGCACCTAATGTCACAGGTCTGAGCACGGGGCCCTGCCTGCTGGGGGGCGGAAAGCCTCGAGGTCCAACTTGGGGGGGGAAAGCAGCAGGAGTTCCTGCTTCGGGGCCGCGTGCCTTCCCTTCAGTTGGCTGTTCTCCGAGGTTCTCTGGGCCAGGTTCATCCTGGGCCTTGTCACGCACGGGCGGTCAGTGCCTGCTCATTGAAATTCCTCAGACGGGCCCTGATCCCTTGTTGGCAGAGGAGAAAGGAGGACCCCCGCCTCCTGAGGCTGGCCCAGTTTTGGGAAGCCCGCGTCACAGAACCCCCCCCCCCCCCCCCCGCCGACTTCTTTACTCAGAAGAGGTGCCTTTTATGTAGTCAGAAGAAAGCAGTAAAGCTGTTTTCACTGGGGATTGGGAGGAAAGAAACAAAACAGCATTCAGAACTTAACAAACGCACTTTTAAATGCGCTTAAATTCAGCCCACTGCCTGGATGCCGAAAGATTTTTAAGTTGGGTGTCTTGGCAAAGGATGCCTTTGAAGCCGACAGATCTATTGTTCCTCGTTGGTAGGGTCAGCGCACATCCAGGCTCAGGTTAAAATTTCCAGACAAAAAAGATAAAATGACAGCAGGAAGAAATCACTGTAATTTATAAGTTCGGACACCAATTCATTCAAAGTTACTCTTGACTCATGTCAGGGAATTTTGCAAGCCTCTTTGGCTTCAGGGTGCGGGGAATGGGATGTTGCTGGCATGATTGTGCTCCTACTATGTGCCCGGGGCCACTAGGGGCTTCTACCTACCGTCGCTAATCTTCTCCACAAGCCTGTGAGGTAGGTGGGGTTATCTCTCCATTTCACAGATGAGGAGACTGAGGCTTAGGGGTGCAGGGCCTCCTGGCTGCACCCTGCCCCAGCATGTGCCTTGGTCCGGTCCTCTCCCTCCCACTGCGGCTCACCCTGGTCCTGCCCTGTCCTGTGGTCCAGGTTTAAGGGGGTGGTAGGGAATTTTGGAGGAAGGGTAGCCCAAAGAGATGCCTAAATCTGTCATGGGCTCCGCTCCCAGCGTCTAAAGTCTACCAGGGCGTGGGGTGCTTGAGGAAGAGAGGAGCGACCTTTGGCACGCTGAGGGAGGGACCAAGGCCTTGGCCCTGCAGGTGCCTCCGGCTCTGGCCTTGGCCCAGATCTCTTTGCCCTCCCCCATTGCTGGCTATTCTGAAACCAGGTTTGGCAGAGGAGCCTCACTGGGAGGGGAGACCATTCCGGAATAGACCTCAGAGCCAGCTCAGACCCCCACTCTACTTCTATCCAAGCCTTTCAGCATTGCTAGGAAGGGCCTGCAGGGACCACACTGTCCCCATCCTCACCCTCCCCCAGGGTAAGTGGGAGCATCAGCATCTGAGGGTGCATGGGCCAGGTGCAGAAGCTGGTGCTTTGCTCCTTACAACAGCCCGGGCCCGTGGATACTCTCATTCCCATTTTACCCCTGGGAAAACCAAGGCTCAAGGAGGTGACATGACTTGCTTAAGGTCACCCTTCTGGTAAGTGGCATAGTTGGGATTCAAACTTATGTCTAGCAGCAGGTCATACGCTCTTTCCACAACTGCGCTTAACAGGCATGTCGGGGGACTTGGTGTAATCCTGGGTCTGCCTTTGCCTCTCAGCGTGGCCTTAGGTGAGCTATTTAATGCTGCTAAGCCTCAGTGTATACATCTGTAAAATGGACATTATATTTTATGAATTTGTATTTCTATTATCTTTGATGAATCATGTGGTTATCCATTTAGCATCTGTCTTCCTTGCTAGAGTGTAATCTTTCTGAGAGCCTGGACTGTGTCCACCACTGTGTTCTTAGCAACTGACCCGGCACGAAACATTTGCTTCTCCATAACCCTATGAGATAGGTATGTCCCATTGAGCCCATTTTACAGATGAGAAAACTGATTCAGAGAAGTGAAGCGTTTGCCCAAGGTATAAGTTAGTAAGAAGGCCAGTAAATGGCAGAGCTGAGATTCATCCCTGTCCTCCCAAGCAGGTATGATTTTGGGCATCCCTACTTCAAGGCAGGTTTTGGGGGAGGGGGCCCTTTGTCTTCTGTCTCCAGCCTTCAGTGTAGGTTGGACCAGGGGTAAATTGAGCTCTGAGAAGGGCAAAGGTACTACTTTTGTTTCTGAAGCTCCCTGGCCTTATGGCCACACCCCACTTGTCCCCGCCCCCCAGTGCCGCTCCTAAACCTGTCCTTCCCTCTGTCCTCTGCTGCGCCCAGGACTGGACCCGGGCCACATCCGAGGCTCAGTCAACATGCCGTTCATGGACTTCTTGACCGCGGACGGCTTCGAGAAGAGCCCAGAGGAGCTGCGTGCTATGTTCGAGGCCAAGAAGGTGAACCTAGCACAGCCCCTCATTGCCATGTGCCGGAAGGGAGTCACCGCCTGCCACATCGCCCTGGCCGCCTACCTCTGCGGCAAGCCGGATGTGGCCGTCTATGATGGCTCCTGGTCTGAGTGGTTCCGCCGGGCACCCCCGGAGACCCGTGTGTCCCAGTGGAAGCGCGAGAAGGCCTGAGTGGTGGGCCTCCTCGCTGGCTGGCAGCTCCCATCTGTTTAGTGACCGCAGCCTGACATGCAGCGCATACCTCTTCAGCAAAGGAGACTGACCACGTTTTAGAATTGCTATGCAAAGCTCTCCTTTCCCCTGAAACACTGGAATAAATTGCCTTTTCTGAGTAGCTGTGTTTGCCTGCCTCTCCTTGGGTGTCACCCTTGCCCCATGTGCCCAGCTCCTTCATGTTCCTTAGAACCCACCGAGGCCAGAAACCTCCAGAGCAGCCCCTAGCTGGGGAGGCCATGCAGAGGGTGCCATTCTATCATTTCGTTTTGGCAAAGGAGGCCACCCGTTGTCCCATGTCAGGTACAGCATACTGGGGCCTACCTGGAAGTGGGACAGGAAGCTGAGGAGAAGCAAAACCGAGCCTAGCTGGGCGCACACTGCTCCTGCTGCAGGCCCAGCGCTCTGGGTGCGGGCAACAGGGTGGGGGCACCCGGCCTTCCAAAACTGTGTCACCCCACAAGGCCCTGGGGCCCCTCAGAAGAGGCAATGCTCAGAAGCAGGCCCGAGGAAGGTGGCCTCCACCTGGGGTGTCCTTGGCTCAGAATATGACCCTCTGGGGAGCACATGAAGAGGGGCTGGAGAAGCAGCCTCAGCCCCGGGAAACAGTTCCAGAGCCCTGGCAGTGTGAAGCTACCGAAGAAGACCGGACCCTCGTGGCTGGATTTTGAGTTTCCTAGAAACAGGCTTTCTAAGCCCTCCTTTGGGGCCATGTGTTGGAGGACCTATAGCTGATGTACTGAATTCAGAATCATCCGTTTACAACTTGCTGATTCAGGGGGCACAAGCCCCCCCTCACCCCTCAGGGTCGGCAGGTAGCCCCCTCAGCTTCCGAGCTCCCACCTGGGAAAGTGAAAACCCTGGGTTTATTTTGACGGGAGATGCAGTTTCAATACACCCACACAAAAGAAGTTAAGTCACAAGATTTATTACTTACAGATCCCAGACATGGGTGGGGGGTGATGAGCCAGAGGAGGGCAGTCCTCTGTCCCAGGTCACCCGTGAGCTGGCAAGACAGAACAGAGAGCCTATTACTCATAAGGCAGTTAGGGCTGAGGGCACTAACTTTCCATGGGCTCAGCTCAAAGTGGTTATTTTCCTAGGTTCCCTGGGAAAGACAAAGCTGGAATTTGAGACAGGAATCTTAAGCTCAGGGCCTTGTCTATGTCCAGACTTGGGGTTCAAGGAGGGTTGTCCTATCGTCAAATGTCTGGGCAGCACCTCAGGAGGGCTGTTTTCCCCTCACAGGCTGCACGCTGACCCCTGGACTCACCTAATGGGGCTTCCCTGCTTCCACCGCGCAGCCTTCCTGGGCAAAGACAGGGCCACCGAGGGCCAGGGACCAAGTCTGTCGATGACGTGCCCCAGCCCTTAGGCTGGCGTAGAGGCGGGCAGGTGCTCAGTAAATGCTGAGGAGCCTGGGTGTCAGGCTGTATCAGGCTGAAGGCCTGAGGGGTCTGCGTGGAAGAGGGCTAAGGCTGACCCTTCCTGCCTCCATGCTGTCCTTGTCATGCCAGCTTTAGGTCCTTTGTTGGAGCCTTGAGTGACCAGAGAATCCAGCGAAGCCACGCCCAGACCCCCCAACCCACAGCAACTGCCATAGGGAATGTGTGAAGCTGCTGAGTTTGCGGTCATATTGTCACTCAGCAATAGATAACGTGGATGAGAGTAATCCCAGGAGACCAGTGAGGAGGCAAGAGGTCTGGACTGGGGGCCGGGGTGGGAGGCGGGCAGTGGAGGTGGCTGAAGGGGTGCGAGTTTGGTGTACTTTGAAGGCCTTGCTGATGAGTCGCTTACGGGGTTAGCTGTGAGTTACAGGAGACATCTCTCTGTGGCAAGCGATGTGCTAGGCGCTTCTCGAAAGTGATTTCGCTCAATCTTCGTTCTTACCCTTGGCGGTGAGCTGTGTCTGTTTCACATATGAGGAAAGTTCAGCCAAAGAACTCGGCCAAAGTCACTCTTTTCTTAAGTGGCAGGCCCAGACTCAGGGGTCCCGAGTGTCACCAAGCTCTCTGCCACCTGGGGAGCCCCTGGAAGGCTGGCATGAGGAGGCAGCCCCTGGACCCCTACCCCTGCTAAGCAACAGCCAGACAGGACTGAGTTCCTGCTGACACCAGCTGCAGAAGCCACTGAACTATTCATCTTTGGTAGCCCTCGTGGTTCGAGCAGGGGAGAGCCGACTCTCGTTGTCTCATCCTGCTCTCATTTTACTCCTTGGTCCCTGATCCCTTCATGTCCAGCTCAGAGAGCTTCAGGTGCACCTTTCTCTCCCCTCCCCTCCCCACTCCTCTTGGCCTATATTTATGCTCATAAACACATCCAGGCCTTTTATAGTCAAGTCCCGTCTCAGCTGTTAAACTCCTATGCATCCTTCAAAGCCCAGCGCAAATGACTCATTTCCCCAGACAAAACTCATCATTCTCTCTACTTAATCCTTTGTCATCCCAAGAACTTCCTTTCCACTTGATGGCATCTGGACCCTCTGTGCCTGATACACAACCTGACACATGTGGGGGGCTCTGGAAACATTTTGAGGGGATGAGAGGGTGAACGATGCCTGAAGGCTCCTCCCCCTCCCCCCAGTACTGGCTTTCCCTGGCCTCAGTTCCCTAGGGTGGGCCTAGAAGCCCTCTGAGGTAATAGAGCCCTATGAATAATGCTCACCACGGTGACTCCAGTGAACAGTGGAGCAGGGCTGCTCCCTAGCAACCACCTAGTAGTCTTCACCAGCAGTTTCTGCAGTGTGGATCTGCACTCCTGGGCTTCAGCACACACCAGAGTGGTTCACGTGTTTTCTGATGTTATGAGAGAGAGTGGAAAAGTGAGGCAGAGAACTGTGAGGTGGGCGGGGGTCTCCCGAGGCCTGGGATTTCATCTTCCCTCTCTCCATTCAGGGCTGCTCGTGAGGGAAGAGTACCCAGAAGCAACTAGACCTCCGCCCCCATCCTCCTTGACTGACGTCTCTTGGGACCTTTCTTTCCAGATCAGAAACTGGCAGTGAGTCCACACTTCTGTTCAAGGGAGTCCAGGCTGCTCTGGACTGGGGGTGCCATTAGGGCAGATGGGACACAGCCGTGGGCACAGCGGGTGGGTAACTGGGGATGGGGCAGCTCGCTTGAAGGAGACAGAAGATGTCGGGCTTGGTTTCAGTGCCACCTGGCTGAGGTCTTATTTCTTTTCTGAGCCTCATTTTCTCCACCCGTGAAAGACAGAGAGTTAATACTTTCTCTGAACACCTGAGTCCTTATGAAGACTAATCGACTAGATGTGAGAATGCATATGAACTGCATTAGGTATCTCTTGCCGTATAACAAATCACCCCAAAATTTAGTGGCTTTAAGAACATTTTTTAAAATTAACTAATTAATTTTTGAGAGAGAAAGGCAGAGTGAGAGAGAGAATCCCAAGGATGCTCCACACTCAGTGTGAAGCCTGATGTGGGTCTCAGTCTCACAACCCTGAGATCATGACCTGAGCCAAAAATCAAGAATTGGATGCTTAACTGACTGAGCCACCCAGGTGCCTCTAAGAAGATTTTTTATCTCACAGTTTCTTTGGGTCAGAAATACAGATAGAGCTCCAATGGATCTCAAGTCTCAGGGTCTTCTACAGACTATAATCAAAGTTCAACTAGAGAAGGACCCCTTTCCAGGGCCACTCATTTGGTAGGACTCAATTCCTCGTGGATTGTTGAACTGAGAGTCTCAGTTACTCGTGAGCTGTTGGCCAGGAGCCCCCCTAAGATCCTTGAGGTGGGCTTCTCCAGAGGGCAGCTCATGACATGGACCCTTCTTCTATCAGAGTGAGTGAGCCAAGAAGAGCCTGAGAGAGCATGAACAAGACAGAGTCTTCAATATTCAATCTTCAATAACCCTGGAAGTAGCATCCTATCACATATTCTATTGATTAGAAGCAAGTCAACAGGTCCAGCCCACACTCAAGGGGAGGGATTCTACAAAGTTGTGAGTAGCAAGGAACAGGATCCTTGGGAGCCATGTCAACTGCCCACCTCACTGCCCCCTCTAGGCCCCGATAATATACATCCCTTCCGTACACAAAATGCATTCATTTCTGCCTAAGATCTACAAAGGGTTCATTCCATCAGCTCTAAATCTAGAACCTGGTTCTACA
This sequence comes from Zalophus californianus, assembly GCF_009762305.2. Taxonomy (NCBI): domain Eukaryota; kingdom Metazoa; phylum Chordata; class Mammalia; order Carnivora; family Otariidae; genus Zalophus; species Zalophus californianus. The sequence continues at coordinate 11,179,560 of NC_045603.1, forward strand.
AATCAGGCCCAGGCATGGATGAGACTCCTTGGGTGTGGTTTCTTGAGCTCAGTCCCTCCCCAAGAGTAGGTCTTATGAAACTAAGCTACCTGTTCTGAACACACCCACCACAAAATGGTGTGGCAGCCCCAGGAAAAGAGTGATAGACATCCCTATTCAAAAATGAGGACACTGGAGATACAAAGGAGTCACTGGCCCATAGCAGTTCTGAAATCCAGCCAAGGAAATGTTGAACTTTTCCTGTTTGGGTTTCAAGGCCTGGAAGTAATTCTCCATGGTTCTCAGCTCTGCCCAACAGGTACTCTCTTCCACTCTCTATCCTTTAAAAAAAACAAATAAAGAGCGCCTGGGTGGCTCCGTAATTAAGCGTCTGCCTTCGGCTCAGGTCATGGTCCCAGGGTCCTGGGATCGAGTCCCACATCGGGCTCCTGCTCAGCGGGAAGCCTGCTTCCCCCTCTCCCTCTCCCCCCTGCTTGTGTTCCCTCTCTCGCTGTGTCTCTCTCTGTCAAATAAATAAATAAATAATCTTTAAAAAAATAAAATAAATAAATGAGAACATGTGTGTATGCTGAGCAGTCTTGTCAGACTGTTCTACCAGTAGAATTTGAGAGTCCACTAATCTCTCCCATTTTTTTGGTCCCATTTTGTACTCTCTCTGCCCCCTTTATTGCAAGCTGGTTGTGCTTTTGCTGATATGGTTTTCTCAATAACTGAAGCCTGCAGGGGCTCGCACTGCTAGACAATAGCTATGCTCCTCTCTCCTGGGGCTCCTGCAGAGCGACAGCACCCGTAAGCTTCCTAGAGGCCCTATTACCCGACTGGGGGGTCTGTGAGATGCATCCTTATCTCTTTAAAGGATCATTTGTGTGACAGAATAATATGCTCTGAGCTTTTCATCTTTATAAGCTTTTAACAAAATGTGGTATAGTCGCACCCTTGGTTACCTTTTCCTGACAGTGCTCTGAAGCCTTTTCTTAATTTTAGCATTTTTTGACACTTGGAGAGGATGAGAATTTCCAAAACTATTAAGTCTTGCCTCTTTTATGTTTAATGGTCCTTCCTTCAATGTTTCTTTCTTCTCTCACAATCACTACACGCAGCAGGAAGAAACCAGGAAGCACCTTTGAGAATCTCCTTTGCTAGATCCCCTGGCTCATTAGTCACATGTTCTGCTTTCCTCATAACTGTCAATGACAGTGTCACTAAGTTTCTGTCACTACATAACAAGGGCATGTCTTCTTCCAGGTTCTAAGAACATGTTCCTCACATCCTTCCGTGCCTGCGGTGACAGCATCCTCCAAGTCCAGATTTCTACTCATTATCTGTTTAAGGCAATTTAAGCCTTTTCAATCATGTTCCTCAAAATCCATGCATGCTCCAACCACTGCTCAGTTCCAAAGCCACTCCCACATTTTTAGGTATTTGTTACAGCAGCAGCCCATTCTTGGTACCAAACTATATGTTAGTGAGCTACTGTTGCATGACAAATGACAAATGACCACAAAGCTTAACAACTTAAAAAAAAGTACAAATTTATTATCTCCCAGTTTCTTTGGGTCAGGATCCTGGGTGTAGCCCGGCTGGGTCCTCTGCCTCAGGGTCCCCCACAAGCTGTAATTAACGTGTCAGCTGGGCTATGTTCTCATATGAAGGCTCAACTGGGGAAGAATCCACTCCCATGCTCATTTGGGTGGCAAGATTCATGCAGTTCCTCGAGGACTATTGGACCAAGGGTCTCCCTTCCTCATGAGCTGTTGCCTTCTCCATGGGGCAGCTCAATACATGGCAGTTGCTTCCACCAGAGCAAACAAGCCAAGAAGAGCCAGAGAAAGAGTGTGAATAAGACAAAAGTCATTAATCTAATCTCAAAGTGACATCCTCCCATTTTCATCATATTCTTTTGATCAGAAGCAAGCTGCTAAGTCCAGCCCACAGTCAGGGGGATGGGGTGGGGGGCTAATGCTGTGTATGAATACCAGAGCAATACCAATACCAGAGAATACCAGAAGGGTATTCTGTTAAGCTCAGTCCCTCCCCAACAGTAGGTCTTATGAAACTAGGGATCATGGGGAGTCAGTCCATCAGAAGCTGCACGATCACACAGTTATCACCACACAATTATTAAGTGTCAACATTAATAGGGTGTTTTGCTTTGTGATTTCTTCAAAAGAAAATTGATCTTTTTTTAAGATTTTATTTATTTGAGGAGAGAGCACGAGTGGGAGGAGAATCAGAGGGGGAGGAAGAAGCAGACCCTCTGCTGAGCAGGGAGCCCGAACCCAGGCCTCGATCCCAGGACCCTGAGATCACGACCTGAGCTGAAGTCAGAGGCTTTACCTACTGAGACACCCAGGCGTCCCTAAAATCAATCTGGTTCTTAATTTGCTCTGAGCTTACCAGCAGACCAGCTTGCTGGGTGACCTAGCACAAATCACTCCCCCTCTCTGGGCCTCAGTTTCTTTATCTGTAAAATGAAGAGATTGGATTAATTGATCCCAAAGATCCCTTTCAGCTCTGACCTGCTACTTCTATGCTTTCCTTATTACAAAGCTACTTCCTGCTTAGGCCTGGGTACTAAACATTCACTGTATACAATAAATTGTTTTCCTTTTCCTATTACAAGATTCACAGAAATCTTAAAGACACTGCAATAAAATCAGGTATTAGGAATAAGAAGAAGTTCACTAGGAAAAGGAACACAAACCCGAAAGCCACAGGGGCTATTGTAGATGACAGGGCTGCTCTAAATTGGCCCGAAGGCCTGTTCTGTGGAGCAGAGACTGAGGTCACAGCTGCGAGGCTCCTGCTCTCAGCTCTCCTATGATGGCCAAGCCGGTTCCTTTCCCTTGAGCTTGAATGACCAGCTAGTAAAAGGGACACAGTCCTACTTGCAGGGAGGCAAAAAGTCACCAGGATAAGGGGCTTGGGGCAAAGCCTCCCACAGCCAGGGGCCTGCTGGGGAATCCCAGGGGAGCATTGGGTGCTGCAGATGGGGGAGAAGGTGGAAGGAAGAGCGTGCAAAGGGCAAGAGGCGCTCAGGGCCCCCAGGCTGTTTGAGAAAGTTCTTTGAAGCACTGGCGTTGGAAGTGACCCAGGCTTTCCAGAGAGGGCAGAGTCTGCAGGGGTCCAGGAGGCAGGCGGGGGGGGGGGGGGGGGGGGGGGGGGGGGGATGGGTGATGGCGGCAGCACGAGGGAAGGGGTTTGCTGAGTACCAGAGAGGACTGGAAACAGCATGGAGGGACCTCGGGTCAGGGGCTGGGCAGATGGCCACAAGCCTCCCTGTTTAATTCTCTGTTCATCCTTTTCTGCAGAGACTGTGTCATCTGAGATGACTAAATGTGTTTCTTTGTCTTCAGGACTAAGCTTGGAATTACCTATCCCAGAGCAAGAGTCGATGGAGCTGGGCCACTGAGCAGGTAAGACAGGCTGACCAGGGACATGCTGAATGCCCATTCGGGGCTTCTGTACAGGTGCCCTGCGGGCAGCAGGGAACAGCCCCTTTTCCTCCTCCCTCGGTCTCACCTGGGCCTTCAGACCCACTGTGGGGCCCTGACTTCCTCCGCATTCTATTTGAAGACAGAAATCAAAGGGAGGGGAATATTCCTGGGTCCCTCCCCTCTGTCCAACCAGGGACTGTGGCCCCACTGCAGTTCCCCTCTGCGGGGCTCAGTGGGGAAGTGTGCACCCAGAGGGCAGGGCTGAGAGAGACCCCAACGGGTCAAGGGGGTGGAAGGTACATGTAGGTCCTGAGTAAGCCCAGCCCAGGGAGTGGTGTGGCCCAAGGAGGGGTGACGGGAGTGTTCCAGGAATGGGGAACAGTATGGGCAAAAGTCTGGAAGTGAAAGGCCTGGTGCTTTGGTGGAGCCTAGGAAAGTCAATATGGCTGGAAGGCTGGAGAGGCAGGTGGGGGAGAAGCCCAGGCTGGGTCCTGGGCCTGATCCCCGATGTGGGGGCTCTGCTTTCAATGCAGGGGTGACTGGGTCAGGTCAGCTCTGATAGGGGCCCCACGGTGAGTGGCCATCCAGTGAGACTCAGGGGACATGGCTGCTGGAAGCTCTCTCCAACACCCTAAGCACCCAGGCCTTGTTAAACACTCGGATTCCAGCCTCTTCCAAGGAGGTTCTGATGCAGGCCCGGGGAGGGGCCCAAGAATCTGCAAATGTCATGAGTGGGCAAGTGGGGGGGGGTGGATTCTGATAAAGGGCCAAGCCGGGAAAACTGACCGTGGACCATTTGACCCTCATGACACTAGCAAGTGAAGCTGGGTTCACTCTGCCCTTTTTATGGCAGAAGGGATGGGGCAGAGTTGCAGTGAGGCTCCTCGGCTGCCAACAATCACTCATTCATTCAACAAACACTGAGCTCTGAGAGGACAGGGGTTGGCCTTTTAGTTCCCTTGCATCCCTAGTGCCTGGATCTGACATAGGGCTCCCTCAGTGCGTGAATTGGGTCAATATCGGCTCTCTGAGCCAGGGCCCGGCCAGTGAAGCGCTCATCACCCCAGAGGGCGGGCAGGGGGTGCAGGCAATTCCACTATAACATGCTCATAGATGAGGCAGGCGGGAGCATGGCCTGGGAGAAATGGGAAGCTCTACTCCTGGAGTCCTGAGGCCTGCATCCTGTGGGACCCCAGGTGGAGCCCCTCGCTGTGCTGGGAGCAGGAGGGGGGGCCGTGGCTGAGCAGGTGGATGCTTCGTGTGCTTCGTGTGCTTCATACCTGCTTCCACTCTATTGAGCAGGGTGCCCTCCCTACCTTGGCAACCTCGGTTGTCCCCAGAGGCGCTCGTTGACTTGGCTGCCTGCTTCCTGGGGCAGAACCGGGACTGGAGGGAGGGGAGGATTTCTGGTCTCGGGGAACAGGTTTTCCCTCTGCCTTTTGAGTAGATGACAAAGGAGCAAGAATGAAAGAGTATCTGGTTTCACCGGTTGGGGCGGGGGTGGGGGGGTGGGGAGGGAAGGAAAGGAGGAGTCAGGCGGGCTTGGACATCAGCTTTCTCTGTCTCCACCGCCCAGGGGAAGGGTCTGCCGTTCTTCGTGGGTGGGCAAGAGGGGTTTTTCACAGAGCACCACCACCTCTTGGTGACAGCAGAGCAGGGTCCGGTGAGAGCGAAATAAAACCCCCATGGCCAGCAAAACCCGCTGCTTTCCAGCAGCCTTCTCTGAAAAGGAAGCCTAGAACAATCCTCTTGTTCCACCACAAGTGGGGCAGCTACTAAATCCTGCCAGGTTTGAAAGGGAAGTGGGGTCTGTGTCTGCCGCCATAACTCAATCCTCAAGGCCCAGTGGTACTTTTTTTAACGGCAAGTTACAAAGCAATACATAGAATCCAATCTCATTTAGAAACAAAAACAAAGCACAACTATGAATCCTTCAAGAGGGCTGGAGGAGCCATCTAGAATATTTTGAAGGGCAGCTCACCAGATGTGTTTACAGCTGTCACCTGGGATTGAAGATTGGGGGGCAGGTGGCGAGGCCAAGTCCGTGTGTGTGTGTGTGGGGGGGGGGTAGGGGGGGATGGGGGTGGGCAAACGGCTCCTCTTCCGTATTTTGCACAGAAAATACAAGAAAGAATAAGATAAGGAAGAATTTATACACCACGTGGGTATTATCATGTGTAACATGTTATATAAATTGTGTTAGGTCACCATCAGGTTAGTTGTCAGATACGCTGTTATTTATGTGACTTACCCGCCACTTAAAGAAAGAGAAAACCCTGCTGGTTAGACTAAGGGTCACCAACTGCCAGATGCATCCTGATGTCAGCGGTAGGACCATGAAAAGAAATGATGTGTTACATTGATGAGGCACAGGGTTCCTCTGGGTCTGCCGGCCCCGCCGCCCCTACACCCCGGGCTGGCTGACGGCCTCCACCCACAGCTCCGATGCACCGGGCTTGTCTGGTGGGCGCTGAGGGAGGTCCAGGGTCAACTCACCCGTGGACCCGCCTCAGTGAGACCACCACCTCCCATCTTGGTGGGAAAATGGGAAGGTTTGTAGCCATAGTGATGGAGAAAGGGAAAACTCGTGAGAGGGGTGTGGAGCCTGCGGCCAGGCCAGCGTGGGGTGGGCGTCAGGGAGGACTTCCTGGTAAGAATACATTTGAAGGAGCTGAAGGTAGGATTCTGTCTCAGGGAGAAGGAGGGGCAGGCTCTCAGGTAGCAGAACCAGCCTGGGCAGACCCTGGGAGGTGGGACGGCACAGGACATGGCTGGGGGAGAAGGAGTAGCCGGTTTGGTGGGAGCCTTGGGTGAAGAGAGGGAGGAGGCTTGCAGGCTGGGAGCAGGGACCCCCTGGGACTGGGAGTCAGGGCCAGAAGCGGAAGGGACCTGTGGGGGTATGAGAGCAGGGAAGTGGCTGGGGTGACACCACCTGAATAGTGACAATAGCAGAGGGAAGTGGGGGTTGGGCAGCAGCTCTGAATGGGGAGCAAAGACCTGGCCATCCAGCTCTGTGACTTGGCCAAGCCAACGATGCTGCTGGTTTTCTTCACTGGTTCGCTGGGGGGTTCAAAGAGGGGAAGGGAACTAATCAAATGGAGCTAGGTTCACTAAAGCACAGAGACATCAAGGTCCCACAGCTAGACCTCAAGACTGGAGAGTCTGGGGCTGCCACTCCTTTTGTCAAAAACAATGTGGGGGGTGATCCTGTCTGGTGGGAGGCTTGGCAGACTGAACTACCTGCTTCCTCTGTCTCTCCTGATTTCTCCCCTGTGCTTCTGGCTCCTGTGACTTCTGTCTGTCCCCATCCCTTTGATGCAGGCTGGCTGGGTCCAAGGACCCAGAGAGGGGTCCCGCAGCACCAGCCAAGATGGTCTTTGGTTTCACACAGGATAGAAATCAAATGCGTGCCGAGAGGAAGTGAGAGCAGTTTACTGAAGACAGAGAGAGAGTGCAGATACCGAGTGTCTGGGAGCCTCAGAAGGGAAAGGACAGTGAGTCTCGTCTTTGCTCGGGGCCTGGGGTTTGTACTGAGGACGGTGGTCCAGTGCCCTGTCTTCTCAGCCATCCAGGAACAAAGATGCATGTTTAGGTGTCCCCATAAGTCACTTACACCCTGGAGCCAGGGGGCTTGGTAAGTCGGTGGTCTTGGAAAATGTTCACGTCACTCCTTAGGTACTATCTATTGTGCTGGAAGACTCCAAAAAAACATTAAATCCTTGACCTTTATGAGGACTGTCTGTTCTGTAGGCGTGTGTGAGGCAGGGGTGCAGGTCCCAGCAAGAAGAGGCAGCAAAAGGAGCGGAGAAAGCAGTTTCTCGTGGAGTCCCTTCAGTTTCCCTTACCTTCTTTTGCTGCTCCGAGGCTCTGGGGCTCTGTGTCTTTCTCTTTCCCCGCTCCCCACTCCCATCGCTGTCTCCCTTCCCACTCCCCATTCTGCACTCATCTATTTCCCTCCCTCCTTCCCTCCCTCCCTGCCTCTCTCCCTCTCTCTCCCTGCTCAGGTACAACCACTTTGCCCAGGGCCCATCTGAACAGCAAGGAAGACCAGCAGGACACGAACCCCTGGAGAACTGCCCCCAGCCCTTTGGACACCTCCAAGTTCAAGTACCAGGCCCCAGTCTCCCCACAGCCGACTCTGTACCGGGGAGGCAGCCCCCTAAGGCAGGTCCACCTGGAGGAGGTCAGGACTCCACCCCCATCGATCATCAGCAGCGACCGTCTGTCCCCGGGGATGGACCCCCAGTGTGGGTCCCCGAGGAAGGGAGGCTACAGACCCTCCTCGAGGGAGAGCAGGGCTTCTTTCCGAGAGGGGGCTCAGCTGAACCAGGGGCTGAAGGAAGGCCCCAACACAGGAGCGCAGGGCCAGAGGAGCAGCATCATTCCTGACAACATTCGTCACAAGTTTGGGAGCAACGTGGTGGACGAGCTGGTCTCTGAGGAGCAGGTATCTGAGCGGGCACAGGAGACCAAGGGTGGCGGAAGCGTTATGCATGGAAACTTAGGACCCCCAAGGAGCCTGCTCTTGAGCACAGAGTCCCTATAGTAATATCATTCGAGAGGGACGTTGACTATGCCAGGCAGAGCCACATAAAACAACTCATTTGATCTTCCCAGTGAGGAAGGTACTATTATCACCCTCCTACGGATACGGAGCCCAAGGCTTAGAGGGTTTCAGTAAACTAACCAAACTCACCCAGTTCTGTGGGATGAGGATCCAAGCTGGGCCAACGTATTCTGGGGGCCTGGCCCTTACTACTTTTCAGTTATAAGGCTGGTGTTGGATTAGATGCTTTTAACAAGTCTCCTAAAGGAGACAGCATTGACTGGGGATCAGAAGAGTTGGGTTTGATCCTGGCTCTGCCCCCTGAATGCTGGGTGACTTTGGATAAGTCACTTCCCCTCTCTGGGCTCTAGTGTCTACCTCTGTCAAGTGAGGCAGTTGGACTAGATCAGGCTGACAAATGGCATTCATACCCCAACTTTCCTAGACTGCATTCATGGCAGACATCACTAGTCGACGCTGGCACCATTCCCCCACCTGATACATTATTCCAGAGAATCACTACCGGTCAACTGAAAGTTGAGATAAAACTGCTGTTTCTGGTCAAATGCTAGGAGTTCTTCTTGCTCTGGAGTTTTGAGACATAGATTAAAGCCATCACCTCAACCCCCACAGTGACTATGTTGTGTGGTAGGCCAGGCCTGACTTCTGGCTTCTTTTTGAACATATAGTACGACAGAGGTTCAGAGAGGTGATGTGATCTGCCCAGGGTCACACTGAGCAAGTGGAATTCCCAGGATCACAAAGGGCTGGGTCCCCCTCTTCTTTGTCATCTTAAGATGTGGTGACCACACCCACCTTGCTAGTCTGGGAGGTCACAATCCTAAATGCCCTGTCCTACTTGGAAGATCTTATCCCAGTTTGAGGCTGGCTCTATGGTCACTATCTCTCACTGCCCCTCTCAGCCTTGGAAGCCGTCCTTTCTCTCTTTGGCCATCATTGTCCTGGGTTTGAATCAGGAGATCTGGTTTTTCTATCTATCTTTGACACATTGTGGGTGTCACTGAGCTAGTGATTATCAGAGCTGGAAGCTACTTCAAAGACCATCCAGTTCTGCCCCCACCCCCATTTTACAAGTAGGGAAACTGAGGCCCAGAGAAGACCAGAGACTTGCCCAGTGTCAGCAGCTGGTTTATGGCAGAACTGGGACTCAAACCCCAGTTTCCTGGCTCCTAGGCCTGGGCTCAGCCACTCTGAGCCTTCCAGGTCCCTCGCTGGTACAGGAAGGAGTTGGCCCCAGTGAAATCTAAGGAGCCACCCCGAGTTGACGTGAGGGATGCCTCTGTTCTAGAGGCAAGCGGGGCTCTGCGGTTTATCAGCTGTGGCGACCGGGTGAGTCCTGCCCTGAGGCCCAGCTTCCTCATTTATAAAATGGCAGGAGTAATATCAGCTTATGAAGACCTCTTCTGATGACATACAGTAGGTGCTCAAAGCAGGGAGGAGGTTCTATGATCACTACCATCACTTGTGCCCGTGTGGGAGGTGGGGTGGTGTGAGGAATGGGGGGCCTTCCGCTCTCCCAGCTCCCGGCCCTGGGCCTGGTTGAAGGCTGCAGTATAGCAGTGGGGCAGGTGAGAGGGAGGAGGGGTTGGCGGGGAGATAGAGGGCTGACCCTGCTTCTCTATCCCTTGTCTCTTCTCCCTTGCTCGCTGCGCAGGCTCGAAGGGCCATCGGTGAGGTCTTTGAGGGCCAGAGGAGGGCAAACTCATGGCCCAGCAGGACCCAGAGTCCCGTGGAAATCACCTCCATCTTCTCAGACTACTATGATTTGGGCTACAACATGCGATCAAACTTGTCTCAAGGTCAGGCCAAGGGGCAAGGGTGAGGGGTTGTCAACACCTGTGGGTCCCAAGCCACCCCTTCCTGTACCCCTAGGGGGTCTGAGACCCAGGACACATTCCTGGGGACACGGGACACTCATTGCGTGGCCACCAAGCGCCCTCTCTGGGCCAGGCCCTGTGCCTTGTGCTGGGAATATCCAGGCCCCGGGCAAATGTATTCTCACCGTGCAGATGATCCATCCTAGTTGGCAAATAGCTCCTCACTCCCTCGGGGACCTCTGGTGTCCTAGTCTGCCAGAGGGAGGCCCGGGCACCCCTGGCTGGCCTGGGCACCTCTGGTCACAGTGACAATGTCAGGCTTCCTAGGTTCAAAGCTCAGCTCTGCCACTTCCTGGGTGTGGCCTCGGGCGGGATCCTTCACCTCTCTGGGCCTCGGTCACCTTCTTGGCACCATGGGGATAATAATGATGACGTGGCCCTCATTGGGTCATTGACAGGGCTCTGAAATGCCACTTGAAGGTGCTTGGCCTGGGGCTCGAAACGAGTAGCTGGCAGGCCATTGTTTTTCCTTCCCGGAGCTGTGGTGGCACCGTCTGGGGAGAAGGGTGGGTTGGAGATTCGGACAGCAATGTGCAGTGTTTCCTGAGGGCCAACCGTAGCCCTGTTTGTTTGGGGTGAGAGCTATTAGCTCCATTTCAGGGACTCATGGGAAACAGTTTGCCCAAGATCTCTCAATAACAGGAGGTGGATCAGAGCTCAAATCCACGTTTTCCTCCTGCCTCCAAAGCCCCAGAGTCTTTCCTTGGCTTTGGGTCACTTCCCTAGCTATGACCCTGTTCCCAAAGTGGTTTAATGGCCTGCTCAGCTGGGGGTCCACAGCCTGCCCGCAGGGGCCTCTCTCGGCCCCCAACGTTCCAGTTTTGCCTCATTGCCAAACATGACATCCTTCTGGTACTCTTCTTTCTTCCCTCTGTCCTGCCAGGCCCTCTCCCGTGCCCCCAGGGCCTGGCAGACCTCCTCACTGGGCTCAGATCCCCGTCACCCAAGGAACCAGACAGCCACGGGAAGCCTTTCTGGCTCTTTCTTTGAGCCTGGAGAAGGGGTGGTGCTGGAGGAGGGAGAGAGAAGACAGCTCAGATTGTCTTCTGTTCTGGGCCTCAGAGTTCCTGCCTTCCATTTGTCTCTGTAATAATTATCACCCGAGGGTGCGCACAACCTTATATGGTAACATCTACCCAGACATAAAACAATTGTCTAAAAGACATCTGTGCATGTTTCGCCAGCCTGAGAAACACAACCTTGGCAGCCGTGCGAGGGGTGGTGCTGGAACCAGCGCAAACCAGCTTGTACCCACCCGCTCAACAAGAGTCAATTGTTATATTTTCCCTAACTGATTGGCTCGCATTGCTATCTTATGGTGAGCCATAAATTCGGGCTTCATTCAGCCTTGGCACCAGTGGCCTTCACCCAGGCATCCCTCTTGTTTCTACCCACCCCGTCAGCCTTGCCCTTGCTGATCCGGGTTGTGGCTGAACCAGAGCAAGGGAGAGGAACTCAGACAGGAGATGGGCTCGGTGGGGAAGGCCGCCAGAAAATCTTTTCCCTTGGGGGGGGGTGGGGAAGCCAGGGGAGCGCCTCAAGCAGGAGAATGGCATTGTTGGTTAAAAGACCATTCTCGTTGTCGTGGAGAATAGTTGCAGGGGAGCTGGGGCGGAAACGGGGAGACCAGTGAGGGGTCGACTGCAAAAACCCAGGTAGGAGAGATGATGATGGCTTGTCTAGGGAGCAGGGCTGGGGCCCTGCGCAACTCTGGAGGTACCGTTGTACAACATGGTAGGATTCTGGGTATTTGTGTAAGCTGGAGCACACAGAATATGCTAATGAATGGGTCTGGGGTGTATGAGAGTGGGATGAAGGTTGAATTCAAGGCTTCTGACCTGAAAGCCTGGGAGGACAGGATTGCTATTTCCTCAGAGAGAAGGTTCTAGGAAGAGTGGGTTGAAGAAATCCTATCCCATGCTGAGTCATAAAGAAAATCTTTTATATGGTCTTTTAAAATGTTTAGTCTTGCTTTTCACATTTAAGCCTTTAATCCACCCGGAGTTGATTTCTGTCGTCAGTGAGAAGCAGGGATTCCTGTTTAATTCCTCCTTTATGTGGATTACCAATTGTCTCAGAACCCTTTACCGGGTAGTTTCACCCCCGCCCCCAGGGACCCGCAGTGGTACCACTGGTGTCCACCAAGCTTCCACGTGCGCAGGGGTCAGTTTCCAGGCTCTCCATTCTGCCCATTGGTTGACTATTATGCTTTTAATGACCAAGTATGAGAGGTAGTCTGGTTGGGCAGATATCAGCCTGCTTCTCCACAACCACCACCAGCTAAGGTTTGGCTATTTGAGGTCCCTGACTCTCCCATAGAGATTTTAGACCCACCTTGTCAATTTCTACAACAAAACAAAACAAAAACCCTGTTGAGATTTTACTTGGAAGTATGTTGAATCTACAGCTCAAATTAGGGGCAATGGTCAGCCTTATTATGATAAGGAATTTTCCAATCCATGAATATGCTAGGCAGGTCCATTAATTTAAGTCTTCTTTCCGTATCTGTAAATTACATTTTATAATTTTTTTTCTATAAGGACTATGCAGTTTTCTTAGGCTTCTTTTTTTTTTAATTTTTATTTAAATTTTAGTAAACATATAACGCAATATCGGTTTCAGGAGTAGAATTCAGTGAATCGTCATTGACATACAACACCCAGTGCTCATCACAACAAGTACCCTCTTTAATACCCATCACGCATCTGATCCATCCCCCACTCTCCTCCCTCCATCATTCCTCGGTCTGTTCTCAATCATTGAGTCTCTTTCCCCCCTCTCCTTTTTTCCCCCTCTTTCCATATGTTCATCTGTTTTGTTCTTTAAATTCCACACATGAGCGAATGTGGTATTTGTCTTTCTCTGACTGACTTATTTTGCTTTAGCGTAACACACTCTAGCTCCATCCAAATCATTGCAAATGGCAGGATGTCATTCTTTTTGATGGCTGAGTAATATTTCATTAAATATATACACCACATCTCCTTTACCCATTCATCAGTCAATGGACATTTGGGATCCCCCCATAATTTGGCTATTGTTGATAATGCTGCTATAAACATCAGGGTGCATGTACCCCTTCAAATCTGTATTTTTGTATCCTTTGGGTAAATACCTAGTAGTGCAGTTGTTAGGTTGTAGGGTAATTCTATTATTAGTTTTCTGAGGAACCTCCATACTGTTCTCCAGAATGCACCAGTTTGCATTCCCACCAACAGTATAGGGGGGTTCCCCTTTCTCTGCATCCTTGCCAACACCTGTCGCTTCTTGTGATATCCCATCGTGGTTTTGATTTGTATTTCTTCATGTGTGTATTAGCCATCCGATGTCTTCCTTAGAAAAGTGTCTATTCATGCCTTCTGCCCATTTCTTAACTGGGTTATTTGGTTTTGGGGTGTTGAGTTTGATAAGTTCTTGATGGATTTTGGATACTAACCCTTTATCAGACAGGTTGTTTGCAAATATTTTCTCCCAATCCGTAGACTACCTTTTAGTCTTGTTGACTATTTCCATCACCGTGCAAAAGTTTTTATCTTGATGGAAGTCCCAATAGTTCATTTTTGCTTTTGTTTCCATTGCCTCCAGTGATGTCTAGTAAGAGGTTGCTACAGCCAAGGTCAAAGAGGTTGTTGCCTGAATTTTCCTCTAGGATTTTGATGGTTTCCAGTCTCACATTTAGGTCTTTCATCCACTTTGAATTTACTTTTGTGTATAGTGTAAGTGGTCCGGTTTCATTCTTCTGTGTGTTGCTGTCCAGTTTTCCCAACCCCATTTGTTGAAGAGACTGTCTTTTTTTCCATTGGATGTTCTTTCCTGCTTTGTTGAAGATTAGTTGACCATATAGTTTTAGGACCATTTCGGGGTTCTCTATTCTGTTCCATTGGTCTATGTAGCTGTTTTTGTGCTGGTACTATACTATCTTGATGACTACAGCTTTGTAATAGAGGTTGAAATCCAGGATCTTGATACCTCCAGTTTTATTTTTCTTTTTCAGAATTGTTTTGGCTACTCTGTGTCTTTTGTGGTTCCATACAAATTTTAGGATTGTTTGGTCTAGCTCTGTGAAAAATGCCGGTGGTATTTTGATAGGGATTTCATTAAATGTGTAGATTGCTTTGGGTAGTGTAGACATTTCAACAATGTTCTTCCAATCCATGAGCATGGGATGCCTTTCCATTTCTTTGTGTCCTCTTCAGTTTCTTTCATAACTGTTGTAGAGTTTTCCGAGTACAGATCTTTTACCTCTTTAGTTAGGTTGATTCTTAGGTATCTTATTGTTTTTGGTGCGATGGCAAATAGGATCAATTCCTTGATTTCTTTTTCTGCTGCTTCATTATTGATATATAGAAATGCAACAGATTTCTGCACATTGATTTTATATGCTATGACTTTGCTGAATTCATGTATTAGTTCTAGCAATTTTTCGGTGGAGTCCTTCGGGTTTTCTACATAGAGTATCGTGTTGTCTGCAAATAGTGAAAGTTTGACTTCTTCCTTGCCGATTCGGATGTCCTCTATTTCTTTTTGTTGTCTGATTGCTGAAGCTAAGACTTCCAGTACTATGTTAAATAGTAATGGTGAGAATGGATATCCTGCCTTGTTCCTGACTATAGGGGAAAGGCTCTCAGTTTTTCCCCATTGAGAATATTAACTGTGGGTCTTTCATATATGGCCTTTATGCTGTTGAGGTATGTTCCATCTATGCCTACTTTGTTGAGCTGTTGAGGGTTTTTATCAAGAACGGATGCTGTAGGCTCTTCCTCTTTCCCCCTAAGCGGCCTGAGGTGACCTCTGAAAATGGTTCGCTATTCGCTTGACCCAGAAAACCCTACGAAACCATGTAAATCAAGAGGTTCAAATCTTCGTGTTCACTTTAAGAACACACGTGAAACTGCCCAGGCCATCAAGGGTATGCATATCCGAAAAGCCACCAAGTATCTGAAAGACGTCACTTTACAGAAGCAGTGTGTGCCATTCCGTCACTACAGTGGTGGAGTTGGTAGGTGTGCCCAGGCCAAACAGTGGGGCTGGACACAGGGTCGGTGGCCCAAGAAGAGTGCTGAATTTTTACTGCACATGCTTAAAAATGCAGAGAGTAATGCTGAACTTAAGGGTTTAGATGTTGATTCTCTGGTCATTGAGCACATCCAGGTGAACAAAGCCCCCAAGATGCGGCGTAGAACGTACAGGGCTCATGGTCGGATTAACCCGTACATGAGCTCTCCCTGCCACATTGAGATGATCCTTACTGAAAAAGAGCAGATTGTTCCTAAACCAGAAGAGGAGGTTGCACAGAAGAAAAAGATATCCCAGAAGAAACTGAAGAAACAAAAACTTATGGCCCGGGAGTAAATTCTGCAGAATAAATGCAAATAAAAATAAAAAGAGAAAAAAAAAAAAAGAACGGATGCTGTATTTTGTCAAATGGTTTTTCTGGACCTATTAACAGGATCATACGGTTCTTATCCTTTCTTTTATTAATGTGGTGTATCATGTTGATTGATTTGTTAATATTGAATCAACCCTGCAGCCCAGGAATAAATCCCACTTGATCATGGTGAATAATTCTTTTAATGTCCTGTTGAATTTGATTTGCTAGTATTTTATTGAGAATTTTGCATCCATGTTCATCAGGGATATTGGCCTGTAATTCTACTTTTTAGTGGGGTCTTTGTCTGGTTTTGGAATCAAGGTAATGCTGGCTTTGTAGAATGAGTTTGGAAGTTTTCCTTCCATTTCTATTTTTTGGAACGGTTTGTGAATAGGTATTAACTCTTCTTTAAATGGCTGGTAGAATTCCCCTGGGAAGCTATCTGGCTCAGGACTTTTGTTTGTTGGGACATTTTTGATTACTGATTCAATTTCTTTGCTGGTATAGGTCTGTTCAAATTTTCTATTTCTTCCTATTTCAGTTTTGGTAGTTTGTAAGTTTCTAGGAATTTGTCCATTTCTTCCAGATTGCCCAATTTGTTGGTGTATAATTTTTCATAGTAGTCTCTTATAATTGTTCGCATTGGTTGTGATCTTTCCTCTTTCATTCATGATTTTGTCTATTTGGGTCCTTTCTCTTTTCTTTTTGATGAGTCTGGTTTATCTGGTTTATCAACTTTATTAATTCTTTCAAAGAACCAGCTCCTAGTTTCATTGATCAGTTCCACTGGTTTTGTTGTTGTTTCTATAGCCTTTATTTCTGCTCTAATCTTTATTATTTCCCTTCTTCTGGTTTTAGGCTTTATTTGCTCTTCCTTTTCTAGCTCCTTTAGGTGTAAGGTTAGGTTGTATATTTGAGACTTTTCTTACTTCTTGAGGAAGGCCTGTATTGTAATATACTTCCCTCTTAGGACTGCCTTTGCTGCATCCCAAAGATTTTGGACTGTCGTGTTTTCATTTTCATTTGCTTCCATGTATTTTTTTTATTCCTTAATTTCTTAATTAACCCATTCATTCTTTAGCAGGATATTCTTTAACCTCCATGTATTTGAAGTCTTTCCAATTTTTTTCTTGTGGTTGACTTCACGTTTCATAGCTTTGTGGCCTGAAAATATGCATGGTATGATCTTAATCTTTTTGTACTTGTTGTGGGCTGATTGTGACCCAGCATGTGACCTATTATGGAGAATGTTCCATGTGCACTCTGAAAAAAAAAAAAAAAGAATGTGTATTCTGCTGTTTTAGGATAAAATGTTCTGAATATATCTGTTAAGTCCATCTGGTCCAGTGTGTCATTCCTTGTTGATTTCCTTGTTGTTTTTCTGCTTAGATCATCTGTCCTTTGCTGTAAGTGGGGTTTAAAGTCTCCTACTATTATTGTATTATTATCAATGACTTTCTTTATGTTTATTAGTCATTGATTTATATATTTGTGTGCTCCCAAGTTTGGGGCATATTTACAATTGTTAAATCTTCTTGATGGATAGACCCCTTAATTATGATATAATGCCCTTCCTTATCTTTTGTTACAACCTTTGTTTTAAAATCTAGTTTGTGGGGCACCTGGGTGGCTCAGTTGGTTAAACATCTGACTCTTGGTTTCAGCTCAGGTCATGATCTAAGGGTCATGAGATCGACCCCCACGTTGGGCTCTGTGCTCAGTGTGGAGTCTGTTTAAGATTCTTTCCTTCCCTCCTGCTCGTGCTCTCTCTCTATAAAATAAATAAATAAATCTTTAAAATAATAAAAAAATAAAGTCTAGTTTGTCTGATAAAAGTATGGCCGCTCTGGCTTTCTTTTGACCTCCATTAGCATGATAAATGGTTCGCTTTCAATCTGCAGGTTTCTTTAGGTTCAAAACAGGTCTTTTGTAAACAGCATATAGATGGATCTTGTTTTGTTTTGTTTTTTATCCATTCTAATACCCTGTTTTTTGATTGAAACATTTAGTCCATTTACATTCAGAGCAACTATTGAAAGATATGAATTTAGTGCCATTGTGTTACCTGTGGAGTTGGGGTTTCTGGTGGTGTTCTCTGGTCCTTTCTAGTTTTTGTTGGTTTTGGTCTTTTTTTCTCCACTCAGAGTCCCCCTCAAAATTTCTTGCAGGGTGGTTTAGTGGTTATGAACTCCTTTAGTTTTTGTTTGTCTGGGAAACTCTTTATGTTTCCTTCTATTCTGAATGACAGCCTTGCTGGATAAAGAATTCTTGGCTGCATATTTTTCCCATTCAGCACTTTGAATATATCCTACCAGTCTCTTCTGACCTGACAAGTTTCTGTGGACAGATCTGCTGTGAACCTGATCTGTCTTCCCTTGTAGGTTAAGGACCTATTCCCCTTAAAGTCCTTTCCCTAAAGCTGCTTTCAGGATTCTTCCCTTTTCTGTGTATTTTGTGAATTTGACTATGACATGCCTTGGTTGTCACCAAGCTTTTGTTGACTTTTTAAAAAAATTTTATTATGTTATCTTAATCACCGTACATTACATCATTAGTTTTTGATGTAGTGTTCCATGATTCATTGTGTATAACACCCAGTGCTCCATTCAATACGTGCCCTCTTTAATACCCATCACCAGGCTAACCCATCCTCCCACCCCCTCCCCTCTAGAACCCTGTTTGTTTTTCAGAGTCCATAGTCCGTCATGGTTCGTCTCCCCCTCCGATTTCCCCTGCTTCATTTTACCCCTCCTACTATCTTCTTCTTCTTCTTCTTCTTCTTTTTTAACATATAATGTGTTATTTGTTTCAGAGGTACAGGTCTGTGATTCAACAGTCTTACACAATTCACAGCACTCACCATAGCACATACCCTCCCCCATGTCTATCACCCAGCCACCCCATCCCTCCCACCCCCCACCACTCCAGCAACCCTCAGTTTGTTTCCTGAGATTAAGAATTGCTCGTATCAGTGAGGTCATATGATACAGGTCTTGCTCAGCATAATACCTTCCAGTTCCATCATGTTGTTGCAAATGGCAAGATTTCATTCCTTTTGATGGCTGCATAATATTCCATTGTGTGTGTGTGTGTGTGTGTGTGTGTGTGTATCACATCTTCTTTATCCATTCATCTGTCAATGAACATCTTGGCTCTTTCCATAGTTTGGCTATTGTGGACATTGCTGCTATAAACATCAGGGTACATGTACCTCTTCGGATTACTACATTTGTATCTTTGGGGTAAGCTTTTGTTGAATTTAATGGGAGTTCTCTGTGTTTCTTGGATTTTGATGTCTGTGTCCTTCCCTAGATTAGGGAAGTTTTCAGCTGTAATTTGTTAGAATAAACTTTCTGCCCCTTTTTCTCTCTCCATCTTCTGCAACTTCTATGATACGAATATTATTACGTTTTAATGAGTCGCTGAGTTCCCTAAGTCTGCCTTCATGGTCCATTACTTTTGTTTCCCTCTTCTTTTCAGCTTCATTATTTTCCATAATTTCATCTTCTATATCACTGATTCGTTCTTCTGTTTCATCCATCCTCATTAGTATGGTATCCATTTGGGTTTACATCTTGGTTATAGCATTTTTAACCTCAGCCTGACTAGATTTTAGTCCTTTATCTCTGCAGTAGGGATTCTCTAGTCTTTTACGCTTTTTTTCAAGCCCAGCTAGTGTCCTTATAATCATTGTTGTAAACTCTGGTTCAGACATCTTACTTATATCTGCATTAAATCCCTGGCCATGAGTACTACTTCCTGTTCTTTTTCTGGGAGAAATGAATTTCTCCATCTTGTCATTTTGTCCAGAAAAGAAAAGAAGAAAGAAAGAAAGAAAAAAACCCAACAAAACAAAAAAGCAAAAAAACCCCTAGGTCCTATGTGTGTTTTGGTCTGCTTGTTAAAAGAATCTAGATCCAAAAATAAAATAAAACAAAATAAAATAAAATAAATATATAACAATAAAAATTTTAAAAATAATAATAAAAGTTTAAAAATAAATTAAAAATGAGAAAATAAATGAAAAAATAATAATTAAAAACGAATAAAAGTGAAAAGGAAGCTAACTCCCCTTTCCCCTAGAGCTGAAGCTTTCCAGCCCTCTATGATCAGTAGACTTGGTGCCAGCAAGTTGTTTTTGTACCCGTCTTCTGGGGGAGGGGCTTGTTGTACTGATTCTCAGGCTTGTTTCAGTGGAAATGCGACTCCAGTGCTCACGGCTCAGTGTAAACAGTTCCAGTCTCCACTAGGTGGCGCTGTTTTGCTCCCTGAAGGCTTTCAGCGCTCAGGGAGGGATGGGATAAATATGGCCGCCCAGCTCTCCAGCCCCGGAGATGAAAGTTTGCACCCCCGTCCTTCAGGGTCCCTCACAGAAGAACAATCAATCACTCTTGTGATTCCATGTTTATCCTTTCTCTGTGTCCTTTTGTTTTACCTATGCTTTACATAATATATATTTGGAAAATCTCTTCTGTAGTCTGATCATGTTTTTTTCATCAATGGGTCTTAGTCTACTTATATTTACACTAATCCCTGATACATTTGGAATTATTCTTATGACTTTATTTTGTGTTTTCTGTTGGTGCTGCCTTTTTCCCTCCTTCTTTGTTTTGCATTTGAGTGAAGTTTCTTTTTTTCCAATTTGTGTCTTTAATCTCCTTATTTTTTAGTGGTTACCTTTGACATTTTTACACATGTAGCTAACACATTCTAAAGTTGAACAAGATATTTAGGCTTTCCTGAATAATATAGGACACTAACAGGCCTCAATTTTATTCTCTCTGCCCCCATCTCAGCTTACATGTTGTTATTTTACCGAATTTTAATTCTACAGAAGCAAAGTAGTTTCAGCTGTGGATTCTGGGGCCACAGGGTCTGGTTTGGGCCCTCGATCGTTAACTTACCAGCTGTGGGACTTTAGAGGAGTGACTTAACCTCTCTGTGTTTCCGTGACTTCAACAGTAAGAGGGGGATAATAATCATACCTACTTCTTAGGGTTGTTGAGAAGATTCCGTGAGTAAGCTCTATCAAGCTCTGAGAATGTGCTTGGCACATAGTAAATCTTCAAAGATGGTTAGAGATCATCGTCATTATTTTACCCCATAAATTAAAACCCATGTATATTATGTATAATTTATGTATATGCATATGTATTGATGTAAATATACATCAATGTATGGCCACTTCTAAGATTTCTTTGGTTCTGGTATTTCAAGTTTTATTTGGATGTACCTAGCTAAAGAATTCTTTTTACGTATGCTGATTGGGAAACTGATTCTTGAGTCTGAGAATTCATATATTGCACTAATTCTGGAAAAATTCCCACTATGATTATCTTTTCAAATGCTACCTCTCTGGTTTCTCCAGTCTCACCATCAGAACTCTACTTACACATATATCAGAACTTCATCTTAGCGTTTTCATATTTTCCACATCTTTTTCCCTCCTGTATGCTGCATTCTAGTTAATGTCTTCTTTTTTTCTTTAGCAGACTCCACGCCCAGTGTGTAGCCCAATGCAGGCCTTGAACTCATGACCCTCAGCTGAGATCAATAGTTGGATGCTTAACCAACTGAGCCACCCAGGTGCCCCCCTAGCTTCTTTACTATATCTTCCAGTTGACCATTTTTTTCTTAGCTGCATCTCATCTGCTATTTTCCTTATCCCCTGAATTTGCTTTTAAACATTCTGATGCCAATTTTCAAACTTAAAAGAAGAGAGAATAATTTAATGACTATTATGTTGCACTTGTAACCCAGCTTCAGCAATTAATCCATGGCCGATCTCGTTTCATCTTTTCTCCCACCCATTCATCTGCCCACCCTGCATTATTTCAAAGCAAATCCCAGACATCTTATCATCCATTGAATTTATTTTTCAATTATAGGTTTTGTTTCTGAAATCCCACTTGCTTCTTTTACTAATCTGTTCTTTCTGGGTAATTTCTTATTCTTTACTGATACTTTTATTCTCTCTTTCATGATTTCAAACATTAAATACACTTATTTTATATTCTGTAACTGATCATTTGAATCCTTGCTATCTTTTGGGATTTGGTCCTCTGTTGTTTCTGCTGACTCTTGATCCTGATAACTTATTTTTGTGTGTGTGTATTTTAACTGTCCACATAGAAATACATTTTCTTTTAATTTAAATTTTAGTTAACATACAATGCAATATAGAAATAAATTTTTTAAAGATTTTATTTGTTTATTTGAGAGAGAGAGAGACAGAGATAGCGAGAGAGCACAAGCAGGGAGGAGAGGGAGAAGCAGGCTCCCCAGTGAGCAGGGAGCCCAATGCAGGGCCCAATTCCAGGACCCTGAGATCATGACCCGAGCCGAAGGCAGACTCTTAACCGACTGAGCCACCCAGGTGCCACTAGAAATAAATTTTCTGAAAACACAGATATTAATTGTCCCATGCCAGATGGTCCAACCAATTTCCAATAATGTAATCTTCCCAATCTTGCAAGAAAATTTTATTCCTTTGAATAGATAAAGAGACCAAAGCTCTGAGAGGTTAAATACTTGTCTGAGGCCACACTGTTCATAAATGCCAGAGTTGGTGTTTGAACCCAGGCCCGCCTCTCCACATCCCTGCCCTCCCACAGTCCACCATCCATAGGGAAACTGACACCCAGATATGAATTCTTGAGTGTCTGACCTCCGTTGACTTGGGCCTTCTGGGGGTTTCTTCATGGGGTTCCACAGGGGCCCCCGAGGAGACGAAGAGCCTCATGAAAGCCTCCTACACCCCAGAGGTGATTGAGAAATCAGTGAGGGACATAGAACACTGGCATGGCAGGAAGACGGACGATCTGGGTACGCGGGGGTGCTGGGCTGTGGGAGGCGGGCGCTCCCCTACCCGGGCAGGGTGTGTTGGCCCCAAGGTGCAGAGGGAGACCAGAGCAGCAGGTAGAGCTCTGGGGTGGGCCTGGGAGAGGCATGAATCACCACTGGGGCCCAGGCACTCCAGAAGTCCTCTGGGTGATCTGGGCTGGCTCCTTCCCTGCTCTCTGCAGGACGGTGGCACCAGAAAAATGCGATGAATATGAACTTACAGAAAGCACTGGATGAGAGATTTGGAGAAAAGAGCAAAAACAAGAGCTCAAAGTATTAGATACGACTGGGAAGAGTTGCCCTCCACTCAGAGAAGGCGCTAACAATAAAGAGAAACGCATCTGAATGTTCTCCTCTTCTTGTTGCTTCCCTTCACGTTGGGGTGGGGGCGGATGTGTGGTACTGGAAAGACCAACTGGGGGAGGAGAGAAGCCCCAAGAGCCCAAACTCTCCCCAGACCTTCCCCTTAGACATACACCCCTTCCCTCATAATTCTAGGACAGGATGTGGGAGCTGAGCCCTGCTTGGCTTCTACCTCATGTCTTATGGGAGAGGCCTCGCCTCACAGTGGCCACTGCAGGAGCTTACATTGCATGCCCACCGTAGCTGAACCCCGATTATTTCCAGACATCATTCCTCCCCCAGGAGCCCACGGACTTCAGAGGAATCAGGCATTCCCCCCCCTCCCCGCCGCCCCCATGCAGGGGTGGGTTTGATTGGTCGCAGGGTAATTCTTGCCTCTCTCCCTGCGCATACAAACTGATTGGTTCAGAAATGGGCGTATGACTCAATATGGGCCAATGAGATGCAAGGAGAGGTGCGGGTGTGTGGAGCCTTCTGGGAAATTCTTTTGTCCGCTGGGAGAGCTGGGAAGCATCCCTCTCTCCTGTTGTGTTGAGCGAGGAATGATGCAGTGCAGACCGCTCCTGGTGGAAAATCTGGGACCAGAGGAATCGCGGACGCTGGGGCACAATCTGGATTTTCCTTGACCTCACTGAGCTGCTCCATCCACCTGGCCAGAAGCCACCACTTCTGGGCTTCTTATAAGGCAAACTTGGGCAACTTTTCATCATTTAAGACAAAGTCATCATTAGCCAGTCAGGGTCCCTGGTAACAGCAGGGGAGGGACCTGGGGATTGGGTTCCCAGGGAAGAGTCCTCCAGGGATGGGGTTCCAATTTAGACCATCATGTCTACCTGCTGATCCCAAAGGGCTTTACCTGGTGGGTCTCCAAGCCAGCAGCAGTGTCACTGACATGCATCCTTAAAACATGTCCCACTCATGGGTTGTTATTTCCTGTGTTCCAAACCACCCTCAAACCAAGAGCCTTAAAATGACAATGATCATTTATTTGCTTGTGATTATGCAATTTGGCTCAATGTGACTCATTTCTGCTCCATGTAGTTGTGAGGATGACAGCCGTTCTCACATGCCCGGTACCCGGTGGGGATGAGTGCCATAGCTGGTGGCTGCCTGGGCATCACTCTCTCCCCATGGGGCCTTCCCTTGTGACTAGCTGGGGCTTCTTCTTGACACGGTGACGGCATTCCAAGAAGCAGCTTTCCAAAGGGACAAGACTCTAATGTGTAAGAGCTTATCACACCTTGCACTGGCTTGTTAATGTCCCTGTGGTCAAAGGGACATATGGTCCAGCCCAGACTCGTACTAAGAGACTGCACAAGAGTACTAGCACAGGCAGGACAAGTTCAGGTTCAATAACAGTCTACCACAGTGATCACCATGCTTTGGAAAAATTGAAAGCAGATGGCTGTCAGGAGAAGGGGAACCACAAAAGGGAAAGACTTTAAGATAGGATTGGAGCAGGATGCAGCACAGGGAAGTGAGCTTGGTTTGATTTAATATTGATTGGGTACCTAATTATGTGCAAGGTGCTGAGTTCAGCTCAACTTCTTTACTGAGTATGTAATTTCTACAAGGCACTGTTCTCGTGCTGGAAAACCAGTCTTCATTTTTATTAAGTAGCTACTATCTGCTCATCACAACTTACAGCTGAAGAAACACACCATCCTGGGTGTTGTAAAAATAGCAGACTTCATGCTATTCTGACCTAGAAATTATAACATGCCTGGTGCATATGATTGTATGTCCAATGCTTTACACACACAACCTTCTTTCCTCCAGACACCAGTCCTCAGAGCTAGAAGCTTTATGAAGGTGGGAAATCCAAGGCTTGGAGAAACCAAGTAAATTGCCCAAACTCATGCCACTAGGAAGCTGGGATCGGAAGTCCAGAAATTTCTGACCAAAGCCATTTTCTACTCTACCAGACAATCGTACTGTCATGTCAGCAAATACATACTGAGCGCCGCAAACACTCAGCCCTGTTAGGCACCCTGAGGGACAGTGATGTGAATCCAATACGGTCCTTGTCCTCAAGGATGTTCTGGTCTGCAGAGGACTGATGTGGAAAAGGCTGGCCTTGGGGCTCATCCATCCATCTGACCAACATGTAATGTGCATCTGCCCTCTGACCAGCACTGTCCAATGAACGGTGAGTTGCGAGGTGAATAAGACATGGTGCCTGTCCTTAAGGAGCCCAGAGTCTGATGGAGAGACAGATATATCAGTGCATGGATGCTCAGAAGTTTTGCAGATGCAACGAGAAGTTCATCCAAGGCAGAGGAAGTACAAAGGAGAACTTGGGATGGGCTGGGGCTGGTGGTCACAGAGGCGTTCACAGAGGAGGTAGCTCGAGTCTTGGCACATGAATAGGTAACTCAGGTGGATTGGAAGAGACACAGCATTCGAGACAGAAGACACAATGTGATTAAAAAGCCAGTACGGTGTCCTTGGCCACCCATACAGACCAGGGGTCTTATTAAGCTTGGAGGGTAGGGCTCCCAAGTTGGGGCACAGAGATCAGGTGGGAAAGACAGACGGAAAAATCTGCGCCTGGATGGGGCTGTGCCCCGGGAGAGCCTTACATGTGAGATCCAGCCCCTTCCTCCAGAAGCTTATAACCTAGCCAGAACAGAGGGTTCATAAGGACTGAAGAAGCCAAACAGAAGAGTTGAGAAGATGCTCAGCATCCCCAATGATCAGAGAGACACAAACTAAAACAAAGTCCTTGGGTTGGCAAACATTCAAAAGCAAGTGTAGGTGAGGTGGAAAGTGGGACCACTCATACAACCCATGAATTGTGAATGCACAACAGCAAGGAAGAATTAAGCAAAATTGAAGTCTTATAACCTAGAAACTCCACTCTCTGTAGCCTGGAGAAACTCTCACATGATCACGAGGAGCCCCACACAAAGACACTCACCGCCGTGCTGTGTGCACGTACATGTCTGCCAGCAGGAAAATGGACAAACGAGTAATCTACAGCAGGGAAAAGCAATGACCCAGGTCGCCAGATGGCAGCATAGAAAGATCTCACGATACGTCGCAGTGGGTTCTGGACAGGACAATCTGCAGAACAAGCCTTACTGTATGAAACGGCACCATTTGTGCAACCTTCAAAAGGCACACACAGAGCCCCTCATTGCTCATGGAAGCAGTGATGAGTAGCAGAGGTAGGTTGGAAGGAGGCAGACATTCAGCTTCACATTGTATTTATTTAGCTCTTTTCAGATGCTTTGCTTTCTGCAATTGCCAGAGAGTTGCCAAAAGGGGAGCTGATTTAACATCAAGCCAGCGATTTCCAATTTTGACGTAAGTGAGCAAATGTAACAGGTGTCATGACTTTACCTCAGCTTAATATTTGACCCCAGGACATTAAGAAGAACTCTTTTAGGTTAAATATTGAATATTCAAGAGAGAGAGAGAAGCCATAATACAGGCAAAATAAAACATGCATAGATTCTTTTTAAACTAAGTCCTTTATCCCATTGGTGCTGTTTCCAACACTGTTCCTTGTTCTTCGTGCTCCTGAAGTCCCTAGATGGTGAAATTCACAGTGATTCTTAAGGTTTCAAGGAGGTACAGGGACCAGGTCTTATGTAGCATTAATTCACGTGGCGGAAAAGTTATCCATCCTTTAATCCATGCCACCCCATTTGCTCAGAGTGACTCAGAACCATCTTCTTAATTTCTCTTCTACCCAAGTACAACCTGAGAGGGAACCTAAAAAAAGCAACCTCTGATGCTCTTCGGGAGAGCCAGCCCACCTGCCTCACTTGGCTATTATCTTGGTCCAGCTTGCCCCCTGGTGGCAGTGTCTCTAAATTGCAGGCTGAGTATGTAGGGTTCATAAATCCAGGATGTACACGTTAAGGAGGGGACCTAGAGAGCATTAGGTTACATCTTCCTAACCATGCCTTTTCTGCCCTCCACCCCTAGCCCCACTTACAGATGAGGAAACTGAGGCCCAGTTGAAGGAATTTATGTCTAATCTGGAAGTGAACAGCCATGGGGCCAGATTAGCAAATCCAAACCGTCCGCAGTGCTGTGGGGTGGCAGGCAGAGCCTTCTCCCGTTCTCCCTCCAGGAATCACGGCCTCTGAGCTGCAGCAAAAGCAAGGGAAAATCCAAATGCAGCTTTGTAGTCTAGAGGCAACGAGGGACTTTATAGCCATAGGGGACTCTCACACTGGGCTTGAGTCCCTGGGAAGAGCACCTGACTTGTCAGAGCCTGGTGCTCATGTCTGGCAGAGGTCTTCATCAGGATTACCTGAGAAAGCGCATGGCCAGGGCCTGGCACAGTGCAGAGCCCTCTTACAGGTGGAATGAACGCGTGGTCTTTTCTTTCCTTTCCTTCAGGACCAGGCTGCAGGGAACACTGCAACATGCTAATAGGTGTTCTGTAAAAATTGTCCCATTGTCAAGTGAATTTGGGTGACGCTGGTTTAAATAACACTAAACAGATTTCTTTTGCGCAAGACTTCTTGGAACTGGGAATATGCTAAAATTCCTTGTGTCACTCCATATTCTTGCACGTAGGGTTCCGTTTCCCATTGTGCTTGGTGCAGGCAGAGTGAGCTGCTAATATCTGCAACAAGAATAATGATTTTATTAAAATTGCAGGTTCAGAAGCCTGGGAAGTCAGGCCAGGAAGAGTAACCCTGTTTTGGTGGGGGGGTGGTAAATGGGTTGATGTGTGAACCAAGATGCTCATTATCAAGGTTTCTGCAGAACTATGGCTGTCAAAGAGCCTGGGCACCTCTTCCCTCTGGCCAACCCTGCAGGTAGCCCACCTGGGGAGCAGATAAATAATCAGAGAAGGCATGAGCCTGTCCTTGGGACAGCGGGCTGAGTTTTATGACTGGTATTGCACCAGGCAGGCTGAGGGAGGGCTAGCCCAGCCTCCTGCTCACTGTCTTGTGCTGCTAGCTTCCCCAGCTTAGCAGCAAAAGGGTGACCTCCCCCATACCCCCCACCAGGCAGTGGCCAGGAGGCAGACCTGGGCCTCTCCTATTCCAAATCTCCTTCCAGTGGGCTGGTATTTACTGAGCACCTACTATGTGTCAGGTGCTTGGCACCATGAGAGAAACAGGGATGAGTTGTCCTTCTGCTCAGAGGGCTCCCAGGCTGGGGGGTGATAATGGGGAACACAGATGAGCATATTACAAGGGGATGAGAGGGTCAGAAAGGAAGAGGGGGAGAGGGTTGCCACATGGGGCTCTGGGGCCTCTGGGGCAGGCCTCTGGGAGCTGTGCTCTGCTTCCTGCTGTGGGCCACAGGGGGTTTCAGGTGAATGTTGCTGGAGCTCTGGAGGAGGTCAGGGTCCTGGTGGGGTAGAACATTCCAGATCTGAGGGAAGGAGGTTTGTGACTGCTGACCTTGTGGAGGTCAGAACTGAAGAGCTGCACCGCTGCCTATCTGCTCCTGTTATAAAGAAAACCACAGGTCCAAAATGGAGTCACTTAGGCCAAGTCACCAAGTAGGGGCTTAATACTTAACCTAACGCAATTCCAGCCTCCCTGGGAACTCTCTGGGCAGCACCCACGAGGTCATCTGTCATGGGGTCTCCCCATCCCCTGAAAGGAGATGAGGTCATCTGTGTACCTGCTCTTCCCCCTCAGGGAAAGTGACCTGGCCAGAACCGATCCTTTCTGTTCTGTTGCTAATTTCCCCACCCTGTTTCTTCCTATAAAATCCTTCCATTTTGTATAGCTAGCCAGAGCTTCCCTGTACCTGGGATGCTGCCCGATCTGTGAGTAAAGCCAATTAGATCTTCACATTTACTCAGTTGAATTTTGTCTTTTAATGGGCCGCTGCTCATTCCCACAGCTCTTCCCCTTTGGTTCTGTAGGCGCTCAAGCCCTTGTGATCTATAAGGTTCTTCCTTCAATTCATCTCCACCCTTGGCTCTTAAGGGATTTCCCCTAGGTTTTGGTTTGCCCTTCAGTTGGGTCTGTTAACCACTTTACCCAGGGTAACTCCCCGCTCCCCAGCCCCCTTGCAAATGTCCACCACGGAGAAGTTGAGTCCCTCTGGAGACTACCTCCCCAGACTGGAGGCTCGCCCCCTCAGGGTGACTCCATTAGGAATAGTAGCTAGGATCACTGACACCTCTGTGTACATTAAGTCAGTCATAACCCCCTTGGGATGAGGGAGCAGAAGGCAAGCTGACACCCCGCACCTGTCCAGCCCCCCCACCGTCCCGCCCCCCACCCCCCCGGCTCCCAGGTGGGACATGTGTGTGACATTCCTCAGGCCCTCCCGGCTGCCCTATAACTAAGGGGAGGAAAAACCAAACGGTTCACTGGGAAATCACAGTCCTGCAGGACAGGAGTCTCCATCAGCTTACAAAGGTCTTCGTGGTTGACAAGAAAAGAGCATTCTTATCAATAGCCTAACTTTCAGGAACACATAGGTTCCATTTCCCGGAGCCCTAACGTTCCCTCCTCTCCACAGTGCGCGGGAAACAGAGGCAGAATGGAATGTCAGTACAATTAAACGTCTTCATAACCTGCAGCCCATTGACAAATACTTGAGATAGAGTAGAACATTCCTCCAGGAAACTCCCAACTGTCTTAAAGTTAGTGCCTTACTAGAGGGGGAAATAAACAACCTTAGCTTGACAAAACCCCGGCCTCCAGGATCCCGAGAGTCTTCTTTAGCAGATGAGGGTCCTTTTAGACACCCCCCTTTGTCCTCACCTCCCCCAACTCCCCAGTAAACAATCGGTCACCCCTCACACTTATAGTGCAGCTCTTTCTGCCCACGGGGTCCTGTCCCCATGCTTAATAAAATCACCCTTTTGCACCAGGCGTCTCAAGAATTCTTTCTTGGCTGTCGGCTCTGGACCCCAACAGCATTCCAAAACCACATCACGTGCAACGTAAGTGCTCTTACTGTCTCATTTTACAGATCCGGAACGAGGGACAGAAAAGTCTGGTGACTTGCCCAAGGTCACACTGGTGAGTAAGTGCCAGGACTGGGGTTTGAATCCAGATGGTCTAACTCTCAAGTCCATGCCCTTAAGCCCTAGGTTACAGTGTTCTGAGGAAGTGTAAACAGTGTTTTTTGTCAGGAACGAGTAGGGGCAGGGGTGAGGCTTCCAGAATGTTTGTATTCAGAGTTCAGAGGAGGAAGTTCACACAGAGGTTTCATATTTGCTGCTCATCTCCAAATTCTTCCTCATAATGAAATGCCAGTGATCTTTTAAAGCTGGGGAAGGAGGAGGAAGGGCGGCAGAGCATTTGACTTGAGTGAGCGCCAGTCAACGCCTGCAAAAAAAAACTAACCCAAGCAGCGTTTTTAACCTGAGCGGTGTTTCCTGGTGACCGACTGAGAACCCAAAGTCTTTAGACCAAGTGCTCCCTCCCTAAAGAAGAGCAGGAGCACAGAGGCTGCAAAGTGTCGAGGGACCCCTGTACCCTCTCATTTAACACATGGAGAAACTGAGGCACATGGAGGCGAGTGAAGTGGGATCTCAGTGAGCTCATGACTCTCGCTACGTCAGCTCACGGCTGGCAGAGCTGGGACTCGGGTCTCAGATTCTCCCTCCAGGTGCCGGCTGGGCCACCAAACAGCACTGGGCAAGCCTGCTCCCAGCCCAGGTTCCTGGCTTGCAATCTGATAGTCAGAGATCTTCGTCACAGGGCGCCTGTGAGGCTACAAGTGTCCCTGAGTGTGGGGCACAGAGTAGGCGCTTTGATAGATGCTATTGTGTTATTATTTCCCACATAGGCCCTTGCTCCCCAGAAATCGTTAAAAAACAGAGAAGCCAAGAAAGGAGAAGCAATGGGGAGGCAGAAAAGCTGAGAGGAGAGATGAAGGACACCTACGGGGTCAAAAATCGGGCTCGCTTTCTGGAGGGTGAGCAAGGCTTTGCATGCAGGAGACAGAAAAACACATTACCCATCACCCAGCTGTCCTTGTCCATTGTCAGCTGGCTGAACAGAGAGAAACTAAAAACAACAACGAAAACCCCCTCAAGAACAGCCCCTGGGGGCAGAGCCCTGATGGCTGGGTACCAGCCTTGGAGGCAGCCTCAGAGTCTGGGTTCCCTGGAAGCAGACCCTGGGGCGATGATCCCGGGAAGCCCTTACAGGGAGATGCCCCAGGGGAGTGGGGAAGGGAGAGAGAAGGAAGCCAATAAAATGTACATTGTCTGGTAAATGACTGCTCCAACCACTGGAAGGAATGGAGATCCCCCAAGGAACTCTGGAAACTGTGTGGCCCCTGGGCTTCCGAGTCATCCCACCAGAGGGTGCAGGGTGTAGGGCGGCTCCGGCAGCCTGAGAGCATCCTCTGGGAGGCCATACACGTCTGGCCAGGGAAGGCAGGTCAAGTACTCTGAGCAGGAAAGGGGGCAGGGGTGTGGCGTCAAAGATAAAGCCAGACATCAGTTGAAGAGGGGAAAATAGATTTTGAAAGGCCGAATGAGGGTGTAGCAGTGGGAGGGGGGGCTCAAGGGACAAGTTACAAAGGGTTGGTTAGCGTCAATGCCATTCGGCAGCTGCGTCTGCTGACTGGCCCTTATGGAAGGTGGGATCCGGTCCTCCCACAGAGACTTGACAGAGAACTACCCCTCCAGATGACTGCATTTTAGAGGAATGGCTTTCAGGTCCTGGAGAAAGATACTCCTGGGTCGTAGGAGATACAGAGATGTCTCAAGGGGGCAGAAGAAGGATTTGCAAGTCTAAGCTCTTTTTAGTGGATGCCCTAAGAAAATGAGCGCAGGGACCTATCACCAGGTTTGGCCGAAACAAACAGAAAATTCTGGTGGCAGTGAGCTTTCTCAGGCAGACATTTCAGTGGGAGCCTGGGCTCATCCTAGGGACACAGCCTAATGCTGCTAGAAGCCCACACTAGAGCTTGGTCAAGCCTCTCAGTGCAGGGGTTTGGATGGAGTGGTTATGTGCGGAGAGTTCCTTCAATTCTGTAACACCTGTGAAAGGTAACATCAGGGAAGCCAGCCCATTTGCCATTCCCCAGCAGCCTCAGCTAGAGACCCGAGGCTCCTGTGACTCGGAATGCAAACACCTGTTCTATCTCTCACACACACATAAACATACAGACACAAACATACCATACACGAACATACACAAAATCACCTAAGCAAACATGTATGCACATCGCACACATGCTTGTACAGACTGGTGCATATCAACACGATGCACAGGGCAAATGAACATGTGTGTACACGTACACGCAAATGCACGGCATACAAAAGCATCGGTAACATGCACACATCCAAATACAAGTGTGCAAGCAGGGGTGGCTTCTTAGGGACGCAACCTAGGCTCAGAAGGGCCCCACACCTGTGTGGTGCCCCCACTGTTCTGGTTTTGAAATGCTTAATAATGCACACACAGGTGTTCTCTCTCTCATTCTGTTTTGCTCCGTCCTCCTCTCTTGTCTTTTCACAGGAAGTTCCCACGCAGTTCCATCTTCAGCCCCGAAACCAGGTTTCTTAAAATGAAAACTGAAAACTGCCGCTGGAGGGGTTGCCCCCACAGATCGGGCTTGAGGTCGTGTCGGCCGTCGACCTGTAGGTGGCAGCACCGAGCAGAGCCAAGCTGCAGTCAGGGGCGGAAGAAAGGGGGAGGGGGGAGACAAGGAAGTGGGTGTCACCGGGGCACTCCCGGAATCTACTCTCTTCCAGAAAGCATGGAGATTTCCCGAAGCAACAGAGTCTCCTAGGGGTTTTCCAATCCATTTTTTTTGTGCCTGTATTTTTTCCAATTCATTTTTTCCCGTTCTTCTTAAATATATTTTTTGTTGTTTCTTAAAATTGATGACAAATGCAACATATTTTATTACAGAAAGTAGCACACACATACAAAAGTAAAAATCACCCATAAGCTGACACCTTTTGGTTCTTTCTGTCTTAAGGCTGTGGAAGGAAGTGACAATACCTCACTGTTTGGTAACTTGGCACATGCCCTTCCAGACACTTTCCCCCACCTAAGCCCCTACCCATATTTCTTTTATTTTTTTTTAGATGTATTTATTTATTTGAGGGGGGAGGACCAGAGAGAGAAGGAGAGAGAGAGATTCTCAAGCAGACTCCCTGCTGATCGCTGAGCCCGTCGCGGGGCTCGATCTCATGACCCTGAGCATGACTAGAGCTGAAATCAAGACGCCCAACCAACTGAGTCACCCAGGCGCCCCTACCCATGGTTCTTACCTCCAGGTATAAACACACATATGTGTTTTATTTTCCCCTAAATGGACTTATATTCTGCACGCCTTCTTCAACTTAACTTTTCACTTAATGTGACTCGTTTACGCATTCGGATCCAGTATTGCTAAGTCTGGCTTCAGCATAACGCAGGTGGCGGGGTAACTGAACGGTCTGCTCTCAGCGGGTGCACCCACAAGGCAGCTTTATGTTCTCCCGAGGCATCCTCACCGAGCTGCCCGGACTCTCCCCTTCTCGTCCCTAATGACGTCTTGGGCAAGTTCCCCTGCTTTCTGACCAATGTCAGTTAT
The DNA here is from genome assembly GCF_009762305.2 of Zalophus californianus. Lineage (NCBI taxonomy): Eukaryota > Metazoa > Chordata > Mammalia > Carnivora > Otariidae > Zalophus > Zalophus californianus. Next base: position 11,212,500 of record NC_045603.1, read on the forward strand.
TTTAAAAGTCCACTCCCAGGCAGTCTCATTGCTCCTCCCCTAAGACTCGAACCCTTGCTGAGAGAACCAGAAAGGAAGGGTCTTGGTCACTTGGTTCCCTCTCCCCCTCTCCCGCCTGCTTCCAGCTCCTCTGACGTCTTAGGGTGGGAGGGCTGGAGAAGGGTTCCGCCTTTCCCAGTGCCTCTGTGGACCACTGGAACTTGGTTGCTGCCTCTCTGGCCAGCTCTGACCAGCTGTCGGGGCCCTCTCTTGGGTTCTGGCCACCCAAGCCTGGATACCTTCCTCAGAGTCCAGTGGAATGTTAGCCATCAGATGGGGGAGTACAGGCAACTCCTCTGTACCCACCACTGGACCCACCATGGCCTCCAGTTTTCTTTCCTCCTCGTTGGATGTTCGGAAGGCAGAGCAGCAAGCCCCTGCAGGCCCTGCCCCCTAACTGGGGAGGGAAATGTCAGTCTCCCCTTCCAGCACACACCCCCAGCCTCAACCAGTGGTTCTCCTGCAGGCATCCTCACCTGGCTTGGGATGGTGGGGAGAAATACCCCTTCCCCGTGGGGAGGGAGGGGAAGAGCCACAGATTTTCCAAGTGGTCGAGCACTTCTGGGTTGGGGGGGCAGCCAGAGTGTGTCACAGATGCTTTGGGTGGCAGAACCCAGAGAGGATATTTGACCCCTATCACTTGTGATTCTTTTCAGATCCTTGATACCTCTCTGTCTAAATTTGGAGGGATGAGATTGGATCATATACAATAATCAACTTGAAATAGATTGAAGACTTAAATGCAAGACCTGAAAGTGTAAAACTAGAAGAAAACATAAGGGAAAGCTTCTTGACATTGGATTTGGCAACAGTTTTTTGGATCCGACACCAGAAGCATGGGAAACAGAAGCAAAAATAAACAGGTGGGACTCCATCAAACTGAAAAGCTTCTGCACAGCAAAGGAAATCATCAACAAGATGAACAGAACAACCTACAAATGGGAGAAGATATTTGCAAATTATATATCTGATAAGGGATTAATAGCCAAAATATATAAGGAACTGTTACAACTCAGTAGCAAAACCAACCAACCAAACAACATAATAGAAATAACAAAAACAAATATATGATATAGATTTCATTCCATATATATTCCAATAACTAATTATATATATGTATCTGCATACATATATAGAATGGGACATTATATATATATGTATATATATAATGGAATGGAATATATAAATGGAATATTATTCAGCCATAAAAAGAAGGAAATCTTGCCACTTGTGGCAACAGGGATGAATCAGGACATTACACTACATGAAATAAAGCCAAATATTGCATGATCTCACTTCTATGTGGAATCTACAAAAGTCGAACTCATAGAACCAGACGGTAGAGCAGTTGCCAGAAGCTGAGGGCTTGGGGGAAATGGGGAGAGGTTGGTCAAAGGGTACAAGCTTTCAGTTATAAGAGGAATAAGTTCTTGAGATCTGATATATAGCATGGTGATTGTAGTTAATACTCTCTTCTAGACCTGAAATTTGCTAAGAGAGTAAGTCACAAGTGTTCTCACCACACACACACACACACACACACACACACACACACACACACACGGTAACTATATGGGGCCATGGATGCATTAATGAACTTGACTGTGGTGATCATTTCACAACGTGCACATATATTAAATCACCATATTGTACACTCTGAAAAATCACCTTGTACAACCTAATTGTGTAACTTTTTTGTCTGTCAATCATAGGTTAATAAAGCTGGGGGGAAGACGTTGGTGTGGTAGGACACAATAAGGCCTACTGAGGACAGAGAAGCCGGTTGCCATCAGTCATCTGGGGACACGGGACGCATCTTGTACAGATGTGCAGCTGCCCAAGACAAAAATATTATCTAATGAGCATGCAGAGTGCTCAGAGAGAATCGTCATTAGAACAAATTCAGAACAGGACGTAATTTGTGGTGATGTGCAAGCACGTGGTAACTGATAGAACTAGCTGGATCTTTCAGGTGAACCCCCATCTCCCCCACCACCTTTTAGAGACACACGGGGCAGGTGCATCTTACCGTTGGAGGACAGAAGCAACAAAACCCTTGACCTTGGCATCCCCAGAGCTCCTTACTCTCTTTCGTCTATTTCTGCCATTTTCTCTTTGCAGACCGGGGACGACAGTGGGAGAGGCCACCTTCGAGATGAGTTCCCTGTGGTCCGTGGGGTAAGGTGGAATCCAGGTGTAGTGGAGGCCAAGAGAAAGATCTTCAGAGGTGCTGTGGCCAGCATGAGGGGAAGCAGAGATGGAGTAGGAAAAGTATAGCATGGCCTGAGAGATCTTTAGCAGGTGTTAATGGGTCATGGTGTACTTAGGACTGAAATAGTCGGGCAACTATCAGAGTTTTAATCTGTACAAGTGAAAAAAAATCTTAATAGATGGAGATATGATGTGGACCACCTCACTAGGGAGTTCTGCCCCCTTGACCAGTTGCTGGAACTGAGCCAGCTCACAGACCCAGAGCCCCTTGATTGAAGGGGAGGGTGGTCCTCTCGAGGAACGACTCAGCTACTCTGCCTAAAATGTATTTGGGAAATGCTTCTCCCTGCCTTCTCCAAAGGCACTGTGCACTGGGGAAAGGGAAGGACCCAGACTTTTTGAAGATTATTGCTCCAGAAACAAGGCTAGAGCTGGGACAGGCCTTTTCTTAATGTCCCACTAGCAAATATTTTATTCCTGTTTCTGCAATATTGGGCTTTGCTGGTTTAGAGATCTTAGTTTCCAAGAGAAGACTGCTTCTAATGGGAAATCAAACAAGGATTCTGTTGACCTGGAAGCTGAGACTGACACCCGGCCACAGGCAAGAAGGCAGGCGCTGTCCTGTCCAAGCGATTGGTGGTACTATCAAAGGGAAGAAGACTGTTATCACACCATGCAGTGGGGAAGAACAGGAACTCGGGGCATTGCCTGCAACACCTCTTAATATTACATGTTCAGTGGCAAAAGTTAGTTAAAATACTCCAGCAACCCAATGGAGGCAGAACCACCTTCAGGAATGGCTTGGGACCCCTGCGAGGGAAAGAACCATGAGAGCCAAAGTGGTGACGGAAGGCAAGGAAAACACAGGATGGGTGATGGAAAAACACATTATTAATTCCCGTCGTGTTCACAGGACCAGTTGCAGAAAGGAGGACTGTGCAGGCGCTATTCAGTTTTTTCTCCTTTAAAAAAAAACCATATTTCATTTTACCATATTGAAATACTAAGAGTATTCTGAAGTATCAGCATTCACAAGGCAAGTCAGCTTTGATTAACATACATTTTTTTAAGATTGATTGATTGATTTGAGAGAAAGAGAGAGCACAAGTTGGAGGGACAGAGAGAGAGAGAGGGAGACAGAATCGCAAGCAGACTCCCCACTGAGTGCAGAGTCCCATGTGGGGCTCGATCCCAGGACCCCAAGACCACGACCTGAGCGGAAACCAAGAGCCTGCCACTCAACTGACTGTGCCGCCCAGGTGCCCAGACATACATTTCCTTTTAGGAGTTTCCCCAGAGACATCTTCAGTTTGAAACACACACATCATTAAATGGGAAGTTACTCAAAAAACACGGTTGCAACATTTTGCCTGGCCCTTGGACTTTTTTCTGTCTCAAAAAAAAAAAAAACTTTTTTTCCCACTCCTCTGTATCTAATGCAAAGTATTTCTGATTCAACATTTATGTTATTGGGTATTTAAGGGAGTTGTGACTGAGCTGAGAAAGGATGCATGTCTCTGAGAGAGAATGAGCATAGCTTCATCGGATTGAGCGACAGTTGGCTTGCGTTATGCAGAAGCGTGACGTTCTCACTTCCTGTTTTTGGAAGTTAAACATGAGTAAAGGGATGTGTGTGGACCCCGGCGGACTGTGCCTGGCCGTCTGAGTCACCTTGGCATCACCGCCAGCGCCACTGAGTTCTCTTGTGCAACGCAGAGAAGACAGGAACTACAATTCCCAGAATCCCTTTCTCTGCATGGTCCAGGATTAAAGTTTTCTAGTGAGAGGCATGCGGGAGGCGTGATTGATGACAAGGCATTATTTTTTGGAAGCAGATGCATCCCGACCCATGAGTGCATGTGAGTCACACTTTCCTGGCGCACTCTCAGGAACCCTCCCCTTGGTGTTCGAGGCCAGGCTCTTTGGTTGTAGCTTCCCTGTAGCTTTCTCTGCTCTTCAGTAAACTGGATAAGCCCCCAATTCTTGTATTTAATCCTTCATGCTCAAAATGTATAGAATGGTTGCCTTTTTCCTGACTGAACCCCGAAAAGCTTGTTCCACTGAACACCTATCATAGCAGAAATTCTGTGTGCTTTTATGCTAAAAATAATCTTTGAATGGCCACAAGTCTTCTCCCCTCCAGGAGTGAGGAGGTCAAGGAAAGAAGATGAAACAGGAAAAAAAAAAACCCAACTCTCGATCTGCTACATCTTTATCAGCCATTTGTATTTCTTCTAGAAGTTATCTGGTCATTTGTTTTCTTCTAGATTTTCCCCCTCTTATAAAAAAAGATTTTATTTTTAATTAATCTCCACACCCAGTGCAGGGCTCGAACTTACAACCCGGAGATCAAGAGTCTCATGCTCTACCCACTGAGCAGCCAGGAACCCCTAGATTTTTTTCCTTTTTAATTGCATATTGCTCCTTTATTTTCTTGAGGAAACCCTTTGTATAACATAGATAGTGATCTTTTGTGGGCCATGTTTTTCCTGGAATATTGGGAAGAGGGAACGCCCCTTCTTCTCCAGTGTGCCATACACACACACTCTGACCCTCACACTTACACACTCAAACTCACACATTCACGTGTACTGACACACTCACACCCACTCTCACACACTCATTTATTCTTACACTCACTCTCATACTACTCACTGTTTCACACATTCACACCCACACACTCATTCACTCTCACACTCACACACTCTCACATTCACGCTCCCACACATACACGCTCATGTACACTCACACTCACACACATACATCCGTGATGTCCACAGAGGAGAGGAATCCTAACCCCTCTCTCCAACTTCTCCCTCCTTTCTGTCTTTCTTTTTCCCTAGGGAAGAAACTACACTTGGTTCAGGGGGCCGCTGCTCAGGCGTGTCCACACCGAACTCTCGTTCCCCTGGGACACCTGAAATCGGTCAGGCAGCCCGTCTGCCCCTCTTCGGCTACTGGCGCAGACCCTCCGCTTTCCAGCCTCTCTGCCTGTGGCCCATAGGTAAGTCAGGGTGAGTGGGGACAGACTCAGCTTCCCCACGGGTTTGTCCGTGGGTTACGTAGTCTGGGTTCAGAGAAAGAGATGAAAAGATCTTCCTTTTTTGCATAACATGTTTCATGAGAAGTTTTGCAATTTGAGTTATTGACTAGTTTCCAGCCATTAATGAAGCTAACATTTTATTCTCCACTTAGGTCAATTCTTCATGCTTCCTTCGCTTTTTGCTTTTGTTTTAACTTTCTTTTTGGTGTCCACCACCACACACACCTTTTACAATCATCTTTGGTCAGAACTGTCAGCATTTTCTGTTAGGGTTTTGGGGTTTTATTCCTTCAGCCATTATTCAACAAATATTATTTAAACATTCCCAACATGCCAGGTACCGTTTCTAGTTCTGGGAATACAACCATAGTAACAAAACCACACAGATCCCCTTCCCTCATGAACTGTTTAGAAGGACATTCCCATCTGAAGGACATTCCCATCTAAACATTAGGGACATTCCCATCTGAAGGACATTCCCATCTAAACGTTAGTCATGTTTAGAAGGACATTCCCATCTGAAGATTATAAAAACAGTTGTCTGTGTTTTCTTCTAGTATTTTCATGGTGTTATTTTATTTTTAGATTTTAGCCATTTGGAAATTATTTTTGTGAATGGTGTGAGGCAGGGAACCTACTTCCAAACAAGAGCTGATTGATTATCTCAACCATTTTTGTGTGCATGTATAATCTTTTCACCATGATTTGAAGTGGTATCCATTGTCTTATAGTAACTTCCCACATACACCTGGTTTTATTTCAGACTTCTGTGGTAGGAAGCCTCCTAAAATGGTTCCTAGTGATCCCTGCCTCCTGGTATTCCCACCCTTGTAGACTCCTCCTCTCAAGTGTGGGCTGGACCTGGGGACTTGCTTCCAACCAAGAGAATACTACACAAGTGATGGGGTGTCACTTCTGAGATTGGGTGATAAAAGGCCATGACTGCCTCCCACTGGCCCTCTCTGGTTCTCTCTCACTTGGTAACTTTGGTGAAGCCAGCTGCCATGTGGGGAACCACAGGAGAGAACCAATCACGTGTTAAGAAACTAAACGTGGTTGGGTTCTGACCAACAGTCAGGAAGGAACTGAGGCTCTGGGTCCAACAGTCCACGAGGTGCTGAATGCCACCAGCAGTGACCAAGTGAGTTTGGAAGCAAATCCTGGCTCAGGTGAATCTTGAGGTGACTGTGCCCTTGCCCGAGCCACATCTGGTCTGACTCTGAGACCATGAGGTAATAAGTGGTACTGTTTTATGCCAGACTCCCCCACACTGTTCCCACCCCTCTGCTCGAAGGTGGGGTTCTTCAACCTCTGGGCAAGTCTTAGAGTCTGGCTTTGTACCTCTTCTCCTTGGGACAGTGGCAGGGCCGGTAGGATTGGCCCAGGAGGCCCCTGCCACAGCCTGATGGAGAGGTTCCCAAAGCCTGTGTGACACGCGATCACAAGTTCCTATTCTCTCATTTGGGATAATGATGTAAGTACTTACCTCGAATTTTCTTTCCAAGTTTTAATAAGAAATAACTAACATACATCACTGTGTAAATTTAAGGTGAACGACATGATGGCTTGATTTATGTACACTGTGGAATGACAGTAGGCTCAGCCACATCCGTCTTCTTATATAGTTACAGTAAAAAGAAAGAAAAGAAAAAAGGGGGAAAAATCCTCCTTGTGATGAGGACTCAGGATCTACTCTCTTTAACTTTCCCATACCTCTAATTTTTAAGAGAAGCATATACATATAGAAAGAGCAAGTAAGTGGGATTCCAACCACAGAGGTTCTTTTTTTAAACGTAATTTGGAGGAAACAACTTTGAGCAACCTGCAGGCATGGTGTAGTTCCTTCTTGTTAGAGATTAGCAAGCCTTTCTTGGAAGGACATGGAGCCTGTGGCGTAGGTTGCTTAAGAAAAATAGGCAAGAGCTAAAGAAAGAAAAACAAAGGAAGGATGGAGCGAAGGAAAGAAAGATGGGTTACCCAGCTCAAACTTGTCCCTGCACCCGTGGCACAGGAAGCGGATATCCAAGACACGGTTCTGAAGCAAGGAAAGCTTTATTATCAGAAGGGCAGCCCAGTGAGAAGTCAGGGGGTCATTCCCAAAACTGCCTTGCCCTGCTGAGCCAAAGGACAGCTTATATGACTGGGGAAGGAGGCGAATACAGAAGGGGAGGATTTCTTGAAACCTCCAGTGGTGGTGGGGGTGGGGGGGCTTGAAACAGCCTGGAGGTAAGCACTCTTCCAGACAGTGAGGCGCTATTTGGGATCTGGTACATTCAGATATGTCAAGACAAATGTTACTGCCCTGTCCCCATTAGGTTTCTACAACAGTGGGTAAACAGGGAGTAGGGGTAAAAAGGCAAAGTTAATGATTGATCTTGCATGAGGTTAAGAAGTACATAAAACATAATTAAGTAGGGAACAAAGCACAATGTGGGCTAAGTTAATAATGCAACTAATACAACTATAGTTCTGCTTATGCTTTCAAAAGAGGTACAGGAACTGAGCGTCTGGCCTCAGAAGGAAGAAAGATTCCCCTCTTTCCACCAGAAGAAGAAAGTCCTCATACTTTGGTATCATGAAGTCTCAGGTTCCACGTAGACAGTTTTCCCAAGAAAACCTGAAAATGATCCACCAAGGTGAAATGTGAATGTGGAAAAAGTCATAACGAGGACTCTTTCTGCTTCCTGATTAAACAACATTGTGCGCTGAGGATATTAATGATTTCAAGTATCATATGGAGATTATAGCAATAATTTCATCCTGAGTGTTTAGAAGCTTTAATGCTGACCTTGCCCACCTCAAATTTCTAAAAGAGAAAACAATAGCATTTAATGTACAAATGAGAAAAGCAGATGTTGTCATGGAGAGAAAATTAACAGGATTATAAGAAATATTATGTGCAAATTTATGCCAATAGTTTGGAAAATCTCGCTGAAATGCACAACTATCATGTAGAAGATACCAAAACTAATTCAAAGAGCAGTAGAGATGCTAATGAAAAGGAGAAAAGATGAAAATCTTTCTGATGTGGGTTTTAATCGGATGCTCAATTTCATACTCTGCCGCAGAAGCGGATTACGTTAATACCCTCCCACAGAAGACAGGTACAGCTCCCAGGAGGGCCTTTTACTTTGGACACTGATCCTTGAGACGAGAATACCAGCTGCTATGTAGCAAAACAAAGCAGTTTTCAAAAACCAACAACATCTCCTTTTATTTTTTGAAGATTTTATTTATGTATTTATTTTAGAGAGAGAGAGAGCACGAGAGCTCGCATGAGCTGCGGGAGGGAATCTTAAGCAGACTCTCTGCTGAGCACAGAGCCTATGCGGGGCTCAATCTCACAACCCTGAGCCTCTGACCTGAGCTGAAACCAAGAGGTTTTGGAGGCTCAACCGGACGGAGCCTCCCAGGCACCCCAACAATGCCTCCTTTTAAACAGTGAAGTACTAAACCCCAGAATAATGGTAGAAAAAAAAAATGGAAAGCCGTATTTAATAATAAACCATTTACAAACCCATCGCCCAGACAGTTCAATAGGCAAGGTCATTTGAGGTTTTAAGTTCTTCTAAAGCAAGTGACTTTTAAACAATAGATTATCTTCACATTATTTAACTGATCCCAGAGGAGGGGTATACAGGTGGGAGGAAAATTTCCCCATTCATTCGGTGCAACTATCACATTCCTAAAATGTGGGGAGAGAGCATATAACCCCCCTTTGGAAAGAAAACCTAAGGTCGGGAAGATCCTGTTCAGAATGGAGGTCAGCTGCTTTACCTGAACTCAGTCCTGCCGCCCAGAAACAAATGAGTCCCTCTGATGCTAATGAACATGTTAATTTACTCTTTGCTATTCATATTCAGACTCGATGAATAATTTAGCTGTTTCTAATGCTGGTGAAACACTACTCAGGCTAAATTATATAACTCGTGAAAGTTGATGATGATTCAAAAATTATGTCCGTATACATAAAGGATTCAGCAGCAAGCTTAGCAAATTTCTTTAAGAAGCATGAAATTCAGACTATGACACCCCAATGGATGATTGTAACAGTAAGAGAGACATCCCTCTGTTCTCTTTTTACTGCAACAGAATTTAAAGTCTGTGATACTTGCCAGCTTTTTAATACTGAAATCCAAATTTTAAAGCAATGCTTGTTCATCACTATCAGTTTACACTTTGTCTTCCATGTCCCCCAAATCTGATAAAGCCAGCACAAAAAGAGATCTATAGATTAACCTTACTTATAAATGCAGACACAAAATCATCAATAAGATATCGGCAAATCAAACACAAAAATGTTTTAACGGAATATCTGAACAAGTAGAATTCATTCCAACAAGGCAGTGACGGTGCCAATGTAGGAAATCCATTAGCACAAAAAATAAAGAGAGAGACCTTAGAAGTAAATCCTATGACATTAGAAGTCACTCCATAACCCAGGGCCATTGTCTCCCTGGTGGGTTTGGGGTTCCAAGGGACTGTCCCACCATTGTGGCTTCCACGTCACCAAGCTGGGAATTGTCAAAAGCAAACATGGTTAAACAGACAAGGACGACTTTATTCAAGGGTACAGCAATAAGGAGGACAGACTAGAACCAAGTGAGAACTGGACTCTGCTGGAACAAGATGGTGACGGTGGTGGTGGTGAGGCAGCTGTGTGTATTGTCCTGGTGAGAGAGAGGGAGATCATGGGCCATCTGTGTTTGCTAATTGGCTTCTCCCACAGGAAAAGCAGACTTTTCTATCTTGATGACAGGAAGTGGTATTATAACTCAGAGCAAGGCACTCACAGAAGGTAGGCTCCTGCCTCCAACGGAGACTGGGAGACTGAGACGCCATCTTCCTTGATGATTACCCTTCAAGGCATGGCTCCCAAGTCCGTAAGAAAGACAGTTCTGGGTTGTAAACTGGAGTCTTAAGATTTACCTATATATCTTAAAGGGGCGGAGAAAGAATTTACAAGTTTTCTAAAGAAAACTTTGCTCTAAGAAAAGGAAGGTGAGAGCCTAGAGTCAAGAAGAAGCCAATCTAAGATTCAATCAAGATGCAGGGAACATTAAAATGTTTTCTAATCTGGAAGCAGAAAGAGTCCTCTTTATGATTTCATCCATATTAGCATCCCATCCTTATGGGTCCTTATCGGGTTCTCTTGGGGAAACGCTCCATGGAGCCTAAGACCTCATGATACCAACGTATGGAGACTTTCTCCTTCTGGTGGGAAGACAGGCATCTGTCTCCCTTCCTCCCTTCCTTTCTGTTATTCTTTCCTTCTTTCAGCTGTTGTTTTTCTTAAGCAGTCTATGCCACGGGCTTCATGTCCTTCTAAGAAAAGCTTGCTTATTTCCAGTAAGAAGGAATTGAGTCATGTCTGCAAGTTCTGCATTCAAAGTTGCTTTCTCAAAATTATGTTTAAAACCCTCTGTGCTTGGAATCCCTCTTGCTTACTACTTAGATATGTATATACGTCTCTTAAGAATTAAAGAAAAGTGATTGCATCCTTATCCCAAGTGAGACGAAAGGAACCTGTGATCGCATGTCACACGGGCCCTGGGAACTGCTCCAGTGGGTTGTGGCAGGGGGTCTCCCAGGCCGTGGGTGAACCCCACTGGTGCTGCCACCATCCCAAAGAGAAGGGGCATAAAGCCAGACTCTAAGACTTCCCTGGAGGTTGAAGATCCCCACCTTCGAGCAGAGGACTGGGAACAGAGCTGGGATGTCTGGATCCTGCCTGGCAACATAATGAATAGGAAATACAGAGGGACATTCTTTGTCTGATCAGTCTTTTTTTTTTTTTTTTACTTATTTTGGTGGGGGGAGGGGCAGAGGGAGAAGGAGAGAGAATCTAAGCAGACTCTGTGCTGAACGTGGAGCCCAACACAGGGCTCCATCTCAGGAGCCTGAGATCATGACCTGAGTGGAAACGAAGAGTTGGATGCCTAACCAACTGTGCCACCCAGGCACCCCTGATCACAGTCTTTTGGTATTGGGCAGCTGCTACCATTTCATGGGGATCGAAAAAAATCCAAGTCCAGAGAGGACAGACATTCTCAACCACAGCCAGTCCCATGGGACCCAGGAACAACAGAGGCTGTCCACCTTGGCCTCGAGCCCTCCTTGGGAAGGGACATCCTGGCCCAGGGGTGTGTTCTGCCTGTCTCTGGTCACAGTGCAAGTAGCCCTAGTCCTGATCAGAGCCTGATGCCCCCCCACACTTGGCTGCCCAGCCCCCGCTGTGAGGCTTGAGGCTGAGTGACATCCTGCTGTTACTAAGTGGCTATCCAGCAAGATTGTCACGGACTGTGGGCATGCTGGACGGTCCAGCTCAGCACCCTGTCCAGCTCGCCTATTGAATTGCTTGTGACAAACTGACATGTTTCTGTGACTTTCACAAACTGGGTCTGACTTTCTGGAGTCCAGTCAGCTGCAGCCCCTGGGAAACACATGTTCTAGGCCTGGGAGGCCAGGGGCCAGATATGGATCATGCCCGTGAAGTCACCAAGATAAATGCCACCTTGTAAGACCTCTCGGTAGTAACGCTGACTGTTTCATTTTGTAACCTTTGCTAGAGTGGGTCTGTATCTCTCAGTCAAAAACTTGTCAGGCCAGCAGACAGAGCACTGTGGCCAAGACAGGTCCCCAAGATCATTGTAGAGACCAGGACTGGTGTAGGATGAAGTTTCCTGCTGTCCTTTGTCGGAAAAAGAAACCCACAGAAAATGAGGGAAATGTAGGACCACCTGCCTTGTTTTTTAAAGGGACCATCCTATTATCAGAGATGAGAAATGTTTCTACTTCCTTTGTATTAATATGACCTTTTTAAAAATATAAAATGATGCTGATGACGAAGGTTGGTTTCTTTTTAATTGTCCTCGATTTAGAAATAAAAGTTGATATTCTTTTTCTCCTGTTTTTGCTCCCCCCCCCCTTCTTTCATGAATATCAATCAAAACTCAATGTCTGGAAACACATATGCAGAGGTTGGAGGCTGAGAAGCGAGGGATTAGAGGGGAAGGATGCCTCCACTTACTAACTGGGGGAGCAGAGAGGAGGCCTCCGGTAGGAAGGGGGTCCCACATCCAGCACGCAGGATGTGGGGCAGGAAGTGCACTTGGGAGCTGGGAAGGGACAGAACAGGACTGTCTCTTGAGTTTTTTAGAACAGAGACTGGGGCATGGGGAAGAAAGAAGTGAGCCATCAGGGAGATCGCCCCAAATCACCACCTCTGCAAGGACCTGCCCTGGCTCCATAGGGTGCCCAGCCCCTGTATCCCAAATTAGTTTCAGATGCACAGGCCCTGGGGGCCAGTGTGAGAACCCGCCTTTCCCTGGACTGGGGTTAGTCCAGACTCTTCTCTTGTTCCCGATCCTTGGTATGATTTGGTTCTTTTGAATTAATAGTTTTGAATGAGGCAGAAACAGTGGTAAGCATGTGCCTTGAGAGATCTGATTGGAGATTTCTTAAGACACAGGGCTGCCTGACATGAGAAGGGGCCCAGGGAGATAAGGGATTGGGGTTTGGTGTGGACATGGGGATGTTGAGTGGGTCCAGGCTGTAGGGGACCATCAGCTCCTGGTCTGCCCGATCACTGCCATCAAGGCAATGGACATACCCGTCGCCCCAGTTGTCTTTTTCCTGATGGAAGAACCTAAGTGACTGGCCTGCCTCCAGGCCTCCTCAAGGTAGCCCGAGGAGAGAGAGGCTCCGGGTTGGGGGCTGTGGCTGGTAAGGTGGACCCTCAGCCATGGCACAAGTCCATCAGTCCCATGCCCGGACCCCTTCCCTGGGCCTGATCAACTTTGGGAGGCTTTGCCTCAATGCTGCAGATCACATCACTTTTTTTCTATGTGTGGCCCCCCATCTCAAATCTTAAAAGAGGATAAGATCATGAGGGAATAAAATGACCACATGTTGAGGATTTTATGTAATTCGTGATCAGTGACGAAACCAAGCAGATGTTACAACCTGTTCAAAGGAGAGTCCAAAGAATATACACATTTATATTTACAGATTAGGAACATTGGAATGAACTGTGTGTCTGTGTTGTGTGTGTGTGGGGGGGACTGTTGTCCTTCCACTGGGCAGAATTTGCTTGCATTTCTGGAGAAAAGGATTGCTTTTCATTGCTATCAGTTACATGCAATTTACAGAATCATAAACTAGCTCAAAAACAGTAGAAGCCTAGAATCAGATTTCCCTCACCCATTACAGTGCGTGTGCTCTACACAAAGTGTGATTTTCCTTTGGAGACAACCAGCAATCTTTTTTGCTTATTCTAAATTTCCTTAAGAGACAAAGAGGAATTTTTAAGTATCTGGTTAAAGCTTATGTAGTTTCTAGCAAGCCGGGGGCAAGAAATAAATTGGACTATACCTATTATTCATAACCAGATGTGTCATGGCTTGGCATTCACTTTATCTCCTAGGCTGTCTCTATCTTTTCCTTTAGGGATTATCTAAATATATGCCTAAGGACTTTCGGAGCCTTGCTGGCAATCTCTACTGTCCTGTGCTATGTTTTAAGATAATGGTGCCGTGGCTCTCTTCCCTCTATTCCCAGCTCAGGGTGAAGGGGACTGGGAGAGGTACATCTGCACCTGGCCCAGAGGGTGGGGGCTTGCTGGTCTGTTTGGGGCTTACGAATGTCCTGGGTGCCATAGGGAGGCAATGACCCCACTTGGGAACTGAACCATCTCCATGGAAGCTTCTAAGCACGTGTGGCATGTCGACCCCTCTCATGGGCAGGCAAAGCTGGGGGTCCGGGATGGCCTGCCCCTTGGAGGGCTCTGGAGTGTTTCCTGATGCAGCACAGTTCCTAGGCACCGGCCCAAGGGTAGGACAGTCATCCTCCTCGGGTCCCCAGCCCTGGCCCCTCCAAAGCACCACATTCAAGGACAGGCTTCTAGACCCCAACCCAGGGCCCCTTCCCCAGCCTCCCACCTCACCCTCTATGGGAGCAGACCTTTTCTCCTTGGGCTTCTCTTCGCCCTCAAGATTGCCCCCCTCTTCGCCTGCCATCTACCACCTCCCTAAATGTCCTTCTGCTGCATCAGCCACTGTGTGTCTCTGAACACTGCACATACTTTGCCTTTTATCACCTATATGTACCCACCGGCTTCTCTTTTCTCCTCCTGCAATGTAGTTGCTTACATACTTCTCATGCTGAAACTGAATCAGGCAGTTGAAGTATAAATATATATTTATTATTTCGAGAGCAAAATGTTGCACTAGTTAAGGATGGTGAAAGTTATTAATTTTATGAAGAAAACTGTAATTACAAGCCTTAAAAGTTAAAGAGGGACATAGATGGATGGTTAGTACAAATATCAAGACTGTGTGTTTGCTTGATAATTTCAGGAAGACTATTACAGACCGAGCCTATTAAATTTACATAACAGTAAAAGGCAGAAAGTAGACATTTAATTCTATTACAATTCTAATCTCTGTAGAAAATTGAGGGTAGAAAGGTGAGCCTTCCTCACACAGAACAGAATCTCTTTAAGAATTCTGTTTCATTTCTGAGTGGTTTAATGCCTTTTAGGCCATTGATCCTTCAAGCAAAGGACCTGGTTAAGAATTGTTCATACCTTGGGAGAGTAAATTAGAAGCAAAATGCCAGCTTTGCTGGGCCCAGATTTCACAGAGGACAAAGTTGCCAGCACAGCCTCCATGAGCAAGTGTCTTTGGGGCAGATATGGTGAAGGGGAGAAGCGGGAAGGAAAGAGAGCTGGGATTACAGATCAGCAAGTCATTCCGGGCGACCGTTTGTACTAATTCTTCTAACCTTGACACAGCAGACTCGATGCAAATGCCTTAGGATGCCACTCCTCATAGTTTTGAGTCTTTGGAGACTAAAATTTCAACAACATGCTTGTAGAAATGACAGCCCTGGAGGTTGTAGATGAGGCTTTCGGGATATACCTAAGCCACTAACCTTGAGTGCGGAGTTCCTTCTAGAAACATATTGCCAGAAACTTTGACCTGAATTACATTGTTTGTTCTAAGCCCGTGATGGTTGACTTGGGCCCTGGTTGTCCTCGGTGCCCTGAGCTCTGCTTGTAGGGACATCAGCCAAGTGATGAGGGCAAGAGGGAACCCTGGGACCTAGGGGGAGCCAGGCTCAGGGCACAGGTTGGCAGATGCCATCTGGAACCTGAGTTTTACAGCTGGGGAGGCCTCACAGTGAGGCTCAGGGATGGCAAGTGGCCCCCAAAGGTGACACAACCAAGCAGAGGCTCAGTCAAGGTTGGAGCTCTGAGCTGAGCTCTAGCGTCTATGAGAGCTTTCTGGACAAGGGCAGCCACTCTTCGGCCCACGCTCACGTTCCAGCCGTGGGGCCCAGGGAAGAGAACACGGCCACTTCCTGCTACTCCCTGGGTCCTGTTTCCAATCATCCTCCGTTTGGCGCAGCATTTGTTGTGAGCTCATTAGCCGTGAATCCACGTGCCCTCACCTCTACACACCCCCGCCCAATGATAAGGAGGCCACCCTGAGTTGGCTTTCCTGCGTGGGATTGCTGTCTGCAGCCTAAGGGTTCAAACACACAATCCAACCCCCCCTTTACATCCGGTTCCCCTTCCGGACATTTCATAATCTACCAGGGATGCTCCATATTCTGATAGGGGAAGCTCCCCTCCCGAGCCCAGCCCCACTGAAACCAGGACTGCTCTTTCTCAGAAAGAAACTGGGAGAAACACAGTAAGTCCACCAGGCAAGTGGGAGGGGGATGAGGCTGGGTTCAAGATTCAACCGCTCTAGAGCGGGAATGGATTGCACCTGGAATCCACCTCTCGCTGAGTTTATTAGGGCAAAGCTCCAGGAGGTCCCTCCCCTCAGGGTAGGCTTGCAACAATTCTGGGGCGAGGAGGTCCTGACTTACAGCCCAGCTCCGCCCAGGGTTGTCCCCAGGACCTCCACCTGCTTCTCACTCTGCTGGCGCTGCATTTCTCATCTTGTCTACACTGTCCCTAAGCCTGCCTTGGAGCCTCAAAGACCCACAGGCCCTTCTGTTTCACAATTCATCCTCCTTAATGCAACTGTGGTTTCAAACCACAACCCCTCCCCTGCTATTCCAACATAAAGAGACACAAGTTTAGGGTTTGGGTTTTGTTGTACAATAAAAATATTTTATTGCAGTTTTTTTCAGCTAACCATGTCTGAACATTTTGGAATTCATTCCCTTGGACATCTTTCTAATCCATGTAGGACTACCTCCTTCCGCCATAACACAGGATTCTACTTTAGAATAGCCTAAAGTGTTATTATTGTAACATGTGACTATTTGCAAATATTTACATTTTTTATAATCCCTTCCGCACCCCCCACCCCCAACATTGCTGTACTGAACAGGGCTTTGAGAACAAGAGTAACAAGAACATTGGGTTTGCCACTTGTTAAAACATTACAAAGCCAGAACAATTGGAACAGTGGGGTACCATTGAGAGAACAATGTCAGATAAGAAAATTGAAACCCTAGAAAACCATTAAGTATATCAGGGTCTTTCTAGATCATAAACTGGCATTTTGGACACATGGACGAAGAGTGGGTGTTTCAGCAAACGATGGAAGAACACCCAGGCCACTTGTTCGGGGAAAACATAAAGGAAGCTTGTCCCTCTGACATTCGTACATTCCAAACCCATCACAGTTCAACACAAAAAGCTTGAAACACAAGAACTAGAAAAAATATAAATTAGGACCAATGTAGTTTCAAAGGCAGGGGAAGGCCTTTGTAAATTGGACACCAAAAGCCGAGCTGGCAAATCTCAACATGCAGAGAAGCCTACATTGTGTAGGTCTATGGGCCTCAGATACAAAATTCAAAGACAAACTACAACTAGGGGAAAAACGTGCACCATCCATGAAAGGCTGCATTTAAACAGTTTTTAAAAACTTAATTGGGAAAAGATGAACACCCCAAGGAACAAAGTCCCTAATAGGCTTAGCCAGGTCATAAAATACGAATGCCCAGGAAATACAAAAATGCGTGCAAACTTGATAGTTATCAAATAATGCAAATTAAAAGGATTTAATGCCTTTTTTTTTTCGCGTATCAGAAAGGCACAGATTTTAAGAAACCATAATCCTCTGTGTAGGCCCAGACGTAAATCCAAAGCCCCTGGGCCGTGGCCGGGAGAGGTGGGAGCTGTTAAGTTCTTTCTGGAGGGAGGGCAACAGTGTGACTCTGATTATAAAGCCCCAAAGGGTCCAGGCCTTTGATCCTTTTCCTTTTTTTCTCTGTTGAACGGTTGTTCCAACATTTCTGGAGTGCACGTGGTTTCTGGACGCCCCTCCGCGTCCCAGCTTCCGCAGGCCCCACCAGCCGGGAAATAGAAAGCAGGTCACTGTAGCCAGCGGGCGGCACACACACTGAGCTCTCAGGCTTGCCGTCCCTACCTCCTGAGCCACCGGCGGGGCCTCAGGTGAGCTCAGCACAGTTCTCCTCCTGCATGCCCCTTACCACGCCCAGTGCTTGGAGCACCCATCATGCTGGGGCTTTGCCACTGCACCTGGGGCTGCAGGGCCTGCCACCAGCAAGCCAGGTCCTGCACTGCTCTCCCGAGCCTTCCCCGTCCAGGTCCCAGCCAGGGGGCCTCCTGCCTCCCTCCACACTGGGGCAGCGTCCGCGCCTGCCGGGGCCAGGCCGCAGACCCAAGTCCTCAACGTAACCAGACACGTCGGCATCTGAACAGGCTCTGACTGAGACACGACATCTCAGAATGGGCTTAGCTCAGACCTCAAACTCACTAGTAAATCAGTGAAAAGAGAAAGAAGACAGTGGTGAAAGCAAGGAAATCTGGTAAAAAAAAAAAAAACCACAAAAAACAAAAAACCCCCCAAAACCAGGGGCGAATACAATGAGTATACAGGAAGCTCTGATAATTTGGAACCTAAAAGTAAGTTAACATGAAAGAAAAATGTGCGTGTGTCTGTGTCCGTCTGTCTATCTGTGAGAGAGAGAGGGAGGCAGTGGGGAGAGGAGAATCGATTGGCTGAAGGTCAAGTAAGAAGGGAGGAGGCTGACTACTTCCCCACCTCCGTCTGCTCCAACGGTGGGAGGGGAGGTAGACCTCCTCCCACTCATGTGCCCAGGAGCTGGAGGGTGTCAGCACACCTCCTCAGGCCTGCCGACATCCCAGGGGGGCAGCGACAGGTAGTCCTGCTGCTTGAGGGCCTTGAAATGCCGGATGGCTGGCATCTGGGGAATGGCCTGGCCCAGGGCCTTCTTGGCCTGGGACACCTGGTCAGGGTCCCCGATCTCAGGACAGGGTCCTGGGGAAGAGGGCTTCATCTGGGGTGAGAGAGGGCCAGAGCCCAGGCCAGGGAGGAAGCAGTAGTCACCCACCTGCTGCAGGACCAGGAGCCCCTCAGGGTGTGGGGAGGCAGGGGCCCTCTCTGCTCTGGGCTCCCCCAGACTTAGGATGGGGCTGCTGGCCGTAGGAGGGCCAGGACTGCCCAAAGGGGCCTTGGGAGACTGGCCTGGGGTTGGAGGGACATCCACATAGCCCTCAATTTCTGGCTTGCTGGGGGCTGGGCCTGCATGGAGCCCACCAGCCGCTCTAAGATCGAGGCTGTGGTTCTGGTCTGAGGGCAGGTGCGAAGGGTGAACTGTGGAGACAGAAGGCAGCCCCGTGGGCAAGGGGAGAGCCAGGTCTGTAGTGGTGACATAGCCAGAGGTCAGGAAGCCATCCTCAGGGCCCCCGGAGCCAGTGGGCTGAGCTGTGAGGGCCCCATCCTTCGGGCTGGGGCTGTTCTTTGGGCCTTGACTGCCTACCATCAGCCCGGGTGCAGAAGGGCCAAGGCCTGCCCCTGACTCCAGGGAGGGGTTCCCCTCTGTGCCTGGGCCAGGGCTCCTCTCCAGATCCTTGGCCTGGCCCTGTGCCATCACCTGGGCCAGTGGGACCAGCTGCACCTGCCCCCCTGCAGGCAGACACAGGTACTCCAGGGACCCCGGAGCCTGCGGCTTTTGGCTCACGCCTGCCTGTGGGGGCCCTGGCTGGCCCAGCACATCAGGCAGGGAGCGGCCATGGGGGAGCCCCAGGTAGGGGCCGTTGAAGTCGAAGCCAGAAGCCTGGCTCTTGGGCTTGCCCGCCAGGGCTGACAGGCCTGGCTGGGGGCCGCGGGCCTGCTCCGAGTACAGGTCCAAGGAAGCTGGAGTCGTGTCAGGCTCCGATGGTGATTCACGGCTGTCTTTCGGGTCCTCCGTGGTGAGAGGCGACACCTCACTGTGCCTGTAGTCTACAGGGAACAAGCTGTGGGGAGAACGGGCACAGAGACATTGGGGCCACCTGGGGCAGTCACTTCAGCTCATGCTGGGGCTGGATGGTGGTGGGGAGGTGGAGGGGGGAGACCCAGCCCCACCCAGAGCTCACAGAGGGCACAGGGCAGGGCAAGGTCGGGGAGCAAGCCCAGAGAGGACACGGCACGGGCCTTCAGTCCCCCGCGGGTCTCGCCCGCCAGCCTCCATGCTCTTGTTCAAGGTCTTCCTCTACCAGGTGTGGCTCCTCTCACCCCGTGCTCCTTCATCCGCCCAGCTTCAGGGACCAGGTGGATGCCCAGCCCACGCATGCCCAGTCATGCCCTCGTCCCTTCATTCCCCCACCCCACCCATGTCATCAGCACCCCAGTGTGGAGTCTTCCTGGGCAGCAGGGCAGGGAGAGGTCATCTGCTCCAGTCTTCTGCCTCGGGTCAAGTCCAAGCTAGGGCCCTCCCTAACCCGGGAATCAGGAAGTTCCTCCTGACACCCAACCGGTGTGCCTGTGGCTTTGGAGCAACAAACCTCCATGGATCTCTCCATCCTGAGCCACAGGCCGGAGGCCACTTCCTCTGAGCCTTCAGCGTGTGCAGTGGGGCCACCCTCCCACCTCCTAGGGATCCCGTGCCCAGGCACTCACCCATCCAGCTCAGGGAAGAAGCTGCCTTGCAGCTCCTTGTGTGGGGGGCTCCTGCTGATGATGACCGATAGGCTGCCTGGGAACTGGAGCCCAGCACTCCCGTTCTGGGAAGAGAAGGGACATTTGTGCTGTGGGTGTGTGGGCCCTCGAGAAGCTGAAGGGGGGCGGTGAGGACTCACAGGGGATACAGCGAGCCCCGAGACATAGAAGGGTCTCAGCAAGGTCAGGACCAGCCCCGGCCTCCGGACACCAGGAAGGAGAGGCCCAGAGAGGGGCTGGGACTTGCCGTGGGCCCTCGAGCACCTGGGGATGGGGACCTTCTTCTCGCAAGGCCACAAATCTGGGGTGTCACTGCCTCCACACCCACACCGTAGTTTCTTCCCCACTAGCCACGAGACCCCTCCACAGGCAAGCTGGCCGTGCCTGACCGAAAGGTCCCTGTGACCCACATGGCGACGACACCCACCTTGTGACCATCTCAGCATCCGGGATGTGCGCCCAGCCTCACTGCCCGCCCCTCTCAGTTCCCTTCGCGAAGGGGTCCTGTGTCCACCCTCCGCAGGCCTCTCCCACCTGGCACCACCCTGGATCCTCCAAAGCTCACCTCCGACGTCCTGTCCTCGGGGAAGCCACTCGGCCTCCTGTCAGTCCACCGGCCCCTGCAGAACTGAACCTCCCCCTGAGCGCCCCCCTGACTCCTAGCAGGCCCCCGTTCCACTCCACCCCTGCTCCACGGGAGCCCTGCAGGCAGGGCCAGCCCTGTGCGTCTGCAGGTGCCCAGAGGATGGCAGAGCCGAGCTTGCTGGTGCCGGCCCGCCTCTTAGAGCTTCCTGGAGCCTTCCTGGGCCACCTAGGCTTCGTGCTCAAAGCCACAGGAAAGCAGGGAAGACATAGGGACAGGGACATGGGCGCAGGAGTGAGGAGCCCCTACCACCCCAGCCGCCTTCACAGCCAGATCTTACCTGGAACAGGTGGCTCTTGCTGGGGTTGGGGATTTTCTCCTCCCACTTCCGGTTCAGCCTAGAAAGATACCAGGGAGGTACAGCTGCCAGGGACCTCAGGGAAGCTGCCCCGCACTCCTGTGCAGAGAGGAGACTGAGGCCCCGGGCAAAGGCGAGATTTGTCCAAGGCTGCCGGGGAGGAAGGGGCAGAGCAGGGACTAGAGGGAGCCAGTGTGGGGGCCTGGGCACCCCCAAACATCACGGAGTCCCCTTACCTGTACCCATACATGCCACAGAAGCGCAGGGCAGGGAGCAATGCCAGAGTGGTGATGACCAGGATGAGCACCAGGACCCACATGGGTAGCACTGCGGGGCCCCAGGAAGGAAAAAAAGAGCATTAGCATCTGGGGGGGGGCGGGACAGAGCTGGAGGCTTAGGAGGGGGCGGAGGGGAGGCCGGGGCAGAGCTCCCAGACCCTGCTCTATGCTGCCGTGGTGCTCCAGAAGCAGCTCACTGTCTTGGGGTGCAGAGTGGGAGGGAAGGCCAGACACGGGCTAAGAAGGGCGGGGAAATGGTCCGACCTCCAGCCCTCCCCCGCAACACAAGGTTCAAGCGCTGGGAAGTGATGTGCAGCTACTGGAGTGCTGGGGATCGGAGCCAAAGGCCAAGAAAGAATTCTTGAGACGTCCTCGATGCAAAAAGATGTTTTATTATAGCACGGGGACAGGACCCGTGGGAGGAAGGGCTGCTCAGGGACTGTGAGCAGTGACTGATTATACACTTTGGAGTTGGGGGAGGTAAAGACTGCAGGTTATAAGAAAATTTAATTTTGTCTACATTTCTTTTGCCTTTGTTCCCCACATCAGGAAAAACACAGAGGGTTAGATTCTTTCCAGTAGCAGGAGGGGGTGGGGCAATGACTCTAGCTCGGGGCAAACACAGTGGACTTCATGTAGGAGGCAACACAGAAGCTTGAGCTTCAAGTAACAGGGAGGTTTGAAGAGGTAGAGATGGGAAAAACCTGGTGGAGGAACCAGGAGGGGTAAAGGCCCATCAGGAGCCCCAGCGTCAAGCCCCTCACAGGCTGGGCCCCTCCAGGGCTCCCTTGGTCTCTTCTCTCAGGCCCGGTGTCCAGCCCTCTTTTCCACTCAATTGTAATTCTCTTTCTGGGACTTCCCTGTGAGCCTGGTGTGGCTGGGGTCCTTGCTGCTAATACCTCCTCCTTCCTGGACCTAGTCTTGTACTTGTCTCCCGGTGGTCACTATAGAAAGCAGCAAGTGCAGGGAAATGGGGGAGATTAAGAAATCTGGGGCATCTGGGTGGCTCAGTCGGTTAAGTGTCTGACTCTTGATCTTGGCTCAGGTCTCGATCTCACGGGCGTGAGTTCAAGCCCTGCGTTGAACTCCACTGGGTGTGGAGCCTACTTAAAAGAAAAAAAAAAAAATCAGAAAGAAATCAGACCAAACCCTTCCAGTCCCGGGCCTCAGTCCATAGCTCCTGATGTTTGCTGCCATGATAACTGTAACTAGAAATTCGGGCTGAGTGGTCACTAGGTGATGGCTGCCACAAAGGCTAATGAAGCCATGGACCATATTAATAGAGGGCTAAGGTCCAGTCTGAGGGAGGAGCGACGGTGAGGACTGCTTTTCGCTGCTCTCAAGACCTCACCTGCAGTCTGTGTTGCACACCAGGTGTCACTTCGTGTGACTAGTGACACATAGAAGAAAGGATACTTGGGTGGGGTGGGGTCGCATTTCTGTGTCCACAGCACCTTTGTCCTCTGCCCAGCTGGGCTGTACCCAGGAGGGAAGGTAAGGCTGGGAGACATACCCCACTCGGTGTCCCAGAAGCGCTCCTCACTCCACTCGCTCCAGATACCGTTGTAGCCGCTGGGGGTGGGCTTGACCCTGACTCTCGCCTGGTACCGGGTAGAGGGCTCCAGCGGCGGCAGCGACATGCTGTGGGCGTTCTGGAGGGTTTCCGTCTTGCTCTCCTGAGGGCACACGTGAGTGAGCAGGTGTGCTGAGGCTGAGGCGACTTGCTGGTGTGTGTGTGGGGGGGGAGGGCACAGCCCCAAACCCCTCCCACCTCAGGGCCCCGGGTTTTCTGCCCCATCAGTCCCCGGCTGCAGCTGCAGCCCCAGGTCTGACGCAGTCCCCCCAGCCCCCATGGAGGGCCCTAGTCCAGTGCTCGCGGAGGTAGAGCACCCTGGGTGGGACTGGGGATTGCATCCCTGTGACCTAGGACAACAACAAGGCCCAGAAATCCTGAGGACACATCATGTCCCACCCTCACTCTGAGACAACCCCCCAACTTCCCAGCTCCTCAGGGACAGCCTGGACCCCAACTGTGGCCTTCCCAGGAATGCTGTGCAGCATGACTGGACTTGGGGGGCCTGCTCCTAGCTCCCCCACTGACCAGCCCCTCCTGGCTTCAGTTTCCCTATTTCCAGGCTGAAGGTCTGCGGCTGGCTCCGAGGTTTCGGACTTGGGCCACGGGGAGCCCCAGGTTCTGCACACAGGCCCCGAGGCTACGTGGGGGTGTGGGCCAGAGATGGAACCCTGGGCTGGGGCCCTGCCTGCTTTATCAGGAGCAGCTCTGCTCAGAGCGGCTGCACAGTTGTATTCCAGAGAAGACCTTTCTGAAGAAGAGTCCCTCGGTGACTTTGGAAAACCCTTCATCCGGCTTGTCTCTCTGCCCTCTGAGCCCTGATGTTTGCATCCTTTTTGCAGTTCGGGGTCCCATAGTTCATTCTGGCCATGTCACATCACCTCTGTGAGCCATAGACCTTCACCAAGGGAGGGGACAGTGACCAGCCAACCACACAGGGTCATGACTGCTACATCTCAGCGGCTTCCTCTGACTGGTCCCCTGCTGGGAGCCAAGCACCTGGCAGGTTGGGGCTCTCCTCTGTGTTTTCTCACCCCACCCCCCACCCCAGTATAAGCCCCTTCTGGGGCAGAGGTCCTCACCTCCCATGAGGCTGCATCTTTCTTGTACTGGACCTGGAAGGTGTGACCTATGTGTTTGTAGAACATCTCCTCTGCTGTCCAGTGCAGGGTGTAGCCGTCTCTGCTCTTAGTCACATTGAGTGTCGGCTGAGCCATCTGGACTGGAGGGAGGGAAACCTTTAGGGAACATTGTTCCTAACATGCCTCCAAAGGAACGTTCTTTTCATTCCATGTTGGTCACAGGTGCTCTCTCTAACTGGGTCCAGCCAATCCCGGGGTCCTTGAACCCCCACTTCCCCATACTGTCCACTTGGACCTGAGCAGCCCTTCTCTGGGGAGATGCTGAGATACACTTGTTTTGAAGTGAGGTGACCCAAAGCATGGGTTACTCCTTACATTTAAGTAAAAATAAAAACACCAATAATTGGTCCTCTTCTGGAGCATTAGCTATGTTGTAGGCACTGTCCTACAGGCTCTGTCTGCATGAATCCCTTCACTTGATTTTAACAGCAACCCCTACATGGTAGGTCCTATTCATTTGCCACAGTTCACAGATGGAGAAACTGAGCCCCAGAATGATTAAGTCACCTGCCAAGGACAGGCAGCTAACAAGTGGTGGAAAAAAGAGGGTAACCCGGCAGACCCTCAGAGTGACTGGTGGATTCCAACCCAGGCGACAGAGACAGATGGGCTGTGGCCTCCTGCACACACTCAAGACTGGGTGGAAGAGCCTGGGGCCCTGAGAAGCCATGCAGGAGGTTCCTTCGCATGGGGTCCTTGCTACACAAGAAGAATCAGGGATATGATCCTGCGAAGAATTACAGTTTCTTTGCACGTATTCTAGCCCTGATTGAAGAAGTCAATCATAGATCAGTTATTTTGAAGACGGAAAATATCCGTTGGCGGAGGAATTTGGGAACCTGAGAGAGAAAAATCCAATCACGGCACGAAAGGAAAAGTTCGGTGAGGGCATGGTTGGCAGGAAGGGCCACAGAGCAGCTCGACAGAAAAGCAGAGCTAAAGGAAGGGGAGAACAGGTTTTAAAGATGTGTTCCTGGGGATTATCGGTTGAATCTTCCTTCATATTATTTGCCATTGTCATTGTTGTATTATTGCTTCTTGAGCACTTCAAGAAGAGATTCGAATGACTTTTGTTCCCTTTGCTCACTGGGCTGCGTTTTGTTGGCAGAGACAAACAGGAGATCCGGCCATCAGGAGTTCTGAGTTGATGTGGGGGACACGCAACAGGACCATTGCAGGAGCACCCACGCCGAAGGCGGGTGGGGGAGAGCAAACTCACTGTGGTCCGAGCTCTTTATAAACTTCTCCTCCTCCTTCAGTCGAAGGGAGACGGTGTACTGGCTGTGGTTCCTGCGGTTGGGCACGGGAATCTGGCATCGGTGCCGGATGTAGAGGCCGGGGAACTCCTCCTTCAGCACTGGGGAGCACTCTTCCTCCCTGAGGATCATGGTGGAGGTGAGGGCAGAAGGAGGCAGGGGCCACGGGAGAGATGTGACCTCGGGAGGAGCCGTAGCTTCCGCTGGGGCCCCCAGAGTCAGGGGGAGGCCTGGAGAGGGCAAGGTGTCGAGGCGGGGAGGGGAAGGGTGGGGAGGGAGAAAGGGGACCCTCACCTTGCATTGGGGCTGGCCTTGTAGAAGAGGGTGAAGGAGACAGAGCTGGCCACCTCGGACCTCAGTTCCCAGGAGCAGCTGAGCACGGTGGCCCCGTCGAAGAAGCACTGGAGGTTCTGGGGCTGGGCCTTGTCCCCTGGGAGAGGAGACAGTCCCTTACTCATTCCCTCCTGCATTCATTCCTTTGCTCTCAGGGGGCCTACCGGGAGCCTCATCTCTGAGAGATCATGGACTTGGGCCCCAGAAAAACTCGGGCTTCAACGTGGCCTGAAGCCGCCAGCTGGGTGAGTGAATCCCGTGACCCTTCACACCCCACTGGGCAAAATGGGGAGGGCATCTCGTTTCCGTGCTCGGGGCCTCGACACAGTGATGTTGGTTTGTCCCCACGAAGCACAACACCCGGGAAGACACAGCTGCTCATCAGGCTACTGTCATTGTCACTGAAAGTGCCCCTAGCCAGGAGGTGTGCAGAGGCCGGGGCCCGGAGGGAGTTGGCCCAGGGAAGCGATTTTAAACCCATGACACAGGAGCCTGGTGGAATCCCGCAGAACAGACTCCCTGGAGCGGGACGAGCTGCCCTCCCCTCGGAAAGGCGTTGCCCCAACTTTGACCGTGTTACCTGTCTGCGAGGGCCAGCAGACCTCCGGGCTCCACTGACTGGGCCGCCCCGAGAGCCCTGAGCTGGGGGCCAGATGGGTGCGCACTCGGGCCACATAAGTGCTGCTGGGAATGAGGTGCTCTGGTGCCAGGACGGCCTGGGAGGACTTGAAGTAGAGGGTGGAGGCCTCCTGAGGGGAGAGAGGGGTTAGTGGAGAGGCCCCGCAGGGCCGGTCCCTTGGCTTGGGGGGTTGGAGCTGGCCATGGTCCTGACCTCCCAGGAGTCCTGCAGCCGCTTGTAGACCACCTCATACTCCAGGTTGGACAGCCAGTGGCTCTGGGAACCCGGAAGGGCCACCGTCCAGGTCAGCAGGAAGTGGTCCCCGGTAGTATTGATCAGGAGGTCCTTGGGTGCCGGGGCCTGCACTGGAGGAAGCGGGGGCAAGGGCCCATAAGGGGCTGGATAACTGTCGGGCGGCATTTTCTGTGTGGGCAGATGGGCTCCAGGCTGAGTGCTGCCCCTACCAGCTGAGTGGCCTTGGACAAGACCCGTTTCCTCTGTGGACCTCAGGCCCTTCACCTGCAAAATTGTCTGGGTTCACTGTGAACACGAACAAAAGCTGTGCACATATCATATAAGCTCCATGAAGTGCTGGCAATAAGCTCCCAATGGAGACCCCTGTCCCCACCTGTCCCCACCTGTCCCCACCTGTCCCCAGGGCCCTGTGTGGTCCCCTTCCCAGCAGAGGGCGCTGTGGCTCGCGTTACTCCCCCTTGCCCTGTCCACCCTCCTTCCCTTTCCACCTGCCCAGGGTCCTGCTCCTCTCAGAGCCCAGCATAAATGTCGCCCCCTTAATTCCTTTTGGATTCCCCTCCCCTGGGCAGAATCCCTCACTCCTTTTCCCGTCCCACCATAGCCCGTCGTATGGTCCTTACAACCCTGGTGCATTCATGTGTTTCCATGTCTGCCCCTCCAAGTAATCAGGAGCTCGTGGGTGGCAGTGTTTGGACCTTGACGCCCTTCTCTATCCCCATGGCCTGAGAGTAGTGGCTCAGGGAACTTGGGGGACAAAGTGAGTGAACGATGACTGACTACACGAATAGGTACATGTAGGCAACCTTCAGAGACCTTTCAAGAAACCATTCCATCAGCCTACAGCAAGCATCTGTCTGCTGGGAGAGCATACTCATTCATGAATGGCCTGGCCCCCACCTTCCTGAAGTTTCTGTGTCTGAATGCTGAAGGGTGACTTTCAAGCACAAAAAATTCAATGAGTCCAAACAAGATGTAAATGTTCTGTGCTGGATGTGGCCCATAGCAGCGCTGGAGCCTCTAGAAAATCTTAAGGCAGGAATAGCAGATACAGGGAACCCCCTCTTCAGTCCCCCACCCCTGCATCTACAGCAGGCTCATCAGTCCCTGCACGACTAGCCCCTGAGCCTGTCAGGGAGTGGGAATGCCTCTCAGCATGGAGCTCTAGAAGCTGCTCCCTGAATGGACCAGGAACCCAAGCAAACACCTATTCACCTGACCTGAGAAATTTTAGTCGGCTAGCTCATTGCACAGGTCAAGAACCTGAGAAAGGAAGTGAAATGTCCCAGACCTCCACGTGTGGGGGCCTCGGATGAACACCTGTCCCCTTGCCCAACACCCGCCAGCCTCCCTGATTCATTGCCAAGATGGTTTGGGCTGGAACTTGACCTCCTTGCTGAACATACGCTCCAGGAGGCAAACACCACGCTCCCTCCCCCCTTTCTAAGCTGACACCTTCCCTGCGACCAGGCCACCAGATCCTGGGATAAATGATGGATGGTTTCCCCAACCTGTCCTCCCGTCTCCCAGCCTTGGCACGTGCCCGTTTCCTCTACCAGGAATGCTCTTCCTGCTCCATTCTCCCACCCACCCTTCAGCCCTCCCTGCAGCCCTCCCTCCTCTTTCCTCTGGGAAGCCTGTCCTGATCCCCACCCCCCACCCAAGGCTCCTCACCCACTGCCCCTCAGCGCATGGCATCCACCTGTCGTTCAACTTCTGCTGTCTCCTGCCTCTCTGCATGCTCTGAGGCCCACCAGGATGGGGCCTTTCTCATCCATCAGACACGTTTTGAGACCCTGTTTGGAATG
This sequence comes from Zalophus californianus, assembly GCF_009762305.2. NCBI lineage: Eukaryota > Metazoa > Chordata > Mammalia > Carnivora > Otariidae > Zalophus > Zalophus californianus. The sequence goes on from NC_045603.1 coordinate 11,240,928, forward strand.
AATTCACTATGGTCTAACCCATCCCCTCTTCCGGGCAACAGTTTGGCGCTGCTGTGATGAAAACAGGCAGGAAACAAAGGCCGGAGCCCCCTTTCCATCTGAGGCTTGCAGGTGCAACGGGCTGCCCAGTGTTTGGGACCCAGGACGCTAAGTCACACACATGCATCCGAGTGGCCTTGGGCAAGTTTTTGTTCTCTTAGCTCAATTTCATTATCAGTGAAATGGGGTAAAAAAAAAAAAGTAGTGCACGACACCATGCATTATTGTAATTATTAAATAATATTGGGCAGTGTTTCCTAAAAGCCAGTCATCTGCGGGATTCTTACCACATGAATTCCAACTTTAAAAAGATGATCCTCCCGAACATCTCTATTTTACGTTCATTCTGAGCACAGGTACAATTGAGTTAATGAGATTGAAGTGCTGGTTATGTGTCTGTGTAATATACAGTCACGTGAAACTTAAATATTTACATAAAATGATCATTGACACCCACCCAAGAGCACTGATTTTGGGGGCCGCTGTGGACACGGCACGCTCGCTGGTCCGTCACTGTCACCACCACTCAGGGGCGGCACTTTGGAAGAGTCATATGACCTCACTGGGCTTTAATCACCTCATCTGAAACTGGGCTGTTGCAGACATTGGATGAGACTAGATTGGTGATGAGTGCTTTCGAACTGTAAAGTTTCCACCTGAATAGGAAGGATTGTTCTGGAAGGGAAGCCTTCACTGCTCCAGGTGGTGGGGCAGCCCAGGCCAAGGGAGATGCCATAGGCCAGGGGCTCCTCACATTATTGCTCAATGCCTCCATCACAGGAAGACTGTAGCCTCTTCTCTCAAGAGACCAAACCCACCCCCAAGCCAGTGAAGACTCTCGCTCCCCGGCCCTTCTGCAGACTGGCCACCCGCTGAGGGGCCACCCCCATCTGGGGATCCCAGGCCTTACCATGCTGGGTCAGAGTGATGGTGAGCTGGGTGCCCAGAGGCCGGTCCGGTCGGAATGAAAAGTAGTCTCTGTCAGCAATAACGAAAAACTCGTAGGGAATGACACATCTTCTGGACACACAGCCGGAACAAGGGTGGTCTAACAAGGCCGTGTCGTTACTAAGGTCACAAGATACTGGCTTTGGAAGGTCCCTGCCAGGAGATAACATGGTTAGCCCACAGTGAGGGAGAGTCACTCATTCAACAAATGCCAGTAAGTGGTCACCATGTGTGGGGCTCTGTCCAGGGCCAGGGGGACACACGTGACACGACTGAATAAAATATGTCATGTGTCAAATGGAGCAAAGTTCACATAGACAAATACAGCAGGGCAGGGAGACAAGGAAGCCAGAAGGGCTGGGGTGGGGGTGCAATTTCAAATAGAGGAGAGAGGGAAGGCCTTGTGGAAAAGGTGACTTTGGGGCAGAAACTCGGAGGAAGTGAGGGAGGGAGCCATGCACATTCTGGGGAAAGAGGAGTTTAGGCAAAGGCAACAGCAGGTGCAAAGGCCCTGGGGCAGGCACAGGCTTGGAGTGTCGTATGACTAGGCAGTCTCCCCGTGTGCATGGGGTGGAATCTGTGAGGGTGGGAGGCAGAGACCAGTAGAGCAAGGTGACAGGCAGCAGTGTTTAAGAGGAATCTAAGGAATTTGGATGTCACAGCAAGTGGGGCAAATGTGGAGTTATGAGCAACGGAGTGACATATCATGACATATGCTTTGAAAGGCTTCCTCTAGCTGCTGGGTTGTGGATAGATTGGGTTGGGGGGAGGATGGTAGTCTTGAAAACACAGACCAGGTAGGAGGCTTCTGGAATAGTCAAGTGATAGGAAGTGGTTTGCCCCACGGTGGTGATGTTAGCCTTGGCCAAATTCACATTCTATTTAAAGATGAAACTGACAACATTTGCTGGTGAATTAGAGGCACCGGTGGGGAAGGAAAGGTGGTAAAGAAGGTAAAGGAACATACCTCCCAGTTGTTTGGTTGGAGCCTCTGGGAGCTCTCATTTAGTGAAGCGGGATGTGGGGATGAACAGGAGCCGTGTTTGGGGGCAGGGCAGGAATTTGGTTTAGAACATTGGGGGTGGAAGACACCTTTCTCTAAGGACCTGCGGAGAGCCAGGTGCACCTGCAGGCCTGGAGCTTAGGGGCAGGTGCGGCTGGTGAGCGTGTGAGAGTTACCAGTGCACAGCCTCAGGCTAGGCTGGGTCTCTGTCCCTGGATCAGGATATACCAGAGTGGAGATCCAAGGATGAACCCCTGGGCATCTCACCCTTCAAGTTGGAGACAAAAGAAGGAAGCAAACAGGGAGACAGAAAAGGTGAGCCGGGGGAGACACCAGGAGAGGGGGGAGACACAAGGAGAGGGGAGAGTGTGGTGGCTGGAAGCCAGTAGAAGGACGTGCTTCCTGAGGATGCGGTGGTCAGTCCGCATCAGGTGCTGCCCACGGTCAAGAAGAGAGGAGGCAGAGCCTGAGCACTGGATTTAGCAGCAGGCAGGGCTTTGGTGCCTTGGGCAGGAGCAGTCCGGGGGGCCTGACGGGGGCAGCAGAAGCCCAGGGGCGTGGGTTCAGAATAATTGGAAAGACCTGGGACGCAGTGGGTCTAGACAACTCTTTGGAGGAGGGTCACCTCAAAGGGAGGCAGGGAATGGGCCCCGCTGAAGAAGATGGGGGTCAGGAGGCCCCCCAGAGCTGCAGCCCTTGTTGGCAGGGGTAAGTGGGAGTCCGGTCACATTTGCTCAGGGATCGGGAATGATCCTGGGAGAGGGCCTGTCGATGGCACAGGGAGAGCGGGAACTGGGGCGGCAGTGATGTTCTTTAGCAGCAAGAGTGGGTGGGATCCCGGGGCGCAGCCTTAGACAGGTCTGGGGTAGGAAGTCACTGCAGAGAGCACCCAGGGAGGTGGCAGGGGGGTGGGTGCGCGGTGTGAGCACGGAGGGGGCCGGGAGCCTCTCTTGTGCCTGGTGGGGGGGATGTCTCAGCGCAGGAGGAAGTGGGCCACAGCCGGGAAGATGGGGGCTCCCAGGGGCACAGAGGGAGGGCTGAGGGGCACTGCTGCGGGGTGTGGGGAGCCGCTCATCCCCAGGGCTGGCCTCCAGCGGGTCTCCCTGCACCTGTGACGCCAGCCAGTTAATTGTTTCTATTAATGTGAGTTAAACTGTCCCCAGACCCCAGGACGGTGCAAGGAATCTTCCCAAATGGTATATACCCCGGAGACCACGTGAAGGGGAAGGAGAAAACCCACACTCTGGAGGCGGCAGGGCCTTGGGGAGACATGGAGGCCAGCCCCCCGTGCCAGACACAAGGCATTGGTTCCCACTCGGCCGGTCAGCTGCCCTGTGGTCGGGAGAGGGACCTCACCTCCTCAGCCTTGGTTTGCGTGTCTGTGAACTGGGCATAATACCTGTGCCCTGCCCACCTCACAGTGAAGACAATCTAACATTGACTTTTGCAGGGCAATTGTGTTCGATTGTGATGAAATAAGATTATCGCCATCACTGTCATCAACAGCAATGTTAATGTAGAAAACTCTTCCCAAAACCCCGACATCAGACAACAGAACCTGGGCCTGGCAGGCTGCCTAATGGAGCAGGAGCTCCTGAGCCAGGGCTGGGGCCTCCCCTTCCTGGCCCTCAGTGCATCCCCCAACCCTGGCACAACCCCACACAGCAGCGACGCTCCCTGTCCCCCGGCCCCTGGGCTCTGGTGTCACTCACTCATTTAGCCTCCGGTAGAGAGTCAGGTTGACGAGCTGCTGGGCATCCCGAGTGTTTGCCCACCTGCAGGTGATGTGGCTCTTGTAGTCATTATAGCAGCTCAGGGTCTGCAGTGGGATGGTCTCTGCCCAGGGAGAGGCACAAAGGGGGTCACATCTCTCCCCTCAAGATGTCCCTTGTCACCTCCCCTCCCAGCCCCTCTGCGATGCCCAGGGCTGGAGAGGGGTTTCCGAGAGTCCTACAGGGGCTACTGGCTGCTAGGCAGAAGTCCCTGGGGGCCCTGAGGGGCACAGAGGTTCTACGGGTACAAGGGCCCTCCCTGGCCGTGGACTCTCCTGCCCGGAGAGGAATACCACATTCTAGTCGGCATGGCCCCTGCTGTGCCCTGCTCCTGGAAAGGGTCTCCCTCCCACCCCACAAGGGACACATGCTTCAGGCCCGGGCCCTGACCTGGGACACCTTGGGACAGGCTGGGAGGAGAGGCACACGCCCACCCCGAAGAGTCAGCACGTCAGAGCCCCATGGGACCTCCCTGGCCCGGGGCTCTTGGTCAGCTGCAGGGCCTCGTGCTGGGAAAGGGAATGTGGTTCTTGGGGTTACCAGAGAAGCCGTGTTCTCTGGGAGCCCCTGGGGATGGGGTTTGTGGGCCTCAGGAGCCAGAGGAACAACCCAGCAGGGCTTTTGAGCAGAAGGAGGGTGCCGGGACCAAAGCAGGGAGAGACCACCCGTCCCAGGGCGCCCAGGAACAAAGGCACAAAGGAGGGAACTGGTCAAGGCCATCAGGGGAGCAGAGTGTCTGGGGTGGGGTGGGGGCAGACGTAAGGCTGGAACGGCCAGCCTGGAGGTGAGAAGGCTCGAGTGCCAGGCAGACAAGTGTGGACAGAGAAGCCACACAAGCAGAGATGGACTTTCAGGAGGCTGGAGAAGGATGAGAATCCAGGAAGGGGGCGGGGGAGGGGGCAGAGAGGATCAGGGAGGGGGAAAATGAGGGAGGGAGGGAGGAAGGGGTCTGGGGGCTTCCTGGGGGACATGTGGGGGTGGCCTTGCTCAAGGACCGGCTATGAGGAGGGGCCAGGAAAGGAGAGGAAGCAACGGAGCTCACCTTGGGCCCCTGCCATGCTGGGGCCCCAGAACAGAGCCAGCAAGACAACGGGGAGCAGCCCCTGGGGCGGCACCATCTTTGGGGCAGCTCTGGATGAGCAGGTGGCCAGCTCAAGTAGGTCCAGTGCTGCGCAGGGGCAGGGGTCCTCACTGGCCTGGAATCTTGGATTCTTCCCCAGCTGGAGGCCAGGCCAGACCCATGTCCCCAGCTCCTGTGAATCCTCTCTCCAGGATTCTGCCTGCAGAAGAGACTCCAGCTGAGAGCGGGCCCCTCATATCCTGTAGCCCCAGGACTTGGCCCATGTTGCAGAGTGAACCCAGGAGTGATGCATGGGCTCCAGCATCCCCTGCCACCTCAGCCGGGCACCCAGGGCAGTCCCTTCCGCTTAGCCTCAGTGCCTAGGGCATGACTGTGAGGGCGATGCATTTAATGGCTTCTGCAGAAATAGGTCCGCACCTGGTCGTGCACCAGGAACTCCCGTACAATCCCCTGGCCATGGGAAGACCTGGGAGGGAGCCCTGGTATTGGATTTGTTCTGAGCTCCCTGAGGGCCCCTGACCTGATCTGCTTAGAGCAATCACAGAGTGTGGCGTCCACAGTGCCCTCCCCTGGGTGGGATCCCACGCGTGCTCACACCATGCGTACACACACTCAGGGCCTGGTGCTGTCCCGCCCTCCCTCCATTTACTGTCATCCCTCCCACACCACCCTCAGAAGGCCCGTTCCCTTTTCTCAGCAGAAGGTTGGGGATTTCCTCTTTTCATTTCGTCTAGCCCTGGGAAGTACCGAGGAGAGTGGAGCAGAGGACAGCGGTTCCTTTTCTCCATGTAAGACTGTCTGAAACTTCAAGATGCACACACACACACACACACACACACACACACACACACACACACACAAAGCAGCAACTGTCTTACTGGGAAAAGCACAGCTCTGGATGCAGCCGACTTGACCTTCAGCACAGGCTCAGTCCCTCCCATGCCAGTGACGTAGGTTGACCACCAGTGCACCCTGAACTTTGTTCTCTGCACCAGTAACATGGGTACAAACACATATCTCACATGAGAGGAACCCAATGCAGTGATGTTTACAGAGCGGTTAGTCCGATAAAAGATCAGGAAAGGGGTGTCTGGGTGGCTCAGTCTGTTAAGCAACTGACTTCAGCTCAGGTCATGATCTCAGGAACCTGGGATCAAGCCCCGACTTGAGCCCTAAGTCGAGCCCCAAGTCGAGCCCCAAGTCGAGCCCTGAGTTGGGTTCAGTGGGGAGTCTGCTTCTCCCTCTCTCTCTGCGCCTCCCCCAGGTTGTGTACGAGCTCTCTCTCTCTCTCAAATAAATAAATAAAATCTTAAAAAAAAAAAAAAAAAAGAAGAAGAGGCCCAGGAAAGAAGAGTGGGTTTGTTTGGAGCTGGGGGAGGAGAGTATTTGTCCACTTCAGTACCTACAGATGGGGGCAATGCCACCGGATAAGGGTGTGAGTCCTTGTGGCCGGTACAGCTTGGTTTGCCTACCTGGAACTAGCCTGCAACCCCAGAGCTTCTATTTGGGTCTTACCACAAGTACAAATACTACATAGGTAAAGAGAGTGATTCATCCTAAAATAAGTTAGAGGTTTAATACAATTCCAAAGAAAATTTAACATGATGTTTTTTATAGGAACTCAGAAAAAAAATATATATGTGAGGACAGTTAATGAGATTTTTGAAAACAAGGAGGCTCTCCCCAGTAGCAAAATTTATTGCAAAGATCCGGTAAGTAAAGCAGTGTGTTGCACACACATGATAGATCAAGGGACAGAATGCCCAGGCAATTCTATTCTACCCGAGAATGTACTACGTGATAGAGGATTCATGAATCAATGCGAAGGGATGGAATATAAAAAGTGCTAAGGTACTGGAATAACATGGTAAAACATATCCACCTAAATCTCTACCCCACACCATCCCCAAATAACAAGTTAGTTACAAATTTAAATATAAGAAGTTAAATCATATTAAACTTGCAAACCATGTGGCAGACAGTGTCAGCTTCTGAGCTGTCCCCTTCCTCCTTGGTAAAATAAACTCAAGTTTCAGCTTGGCTTGGTGCTACACAGAATAAAAGACTCCATTTCCTACTCTCTTTTATTGCTAGGTATGGTCATGTCACTAAATATCGTCCAAGGAGATGTGAGTGGAAACAACAGGTGTGCCTTCCAGAAAAGGCTTCTTAAAGAGAGATGGCTCAGGTAGGAGGGTCCATGTTCGCCTTCCTGCCTCTCCTGCTTCTTCCAGCCTACAACTTGGAAGTGATGGCTGGAGCTCCAGAAGCCGTTTTGGACCATAAGGTTACCTTGAGGATGGAACCCAGTGCAACAGAAAGAGGGAAGCCTGGATCATTCTCGTCACTGTGGAGCAACCATACCAGCCTGAGAGTGCTTACCTCTGGACATCTTTTATGTGAGAAAAACAAAAACAAAAACAAAAACAAAACCTTCCATATTGTTAAGCCACCGTTGTTTGGGGACAAAACAGCTGCAACTGGAAATAGAAGAAAACTTCACAGGGCTTAAAGGAGACACAACAGTCCACTAAGTGAAGGGCAAACTCCATTTTTAATAATGCCATACTCAATCACATGCTGGTAAACTTTTGGCCATCCAAGAGTAAAAGGATACTCCTAGAAGCTTCCAGAAGGAAACAAGCATTATTTTCAATGGAATAAGGGTCAGGTTGGTCAGATTTTCTCACAAGTGATCCTGAACTCTAAATAGATAATGATGTCTTGAAAATACTGGGGGAAAATATGTTTAAACCTAGAATCATTGAAAAAATCAAAGTTACATTGACACTTGAGGGCAGAAAAACACATTTTGGCAATGTAAGACAAAGAAAAATTTCAGATCTTTTCTGAGGAACACAATTACTCTAGGATGTATTTCAGGAAAAAGAAAAACTGTCCAAGAAAGATAGTGTATGATACTGAAATTAGTGGTAAGAAAAGAAGCCAATAAGATTTATACTGAGTAAAGAATTGTTATTTATAAAGTGAAAATAAGTGAATTCACAATCACAATATTGAAGTAAAACATAGATGATCTTAATGTGGGAGTCGGCTGTCAGATTAGGGGTGGAAAGCAAAGGAGAACTGAAAGCTTTTTAAGCTAAAGATCATGTCTTGTTTGGAGAAGCATATGTGTGTTAATTACACCCAAAAGCAGAGGGAAAATATACATTCAATACGTGTGTTAAAAATGTAAGGGTTAATCAGGGCACCTGGGTGGCTCAGTCGGTTAAGCGTCTGCCTTCTCGGCTCAGGTCATGGTCCCAGGGTCCTGGGATCGAGCCCCGCATCGGGCTCCCTGCTCCGCGGGAAGCCTGCTTCTCCCTCTCCCACTCCCCCTGCCTGTGTTCCCTCTCTCGCTGTCTCTCTCTTTCTGTCAAATAAATAAATAAAATCTTAAAAAAAACTGTAAGGGCTAAAAACCACTAAGAGTGAGAGGTAAGCATGGGAGCAAAAGACTGATAGGGAGAGGGAGAAAAGAAAAGAGAAAAAGCAAACACATTTTCACTCAAAACAAACATGCATACCAAAATTTCCAAACTCGTGAAGAAATTTAATGGTAGGAATAAAAACTGGAGATGGAAAAAAAAAAAAAAAGGCAAAACACAAATTCATTCCAGACAAAAAGAATGTCATAGAACAATCTGATAAAGATGTTTAAGAGAAGAATGCATCATGGCCACATGGGGATTATTCCAGAAACGGATGAAGAGCCATTAAGAAATCTCCTCATGATTAAAAGAAACAGGCCAATAGATTAAAAGGGAAAAAAGGATCAGGCTATCTTGACAGATACTTCTCAATATTCGATAATACAAAAGCCATTTCCGATGAAACAAACGAACAGAGGAACCTCGGCAAAGGAGACATTGAAGGGAATGTTGGCGTTTCTGGACATTTACTAGAAATCTGTAGTGACGTCAGAGTCAAAAGGAAAATGTTCGTGTTCTTCTCATCAAAGGAACCAACAGGGGAAGGCTGCCCACAACTGCCATCTCCAGAGGTCAATCCCCCCCAATAATCTCTAAATCCAATGCAATCTAAATCAAAACTCCAAAAGGATTTTTAAAGTGCGTGACAAACTGATTCTAGATTATAACAAACCAAACATGAGAGACGGGTTCTTTCACCAGAAAAATAATGGGGAATGTAATCGTAGACAGATGGAATGGAAAACAGTAAGGAAAATAACCAAGTAGGAATTTGGGAGGTAAGAGTGGCATTTCTAATCATGGAGGCTACATACTCATAATTATGATGTTGAGACAGCTGATAATTTGTTTAAAGTTAGATTACTACTTTATGTATTACCTGCCCCTCCAAATTCCAGGTGAATTAAAGATCTAAAAGTCAAAACTGAAATGGTAAAAGCATTTCAAGTATTTCCTTAACCTTAGGGGTTGAAGAAGACACCAAATCCAAAAAGCATAAAGGAAAAACAATGAGAAATTTGAGTTAGAAACAACTAGCACAGTTTTATATGAAACAAGTATCTTAAACATGGTAAAGAAAAAAGCCAAGTGATTATCTGGAAACATATTAAAACATATGTAAATACATTGTTAATAAACCTAATAAATGAGCCACGTCTGCAGTAAATATGTAAAAGATATCCTATAGTAAGGTCAGCTAAATAAGCTGACCTTAAAGAACCCACAGGAAAATGGACAAAACATCTCCATACATTTCATAAAAGGAACCCGGACGGCCAACAAACATATATGGCAGATGTATAACTTCACCCATAATCAGGGAAAGGAAAAATCCAAGCAAGAATCAGATCATTTTCATCCATCCATTGGACACAGTTTAAAGACTGATTATCTCCCCCACCAAAAAAAATGGCCTTTCACGCAAGAATGTGGGGGTATATGTTAATTCAGCTACTTTGAGGATGATCTGACAATATTTATTAAATTTTTAAATGCACAACCTCTTGCTTGGCAATTCTGCTCCTAGACATGTGGGCTGCAAAAGAAACACTTTTGCGGGTGTGGAAAAATTGGAGACAACCTAAATGTATATTAATATGGGATCGGGTAACCTGTGGTGTACCCCTACTAATTAATGCCACCTATTTGTTAGGGTTAATAAATCAGTTAAATCTATATGTGTTATTGCGGAACGTTGACTAAATGTAGTGTTAGGTGAAAAAAATAAGTCATAGAGCGCTATGTATATTATAATCCCATTTATGTACAAAGGAAAACTATATACTTGCAGCATGCTCAGAAGATGTTTTGGGACCAGGGGACAGAGATAGCTGGTGTGTTCTCTTTTGTGTTACATGATTCTGGATCATTCTAACTGTTGATAAAGCAGATACCCATGTATTCACTTAGTATTAAATGTGCTCATCAAACAACTCAACTATCCTGTAGTATTGGTGGGTATGAGAAGGAGAAGAACTGGTGAATGGGAAAAAGTGATCAAAAGTGAACAGAAAAGCTTTCATTCCTTAAAAAACGATTAGAGAGCGGGAAAGGTGAGAAGTCGAGAAAATCAGAACCTGGTGATACAAAATTGCTATAGGGTCTTTGAAGACCCTATAGCAACTGTACATTTGCAACTTGTCACTGGGGCCTGACCGGCAAGGCCCCACAGGCTCAGACCTCTGTGCGGACCAGAGGAACACCTGCACCCCCATCCCCAGGGCAAATGCACGCACCTGCACAGACCCTGCGGCAGCTACACCTAGACATCTCTCCGCCCCCGCCCCCGCCCCCACCCCTGCACCCCGCCAGCCCGCACACTTGGGTACAGAACATCCACACCTGGGCCCGAACCCCACAAAGCAACAGAGGCTCAGGGTCGAGTACGCCAGCCAAAACACTTTCTTCCAGGGGGAAAAGAAGTCCCTTCGCAGGGGACCGGGCCCTTTCTCATCTTCCAAAGCGAGCTTCCAAAGCCACACCAAGCTCTGGGCCGCAACATGACAAAGTTCCAGGTTTCCCCCTCTGCCTCCCAGTCTCTTTGCACCCCTGCATCCCCACGACACACACACAACCACAAGCGCGACCGCGCCCTTGCTCTCCCACTCTCCCTTTCTAAACCAGGGTATCAGGGATCTCAGAGCTCTTCCCGGTCCAGAGACCAGGAGGCAGAAACCGGGGGGCAGGGAGAGGGTGTTCTCACTGCCACCAACATCTTAGCGACACTTTCGTAGCAAAGCAAAGACACGGCAAGTGTGTGACTACCAGGCCGGAGCTCTCCACCTCCCCTGGCGTCCCTCCCCTGATGCCAGGACAGGGGACTCCACAGGTGAGCTCCCCACCCTTACAGTCCTTCACACGGACACTCGGGCTGTCTCCTCGCCCCCTGGCTCCCCAAGTCCCAGAGCCACACCTGCCCACTCCACACCCCCAGGCTCTGCTTGTCCTTGGTTCCCAGCCCAGACACCCCCTGCTCCCCCAGCCCTCCCCTTGAGCCTACCCCTGAAAGCCAGAACGTACCTCTTTGCGGTGGGACTGCTCAGCCTTCTGCCGGAGTGTCCAGGCGACAGGGAGCCTCTCGCGCTTCCTATTTATGCTGACGCTGTCGTTAGGAAACAGAGAAGCAGAAAGAGGAAGCGACACCAGGCCAGGCCGGTTTCTGTGACTCCTCACAAGATCGCCCAGCTTCTGAGAACTGTGGACACCGAGATATCGATTTTTTTTTCTCTAGGCCTTACTGAGTTTGCAAATGTTTCTTCAGCCACAAGTACTGCTCCCTGTTCACTCCTACTCATCTCTGTGAGCTCGGTGCCAGGTTGCTTCATGCAGCCCTCCCTCCCTGATGCCCCTGGGAGGATGCAGGGGGAGGTGGCGGCGATAACCAGAGCGGGCACCGGTCTGTCCGGAGCCAGACAATGCCGCCAGGCGGGCTCCCACCTCTACGACCGCACAGAGTGTGACCTTGTGCAAATCACCGGGCGGCGGCGTGTGACTTCGTGGGGTCTCGGGACCCCCACCTGTTCCTCACTTACAGGCAGCTGTCGAGAGAATGAAATGAAATGCTGCATGAGATGCTCAGAGTCGGGCGTCCCCCCCAACCCGTGTTAGCCCGTGTTCCTGTGATTTCCCTAGTGTCCGTCTTGCACCCCCCAACCTGTCCGTCCCACAGTCCTCAGTGTGCATGGAAAGCCCCAGCACAGCCTCGTGTGTGGCTCGTGTTTCTATGCCCGTCACCCAGCACGTGCCCAGGCACAGAGGAGGCTCTTAGTGACCCTGTGGGGGAATAATGAATGAGTGACTGCAGAGCACAGCAGGGTTGGGGCTAAGGCAATGCGAGTGAGGCACATCCTTGGGCGGAAAGTGTAAGGGGGTAGCCAAACACTCAGTAATTAAAATAAAGAGTATTTTAGTGCAATATGGTAAAAAATAACACAAGAAATCCACAACAAACGAAGTATGAAATTTTAAATGAAGACACTCAGTGCTCCATGAGCCATATTGGAGTCGGGCAGAAGGAAAAAGCGGTGCCATTTCCCCGGGGACAGAGACTTGGTGAGGGGAGGGGACACCTCCCAGGGAAGAGGGTGCAGTGGCAGGGGCGGGGAGGGGCCGGGACCTGCCGGAAGGGTTTGCCTGGCCAGGAATGGCTTGGAATGCCCCACGGCGGGTGGGGAAGGTGGAAAAAGCCCATGCTGGAGGGCAGAGTGGTACCTGCAGGATCTGGGAGCCTTGTTTGGGAGGAGAGAGGCCCTCCTGGGGGCCAGGGTGCTCCTGTGTGGTGGGAGCGCGGAGGCTCAAGGAGGCCCACGTGGACGCCGGGCTCTCCAGGCCACGGGGCATTTCTGCTGAGAAGCTCAGTCTTGTCACCTTGAGGGAGGGTTGCCCCTCCCCCCCCCCGGCCCCCCAAGAGAGGGCAGGGGACCCACACCGGTGAGGAATCCGGCTCCTGGTTGACAACCTATGTGTGTCTTCTAGGCCTGGCCAGAGGCGATCACAAAGCCTTCCCGGGCAGGCCTGCGGGGGAAGCTGCCCTCCCACACCAGACTTGGGGCACACCGTACCTTGTCTGAGGGCGCCTCTGAGGGAGGTGAGGCCCCGGCCAGTCATGCTTTTTCACATATTTGCATTGGAGGCCTTGGGCAGAGGTCTTCTTCTCAAGGGGCCCCTGGAAGACACTCTTCCCCACTCTGACTCAGCACCCTATTCTTTCCACTCCAAACCCTCGCCCTCACCCTCCCCTGACCCCTCGCCTCCATAAAATGTCTGGAGCCTTCTGTTCTGGCTCCCTCGACAGCAAGAGGATCCTTGCACCTTTCACTCCATTCTACAGGGAAGATGGAAAAGGGGGATCGGTGTTTTCCCCGGGGGCACAGCCTGGCTTATTCCATCCATGAGGGATTCAGGCTTACCTACCACTCTCCCTGGGGCTTGTGGCTGTAACTGGCTACTCCGGCACCTGGGCCAAGCTCCTGACAGCGGGTCATACCCCTTCCTTGGGTGGGCCAAGTGCCCCCCAGCCTCCGGGCTCCCTGTGTGACCAGCACAGACAGAGGTGTGACCAGGACTCAGCAGTGAGGTGGCCTGAATCCAGAACATCAGAATTTAACAGTGTTGAACTTTTAAAAATAAAGTTACCAATGATATAAAAACAAGCAAGCAACAACAAGACAAGCAAATAGAACAAGAAACACTTGATCGTGTTCTTGAGGGGGTGCCTCTGATTCGGAAGTGAGATCCCACAGGGGAGGTGGGGCATGTGGTTACTCAGCGGGGTTCTGATGAAAGGGGTGGACAATGCACGGATCCCACCTAGTTCCCTGGAAGCCTGCTTTTCTTGGCTCTGTGATTCTTGGACAACTGCCTTGCATGCCATGGAAGCTAGCTCCTCTCCTCCTAGGACTTAGGAAGTTTTGCTCATACAATTAAAAAAAAAAAAATCTCTATTGTATTTGCATTTAACATATTTCCCCCTCCCTCACTTGCACTCTCTCTCTCTCAGAACAAAAACAAAAACACCACCAAAAAAACCCCCAGCACTTTAAGGGTGCCTGGGTGGCTCAGTCAGTTAAGTGTCTGGCTCTCGATTTCGGCTCAGGTCATGATCTCGGGGTTGTGAGATCGAGCCCCACGTCGGGCTCTGCGCTGGGCGTGAAGCCTGCTTGAGATTCTCTCCCTTCACCACTATTCCTCCCCCGCAAAAATATTTCTAAGTTCTATACACTAAAGTGCACCAATCCTAAGTGTGCAGTGCAGTGCGTATTTATAAATCTATACACTCATATAACCACCACTAGATCCAATTTAGAACATTTCCAGACGCCAGAAGGCCCTTTTGTGCCCCCTCCCCGTCACTGCCTCTCAGAGGTCACTATTACTCCGATTTCTCTCCCTGTAAATTCGTAGTGCCTGTTTTTTACAATTGTATACTATATATCACATAGAATTTGCCATTTTTACCACTTTTAAGGACACAGTTCCATGGCATCAAGTTCATTCACATTGTTGTGCGACCATCACCACCGTCTACCTCCAGAACTTGTTCATCATCTCAAACTGGGAGTCTGTTCCCATTCAACAATGACTCCCCACCCCCCTCCTCCCCTCCCGTGGCGACCATCATTCTACTTTCTGCCTTTATGAATGTGACCATCCCACGTGCCTCACGTACGTACAGTCATGCAATATGTGTCCTGTTGTGTCTGGCTTATTGCACTTACTGCAATGGCTTCATGGTTCATTCACGTTGTGGCATGAGTCAGAATTTCCTTCTTTTTAAGGGTGAATAATATTCCATGGTACAGCTAAACCACATTTTGTTTATCCATGTATGTGTTGATGGCCCTTTGGGCTGTGAACATGAGTATACAAACATTTGTTTGAGTCCCCACTTTCCATTCTTTTGAGAATATACCCAGAAGTAGAACAAATTGCTGATCAAATGGTACTTCCTTTTTTTTTTTTTTTTTTTTAAATAACACTGTGATGAACATCTCCCTGCTGGGCTGCATCCCTGCTCTGACACCCAAATGGTGCCCCCTTCCCCCCCAAAAAATATGTTGACGTCCTAACCCCCAGGACTTCAGAATGTGACTTGACTTGGAAATAGAGTCTTTAGAGGGATAACAAAGTTCAAATGAGTTCACGAGGGTGGACCTGAATCCAATATGGTGTCCTTATAAAAGGGGAATTTAGACACACAGATGGGCACGGAGGGGAGAAGATGTGTAGACACACAGGGAGAGGGTACAGATATAAGCCAAGCAACACCAAGGGTTGGGGCCAACACCGGAAGCTAGATGGGGCAAGCAATGATCCTCTCCTAGGGCAGTCATGCCAGAGAGCCCATGGCCCTGCTGACACCTTGATTTTGGGCTTCCAGGCTCCCGAACGGGGAGCCAACACATTTCTGTAGCTTTGAGCCACCAGGCTCTTGGTGTTCTTTTACAGTATCCCTAGGAAAGGAATGCCCCCTCCTTGGAGTTGTCCTGGCACCTTCCTGCCCTTATTAGGCCTCCCTAGTGACTGACTTAAAAGGAAGGAAGGGAGGGGAAGGAGTCTGGAATCTGAATTAGGATATAGGCCCAACTGTCTCCACAGGCTGGGTTCTTAATTATTTCACTCTTTTCATAGAATAATAGGAGATGCCAAAATAAGCCTATTAGCAAGCAGATCTAAATAAGTTCTATAGCAGGTGTTGGCATACAATGGCCTGCAGGCCAAATATGGATTACAGCCTGTATTTCTTTAGCACATGAGCTAAAAGTAGCTTTAAGTTTTCTAAAGGGTTGGAAAAAATTAAAAAAAGAATAATATTTTGTGATATATGGAAATTACATGAAATTCAAATTTCAGGGTCCGGAAATAGTTTTATTGGAACACATGCTAATTCATTTATGGTTTGTTTCTGTGGTGTTGAAACAGAGACCTATAGCCTGCAGAGCCATATTTACTATCTGGTCCTTTATAGAACAAGTTTGCCGGCCCTTGTTCCATAGTAGATATTCAGAGTGCCTGATGAGAGTACCTAGAGAGGCAAGGGAAGGCTTCGAGGGGCAGTGATGTTGGCTCTGGGTAGTGAAGGACGGTATAAAATTTCGACATTCAATCATGTATTTATCCATTCAATAAGCGCGGAGCCCCTGCTGTGCACTAAGTAAGGGAACCGGAGGAGGAGTAAAACCCAGTGCCTATCACAATCTAGGGAGGGCGCTGTGCAAACCGAGACCACCCCCCCCACACCACTACCACCCCAGTGGAAGCATGTGGAGCAGAGACTCATCTGCTGGGAGGTCAGAGGAGGCTCTGCAGTAGAGGCCTCCCCAGAGCTGGATCTTAGAGTTTGTGGAGACTCTTGCCACACAGAGGAAAAGGGATATCTGGGCAGCCTTTTTGGAGGTGAGGGCTTTTGCTTTAGATCTCTTCATTCCTGGTGTCTACTCACTGATCTGGTTAGCTAAGGTAAGCACCAAGGAGTCAAGAGGGCCTCCACATAGGAGCAGGCCCACGCCCTTACTTCTTAGCTCATAGGTAATGAGTAACACCCCAAAGTCACAGCCAGTTAGTGACTGAGTCGAGTCCAGTGTTACCTCTATGACTTTGAGCACAGTAAGGGATCCCAGGAACAAATATGAAATCCTGAGCTTCTTGTACCCTTTCCTGCCCCAGCACACCCCAGCTCCTGGGACTTTGGGAAGAAAGATGACCAAGGAAAGCTCAACTGTGTCTCATCTCCATAGGAAACTCAGAGAGAGAAGGAGACTTAACCCTCCCAAACTTCTGCTTCTTGCCTCCCTCAATCCCCTGCAGATTGATTTAGCACCTTCTGCATTCTGTTGTCATTGCTCTTCTCTCTCCCCTTTTTCAGCCTGACAGCCAGTCAGGAACAGGGACCATTCCATTTAATTCTTCTCTTTGATGCTGAGGAGTTGTAGATGCTCAATTAATGTCTGTTGAATGGACTGGCACACAGTTGGATTGAATGGAGTGGACAGAATGCGATTAGATCCCATAGGAATGGTACAGGCACCAAAGACGATCTCAGTACGACATAGGTGGCCTCCCTGCCTCAACCTCAAATGTCACAGACTCTTCCAATAGTTCCTTTTGTTTAAGAGTAAGTAAGTACTGAATTCCCTTCATGGGTCTTATCCGGTAATTTATCTATAATCGTACTTAAAAAACTTATATCTCAGTGGACTTCCTTCTTCTTTCTTGAGCAACTGCAACTACCAAAACCTCAGTTCATTATCTCCCCAGCACAGCCATCCCATCCTGAAGGTCGTTCCATAAACAATGTATATTCGGCACTTCTGATCCTCTTACCTTCCCACCTGCTATTAGATCTGGGTTTGTGTTAACTCTGCTCTGGCAAAAACTCGGGCTTCTGTATGTTCAATTTGTCCCTTGTGAGGTCCCCTCGTCGGGCCTTATTGTGTGTCTAGGAGCTTGTCATCGGACAGTCCTGCCTTGCACTGCTATCAGTGCTGGCCGTTTCTCACTGGGCTGCCATGTTGCACAACTTCAGGGGACACCACTCACGTTGTGCTCTAGGGGGTTGTGAGTCGCGTCTCCTGAGCTCTGCAGCACAGTGACCCTGAGAGGTCCCCACAGTGAACTGTCACTACTTTGTTCAAAAAAGACCATCAGTGTGGGATTTCCAGTCCCCAGGACATTAGCTCTCAGCCTGTCAGAGTTGTTTAAGACGCTCGATGAACCTACCCTGCCAGCCTTATGTGTCACCACTCACAACTTGCCCAAGCTAGACACTTCTCTGCAAGTGTTCTCTGAAACACATAATTGCCAAGACCTTGAATCATTAATTCCCACTTCTCTCCCCTATGTTTTCAAACTGGAGAGTTTGCCTAAGCCATACACATAATCAGGCTCCTGCCATTTTTAAAGACAAAACCCTCCTTTGCCCAGGCATTCTTCTCAATCCCCATCCTTCTCCTCATTCATTCATTCATTTATTCAACCAATATTTTTGAACACCTACTGGATGCCGACACTTTGTTCTAGGTATTTTGGATTTTATTGGTGAATAAAACAGACAAGGGTCTCTGCCTTTAGGACTCTTACAGTCTCCCAAGGGAGATACACAATCAACAAAGAACATAATAAATTAGTAAAGGATAGAGTGCATGTAGTATTTTGGAAGGAGGTGAGTGCTATGAAAGAAAGAAGTAGATCTGGGCAAGGGAATTGATTGGGCATGGGGAGAGCAGGTTGCACTATTAAATGGGATGATCAGGGTATATCTCCTTGGGCAGAAGAGATACTTACCATTTCTGAAGTGTCTTGTTTAATTCACTGTCACCACTTCGTACCTCCCACTTATTCCTCAGCCCAGGGAAATCTGCTCCCTAAACACTGCTTCTGACAAGACCAACAAAGACCTCCATATTGCCAGATCTGGGGTCACCTTCCAGCACCATGGAAGCAGAGCTTGATGCTATTGAACATCCCATGCTTGACACATGTTTGTGCTTGCCCTCTAGGACACTACACTTTCCTGCATTTTTCTATTTCTCCTTTATCACCTCTTCTTTCTCTGCCCATCCCTTAAGTGATGGTATTTCCGAGACCTATCTGTGCCCCTGGCTCATCTGAAGCTATGTTTCCCCTAGAAAGTTTCATCCACACACACATGCTGTGAAACCCAAATCTGTTTCAGCTCTGGCCTCTGGAGACATCCACAGGCTCCTTTTTGTTTATGAAAGGTGAGGCCCCTGTGCTTCTACCAGAAACCTACTCAGCGTAACTAAGTTTCAGGAATCTGGAGGGTCCCCTGGGAGAGCAGGAAGAAGGCAGTGGAGGGTTTGGGTCAGGGCCTGAGGTCTGGGGTAAGAGAAGGAACAGAAGGCTTGTGGTGGGTACAGAGACCCTGGAAATATGGTCATAAGCCCAAGGAGAGACACCACTAGTGAGAGCTCCTTGGGCTAGGAATGGCCAATTTTCACAGTGATGGCCTTTTCTGTGTGGATCCAACCAGGAAATCATGGCAAAGGCAGCATGCCCAGATTGCCTTGAACCCTAGCACAGGGTGTTAAGAGAGAGAACACCCTTCTCTGCGTGCCCTGGGTTCCTGCCTTCCATGATTTCCCTCAGGCAGCCATCTGGTAGAAGGAACAGGTATGACAGAGCAAACATTTGGAATCACATGACATACCAACATGACCAGTCATCAGGAGGCACAACAAATCAACTCAACCTTAAGTGTCTCTATCTCTCAGGCACCAAGCTGTAGTTAAATGTTTGTAGAAAACACCATTTTTTTTTTTTTTGCCAAAGCATGTTGACTTTCCACATATCCTTCATACACAAGCCATAACTAATAATCACCTAATCCACAAGGAAACAAGCCACCCTGGGAGAGAGCAGGTAGAAACAAAAAACAATAGACATAGGCCCCCAAGAACCAAAGATAGTGGATCAATCAGAACTTGGATATAAGATATATTCCTATCCCCAGGCCCAAGAAGGCAGAATTTGATTAATCTAAGCTCCTCATGATAATTCTTCTCTCTCCAGTGATTGGCTTAGAAAGGGGCATGTGTACTCAGTTTGATCAATGAGGCATGAAGGTGAATCTTTCCTTGTGAGCAAAAATATCATTCCTGCTTCTGGACATGCCCCCCAGTCCTCTGCTGCTAACACCTGGAGCCACTCCAGCCTGGAACACCCACATTCTGGGCTGTTAGAGCAGGAGGAGGGACAGCACCTGGGTGCATGATGAGGTTGAGACCCGGAGACCTGTTGAGATTCACACAGTGCTGCCGACCTCCAGGTTCTGTATCTTATAGCCCAGCTACTTTCAGTGGCTTTTGGTTGCTTGCAGCTGACAGGGCCTCACTGTTGCACCTCTTTACATTCTATATATTCTTTCCCTTTTGTGACATCTTTGCTCTACAAACCTTCCCAGATCTTCCCCCAGAGTGATGGTAAGCAGGCCCTTGCTGCTCAAAGTGTGGTCCCCAGAACCACCAGCAGCAGCATCACCCGGTATTATGTAAAAAATGCAGAATCTTACTCCCATGGAGCAGGGTTTTGTCTTCTCACCACACTCAGCTTCAAGGAAAACTGGGAAACGCAGCCTGTATCATGGCGACTACGTGCATTAGTCTCCTAGAGCTGCCGTAACAAATTACCACAAACGTGATGGCCTGTGACTGCAGAAATCTTTCCTCTCACAGTGCAGAGGCCGAAAGTCCAAAATT
This sequence comes from Zalophus californianus, assembly GCF_009762305.2. Classification (NCBI taxonomy): domain Eukaryota; kingdom Metazoa; phylum Chordata; class Mammalia; order Carnivora; family Otariidae; genus Zalophus; species Zalophus californianus. The sequence continues at coordinate 11,260,922 of NC_045603.1, forward strand.
GCCACATCAGTAGGGCTGTGCTCCCTCTGGAGGCTCTAGGGAGGATCCATCCTTGCCTCTCCAGCTTGTAGTAGCTCCAGGCATGGCTTGTGGCTGGGCGACTCCAATCTCTGCCTCGGTCTTCATATGGTCTTCCCTCTTTCTCCCTGTGTCTATCCTCTACCTTTTTGTTATAAGGACACTTGTCATTAGATTTAGGGCCCAGTTGGATGGTCCAGGGTGATCTCATCTCGAGATTCTTAATTACATCTGCAAAGACTCTTTTTCCAAATATGGTTACATTCACATGTTTTGGGGGTTAGCATGTAAACATATGTTCTGGGGGGCCACCATTCAACCCACTACACTATGTATCCAGCATGAATTCTTTTCTTAAGAATAAGGAAGTGCAGACACTGGGGGGTAATGATGAGTATTCTTGGGAACCCACAGAGCCAGGCTTTACAGAACTGGGGAGGCCACTGGGGAGTTGCAGGTGGCTGAGAATCTGAAGTAGTTCTAGTTTCACCATCGTCCACTCAGCAGCAGCACCTGCCACTACTGGGACCACTCCCCCTATCTCTGTCCCTATTCCTCTTGCCATTCCCCATGAGCACTGCCCACCTGACTCCGAACTATTCATGGTTCCCTTGGGCTCTTCCATCTCAGAGTCTCTGTTAGCTGCCTTCTCTCTTTGTCACAGGTTGGGCTTTCTGTCAGGCAGACTCTCAGGTGGTGTTTGGGGTTTTGCAGTGTGCTTATTAAGATGTGCCCCTGGGATCAAAACCTATAAGAAGGAAGGAGAGGAAGCAGGGCTGGCAGCAGAAGCTGAGCTGTGATGCACGTCCAACCACAGCCTCACCCATAGGTCTATATTTATTTTATTTTCCGTGCAAAGTAAGTGGCCAAATGCTCTGCCTAAAACTCTGCCCACTGGAGGATTTTTCCTTGCCACTGTTTTACAAGACCACCCCTACGTGGGGCTGCAGTGCAAACACCATTCTCTTACTGTTGGCACCCACATACCCAGCTGACCCATATACGAATCAAGCTTAGTGTTTTCTTCCTCTATTGGCTTGTCCTAAGGGACCTTCCTACCCTGTGCAATCTAAGCATGAGCTAAGGGAGAGGCATTGGTGCAGACAGGCAATGTGCTCATGCAGCTTGCTTATTTTATGCTCCCCAGTCCCGTTCATGCTTGATCCCAGGTAGACCCAGGTAGAATCATGCTTGATTCCATCTGATGACATAATGCCCTGGGCCTGCCCCACATCCTGACTTGGTGTGTTTGACAGAACCCAATTCATGAAGGCCAGTTATGGCCACCCAGTCATGGGGTGTCCCATAATCAAGCAGTGTCTCTGCTAGGGCCCCACAGCATGCAAAGGATTATTTTCCAAAAGGTATACAATTTTCCACTGCAGATGGTGTAACCTTGCCCCAGAATCCCTGGGGTCTCCATTATGCTTCACTCATTGGGGCTTGCCACACATACCTTTTCCCACCACTGATAGCTCTGGTATCATAGATTCTGCTGAATGGTCCCTGAAGGGGCTGCCAGTCGAGCCAATAGCACGTACAGCCCCTAGAGTACCAGTCCTTCATTGATGGAGCATCTCAGTAGTATATCAGTGTCCACCATCAGTGTCAACTTCTGTTCCCACTACCAGATCCTCACTCTCTCACTATGCTTCCTTTGTTCAAGTTCACGAAAGAGAATCAAACAGACTCAGTGAATCTAAGTAGCACAGATAGATAGCCAGCTGTGGGTTAGGATGGCTTTTGAGGGTCAGATGCAGAGAAGGCATACTGAGGTTTGGCCCCCCTCATGCTCTTACCCAGACAATGGAAACATCACCACCTACTTGCTCTAGCACCCTTGGGAAAAGTCCATGGAATTACCTATATAGAATGGCTAGCATATAGCAGGCATGAAATTACCATAAGCTTTCTTAATCTGTTCCTTCTCTTCACCCTGAAAACAGGAACACTTAATTTCAACTCATTTCCTTCCTTTCAATGCAGTTCAACTCAATAAACACGCACTGTGGCAGCCAAGGTCTGTTGTCTACTCTACAGGTTTGTGTTAGCTGCGTCCAGGATCACAGCAATGATTCCCATCTCCTGAATTCACATTCATATAGTCCCATCCCACACTGTACCAGGGCTGGTCTGTGGGACTGATGGAAGAGAGCAGGAGACGGCATGCCATTTCTGATATTATAATAGACGCTGTGGTTTCCATCTTGGCTCATTCCCTCTCACGCTCTCTCTCACATGTTCTCTCCCTCTCCATCTCTCTCTCTTCACATCCCAAACCTTTATCCAGATAGCTCAGTCTGGAGAAGCCAGCTGCCATGTCATGAACAGTCCTACGGAGAAGCCCACATGGAAAGGAACTGAAACCTTTTGCTAGCAAACACATGAACCAACTTGGAAGTGGCTCCTCCAGCCCCAGCCCAGCCTTCAGATGAGTGTAGCCCCAGCCAACAGCTTAACTGAAACCGCACAAGAGATCCTGAGCCAGAACCACCCAACTAAGTTTCTCTCAAATTTCTGACCCACAGAAACTGTGAGATGATGTTTATTGCTTTAAGTCACTAAGCACCAGGTAATTCAATACATAGTAATAGATAAATTCTGTATGCTTTTCACCCTATTTCTTTTCTTCTAACAGAACCACTATTTTTAGGTCTCTAGGAAGATGTCTTGTGCTCAGGGAAGGTAGTTCTTTATTGCAACCCACAAGAAGAACCATAATTTTAAAAAATTAAAAAGAAGAAGAATGATTTAATAAAGCAGTTTTGGAAGCCTCCTTCTGTTTGGGAAGTGATTAGCCTAAGGATGAAAACAAAAAGGGTGGTCTGCTGGAAAGAGCTCCTCTTCACAAATAAAAAGACGTAGATGTGCAAGGAGATGGTCTTTTGCCCTTCCCTTCTTCTGCCTCCTTCTCTCCTTGAACATGGACTTGAAGCCTGGAGCATAGCTATCTTCCAACCATGGAGCAACACAAATGAGGGAAAAACCAAGCGAGTGATTCACACACTGGCCCTGGCATTATCAAGGCCCTGGACCAACACTGGTATCCCTCACTTTCAGATTTATTCTGCGAAAATAAAATGAAGCCATTGCGGACTAACACAACCCTAACTGAACAATATATTCAGCTCCTACAATTTTCTGGCCACTATGCAGGACATGAGAACTGAGTACGGAATAAGACAGCCATGATCCTACCTTTGTGAAGCCCAAAGTTTTGTTTAAGACAGAGACAAGAAGCAAAAGTACGATGAACCTTTCAAAGCTTTGTAAAAAGAAAAGTGTAGCTGCTAGGGGAAGTAGAGAGCAGAGCTGCCTGATCTAGCCTGGAGGTTTAGGGAAGGCACCCTGAAGGACGTTTCATTTAAACTGAGACTGGAAAGGTGGGCAGGAGTTGGTTGGGAGGGAAAACTGTTGGACAAGAGTCTCTGAGATGAGGCATTTGGGAACTGGGAAGAGCAGGGGGTGAAGTGCAGAGAGGGAGGAGGGATGAGCAGGGATGTCGGGAGATGGAGGTATGGTGATAGCTCAGGTTCTGGGGGGCTTGGGGACACAGTAAGAATTTGGGACTTCATCCTACAGGCACTGAGAAGCTATGAGAATTTCAAGCAGGGGAGTAATACAATCTTACTTGTTTTTGAGCAGATGGCTCAGGCTGCCATGCGAGAATTGACTGGGGACAGGGACGCCACTGAGCAGGCAGTCACCAGGAGGAAGATGATGCTGGTTGGGGCTTTGATGGTGACAGGGAGGAGAGAAGAGTGAGTAGAATCTGGACATATTTAAGGGAGACGACCACTGGGTCTGGTGATGGTAATCCCACAGACCTGGGAGGGGTGGCCACCAACGGGGTGGATGGATGGAAGGCAGCACCAGGTCTGGGGGAGATGCAGCCTCCGAGGGCAGTTGCTATTGGCACATGGAAGATGCTTTTTCAGGATCTGTGGAAGGAATTGGCTTCCCTGGCAGGAGAGAAGCTGATCTGACATCCTGGAGCTGGAGAATTTATGTTTTGAGATCTGATAATTCTACCTCCTCCTGCCTATGCCCCTCAGTGGCTTTGCCCTGGACCACTAGCTCTTCCAAGGCCAGAAAAGCACCCAACACCCAACTCACCAGCAGGGCATTCTGAGCCAAAACTCGGGAACTGCAGAGGAAACCCAAATCTCTGCCCTGAAGCTACCGGCTCTTTTTCGAGGATGGGCCAATGTGGTCAAGGGGATACCAAGAACTGAATTGTGTGGTTTGGAGTCATGAGGAAGATAAGAGCCTGTCAGCATTTCATCTGTGCAGAGACAGATAAAACAACTGCCCTCGCATGAGAAGTTTACAGGAAAATCCCTGCCCCCAAAGCAATACTTTCTTCTGAGAGATGGGCCTGTTTCATGAGAGTTCCCAACAGGAGAGTGCAAAGCTAGGAGACCTCAGGCAATCACTAAAGGCAGGCAGTAATAGCTGCTCAAGGAGAGGGGTGTCCCCCACCCCAGGCTGATTACAGTGACAGAGAAAGCAGGTTTCTTCTGAGGGACAAGCTGTCACATGGAGCTGGGCCCCATGCCTCAGGGCTGGGGCCTAGGAGTAGCAGGTGCAAGGTTACGAGACCAGATAGGGAGGGGCAGGACAGGCAGGCCTCCATCTTGAGCTTTAAAAAAAATGTCTAAGACTTTATTTTATTTTTTAAAGATTTCACTTTTTATTTTATTTATCTTAGAGAGAGTGTGTGAGCAGGGGAAGGGGCAGAGGGAGATGGAGAGAATCTTTATTTTTATTTTATTTTATTTTATTTTATTATGTTACGCTAGTCACCATACATTACATCATTAGTTTTTGATGTCGTGTTCCATGATTCATTGTTTGCATATAACACCCAGTGCTCCATGCAGTACGTGCCCTCCTTAGTACCCATCATCGAGCTAACCCATCCCCCACCCCCCTCCCCTCTAAAACCCTCAGTTTGTTTCTCAGAGTCCATCGTCTCTCATGGTTCGTTTCCCCCTCTGAACTCCCCCCCCCTTCATTTTTCCCTTCCTACTATCTTCTTCTTCTTCTTCTTCTTCTTTTTTTTAACGTATAATGTATTATTTGTTTCAGAGGTACAGGTCTGTGATTCATCAGTTTTACCCAATTCACAGTGCTCTCTTCAGGAGAGGATGGTTTCTGTCTGCTCCTTCTACAACCCCAGCTCATTTGAAGTTCTTGGCACAGAGTCTACTGTGCCCTTTTGTGTTGCTGGCACTGCCAGCGCTCCAGTCAACCCCCGCCCATCACTGCTGACCCGAGTAGCCGCCCATCACTGCTGGCTCACTCCTGCTCCCACTGCCTCAGGTCATCATTTCACAAGATGGCGCCATCCAGTACTTGGTCTCCTGGCCACTCCTTCCATTCACCAGAGCTGTGACTCAGAGCCTATTTCTTTCCCCAACACTGCAGCCAACGGGTGAAGCACATGGATTCTGGAGTCATCGACTATGGAGTTGATTTCTGGCCCTGCCATCTAGAACTCTGAGGCTTTGGGCAAGTCTTTTAACCTCTCTGAATGGGTATCAGTGTTTATCTATAAAGTGAAGATGATTCTAGTATCTACTTTACGGGGTTGTTTTGAAGGTTAAATGAGAAGATGCAAATAAGGAACTATGTGGTCCATAATAAACTCATCGTACATGCTATCATCATTATTATTATTTCCTGGAAGTAAGAGCAGTTGAGCAGGTAGAGCTTTATAACCCAAGAGGATGGGAGCAGAACAAGAGAGGAAAATCCATGTCGTTTACTTGATTATATACTAGTGGTAGACTTAGGTCTGGAATACAGACCTTCTAAGTGCCAGACAATGCTTCTAAGTCCTAATACAATGCATATAATTAACTTTCATATTTATTGTATAAGGCAGGCTCCAATCCAGAGACAGAGATCACACCAGTTATTTGACCCGAGAGATCTGAACATAAACAATTGTTAATTAAGTGTCTGGCTTCATCTGGCTTCATCTTTGGGTCACCCCTTCCTTGACAGGGCAGAAGGCTAGGGGTCACGGTGCCTACCAGATGACCTCTGCCTTCCCCGGGACATGGGGGCAGGTAGCACCACTGACCTGCTATCCCCAGGTATCTTTTTACTTCAGGCTTCAGAAATGCTTTGTCTTTTTGTGCAAGACTTTGATCTATCCATCCAACTTGGGTTTTGTTTCGGTATTCTCTGCCCTCCCTCCTCCCGACACACACACACACACACACACACACACACACACAGCTTCAGAGGTTCTCTGATTCAGTCATGGGGATTCTAGGATTCCAATTGCCCAGGTGCCTGAGGTTCTAAAACTTGAGGATCTGCAAGAGCAAATGTTGCTGATCAAAGGCCTCTCTTTCCAAGCAGGAAGCACATAAGCCCCAGACCAGATATCCCAAGCGGTGCTACTTGGGTCCAGGTGTACATTGTTTAAATGTCAAATGGGTGAACAAGTCACTCCTATCTTACAGGAAGTGTCCCGATCAGTTCTCGTAAGGCACGGGAGGAAAAACACACAGCTTCTAAAAGTCCAGTGAGCAGAAATAGCTGAGCCACCAGCATGGTTCCCGGATGGTTTTGTGTTCTCTTGCAGGAACTGTTACAGGACAGGTTGGGCAGGGGGTGGCGGGACAGTGTGATCCGGTTGGGGTGTCTGCGATTGCCTCCAGCTCCAGCCAGCCCTCCCTGTGCCCCTACTTCCTGCCTTGCCGGTACCCGGCTCAAATGTTTCAGTTTTTCATTAAAGCTTAGGGCAGTTCTTTTTAGGTGGTCTTCTTGTCATGAAGTCTGCATTTGTTGGGTGGCTGCTATGTGCTGGGCAAGGGACAAGATATAGCTCCTTATTCTCACAAAACCCCATGACAAAGAAGATACTCTTATTAGCCCATTTCACACACAAGGAAACTGAGTTACACAGCTAGGAGGTGATAGTGACAGGACCCATGTTTTCCACCCACAAGCCACAGGGCCTCCCTTGCTTCCCTGCTCTTCACAGCAGCCTCCAGGCCGAGAGCTGCCTCCTTTTCCTTTTTAATGACTTTCCCTTCCCCCTACCCTGTGCCCAGCAGCACCCGCCCTTCCTTCCTCTACTCCCATTCCTCTTCGCCCCTAAAGTCAAACCTCTAACCTGAGGCTACTCTCTGGGTTTACCGCTCGGAGGGAAATGGAACATTGACCAGATCTGAAAGGTGGAAAGTCCCGAAGTTTTCAGCTTGGGAAGAGCTGTGAATCCCTTCCCCGACACAGTGCTGACTTGGACTCCTGCCCCAGCCTTTCTTCTCCTAGGCCAGCCTCCCCAGTCCACAGCCTCCTCCTGCCTTGTCTTTCAGGAAAGCCCCACCTCCATCACATCTGTCGGCCGGAACGTCAAAAAACATACTGAGGTTCAGTAAGTTCGTGGATTGCCTATTGCAGCTTTGGGCACTGCAAATAATAGAAGCCACTCCCTCAAGGAAATACTGACACCATCCAATCACCGCAGAGAAGGGCAATTGTCACCCTCACTCTTGCCATGCCCCATCTGGAGCCAAGAAAGAAAGAACTGATCAGTGTCACGTAACGTCTAAAAAGGTACCAAATGACCCAAGGCAGGGAGGGAGCGAATGCTCTTAGCATGGTAGATCAACATAATTTAATTCACACAAAACAAAACCAAAGTCCTGAAAATTGGAGAATATGAACTTCCCACGGAAACCAATTTTTAAACTTTAAATTATATCTTTAATGTCATACTTGATGCATAGATAAGAATATGTGTCGGGGCGCCTGGGTGGCTCAGTCGTTAAGCCTTCAGCTCAGGGTGGCTCAGTCGTTAAGCCTTCAGCTCAGCTCATGATCCCAGGGTCCTAGAATCGAGCCCCGCATTAGGCTCCCTGCTCGGTGGGGAGCCTGCTTCTCCCTCTCCCACTCCCCCTGCTTGTGTTCCCTCTCTCGCTATGTTTCTCTCTGTCAAATAAATAAATAAAGTCTTAAAAAAAAAAGAATATGTGTCACATGTATGTAAGCTATAAAGTATAATAAAACAAATCACTGTCAACCCATCCCTCAAACCCAAGTACTAGAACACAGTACCAGCCATTTGTATCTGTCTTTCTCCCTATGCATTCCTTACCTCCCTCCCAGAAGTAACCACTCTTCTGAATTTTGTGTTTGCTATTTTTTGTTCATAGTTTTTTGAGCTTTATCAAAATAAAAACATACCTTTGGAGACTTGATTTCTTCATTCAATTACATTTCTGAAAATCATTCATGTCTCCATGTATGTTTCACCACTGTGTTGTAATTAATGAATGAAACTACTGTTCTCTGGGTGGGTGTTTGGGTTTTTACATTTGTGGCAGAGGGTTGCAAAGAAACCTGCCACTGAATATTCTTGCTTATGTCTCCTGGTCTCATGTAAGAGTTCATTGTTGGGTCATAAATTACACGAATGTTCAACTTTACAAACTAACGGCAAACAGTTTTCCTAAGTGATTGAATTAATTTACATTCCTCTTATTTCTACTCAGCATATTTTCATGTTTATTGACAATTTTCTCTGTAGTGCAATTCTTATTTATGTTTTTTGCACATTTTGAAATATATTTGTCTGCATTTTTCTTATCGATATGTAGGAATTCTTTATATATTCTGAATACTAGTCTTTTGTCAGTTATATGTCTTGCAAGTGTTTTCTAGATTTTGGCTTATGCTTTCCCTTGTGTCTTTGATGAACAGAATATCCTAAGTTTAATGTAGTCAAGTGTATTAATATTTATTTATTTTTGTTTTGTTTAAGAAATCCTTCCCTAGCCCAAGATTAGGTAAATAGTATCCTATGTATCTTCTCAAAGTATTGCTTTTCCCTCTTATGATTCACTACATCTAGAATTGCCTTTTGGGATTGTTTGAATTAGGGATTTAGTCTCCTTTATTTTGTGTTCCATACAGTTGAGCAATTTGTCCATGTACCATTTTTAAATTTTGTTCCTGTTTTCCCCCATTGATTTACAAAGGTCCCTCTTTCATATATCAAATACCATGTGTGCATGGTATTTCTGGGCTCTTTATTTTGTTCCACTGCTAAACTGTAAATTCCTGCACCAATACCACACTGTTTTCCATTTCCATTGCTTTATAAGAAGTTGCTTTCTGGAAGGCTTGCCTCATCACTTTATTCTTCTTTGGGAATACATTGGCTATTCTGAGTCCTTTATTCTTCTATATAAATTTTAGAATAAATTTTTGAACTTTAAACAAACCAACAAAAACAAACAAAAATACTGGAGTATTTTTTCTTAATTGCATTTAACCTATTGATATCTGTGGGTCAGTGGGAAGAAACAAAATCTTTATATGATATTAGCTTCCTACCCATGAACATCGGCTGTATTTCCATTTATTTTGGTCTTTAATCTTTCACTTGAGTTTTGTAATCTTATAGGTACAGGTCTTATACACCTTTAGATTTATTTTCAAGTAGCTTAAAATTTTATTGATGTTGTGAAATTCTTTTCAAATTGTTTATTGTTGGTATATGAAAAGGCAATCAACTTTTAGTATTAATATCATCTGCCACATAGCTAAACTTTATTATCAGATCTAATAATCTGCCTGTACATTCTCTTGGGTTGTCTACGTAGACAATTATAGCAAATGTGAATAACGACAGATATGCTTTTGCTTTGCAGTCCTTATACTTTAGTTTCTTTTTATTGCCCTACTGAGCTGGCTAGGACCTCTAGTATTGCATAGATGGGCAGTAACAGGTGTTCTTGCTTTCTTCCTGCCTTTCAAAGAAACTGCTGCTAACATTCCAGTATTTTTGTATTAAGAATGATGTCTGTTGTAGGTTTTTTTTTTAGGGTTTTATTTGTTTATGAGAGAGAGAGAGCAGAGGGAGGAGCAGAGGAAGAGGGACAAGCAGACTCTGCACTGAACAGGGAGCCTGACGTGGGGCTCCATCTGAGGACCATGAGATCATGACCTGAGCTAAAACCAAGAGTTGGACGCTTAACCGACTGAGCCACCCAGGTGCTCCTGTAGGTTTTCTTGAAGACAAGTCTTTATCAGCTTAAGCAAGTCTCTTTATTCCCAGTATATTAAAAGCTGTGTTTGTATGTGCATATTCGTGTAATTTAAATCATGAACGGCTTTCTAAACAGTATCAATTTCCTTTTCCCACATCTGTTGGGATGACCATAAAGTTTTTCTCCTTTAATGTCTTAGGCAGTGGTGAACATTTATAGATGTTTAGATGCTAGACCTCCCTTATATGCCTTGCTTAAATCTAATGTAGTCATTTGTATTATCTTTTTTTTCTATACCCTACTGCATTTCATTTGCTAAAATGTTTATCCATATTCATATATGCAATTGGTTTATTCTTTTTACTACTTGTACTATCTTTGTCTGTTTGGGCATCAAGAGAATTCTGGCTGCATAGATGAGTGGGCAAGTATTTTGGCTTCTATTTTCTGGAAGTTTTTTTGTCATATTAGCAAGATCTGTTCCTTGAATGTTTGGTAGAATTCACCCATAAAACTATAGTATATGCCTAGTGAGGCACGATACTTCTGCTTCAATTTATTTAACAGTTTTAAGGGAAAATTTAGGCTTCTAGTTCTCCTGATAAAATTTGTTTACCAAGGGGCACCTAGGTGGTTCAGTTGGTTAAGCACCTGCTTTCAGCTCAGGTCATGATCTCAGGGTCCTGGGATTGAGCCCCCGCATCAGGCTTCTTGCTCAGCAGGGAGCATGCTTCTTGCTCTGCCCCTCCCCCCACTTGTGCTCTCTCTCTCTCTCTCTCTCTCTCAAATAAACAAATAAATAAAACCAAAAAAAATTGTTTACCAAGATATACTATTCTAAGTATTTGTTTTGTATTAAATTTAAAATTAGGATCTATGGCTTTAGAGGGATTTCTGCAAGTTTCTTCTAAATCTCTGTTTTATCTGTCATTATGGTCCTTTTTCATTCCTAACACTGTTTTCTTTTATCCCCCTCCCCCCCCCCTTTTTTTTTGCTCTTCATCAGTCTTGCCAGAGTCTTTCCAAAGAACCCATCTGGGGCTTTTTTGATCATTTTCTATCGTACTTGCTGCTGTCGACGTTGACTTCTGTGCGAATCTTTGTTATTTCTTCCTTCTCTCCTTGTGCTAGTTCTGTGGTTCTTTTTGTAAGCTTAGCCTGTTAATTTCCAGCTATTTTTCTTTTTATGCACTTTCTGTATTGTCATATTGGACCATTAAAACTTAAAAAAAAATCCTCACACATTTAGAAATTTAAAAACACACTAACTGATAGGTCCAAGAATATAGTAAAGGGGCGCCTGGGTGGTGCGGTTGGTTGGGCGTCTGACTCCTGGTTTTGATTCCGGTCATGATCTCGGGGTTTGTGAGAATAAGCCCCGCGTCGGGCTCTGTGATCCGCAGAGTCTGCTTGGGTTTTCTTCCTCTCCCTCTGCCCCTCCCCCCACTACACACGCTCTCCCTCTCTCTCAAATAAATACATATTTTTATTTTTATTATTTTTTTATAAATAAATATTTTTTAAAAAGACTATAATTATAATTGAATTAAAAGAACACTTACAATTGAGTAACAGTAGGCTATCAAAACTTGGGGGGAATGGTAAAGTCACATTTTTATTTTTTTATTTATTTTTTTTTAAAGATTTTATTTATCCATCTGAGAGAGAGAGAGAATGAGAGACGGCGAGCACGAGAGGGGGGAGGGTCAGAGGGAGAAGCAGACTCCCCGCCGAGCAGGGAGCCCGATGCGGGACTCGATCCCAGGACTCCAGGATCATGACCTGAGCCGAAGGCAGTCGCTCAACCGACTGAGCCACCCAGGCGCCCTAAAGTCACATTTTTAAAAATTAGAGCCATTTGGGGTCCTTGTGCCACTGAGCCGACAGGCAGAGAAAGGAGTCACTGTATTGGCTGGGGCTATTGATGCCTATTACCAGAGGGGAGATTAAGTTGTTTCTAGGCCAAGAAGGTGATGTCTGGAACCACAGTGATTCATGTGTGTGCCTGACAGTATTTTCTTATCCTCTAGTCTTGGTCAGTGGCAAACTGAGGCAATTCAATAAAGACAAGACTTCCAAGAACTCAGATCCCATGGCATGAAGTGTTGGGTCGTCCCACCAAATAAAGGCCCCCATTTGGCCAAAGTGCTGGAGGAGAGTAAGGGAACAGTGAAATGAGCGGTGGGAGGAAGTTGTCTCAACTACCAATTTAGGATCTATGGGGAGGCAGCGACTATAACAACCATATTATTTAACCTACCACCCCTCCCTCTATTTTATATACAGAATACCTGTGGCAGCGAATGTTTTAGGTTTCAGTTGGGAATATGCCTGTGTTGATATTGCCCTACAATGATATTGTAGCTGATGGGACTTTCCACGCTCCGTGTCCAGGCGCATGGAATTTTCACTTGGAGGAAGGACAGGAGCGGATGGTGAGGGGCAAAGGGGCTGGATTGTGCCAGATATCTTCACTTGCCCCTCCGTATCTACTCCTCACTCTTCTCCACCCCGCTTTCTGCCCCAGGAATGCGACCTGTGCGGATTTTAAGAGCCCAGCCCTCTGGCTTCCAGGTAGCTCTAGCCATGGGGAAACCTGTCTCTCGGGAAGATCCGAAGGAGGAGGATGGAGTATTGATTTCTTCGGTTCTTTCCCTGCAGAGTTACTTTGGGCAGGCTGTGTCCACCAAGCAAAGGTCGCTGGTCCTCTCATGGTGGCCCTCTGCATACATCTCTCTCCTTCCAGGTTTCGTAAACCTTTCTTCTCTTTAGTTCAGTGGACCCAGGAATGCAACAGGTCCGTGGTCCTATCTCTGGGATATTGAGCCATTCTTTCTGGTTCCCCACATGCTGCCTCTATCTCTGTAAGTAGTTCCTTTATTAAACACCCGTTGAATCATCCTAATGTCAGGATGCCATAGTTTTCCTTTTGGACATTTGACGGTGAGTCAGGCATAGGAGTCTCAAATGAAGAAGCAGCATTGCAATTAAATCTCTTTTTAATGACTTTTCCAGAGGTATTCCATTAACTTAGGTTTCCTCAGAAGTCTGTTTCTGATTGGGCAATTTGCCATGACCTTCTACACGTTATGAATTGCAAACTGTTCAAGGCTATTACCTGGTCGCAGATATTCACCACATTGGCAAGGGGAATGTTTTCATCTGCGTTCGTCATGTCATCAGCACCATCATGGTTACCAGTCCACTCTTATCTGTACTGAACACTGCTTCAGGAATTTCCCCATCACGCAAGGAATGAACAATAGATGAATCACAGAGTTTACCATCTCTTTGCTTATCAGCTCCTCTAGCTTATTTACATTTTGGGCTGATAAACTTGTGCAAGAATGAAGTTTTATATCACCATCTTCTCATTACTCACAAAAAGAAGTCTTCAAAGCCCTTAGGGACAGGTTCATTTTTCAAATATCACCGTAGACAGAGGCTGTGTCAAGCCTCTGTGAATAATGATTTGTCAGCATCATTCCAAGCATAATGGGCCATTGTGTCAACAACATTCTGAAGAGTAAACTCTTTTGGGGAATCATGGAGTCTTAGGCTCTGTGATTATAGCAAGTGCACAGTCTGAAAAGAAGTGTTTATCCTTGTTCTAAAATTCTTTGTACTCGGGCTATAATACATATATCTCAATGGGGAGACATAAACGCTGAAACACTGGTGTTCATGAGAAATTCAGGAAGGAGGGATGCATGGCAGTTTTCCAGGAATGACAATAACATTTCATAAGTCTTTTTTTTTTCCCCAGTCCAGAATGCCTGTAATGAGTTTGTGACTGGTACAAAGTAGTTATTAGCAGTCAGAAAACATTTCTCTGGTTACCTGTGTTGTCTTGTTTGCATGATAATGGACAGTAAGTTGCATCCACCTTTCAAAGATGGCACATGTTGTTTTTTTTTCCAGTGAGCTCCACACATATCCTGTGTGTCTCTGCAGTACTTGGCAAACCAAGAAGAGTCCACAGGGTGTAACCAATGGGTGGCTGCTCATCGGCCTTTCTAGAGAGAAGTTTTCTCCCCACCACCAATTGATTGGTGTCAAAATTCAAATCAGTTAATATTGTAGCAAACCCACTGATGCAATTCTCAGCAGCTTCGTTATCAGCAAAAGATTTTTCACCTCCGATTTTGACATTTTCGTATTTCAGTTATACATAAAGTCAAAAATAAAGTAAAAAATCACACACACACCCTAAGTAACAAAGTATAAGGGAACAATAGAGGCAAGTGTGGCTGGTAAACATAACTATTTAGTTCAGGGTCAGGAACTGTCACTAAACCTGTGCCAAGTTTACACAAAAGGAGGCTGTGGGTCTCTAGAGATACCCCAACCCCTGCCACCAAGCTGCCTTTTGCTTAGTAGTTGTCAGGCATATCTTCTAGTACACTTTTACTTTCAATGTTTCCATGTCCTTAGATTTTATGTGAGTCTCTCATGTGTATGACACTCACATGGACTTAGTTTTTAAAAAATCTAATCTGACAATCTTTTGGTGCATTGAGTCCATATATTGTTTGAAGTATCAAAATTATTGATATATTTGAACTTATTTTTTTACCAAGTAACTTTTGAACCCTACTTCTTTTTTCTTCTCTCTTGCCTCTTTTTTTTTTTCTGAAGACTGTATTTGAAAGTAATCTCTACACCCAGTGTGGGTCTCAAACTTACAACCTCCAGATCAAGAGTCACATGCTTTTCTGACTACGCCAGCCGGGCACCCTACTTCTTGCCCCTTTTTAATTGGTTTCCTTTCTTCTTATTCATTTTGACATAAATATTGGGAAATACATATGTTCTTTTCCTATTTTTTGGATGATTTTCATTGAAATTTTACCATGCACATTTAATTTGACCAACGTTAAATAATTTTAACTCTGCTTATGCATAACGTAAGCATCTCAGACTTTAATTCCACCTCTCCCAATGCATGTATGATTCTTAGCATCCAATATATTAATTCTGTCCTTTTTTTAACTCTGGACATTAGACATTATTATTCTTATATTGAGAATGTTTCTTTGAATTTATATGCATGTGTATGAGTCAGGATTCCATCAGAGAAGCAGGATCACTAGGAAAGATGTAAACAAGAGTTTTGCCTTGAGGATTCAATCTTCCTCAATCGTGGGAGCTGCTTAAACCTTTTATACGATGCTGTTGTATCCATGTCAGGTCTGCCAGGCAGGCTGTCAAAAATAGAAGACGTGTGTGATTTAAGAGAAGCAAGGACAAACAGAAACCTCCAGGCGTGAGCTGGAATCGTGAGGACGGGCTGTAACCACGTCAGCCTCTCACCACTTCCAAGAGTCCAGTGAGGGTGACTCGCAGAGGGAACTGGTGGCCTTTGGCACAGAGCTAAGCACACATCCAGCACAGGAGCTGAGACCTGACACTGAAGGGGTTACTGAGAAACCTGCTATCATTCTAAGTGTTGTTCTTTTGTGGTGATTTCAACTTTCTCTCACTGCTTTGAAGATCTTCTCTTTGACTTTTGTGTTCTGAAGTTCCAAACTGTGACCCAGCAGACATATATATATATATATATATATATATATATATATATATATATTTGCAGATAAGCAACAATGTGCATGAACTGCAGCAGCATCTCTTTACTAAAAAGAAGCTTGTTGTTGCAAACATCCTCCTTCTGAATCTCTTGCAAAATGTCTCTGATGGCTCACACCAATCTGGATCCACACAGGGAAGGAAATTCTTGGAAATATTGTATCAGCTTAGTTAAGTCAATGTAAGACAAATGACCACAATACTTACCATTGCTTTTGCTTGTCATATCTGCTTGCATCTCAGACTGTCCCTCAAGGAACTTTTTCTTCTTGAAGATGTACTTTAAAGATACTTTTGGTTCAGGGATCTTGGTGGCAACCTTTCAGTTTTTGTCTGTACATGTGTTCATTTCACCGTCACTGTTGAGATGGTTTTACCGAGCATATAATTCTTGATTGCAAGTTATTTTGTCTCCAAAATGTGGATATCATGCTATTGACTTTGGCTTCCATTGATACTGAGAAGTCTGCTTATCATGTTAATTGTGATTTTGTAGCGACCTCAACCTTCTCCACTTTTAAAATCTTCTCCTTGACTTCAGTGTTCTTGCAGTTTCAAAATGTTGTAGCCAGGGATGGACCACTTTTTTTACTTATCCTGCTTGTCCAGACACACTCCTTAGACCCACAGATTTGAGTTTCTCATGAGTTTTGTAATACTCCATCTGCCATCTCTTTAAACATTGCTTCTCCATTCTCTATATTTTCTCTTTCTGAGATTCTGGTTTTTCAAAACCACATGCTATTGTTTGTATCTCTTAACTTCATTTTCATTTTCTCCAACCACTTGTCTCTCTGTATTATATTCTGGGTAATGTCTTTGATTTTCTCTTTTCCAATGCACTGGTTTTCTCCTCTCTAATACACTAACCCACCCACTGGGTTTTCTGTTTCAGCAGGTGCACACACACACATCTACACATGGGTGCACGCATAAGCATGTATGTACATTCCAGCTCTCTTTTACAAATCTGCCTGGTCATTCTCTTCAGCTTGTTAGTTTTTATGCTTTGATCCTTTATTTGTCTAAACATTTTAGTCACATAGTTCAAAAACTTGTAGTCCCTGGGGCTCTAAAG
The DNA here is from genome assembly GCF_009762305.2 of Zalophus californianus. Lineage (NCBI taxonomy): Eukaryota > Metazoa > Chordata > Mammalia > Carnivora > Otariidae > Zalophus > Zalophus californianus. Next base: position 11,277,620 of record NC_045603.1, read on the forward strand.
CTATTGCTTATTCTCACTGCCTATTCTCGCTCATGGACAGTTAGTGATCTTTGACTACGAGCCTTTGCTTCATCTAAATCCATCGTCCCAGAGTGAGGACACTTCACTCCAGACGGGGTTTCCTTCTGCTTCTACTTGGAGGCAGGGATGTCGCTCTGTCAGGATCAACTCAGCCCTCAACCCCAGGGCCTTGACCCATCACAAGAGTCCCTGGTCCAGCCTCCCCACATCATGGCCTCCCTGGGGCTCAAGCATTCTGACAGCAGTTCAACCTCTGCATTTCAGAACAACCCCCACCCCTCCATGCTGTGGGGTCTGGCCCCAGCTGTGACATGGGGGGCTTGGGGGGAAGGGGAGAGGGAGGGTCACTGAAGAACCCCACTACTTCTTGTGAGGCTGTGATTCTTTGAAGAGTGTGTCCTATCTAGGGCCCCTCAATCAGTCTGGTCAGGCAACATGTTAGAAGCCAAACAATTGGATTTGCTACAATGGAGCTTTCAAGGTCTGTTGGATTTTTGTTGAGTGGATATTTTCTAGTGTGCTGTTAATGGGTTGTATTGCATCCCCCCCAATATATGATGGGGGGATGCAACCCCCAGTACCTCAGAATGGGACCTTACATGGAAATGGGATCTATAGAGAGGCAGTGAGGTCAAAATGAAGTGCTTAGGGTGGCCCCAATCCAATATGGCTGGTGTCCTTATAAAAAAAAGGGGGGGGAAATTTGGACACAGAGACAGATATGCACAGAGAGAAGATGTGAAGAGACACAGGGAGAACACTATGTGAATATGGAGGATGGGAATGATGCATTCATAAGTCAAGGAATGCCAAAGAATGCCAGAAAACCACCAGAAGCTAGGAAGAGCAAGGAAGGATAGCCCAATGGGTTTCTTGGAAGCATGGCCCTGCCAACATCTTGATGTTGGTGGACACAGCAAAGGAATGGGGCAGCTGGAATACAGGCCCAATACCAGAGCCCCCTTCCCTATATAAATGACCCCTAATTGACGCTTATTAGTGAGGATTTTACTCTCTCTCCTTTCTTTCCTCAGAAGATACTGTCTTTTTCAGTCTGGACCTTTGAGATGAAAGCGTTTATTTAATTCTGAGACCAAGTGTGCAGACAGACAGAATACAAGCCAAGCCGAGCCGGTCCATGGATTCAAACCGGGAAGTCTGTCCCATGCTCCCAGGCTTTCCTGGTCCTAATCTCCTCGGAGGGCTTCTTACCATGTGTCCCTCCCTGCCGCAGGGACACCATCAGCTCAGGGGACAGTGTTGTAGACCGTGTAGTCATCCTTCTGGGTGACATGCAGCTTCCAGGGGAAGAGGTGCTTCTGGGAGGGGAGACGTTGGGCCTGCCTCACCATGAGCACCACATCCTCATCTGAGAGAAGCCGCACCAGATCCCCCTCAGCATCCCGGTAATTTAGGGCGATGTCCTCCCTCTGGAACTCCCGCCTGGGTGGGAAAGACCAGGGTTAATAAAAGATCCAGGGGCCTTAGGCCTAAGCCTCAGGGAGACAGGGAGCAGGGGCTGAGGGAGTTTTAGAGCCAGGATCTAGGAATCAGAAGAGGTCAGAGCTTGACACAGGCCTTATCCCCCGTGTGGTCCGTCCTCCCATTGTACAGATGGAGAAACTGAGACCTACGGGGGAGAAGGGGCTTTCACAGTAAATTAGTGGCACAGCTTGAAATGCTTTGTGTATACATGTGCAGAGCTCAGAACCGTCATGGGGAGGAGGCGTGAGTTTGGCCAGGCACACAGTAGAACCAAGTTCCCAGCTAGCTGTGAGCAGCTATGGGGGAGAACTCCTTAAGGATTGGGACCGTCTGATGTGGGGTGCACGTGGTTGGTGACAGTAAAAACGGATACAACCTTTCCATGGGTAACTCGACAAATGGGCTTAGAAGCCTGACAGGCTTGCAAACACCTTGATTCCAAAATTCCACTTCTAGAAACTCATCATAAGGGAACAATCGTGCAAGTCACCAAATATGAGAATCACGGCATTCTTTCTGGTAGTGAGAAAGCGGAGGATGATCTAAACGGCCAAGAAGGGGTGGCTACAGTGACTGTGGTGCATCCCCAGAATGACACGGCACAGCCCGCTGAGGTCATATTTATGGGGTGAGGGTGGAGGTGAGCACTGGGGCCACCTGCATGTGCATCTAATAACAAGAGGAGGCCTATCTATAGTTCACTTCTTTCTGCCTTTCTGTGATTTCTGACACCTTGTGTTTTTTAATTATGAATAGGAATTACTTTCATAGTCAGGAACAGAGCCAGGTTATTTCCATTTTGGGTGAATAGGCTGGCTCTTGGGAGGTGGTGGCTCTCTGATGGCGGAGGACCCAAGTCCAAGGCTTTTCGCTAGGAAGACTCTAGCTCTAGCTGCAAATTCCCCACTCACAAACTGTGTGGCCTCCCCCAAGCCCTTGTGTTGTCTCTGTGCAGACCCCCCACTCATCTCCGTCACGGGGGGGGGGGGGCTGATATCTGCCCCGCAGCGCCGGGCTGGGGATAAGAGATAGGCAAAACACCTAGCGCCTTCATGCGCTGTGTTCCTCCCTCTGTCCGCTCCTCCAGCGTGTCTGACCCCTGCCCTCCGTCCTTGCCCCTCTTACCTCATGAGCTGCAGCAGGTCCTTGAACAGCGGAGTGCTGCTGAGGTCCTCCTCCACGGCAATGTCCCTAAGGGGACAACGGGCAGTGGTGAGCGGGCATTGGGTCGAAGGGGGACACGGGAACAAGGCCGGCAGGACCACACCGGATCTTACATCTTGTTACCCAGGTATGGCTTATCTGGAGGGCTTTTAGTTGGGCGAGGAGATCTGCTTTGGGTCTCAGAGCCCAGAGGGTGATGGGGGGGGTGGGGGGCAGGGCTGGAGGCGGGCAGGGGGGTGGACAGGCCACGAACTTGGTGGTGCTGATGGTGTCCCCATAGTAGTAGCAGCGCAGCCAGTTGGTGGGGTCTTCTTCCTCCGGGAAGTCCTTGAGGATCTTCACGAACGACTGCGGGAAGATGCCCGTGGCTCTGTGGACAGTGCCCTGGGGCGGAAAGGAGGGGCTGCCCTGTTGGTGGGAGGAGAGGGAGCAGAACCAAACGCCCCCCCCCCCCCAGCTCCCTTATCATCATGTGGACGAGGTCGTATGCAGAAGCAGAAGAAAAAGTGACCAAGGTCGCCATGCTGTTCACCCCAAGACATATTTCTGTTCTAGAATAAGTCAAGCTCTCACTATCTGGGAAGCTGCTTTCATCTAATTCAGTCTTTCAGTCAAAGACTTCGTGAGCACCAGCCACGTGGCAGGCCCTGGGACTCGGGGTGGATGGCATGCCCTCCTGCCGGGAGTGCGTACTGTAATGGGTGACGGCCAATGCACAGGAAGTAGGTGTGCTTCACGCTGAGCCAGTGGCCAAGGTGTTAAGGAGGAACCCAGACGAAGGGAGATGAAGAGGTGGTCCCTTCACTCATTCATTCATTCATTCTGCAGATAGCACAGAGCGCCTGCTCTAGAGCCAACAGACAGAAAGCTCTCTCCAGCCCCAGCCACGCATGACCCAGCCACTGCCTGTGTTTTGCCCACATGTTCTCTTAATCTTCACAACCCTAGAGAAGACATATTATCCCCATCCCATTTTACAGACATGTAAACTGAGGCTCAAAGTAGTCCCCTCACTCCTCCCCTGACCCTCCCCTTAACCTGAGGCCAGAAATCGGCCAGCCTACTAACATAGAGAACTTTCCAGAAAACAGGAAGGTAACAAGCACTTCCTATTTCTGGAGAGTTTCCCAGCAATACCCGACAGCTGTAAGAGCCACAGGGTCCCAAGACAGGGCTCCAGGACTGGGGTACCATCAAAGCTGCCAAGTCCGTGAAACCCGCGGTCCTCGGGCCTCTCTAGCCCCTGGACGCCAGGGACCCTGCCCTCCCCAGAGTCCCCCTGGGGCCTGTCTCACCATCTCCTTTAGACACCTCCTGCCTCAGGAGCCTCGACAAAAGGGAATCCTGTTTAAGAACAGCAGGACCCGTGGAGCACTGGGTGTTATACACAATGAATCACGGAACACTACGTCAAACACCAATGATGTAATGTATGGTGATTAACATAACAGTAAAAAATTTAAAGGAAAAAGAAACTAACGAAGAAAAGAAAAAAATAAGAACAGCAGGACCCAATCCAAACAGCTGGAACCAGGGCCAGGGCCTCCCATCTCCATTCACCGAGTGACCATGAGCCCCCGTAGGGGCCATGCATGCCGCACGTGGGGACAAAGCAACGATCAAGACAGGGGCCTTCAGAGGGCATCTCTTCCCTGGGGCGTTCCTTGACCCTGTCCCCTCTGATTTCCCCCACAACCAGACCTGAAACAACCTCACTTCCCACTTACCTCCAACCTCACCCCCAACCTCACCCTTATCCTCATTGCCATGTATACCTCCACCCTTAGCCCCATCCTCAACTCAAACCTTACCTCCAACCTTATCCCCATTCTCAGCTTTAACCTCACCTCCATCCTCACCCCCATCCTCATCACCATCCTCACCTCCAACCTCACCTCCAACTTCACCCCATCCTTATTCCCATGCATACCTCCAATCTTATCCCCATCCTCAGCTCTAACCTCACCTCCAACTTCACACCCATCCTCACCTCCAACCTCACCTTCATCCTCACTCCCATCCTCACCTCCAACATCACCTCTAACCTCACCCCCATCCTCACCTCCAAACTTACCTCCAACCTCACCTCCATCCTCACCCCCCTCCTCACCCTCAACCTCACCCCCATCTTCACCCCACCCTCACCTCCAGCCAGTCTTTATTGATCCGACTGAGAAGGATGATCACATCTCCAACTTTGAAATTCAGTTCCAGTTTGCTGTTGCCAGTGAAGTCAAACAGGGCCTGGGAGAAGAGTGGAGTAGGGCGGGAGGAAGGGAGCATTCACTGAATTCCTATGAAACTGCTTTGCATACTTCAGTGCCCCAGTTAACAGATGAGGAAACTGGTTCAGGGAGCATGACTGACTTGTCTGAGGCCACTCCATTTGTTAGTGGAGGAGCCAGAATTAGAACCCAGGTCTCTCTGACTCCAGAATGGTGCTCCTTTCAGACCTGGTGGGATGAGCACAGAGAGGCAAGGATCCAAACTCCCTGGCTCGAGCACCTTCCTCAGCCCCCCAGGCTTCAGTGTGGGCTCCAATGCTCCCATAAGCCCAGGGCACTGACCACACTGTTTCTACATGTGTGTCCCCAGGGAGCTGGGACCTCCTTGAGGACAGGGCCTGGTTTGAGTCACCTCTGACGTTTCAGTCGCCAGGGTGGGGCTGGCCTGGAGGAGGCCAGGAAAGCTTGCCGAACGGATGACAGATGACTGCATTCCCCTCTGCCTGAGTGCTCCCCATATCACCTCCTATCAGCTGGGTTGGGCGCCCTTAGAGCCGAGGCTGAGGCCCCTCCAACCCACAGCACCCAGCACCAAGTGTGGGCACACAGAGGGCGCCCAGCAGGAGGGGTGCAGTGGTGAAGGGTGGAGCCCAGAGGTGAGGTGGGCGGCCTGGCCCAGTGGAGGTTACCTCTGCTCGCGGAGCTGCCATGCGGTCAAAGTTGGCGCCTTGTGGGGACTCACTCTTGCTGCAGAGAGAAAAGGAAGGCCTGTCAGCCCTCCTGGTTCCCTCAGGGCCTGGCTCCCTGCTTCTGTCCCCAAAGCAGCCCCTCATCAGGGGCAGGAAAGGCGGGGAAGGGAGAGGATGTTAAAAATGCAGCTACAGTTGCTCCTCTGGGCCATCACACACACGCACACGCACACGCACACGCACACGCACCGGTTCCCACTGCCCATGGGGGAGGGACTGTATCCCCTTTGTGGACCAGGAAACAGAGACTCAGCAAGGAGGTGGGGAGGCAGATACGCATTTGCTCAGCACCCTAACTTGTCAACCCTTTCGCATCTGTTCTTCCTTCTACTCCCCACACCCAACCTCTCATTTTTCAGCCAAGGAAATGGGTTGGAGAGGCCCTCTGTGCCAGGGCTCAGGGCACAGGGCTGCCACGTGGCTCAGCTGGAATTGAGGCCATGCCTGCCGGCGTGCCCCGGGGAGATGGCCAGGCACTGGGAGGACACCCAGAGATACTAGCCTGAGGCAGGAGGGAGGCCAGGGCTCTGGAGCACTGTCCCTGAAATTCTTAGCGGCAACGGCCTGGCGTCTGGGAGCCCAGCCCTATCACAGTGGCTTGGATTTTCTGTGATTATTTTCTGCTTAGGAGGGAGCTTGGAAGGGAGTGGTGGGCTCTTTGGAATCAGTGAGGAAGTAGCAGTGTCCCCTGGGGGCCCATGTGATACACCAGAAGCCACAGACAGCCCCATGGAACTGCAGGACCGGGGGACCAGGCATCCCAGGAGATACTCTGGGAATGTCTGTGCAGAGAGCAACTCCTCCCTTCCCTCCCACTCTCCACTCTCTCCAGGCACCCCGAGGCCTGAGGCAACCGCACTGGGGACTGAGACACCCAACTCTCCTCATCTGTGGCCCAGCCCCTGTCCTCTGGTCCTCACTGTCACACACATCAAAATGCACCCACCTTCTACCCCTCCAGGCCCTGTGCTCGGTTTTCCAAGCTCACCTAACCAGCTGAACATCCTGGGGTGTTCAGGGATAGAACTGATGTCTAGTTTTTCTCTTCTTCCAGGGAAAAGACGTGCCTTGGCCGTGGGGGCATCTGGGACAGAGCGCCCAGTTAGGAAGACCTGGTAAGGGGCCCAGGGCCTGGCCCGCGGGAGCTCAGCGGCCGGTCACTTACACTTTCCGGGTACGCGGCCGGAGCCGGCGCAGTGCTTGGGGCACCTGCTCCGAATCGTAGGACGACTGGTAGAAGAAGATCCGGACGTCCTCGTCCATCAGCACCCAGATGGGCAGGCTGAGGAGGCTCTGCGTTTGGGAGAGGAGGCAGGACAGGGGGGCGGTCAACAGAAAGGTCTGGACATCCCAGCCCCCCTGCCCCAACCCCATCCCCCACACTGGCCCCTCTCTTTCTAGTACCGCTTCCTCTGCCTGATCACAGGAACAACATATTTCATTTCATACAAGACACGTAACATTTCAGAAGCTTTCCTCTCGGGTTCAAGATCAGGAGGGGACCAACTGGCTTGAGGACAGTTCATGTGGAGAAAACCTAAAGGCCTCCAGACACAATGATAATGGTAATGGCAGGTAAAATGACATGGAGGTGACTGTTCAGGCACCACATTGAGTGCCACACCGGGTGGCCTCGCTCCGTCTCACAACAACCTGAAAGTTAGTGCCAGAGAGGTGAGGGGACCTGCCCGAGGCTGCCTGGCCTAGCGAGTGACAGAGCTGGGCCACCCAGAGCCGTCTGCCACCAAGGCCCAGCCCTGAGATAAAAAATCAGATAACAGTGGGAGGAAGGACACCTCAAATGACCCAAAACAACAACAGCTGTGGTATCACAGCCTAAAAAGTGCTTTCTGATACTTGGCCTCATACACAGTTGGGGAAACTGAGGCTCAGAGAAGCAAAGGACCTGACCCAGTTGGCAGAGCTAGGAAGCAGTGGAGTCGGGACCCTCAGTCATTCTCATGTTGGTTACACCCACCACTAGGCTCTCCGTGAGGATGCAGAGTACCCAGACCCTGGCAGTCATTCCCCCCAAACTGCACAATGCACAGGTCCCCGGGAGTACTCCAGAGGCACCTGGAACCCCTCGGAGAATCCCATGGAGGCAGCAGGAGGGGGAGGGACCCAGAAGTCCATCCCGGAGGAACTGGGAATGCAGAGCCCGGAAAGGACACGGCTGTCATCTGGGGAGGGCTGGGAGGCAGCCCAGAGATGGGTTTAAGGGTACAGACACTGAGCCAGGCTGGGGCCTGGGATCAAATCCCACTCACCAGCTGGGTGGCCGTGGGCAAGCGCGCCTCCGTATGCTCATTAATAAAGTGGGGATGATACTAGCGTCTGCCTTGTGGGATGGCGTAAGGATTGAATGCGTGATGCGTGCACGACACTTAGAACACCACCAGGCGTCTAATCTAACAGGTGCGCCGTCAGAGCTGGAAATGATCGCTGTCACTGTCGCTTTCATTACAACGCAGCATGGTGGGTACACAGAGCCACAAGTTCGAATCCCCAGCCCTCCTATCCAGCCGCTCTACCACACGGAGTGAGTGGCTCCACCTCTTTGTGGACAGGGTGAATAGCGTCTAACTCACAAGTTACTGAGAGAAATAACTAAGCCTATTCGCTTATCCTACAAATGTATATCGAGAGCCTCCCGGCTGCCGGTCAAAGCACCCCACATCGTTCCAGGCAGGCGTCATTATCACACGACCCATATTCTCCATGAGGACAGTGGGGAGACTGGTGGGTGGACGTTACAGGGAATCAGATTTTTCTAATAGCTGTCCGACAGAGGATGAGCAGGGAAGCGTGGTAGTGAGCTCCCCGTCCCTGAACCTTTCAAGCATAGGCTGGCGTTATCCATAGCAGAGATTCCTGCACTGATTGACTCCTGGGCTTTGAGGAACCAAATCAGACAGAAAGGATGGGCTTCCTCCAGGTGTGGGAGGAAGAGCCCCAGCTCCACGGCCTCATCCCTTCCTCCAGAGCTCACCCCTCTCCTAGCCCTGCAGGGGGAGACGGGAGCCTCCATCCACCCTGAAAGAGAAGCTGTCACAGCGCCCCCTTGAGGGGAGATGCCTCCATTGCTGTGGCCCAGGGGCTTCCCACCGTCCCTCTTCTCTGCTCAGAGCCCAGGATTCCTGCAGCCCCTGGAGAGGGCTGGGGTTTCTCCTCCAGACTCCCACCTCCCACTGCTCACTCCACTAGGAGTTATGATCTCTCACATTCTGGAAGCTCCCAACATCACTCCCCTCCCATGAGACCAGCAAGCTGGAGGCACTGCCGTATTTCATAGGTGAAGAAACCAAGGCCTAGAGAGGATGAGCCACTCACCCCAAATCACCCAAACAGTGAATGTCAGAGCGAAGACTGAAGACTCCTAGCTCTGTGCCCTTCAGCCATGAGAGTAGAAGAGGAGGGGGAGCCCTCGCTGGCTGGGAGGGTGCCTCTGTGCTATGAGGAGGGCTTTCCTCTCCAGTTTTCTAAGGTTGCCATCAAGCCATGGCTTGGATGCCTCTAGTGGCGGGGTGCTCACTACCTCATGAGGAACACTGTCCCTTTCTTGCACAGTCCTGATTGGTAGAAGGCCTTCTTGACCATCTGGTCTCTGCCTTCAAGGTGCTTCTGTCTCTGTGCTCTCATCTCCTAGGGATGCAGACAGTTTACAGGTTGGGAAATACCCAAGGGCCTTTCTCTAGTTTGAACAAAGGCACTATGTGAGAGAGCTGGGGCCCTGGCCCATCACGCCTCTGTTACATAGGCCACGGTTTTGTGATTTCGTGACCCACCTGTCTCCCCCCCAACACACACACACACACACACACTGGGCAGCAGGTACGTTGAGGGCAGATACTGGATCCTATTCACCTCGGTATCAGAACACCTGGCAGACACCAGAGTTGTCAATTCAAAGTGTGGTTCCTTGTACCTTCTCCATTGCTTCTGCCTCTCCGCCTGGAGCCCCCAGAACACATCCTGTTTCTCTCCCCAGGGGAGAGGATTAAGGTTTGAAGATGGGGCCCATCAGAGCAGGAGAGCCAGCTCCCAGGCCACATCCAGGGATGCTACCTTCCCAGGGGCCCTCCAGGTGCCAAGGTGACCCACCATTACCTTCATGTAGGCGTTGAGGGCAGGTATCCGCATCTCCGCAATCTCCTGTTTCACACCCATGTAGACTTTGGCTGTGGAAATGCAAAGAGCTGTCCTGGGAACCTGGCCCAAGACTGTGGTCTCTGGGCTCCAAGCCACCCACCCAGGCCAGGAATCCTCCTCACTGGCTCGGCCGTGTTGAAGGGGCCTCCCCAACTTTCAGCTTGCATTCTCTGGGTTTACTGTCACCAGCTGATATTTTCCTTGTTTTGCTTATTTATTGCCTGTACCTACACGTGCGTGTGCACACACACACACACACACACACACACACACACACACACACACACGCACTTATGATTCTTGGCTCCAAGAAAGGAGGAGATTTGCTTTGCCCACAGCTGAATCCCATCACCTAGGATGGGGGTCCTCAACCCCGGCTGCACATTTAAGTCACCCAGGGAGCATTTAAAAATCTCATTATGTAGGACTTGCCCCAGAATTATTAAGTCAGAATCTCTGGGGGTGGGACTTGGGCATCAGAATTCTCTAAATCTCAAGGTACTTATAATATGCCCCCCAAGGTCTAGAATAGTGCCCCCCACCAATCAATATTTGTTGAGTAGATGAATGAATCATTCCTCAAAAGCAAGGCAGCGTGTTTAGGGAGAAAGGGAAAGAGATGATGGCTGACCCAAGACAAATGTCCTCTCCAGGGGCCTTAGGTCGGGGGGGGGGGTGCCTGGCAGAACCATCCCCCGAGAACCCCCAGCAGAAGGCAAACAAATGTCTGGCTCTGTTGCCTGTGAGCTGGGCAAGGGCTGGTGTCCAGCAGGAGGGCAACATCTGAGGTCTGGGGTAGAGAGGCCTTTGGGACTTAGCAGCTACAAGAGAGCAGTTAATCAGAGGTCAGATTACCTGGTTGCAGGGGAGGGTGTTGGGAGGGAGAAGAAAGCAGGGGATGGTGCTGCAGAGAACGCCTAAGAACCTTCCCAGGAGCATCAGAGAGGGTATATTCTGTAAGGAGCTGGAGGAGCGGCTGGTGAGGTAGGAAGAGACCTGGGAGGAGGTCAGGGAGAGCTTCCCAGAGGAAGAATCGGGACAGTGAAGGTGAGGCCAGGATATGCCCACGGAAGTCCGACTTAACAGGTCACGGGCCACCATCCCAAGGGGAATTCAGTGGGGCAGTGAGAGCAGAAACCAAGCCGGTGGATGAGCAGGGAAGGGAGGGGAAAAGGGGGACAGTGAGTGACTCCTGAGGGCCGTTGGGGTTCCAGGGGGCTTAGGGCCGGAAAGCCTCCTCGTGGCACAGGCTTGTCTAAAGACAGGAGGACGGAGGTTATGGGAGAGCCTGGCAGAGTCCATAAATAAGGAAAAGGCAAGCGTATAAGGAGACCACAAGGTTTCTGGGGAAAGCTGCCGAGGAGGGAGGGGCCGAGCTCCCTGGAGCCTGATGGGGAGGCGGGCTCAGAACAGGAGGGTCCCCCATCCCCTGCAGCCCAGAGACAGGGAAGGGGCAGGTGTGAGTGGAAGTGGCTCCGAAGGAGGAGAAGAGAAGCCAGGAGCCCCTGGGGGACAGCTTCAGCTCCTCTGGGACCTCTGCCGGGACAGAGAGAAAGCAAGAGCAAGAAGGAGGCAGAGTGTGGAGCCTGAAGAAGGAAAGGTCAGGAAGTGTCTCCGCTGTTTGTGGGAAGGGTGCTTGTATGCGGCCTGCAGGGTGTGGGGTGCACCCCGAGACCACCCCACGGACCCGGCACCCCAACACTCCTGCAGGGCTCCAGAGGTCAGGCGCCAAGCAGCTAGAGATTTGGGCCTCTCCGAGGTGCCTGTGTGGACTGAGCTGGGGAGAGAGGCCAGGAGGCAAGGGGTGAGCGGACTGCCCAGAAGCAAAGATGGGGTGCCCACAGTGTCCCGGCGGAGGAGAGTAGGAGGGGGAGCCCCCGGGGAACTGCGGGAGCTGGGCGGCAGTCAGAGGGCCACTGTCAGACAGGGCTGCAGGGGGCGCTGAAGGTGAGTCCGTGCGATACCCAAGGGATGGATGGCTGCAGCAGGGTGGGCAGGAGGTCAAGGGCGACGAGGCTGGAGGTGGCAGGCTGCGACTGCCAGGAGGGGCCACGGACGGAATGGTTGGCATGGAGGCAAACCCAGAGTAAGCCCCAGGGGTGGCAGAGCTGGAAGCAGAGGCCGAGGGCTCTGTCGTGTGGCAGGACGCCCGGCTCCCTGGGCCGCGGGACTGGGACGGCCGCCTACCTGGAAGCACAGGCAGGTTGCAGGTGAATGGGCTGGTCTTGTTCTCCGGCCCAAACCGCTCCTCCAGCTTGCTCTGCAAGGCATAGAACTGGCGGTAGCGGCGGTAGATGAGGTACTTGGATCCCCCTTTAGTCTTCACCTCGATGACAAAAACCTAGGGAGGACACAGGCCAGGGTGTAGGGAGGCTGGGGGCAGAGGAGGGTGGGGGTTTGAAGGTCCTAGAAGTAGAGCAGTGTTTCTCAACCTCGCTAGTCCACGGGGGACCAGCTACTTCTTGGGGGGCTGCCCTGTGCGATGGGCAGTGCCGAGCAGCATCCCTGGGCTCCGTCCCCCAGAGGCCAGCAGCACCCCCGGCCCCAAGCTGGAGTCATCAAAAATGTCTCAAGATATTTACTACAAAATCGCCCTGTCAGGAACTTAAGGGGATGAGAGAGTTGGAGGTTCAGAGGTCAGAAGCTGAAGGTCAGGGGGCTGTCTTACAAAATAGCTGGTGAAGCCCCTCTTCTCCTCGATGTCCGCAATGTTGGCGGAGACCGCAATGTCGTCGGGAAGCTGCTCAAAGTCACTGAGGGAGACGGGAGGGAAAGGAGCCTGGTTACCACCTGATGGGCTCGCTGGGCCAAAGTAGGCAGAAGTGACCCAAGAGTGTGTCTGGCATTCCTCGGTCAACACCGCTTCCGGAGCCAGGCTGGGGCACGGACCGGACACTTGGAGACAGGGCCGTACATCAGCAGCCATATTACGGGCGAGCGAATCACTCTGTGGCTGCGTTATTCATCCAGTAGTGGCGCATCAAGTAACATCCATCATGTCAGACCCTGGCGAGGCCCTGGGTCATACAGGGAGAAACAAAGTCAACGCATGTCCCACAGAGAGAATAGTTCATCATGCCCAGGCTGAGAAAGTCCTCATAGAGGAGGATGTGGTGTTTGAGCCGGGTCTGGAAGGTCAAACAGAAGGTCAAAGGGGAATCCACCAAGTAGGCGGGGGGGGGGGGGGGGGGTCTTCCAGGCAGTGGGAACAGCATATGCTAAGGTTTCAAGGCGCGAGGAGTGGGCTCGGGTCTAGTGTGACTGGAGTTAGCTGTGATCGGAGACTGAACAGACAGGTGAGGCCAGGTTGAGGAGGGTGTCCAGTGCTGAGCTAAGTAACTCCTGTAGGCAACAGGGAGCCATACAAGGCTTCAGAAGAGAGTAAAAACAGTACGATCCCGGCCTACAGTGGCCAACTCAGGCAGCTGTGTGCAGAGGAAAGGGAGGGCAGAGACGGAAGGGACAGATCAGCACTTCGAGGCCCTGGAGCGGTACAGCTGAGAGATGGTGGGGGCCCGAGCCAGACACAGAGACACAACCCTTGGTGGACACTGTTTCATTGTTGTGTCCTCTGCTTCTTCCTGCTAATCGAGCTCCATTTTTTTTTTTTAGGGTGGCAGTGTGCCTAGCCTCAAGGTGATAGGCCATGATTGGTCTGACCCAAACCTAATAATCTCATTCCTATTTCCCAGCCTCCCCTGCAGCTAGGACCAGCCGTGTGATCAGTTCTGACCAATGAGACCTAAGAGGAAATCTGCACTGGGACCTCTCCAGGAGTGTTTGCTTTCCTGATCCAGAGGGAGGGGCAGGCCAGCATGGGTTTCCTCACCTTCCCCCTTCTGCCTACCTTGGAAGCAGGGGTGCCGTATGGACCCACAGCAGCCACATTGCCTCCATGAGGCCAAGACAGGAGGAGGACTAAAGGAATCTCTGGGACTCTGGTCCTGAGGTCACTGAGCTGCAGAAGCAGCCGTGGCCTACCTCTGGACGTCTTGTCACGTGAACAAATAAGTCCCTGTTTGTTTAAGCTCCCACGAGTTCCTCGGTGCCCTGCCGACTTACACATTTCCAGCAGACACACCACCATCTGTGAGTCATTCCTGACCGATGGCCAGCAGGGTTTGGGGACTGTTTGGATTTGGAGGTGAGAGAAAGGGCAGTGTCAAGAGTGACACCTACATATCACCCATCTCCTGCCCAGGATGGCTGGGAGGGGGGGAGTGCCGATGGACCGAGTTTCAAGCACACTAATGTGAGGCCCTTGGGCCCCCCGGTCGAGGTCTGGCAAGAACTCTTGTGGCTCTGGCGCTCAGTGGGGGCGGTTGGGGATGGGGGTGGGGGTGGATCTCTGCTGGAGTTGGGGAGGTACCATGTGCCCGTGACCGGTGGTAAAGGCCCCCTCCCCCGGGAAGAGCAATCTGTGAGCAGAGGGGGCAGACAGCCAAGGGGACAGAGAAAGAGTAGCCAGGGGTCGCCGAGTCCTGAGCCACTGGGAGACCGGGTGGGAGTGGGGGCGGGGCTGCCACATCCGCAAGCTGGCCAGGCCCTCGGGGAGATCGGTTTCCCAGTCTGTACACCCAGTCCCAGCTGCTGCGGGTCCCCACGTGGCCTGGGCTGCGTGGGACCTCCGGCTACCTCAGGACACTGGCGGCTGCCACGGTGGGGGCGGGGGGGGCCTCAGGGTGGCAATGGGCAGGCAGAGGAAATCCCCACCACTTCCCAAGCAACTTTGTGGCCACTGGCAGCCTCCCCCCTCACTTTCCACACAGGGCCCCATGGCAACACCCTTGGGAGAAGCTTCCTCCTCCACTTCTCCCCAGAGGCTGTGCATCTCATGGTTATTTCATCTGCAGTGGGATGGGGGTGGGGGCGGACAGGAAGGAAGGAACCAGAGCATAGAAATGGCCCTGGGCAGGGACTCAGCCAGGTTGGGTCATAACTACATTTAACCGTTCCCTGAATGTGCGCTATGCGCCAGATGCTCTTCTGGTACCTTTTTACAGACAGGGAAACTGAGGCACAGGGCGGTTACAGAACCTGCCCAAGTAAATCAAGAAGCTGGGATTTGAGCCTAAGCAGAATTTTGTTCCCAAACACCGCCACACTGCTCCTAGTTTGCTGTCCCAACAGCTCACTGCACACACATAGACAAATCCCAGCCCCCTGCCTCTGTTCCCCCACCTGAGGTAATAATAATAATAATAAGAGCAAACCCTTGTTAGCACGGAGTGTAGCTCCCATATTGTTCTAAGCACATTTGGACATGGCCTCTGCCCTCCTGGGTCTCATGGCTGAGTGAAGAAGTTTGACACTAAACAAATAACAACATCGTTTCAATGGTCAGGGAGGCTGTGAAGGAAAAGCACATGGTGTTTTGAGCCATCCTAGAGCCTGGCCATTATTATAATCCCCCCACCACCACCACCCCACCGAGGACTAGTAGTGCAGTGGGCAGGAGAGTTTGGCAAGCAGGCACTTCGAAGAGGGGGCTTACGTCCATCAGAGAGAAAAGCAGGGTGCTATGCATGTCCAAGGTTCATGGCTCACTCACACGGAGGGTGGTCAGGGAGGGCTTCCTGGAAGAAGGGGGGCTGGGTCAGCAGGAGAAGCAAAGAGGAGTTGGCCACAGGACGACAGGCAAGGGAAACTGAGTGCAAAGGCTCTAGCCGTGCCAGAGGGGGCAAGTGCAAGGAACTTTGGGGCGGGGGCTGTCTGAGCACAGCCAGAACACAGAACGAGGGGTGGAAAGTAATCTGAGACACTGGCAGGCCCATCACAGAGGCCCTGAGCCTTGCCCTGAGGTGCTGGGCGAGGGAGGCTTTCGCTGGGATGGCATGGGTCAGGAGGTCTCATCCATACCAAGTCCAGCCCCCGATTCCCCACAAAAGCCGGGACCCTGTCCACTGCTGCACTCCCAAGGCCCAGAGCAGTACCCGACACATAGTGGGTGCTCCATGCGGGGCCACCCCATGTGTCTTAGCAAGTCCTCTGGTGGTCAGCATGGGAACGGCCTGGCTGCCTGCTGGGGGCTGAGGCAGGAAGCTGCTACACCAGGGCGGAGGCAGGGGTGCAGCAAACCCGACTGGAAATCCCCCCAGAAGAGCCACTGCCCTGGAGATCTCAGCCAGGACCCCTCAGAGCTGAAGTCAACTCGGGGCCTTCTGGGGCCGGGCTGCTCTGGGTTCCTACGCGCCCATGTTATTCACGCAAAGTCCACTGTGGAGCCTGGATGGGAGGGGCTGACCGAGGCCTGGAAAGGCCCTCAGGTGGCAGCGAGGCCAGGTTTCGTGGCTCCTGCAGACAGTAGGTGCTCAAAACATGTTTGTTGGAACCAAACTCACCACCCCAAGGCAGTCCTTTCGAACTTTGGGTGTCTGGGGCCTGGGGTCTTAGAAAATCCTGCTGGACCCTCACCCCCATTTTCTGTCCTCTGCTCTGGCTTCAAGCAGAGCACATCCAGGGCACCTGAGGGGCAGGGAGCCCAGTGACCCCAAGACCTGGCTCCATGGCCCCATGAAGGGAGGCAGGAGGGAGCCCCTTCCTCCTCCTCCGAGGGGCAAAAGAGTGGCTGAGAAGAAGCAGGGAGTGGGAGGGAGGGAGCACACCGTCGGGGACAGGGGGTGGCTCTTGGTGGGTGTCCTGGCTTCTGACATTCCCTGACAAACAGGAAGTGCCACGAGCCTCACATGGCAGCCACTTCCTGTGTGTTCGTGCATTCGGCTCAGTGTCCAGTGAGAACCTGTGGGGAAGAGAACCTGGTGGGGCAGCCCCAGCCCCTGCACCGCCCTCCGGCTCACCAAGGCCCTTCTTGACTAGCTGCCCCCCCGACCTTCAGCCTTTGGCAATTCCACCTCCAGCCCCCAGACTCCACTGTGGACCCTTTGCTGCCAACTTTGACCTAAACCAGCCTGACCCATCTGACAGTGGGCACGCTCTCTTTCTGATGTCACCGGCTCTTCCAACCCAGGGCAGGAGCCAAGCCCTGTGTCCTCAGGTCCCCTACAGCTCAGGGCGCAGTCTTGCTGAGAGATAGGCCCTGGTGAGGCTGTGCTCCAGGTGACCCTGAGGAAGGACTTTATCCTCCTTGGTCCTCATTTTTTTCATCGGTACCACGCCAGGATTGGACTAGAAGGAGCCACGGACATTCTCCAGTTCAAAGATCCATTCACCGATTCACTCATCCGGCAGCATTTCCAGAGCATTTAGTCCATGCTGGTGTTACTCTACGTACTGGGGGTACAGCAGTGATGGGGGGACAAATACCCTCATGGGGCCTGCTGATGGGAGAGCCAGTGATACAGAAAACAAACGAGCCAGCATAGAATATTATGCAAGTGGTCTAAGGACTCTGCAGGAAAGGGAAACAGGGCGAGCCGTCAGAGAGCAACGTAGGGACCGTGAGGGAAGACTTTTGACATTTGAGCCAGGCCCAGATAAAGAGGAAGAAGCCAGATCCTGTGATTCTGTTTGAACAGAAGATGGAAAGCCATCTTCCAGCCTGGGACCCAGGACACCTGTGCAGACTCACACCCACTCCCGTGTGACCCTGGGACAGTCACTTCCCCTCTCTGAGCCTCCGTGCCTTCATCTGTGCCTGAGGGAAGTGAGCCACGACTGGAGGCTTCCTTGAAACACTTCTGAGAATCGGCATTTCTGAACATTCAGGTTCTGACTCAGCTCCAGCCTCTTAGCTTTTGTGACCTCGATAAGGGGCTGTAGGAGGGTGGGCCTCTGTCCCCCAAGGTCGTCCGGGAACAGGGCAGAGGCCCAGGGAGGGCACTGCCCCCACACTCACCTCTCGGCCCGCAGCTGCTGGGCCAAGGCCATGGTCGTCAGTGCTCCCGGGGAGAGGATGACAAGAATCTCACCTGGCCAGGCCCCGAGGCCGAGTTCACCTCTCACTCACCACTAGCCACCCTGCGTCTCTGCTGTGGTCCCAGGAGTCCCCAAGAGCCACCCCTGGGGAGGCCCCACCCCTCCCTCTCTCATTTAGAAGAGGCTCCTCCTCTGGGCTCTCTAGGTCTAGCCCTGGCCCCACACTTCCTCTTCCCCACCTCCCAGCTGCACTGCAATTGGGGAAGTGCCCACGCTTGGATGCTGGGTTTGCAGGAATCCACTGACTCGGGGGCTTTGAGGACTTCCTCGATGTGCTTTCTTGGAGCTGGGCTGCCGTTGGGCATCAGAGAGCTCCATTCCATCAGAGACAGGGTCCCTGTGCTGGCTCAGCCACCAAGGGGCCTCATGAACTTGGAGAGTCTCTTTTCATCCTCTGGCTCATCACTCCCAACCCTCTCACTCTCACTGCCAAGCCTTTGCCCAAACTATTCCCTAGGCCTGGAGTGCTGGCTTCCACCTTGCCTGCCATCCCTCAGGCTCTGGGCAAATGCCACCTCCTCCAGGAAGCCTCCCTGGTTTCCCCAACAGAATTAGCACTCAGTTGCCTCTGCCGTATAGAGTGTGAATGTTGGTTTATGCTTCTGTCTTCCCCTTCCCCAGCAGCTCTGGGCTATACTCTCCTCATTCCTAGATCCCCAGGCCTGGCACAGCCAGCCGGTCCTTGCTGGATCTGCCAACCACAGTGAACTTTATGTTACAAACCTGATCACACCTTTTCCTGCTTAAACTCTTCAACTGCTTCGCCTTGCACTTAAGGAGAAAGTGCAAACTCCTGGTCCTGCCTGCCTCCAGTACTCAGGGGATGCTTCTGGCTGGTGATTCCATGGGTCCCCTCCCCGGTATGGCTACTGGATTCTGAAGGGAGCTCTCTGAGAAGTCCACAGCCACACCCAGTAACCCCCAACCCACCACACACACACTCACACTCTCTCATCCACACTCAACGCTCACTCATGCATTGCAGATGCAAAGCAGAAGAACAGCAGAGAGAGAGTAGAGATGAGAAACAGCCATGCTTTGCCATCCATGGGCATCACAGGATGGGGCCTTCTGACTCCATCTGTCCCGAACCCATGCCATAGCAGTGCCCCTAGGACTGGGACAAGGGTCTGGGGGGACAGAGCTGGCTGCGTGCAGGCCAGAGCCAGGGTCTCCTACAACAGTCCCTTGATTACCTCCCAGACGGAGGGAATGGGGACAGGAGCATTCTCAGGATCCTGAGGGCTATCTGGCTATAAGAATGGATGGCAACTGGCAACCTCAAGCCCTTCCTCTGAACCTCATCCCTGCTCCAGCCAGCCACCCCATGGCACCCTCTGCCCCAAATAGAGTTCAGGGTGAAGCCAGAGTCCCCAGGAGGGAACATGCTCCGGGCCCAGCTCCACATTCCTGACTCAGTGAGGATCTCCCTCTCTTCACCAGGCCAAGGCCCCTTCTGAAACCAAGATCCTTTATGTGCTCCTTGAAAAATGAGAGGCAATCAATGACTATTCACTGAGCAAAGCATCTGGAAGACAGAGATAAGACGGCAGGGTAAACACAAGCTGAAATTCCCCCAACCTACTCCAGACATACGAAAAAGGCCGGATAATACATTCTTTAGTACTTTAAACACATAGAGCCTAGCTCACAAGCAAGAAAGTGTAATATTCCGGTTCTAACAGAGGGAGAACCTAGACCAGAGAGAGGGGCTGGTGCCTCACACTCCACGGGAAAACTAAGGGTGGAGATGGGTTATTGGGGCTGAGATTTGTAATGCCTAATCTGGGACTGGGCCTGGGCTACGTGTCCTGCCATTGCCAAGAAGTCAAATCTGAGTTCCCAGTGTGAGGCCAGGCGTCAGAACTGATTAGAAGACCAGCCTTTCTCAGCTATCAGCCTGGGATCACAGCAGGAATGGAGATACTCTCCCAGGCCAGGAGTAGAACAAAGGGTACGTACACCAGATCAGAGTCTCAAGCCTGAAACATGCACTAGCGCGAGGCCCAGATCCAAGCTACCCACACGGTGCGGAAATCCCAAGCTGAGGCATTACATCAAAACAGTTTGGAATCCATGAGTCTATAGGAGCAACAACAAAACTGCCCTGTGAGTTCAGAAGTCGAAGTTAAAAATTGTGTAAAGAACACCTACACTCTGAAAGACAGCTGACAGACTCAACATACGGAAGAGTTCACACCCGGAGAACTAGAGATAATATAACTAATGACTCCAACCCAGTCACTGGTGTCTCAGGGCTCCTGGTCTACAGTGTAAAGCAATGAAACGCAGAGTCAAAGGACAGGGTGAAGTGACAGACATGGCAGATGTCTGTAAGCACCAAGAGCTGCAAGCACCCAGCCGTGGCCGGGGTCAATGCAGCCCTAGAGTTGGTCAGGAAAGACAGGAAGTGACAATCTTAGCCAGGAAGTGTGACACAGCACTGTCATGTGATTGTATCATCATAGGTGTATGGTTGGCAACACATACAGTTGCACATAAATGTGGATATAAACACATACAACTCTGTGTGGGGACGTGTGAGTGTGTTTAAGTTGCATCCACGCAAGAGCACACAGCATAGTGCACAGCAGTGAGACTGTGAGTATGAGAGGCCCCGTTTACGTGCTGGGATCTAAGTGGGCATGAACACGAATGCATTTATAACATACAAACTCGGGCGACCAGTATGTCCTTTTTGATCCTTTCTTTACCCACCGTAAAACAGGCTTACTGAATGGGGTGGTATTGGGAATTAATGGGAAAAATGTATGAAAAGTGCCTAGACACATGGGAATTTCTTCTTCTTGTTCATAGTTTTCAGTGTGTGTGTGTTTCAGGGACAACAAGCCCTCAAGTTCACCTTCCCAGATTTCTCAAGGTCTTGCCTTCCCATCCCCCACTCCCTCCCCCCCACCCCCCAAGAAGCCTCCTGTGTGTGGCCCTGACTCAGCCCCCAGGCAGCCATCCCTGCCTCCGCAGTGGGGGGGAGGGGTGCGGGGATGGGAATATTGTCCAGGGAAGGGCCCCAGGGCCTGTGGGGGGCCAGCTCTTCCCCCCCCTGCCCGTGGTTCTGCTGAATATGGGTATTTCTCTAGCTCCTCATACACAGAACACTGCTGCTAATTTTATGTCCGAGCTCTGATACGGTGTAATTTGAGACCAGACACTCTGTCAGCAGTAGGCACCCGTCCTGCTGCGGCTGCAGGGGTGGAGAACGAGGCAGAAGACTAGCCAGGAAGAGGAGCCAAGCTCTTCACACATTTCATTAAGCTAGTGTTTATCGAGCCTTTCTGGGGAGGTACAAAGAAATGCCTGGAGTGACCTCTGGCGTATCAAGAGCTGACTTCTGATAACCTCCTCGGGCCACGGCTTGGGAGTAAACAAGAGTCATGGAACAGTGGGATGGGTAGCTCCCCCGCCCAGGCACTGGAGCTCAGATATTTTATTCCCAGAAGGAAGCACCTCTGGCCTTCCCTTCCCCAGGTTACTTTGAGAGCATACCCAAATCTAATAACCCGGAGATTCGAATCTGGAGGAAAATCGCTGGGGGAGGGGGGGGTCGCGGGGGAGGGGTTGGAAGCAAATGACAGTTAAGTGACAGTCTGACAGTGACAAGGAGGATGGAAGGCCGAAAGAAAGCAGGTGCAAAAAGTCAACAACAAAGGGCAGGGGCCGCTCCGAGAAGGGGCATCGCTGCATTACGGACCGCAATTCTTATGTCTTGTTCATAGCGACATCTCCAAGGCAGGGTTCCATATGCTCAGGCCACACCCGAGGGATTCCCAGAGGACTGAATGGGATTGAGGCCTGGCTCTAAAACTCACAACATGCACAGCACTCTTCAACCCTGACTGATTCGGGTGCCGGCGTATCTGAGCTAAAGCGCGGCGCTCGGTTTAAAGATGAGGAACACGGCCTCGGCCTCCGAGGAGCCGGTGGTCCCGAGAGCTCCAGCCCCGGGAAATAGGGCACAGTGGCAGGCGGGGGCTGGGGAGGAGGCAGGACCAGGCGATGATGCCCCAGGAGCTCCTTAGGGGAGCTCAGCAAATGCCTGCTGCCTGAGTCATCAGTTCTCCTAGGGAAGAGAAGGAAAATCCCAGATTAGGCTGAGCAAGATTCCTGGCGATCCCTCACGCACTGAATTCCCCAATCTTGACCCACATGTGTCTCTCCTTGTAATTTATGAGGGGAGCTTCACTGGACCTCCTCCCTGATCCATAAATAGCCACCCCTGGCAATCCCAAGGGAGTGGTATTTGGAGACAGAGGGTGTGGAGGAAGCCAATCGGACAGCAAGCTCCCTGAAGGCAGAAGGCTCTGCCTTCTCTTTGGCGCCCTGGCTTGCAGCAGAGCTGGGTGCGGAACCCAGATGCCCTGACTCTGGCATGTGGCTGACTGGAAGTTCATTTTTCTTGTTCATTTTTCTAAGTGGAGATGGTAATATTTGCTTCCTGGGGTTACTGCATTGCTCATTGTTTCAAAATGTAGCGAGGACCCACTACGTGCCAGACACCCAGCGTGTGCCGGGCTCCAGATAAAAGCAATTGTCCTTGGGATGCATACTTTCTGGAGGCGGGTTAAACAGGATGATGAATGCCAAGGGCTTAGTACAACACCCACACGCGGAAGGTGGTCAGTAAATTACAAATGTTAATGTTGTTGTTATTGAGAATAATTTTCTTGGTATGGATTGGACCCCTCCTGATCTATCTCCCCATGCGCACTTTGATCCTCTGTGTCTTAAAACTGACCACATTAGATTCTAATTTTTCCCCACATTCCTCTAACCCACTCCCGCCGCACTTGTCTCTGGAAACGGCTTAGCACTCAATCAATGTGTTGACGGAAACGACCACCAGGGGGCGCCGCAACTCAACATCCCGGTTCTCGCTCTGCAGCGCCACCTAGAGGAGAAATGTCCTGAGCCGCAGTAGAAGGAACAGCCCCACTAGAGGGTCAAATTGTGAGCTAGCCCCGGAGGAGCCCTGCGTGCTGGATCCCACTGTCCTCCCCAGAAGGGCCCGTCGGTCCGAATCTGAGCAGGGCTCGCGAGAAGATGCCCCCAGAGGCTAAGGACCCTGAACCTCCTCTCCCACTGATCCGAAATAGGCACCGAGATGCCCTGAGTTTACGGTTTCACAGCCCCTCCACCATAAAATTGCAGGAGTATATGAGTTAGCACTTGTAAAATCTTGGAACAGTGCCTGCCCCAAAGTTCAGCTCAGTACATGTCGGCTCCGGTTATTGCCACTTAATCCTCACACCTACCCCGATAAAATAGGTCCTATTTTTATCCCTGGTCTGGAGATGAGGAAACTGAGTCTCTACAGGATCAGGAGCCTGAAGCAAAGTGACTTAGTGAGTGAGTGGCAAGGTCAGATTTTGACCTCAAATCTGGATGACTCCAAAACACAGTAACTATGCTAGACCTGCCCCCATTCTTTCATTTATTCATTCCACAAGCATTCATTTAGCATCCACTCCGCACAGGTATAAAGGATACAGACAGGAATCTGGGACAGTTGCTGCCCTCAGTGTGCTCCCCCTGCTGTTGAAATACACACATAAACATGTAGGCATGCATACACACCGGCACACTCGCGGCGTGCAAACACACGCAGCTATAAACTCAGAGGCATGCATGTACACGCATGCCCACATATGCACACATGCACGCATGCCCACATATGCACACATGCACGCATACACACATGCATACAGAACAAAGTACAATTCCTGGAGAAGCCTGGAGATACAGAAGAATCCAGTTTCCCCGGTTCCATGCCCCCAGGGGGTCACAGACACAAATTTCTCCCGAGGCCTAGCCGGTGTCCTCACAAGTTCAGATGGAGCCAGGGTTGAAAGGCAAGGGGCGGGGGAACCCGTAGCTTAGCATCTGTCTCTCCACGGCATCATCTTCCGGCACAGAACTCCAAGGACTCCCAGAATTCTCAATTTGAACCTGGCCTTCCAGCTTTTCACGAACGTCTGCCTGAGAAGGTAGGATAGAACTTGTTTTAGTAGCAGTCGGTTGGCTTGATCTACAACTTCCTGTGTGTAGATACCCAGTGCCTGGGTCTCCGTTGGCACTATGGCTCCTATCCCTGCAAGTGTTGGGGTCAGTGAGCAGGACCGAGGGACAGTAATCCTCTGGAATTCATTCAAAGAGGAAAGAGAATCCATCACAGTGTTTAAATAAAGAGTGATGTAATCTGATCAACATTTTTTAAAGATCCCTTTGCCGTGTGGACGATAGCTCACGGGAGGTGGCACTGGATGTAAGTAGACTAAGCACCCCCTACTAACAGCTTTCTGATTCGATTTTTAAAAATCAGCTTTATCAAGTGTCGTTTGCATACGATAAAACTCACTGACTTAAAGCACACAGGTCAATGGGTCTTGACAATTATGTAACCAACCATGTCACAATATAGGTCATTTCCATGATCCCAAAAAGATCCCTCGTGCCCCTTGCCTCGGACCTCCCTACCCTGCCCGAGGCTCTGGCAACTACCGATCTGCTTCCTATTATTCTATTTTGTCATTTCTGAAATTTCATACAAATGGAATCAGAGTATGTGGTCTTTTGTGTCTGGCTTTTTTCACATAGTATCAGGCTACTGAAATTCATTGCTGTTGATGCATACATCAGTAATTTATTCTTTTGATGACCGAGTAGTAGTCTCTTATATGGATATACCATAGTTGCTTATCTTTTCACAAACTGATGGGCATTATGGCTGCTTCCAGTTTAGGGTTTTTAAAACAAAGCTATGACAGAGATTCAAGCATAAAGGCTCGTGTGGATGTGTGTCTCATTGCTCTTGGGTAAAGATCTAAGAGTAAGGTGCTGAATCCTATGGTATTTAACTTTAGAAGAAAACTGTTTTTCAAAGTGGTTGGACCCTTTTACATTCCCACCAGCCAGTGTATCAGGAAGCAGATGTGCCAAGGTTCCAGGTCCTCACTGCCTCAGATACTGTGGCTCCAGGTCTGTAAACACGGCGGGAAGGGGGGGCATCTAAATGTAGTCACAGCCTCTGGGCTGGTTATTAAACTGTCTCTCTGCTCCAGACCCACCCTTCTATGCTCAGCTCTCGGGAGCTGGTGTTGGGTGTCCAGACCACATTACTGCTTGGCAGACTGATTCCCATTCATTTCTGCCGATAGTAGCTCCTACCAGGAGACCAGAAGGATGCAGAGGAGGAAGGCATTTGCTCCCTTCTGTTTGCTCCCAGTACCCAACAACACTGCCCTGAAAGTCAGTTCTAGTTTTTTCCTGTCCCCAAGATGAGCCTCACCCCAGGCCTTCCTCAGAGGTCTGAAGTTCTGAGTCCCAGCTCCCTGAGGGCCCTTCTCCAAGCTTCTGAGGCACCAACACCAGCTGAGCAACCTCCCCTCCATCTGCTCCTCCTCCAAGCTTCTAGGTTGCAACAACCCCACTCTCTTCCTTCCGTTCCCACTGCCATAGGAAGCAGGTACTCTATCTGGTTACCTCAGTGTCCCCTTTTGCTTTTCAGTCCTCCAAGATCTGTACAACCCACCCCCTATATTAAGTTCTCACTGCTAAAATAATTTGCGCACTTTCTGTTTTCCCAACGCCCAGCCCGCCTGGTAGGACCCAAGTCCAGCTCCTCGCTAGGGCGTCCCAAGGGAAGCTCCTGCTTCCCATCAGGCAGGAGGAGCCCATGCTGGGAACAGAAGCACAGGCCCTCGGACAGCTCACTCAACCACTCTGACCGGCAGTTTTTTCCTCTACAAAAGGCACGCAGCTAGAGCCTGATATAATTGAGGGCTCAATAAGTATTTACAGAAGGAACTGGGAGAAGGAGGCATTTTATATTAGCTACTGACACCTGCTCAGTTGGCACGCATTGCAAATTTTATTCCTAGGGGGAATGCAAATTCTTACTCTTTCTTACTCTATGCTTTTCTTCTTCTTAACCAGAAACTGCTAAAATCCCCTAGAATTCATGCTTGCCGCCTTCCTTTGTTGAGAAAGTCCCGGAGTGGCAGTGGACTTGCAGGCGCCCAGCTAAATGTAACGTTTCCCAATCTACCTTGCAGCTACAGGTGACCGCGTGACCAAGGGCTGGCTGGTGGGATGCCGGGGCGGGGGGTGGTCTGTGGACACAACTTCCTGGCTGTGCCCTCAGAGAGAGAGGGTGTGTCCTCCATTCCCCTGTTCCCCTTCCTGCTGGCTGCAGAGGACAGTTAAACAACAAAGTAGAGGGTCTCTGACCCAACCCCAGATGGCTTACACTCCGACTGTTCATGAAAGAGAAAGAAATCTTTATTGGGTTCAAGCCACTGGTATTTTGACCTTGGTTACATCTGCTAAACGTGTGTCCTACCTGATACCCTAGAGCAGGGATTGGCAAACGTTTTCTCTAGGGAGCCGAACAGTGAATATTTTAAGCTTTGCGGGACATTGATCTCAGTCACAACTACTGGATTCTGCTTTTGTAGCCTGAAAGCAGCTGTAGCAATAAATCATTGAATAAAGTTCCAATAAAACTTTATTTATAAAAACGAGGCAGCAGATGTGGCCCTCAGCCCATAGTTTGCAGACCCTTGAACAAGAGTTAAGAGCCAAGAGTCTCCCAGGTAGCAGTTCACAGAGACTGTGGGTAGGAGGATCTGTGAAGAGCTCAGGCAGGTGACTCGTTGGCGGGGCGGAAGCTGAGCCCCCGCCCCAAGGTCACGTCCTCCCTGGGGGTCTCCATCTGCCTCTGGATGCGAATACGATGGCACTGCTTCTAAAACTCTGCCTCAGAAGAGGAGGGTCCCCCGGGCTGCAGTCGGCACAGCCTGGACTCATCAGAACTTGACTTCCCTGAAGGCACCAAACGGGGGGGGGGGGGGGGGGGGAGGAATAGAACCTGCAGAAAAACCACGGCTCCAGGCTGTCCCAAGTCTGCAAGAGGCTCTGTTTGAAAATCAGGGTTGCCTCCAGGGAGTAAGTACAAAGGAATGCCAAACGTCTCATAACCCCTCTCCCCTACCCCCCTCCTCCCCATCCTGCAGCTCCTGCACACACTCCCTCTAGCCCCAGCCCCGCCCGATGGCATGCCTCCCTCCTCCCTCCTGCCTCTCCTGGATCCCATAGATCCCTGGAGCCTCTCTCAGCGCATCTCAGTGCATTCTCCCTCTGTCCCCCCTGCGTCCATGATTCTATGGGCCTTCTTCAGCCTTCGGATTCTCTGCACCAGCTAAAATGCAAAGCTGGTCAATGGCTCTTTGAAGGCTGGGGGGCGGGGAGGGGTGGGTGGGGTGGCCTCTAGCTCTAGCTCTCTCTAACTATGGGTTGGGAGTTCCTACCCATAAGAGCTAGTCTTCTAGACTTTCCACCCCTTCCTGCTAAGGACTATGTACCATGAGCACCCGTGGATCAAGGACTACCACATTCATCTATGAATCTCCAGTGTCCAGAATGGGCCCGACCTGTGTGTGGGGTGTGGAGGAAGGGCGTGAAGAAGGGGGCAAAGCAGGTGGGGCGGGCTCACAGACTGCATCGCCTCCTCTGGGATCTGCCCTCCAGGTTCAGGGAAGAGCTGCCTCTGTCCCAGCCCACAATAAGCACTAATTGCCCAGCGTGCCCTGGAGCCCCGAACAGCACACCCAGGAACCAGAGAGCTTCGCAACAGGAGGTCCTGGAAATTCTGTAACTGCCCTTCATCCTCTCACCCTTTGGCAATCTGCTCCCACCCCCGAGCCCTGAGACCTCCCACCCTCTGCGCACCCCGCCCTCGCCCCGGGGCCCCTTCCCCAGCCCTGGCCTCCACCGATTGCTTCAGTTTCCCGGACCGGCTTGCTCCCCCAGTTCCGCCTCCACGTCTGGGGGCCGTTCCTGGGCTCCTCCTCCGTCTACTTCCTCAGTCCCCTCCCCACACACCCGTGCTCTCTCTGGCTGCGGGCTTCATCTACTCCTGTGCCCCCGTTACCAGCTGCTCCCCAGTGGTGCCCCAGGCCCGTGCGTCCAACTGCCTCCGGGCCCCCACCGCACACAGATGCCCCCCAGCTCTGCAGAGCACCCTTCCTCCTGCAACCTCTGTCTTCGCCATTCGCCCAAGTCAGAGACCTACAGGTCACGTGGCCTCCTCGTCCTCCCTCGCTGCTATGGCCAATCCCCAGGAACGTGTTTCACCTCCAAATGTCCCCCAAGTGCCCCCTCGCTCCATCCCTACAGCCTCCTGTCTTGCCCGCGCTGCTCCAGCAGCCACCCTACCCGAGCTTCCTGTCCCAGTTCAGCTCTGCAGTCTGTCTTCCCCGTTGGCTGCAGGAGGCCCTTCCTAGAAAGAACTAACCTATGCTTCCAGCCCTCTAGCTCTCCAGAGAACCAGTCCAGCTTGCTGTCATCCAAGCCAGGCTCCTGCCTGACTCTGGCCTCCTGTCCCTCCCCTCTTCCAGCTCGGGTCCGTGTTGCAGGTTGCCGGTGCCCCATGAGGCCCACATCTTCTCTGCTTGGCCAATTCCTGTTTCTCCCAAAAGACTATCTACCTCCCCTGGACAGGCGTCAGAGGATTGAAATGTGTTGTCTGCCTGGCACGCAGTAGGTGCTTAAGACGAGGAAGTTGGGGTTGTTATCGGGGGGGGGGGGCTCCTACAGCCCCGGGACCCAGCAATGATCCCTGAGTTGCTGCTTTAATGCAGGTCTTAGGGTGGGCTTCCCCCTCACAATGACATTTGATGCTCAGACCACTCAGACCAGTGTAGCAGCGAAGGGATGGGTCATTCTGTCCCCGTTTCACTTACTAGCAGGATCGAGACTTCCTCCAGCACCTTCACCCCGACTCTTCCCACAAGTCTCCTTCCTCTAGTAAGAGGAGGAAGAGGGGTCTTCTCTCCTCTGCGGCCTCCCTGAGACCAGCAGCGTCCCACGTGTGGCACGCCCCCCTCCCCTCACTCCCCTCGGACCACATTTACAGACTTTTAGGGAAGAGCGGAAGGTGGCAGGTGACCAGAAGGGCGAGGGGCTCTGCACACTCTTGCTGCAGGAAACCCCTCGCTACCTGTCTCTGTCTTTGGGCCCAAAGCATTGCCCGTTGTGTGACCCTTCCCTTACAACCCAGCAGCTCTGACTGCACCTGTTACTTCTGTTCCTCGACTTGTCAATGTCTGAATAAAAGGCGCAGGCTTTGGCTTGCGTTAAGGAAGAGGAGGACTGAAAAGCCCCCACCTTCTCTTTCCCACCCCAAGGGAACTACTGAAACCCTTCCATTATTCCCTCTAAATTCCTCTGTATTTCTATATAAAAAGCTTATATTGCTATTTTTGACTGATTGACTGTTAGACATGATGCCTCAGTTTCCTCTTATGGCAAATGAAGATTCGGTGTTCCTATTTTTGTTGCATTGTATTACATCTTTTTTTCCTCTTTGGAAGCTTTTGGAAACTTCTCTTTATCTGTGGTCTTCTGGGGTCACATGATGATGTGTGTTGTGTGGATTATTTTTCATTCATTTTACTATTTCTATGGTAGGCCTAACTCAATCTGGACACTCATGATCTTCAGTTTGGGGAAGTTTTCTTGGATTGTCTTCTTGATAATTTTCTCTGTTCTCTCTCTCTCTTTTTAAAAAATTTTCTAAGTCAGATGGTAGACCCCCTGGATTGCTTTTCTAGGCCTGTTCCTTCCCTTCATATCTTCCATCTTCATTTCTTCCTGTCATATCCTAGAAAATATTTCTGTGACATACTTTTCAAATCTGCTACTGAAATCCCTATTTTGGCTACCTTATATTAAATTTCCAAGACCTCTCTCTTGTTTTATGATTATTCAGTTGTCATAGCATCCTATTCTTGTTTATGGATTGTATCAGTCAGCTTTTGCTGTGTAACAAACAACCTCAGAAATCTCCAGTGGTGCACAACAATAGCATTTTTTTTTTTTTTTTTTTTTTTTGCTCATGCATCTGTGGCTTGACTGGAGTCATTCTGATCCAGATGATTCATTCTTGAGTCCAATCTAGAGGGACAGAGTTTCTTCCAGGCTCTTCTTTTATCTTTTTCGTTTGGTGTCTCTGTTTCACATCAGCAGCTTTCCTTATGTGTCTAATATTCTTGGGTTGTTCACGAACATTTAACACTAAATGTTAAATGTACTAAAAAGGCTGATCAGAAGCTCTGCAAGTGCAGGCGAGGGCTTATGGATTGACAGGTGTCCATTTCAGTGTTGGGACAGAAAAGAGCAATATTGTTGGGAACTCCTATTATGATAGCAGGCATGAGAATTTTTCTCGAGGAAATTCTCCAGTAACTTGTCTGGCAGCTGCCAGTCTCTGCTTAAGATGTAGGAAGAGGCTAGGGTGCCTTGGGAGTGGGAGGACCAGGAAGATGTTCTGGTCATTTGGGATGTGGACTTCCAATTAATACCCTGTTTTCAGGGGCACCTGGGTGGCTCAGTCAGTTAAGCATCTGCCTTTAGCTCAGGTCATGATCCCAGGGTCCTGGGATTGAGCCCTGCATCTGACTCCCTGCTCAGCAGGGAGCCTGCTTCTCCTTCTCCTCCCCCCTCATGCTTGCTCTTCTCACTCATGCCCTCTGTTGCTATCTTTGTCTCTCTCTCTCTCTCAGATAAATAAATAAATAAATAATCTTTAAAAAAAAAATACCCTGCTTTCAGCCCCATGTCTCGTTCCTGCCCTCTGTCATGCGGGCAACCTTGCTGTCCTGAGAGTTTCCTCTCTGCCATCTCCAGAGTGTAAACCTTCTGCAGGAGGCTCAAGGGTAAGCCCTTAGCCGCCAGCTCTCATCTCACACCATCAACCCCTCCACCGCTCCCCTTGCATCTGGACCTTGCTGGGGTTCTAGAGGCTCACTGTTTCCTTCTCCCCGTGTGCCCTCTGCCTGCTGAGTCTCTTCGGCCTTTCTACATACGGCACCATCATTCCAGACAAAGCCCCTCCCAAAAGTGTGTTGCAATCTCTCATCTCTTGATACCTCCTTTCTATTCCCTGTTTTTGTGGGATCATGCCTTTTCTATTTTTTCTCTATAATGTCAGCGAATGCTCAGAAGGGAGAAGACACCAACGACCTACCTTTTCTCTGCAGAGGGGTTTCTCGCTTTGTGTGTGTATAAACATCTTCCATCCAGACTCTGCCCAGGAGGCTGCCCCTTTTTAATGACCCCAAAATTAATCGAGGCATTTTCCTGAACTAGGAAGTCATCCGCTACCACCTCCTCCAGGAGTGAAGCATGACAGACATTCCATTTTTCTAAACGGCCATGTGCTTTTTAAAAAATTTTCTTTCCATTATGCCTCTCTTCCCAGATGAGGAACTTGTAGCTTGGATTGGAGAATTGCCCGGGGCCCAGTGTGCCACCTGATGGAGAGCACAGGCCATGAAGAACAGGAAG
Organism: Zalophus californianus; assembly: GCF_009762305.2. Taxonomy (NCBI): domain Eukaryota; kingdom Metazoa; phylum Chordata; class Mammalia; order Carnivora; family Otariidae; genus Zalophus; species Zalophus californianus. The sequence goes on from NC_045603.1 coordinate 11,308,653, forward strand.
ACACACAGCAGAGGGGTCTATCCTTTGGAGATAGTCATCCTGCCTGACCCATGGGCACACCCAGAGGCTGGTGCAATGTCACCCAGCTCCTGTCCGGTCCAAGAGCTCCATCCTTGCCACCTGAGGAGCAAGCAACACCCTTCACTTTTTGATGTGGTTACTAAACTCTTGTCTCAAAGGCTAATGCAATTTGCAAACCGATTTGGATGAAGGTCTTGGGTGTGAAATCATGATTTTCCATGCCACCCCCTGCTGTTTGCGTCGTGTGCGCCGGGAAAGGTAAGAAGAATGAGCTGAGAGCTCCCTGTCCTCATCCTGAGTGGGCAGCCCTGGGGTGAGGGACCTTTAAGCTAAAGAACCAGGCCAGATGGGTGTCCACAGTGCCATGTGGGGAGGGAGCCTTTCCAAGCCCTGTGGACAAATTCTGGAAAAAACGGGTCACCTGGACCCTGAGCAGGCTTCAAAATAAAAGCCTCCAAATAGTGATAGGCTGGGGGTGGGACAGGGCCAGGGGAAGCCAGGGAGAGGGAAGCAAACAGGGCCCAGGGATGGGGAAGGAGCTTTCTGGGGAAACAGGCACAGCTGTACCATTGCTAAAATATTGAGATGCTTCCAAACCAGTCTGCTAAAAAAGCACTGCTCCTCGGAGCCTGTGCCCCACCCCCACTACCCCCCTGGACCCCCTAAACCTCCTCACAATCCATCAACTAAAGGGTTAATGCCTGGTCCATCAGGAGGCCTGCAGGACCCTACTGGCAGACCAGACGACTGTGGTTACAGATTTTGAATATGACCCCTGGAAAAAATAATGCCATGAACTGACATGGATGTCACATAGGCTTACAGAGCACTCACTTTATGCACTATCCCACTGGCCCATTCATCAACCAGGGCTTACCGACCCCCTTGCTGCACACCAGGCCCTGTGCTAGGCCCCAGGGTATCAGGCCCGAGGCAGGTAGGCTCAAAGTCAGGGGAGGCTCAGAGATCTGGGAGTTGGTTCATTTTGCTGAAAATGGAGCAGGAGGGGAGACAGAAGAGGAGAGGCAGATAGGTCAGCAGGGGACAGACCAAGGAGAACCTTGTAAGTCAAACTAAGGAAGCTGAGCTTTATCCAGCAGCTCAGAAGCAGGGGAGGTGCCAGATCAGATTTGTGTTTCACTGAGAACACCATGGAAGCCAAGGGGAAGATGGGTTGAAACAGGGCAAGACTAGAAGCTGGCAGATTGGGTACCCGGCCGAGTATGTATCCAGGGGAGGGTTGAGAGGCTGTAAGGAGAGAGGCAGTGGAGATGGACAGACAGAGGGCAGGGTCACAAAATGCATGGCTAGTTCCATAGAACCACACTGTGTACAGAGCAAGTTCACTATCATCCCCATTGGAAAGACTGGGGGTGTTAAAGCTACAGAACAGAACCAGGAGCCCACCTTTACCGAGAGTATGTTCAACCACTGCTACAGGGGCTTCACGTGTAAAGTACCCAATGAGGTATACATTTTCATGATTCCCATTTTACAGATGAGGATACAGAGGCAAAGAGGAGTTATGTAACCAGTCCAAGGTCACGCCACTTGGAGGCGGTTGGATCTGGATTATCCCAGGCAATGTGAGAGGAGAAAACTCAGAAAGAGACTCATGTTGGTTTTTTTTTTAATATTTTTATTGTTATGTTAATCACCATATATTACATAATTTGTTTTGGTATAGTGTTCCATGATTCATTGTTTGTTCATAACACCCAGTGCTCCATGCAGAATGTGCCCTCTTTAATACCCATCACCAGGCTAACCCATCCCCCTACCCTCCTCCCCTCTAGAAACCTCAGTTTGTTTTTCAGAGTCCATCATCTCTCCTGGTTCGTCTCCCCCTCTGAGTTACTCCCCTTCATTCTTCCTCTCCTGCTATCTTCTTCTTTTTCTTTTTTCTTTCATGTTGGTTTTAAAGACACGTAGATTCACTCTATGTGACACGTAGATTCATTCATTCTATGTGTCTCTAAAAGGGAATCCCAAGAACAAAAGGTGGAAGAGACTAGAAGGAAATGCCAGCCCAATATGAGGAGTTTTCCAACAATCTAGGCTGCCTTGTGAAGAGGTAAGCTCTTAGTTGATGGCAGTTTGCGAGAGTGAGGCCATGCCCCTGCATGGTGACCTGCCCAGAAAAGAGGGACATCCTGGAGAAAAGAACGGGAAGTTTGGCTAGGAGGGGGGCTCTGGATCTAGACCCTTTGCATCCACACCCCAGATTGCTACCTACCAGCAGAGTGACATGGGGAAAGTTACTTAGCCTCTCTGTGGCTCAGTTTTGTCATCTGTAAGATGGGGCTAAGAATAGTGTCTGTCTCATAGGGTGGTTAAGTTGAGTTAATACATGAACTTACCATTATCAGCGTCCTCATCACACCCCTGGACATGGGTGGCAAATGACACTGGCTCTGGGGACACCATCCAAGAGCTCATTAATGAGGAAAAACAACCTTTCTCTGGATTCTCTTGAGGGGCAGGCTGCAAGCAAGTTCCAAACTCTAGATAGTGAGCTATGCCAGGCTTGCTTTAACTCATGCCCTCTTTGTGTTTACTTGTCAGCTGTCCTCCCTCAGGGTTTAAAAGTTAAAAGTCTTTTGACAGTTTCAGGTTGATGCCACTGCTCAAAGGATAAATGCAGGAAGGAGTTCAGGGCCTCGATTGGGAACATTAAAAGGATGGCAGTGACCCCGTCCCAGTTCTTGAGGCCAGAGTGGAGGGTGCTGGCAGGGGTCAAATTCAGACCCCAGGGGAGGTCTGACCATTGCCTACTGGGACACTGGACTTCCCAGGCTCATTATGCTCACACCCTTGCCTGTCAAGTTTGTAAAAATAGAAAACCAAAACCAAGAGGTGGGAGAGAGCTCAGTAAGTCATACGAGAACATCCATCTCATTTCTTCATGGTAAAGCCTTATTTCTGATGTAAAATGAAAAAACCAGACAACCTGATTCTTCTTCTTCTTCTTTTTTTTCCCAAAACCTGGGTCCAAAGAACAGTTACAGTCCAAAATCAAATTTACCTTGTGCATCAGCCAGGGTCCAGCCCCAAATAAGAAACCACATTAGTTATTTTAACAGAGAGAATTTACTATAGGGAATTGTTTGGACAGGTGTTAGAACCTAGAAGTTCAGAGAGGGGACCCCACAGAGCTGGGGTCTGGACCCCTTGAGGAGGGGACACTACCCATTGCATTGAGGGAATGCAGTGGGGTTTGGGGGGTGTTGGAAAAAATTGAAGATGGTTACCAAGTGCTGCCGCCAAGATGCAGGGCCATTACTAAGGTGAAAAAGTGAGGCTTATGCAGCTCAGGAGAATTGCAAGCAAAAGGAAAAGAGCAAGGCCCACTTCCCCCCCTCCAACATTGCAGTCTCTCTCTAGCGCCCACTCGCCACAGAGGCAGCAGCTGGGTGCACAGAAATGGATTTGCAGGGTCCCAGGCCCTGTGCCACAGAGTGAATCACAGGAAAGGGTGGGTTTGGGGCTGAGGTGATAGCTTAATAACCAGCACATTCTGGAAGGAAGACAATCTTCACCACTGGGACTTGCAAAGAAATGACCCACAGGCCTTGGAATAACTCCCAAAGCATAACTTAGAGAGATAACAATACTTTTTAGAAATAAATTCTGATTTATATAACATTTATCGATCACCTCCTATGTGCCAAGCACTGTGATGGGTGCTATGGGGAGGCTTGGAACCAAAAAGAGCCTCAAGGTTGCGTGTTCGAATGTTGGCTTTGTATCAAGAAAAAAATTACAAGGCAAATGCTGGCTCGACTATTGCCTAGAGGGTGACCTCAGATGAGTCACAATTCTGACCTCCATCTCCTTGATCATAAATGCACGAGTGGTCACCTTAGGTGTAGACCTCAGAGCATAACTAGAACAACTGCATGAGCTAAGGAATGTAAAGTACCCACACATAGTGGCCTCCAGCTGCTCTTTCCTTTCCTCCTTCTTTTCATTCTCCCCATCTTGGTCCCTCCTCTGCTCCTGGTCTTCCTTCTTTTCCTCTTCTTCTACCACCACCAGTACCACCACCATCATCACCATCATCACCATCATCATCATCATCACCATCACCATCACCATCATCACCATCATCATCATCACCACCATCATCATTACCATCATCACCATAACTATCATCACCATCATCACCATCATCATTACCATCATCACCACCATCATCACCATCATCACCACCACCATCATCATCACCATCACCATCATCACCATCATCACCACCATCACCACTATCACCATCACCATCATGATCATCACCATCATCATCATTACTATCACCATCATCACCATCACTGTAATGATCAACATGATCATCGCCATCACCATTGCCATCATCATCATCACCACCATCACTATCACCATTGTGATCATCATGATCATCACTATCACCATCATCATCATCATCACCACCATCACTATCACCATTGTGATCATCATGATCATCACTATCACCATCATCATCATCATCATCATCATCATCACAATCATCACCATCATCTTAGGCACCTCCTACCTAGATGCTGTGTTAAATGCTTTACAAGCATTATTTTATTTATTCCTCACCACAGTCCTGTAAAGTGAGTAAATTATCATCCATATCCTATAAATGAAAAGCCCAAGTCTCAGGAAGTAAAATGACTCACCCAAAATCACAATACAGAATAGGAATATTCTCTCCATTTTACAAATGAAAACACTGAGGTCCAAAGAAATGGTATGTCATACCCCAAATCATCACACAACATAGCAGATGGCAAAGTCATTCAGATGAAATCTTCAGACTGCATGTCTGGAATTTGGCTTGCCCAAAACCAGTGGCAGGTTTTTCTATTTTGTTTTATATTATAGATAATAGAGTTTTTTTAAGTCAGAAAATAAAAATGGGTTAATTACCCTGTGGCTTAGGTTAACCTCATAAACATTTTTGAATAAAAAAAATTACATATATGGTAAAAAAAAAAAAAGAAACCACTCCACAATATATTTCATTGTATGGCTAATCCATAAGTGTCTCCCATTGATGGAAATTTAAATTGTTTATAGCTTATTTTGCTATTACCAAAAATGTTCTGAAAGAAATATTCCTTTGGGAGCATATTTATATTTTTTAAGATTTATTTATTTATTTTAGAGAGAGAGTGCGCAAGTGCACGGGTGGAGGGAGGGGCAGAGGGAGAGTCCCTCCAAGCAGACTTCCTGCTGAGCATGGAGCCCGACTTGACTTGGGGCTCAAGCCCATGGACCCATGAGATCATGATCTGAGCTAAAACCAAGAGTCTGACCTTTAACCAACTGAGTCACCCAGGGGTGCCAAGGGAGCATATTTATAAACATCCATAGGTAACAACCTAGTGGTAGAATTTCTGGGTCAAAGGGCTCGTGCATTTTTAATTTGGATAGAAATCACCTTCTAGGAGGGAAATTTATGTTTCCTCTTCTCATTGCCATCACCAGATAGGATCACATTTTACAATTTTTGCCAAGCTGACGAATAAAAAAAAAAAAGTATTTCATTTTGATTTGTGTTTCCTTGCCGCTAGATGAGGCTGAGCATAGTTTTACACGTTTATTGATGCTGTGTCTTTCTTTTCCTTTCACCCTCCTGTATGCCCTGGGACCCTCTTTTTTCTATTGGATTTTTCATCATTTTCTCATTGATTATGAGCATTTTGCAAACCAGGGACAACTGGCCCTTTTTTACTGTGTGTGTGACAAATATGTGTCTTTCCATTTTGTTGTTTGCTTTGGACTCTATCGATGGCATTTTTTTTTTTTTTTTTTTTTTTTGCCTAGCACAGGTTCCACATTTTCATAGAGTCACATTTGGTGAACTATTTATGTACAGTTTCTGGGCAGCCTCCTGGTTTTCACGCTTTCCCTTTCCTTGTCAGCAGGTTGAAAGGATTGCTGGGTGACTGACTCGGTGATGGGCAGCGTCCTTGGGCTCGCCCTCTGTCACCCCTGCATGGAGATGCTGACCCCTCAGAAGCTTCAGCACACGTGAGCCTGTGATCTGCTCTGCAAGGGCTGCTACCCCCCGCTTTCATGGCCAACTTCGGGATGCACTCGGCTTTGCTTCTCCCCTGACATCCAGCTCCTTTTAAGGAGCTATGCATCTTGTACAGTCCCTAGTCCTCCAACTAAATGTACCAGTTCTTGCTTGCAGCCAAGGCATCAGCTAAATTAAACTTTGGAGTCGCGGACAGAGTGTATCAGATGCACCTCAGTGAGGAGTGGTGGGAGCAACCACACCCCATCTGTCCTGAGGGCTGGGGGTCAAGCTCTCCCTGTCCTTCCCAGCATCTTCCTTCACTCAGAGACACCACTGTCCCACCACTAGGATGCCATTTACACTGAGTTACTCCCACTATCTCAAGGATGCATCCACCCAACAAATAGTTACTGAGTGCTTCATTTTACAGGGTTGGGTTTGCATTTCTCCTCTAGGGCAGCCTACACACAGGAAGGCCAGACATGGATTCTTGCTAAGGGGAATCTGGCGGCTCCCTGCAAGCTCAGTGCAGTGTCGCACCCACCCTCCCCGTTCCACGGTGGGCAGATGCACGAGGCCCGCCCTCGGCCTCAACCTGCACCCCTCTCCCTTGCGGGGAGGAAGCCCCTCCGTCCCACCTGGAGACGGGCTCAGCAAGCTCCTGGTGTGGGCCCAGCTGCAACCCTGCTGCTCCTCCTAGCCTCCGAGGATGGGGTGGGAACGGCAGGGGGCGACCTCCCTATGCAGACACCACAGACCGGGTCTGGCTCTCAGGGCTGAAGGCTCCAGAGTTGGGATGGCCAGCACACCCAGAGGTGCGCAAACATGCCAGTGATTATAAAGCATCATAGCACGCATGCTCCCTCCCGGCTCCCTCTCCCATCACAGCAGGTGAGATGCTCAGACACCCCTAGGGGCAGCTGAGACAGGCGTGCCAGGACCAGCCCAGGATCCCAACTATGGTTTGCTGACTTGACAACCACGCACATGCACACACACACACACACACACACACACAAACACACACACAGAGTCCACTCCATAGAAATAGGTCCCGTCATTCGTTTCTCTAGAGCGAGGGCCCCCAAACCCAGTATCACCCCCAGGAGCCCATTGGGAAGCCCCAAATTGCACCATTAAATCCCACCTGGACCACCAATCTGTGCACGTGGGTAACCATGCCCAAGCCTCACTCAGTTTGCTTTGCTCTGAACATACAGAGCAGAACATGTCACTGAAAATGCCACCTAGTCATTCACAAAACTCCGATAAATTAGAGTTCAAAATTCTATGCCAGTTGCAGAAAATACCGCCTTTTGAGGGCGAAATCATGAAAGCCTTACACGTCTACATCCTCCTTTTTGGAGCTTCTGGAAATGTCGTGTGCGCAAATGCACTTCATGCCCAATTCAAACACAAACACAAACACAACCACGGCTCTTTTCTCTGCCTGCACAAATCCTCCTCCACACAAAATTAGCTTTGCAAAGAGAACAGTGCATCCATCTACCATTTCCACTGCGAGTTCATTCTTTTTAGTGACAGGGATGATGGTAAACATGAGAGAGAAGTTCTCAGGAGCTGAAATGGTGACTCAGAACAGTCGGGGCCTTCTGAACATAATCAAAGGAAGAAACTGGAAATTAAAACATCCCTTGACAGAGGATCCTGTCATGTCAGGGGGATATGCAACAAGTCTGAGCAGATTAATTTCCTCTCGGCATAAAATATTCCTTCTGATCATAAAGGAATCTGCTCAGAAGTGACTCCAGACAATCACAGAACACGTATAGGACAGGTGCTGAGGGACAAACTACAACTCTGATAGTGACGAGAAAGAGAAAAAGTGAGCATCTCTGGATTCAACTTTGCCCTTCCCTGACGTCCTTTGAAAGCTAAATCCCCAACCCTCGCTGCACCTCTGCCAGAGAACTGTAAGTCTCTCACAATCTAGTATGAATTAAACTATGTATGACCAGAAATCATTCCATAAGACCCTTCTAGAAGAGCCCCCAAATGCTGTTGAAAACCAAAAAGTTTGCTAAACTGTTCATGACCAGATGGACAGCCAGCCAGAGCATCCTAAGGAGAAAAGAGGGCAGAAGGTCAAAATGAAGACCTAGGATTGAGAATTCAGCCTCGTTCTGTGGCATTTTTCTGTATGTCCTCCATAGTTTGTAACAGGAAACAGGAATTCCCAAATCATGGAAGATGCCCCAGCAGAAAAGGTTCCAGAACATTTAGGAAAACAGGGTATTGCAGACCTCTTCTTGCCCTCTTGGAGAGAAGGCTGCCATGAAAGAATCTTAGTTAATGTTTGGTTTTCCATTGCATATTTCTCAAGTTTATCTGGCCATGGAACGCTCTGCTTATGAAATATCTGAAACAGTAAGTAAAATGGAGGCATTTTCATCTAAGTTTTAGCTGAGGGTCCCAGACAAGAGTTGTCAACTGTTTGTCACATTCCAAAGTGGGATTCTAGATAAGCAATTTTTTTTCTTTGAGGGCCAGATAGCAAATACTTTAGGCTTTGTGAACCATAGCTCACAATCTTTTTTTTTTTTTTAAGAGGTGGTGGGCTGGATTTAAGCTATAGTTTGCCAACCCCTGTACTCAACCCCTTATGCTGGTCTTGCAGAAATGAGAGGGTCAAAAAACAGTTTTGTGACTCTTGGCTTATCCCCTGGAAGCTATCAAGGGGTTAAAGTCAGAAAGACAGAGAAGTTGAAGGTTGTAGATTTTTCTTTAGAGGAAGTTGTTGGAGGGCCATGTGCCCCAACTGCAAAGAGTAATTGTTGAGGTGTGTTTTGACTATTACTGTAGAAAAGACGATCTCAAAACTTAACCTTCAATGATCTACTATTTCTCACTTGTTGTGATGAGCACTGGGTGTTATATATAATTGATGAATCATGGAATTCTACTCCAGAAACCAATATTGCACTGCATGTTCACTAACTAAAATTTAAATTTAAAAAACGATATACTATTTCTAATGATTCTTTGGGTTGGGGGGTTATTCTTTTGCTCCATGTGGTGTCATTTGGGGCTACTCATGTGGCTACACCCAACTGGGAATCTGGCTGCAACTACAAGGCCAAGGTGGCTTACCCCACAAGTCTGGCCCATCAGCTGGGGTGGGTGGATGGGCTGGGCCTCCCTCCCTCTTTCTCTCCATATGGGCTCTCATCATTCATTGGTTTAACTCAAGCTCCATTACATGGTGGCTGGATCCTAAGAAAGCAAAGGTGGAAACTGCAAGATATCTTGTTGCCTCGGCTCTGAAACTCATACAGCATAACCTCTGCCCATTCTGTTGGTCAATGCAAGTCTCAAGGACATCCGAGAGTCAAAGGGATGGAGAAATAGATTCCTTTGGATGAGAGGAGTGGCATGCAAGGATGGGAGAAATTGTTGGTGGCCATCTTTAGAGATGATCTACCACAGTCTTCCCTCCGGAAGTTGACAATTCTCCAGCAGGCAAAATACACCCCCACTCCCTCCCGAGACCCCCCAAAGTGTCATCCAATCTGGGCATCCACTCAAGGCCCAGATGCAGATGAGGCTCCTCAGATGCATCTCTTCTTGATCTGGTGACTGAAGAACGAAAAGGATAATTTATTTGCACCCATCCTCTCTCCACACACACCCAACACAGAATGGGGATAAGATGGGGATAAGATCATTGCGGTGGACACTTTCATTCATGAGAAGAGAAAAAACAGAAGGTGCACAGCAGCCAAGGGGCCATAGCAGTTTGAAATCCCGCTAGGCACACGTCGCCAGTAGAATTGATTCTCCCATGAGTTCAAACCGCACTTCTGGTACCAACCTCTGTGTCAGCTTTCTATTGCTGAATAAGTGTTCAGGCCAACATCTAGTGCCTTAAAACAACAGTGACTATTCGTGTGTTCATGATCCTGCAATCGGGCAAGGTTGGGTGGGAACAGCTCATCTCTGCCCCACGGAGTGCTGGCTGAGTTGCTTCAGCAAGGGCTACAGGTCCTGGGGTGGTTTTGCTAGCACGTCTGGCACCACAGAGAGGGGCTGGGGGCTGGTTGGACTTCTCTCTCCCCCTTTGATGTCTCTCATCCTCCAGGGCCTGTCACTCCATCCATCAGGGTAATCAGATCCTACACATGGTGACTGGTTTTCGGCTGCATTGTGTTGGCCAAGGCAAGCCACAGAGCAGCCCAGGTTCAAAGAGAGGGGAAATAGACTCTGCTTCTGAATGAGAGGAGACAAAGAATTCTCAACTATCCTTAATCCACCCTCGTCTGCCCTTTGGCCAGAAACATCCTACATGTAAGGTACACTCCCTCTCTCTCTCACTGGACCCCCACTTCGCAGAGTCACATGCTCATCTCCACGCATCAAAGGCTCAGAAGAATAGATTCACCTCTTGCTGAGATCCACGGTGTACCCATCCAGATGGGAGGAATTATTGGTGGCTATCTTTGCAGATCAATCCACCGTGGAGTGCTTGAGAAGCTCCAAGCCGACCATTGGGAAAGGTTGACCCAAGATTCCTGATACACATGGCCCCATGGATTGCCATCTGATGTCTTGAAATGGCCAGTGGCAGCTGTATACAGGACTCTGATTGACAAGGAACCATACTCCCAGCTGCAGAAAGTCTCAGGCTCTCTGGGGCATTTATTTTCTACAGAAGTGGCCACGCAGGAGAGCAAGCCAGCATGAGATCATCTTAGATCCTGCCATTGGCCACAGCCCCAAGGGGTGAAGAGGATTCAACAGAACACTGCTGGAGGGGTCCCCAGATGCCCAGGGTTCAAGAGAGGACCCTTCAGTGTCCTTCCTAAGAGGCATCACTGGCATTAGGGGGAGGAGTCCCTAGCAGTGAGCATCTCCAAAAAACCCACATAAAGGTCTCCCAAAAGACTCAGCTTTGAACATCTGCCCAACCCAGAAAGAGCCAACACCAGTTCCCAAGAGTGCCAGTGTGGTGAGAAGTTCCCTGCCCTTCAATTCTTAGCAAGTGGTGGATGAGTGGTAAAAGAAAAAAGCAGGGAACCAGAAAAAAAGTGTGTCATATCCCCTTTTCCCACAGCACACTCTAGCTAGAGGAGGGATGGAACTTTAGCTCTGAGCGAAGCTTGGAGTTTTGATTATTAAATAAAACTAGGCATGCTAGTTACTGAACTGACAGATTCAGGGTAGTTTTCAGCCAAAAAGAGCTTTTTATTATCTATGAGTGAGATGATTTCCTCTAGGGACAGGGCAAGAACTAGCCCCACAGCATCGGGCTGGGGCAGGGGAGAAAAATTGCTTCTGGTTATACCTGCTCAGTTGACGTGACAGTTACACATTGATTTCCATCCCAGGAGACACTGCTCAGGAAGGATTCTTAACAAAAATTAGCAGGATGCACTAGAGCCTCCTAACACCAACAGGTCCCGGTTCACAGGATGATGGATGCGCTCATTGGTGGCTTCGTTGAGGAGACTATCCCACCCCCTCCCGTGCACAAGATACCAGAACACCTCATGGATGCCACACGGCTCTGTCGCCACATGGCGTCTCATAGCACGGGATTTGGGGTCAGACAGACCCAGGTTTAAATCCTAATGCTATCCCCTTATCAGTCATGGGATCTAGAACAGTTCACTACATGCATTGTCTTGCTTGGTTCTCACCACAACCCTATGAAGTAGTGTATTCATCCATGCTTCGCTTATCTTGTGCTGTATCACAAGCTACTCCAGAACACAGTGGCCTTAAATAACAATCATTTTATCATCTCTCCAAATGCTGTCATCTGAATGGGGTGCAACTGTGTGGTTCTTCTGCTCTTGCCCGGGATCACTCGTGTGGCTGCACTCAGCCGGCAGGAGGACCAGGGGCCGCACTCAGCTAGGACACCAGGAAGCTGAGTTTCTATCTCTCTACATGGTGTCTGGCCCTTTCCCTCTTTGTGTGGCATCTCCCCCTGGCCTCTCCAGCAGGGTACCTGGACTTACATGGCAGCTCAGGGCTTGCAAGAGCAAGAAAACTGTCAGGTCTTCTTCAGGCTTAGGCCCAGAATTGGCACAGCATTATTTCTATCCCATGTCATTGATTAAAGCAAGTTGCAAGCCCCACCCTATAGTCAAGGGGGGGGGTGTGACAACACAAGGACATGAATAGTAAAAAGCATTGTTCATCAAGATCCACCCATAAAACAGACTATCAGGATTCTTTCTGTCACAAGTGAAATAAACTTGGCTCATGCTAACTTAGGTTTAAAAGAAAAGGCGGGGCAGGGGGTGTGATTTATTGGCTTTTATAACTGGATGCCCAGGAGTACATCTGCCTTCAGGAACAATTGGATCAAGGGGCATGTATGTTATAATCAAGATTTCGTCTTTCTCTCCATTTCTCAAACAGACTCTGTGTGGTGGCTAAGATAGCCGCCCACCTTCTAGAACTACATGCAACATGCTTAGCAACCCCTCTGTGAAGAGACAATCTCTTTCCATTTTCTTGCAGAAAGTTCCAGACAGGTCTGGATTAGCTTGTCTGGAGCCACATGCCCATGTTTAAACCAATCACTGTGACCAGGGGATGGAGCACTTTTATTGGTCAGGTCTGGAACACATGCCCACCACTGTAGTCCTAGCAAACCCCATGGAACCTTATTTAAAAACCAGGGGAGGGAAGGAAGGGAAGGAGGAAGGGAGGGAGGGAGGGAGGAAGGAAGGAAGGAAAGAAAGAAGGGGAGGGAGGGAGAGAAAGGAGGAAGACTCTGTTCCCAGAATGAGTCAGGTAGTGCTGGGAAGACAGGTGGTATGAGCATTCTGATGTTCAAAAATAGTGAAGGGATCTGTCCAAGTTCACAAAGCTAGAAGATGCTACAGCCAAGACAGGAATCTGGGTCTTGTAGATGCCAAAGCTCTGGTGCTCTGTGGCCAAATTCTAAAATACTGTTTGCAAACAAACAATGACAAGACAGTGTAACATGACCAATGATAGAGAACCAGCCCTGGTGCAGAAACAATGGAACAGAGCTATTTGCTGGGCAGTGGTGGGGTGATGAATCAAGGAGGACTTCCCAGAGGAAGTGACACTTGAGCTGGGTCCTTAGGGCAAGTCACTCCAGGACAAGGGATCAGCAATGTTCAAACATGCCTCAGGAATCTGTAAGATCTTGGAAGAGCGGGAGAAAAATGGTTTCTAAGCTGAAGGCTAAGAATCTTTGGGTCCAAGGATTTATTATAAGAAGTCTGAGAATTTATCTCTGAATCCAGCCTGGTTTATAAACTGAAAAAAGAAAATGTCACATATAACAATTTCTCAAATATATTTAAAAGTACTGCTGAACTCGTGGTAGCTTTCTCTTGGTAGATGTTTTCTCAATTAGTGGGAACTAAAAGTAGAACTGTCACCATGCTTGGCTCGGGAAGTATCTAGATGCTATAAAGGAGGTTTCATACTAAAAAAGACAGAGAGACATTGATCCCAAATGCATGTTGCAAAGGGGCCACTTCTAAAAATGAGGCCGGGGAGGGCAGCAGAACCTGCCCAGGGAGCTTCACTGCCCCCCCAATGGCAACCCCTGGAGGGTTTTAAGCAGGGGAAGAAGGGTCCATTCAGAGTGTGTGAAGGGCAGCTGGAGGGGCTGATTCTGCAGGCAGATTTGATTCTGCAAATCAGAGGCTGCTGGGTGAGTGTCAAGAGAGTAGAGGATGAAGAGCACAGGCTCTGGGGCCAACTGCCTGGGTCCAAATCCCAACTCTGCTACTCAACTGCTGTGTGACATTGGGCAAGATCCTTAGCCTCTCTGATGCCTTTGCATGCCTACCTATAAAATGGAAACAATGATAACTTTAGAGGATAAATGAGTTGAAAAATGCAAAGTGGTTGGGATTATGTCCAGGTTTAGCACCATGTATGAATACTATCACCTCATATGTGTATATATGACTAGATGAATATTTACTATTATGGTCTAAGAAAGACGTGGCAGTGGCCTGGGCTATAGACCATGGAGACCTGGTAAAGAAACACTTGGAGGTAAACACATATTTACATACATGTACAAAGTTGCAAGCGTCCACATCTATTCCAAATACCATGCACAATATCTGCATTGTAACTCGCCCGGACATCCCCTGAAGGCAGAAACACTGTCCTAGGTGTTTTGCTCGGTGAATGCCTGCTGGAGATCTTCGGACTACTCTCCCCTCGTGGAGAGAAAGCCTCCAGGGTCTGTCTTGTCTAATGCAGCGGATGTGGACCTGGAGAAGCAGCAAAAAGGGCTCCTTTCTTCAGCCCGGGATGGGTAGTCGGCTCACAGACCTCTGCGGGAGCCTCACAGGGGACAGGGTGAGATCGGAGCCAAGCTTGGAGCTCCCATTTTTGTCAGAGAACGGGGAACAGACCAGGAGGGCTGGCAAGGGAGGAGCGAATACTCCCCAGGGCAGGGGCAGCTCCCCTCAGCCCCTGACTCAGCACTTCGGGGGCTCAGGGGACTGAGGGGTCCCATCTCTGCCTTTATAGCTTCCCGCATCAGGATGCCTCCCGGCTTTCCAGATAAGGAAACTAAGGTCTGGAGGGGTAAGTGATTGCACAGGGGGTGAGAGAGAAGTGAGGGGGAGCAGCACCGACGGAGCATGTGCGAATCACCTGTGCTAGGGACCAAACCGAGAATCGCAGACAGGAATCTGCTCGAGTGGGTGGACTGTGCCCATTTGACAGATAAGGAAACAGAGCTCAAGTAGCTGGAGCATTTCCTTGGGTTCTGAGGTAGACCCAAGACTTTAATTTCATTTCCTTCCTGGAATCTGGAGTCCTTGGGGAGCGTTTTGCTTTGGCCTCCACAGCTGGGGAGGGGGGAGGGTCCCTGCCTACCCTCTTGCTCCAAGATCACTCAACTATGAGATCTGACTCTCACTTGGCCCTGGAGACTAATCCTGGTCACACCCCTACCTCTTATCCTCAGAAATCGGAAATCGGAGGGAACTGGGCCCACACCTGTGGTTTGTCTGAATTCAAGAAAGGGCATCACTTCCTGCCTCTGGCCTCCCTGCCTCTTGCCCACTCACCCCTCCGCTGACAAGTCCAGGCACCATCTATGCCAATAGGAACGGAACTCTCTTTATTTGCTTGTCTGCAAGTCATTTTAAGAATTTGGGTAGGATGGGGCGCCTGGGTGGCTCAGTCGTTAAGTGTCTGCCTTCGGCTCAGGTCATGATCTCAGGGTCCTGGGATCGAGCCCCGCATCGGGCTCCCTACTCAGCGGGAAGCCTGCTTCTCCCTCTCCCGCTGCTCCCTCTGCTTGTGTTCCCTCTCTCGCTGTTTCTCTCTCTGTCAAAAAATAAATAAAATCTTAAAAAAAAAAAAAAGAATTTGGGTAGGAGCCTGGGGTCCTTGAAAGCTCTCTTACTGAAGAATCTATTCCGAATCCAGCCAAGAGTTGAGAATATTTTATATTTCTGTTGCTTGGCGTTATCCTCCACCCTCGTGTGTATATAACACAAGCTGGAAGTCGTACTGGCCCGCTTTGTCTGTGGTGACTGGTACCTCCCAGGACCCACGCTTTGCATCCGTGTGTTCATTCTGTCCCCGCCGCACTCGAGGGAAGAACGCTCACGACTCTCAACTTACAGACATGGAAGAGGGGGCTCAGAGAGGGTGAGTCTTTGGCTGCATCACACAGCTAGAGCTCGCGGCTCAACCTAAATATCCTCTCCTGTCCACCAGGCGACAGTAGCAGGCATCTTTGTCCCCACACCCTCGGGGACCTGGGAGGCACCTCCACACTGCCTCAGCAACCCCGGCTCACCCCTCCTGCACCACTGACACCCGCCCTCTTGGACATTATTCTGCCTCTTCTATTGTCCATATGGTCAGTGCCTGGTTCAGAAATATTCAGAAAGGGCTGAAACTATGGGAAAATCAAAAACAATGTAATAATAATGGGAGGGGGTAAGGAGAGGGGAGGAGAAGTTAAAAGTCTCACAGGGAATGAGATTACATATCCAAGACTTCTTGGCACAGCCCTATAAAGAAAATATTACTGTTACTGTTTGGGTTGTGAAACCCAAATGTTCCTGAAGGTTAAGCATGTTGCTTCAAGGTCACCCAGCCAGTAAGTTGGCCGAGTAGGGTTTGGAACCCAGGTCGATGTGGCTCCGAGATCTACAACAGGGTTTTCATTCACTCTGCCTCTACAGGGTCCCTGACCTCAATGGACTCATAGACAGGATGGGAGCGGACAAGTCAAGGGCAACCGCTCCACAGTAGTGATCATAGTAAATGCAGGGGGACATGTGGGTGGCAGGTCATCAGGGGGAAGGAATCAAGGAGGGCTTCTGGAAAGAGGTGATGCCTGAGCTAAGCCAAGAGCACTGAGCAGCACATGTGGTGAGCCTACAAGAGAGAAAAAAAAAAAAAAAAACAAGAAAATGCCCAGAGAAGGGAACACTGTCCCTTCTAGCCATTTCTACCGGCCATGAGGACTGTGGTCTGGGTTATCCTTCAGGGCAAACTGAAGGTAATGTCTCCCTTGCGTGTGCCTTACACGACTCTATCAGCAAAAACAATCATTGTCTGATACTTTGTCATCCACAAGACTCACTAATGATCTTGTGGAAAAATGTTTTTAACCGAGGTGACGTTTACGTAACAGAAATTACCTATTTTAAAGTGAACAATTCAGCCACGTTTGTAATTTCAGTGTTATGCCACCATGGCCCTTCTAGCCGCCTCCAAAACATTTTTGTCACCCCATATTAAAACCGCGTGCCCATTCACCAGGCACTCCCCAGCCCTGCCTCTCTCCAGCCCCTGTACACCGCCAACCTGATTTCTGTCCTTGTGGATTTACCCCTTCTGGACATTTCATATAAATGGAATCACACACCATGCGACCTTTTGTGCCTGGCTTCCTCACTTAACGTCTTGCCTTCAGGCTTCATTTCATATTTTATAACTTTTCTAGAAAGGTGGGGAACAGCAGCATAGCTCAGACCACGGTTTAAATATGAGCCAGCATCACCCGGACCGAGCCTGGGCTCTTCCCTTCGACAAGTCCTACCCTCCTTCAGGGGCCCAGAGGTGAACCACAGGCCTGGGTGTGAGTCCTCACTCAGCATCTCCTTGACTTGCTCTGCCCCTCCGAGCCTCAGGCCTCCCATGTGTAAAACAGACGGCTGACACAAGAGCGTGAATACGCTTAACTCTACTGGACTGTATGCTGGAAAATGGTTAAGATGGTAGATTTTGTTATGTGTTCTTTTTTTTTTCTTTTTTTATTGTTACGTTAATCACCATACATTACATCATTAGTTCTTGATGTAGCATTCCATGATTCATTGTTTGTGCATAACAGCCAGTGCTCCACGCAGACTGTGCCCTCTTTAAGACCCATCACCAGGCTAACCCATCGCCCCACCACCCTCCCCTCTAGAACCCTCAGTTTGTTTTTCAGAGTCCATCGTCTCTCATGGTTCGTCTCCCCCTCCGACTTACTCCCCTTCATTCTTCCCCTCCTGCTATCTTCTTCTCCTTTTTTATTTTGAACATATATTGCATTATTTGTTTCAGAAGTACAGATCCGTGATTCATCAGTCTTGTACAATTCACAGCGCTCACCATAGCACATACCCTCCCCAATGTCTATCACCCAGCCACCCCATCCCTTCCACCCCCCACCACTCCAGCAACCCTCAGTTTGTTTCCTGAGATTAAGAAGTCCTCATATCAGTGAGGTCATATGATACATGTCTTTCTCTGATTGACTTATTTCACTCAGCATAACACCCTCCAGTTCCATCCACGTCGTTGCAAATGGCAAGATCTCATTCCTTTTGATGGCTGCATAATATTCCATTGTGTATATATACCATCTCTTCTTTATCCATTCATCTGTCGATGGACATCTTGGCTCTTTCCACCGTTTGGCTATTGTGGACATTGCTGCTATAAACATTGGGGTGCACGTACCCCTTCGGATCCCTACATTTGTATCTTTGGGGTAAATACCCAGTAGTGCAATTGCTGGATCGTATGGTAGCTCTATTTGCAACTGTTTGAGGAACCTCCATACTGTTTTCCAGAGGGGTTGCACCAGCTTGCATTCCCACCAACAGTGTAGGAGGGTTCCCCTTTCTCCACATCCCCGCCAACATCTGTCGTTTCCTGACTTGTTAATTTTAGCCATTCTGACTGGTGTGAGGTGGTATCTCATTGAGGTTTTGATTTGGATTTCCCTGATGCCGAGCGATGTTGAGCACCTTTGCAGGGGTCTGTTGGCCATTTGGATGTCTTCTTTGGAGAAATGTCTGTTCATGTCTTCTGCCCACTTCTTGATTGGATTATTTGTTCTTTGGGTTTTGAGTTTGATAAGTTCTTTATAGATTTTGAATACTAGCCCTTTATCTGATATGTCATTTGCAAATATTTTCTCCCATTCTGTCGGTTGTCTTTTGGTTTTGTGGACTGTTTCTTTTGCTGTGCAAAAGCTTTTTATCTTGATGAAATCCCAATAGTTCATTTTTGCCCTGGCTTCCCTTGCCTTTGGCAATGTTTCTAGAAAGAAGTTGCTGCGGCTGAGGTCGAAGAGGTTGCTGCCTGTGTTCTCCTTTAGGATTTTGATGGACTCCTGTCTCACGTTTAGGTCTTTCAGCCATTTGGAGTCTATTTTTGTGTGTGGTGTAAGGAAATGGTCCAGTTTCATTCTTCCGCATGTGGCTGTCCAATTTTCCCAACACCATTTGTGGAAGAGACTTTCTTTTTTCCATTGGACATTCTTTCCTGCTTTGTCAAAGATTAGTTGACCATAGAGTTCAGGGTCCATTTCTGGGCTCTCGATTCTGTTCCATTGATCTATGTGTCTGTTTTTGTGCCAGTACCATACTGTCTTGATGATGGCAGCTTTGTAATAGAGCTGGAAGTCCGGAATTGTGATGCCGCCAGCTTTGCTTTTCTTTTTCAATATTCCTCTGGCTATTCGGGGTCTCTTCTGGTTCCATACAAATTTTAGGATTATTTGTTCCATTTCTTTGAAAAAAGTGGACGGTATTTTGATGGGGATTGCACTGAATGTGTAGATTGCTCTAGGTAGCATTGACATCTTCACAATGTTGGTTCTTCCAATCCATGAGCATGGAACGTTTTTCCATTTCTTTGTGTCTTCTTCAATTTCTTTCATGAGTATTTTATAGTTTTCTGAGTGCAGATCCTTTGCCTCTTTGGTTAAATTTATTCCTAGGTATCTTATGGTTTTGGGTGCAATCGTAAATGGGGTCGACTCCTTGATTTGTCTCTCTTCTGTCTGGTTGTTGGTGTATAGGAATGCCACTGATTTCTGTGCATTGATTTTATATCCTGCTACTTTACTGAATTCCTGTATGAGTTCTAGCAGTTTTGGGGTGGAGTCTTTTGGGTTTTCCACATACAGTATCATATCATCTGCAAAGAGTGAGAGTTTGACTTCCTCTTTGCCGATTTGGACGCCTTTGATTTCTTTTTGTTGTCTGATTGCTGTGGCTAGGACTTCTAATACTATGTTGAATAGCAGTGGTGAGAGTGGACATCCTTGCCGCGTTCCTGACCTTAGGGGAAAAGCTCTCAGCTTTTCCCCATTGAGAATGATATTCGCTGTAGGTTTTTCATAGATGGCTTTTATGATATTCAGGTATGTACCCTCTACCCCTATACTCTGAAGAGTTTTGATCAAGAAAGGATGCAGTACTTTGTCAAATGCTTTTTCTGCATCTATTGAGAGGATCATATGATTCTTGTTCTTTCGTTAATGTGTTGTATCACGTTGATTGATTTGCGGATGTTGAACCAGCCTTGCAGCCCAGGGATAAATCCCACTTGGTCATGGTGAATAATCCTTTTAATGTACTGTTGGATCCTATTGGCTAGTATTTTGGTGAGAATTTTTGCATCCATGTTCATCAAGGATATTGGTCTGTAGTTCTCCTTTTTGATGGGGTCTTTGTCTGGTTTTGGGATCAAGGTAATGGTGGCCTCATAAAATGAGTTTGGAAGGTTTCCTTCCATTTCTATTTTTTGGAATAGTTTCAGGAGAATAGGTATTAATTCTTCTTTAAATGTTTGGTAGAATTCCCCTGGGAAGCCATCTGGCCCTGGGCTTTTGTTTCTTGGGAGATTTTTGATGACTGCTTCAATTTCCTTAGTGGTTATAGGTCTGTTCAGGTTTTCTATTTCTTCCTGGTTCAATTTTGGTAGTTGATACATCTCTAGGAATGCACCCATTTCTTCCAGGTTATCTAATTTGCTGGCATAGAGTTGCTCATAATATGTTCTTATAATTGTTTGTCTTTCTTTGGTGTTGGTTGTGATCTCTCCTCTTTCATTCATGATTTTGTTGATTTGGGTCATTTCTCTTTTCTTTTTGATAAGTCTGGCCAGGGGTTTATCAATCTTGTTAATTCTTTCAAAGAACCAGCTCCTGGTTTCGTTGATCTGTTCTACTGTTCTTTTGGTTTCTATTTCATTGATTTCTGCTCTGATCTTTATGATTTCTCTTCTCCTGCTGGGTTTAGGCTTTATTTGCTGTTCTTTCTCCAGCTCCTTTAGGTGTAGGGTTAGGTTGTATATTTGAGACCTTTCTTGTTTCTTGAGAAAGGCTTGTATTGCTATATACTTTCCTCTTAGGACTGCCTTTGCTGTATCCCAAAGATTTTGAACAGTTGTGTTTTCATTTTCATTGGTTTCCATGAATTTTTTTAATTCTTCTTTAATTTCCTGGTAGACCCATTCATTCTTTAGTAGGATGCTCTTTAGCCTCCATGTATTTGAGTTCTTTCCGACGTTCCTCTTGTGATTGAGTTCTAGTTTCAAAGCATTGTGGTCTGAAAATATGCAGGAAATAATCCCAATCTTTTGGTACCGGTTGAGACCTGATTTGTGACCTAGGATGTGATCTATTCTGGAGAATGTTCCATGGGCACTAGAGAAGAATGTGTATTCCATTGCTTTGGGATGGAATGTTCTGAATATGTCTGTGAAGTCCATTTGGTCCAGTGTGTCATTTAAAGTCTTTATTTCCTTGTTGATCTTTTGCTTAGATGATCTGTCCATTTCAGTCAGGGGGGTGTTAAAGTCCCCCACTATTACTGTATTGCTGTCAATGTGTTTCTTTGCTTTTGTTATTAATTGCCTTACATAATTGGCTGCTCCCACGTTAGGGGCATAGATATTTACAATTGTTAGATCTTCTTGTTGGATAGACCCTTTAAGTAGGATATAGTGCCCTTCTTCATCTCTTATTACAGTCTTTGGTTTAAAATCTAATTTGTCTGATATAAGGATTGCCACCCCAGCTTTCTTTTGGTGTCCATTAGCATGGTAAATGGTTTTCCACCCCCTCACTTTCAATGTGGGGGTGTCTTTGGGTCTAAAATAAGTCTCTTGCAGACAGCATATCGATGGGTCTTGTTTTTTAATCCAATCTGATAGCTTGTGTCTTTTGATTGGGGCATTTAGCCCATTTACATTCAGGGTAACTATTGAAAGATATGAATTTAGTGCCATTGTATTGCCTGTAAGGTGACTGTGACTGTATATTGTCTGTGTTCCTTTCTGATCTATGCTGCTTTTAGGCTCTCTCTTTGCTTAGAGGACCCCTTTCAATATTTCTTGGAGGGCTGGTTTCGTGTTTGCAAATTCCTTTAGTTTTTGTTTGCCCTGGAAGCTTTTAATCTCTCCTTCTATTTTCAATGACAGCCTAGCTGGATATAGTATTCTTGGCTGCATATTTTACTCATTTAGTGCTCTGAAGATATCATGCCAGTCCTTTCTGGCCTGCCAGGTCTCTGTGGATAGGTCTGTTGCCAATCTAATGTTTCTACCATTGTAGGTTACATATCTCTTCTCCCGAGCTGCTTTCAGGATTTTCTTTTTGTCTCTGAGACTCATAAGTTTTACTATTATATGTCGGGGTGTTGACCTATTTTTATTGATTTTGAGAGGGGTTCTCTGTGCCTCCTGGATTTTGATGCCTGTTCCCTTCCCCAGATTAGGGAGGTTCTCTGTTATAATTTGCTCCAATATACCTTCTGCCCCTCTCTCTCTTTCTTCTTCTTCTGGGATCCCAATCATTCTAATGTTGTTTCATCTTATCGTATTGCTTATCTCTCGAATTCTGCCCTTGTGATCCTGTAGTTGTTTCTCTCTCTTTTTCTCAGCCTCTTTATTTTCCATCATTTGGTCTTCTATATCACTGATTCTCTCTTCTGCCTCATTTATCCTAGCAGTTAGTGCCCCCATTTTTGATTGCATCTCATTAATAGCCTTTTTGATTTCGACTTGGTTAGATTTTAGTTCTTTTATTTCTCCAGAAAGGGTGTCTCTAATAACTTCCACGCTTTTTTCAAGCCCAGCTAGTATCTTTAAAGTCATGATTCTGAACTCTAGGTCCAACATCGTACTAATGTCTGTATTGAGTAGGTCCCTGGCAGACAGTACTACCTCTTGTTCTTTTTGCTGAGGTGATTTTTTTCGTCTTGTCATTTTGTCCAGAGGAGAATAGATGAATGAGAGAACAAAATGCTAACAGGTTAACAATGTCCCCAGCAAATATACTCTATACAAATCAGAAAAGACCTGAAACCAGGGGAAAAGAAAGGGAAAGAAAGAAAAAAGAAAGAGGAAAAAAAAAGAAAAAAGAAAAAGACAAAAACAAACAAAAACAGAACAAAAAAAAAACAGAATGTGATCAAATATGATCAGACTAGTGTATAGATCAGTGCCACACACTAGATTTTGGGCGTATTTTGGTCTGTTAAAAGAAAGTGCCTCCTAAAATTTTAAAGGAAGAAAGACTTATATATGTACAAAATAAGGGTTGATACAATGAAGGGATGGAAGATGACTGTAAAGATGAAAATTGTAAAAGATTTTATAAAAGGAATTGATAAGATAAGAAGTTGTTTGAAAAAAGAAGAAGATTAAAAAACAAAGAAGAAAAGGGAGAGAATGTGATCAGGCAGTAGACTAGAACAAAGCCATACACTACTTATTTAGGGTATATTTTGATCTGTTAGAAGAAACTGTATCTCAAAATTTTAGAGAGAACAACTTATATATATATGCCAAAAATAAGGGTAACTACTATGAAGGGATAAAATATGACTCTAAAAAATGAAAAATAAAAAAAAAATTTAAAAAAAGGGATTGATAAGATGTTGGTTGAAAAAGGGGAAAAGAAAAATTCAAAAAAAAAAAGTTAAAAAATCAACTTTGAAAAACTAATGAATCATGGTAATAAAGCCATGAATTCTATGTGCAATATTCCCCTAGCACTGGAGTTCTCCGGTTCTCCTTGATGGGTAAACTTGGTCTTGGCTGGCTGTTCGTGCTGATCTTCTGGGGGAGGGGCCTGTTGCCGTGGTTCCCAAATGTCTTTGCCGGAGGCGGAATTGCCCCGCCCTAGTCAGTCCGGGCTAAGCAATCTGCTCAGGTTTGCTCTCAGGTGCTTTTGTTCCCTGCAAGCTCTCGGTACAGCTTTGGAGGACCAGGGTGAAAATGGTGGCCTCCCAATCTCCGCCCGGAGAAGCTGAGAACTCGGGGCCCCGCTCCTCAGTGCGTCCCCAGAGAAAAGCAGTCACTCCCGTGTCCCTGTCTCTGGCCGCACTCCGTGCTCACCCGGCCTGTGACCGAGCGTTTCTATCTCTGGCACCCGACCCCGTGTGGAATCTCCAAACCCAGCAGATCCCTGTGGTGCGCTCCCGCGCCGCTCCTCCCGGGGGAGGAAGGGGAGTCTCCCCAGATCTGCCGCTTGTTGGGTCCCTGCTGGAGGAGCAGTGGCCCGACTGTGTCGCCGATCACAGTTTATGGCCACCCTGAGCTGAGAGCCCACGCCTCGGCTCTGTCTCTGCAGCCGGCTTCCCCGCTCCGATCCCTGGGAGCTCTGGCACACTCAGGCACCCCCAGTCTTTCTGTGACCCCGAGGGTCTTGAGACCACACTCTCCCGCGAGGGTTCCACCCCCCGCTTAGCCGCTGGAGCGACGTCCCTCCGCGGTGCCGACTTCTAAAAGTTCCGATTTTGTGCTCCGCGGCTCTAGCACTTGCCAGAGGCGGCCAACGGAGGCCCCCTCCCCCGCCATCTATCCTCCCGAATATCGCCTCGGATTCACTTCTCCGCACGTCCTACCTTCCAGAAAGTGGTCGCTTCTCTGTTCAGAGAGTTGTTGCTACTCTCTTCTTCGATCTCCTGTTGAGTTCGTAGGTGTTCAGAATGGTTTGATCCCTATTCAGCTGAATTCCTGAGACCAGACGAAACCCAGGTCTCCTACTCCTCCGCCATCTTGCTCCTTGTTATGTGTTCTTATCATAATTTTTTTAAAAAGCAATATAAGGGGAAAACAAACAAACAAATCCATCCATTGATCACTAAGGACCCCCCCCCCCCACCTTCCTACACTACCTCCCACCCAGCCATCCTATAGCCAACAAGACCAAGGACTCAAGATTGAGAGTCCGGGAGAAGACCAGCCAAGGACACAGAAAGGAAAGGAGCAATCCAGCCAAGAAGGGGGGGTGGGCAGGGGAAGGGGGGGAAAAGAGGGAAAAGGAGGGGAAGGGAGAGAAAGGGGGGGCAAGGAAAGGCTAGGGAGGGGGAAGGAGAGACAGAGTGGGGAGGAGGAGGGAGTGAGAGAGGGAGGGAAGAGAGATGGAGGGTTAGGGTTAGGGAAGGGGAAGAGAGGAGAAAGGGAAGGACAAAGGGGAGGGGAGAAGGGGGAGGGGGAGAGGACAGGTACCGGGAGGGGAGGGGGAAGGAGAGGGAGCACCCTCCAGTAGTCCCAACCAGCAGTCCTTCCCTGCCTCCCTATGCCCACGTGTCTATTTCCCGATTCTCACCATTGTCATTCTTCAAACCTCAGCTTTCCCCTCCAGCCCAACCTACGGATTCGTCTACGGTCCTGGAGCAAGATGGGAACCATTGGGTTTCCAATTCAGCTTCTGTGATTTAAACTTTTTTTTTTTCCCCAAAAGAATCCGACCCAGAATCAAGATGAAAGCGATAAATATTTGATAAGAAAAAGCAATGGTTCGGCCATTTTCTTAAAATACACGGGTCGTTGGGACACCTGGGTGGCTCAGTCAGTTAAGCGGCTGCCTTTGGCTCAGGTCATGATCCCAGGGTCCTGGGATGGAGCCCTGCATCCGGCTCCCTTCTCAGCGGGGCCTGCTTCTCCCTCTGCCTGCTGCTCGCCCTGCTTGTGCTCTCTCTCTCTCTCTGTCAAATAAATAAATAAAATATTAAAAAAAATACACGGGTCGTGTCACTAAGGACTTTCACACTAGGTGCCAATGTCAAGCCTCCCCCCAGAGGCTGAAGGGACGCCAAGATGTATGGGGACCACACATTCTAGATTTGCTTAGCCTGGTTTCAAATATCCAGTTCCCTGTTCCCCAGAGCACCTGCTCTTATCAGAATATGAGCGGCAGTTTCAGGTCAGGAGGAAGGGAGAGCGCCGTGGATGAGTCTGGAACCCCAAGGGGAAGCCACAGTTCCTGAAAGACTAATTATACACCAGCAGTTGCCCCTAAAGTGCAGGGGAATAAATGGATTTAGATGGCATTATAAGCAGCAGTCCAAGAATGTTGGAGAGAACAACCACTGTCCACATACAATGAAAAATAAAAACATCAGTTTGATTTATTCTCCTTGGAGGCTCTCCAAGAGAAAAGCTGGATGCTGGTGTTCGTGCCTCCAAGTCCCAGCTGGAAAGGCAGCTGGAAACAGGGAAGATGCGGAATAATGGGGCCATTACTGAAGGAGTGATGGAGGTAAATGCAGGCGCTAGGAGGGGCACGTGGTCAGGGGAAAGAAACCCAGGAGGGCTTCCAGTAAGCAGTGGCATCTGAGCTGAGTCACCGAGGGTGATCCCCAGGTGGATGGCCCATAGGAGCGAGAAGGCACAAGCCTCCAGAAATGATGGCATGGCTGTACTCGGGTAGTGACGGATTACTGGGGACTCCCCCTCCCCCCACCCCTTAGCCCCTCTGTTTCCCTTGCTTCTCTAAAGAGTCTATGTCGCTTTTTAAATAAAACTTTCTTTAAAAGAAAGGAAAGCCATTTCAAAGGACGCAGAGAGTTGTCACAAGAACGTCCAGCTTCTGCGTCATGCTTCTGGAAATGGAGACCCTTACCCCCTTACCCCCGGCACCTCCAGCTGGGACTGCCACAATAAAGGACCACAGACCCCGGCGGGGGGGGGGGGGGGACAGGGGGGTGGGCTTAGACCTCAGAATTTGATCTCACAGCTCTGGAGGCTGCAAGTTCGAGATTGCTTCTGAGGCCTGGCTCCTGGGCTTGCAGATGGCTGTCTTCTCGCGTGTCTTCACGTGGTCTCCCTCGGTGCCGTGCATGTCCTTGTCCTCTTCTTGGAAGGACACTGTCACATTGGATTAGGCCCACTCTAGTGACTTTACGTTAACTTCATCACCTACGCAAGGACCCTGTCTCCAAATACAATCACATTCTGAGGTCCTGTAGGTTAGGACTTCCACAGATGAAGGGGGGCACACTCAGCCCACAATACTGGGATACAGATAAATGTCTCCAGATGAGTCCTTTGTTTTTCCTGTTGGCTATAGGAGAGTTCAGAACATTAGAACTTGTCTGATTTTGACACAAAGATGCTGGATGCTGGAGAGCATACATGTGCACTGTTAGAGCCCCAGGGCCCCCCCAAGTCAGGAAGAAGGGCTGGCTCGGAGTCCCACACAAACACACAGAGACGTAGCATCTGCCCTCTGCAGCTACGTACATGCCTACATGCATGCATGCACACACACACGCAGCACACACAAACACACACACCACACCACACACATATCACAGTTACACACACATAACACACACACAGACACACACATACGTATACAAACACATAACACACACACAGACACACACATATGTATACAAACACATAATGTGAGAAAACCCGTTGCCTTTGTAACCTCGGCCAGCGGTATTGATCTGAGCTGGGCTCAAGACTTGATATCGTCTGCTCCCCTGATGTCAGTAGGTAACTGGGAGCCAAGAGAGCTCTTAAAAAGTCTGCAGACCATCCTCTGCTTCTCCACATGCATCACCCAGCACAAGGAGAGAAGGGAGAACCCCAGAGGCTGCCCGTTACCAATTGCCACCAAGTCTTCCAAGGCCCATAGCCATGGCCGTGGGGCGTCCTGCTCCCCTGAGTAGCTCCAGCCCACAGAGGGACCAAACTCTTCCCTCATTTCCCCTGAGCATCATTGAGACAGGATGGGGTCCTCAAGGGAAGGACACACACCCAGGAGGCCAAGAGCCACAATCTCCGTGGCTCGTGGGCTCATCCCTGGCTCATTTTCCAGATCCCAGGCCGATCTAGGATGGCACTCGGGGGGGGGGGGGGAGACCCCGCTCGCAGCCCCTCCCACCCTCACATGCTGCAGTTCCTCCCCCCACCACCACCCCGAGTATCTGTCACCCCGACCTCCCCAGCAAGGACCTGCATCCTGGTCTCGGGGACCATCCTGGGAAAGGTCAGGGCTTGGCACTGGGGTTCTCCTCCCTGGTTTTTTCCATAAAGCCCCTCCAGGGTCCCCTTGTCCAGTGGCAGGATAAGCTCGAGGGTAAGTTCATCACAATGATAACCACCCTAATCATTTGTGTAGGATATCGCAACCTGCAGACCCCTACTCAGACACAATCCATTTGGTATCCTCCATAGCTTCCTCTGCAGCATCACTACACAGGGAAGGAACGGAGGCCCAGAGAGGTGAAGCGACTAGCTCAAGGTCACACAGTGCCACTGTAGGGAGCCTATGTGCCCTTACCACCCTTAGGACCCTCTGCCCTTTGGCCTCTGTCTCGGTGGTGAAATTGCACTTCAGTACAGGTGAGAAGCCAGAGGAGAAACAGGGCCACAGGCCCAAGATCTAGCTCTCACGAATGGGGCCGAGATTCCTTCGAGTTAATACACGTCATATCACAGGGCTGACCTCATACATATCATTAGATCCTGCAGTGTCCGCCCAGCCCGCCAGGGCTCTGGACGTGAGGGACTCTGTATCCTGTTCCCGGCCACAGCAGGTGGGAATAGTGTGAACTAATGCAATAGCACCAGTGAAATGAGCAGCTGAATCCTCGTCTCCTGACAGAGAGCAGCTCAGAGACTGCTGACCCACACACACTGGCCTCCCCCCTCCGCCAGCTGGGAGGCTGGAGCGGGCTTTGGGGAGAGCACTGGACACTGCAAACGGGGCTGAAGACAGAGAGACCAGGCTCTGGTCTTGGTGTGCCACGTGACCTTGGGCGAGTGACTTGACATCTCAGAAACTTGGTTTTTCCATCTGTAAAAGGGGATATTGGGATCCACTTTGGGAACACGTAGGCGGACGTGTCCAGCTGAAGGCCAGGCACATTGTGAGGACCCATAAGATAGAAGAGGTGGGGTCAACGTGGGGATATGATGTCCACTTACCCACCCAGCTGCCTCATGGCTATTTACAGTAAGAAACCCAGAAGTGAGGGGGAAAGTCCACCAGGCAGGGCTTCTGCCTCTGAGCAGAGGCCCCAGGGCATGGGAGTAGCTGCCTTTCGGGACAGGAAGTGGTTGGGATCTCAAGTCCAGAAAGACCACTTTGGACCCCAGAATGAATCATCGCAGAAGTTTAATGCATACGGTCATCAAACTCACCAAGGACTTAGGGCATAAACCTCCCTTATGCCTGGCATACTTGGCTGCCTCCGAGACTCGATCCCTGAACAGTCCATGGGCTTTGACCACCCAAATCCCTTACCTCTCAGTCCAGGCACAGGTCCCCTCCTCTGGTAGCTCCAATGGGTTTGACATTCTGCCCGCTCCAGGCTTGAAGGTGTTTTGTGGCCCAGACCCAAGCAACCCTTGCTAAATGGTAGTGACCGGTTCAGGGATGGCGTATGACCGAACCAAGCTAACCACAGCCGAAGAAACTCAGTTCTGAGACTTTTGATCAAGATCCTGGAGCAGTGGACTCCCCTTCCCCCAGAGGACTCAGACCTGCAAGTTTATAGCACTGCAGGGGAGGGCCATTTTTGTAATCCTCAGGGGACAGTCAATCTGAGAAGGTGGCCAGTGCAGTACAGGGTCTAGCTGAGAAAGAGAGACACCTAGCTGTGTGATCTGGGACAAGTCACTAAACTTCTCTGAGAGTCTACTTCCTTAAGCCTCTGAGGATCATAATGAGGGCAAAATAAAATAACGTGCATTTAGCACTGAGTACACAGTAGGTTCTCCGTGAATGTACCCTCACAATATGGCTCATCCCATGTAGATCTGCTTAATTATAGGCACATGAAGAAGACACATGGGGGTGGAGAGGAAGGCCATCCTGGTTCCCAAGGATTCACTCATGATGGGTTCTGACTCTACCATGTATCTCCTATTAGTTCCTATTATCAGGAAGCAAGACAGTAGGGGCGCCTGGGTGCCTCAGTCGTTAAGCGTCTGCCTTCCGCTCAGGTCATGATCAAAGGGTCCTGGGATCAAGTCCCACATCAGACTCCTTGCTCAGCTGGGAGTCTGCTTCTCCCTCTGCCTCTGCACCCCCCTCCCCCGCTTGTGCTCTTTCTCTTTCTCTCTCTGGCAAATAAATAAAATCTTAAAAAAAAAAAAAAAAGCAAGATATTAGAGTGGATTGGAGCAAGGGCTTTGGGGTCAGAGAGACCTGGGTTTAAGTGCTAGCCCTGCTAGGCCAGTCACCTTAGGCAATTCACCTAACCTTTCCTAGCCTTGCTCCCTCATTAGTAACGTACGGAAGGCAATGCCTATCTCATAACGGGGTACAAGGACAAAAGCATGATGCAGTGTAACTGTGCTCAACACTGTGCTCAACAAATGAGCATGACTATTTTCCCAGACACTAGCCAGGGATCCTCCTAAGGGCCAGTCCTTAAGGCTCTGTCTCATTCCTGCCTCACAGAGCTCAGCCATGCCCATGACCTCAAATCCTTGACCTCCCTGATGACCACCAAAGCTCTGTGTCCAGTCTCAACCTCTCTCCAGAATGCAGATCTCTGGGCATCTCCACCACAATGTCCTCCAGGCATCCCAGATCCAACACAATGACTTGGCTGGTCCACCACTCTCTGCATGACTTGGGTCTGTCACCTTGGCCTTGGTTTCTTCATCTTTACATGAGCAGGTTGTAGTAGATCACTATGGAACCCCTCTCAGCCCTAACATCCTAGGATTCTCAACTCATCTCCCCCAGACTCACCGCCCTCCACAGCAGCGTTGCCATCCTCCAGTGAACCCCAGCTTGCAAACTTAGAGTCAACTTGGGATTGTCCATCGTGTTCATCACAGCCCCTAAGTCTGGGAGAGTTTCCCTCAAGACGTTCCCTCTCACTCCTCCCTGCTGCCATTACTGTCATGCCTGTCCGGACCCCTACATCAGCACATTCCGGATGGACTCCACATCTAGCCTCTAGCCCCGACTTCCCCATCCAGCTCACCCTCTGCTCTTTCCATCCATGGGGCCGGTAGTCAACGAGGGACTTAGTGCAGCTTCTCTCCCAAACAGACTCTGCGTAGAGGCTGGGCCTCCCCATGTCACCATCAAGAACTGAACTTCGCTGCAGATATGTCAGTACGCTGGAGATTATTTTTAAGGTTAGGGAATGAGGAAAAGAAACTTTCATGGTGTTCATAGTAGATGCTCAATAAATATATGTTCCATTCATTCATTCACTCATTCATTCATTCATTCATTCATTCATGCTTTTCAAGCATGACCCCTTGGATGGCCATCTCCAGTGCCAGATAGATCATGCCAGAGGTCCCTTTGCAAATCTCATAAAAGCTATGGGCCTTAACTTCATAAGAGCACATATCCATGTGACTTTTTGCGTATAATTTCGGGGGTTCTTAGACCCCCAAACCCATCTACAGAGCAAAGTTTGCCCTTAATTTATTTTACAGATAGGAATGCAAAGAGAGGAAGGGGTTTGTCAGAAAACACACAGAACACATCTCCACGCACTAGATCATGTCCTGCGAGGGCTGGGCCCACACCCAGCTCCAGGTTCATGGCTTTGAGGATAACTCCCAACACACCTAGCGTCTCTGTGCCGTTTCCTCATCCACGCAAGAGTGACCAGGCGCGCACAGCAAGGCTGTAGCGAGGAGGCAGTGTACATATAAGAACCCAGGCCAGCCCCGTGCACAGAGGACAGATCCTGTTCCATTAATGTGCTTGCCTGTTCTCTTCCTTTCCTTGCAAGATTTTGGAGGATGGAAACAGTGCTGCCATCTAATGTGGTCACGGAAGGCTTCATGGAAGAGGAGAGCCCTGCCTGAGCCTCAATTTTGGGTGCCGGAGGGAGGCAGGGGCCCAGGGGTTATTAATAGACCTGGCTTGATGGGCCCAGGGAGGGTGAATGTGATACAGACACCCAGCACCGTAGCTGGGAAGTACCTGACACCGGAAGGGGAGGGGGCTGGGGGCCGGGGGTAGTGCCACCTCCCAAAATAGCCAGAGCAGAAGCCTATATAGGTGGCCATCCCCCCGCCAGGCTCACTTCCCTGCAGGACCTCCCACTGGCCCGGCCTTTCAGTGCAGTTCCAGGCCTCCATCCACACCCAAGGTGAGTGGCAGCTACTAGGTTGGAGGCTGGATGCAGTGGGGGAGGAGGCCAGATGGAAGGGACAGTCACTTTGCCCCTGTCCCCAGTGACATGGGGCTGGGAGGGGGTGCTGAAAGGTCAGCAGCTGTGGTCCAGCCCTGAGAGTACAGATTCCTGAGCTCTCCATCCAAACTACCGGTGTGACCTGGGACTTATCCCTCCTCCTGGCTGGGCCTCGGGGTCCCCACCTGTGCAACGAGATGGGTGGAGCCAGGCATCTGTGGACTCTGGTGATGCCATCACAGGAGGCCCATGAGTGGGCAGAGGAGGAGGAGGGAGGGGGATGGAGGGCTGGCAGGCCAACCCCAATAACATCATCTGGTGCTCTGGCTGGGTGGACTCTGGCCCAGAGAAGGTGTCAAGCTGATGGAAGGCTTCTCTAGCAGGGAGAGATGGAGGAAGGAGGGAGGATGGGCCTGTGTTGAGGTTCCTGCCTTTGCCACGGGGGTCAGTGTCTGGGCATGGTCTGTGGCTCAGATGGGTGGGACTTGACAGGGCTGGGTCCTGGGCAGTGGGGAGGGGCGCCACGGACGAGAGTCACTGAACTCCAAGTTAGCAGACCCAGGCGGGGGTCCCTCTCTGCCACTGCCTTGCTGTGTGTCCTTGGACCATTCACTGACCCCCTCTGGCCTGTTTTCCCACCAGTATAGCATAACGACCCTTCAGCTAGGGAAACAAACTCTCCAATTAGGCCCCTGGCATGAGCTGGGCCTGGGGGTTGGAAATGATTGCACAGAAGCCCAGCACGTCCACATGAACAGCTTGGCTGGGGGCCAGGAGAACAGGGGCTGCTGAGGGGTCCCTGGAAGGCTGTGCAGCAAGAGACAGCGGGTCAGGAGCTAGAGCCTCTGCTCCTTGGAAGCCAGCTGGAGGGCCGTGGACTGAAGGAGCTGACTCACAGGGAGGGGGCAGCCCGAGCAGCGTCGCCCTAAGGCTTCCAGGAAGGGCAGCCGTCCAGGGCTGAGCTGAGGGAGACAGTGTTGACAGCGAGTGTGCCAGAACTCAAGCAGCTGGACAGCTCTCCCCAGCCGCCCACCAAGGGGCACCAGACTCAGCCCCAGCCCACCTACCTACACCTTCCGTTGGAGTCTCAAGATCCCACCGCAAAGGACCATCAACACCATCAACACAAGGTCTGGTCTGTGTCGACCAGAAAAGGAGAAGGTCATAACCCAAGGTCACGCAGGGACTTAGCACTGCCGCAGATCTAGAACCCAGGCATCCTGACTCCCCATCCATTGCTCTGCAAACTACAGAGGCAGCTGGTTGCAGCCTGAATCCTGGGGAGACCGTGGGAAAGAATGCAACTGGTCTCTGTCTGCCTAAGATTAGGAAGTGTCACGTTTCCCAGAGATGAAGTTCAAGCCATAAAACCTGCTGAGCTTGTCTAGAAAGTGTGGTCTGAAGGTACCAACCTCTCCCCAAACATGGGTCTTCTGGTCGCCAAGTGGGGAGGGGGTGCATAAAGATTTCAGCGAGCCTCTCCCACCTTACCCTCTCCCAAAAGTTTTGTGGGGGCAGGAGTCTGGACCCACACTATAGTCCGTGGCTCAGGAGACCAGGGAAGCAAGTAGTTAGATCTGAGAACAGTTCTTTGGAAAGTCAGACTAGGAAAGAAAAATGGTTTCAGTGCATTTCTGGCCAGATGTGGGATGGGGCATCGGGAGAGGGCCTGAGGGGTAGCCGCGTATCCTCTCTCCGTGCCACCTCCTCCCAGCGTCCCGTGGGTCAGGTTTCCAGACCTCAGCGCTCAGATTTTGCAGCATAAATTTGCATCTGGGACAGACAAGAGCGGAGGCTGAGGTAGGAGCGGAGACAGAATCGTGAGTAGGGCCGAGGGGCCCACCAGGGGGTAGGTCTGGCCCCTGACGGTCCGGGATCCTCCCCAAAGCCGCGGGACATCCTCCGAGGCGCACGGACCTGAGAAGCTGCGCCGCACCAGGCTGGTGCCTCCTGCGTGCCCTTGACGGCAGGCGACCCCTCCAGCCCCGGCTGGTGACGCGGGCGCCCCCTAAATTCAAGAGGTCGCCCCCTCCCCGGGCGCCCTGGCCGCGGCCCCTGGGATCTCGAGGACCCCCGGCGGGGGCGGTGCGGGAGCGGCAGCGGCAGCGGCAGCGGCAGCGGCAGCGGGTCTGCAGGCCCGCGGGGCCCGGGCCGCGCGGGGG